>NC_037090.1:0-1340833 GCF_002994745.2 Rosa chinensis
AAGTTTCAATTACCTTATCCAAAAGAACACAGGTATGAATTTTTCTATATTTTTTTGTTGAAGGATATGGTGATCACATAGAATATGGGTGAAGATAAGAGCTCTGTTTACTGACAATAGATGCAACAGATATACAGGGCTTAAAAGTCCATTACAGAAGTTAACATGTTATAAATAGAACTTCTAAAAATCTCTTTGTGCTATCAAACAATGCATGAGAGATGCTTGACACCAGAGATAAATATAAGTTACCCAGAAATTCCATCATTCCCTTGAGCTGCAGCCTTGCCTAAGAACAAGTCCTGTTTTTCATCATACAACAATAAGAATTTCTAAGTGACATTGAGATATATAAGATAATATTTATGCACTAGATTCTTGCATAAGCAAAAGTTAACAGCTGAAAAAAGAATCATTTATATATGAATGTGTGTTGACTTGCTAACAAGGAGATACATAACAGAAAATTCAGTAAAGACACTAGCAACTTGGTGCACGTTCAGACTTTTTTAGCCGATTATAACTAATGTTTTATCGACTTGATTTTCATGCAAAGCAGGTACAAAAAATTACCTCATCAAAATCTAGACCAATTTGAGAAGTATCACCATCACCAAATCGCTCTGAAAGTAAACCAGGAAATATTGAAAATAAGTTAGCCATTGTCCATAAACATCAATGAGTTATAAACCTAACCTTAAACATTAATTGAGTGTATCATCAAGTCATCACAATAAACTGATGAGTACTAACCGTCCAATCCAAACTGAGATGTTGAGTAAACCACACCCTCCATTGCATCTTGGAGAGTAATCTGTTCCCTTGTACTGACATGATGATCAACATAGTTACTGCAAGATAACTGAATGTTAATATCACAAACACAAATGTTCGTCTCCTGACTCAACACCAAATCTTCAGTCTTATATAGAAATGCTTGAACTTACTAACCCCTGAAAAATGTCGTTATCTGGTAGCTCAAAATCATCAAGATCAAAAGTCTCAGGCAAAGTGATAGAATGATACGGTGCAGTAGATTCTTCTGGAGGTAAATCGACTGCGGTGGAGCGAAAAGCTTGCTTTATCTTAAGCAAAGCCTCACTGCAGTCATCAAAAAGGTAATTCACCTTTCTAGAATATATCCTCACTACACCAAGCAGAAGATGACTGGACAACCTAAGAGCAATCGGAACTTCTGGAAAGAGAATAGAATCTGTACACCAAGATAAATTATGGAAGTAAGACGAGCAGATACATGACACTGACATAAAAACATTAACATAAACAGCAAAATAATTGATATTGGAAAAGATAAAGTATAACACTATATTCCTGAAGTAAACAGGGGTAAAGATAGAACACCACAATCTAAAAGAAGTTGCATCCCTCTTGGACTAAATGATGTAGATGACATTTTAATATCTTTCACCCAATTTTTTTTTTTTCCTTTCTCAAGTCCCATTTCCTATAAGTTACTTTGGAACAATTATACCTACAAGACACCATAATCTTCAAGAAGTTGCATCCCTCTTGGAAGAAATGATAGCAATAACATTTTAGTATTTTACACAATAAATGGGATCGTACGCTTACCCTTATGTGTTTAGAATAAATGTTTTACGTTCACAACATTAGAATTATAATTAAATGGAGAAATCAGACAATGTAGTCTTGAACACGATCATAATATCAGCAACTTTTTAAATTGTAGTTTGCTATCTTTTGGGTGGTTTGGATGGAAAGGATATAAGGTTTATAGAACAACCATCCATGGTGGAGTGCCCACGCAATAGGGCTTGTTTCCTTCTCGAAAATTAAGACATACAAAATTTTCTCTAATCGAGCAGATTGACAAGCTTCTCAAACTTTCATGTTATATTTTCTCTGTATTATATGTTCTCTAATGTGTTGCTATCAGTACATTCGGCGGACTGCTCCTGCACTGTTGTACTGTTTCTTATATAAGAGAAGGGAACTAAATAACCTTAACTGTGCTGCTTTAATTTCCTTTATTTCTCGAATAAACCCATTATAAATAAAAACAAAGATCATATAAAGTAAAATATGGAAACTGACCTACAGAGACGCCAATATCGGTGTCGGCAACCTGATTCTTGCGAAGCTTGCGCTCCAAATGTGCCGCTATCCATATCGTCCCAAGTGGGCCTTTCTTTGCCAATATAAACTGCGAGTAAAACATTTCCCTCTACTTTGTCTCACCTCAATTCACCAACAGACCCCGTAATTCACATAACAATCTTCTCCAATCGACGAAATTTCAGGCCTTTCTATATGCTATGCTACGAGTGAACCCTAATAGTCACGCCCAGATATAGTCAAGCCTCTAAACCATCGTCTTGAGTAGCAAATCATTAAAAGCAAGTAGAAACGCTTCGAATCCAACAGATTTACATGACTCGCGATTGAAACCCTAAATTCATACCACAACCCATTAGCCGAATAGTCATCCGAAGCCCAAAAGTTTCACTCGTATAGTAGATTCTATAAATCCCCAAATCAACTACGAACATAAAACCCTAACCACAGCACGGGCTAGTAGTCCACCTTTCTCGCACCCTTGAGTACTTGAAAAGCAAATGTAAAGGTATGAATTGCCTGAAATTTACAAAAGAACAGCTTTCCTTTGCTCGACAATTGAATCTTTGACAGAAACAGGAAACGTTGAGCTTTCAAGATTTAAGTGATGGCGTTGGGATTTCGAAAACGAAGCACGCCGTGTAGTTCCTGGGAGCAACGCATACAGCTTGGAGGAGTTTGAACTACTGAATCAGAGATCGAACAGAGTCGAAGCGTTTATGAGCAGAGAGAATATTGAAGATGGGTAGCGCCTTCCAATTTTCGAACTCTGTTTCTGTTTATGTGTTCCAAAAAAGAACTTGGTTTTATGTTTTGGTGCTGTGGACCTGGCGTAATGTACTTCGTCATTTTTACTTTAGTCCATGTGCATCTTTGATTCTTTTTTTCAAGTCAATGTGTGACTTGATCGACTGCTGGTTATTTTCTTTTTCTTTCTTTCTTTTGTAAAACTACAGAGGCTAGCCAACACTAATAGCATGAAATCTTCATTTCTAAAGGGGTGTATTGTATAGGAATTAGTGTAATTTTTAAAAAAATTTATGGAATTTAAAGGTCTGAGTGTATTCAATATAAACTCTTAGCAGTCCATGAAAGTCTTGAGGTATTCAATTAGGATTTTTAAAGACTTCATGAATTCCACCAAAATCTCAGAGTATTCAATTAGGACTTTTAAAAATGAATAAAAGTACACATATATTCAAAATATCATTCATACTTATGGAATTAGAAAATCATAGACAAATGGACAATCATGGACTTTGTAGTGTTAATTATACATACCAAACTCTAATAATTTGTCAGCCTCCAGACCAAAGATTTGAAAAAGTCTATCAAAGTTCCCTTTAAAAAAAATCTATCAAATTTCATCTCTCTGCGCGCCGAAGAGGTTGGTCATTTATCATCTCTCTTTCTTGATTTTTTTTTTCTCTAATCTTTTACGATATCAACGTTTTTTAATACTCAACATGTTCATTGTAGTTGTTGTATGTGATTTTTTTTGTTTTTCAATTGTGGTACTTCGAACCATAATAGCAATAAATGATATATGAAACCCTAAATTCAAATATTGTGGTCTACCCCTAAAATTTTGAGCAGTGTTGGTATGACATACTAAAAGTTTGAGCAGTGTAGTAAAATTTTACCTTACTAGTTATTCTCATCTATTTGAATTTATATTATGGTTCAAAGAAAGGTTGAACAATTGAATTTCAATTGACTGATTAAAGATCAAGACATTGTCCACCAATATTATTATGATATATGTTAATCGGCAAAAACAAAATTGATGAGAATAATTGACCATCAACATCAAGTAATCTATATTGTTTCCTTATGTTGTTGGGAGATTAGGAACGAGAACAAACTAGTTAGACAGAGTAACAATCATTCATTTGAGTCTATTTCTATTAGAAGATTCTTGAGTATTGAAGAGGCAACGAGTTATTATCTTGTTTTTTGTTTGGGCTGCATTGGTTTTGTTTTTTATTTTTATATTTAGTAACTCTAATCACTTTTGACAACCCACCTGCGCATGCTGCCCAAGCTTTCCTTGATGACTTGTCTGCTGTGACTAGAGCTAGGAGAACTGGTTTTTGCACTAGTTGTTAGGTTTTTTGCTTTCGTTTGGGCCTTTTAGGTCCCGATTGTAACCAAAAAAAAAAAAGTAAACACAAAAAACCTACTTGCAAAAAAATTTATACAAATAAGGACATGAGCCCAGACTCAAAAACCAAATAAATAAAAGCCTGATTCCCAATTTTAATACCAAATGACTAAAATACTCGAGTTTCATGATAATTTACGACACTGCCACTATTCAATACACAAACCTAAACCAAGTTTCATCAATTTCCAAACTCACCGATTTGGAAATCCTTCAAATTCTCCTTCCACAGTGAGAATTTCAGCTAGAAGCTTTGAGGGAAGATGATCAGTGACTCGAGGCGCTCCTAATAGGACCAATTTCACTTCCGTAAGTGGCCGGAAAATGGAGAATTTTGCCAGAGAACACAACTGTTACAGTGATGGTTTTCTGGTCAAATCGCCGTGACCCACGGGTACCAACGTGTAGAGGAGAAAGAGACGGTTCTTTTATGGGTGGTGGTGCACCGTTTGGTTGCTGAATGCCGGAGAAATCAAGGAAAAATGGGAGAGGGCCGACGTGGGGGAGAGAAAGGAAGAGAGAGAGATCGGGGAAGAAGAGAGAGAAAAGTGGCTGAGTAGGTTTCTGACCTACCCACAGTAACTTTCCTAATTACCATAAACAGTAAGTTTCGTATTTCGCTTATAACTTTTGCATCTGAAGTCCGATTTTTACGAACTAGATATGCACGCGCTCGGTTTAACGTCCTCTACGACTTTCATAAAGAAAAACTTTTCAAATTTTGACCCGGTCAAAAAGTCAACTTTTAGGGCCCTCTAAAATATCGAAACTTAAATAAATTGTATGTATAGAAAATCGTCATTCCTCGTTTAATGACAGCTAAACATGAAAATTTTGATTTGGGGAGTAACAAAGGTTCTGTAGTTTAGGTTTTGTGGTTTACTTTGATATGATCTGCTAATGTTCAAATTGAATTGATTTGCTACTTTATAGTTTATGGTTTATGTTAATGATATGATATTCATTGTTTATGGTTCAAATTGGCTACTATGTGGAGGTGCAAAAGGGTGATGACACAAGAAATAATCGAACAAAACCAGTGAGAAGAAAAGCTCCGGCATGTAGGAAAAAGTGCAGTAGCAGAACTAGACGAATGCAGTAGCAGGATTGGACGAGTGTAGTAGCAAGATTAAGCGATGATGAGTGCAGTAGCAGGACAAGAGTACAAGTGCAATAGCAGAACTAGACAAGTGTGAGTACTGCGAGTGTAGTAGTGAGATTGGACGAGTGCAGTAGTAGGATTAAGAGATGAAGAGTGTAGAAGCAGAACACAAATACAAGTACAGTAGTAGAATTGGAAGAGTATGAGTGCAGCGAGTGCAGTAGCAGATTGGACGGGTACAATAGTAGGATTAGGCGATGACGAGTGCAGTAGTAGAACATGAGTAGCAGAACTGGACACCAGTATGAGTGCAGCGAGTGCAGTAGCAGGATTGGATGAGTGCAGTAGCAGGATTAGGCGATGATGAGTGCAGTAGTAGAACATGAGTAGCAGAACTGGACACGAGTACAAGTGCAGTAGCAGAACTTGATGAGTATGAGTGCAGTAGCAGAATTTGACGAGTGCAATAGTAGGATTAGGCGATGAGATGAGAGTAGTAGAAGAGTAAGGTCTGAGAATCTTTCTCTTAGCAACGTGTAGAAGAAAGATTTTTTTTTTTTTTTTTTTGCTTTTGAGAAGTAACATAAATGGATTATTCTCAACAAAAAAATTAATATAAACAGATTATTCTTAGAAGAAAAAAAAAGTAACACAAAGGGATTATTCTAAGAAAAAAAAGTAATATAAAGGATTAGAAGTCAAAATGAGTAGTTAATTGGGAAAAAAAAGTAACATAAAATGATTATTCTCATGGGGGAAAAAGTAACATAAATGGATTATTCACGGAAAAAACAAATAATATAAAGGGATTAGAAGTCAAAATGAGTAGTTAAGGGTAAAAAAATAAATTAACTCATGATATGTGGCAAGTGGAGAACTCCTTATTTGTAAGATTTAATCTTTATAAAGGGATTACAAGTCAAAATAAATAGTTAAAGGTAAAAAAGTAAATTAACTCATGACATGTGACAAGTGGAGAGCATATTGTCCTTAAGTATAAACTTTTGTCCTTAAATGTTCAAAACCAAATGTTGTGGAGTTTTTCGTGTTTTGAAATCCTATCAAGGGGGTATATGTAGTTTGTTATTTTATATTGGGTTTTTTACTTCAACAGTGTCTGAACTCTTCGAGGACTTTTGAAATGATACCTGAACTTTCAAAGTTATCAATGTGATACCTGAACTCATTTTTTCGTATCAACGTCATACCTGCGGTCGATTTCCGTCGCAGAACCGTTAACTATGACCACGTGCCTAGCACGTGAGGTACTTAATGAGGTTAAAAGACTAATTTACCCTCAAAAGTATAAACTTCAACAGTGTCTGAACTCTTCGAGGACTTTTGAAATGATACCTGAACTTTCAAAGTTATCAATGTGATACCTGAACTCATTTTTTTGTATCAATGTCGTACCTGCGGTAGATTTCCGTCACATAAACCATTAACTATGACCACATGCCCAGCACGTGAGGCACAAAATAAGGGTAAAAATGACCTTTCTCACTTCCTTTAGTTCTTCACGTGTCCCGTCGTACCTTCAGTTCTTCTTCTCTATTTCTATTTCCTTTTTCATCTGTATAATGCAATTAGATGGGTTGATGACATTTCCTAGCAAAATGCAAAACCCAAAGCAAAACTTGAATCCAATTCTCTGATGGACGGACACCGCTGGGGACTCCATCTCGTCGGAGTTCTCCAAGCACAACTTGCTCAACGGCTTTGCTTCTCTGAATTTATTGCAGGCCGGAGCGGTGTAGGCGGTTTCACGACTCTTGGCCTCCCGATTTGAGACTTGGAATTTACCTGAGATTTCAGACAGAGGGATCAGAGAGAGAAAGAGAGACAGAGAGAGAATATGGCCGGCGGCAATCCAGACCTTCTTGTGAAGCTTGCCAGAGATATGACGGAGGGGGGCCACGTCGTCGTGGCACTCGGCTTCCTCACCGCAACTAACATCACAGCATAAGTTCATGAATTTCAAAAATAGTCCGTGTCTTTGTAATTGAATCAAAATCTGCAAAAGTGAAGGAGACTGAGAGTCTCTCTCTTTCTCTCTCTGCAACTCTCTTTCTCTCTCTCTCAACAGCGGAGAAAATGTGAAGGATGGTGATGATTGGAGAAAACCCAAAACTGAATTTTCCGCAACTGCGTGTCTGTGTATAACTATATTTATCTGTATATGATTTATCGAACAATGGGGCAATGATCATTTCACTGATTCCAGCTTCTAATCAATTTGTCCAAAAAAGAACCGGCCTTTGGTTATTCGCGGCTGTAATATCAGTACTTAGTGGGAGCATCGGAAGAGGTACTCTGGCGAGGCAATCGGCGGCAGTCGGGGCAGGTGAGGAACAATCTGAGGGTTTTACGGCAGCGGAGGTGGATGACGGGGCTGGCGGATGGGCTGCACATAGGGCTTCAGGCGATGACGGGGCATTGAGTGGCGAAGAGCTTGAATTTTTGCAAGGTAGCCATATGGATCTAGCTGAGTTCAATGTGGTTGTAGTCAAGTAGTGTTTGGAAAGGGTTGGGTGGTTGAGAGAGAAGGTGAGATCTGATTTGCAACCATGGCTTCCAATCGGAGGGGACAAATCAGAGGGAAGAAGACGTCGAAAAAGAAAAACAAGAAAGAAAGAAAGCAAAAAAAAATAAAAAACAATACTTTTGAGGGTAAATTAGTCTTTTAACCTCATTAAGTGCCTCACGTGTTAGGCACGTGGTCATAGTTAACGGTTTTGTGACGGAAATCGACCGCAGGTACGACGTTTATATGAAAAAAATGAGTCCAGGTATCACATTGATAATTTTGAAAGTTCAGGTATCATTTCAAAAGTTCTCGAAGAGTTCAGACACTGCTGAAGTAAAAAACCCCATGAAGAACTAAAGGAAGTGGGAAATGTCATTTTTACCCTTATTTTGTGCTTCACGTGCTGGGCACGTGGTCATAGTTAACGGCTCTGTGACGGAAATCGACCGCAGGTACGACGTTAATACGAAAAAATGAGTTCAGGTATCACATTGATAACTTTGAAAGTTCAGGTATCATTTCAAAAGTCCTCGAAGAGTTCAGACACTGTTGAAATAAAAAACCCTTTTATATTTTGTCCATGCTAGAAAATCTGTAAAAGTCATTAATTAATAATAAAGTATATAGATTTTTATGAATAAATAAAAGTATGTTGCTAAAATCAATGGTTTTTTTTTACCAATCTATCACTTTAAAAAGTTATGTGGACTTTTCAAAAAGTCTGCCACTTAAAAAAAGTCTGCACAAATCCAAATACAATACATCCCCTAATAATGTAATTCAGAAAGATTTTCATAACCAACTCTAGAGGATCATAAACATAAAAGATACTTTCTAATATTTCTTTATGATTCTCTTAAGTTGTATAAAAGATGCAAGGTTTACTTCAAAAAAAAAAAATGCAAAGGTACTTTATCGTCTACTTTCTTTTTATGCAGCCCATTTGTAAATAATGTAATTAAGATAACAAAATTCATGTCTATATTTGTTTTCCCCAAAATTGACTCAGCGTAATAAGGGCCGAGGGACTCTTTTCAATTGTTCTTCTTAATTGCGCAGGCATGCCAACTCGCAGTCGAATGGCTAAGCGAGGTTTTGATTAAATTTGCACTTGTATTTGACTTCTATCAAATTGCTGTAGGCCGAGGAAGGAACTGTCTCAGCCGCTAGGCTCTCAAGCCTCTGTTGCAAGAGCTCTGGTTAGGCATCAATCCTGACTGAGATCCTCGATCACATTTACTTCTTGGGTGAACTCGAAGATTCTGGTGACAAGCGAGAGATCTATTGGATGAAGATACTTGCAAATCACGATGAAAACGAAGGTAAAGTGGATTCGGTAGTCAAAGCGTTGTAAGGTGATGTGTGTGCGAATGGCGAATCACATCAACAATCCAAATTAGTCGAAAGAGATCGACGGACAAAGAATTCTAAGTTACGAAAAGAGTAGATGGAATTGTACCAAAAAAATAAATAAATAAGTAGATGGAATGGCATGAATCTCCCTCTAAAGAATTGTTTTTCATTTATTTTTATTATTCAAATAAATACAAAATTACTATATTACTTGGATGAAAAACGTTGAATTTAACAGAGGGGTGCAAATGAGCAGTTTTTGCCGAATTCACGGTGTTAATTTTCACAATTGTAATTTACGGGTGTAAATTGACAATTATTGCCAACTTTAGGGAGTATTTTGAGAATTATGTCTTGAATGAAAGTTATAAAAAAAATAAATAAATAAATAAAACAACAACAACAACAACTTCTTTTGTCAAATTTCAATACATCTTTGATGTACGAGAATCATTCATTCATATCTTGCGACACGAATGACTTGCTTGCCAATATTTCTTCCTGAAAATAACCCAACAAAAGCAGATGGAGCACTTTCCAAGCCTTCATTCATGTCTTCAACGTAAACAATCTTCCCTTGCTTGTAGAGGCTAATAACATCTTCCAAGAAACGCGGGTACAAGTGTAAGTAATCACTTTGCAGAAATCCTTGCATCCTGATGCGCTTTGTTATGAGATTGTATAAATTGTGGATCCCTCCGGGATCAGAGAGATTTTTTTCAGACACCATCCCACAAACAGCAATTCGACCATGAATTCTCATGTTGAGAAGCGCTGCATCAAGCATTTCCCCTCCCACATTATCAAAGTAGATGTCAATACCTTGAGGAAAGTACCTATTAATATAATGTTCAGAGATTAAAATCACTGAATATCTCATGCAACTCGGAACAATACAAGTTCACGTACAAATTCACAGGGAGCCTGTGTAGCTTGAATCATGTAACAAAAGAGGCTCTTTAATTATCAAAGATAGTTGCAACTCACTAACCTTTTCAGAGCTGCATCGAGGTCTGGCTCTTCCTTGTAGTTAAAAGCATCATCAAAACCAAGCTTATTCCTCAGAAGATCAACCTAGAAAATATTCCAATTAAGTTGTACTGCTTCTCAGTGCTAATTCATGCAATACAATAGTTTGCCTTGTAGTAAATAAAACCTCTCACTTGTATCAAATATACTATTCCAAGTTATCTATGAATAAAAGAGAAACCTACTGATCCATAAGATGTGATAAATGTATGACAAAGAACAAAAGTGAGTCCTTACCTTTTGGCTTGAACCAGAACTTCCAACTACGTGACAGCCAAGCAACTTAGCAAGCTGACCAACAAGCTGACCAACGGCTCCAGAAGCAGCAGAAACTAAAACATATTCCCCTTTCTTAGGAGAGCAGACCTCATTGAATCCTGCATATGCAGTAAAACCTGGCATACCTGTAATAGGACCGTATAGTTTGGTTACTACTTCAAGAACTGAAAACAAAAATTGTATATATGCCAAGTATTGTACTGCCATTCCATACAGTAGTACAGAAGAAATTTTTGTTATGTTTTTTTATTTGCCTTTCCTCTTAAAGACCTCTGATTTGGTCCCTCATCTCCTCGATCTCCTTTGCTGTCCAAGGGAAAAAGAGAGCTTAGATATGCAACACTCCAAGCCTAAACTTAAAACAGAAACTACTGGCCGACAAATTTGGTGTGCTTAAAATCTAAATAAAAGTGTTCTATATTGCCAGGAAAACAAAAAGGAGGGGAGGCTCCAAGGAGAAATTCAGCAAACTGGAAAAAATGAAAGACAAAAGTGAAATTGCACTGATTCTTGAAATTGGTTAATTAAATGCTGATCCCTCTAGAAATTAGTGTTAACATGTTGATAATGCTATATATGTAGACTAACTAGAGAAATGAATTGTTCACACTTAACGCAGTTAGACAGCTTATGAAGCTATTAATGTCACAAAGTCAGTATGTGTGTCACAATTTCCCAAGGATCAGAATGCTAGTTAAGTTCCTTTTATTAAGAATATGTTCTGGAAATACATACAAAAAAAAAAATGCAAAATTGAAACTGTAGAGAAAATCTAACATTGAAATGAATAGATCATGTGTCTAACCAGAAAAATAATCAGTTCACACTTAAACGTAGTTAGAACAGCTTATGATTATCGAAATTGAACAGAAAACTATCTGTCAAAAAAATCACTATGTTTGCCACAATGTCCCAAAGATCAAATGTTCAGTTCACTAAAAAGAATATGTTCTACAAAATACAAACCAAAAAGTGTAAATTCAAAATTTCTGGAGGAAATGTAACATTTAAATTAAGAGATCATGAAGCACTCTTATAGATGCTCTATCCATAAAGCAATTGGCAATGTTTGAAGAGGCAAATGACATTACATATCGTAATACAAGTAACAATTCCAAATTAGGACATCCTCTCAACAACTTCAGATCATTTGCAAGTTGTAATACTTTAGTTCACTAATTACATGCTACAAGATTAAAATAGTTTTTTCTTTTTGAAGTTCAACTTACAATTTTATTCATTGATTCCTTAATCATAGCTCAATATTTACTCTTACTCGATATCAACCAACAATATTCTCCATTCTAGCCATATTAGTAATTTACATTAGCCAACTATGAAGTCAAGATTCAGTAGCTACGAAATTACCATGTGATGTGCATATTATACATGAGAAAAATAAAAAAGCGAACCAAAGGCCTGAAATTCTGTCTGGTTTGTGTCCAAAAGAACAACATGAAATGCAGGAGAACACTATAGAATGACATACCAAGAAGACCCAAATGGAACGATAGAGGGATGTCATCTTGCTTAATTTTTCTCAACTGCTCAGTTCTACGAATCAAGCTGTATTCTTCCCATCCGGTTATGCCAGAGATCAAGTCGCCAGGCTTGAAACTCGGATTATCAGAATCCACAACTTGGGAGACACCAAATCCTTCAAGTGGCTTCAGAAAGCAAAACCCTTGAGTATTAGTAAAACCAAAATGTCAACGCAGAGTTCAAATGCCAGCATTAACAAAGATGTATATACTTTTTTATTTCATGTTCAAGGGACACTTGTGACTTGTAGCAGGAAATGAATCAAACTGCAACGGCCTTACTCTTGGAAATTGGAAGTGAAATTATCTCGAGTCACCAATATAAACTAGAGAAAATTAAAAAGAAAAAGAAATGGACGAAAAGTGGAATGAGGGTGAATGAAATGAACACCTTGCCAGGAACGAATGGAGGAAGATATGAATCACGAAAATCACGCATACGTCCCCTCATATAAGGGTCACAAGAGAGGTAGAGATTCTTGACCAGGAAAGCTCCAGAGCCTTTAGGAGCCTTGAGCTTGATACTAATCCCAGCCATCACTTGTAAGTCTGTCTCCTTTGGAGTGCCCTCTATGAACCCCTTGAAGATCACTTGTTTGTTCTCTGCTTCCATTGTTACCACTATCAACACAGGATCGATCAATTTTGAAACAATGATTGATGCAGTGGTGCTAGCTGCGTGCAAATTGCAACAGAAAAGAACAGACCAATAATTAGGCGCTTGTGTTCGTTACAGCACCCACCCCCACCACCTACCAGCGGATACATTCGCACGCTGCTGATTCACGTGGTACTGTGGTACGTCGGTCACCTTGAACCGCACCAACTTACCATCACCCACCCCCTACCACCTACCCCACACACTGAGGAAGTGATGCTTGCTAGGGTTCTCATTGGTTGGGGTGATTGGGCAGATTGGGTGGCTTGGAATCTGAACTTTGGGTTATGGGCTTCCTTAGTTAGGGGAACCCAAATATTGTTTAAATGTTGTTGTTGGGTGCAATCACTATTGCTTGGGTGAAAACATTTATTTAATTAGCTTTAGAATATCTAGTTTTTTTTTTTAAATAATGGTGTGTGGACTTCTTAAAAGGTGGATGTACTCTGGATTGCAGAGTTCTGTTTGTCTAATCTCTGTAAGTCCTAAATGACGGCTCTAGACTATCGATCTCATATGAGTGTTTCGTTTGATCTGCTTGCTAAATCATAAAATAGGATTGACCTCTTTCAATTAAAAAAAAAAAAAAACTTTGCATACAGGTTTCAGGTTGTGCAGTATGTCGTTTGGTATTGCATGTTAAATCATAAAATCGGGTTGACCTCTTTCGATTAAAAAAAAATTTAATTAAATTAAATTGCATACAGTAAAACATAAATGCAGCCAGAGCAACATCAACTAAAACAATAACATCAAAAAAAGAAAAACAATCAATAACCGGGCCAAACTCGATAAAGGTACTCGTAGATTTGAAAACTCATTACTCTCGGATCCACCTTTGTAAACACTACCTGTACGCCCCAGATAGTATCAATGTTTGGGGGTTATTTAACAACAGCAACACCACAAAAATAATTGACAGCAATTAAATGAACCGCAATGCTATAAAACGAATCAGATTTCGTAGAAACTTGGAAAAGCATTGCTTTTCAGGTAATTACTACAAAATGATCGCTGCATTCGCTTATGACCAAACAGGGTGATTGTTTACCAATTTTGATTGGCCATAATCAAGTGACAGTATTACACTATTATCTGTGCTGCTTTAAGGACTATTCATACTCCACAGGTGGTCAACCACGTCATAGGAACTGCTAAGGTGTTGGAAGTTAGAACGGTGAAGAGCGGTTCCTTGGGTTTGTCTGGTGTTGTGCTCGGGGGGGTCACTTTGCTTTGTCTTGGCTGAACAGCAGTGACGCACACAGACGCGATGGCTTTTGGTGTTATTACTGTACCTTCCGTGTACCTTAACCACCAGTATAACTTCCTTGTCTCTGGTGTTTTCACACCAACAGTTCTGCGGGACACCATCAACAAACTCTTCTAGGGTTTGGTGTTCCTCATGATGAACAGACACCTCTGCTATATGATCTGGTCTGATTATGCCAGCTGCAGGAGTGACCTGGTTCAAAATAAAGACTAATTATCCAAAGTTGCAGGCTTTTGGTTATCAAGTATACAATAAATTATTTCGGATGATGTGGACAAGAAACTGGCTTGACCAACACACAAACTCTCTTGTGACAGACAACAAGACGAATGAGGATAGGTGAATTTCTACTATGATAATATTCACAAGTGTGTGCTTGTTAGGCAAACTGGACAATCTGATGTACAGATTTGAAAATCAGAAGCATCTCTATATTGCCACTGTTTTCTGGTGGAATGCTTTTGTAACTTGCAAAACAGTAGAACATGGCTACACTCCATATGCAATTCAATAGACTAGCTATATAATCTACAAGTTCTGCACATAGATCAAACACTGGTGTAGCTCCAATGTTTACAGCCATAACATAATCATATCTGTCTCTACTGAACAACACTATGCCAAGTGCCCAAAGAATTTTCTGGGATCTAATTCATCTTTCTAATGGCAGAAGATCACTTTGACATCTACCTATTACATGGGAAAGCCAGTGCACTGCACTGTATCTGCGAACTATTTTCCAAGTATCAAGCTCACATGCATGCACGGAGGAGTACACACATATTTCATAACAAAACTATTGCTTTTCCCCCACACTCTCCACAACCAAAAACATTCGATTACTGAAGTAGAAAGCACATATACTGTTTCAAAGCATAGGAAATTACCTGAAGCCATCGCGGAAAGCCAAAGGAACCTCTGGGACAATGATCTGATGCATGTCCATCCTCCTTAATGATAGATTGTCCTTCACAAATTATTTCAAATAAAGCATCTTTTTGGCTAGATTTATTTGTAATACGCAAAATGGATGTGTCCTGGATTTGAAGGATTATTTTGTTTGTACTGACAATTGTTTCAGGAATCCTACATAGTTCTTCAAGCATACATTTGAGTTTCCCATTTGATTCAAGGATATCTCCAAGCTCTTGTCTCCTTATTGACTCATCAACTCGAGCAATATCAAGAGTAAAAATGCAGCGGACAGGCTTGTGATCGCTGTCGGTTACATCCATGGAAGCCTCGTACCTATTGAACAGGTATGAATGCTATGCGTTAAGAATAAAAATAAAACAAAAATAAAGTAATACCAGAGCATACACACTTGTATAACTGCCATACATCAATGCACGCTCTCCACTTATAAACAGTGAAACACAAATATAATATATTTGAAAGTAAATATACAAATAGATGCATGTTTTGTCAGAACAGAAGCACATTCTGCACGGATGCGTTTATGGATCCATCAAAGATTTAGCTGCAATTCAATTTCATCAACCTTGAATATTTCATAAGACAAATTTACTTAACCATATCAAACAGCTTAAAGGCCCAAATGATGTCAATGTAAGTGAGCACAAAATGCATAGAAAATGAGGATCTGGGTCTGTTCAGGGCCCCTATAAGAAGCACTTCACTCAGTAGCAGATAAGCTATTAATTACAAATCCAAGTGCCTCCTGTGAAGGCACTTGATAGCACTTCTGCAGAAAGAAATAAAATTACTTTCAGCTATTTCTACCAAACACTACCAACCAGCGGTTATGTGACTTCTAAAAGCACACACAAAAAACTACCAAAACAGATCCCTAATCGCTAGGTTTAAAATCTCAAACTTTGAAATTTTGAATTACTGCACTACCAAAATCTAAAAAGGTGCTGTGATATATCTGCCAGATAGACTAATGTTGAAATTTCACTGAAATTCAAAATTTGAGTTGTTTTGGGAATTTAATCTTCAATTCAGAGATTTTTCGAAGATTTCGTTAACTTTTATTCCATAGAATTCTTTGTACACCTACGACATTAAAAGCTTCCACTGCAACTTCTTTTTTATTTTTCTTTTTTGTTTCCATCTACACCGGATTTGATTTCTAAAAGCAAATTAAAATATGTGCCCTCAAATTAAAAACGCAAGTGACAATTGGGTGTGAAGTTGATAATCTGCTTTAGTCTTGGTGGGAGACGTGGGTTATGAAAGAAGTATGAAGAACTGAGCTCTTATCAAACCAAAGGAAAAAAAAAGGTGAAGAAGATAATAACACATGGATAAAAAAAGAAAGATGATGACCCGCAGGCAGGACGACATAAGAGTTCTATTCTTTATCCATGTTTTTTTTTTTTCCGACCAATAGGTCCCATGAAATACACCAAACCATGCCTACCAGTGCTCACATGGATATTATCTGATCCCTGACTGACCAAATACTTTTTGGAGTAGGAAAACTTACTGTGATATTGAAGAGACTACAGGACATTCTAAGCAGCATTCTGATACCAACGCTGAGCGGCTATCACGATGCAGGATTCTATCACACCAAGCTGGAATGCGCTTCTTTTCACCAGAATCATACCCTACCAAAAATAAATAAATAAATAAACTAGAATTTGGAAATAAAATAACCTCTCCAAACATAATATATATTTTCAGTAATATAATTCATCCCAAAAAGGCCTTGCATGACAAAAAAAAAACTTGTTTCACACTTTCGCCTACGAAAACAGTATAAAAAAATATAAAATAAAAAACTATAAAAGGCACAGATGTCAATAAGGTTCAATGAAAGAGAAAAATGAAAAATGAGATAGAGGTTCGACAAACATAAAAGTTGTCAATTTGAGTCATGAAACAGCCAACTCAAGTTATAACAAAATATTGCAGAAGGACCTAAGCAGTTTCATCAGCTTTCAGTTAAGAACCCAACCAATTTTTTTTTTTGGGTTAAATACTGTTTAGTACCCTGTGGTTTGGGTCCAAAATTAATTAAGTCCCTGGACTTTCAATTTCATCAAAAACACCCTCACACTATCATTTCTCATCCCATAGATCCCTCAGTCATGATTCCGTCAAATGGAGCTGTTAAGTAGCTGATGTGGCATGCTAACTCGGCACTGGTGGGGCCCACATGGCAGGCAAAATTCCAAAATTCTAAAATAAAATTTCAGAAAAAACAATAAAATTGACTCTCCCTCCCTCCCTCCCTTCCTCCCTCGGAGAAAGCCAGAAAGGACACAGCTTTCTTACCCAATCTCAGGTGGTGAAGGACAACCTCAGCCAATCAATTACCAGAGAAAGATATAGGTGTATATTCCCAAAGTTTTAACAATTGATCACCTTAATTGGATAGTTATTTCTGGTGCCAAAAAGCTTTCCTTTCATTTCTATTCTGGTCCAAAAATCAAATTCAGGTGTCAAAGTTCAAAGAAGCAAACTAAGCACATTGATGTCAATTCAAACTCTCCCTCTCTCTTCTCATTTTCTTTTCTAATTCCATAACTATATAAATTTTTCCCATCCACCCCTCTCACCATTTCACTCAAATCTCCCAAAATCAAACAAAACCAATATCCAATACTCTTGTTCTTAATCTTGTTGATTTCAGGGTCAAGTTTAGATAATCCATCCAAAAATATAGGGTTCGAGAAAGAAGCAACCTCGTCCTCCGCCTGTCTCCGATCACCGCCGGTGACTAGAAGACGCTGCTGATCGGAGTCCCGAAGCCGCTGTCGTCCCAAGCCAAGACCTTCGCCAATGTCTTCATCGCCATCATCGGCGCCGGCATTCTGGGTATGCCGTACTCGTTTAAACGCACCGGTTGGATCATGAGCCTCTTGACGCTCTTCTTCGTCATGTTGCTGAGAAACTGAGGAGAGAGAGAGAGAGAGAGAGAGAGAGAGAGAGAGAGAATCAATTTTATTATTTTTTCTGAAATTTTATTTTGGAATTTTGCCTGTCATGTGGGCCCTACCAGTGCCAAGTTGGCATACCACATCAGCTACTTAACGGCTCCATTTGATGGAATCATGACGGAGGGATCTATTGGATGAGAAATGATAGTGTGAGGGTGTTTTTAATGAAATTGAAAGTCCAGTGACTGAATTGATTTTAGACCCAAACCACAAGGTACTAAACAATATTTATCCCTTTTTTTTTGTAACCCCTTTTGGTTGCCCAGCCCAGCCAACAGCTATGAACTTAGAAACTCATGATACAGTTAAATGTACCTGCTAAACCAGCTTGATGCCTTTCAAACTTGTATGTGGGAGGAAATGTAATATTTGCCTCCCGCATTCCTTGAAAGACATTTCCAGCTGCCATTTCCACTCGGAGCTGATCCCGTTCTCTAAGCCAATCAAAGCATCTTTGAGAAACAAAATCTCTAGCTTCATCATAAGATATACCATCAAGCCGATAGTTAAAATCACCAAGAAATATGACCATGTCTGCTTCAGATAACTCCGGCATCCCTTCTACAGAATTGTTACCAATAGCCTGAAATTGCATCAATGTTTCATCAACTTTTTATGTTCTTTTTTATTTTTTTCCTTTGAAAAGATGGCTGGAAGAAATCAATTGTTAACGCATAACTAAAAATCAAAAGGGTGCACACTAATCATAGTATGTACATACATTTGTACCGCGAAGCATTTGAACAGCAGATGAAGCACTAGCTGCAATAGAAAAGACCAATGGCAAGCATCTATAAACGGACCAAAACAAAACATTGAGAAGAGAAGGGAACAATATAAGAAAGGTACCGGTGCTGTACCAGCTGCACAATTGAGAAAATTAGGTCGGGAGAAGGTCATGGTTCGATATACATGATCGAAATCTGCATTGCGGCGATTAACAGCTTCCAAATGCGCAGCAAAGTGACAATTAACAAAGCACATTATCCTGTCATACAATCTAATCCTCAAACCAACAGCTCCCTGTTTGAACAATCTTTACTCCATTAATATTAGGAACCATATGAAAATGACAATATAGCACTATCACGAACCAAAGTATCTGTGTGCATGCGTGTCTTGAGAGACAAGGGAAACCGAGAACACCAATATGATATTTTTTTATATATTTTTTTATGTGAGGAGGGGGAGGGAGGGATGGAAAAGAAAAATTCCAATTCATCTCTGTCCAAAACTTTCAAAGAAACCTTTTTTTTTTTTTTTTTTTTTTTGAGAAAGAAAACTTCCATTTAAATTATCTAAATGATTATTGGAACCATTAGGAATTTATACAAGCCATTTTCCACTTTATAGAAACACTTTTGGATTAGAATCTACTGAATCAGACAACTGATGCTTCCATCCTCAATGAATATGAGCAGATCAATTAATATCAGTACTCAGAAGAAGAAAAATAATTCACTCTTTCTAAAGTAAGAAAAATCATATATCATTTGGAAAGTAAAACCACTAATAAGGCTAATTTCCTCCATATTTATGTTGTTTGAATTTAGAGCAAAAGACTTATACATTTCATCCCACTATACATAAAAGACGGTAAAGATCATCCATATCTAGCTTTCTTTCTTTTCTCCCTTTATTTATGAATGATCACTACATAGTCAATTTGTATCATACAGTAAAACTCATTCAAATAGAGGCAACCTTACCTTGTTACCAATAGCGCGCCCAAAACCACACGGAACTGCTGCAGCATCGACATCTCCGACATGAGCTTTGAGATTATGTCTCACCCTGAAAGAAAAATAATATATAAATAAAAAATGTAAGTGACACAATGAGACTCAGCAAGGTAAGTAACACAATTTGTATTAATAAAAACAATTGTATCCAAATACATGAGGATCTTCCTATTTAAGATACTCACCACATAGCAATGAGCAATCCTGCCAACTGTCTGGATCCAACACGTTCAAAGGTTGACCCTTGATCCAATGTTTTTCCAATCATATCCAGCCACCACTGCCCAACAGAGCTCCCCTCAAGACCTACCTAGAGATGACAGAGAATCAGATTAAGTGGTGATTGAAACCCAAATTCCATTATTACATAAGCAAACCCTGAATCAAAGTTTTGCAATGATTAAGGCAACCACAGAGCATAAGAAGGAAGCGTTCCTTGCTTAACCTGTCCCATGCCACTGGATCTGCTTTACTAACTTTGTCATGCATTGCCTACAGTTTCATTATTAGCATCTAAACAATCTTTTACATAAATGAATGTAACCTCTACATTTTTATTATCATATTTCTTGACCTAGGAAGGCATTTTCATAATCAAAGGATTTAGCAGGCATCAGTGTCCTCAATGGAAGACATTTTAACAATTAATTCCAAACATAAATTAACACTCGCATATTATCATCAACATCAACAATAGTAGTTCTTGTCCTAGGCTTTCTGAATTAAATGTCCATTGCTCACACATAACAACATGCATCAGTTACTTCCTTGATGAAGGGAAATTCCCTACAAATTTCAAAAATGACAATACTTGAATGAAATTGACACAAGGTATTCTGCGGAGCTCAAATTTTTCTTGCCTTGAAATTTTAACCTAAAGCCACCAAGAAGTAATAATATCAAGTTGCTAGGCAAAAAAATTCACAAAAACATATTAAAAATAATTATAAACTCACAGTTTCTTTGGCTGCAGACATAGCCAGAAAACCAGCACCCATTTCAACTTCTTGCAAACCAACAACAACAATGCCAACATCAGAAGCCACAGAGCCCAGCCAGGATATAAGTGAGTCCTGCGACGCTCGTCCTTGTCCAACGTTCCATGTACCAGTCAATATTTTCAAGTTTTCTATCCTTGTATATAGAAATTCTTTGCCAGCTAATTCTGAACACACTATGCTGTCAAGAGGTCCCGGTGATGTAATATTCCATCCACATATACCACCATGATTGGCCAAGGTAAATACATAACCAGCTCCTGTAGCTATTTTAATAATAGGACTGTTGTCAGCTACCCATCCTCCAAGCAGATTACCGTCGAGGTCCAATACCTGGACAGTGCCACTTGCATAACCCACCCATATACGTAGCCCAAAAGTACAAAAGCATTGGACAGCAGAAGAATGGTAATGGAATTCTTGCATACGGTTGCCATTTCTATCCCACTGCACAAGTAGGCCATTTGCACACCCCGTCCAAATCATTGTATCTACTGCAATTACCAATGCTTCAGTTCTTCGATTATCATCTCCAAAGGCACCCTTCACTGCAACTCGACGAACAGCATCTGCTGCTCCCATTAAAGCATTACGTGATCGCTGAAAGAAACCAAAAGAACTTTGTGTTTTGTCTTTTTTTGCTCCAGAAATAAATTCCACTGACAAGTCCTGTGCTGATGAAATGTCCACTCGATTCTCATTCAGACCATCGGTATTGAACACTTTTAGTAATTCTCTTGTGCGCGCATCCCTGTAACATGAAAACTACTAGCATAACTTAAATCGAATACAGTACAAACCTACAACTTCCTCTATGAAAATGCAAATAATACTTGGGATTAGCATGAGAAACACGTATGTAGAGCAGAGTAAATAAGACTAAAGGCACTATCCATGCACCCTCTTTTAGCTACTCATGCATGAACGGCGAGAGCATAAAGTACAAAACAAGGCATGGGGTTTGGGGTAGGGCCCTTTAGTCTTCAAGCTAAATATTCAACTTACTACTGATACAAACAAAGTTTATACCAATCTTTCCTTTGTATTTTCAATTAAAAGACAGAAAAAGGAAAGGAAAAAACACTTAATTCTTCCTCACAGGCAATCCTCACAGCAGATGTGCTTCTAACTTAGGAAGTAAGTGATACCGAAATGTATCTTCTTCTTCTTCTTTTTTTCAGTAAAAGTTCATTTTTCATATTTAATGACAAAAGAAATCTTAAGTGAAATGTTAAGTCGCCAAAGCTACTTTGTGAAGCCAGTATTAAATAAAATGCAGTAAGTTTTAGTGATTTCTGCAAGTATCATGTAATATTCAACTCTACAATCTCATGCTTTTGGAATGATACTGCATAGGATAAATGGTATAGTATATCAAAAACAAAACCCCTTATGCATATTCATAAAAAAATAAAAAATAAAACCAATTAGCAGCTGCAGCAAGGGCAAGTATAATACTCGAAAAATTAGAATATTGAGAGTGCAACATACCACAGTGCGAATGAGAGATAACCAGCACTCCACACCTTTGCACTGGAGCTATCAGATAATAAATACCTAACATCTGAAGTTAATACATTAGTGAAACCATTGACAGCAACTTGGGTCCAGGGATCAATGTAAGACCTCTCCACCAACAAAGAAGACATGTGCCTTTCTTCAATGGTAAGAGACAGAGCTTTTTCAATAGCTTCCCATGGCCATATCTTGATGACACCACCCTCTGAACCTGACCAGAGATCCCCTGAAATGAAATGAAGAGAAACAATGTAAGATAGCCGAAATTCAATTGACAGCAATAGTGATTGAATAGTATGAGTAGGAGTAGGAGTAGGAGATTTACCGTAACAAGAAATAACAAGTGAAAGAACGGGGCCTCTATGAGCCTGCCAAGACAAGCCCTCCTTAAAAGGAGCAGTTACTAGTGCTGAGGAGGAGGAGTCCATCCTCCAACACCTAATTTTACCATCCCTATGTCCACTCCACACCACCCTATTCCCATCATCCCCAACTAAACACATCACCGCGGATGTGCACACGGACTCCCTAAACGGTGCCGTTTCCGAATCGCCTTCCCCTCGTCCAGCCTCAGCCGCCGCCGGCGAGTACAAATCTTTAAAATTCCAAACCCTGACGGCGCACTCCGTCCCAGCCCACAATTGGGACTCGGTGCTGGCCATAGTCCGCAAGAAGCATCCTATCTGAGTCTCCCTCAGCGGTTGGGGCCTCAGTTCCAGCCTTGGCGGCCGGTTCGGGTGGACCGCCCCCCGAACCGGGACTTTGAACATTCCGGTACCTCCGCCCTTGGCCTCGAACTCAGGGAGCGAGGAGGAGCCCTGAGCAGTGTCGGCGGCGTCGCTCATATTGATATTGTTGATGTGGTCGACGACGTTGACGTTGACGTTGGCAACGGAGAGCTTGCGGTCGAGGAATTGGAGCATATAGTCGAGGCGTTTTGAAGTGGAGTGGAGGGAGACGGCGTCATTTTCATCTTCCGATGAAGATGGTGAAGAGTCCACGAAGAGTTTGCCGCCGTGGAGACCATCGTTTTGGTTTGGTCTTGGTATTGGCGCGGAGGAGTTACGGAGGCTCAGAGACGATAAGAAACCGTCGTTTTCTTCCATCTATACGATTGTAGATGCTGAAGCTAGCTGAATCAGAATGTTAGGCTGGGGGCATCGGTCCTCAACTACCACAAGGAGTCTTCAGTCTTGCGAAAAAGTGTAGTGCCCCGTAAAATGTGTTTTCTTTACTAATTACTGTAGCAAATGTAAGAAAAAATTTGACAGTTTTCAATTTTCATCTTGCAAGCTGCAAGTCAGTAAGCGACTTTTGTCTATTTTGCCTTTTTTTTTTTTTTTTTTTTTTTTGAGAAGAGACTTTTGACTTTTGTCTATTTGCGTTGGGCATGATATTCTGAAACTGCCGGCTAAGTTCCACGGGGCAATCCAAGCGGCAGGCCATAGCATATAATTTGGATATAAACTCCCAAGCATGCTTCTGCTTCTCCATCTTTCTAATCACCTCTTTCTTCTTCGATCACTCTAGGATCGATCGGACATTGCAAATATATGCAAAAGCAACCGACTGTTTGTTTATAATTAAGTTTGCAGCTAGCGATCGCCATGAAGAATACAAGCAGGAGGAGAGTCCCTGGGATGCCATTGACTAATAATGGACGGATCAAACAGGAGACAGATCATCCTGATCAGGAAGATCTTATTCTCTTCCGGGAATTGCACAAGCGCGAAAAAGAACGCAATATTGTCACCCTCCTCCAGCCTGTTTCTGAAGAGTTTGAGCCAAATGGTATACCCGCGACGTGCTTTCATTTTCATATATTACATATATATATATATTACATATATATATATATATTATGTGCTTGCTTCTGCCGGCCTCCCTTTGATTAATTGCCTGGAATATCAATTCAACTATACACCTTGCCTCCAATATACAGGAAACTATCAGCTCTACAGAATTGCATCTGCCAAGAAGGGATCTGGATTTGAATTTCTTGCTGAAAACGAGAAGAATGATTATGATTGGTAACTCGCCTTTCACCCACTTCCGCCTAAGTTAATGTATCTGCTTTCGTTTACATAATCAATTACTGTCCCGTCTATAATATGTTAATATTTTAAGCTCATCCTTATACCATGATATAAAATGGTTCCTAGATGGTACCTACTCTTACTGGAGTCGTAAATTGTTATTCTCGAGCAACTTTCATAATGATGTCTGAAAATAGTTAATATGATAGCTTCAAATTGTTTAGGTTGTTTTCTTACTACAGGTGCAATTGCAAGGGTGAAAAAGTGAGACTAAGATTAACCGGAAAAAACAAATATGGAAATGGTGACTTATTATCTCATATGGAAACATGAGAATCTTATTTATGAGTTTATAAGAAGGCATCTGGATTAATTTCATCAATTGTCAATTAGTTTTAATTGTAAAGTCATGCAAGATTACTTCAAGGCGGATTAAGTTGTCCATGTGTATATTTTGAAGCCTTGAAAATTGTGTAAGCCCAAAAGATTGGTTTTTTGTCCCTCATGCTACCAATCTTCATTGACATTGTATTTAAACTTGTGACATCCATAGTGTTAATTATTCCAAATAACAAATAATCCACAACTCACCAACAAATTATATAAAACTTATGGAATCATAATATATGAGTAGTGCTCTTTCATGATATGAAATCAACACTCTAAATCTTTAGATTCATGTCATGATTTAGGTTTGGTCAAAATTAATATGCAACTTAATTATCCTGTAGTAATTATCTCCAACTCAATTTTGTTTAACCCTAAACCTCAAATTCCAAAATTTAAAACCCTAGAATTCAAACCCAAAACTTTTGCTACTTTTTTTAGGATTGGGTTTAAAGTTTAGGATTTAGAGGTTTGGGGCTTGCTATTATGTTTTTTTTATCTTTTATTATTGGTTTTGAGTTGGATATGGTAGATTAAGAAAAAATCTTCTATACATTGACGGTGTAAGTGAACCAACGGATCTAATAAATCAGCTGCTGATATTTATTGACATTAATAAAAAGAATAACAAAAAAATATATTTAATGTTATCCAACTGTCTATACCTGTTTGTGCAAGTGCATGTTAGATGCACATGAATACTGTCTCGGTAGATTAAATTGGTTATTAGTTTTAGTCTAATTAGATTTATTAGATTATAGAGTGTAGGAGGGTTAAAAGGTATCTCTGACCTACCTGCTCTGCTAGGGTTGCTCGTTAGCTTCCCGTCCTCGACAAAATTCTCAAACCTTATGGCTATCGCCATAACTGGCCTTAGCCTGTTTTTCCTTTATGTGTTTGTTGAGATTAATGATGGTGGTGGTATGGCTCTGTGTGCATGTTCTGAAGTTAGGTGGTGGCAATTGGATAGGAGTTGTGCAGCGATGGGTGGGAGGCATCGTTGGCCTTCCCTTGTTCTTGTGAAGGCTAGCGGAGCTCCTTGGGCCAACAACGTTGGCCGTGGCAGTTTGGGCGATGTTGGGTTGCAGGGGGTTTTGTTTTTCGCTATCAATTGAGGTGATTTTGGCCTAGATGGTAGTGGTGGTTTGGAGTTTGGTCTATTTGACTCCTTTGTTGATTGTTGCTTCAAGGGGTTTTGGAGGCTTAATGGTGCTGATAAAAAAGTATGCGATGTTATTACCAATGTTAGGGCAGTGGTGAAGTTGTAAATGGTGACTGTGACGGTGTCGGTGGTGGTAATGTTAAGGTGGAGTTTGTCGAAGCTGGGCCTCCTCAGCCTCCGACTAAGGTTTGGTCAGGTTCTAGAATTCCTTGCTTGGCATCCACCTTAATTGGTGGTGGTAGCCATGGTGGTCTGGTTGATTGTGTTTGATGTTAGCCAAATAGTCACCCTCAAGTATAAGGGCCAAGTTATAGTGTAGGAGATTATGAGTGGGGATATTATACCTAAAAGATTGGAAAACCCACTCTAGCTAAGGAAAACCTAAAAACCTAAAGGACGTTAGATGAATATGCAAATGTACAAATCACAAACAAGGGCTCACAAGTGAACCAATGTTCATGGTGATTATATGTAAGATGGGTAGTGGTTTGATTTAGCTTTTGGAGATGATTTGATTTGGAAACAACTAAATGCATACTTGAAATGTAAACTAGGCTAAGCTAAATTAGATATAATGAAATGGATGAGAGTTAGGACTTAAGGTTTTCACCTCTAGCCTCTCTTGCAAACAATGATGCTTCTATAGTGAATGATGTCATTTTAATTAGCCAATTTCTCTCCTTGCATCCCTCTCGGGTATGACAAGGGACATGCTCCTTTGATGATATCAAGCAACCCCTCTCGGGTGTAGTACTTAACTACTTAAGTCATGCATTTCAATCTAGTTAGATATCTAATTCATTTGCCTAAATGCATAAAGCTTGGAGATAAAGAGATTATGTAGACCAACCAAGCTTATCTCTAAGTGATTGTAATTCACAACTCGAACATGGACATATGATATGCAACTCTTGAACTAGCATGTTAAAGGTGCTAAAGGAAAGTGCATCAAATATAAGATTTACATCAAAGTCATACAAGATTGGCTAGGTCTTTCAACCCTAGCCCTAACAAACTAACTACTCACTCATAGTCAAATACATAAGCTCCAGCATGTTTATGAACATTAAACTAAAAAGTAGGGATAGAGAAGTAATTAGTGATGATCAAATTGAGGATGGTGTAGATGAACTCATGGAGGTTTTGTCATGTGATGGTGATTCCTCAAATGATGCTAGATTCCTCTCATTCTTCTTCAAAGATTGATGATAGAATATGAGATGCAGAAATAGGGATGGCAATGGGGCGGGTTGGGGATGGGGATCAGAATACCATCCCTATCCCCGGGGTATAGCAATAAAAATATATTGGGGATTCCCCATCCCCATCCTCATCCCCACTGGAGACTAAGCCTCCAAACCAGCCCCAAATCCCCAATAAAAATTTAATAAATAAAATAATTTTTTCTCATATTGCATTTTTTTAAATCAAAATCTACAACAAATAAATTTAAAATATGATTAAATTAATAAATCATAATTCAGTGAGTGCAAAAGTCAAAATATCATTAAAATAAAAGTGTAGCTATTAAAGTAAAGTAATAAATGTATATATTTGCGATTTATATTATAAACAATAAATTAAAAAATATATAAGTCAAATATATGTATATATTATTGGGGTGGGTTTGGGGATGGAGATCACAATACCATCCCCGCCCCATCCCCCCAATCTTAGATAGCGAGGATTGGGGATCCCCATCCCCATTGCCGATTTGTCTCCAAATTCTCCCATCATTAGGGGCGGGTATCCAACGGATTTTTGTGGAGTGGTGAAGGTTTATGTATATGAAATAGAATGGGTAGATAGAAAAGATGATGAAATTGGTGGTGGTGGTAATAGATGTTATGGATTGATGGTGGTGGTGATGGAGATTTTGTGGAGGAGATGATAATGGATTGTAGAAAATATAGAGAGAAAAAGATGTAATGGAGTGGTATATGAGTGATGGTCTTAAGAGTGTAATGAAGGGATGCTTATATAGAGAAGAGAGAGAGAGAAGTAAAATGATGAATGGAAGCAAAATGGAGCAGCTTAAGCATTGTAAGAAGCATAGAGGTGGAGTATGAGACTGATAATAGATCTCAAAAACAAGGGAAAATAGTATGGAATAGATGGACTAAAAAGAGGAAAGTAGTGATGAGCTATTAGAGTGTAGAGTAGAAAAAAAATGACTTAGGAGAAGAGATGAGCAACTAGCTCTCTTTATTGTGCATGAGAAACATGAAAATGAAGAGTGTTGGGGTGGTTTTGGGTCACCAAAGTTAATGTGACAAGCATGGGAGAGAGTACATGGGAATGCTTATTATCCAAATGATAATATGATGGATTAATCTTCCCATAATCTTGGAGGATTTTTCTAGGACTTTCCTTGAAAATTTTAGCATAATAAACCTTCAAAAAATGCACAACAAACCTGTCCAAAAAGGATTCTCGGCCAAGTTACTCTTATTTGACTAGGATTTGTTTTCTACTTCTGAAGCTTCCTTCTTGGACTAGGTTTGGCTTGCTATATGTTGGGGACATCATTGAGTATGAATGTGTATACAATTTATGGATGATATGCCATACTCCCAAGATTAGGAGGTCAAGTTTTAGTAAAGAGGAAAAGTAAGAGTATCGTACCCAAGGGATTGAGTAACTCTACCCTAAGCTAGATTACCGCGAAAATAAAACTTATAAAACACATGCGAGTCTATCTTTTTATAAATTAATAGTCTCGGCCCTTTGGAAGCCAAAACTATCAATAATGATATTTACAATGGTAAAGTGGTGAATCGGCTTTGTTGATTTTAATTTCTATAAAGTAAAATAATTTGCACAAAAAATAAACTAAGCAAATAAAATAAAATAAAATAGAGACTTTGATCAATGAGATAAATAGGAGCATATGTTTTGCACCTAGGCTCCCTCATGCATATAATGTAACCCATTTTCAAATGACAACATGCTTTGATAAATTTCCCCTTAGTGCTTTGATGAAGCTACCAAGAAACCCACTAGTCATGCAATTTAACAATCTCTTCCGAAGCAAAGCTAAATTACACAACCTTTATACAATTCAAATCTTCCGGATCCTAAATGGCCTTTGGTGTCGCGAGCCTAAATTCTTCCGGAACCTAAAATCACAATATCATGTTTTAATTTCAAGGTAAGAAATTCAAGCAACTTAGTTCTTCCAGTAGGAATAAGCTAAGCCACCACCTATTTAACTACCCATTCTCACGGAATCAAGAGTTTATCAAGTTCATGTTTCCGATTCATTAATTTCCTAAAGCATGCTTCTAGGTGATAAATCTATAAACACACTTAGGATACATGAAAGTATAGTAGCCAAAAGATTCAAAACATGCATAAACATCAAACAACATGGAAATTTAAATTATTTGCACAAAAGTTTGCCCTAGCCTCAAATCCAACTACTCACAGCACATGTTATTACAAATACAAGCCATGAACATCAAATTAAAGAGAGAAGGAAGAGAAAAGAGAAGAACTACCCAACCTCCCACCTAGCTCTCAAAGATGTCAAATGATAGAGAATTGTTTCAAGGTATGGGATTTTCGGTTTTACAACCCAAAACACCATACACATCCACAAAACTCAAAAACAAAGAAGAACAAAGGCTTGGATGTGTGAAAGCAAGTGTTGTGATTGATTTAGAGTGTGTAGTAACTTTGGTTTTGGTGAAACCCAAGTACCTACACACCTATTTCTCACACAAAATCAAAGAACTATGTACAAGGTATGAAAAACTAACCTAAAACTAGAGAAAATAGAGATTTTGATGCTCCAAAATGAGGGAGCCATGGGGATGCACGGTTTTGGGGAAAGAGAATGAGCTATTTAAAGGTCAAGGCAATCCAAATCAAGGCTGGAGATCAAAGGGAATGAAGGGCTAGATGTGATTGATAAATATGTAAGCACAAAATGTGGATCTAGTTTTTGACTCCACATAGAAATGACCTAGAAAGCCCATAGATATTTTGGTGGAGGAGAGAAAGTAAGGGTAGAATGATCATTGTGTAGAAAAACAAGGTAATAAATGGGATATAAAGGTGTAAGGTGTAAGAATGAGACTACTTGTCCTCTTTCAAATTTTGAATTTCAAAATAACCTAGACCTAAACTTCTCGGCTGGCCAACTCGGCCGGAAATGTCCGGAATCTGACATTGACCACCGTTGACCCATTTTTTGTCTGTTTGCGCACTTTCTTCTCCTTTCTTCCTTCAATTAAATCTCCACCGAGAGTTGGGAATTGGCCCTCGACTTCTTCATACCAAATGTTCCTCCATGAGTTTACATCATCCATGTAAAATATCAGAGCTTATTTCACGGTGGTTTGGCCGAAACTGCTGCCGGAATCAGTACAGGTCCGGTTTTGCAGTTTTCGTCATTTAGTTAGAAACTTGGGATGATTTCTTTGAATGCCTTCCACTCCGAACTAGCTCTTACACTCTTCATACGAAATGATTCTTAGGATGTATAGAATAGATCTGAAAATTTTCAACTCATTTGGAATTCATTTGATCAGTCTTCCGCTCCTCCTTCCTTTCTTAGCTCGGTTTCTCTTAGCCGGAGTAGGAAAATGTGCTAAAGTTGAGTTTTTAGTACATTTCCATGCTTCTCCATCATTTCCTAGCATGATAAGGAAAACATAATAAATATATATAAATAAACACAAAGGTTATGCAAAAGTGCAAGATTAGGGGAATAATTACTAGGTAATTATAGACCTAACACTATTCCCATGTTTCTGGAAGGTTGTCGACTCCTACATACTCTATGTCATCATGTCTTCTAGAATGATAAAAAAAACTTCAACAAAAACTCCAAGTAAGTCACAGGAAAATATCTCCGAAAAAGCTTCGTGAAAAACTAACAGTTTCTGCCTTCTCGGGAAGCCTACTTTGAGTGTTAATTTCCACTACTTTGATGGCATTTTTGACCAGCTCTTAGGCTCATGTTCTACTACAACATCATGTCTTTAAGGAATGCTAGCCCTTTTTGCAAGAGTCTACTTGGAAGATTGCAAGAAAAGCTCTCCAAAACTATTGCCGATAAGCTGATTCTAAACTGCAGTTTTCTGCTTTGCAGCAACTATTTTGCACAACGATTTCCGTGGACTTCCCTTGTGATTTCCGGCCAAATGAGTAATCAAACTTAGTTCTTTACATCAGTACTTCATGGTTAATGTCTTTGTTGCTCCATTTAAACTCCTATTTTTCTGGAATTGCTTCACAAAATACTTGTGCCTCCAAAAATGGTGGTGCATGGAAAATTCACTAAATTTTACTTTTTTCTCCTCTTGTCAAGATTTTCTACAAAACATAGAATTGGATTAGTCGATACTAAATTGTACTTTTAGAACAAGTAATTTCCATGTTTTAAGGCACAAATATATATATGAATTATGATCCAACATTTGACACAATGTTTTATCCGTCTGTGGTGGTTTGACCAGCGGTGATCACGACGGCTGGATGGAAGTTTCTTCACCAGCTATGGAATCCCTGCTATCCCAATTAATGGGCTAGGGTTTCTAATTGTTTGGGTTGGACTGTGGTGGTGGGCTTGGCTGCTTTTGGCCCATCATATATTTAAGATTTTAATTTTAATTTTAGTTTTTGTCATTATAATTCCCTTGTCTAAGGGGAAATTATTTTTTTTTCTCTTTTTTCTTTTATCGAAAAGATCTCAAGGGGAATAGAAGTTTTGTTGTCTTTTTAAATTTTTCTTCAAAGCTCTAGTTTCCTTTGTTTAAGGCGTAAAGCCTAAAATGTGGTTGTACTGAGAGTGTGCTAGGTGGTTTATTTTTTTAGGAATAGGTTGTGTTGGAGTATTCTGTGTAATGGCTCTTTCTGTCGAACCTTAGGGATGTGTCATTATTGTACTGTGTATTGAATTATGAAATGAGATGACCTCTTTACTCCAAAAAAAAAAAAAGATTATAGTGTGATTAGTTTCATATTATGATGTTAAGAGGTTAATTTTATACTATGAGGATGCCACTGTCAGCTATAATTGTGCTTCTTCCTTATGCGAATTTCTTTAAAAAAAATATATATATATATATATATATATGTGCGCGCACGCGTATTTATATAAACAGCTAATCAATTCACTTTTATATATATCAAGGTTAAAAACACCGCCGGCAACTCCTCTTTTTCCCTCTTTAGAAATGGACGCAAATAGCCCTGAATTCATTATTCAACGGGAAATACCAATTCTCCAACCTCTTTCACGGGTACGCAAGTGAATACAACTTTACTGTTTGTTTTTTATATATTTTTTTATGGTCACATTTTTTTTTTTTGCATTTTAGATTTATACATTTTTGTTTGACGTGGTAGTTTATGTTCCAAAACTTGCAATTTCATATCTTATTTAGTTCTAGCAGTCTCAGTGACACATTATAAGCCGACATCCTAGCCGGGATATTATAGAATTTAGGATTAAATTCAGTTTAATTACCCTCATGAGGTTTGGGGGTAATTTTATGTTAGTCTCTGCCATCTCAATTTAATCAGTTTACCCCTCCAAGCTGTTCAATTTTCCTCAACCGTGTCCAATGTCTCATTCTCCGTCCAATTTGGACGTTAAGTGTGACAAATGAGCCCATTTTAGGGGCTGAAATTGTCATTTAAAAAAAATTAACAATCCACGGCAAAAAAAAAAAAAAATTCATCCATCTTCTTCCTTCTATCCCACTCTGGGTCTCTCTAGCTCCTCTCTAATCTAACTTGTTCTAACTTCGATTCCTATTTCACCTCCCTTCAAACTCCCTCACCTAAAACTCCAAACCCTAGAGTCCCAATCCCCAAACCCTTTTTCTGTCACGCCCCGAATTTTGAATAACAAATTCAAATCCGAAACATGAATAATAACCAAAACAAATAACGTCCTAAATTTTTTTCTTAACCAGCGTCTCGCAAACCATAATACAAACCTCGTAGCAAACTATCTCTCGAGTCAAATATTACAATACCACCATAAATAAAAGTTACGCACCAAAAATAGGTTAAGTGCTGACGTCAACCCCGCTGCTCTACTCAGCTCGCTCTCCACCCTGATTATCCTGACCTGCAGGATTATCCGCTACACCGTTTGAATAGTGTACCGGGATTGCAACAACACAACACCCGGTAAGCTTTTTGCAAAGCTCGTGAGTAAATAAGAAATGAATGGTTGATTTAGTAAATCACAATTCTTTTAATTCAAGTAAAACAATCCAACAATCCGACCACACACAACAACCCTAACAATTTAATCACCAACCCAACTCACGTGGCACAAAGTACTCACAATGCAATAACCTAGTTGTCACCATGACCGTACTTCCACAACAGACTAGAGCTCTATCTGAATCGTTACTTGTCACCTTGGCCCAGGTGCAAGCATCCGATATACTTCGGTTAGTACTATAACCGTCGAACATTGGGCATTTCTACCCGCAGAACAAAATACTTCGTTTATCACAATGATAACCGTCGAACTTTGGACATTGCTGCCCTCAGAACAAAACACTCTGGTTATTATAACCATCGAACTTTGGACATTTCAGTCCGCAGAACAAAATATAAACAGAATCCCACCCGTTTCACAATATCACGTCTCCACCCAAATCATACTCACAACAGTACCAATTATCATAATAATCATGGCAAATAAATCCTTCATTCAAGTATAAAAATGAAATCATCAAAAAACCACATATTTCAATGTCACACCATTCCGTATAAAATCACGTAAATATATATATACGTAATCATCTACTCAGGAATGACCACTAATACCAACTATAGTTCACACGTAGTAAAACCAAGAAATTCATTTTCCTATATACTTTAAATTTCATTTTCTTAAAACCATTTTCTCACACATAACAAATAATTGTGCAATAAGGAAATTCGGTTCGTAAATGAACCATGTGAGATTTACTCATCTCCAATCCAGCTGCGTCTTCCCAATAGCTTAAAATATGGTTTCCAATCATCCACCAACTCAAACCGTCAATCACATAACCAAATACGATAATTAACTTAGCGTACAATTCAAGAACGCACTTATATGAAGATCCAACGGTCGGATCTTCACCCGTGACCACACAAAGTCTTCGGGACAGTCCTACGATCATTATATCAAACCTATAAGTCTATCGGACGGTCCGAATCTTCACAGATCACCAATCGAACGATAGAAATCGAACGAAATTGTAAAATTCATAACTAAATCATACAATATCCAAAATTCACATGCTATATATCGAAATAACTGTATGAACACGTAGAACATAAAAATGGGCAGAAACTGCCCTTGGGATCCCCGGAGGTGGCCGGAAAAAGGCCGCCGAGTTAGGGAAAGATCCGTCGCCGACCACCGCCTATGGTGTCGGGGCCGAACTTTTCCTCTTCGTTTAATCATTTTGAGCAACTTTCATAACTAGCTCGAAGTCAGAAAATGAACGCAAGTGATCGAAAATACCTCAAACAGTCTGGTTTGGCAGGAAAATTTGCAGAAAACGGCGAAGCCTCCGACGAGCGTGAAATCGATCTCCCCAGGTCCGGGCCTTCTTGGTGCTTGTTCAGAAAGTTTAGGCGAGTCTAATGAGCCAAGAATATCAAGTTTTGGTGGCCGGTAGCTCGAGATATTCACTTCGCACTCAAAACGGCCGGAAATGGAAACAAGCTTCTGACAGCCACTACAAGCCGTGCCACGGCGCAAGGCTGCCACTGGCAGCTGCCCAAGGTCAAGACGAAGCCGTGGGAGGTGGTTTGGTGGCCGGAGGAGGGAGAATGGAGCCGGAGACTCCTTGCTCTGTTTTTGCTCGGGCTCGGGAGGGAGAGAGAGAGAAGAAAACGGTGCGGCTGCCAAAAATGGAAACCCTAGCTATTTTTGGAAATTTCCAAAACTAGCTAGGTATATATACCCAAAATGGAAATTTTTCCAAACGCAATAACTTCTTCGTACGAACTCCGATTCTTGTTCCGCATATGCATGAACTCGTATCGACGAGCTCTCCAACTTTCGTGAATGAAGTTTTCCCAAATTCCGTACGTACAAAAAGTCGATTTTAGTGGCCCCCCATAAATAACGTTTGTTTCGAAAATAAACTCATTCGAAACCAAATTTCTCATACAACAACATACGAATCATGCCCAAAATTCATATATCATATAATTGAACAAATATCGAATTACGAAATATTTAACTGAGGATTTCGGGTCTTCACATCTTCCTTTACCTCAAATGGCCATTTCAAGAAGAACAAAAAAAATCCGCGACAAAAAAGCCCCGATTTCTCAATCTCTTATACTCGATTCCAATCAGTCTCTCCACTTCATCTCTCAATCTTTCCATCTTCGATTCAAACTTCAAACTCTCTATATCTAGTCTTCTCTCATCCGGTGAGGCTTCATCTATATTTCTAGGCTTCATTTGGTCAAGCCTACAAATTTCAAGTACAAGAGCTCCGCCGTCAACAAATTCCTTCTCTGGCGCGTCTCGCTCCAAACGACATTGTCGACATGCCAGCTTCGTTCCTCTCTTCATCTCGAGACTCACTCTTCCATAACCGAAATCCAGTCAAGGCTTCGTCGATTTGGGTTTGGGGCTTCGACTATTAATCTCATCAAAATTAGATTTCTCGCTCTGGTATTTGGGTTGCATGTTTTTAGGGTGGAGATGAACCACTCTCAGCCATGGTTTCAAAATTTCTCAGAGGAATTCGGTGTCTGAGTGTTATTAGTTTCTGATAGGGCGATAATTTAGGGGTGGGGAGGTGTCGAGCCACGACAGCGGCGGAAGAGGTGCGGCCATTCCAGCGACGGACATAACATTAGCTACCTCAAATGAAAGAATCCCTATAGTCTGCTTCTGGGTTTTGGTGTTGGGGTTCTTTGAATGCTGAAGTAAAAGAGCATGCTTTAGATTCGAGCTTACCTGGTTACCCATCTTCAAAATCCAAGGCGCTGCAACCATCGCTAAGATCTGAAGCTCCGAGATTCAGGGTCTAATCTAGAAAGTCAATCCGAATTACATGTGTGCAAAATTTAGTGATACCCTTTTGCTTTGGTTGCTGATTGAAAGCCTCAGATTGTGCCAAAGGAAAGTGAAACAGTTGGGAATTTCAACGTGTTGGGATTTGGGTATTTGAGAGGTGAGAATGCTTAATTGATTGGAGGGAAAAATATGATTTCTTTTCTTGAGTTTTGGGTGAGAGTGGGGGAATCAATCAGTGCTTTGAAGCACATCGATCTCTTCATGTTTTTTCTTTTCTACTTACAACTGGCACTTGGGTTGGTATTTAAGTATTGTGAAAGCTTTATCAAAATGTTTTCAAAATTGGTCCGACTCTCTGCATTTTTGGTGTCTGAATTTATTTTTGTTTCTTTTTGGTTCTGGGGAGGAGGATCGATTAGAGGAAGAGGATGAAGAAGAAGATGAAGTTTAGTTTTTCTTTTTTGCCGTGGATTTGTTTTTTTTTTAAATGACAATTTTAGCCCTTAGAGTGAGCTCTTTTGTCAGACTTAAGTCACTTAACGTCCAAATTGGACGGAGAGTGAGACATTGGACACGGCTGAGGAAAATTGAACAGCTTGGGGGGTAAACTGATTAAATTGAGAGGAGAGACTAACATGAAATTACCCCCAAACCTCAGGGGGTAAACTGAATTTAATCATAGAATGTATTCAGTAAAAGCTAGCAATTTCTCATATTTATGCACACGGTGAAAACAATTTTTTTTTATACCAGTTATTATAGAATCAAAGTAATAGGAGATAAAAGTGGGTTTTAGGAATTTCTATTTATATATTTAATAAAAAAAATCATATTGTCTTGTCACGCCCTTCATAATTAATATCTAATATTGGTGACGTTTAACTGTCCCAATTCGATCGTCAGGCTTGGAAAACCGCTTCCCGACCATCTTGGCTAATGTTATTAATTATGAGTATGTATGTAGCAACAGTAGTTTCTAGTTTGGCTTTTGAAGAAGATCGATGAACTTTGACAGCATTAAGTTTTAGTTTTAGTGCGTATTCTCGTAGGTTTCAATTAACCCAACATTGTATGATCGTCCATTTGTGGTAATATCAAGTCTAATAATGACCCTTGTGATTGGAGGGAAAAAATATATATATAGGAAAAGTTTTTGGAAGCTGTTACATAGCTTTAGAAAGTATAAAACTTTTCTCTCATTCATACCGTAATTTACTACGCTTAAAAGGAGATGTGAAAATTGTGAAAAGGATAACTTTTTTCCCATGGAACATTTCATAATATAGAGTTTTGAGCAAATAACTAACTAGCTAATTGATGAAAGGGCAATGATATGGGGCTCAATGAGGCCTAAAATTTGTGGCCTCAAATCTTAGGTGTCATGTCATGCATGTAAATAAATACAATTTTTATTTTCAATTCCACATAATATATTTTGCCACATCATACTATTGCAACACCAATTTTACCCTTTTACGTACATTTCTTTTTAGATATTAGAGGGTGAATCAATTACATTAATGAATTTAATTAGGAGACAAAAAAAATATTAGCTATTAATTATGTATTAATTTAAAAGTTATGTCTTACAGATTCTTTGACCAATATTTTTCTTCATTTAATTAAATTCTTTCCTTTAATTTTTCTTTCCAAATGACATTAATATATTGAAATATGTGTCAAGAAATAGACATTAACTTTTCTTTCCAAATATTGATTAATTTCATCCAAAAAAAAAATAGCATTAATAAATTGAATTCCGAAAATACTTAGGTCTAAATTAAGAGGTAAGAAAAAATTTCACATTAGTAGCTATTAGTTAAAATCTACAATCTAAATATAAGGAAAAAACAAACAAAAAATAATAAATTCATATCTAACGTTTTTTTGAAAGACAATAGGTCAGCCATTTCATTAGATTCAGCAAGCAGTACAAAAACGAAACACCCCTATGAGGTCGACAGAAAGCAATTGTTCCTTAGAACCTCATGAAACCCTATTCTAGAAGAATAAAATCCTAAAAAATCATGAGTACACCCACCTTTTAGGAAATCCACGCACCATTATTCTAACAAAAACTAGAAACCTCCAAGCAGAGGATGACATACCATCCTCCAGACATAAATTAGCAACTAAGGCACTGATTTTTGAGACCCAAAAACAAAAATTAAACTAAAATAGATCCATCCTCTTTTTGTATAAAAAGAGGAAGGCCCAAAATAAAAATAAAAAATAAAACCGCAGAGCCCATATGGCCCCAATGCATCCCAATCCAGACTAAGCCCAATACTTGAGCCCAACAGCCCAAATTTTCTGAAACCCTAACAACCAGTTGCTCCACAACATGGCTGCTCCCAAGTTGCATGTCGTCGTCGCCGTCGCCGGCAAAGAAGGTGCCTCCCCTACTGATCACCTTCAGGCCATCACCAGCACAGCCAAAAAAGCCACCACGTTGAGCATCCCCATCCCCAGAACGATCACCAGCCCATAGAGCCCAAGTAGGAGCTCCGTCGCCCTGGAAACCGCCATCCCTATAGCCGCCGTCACCTTGGTTCACCGCTGATGATACTGTACCATCTCCAGGATCGAAAGACACCCAAGTCCGCGCCCATTCCTGATCACCTCGATCCAATTTCAGATCCATTCCAGTGCCTTCGCAATCATTGAAGAAACCCGATCCTAGATCGGGATGAACCTGATCGGAGGCGCCCAGTACAACCTGAAGATCCTCCAAGCTTTGGTCGATCCCCTGAACTGGTCGGGCCAACCCCACTCCGGCAACACCACGACGCTGCAGCGAACCATCAGGGCCAACCAAAGCGATTGTACAATCCTTATCACCGTCGGAAATCTGACGACCCCGATCCAAAACCCAGACTTGCCCATCCAACTCAGTCCAAACCAGATTCACCCCGTGAGAGCTCGGCCTCCGATCAGTCATCCAAACAACAACACTACCCTCCCAATCAGTAGCCACAGGGAGCCCACACCAAGGCGGCGCTCCGAGCAAGAAAACAAAAGCAAAAACAAGAAGGGAATGATTGGCTACCAGACGAGCAATAGCCATGACCATCAAGATCTTGAAATCCTGAGAAATTTGTCGAAGGGGGGAAGCCAACGATAAACCCTAGCAGAGCGCTAGGTCGAGAGGAATAGATCAATTAGAGAATTTGTGTTCTTGACTACTTTACTTGCATGACGTTAAACCCTAGCTACATAAAGAGAAAACAATGAACAAAAGAATATATACAATCATATATATGAATATGTATTTTTCACATTATATTTTCAAAATTTGCAAGAACCCAACAAAGGTTGAATTCATATACATGTGTTATGCAAATCTATTAATCGAATGTACGAGTAAATCTATTGACTGAATTACATAAATTTGTTTTCTACTCTTGATTAAAGAAAAAAAAATTATTGTTTAAATCTAAGCAAGAGTGTAATGAAAAAAACCCTTTTTTTTTTTAGAAGAAAGCCAACATAATTTAAAGTTATTAGATTTTGGAATGATGAGATTGTCTTTTTCTCTGGAATTACATAGCATAATTTGACAAATAAGTGACGTGTATAGATGACATGACATGACACCATTGAGGTCACAAATCATTTTCCTTGATGAAATGATCTAATGAAAACCAACGTTATATATATATCGATCAGTTTGCAGCTGCCAATTGCAAGTCAGAGGCGGTAGACGAGCAGAGGAATGGGAGACCAAAATCTGGAAACCCAAAATCAAAACTCCCCCTGAGGTCCGTCACGCCGAGTGCTCAAAGACGGAGCACATTAATATCGAATTCAACAAATCAAACAAAAATTACCAAAGTTACTGCAGTAACTAGAACAGATGTACCAATTTTGAACCAGCAGAAAGTAATCAAATCGACCGCTGATCATAATGACATGATCATCACACGGAAAACAAAGCCTACAACGACAAATAGAAGTGGTGTTGTGTCCCCACTTCCTCTTGTGAGATCAGCAAAGAATATTCCAGCTGGCTTTTCTAACGAGAAACCGCCTAATCTGAGGACAGAGCAACGCTCAATATCCGCTACACGGGATCGATCAGCTCGGGCCAAATCAGCTGCAGCACCTGTAAGTACTCACCTGCAGAGATCAGCATACACAGCTGAACCAAGGAGGCCACAATCATGCTCATCAATAGCAAGCATCTCTAGGGATCGGAAAGTAATCAGTAGTAATGTTGAAGGGAGCGTGCAGCTGGATATCAAGTACTGTACTGTCAGTGAAGGCGATTTGATCAACACCAGTAGTCCAAACGGAATAAGAAGTAATCAAACAGGAAACGGGGGGCAAATTTTGGGGAGTAGGATGGTCCAGAGAGTCATGAGTGCAAGATCAAAGGCAGCTACTCTTGAAGAGAAAAATAAGAGACCAAATTCTCGGTTTCCGCTTAATGAAACCTCTGGATTTGGTAGAATGATTCCCAAGAATTCAATGGATACAACTCTCAAGCATATGGTATGGTTCTTTCTTCTTCATGCTTTCCCTTTCATATCTTCGTTTGCATGAATATCTATATAGATACAAATATTATTTTATAGTTAAATTATTTAACATTTATATAGCAATCTATATCCATGTAAACGAAGTACTGAGCGTGGAGGTATATGAATATCCTTGCTTCAGCCACCCTGCATGCAACTTGATTAATTAATTAGTTTAAAGACTTGTTCATGTTTTAGGTAGTTATTCATAAATTATCTATGTAAAAAGATTAGCCAATCCGACGATAACACGAGAGACAAAAAGTATCAATTGAAGCTTAGAAACATATTGGATCCTATTTTATTGGTAGCTCCTGGAAATTCTTCACCAAGATTTCAGGCCTGCATGCCGAATCCAGAAGAAAAGGATTCTTGGGGAAGCGTGCTTGATCTCTTTTGTTTGATTAGCCAATCCCCATATGTATATGTCTACAACATTTACCCAACTGGTTTTGATCAAAAAAAAGATTTTACCAACTGGTGACATATATATAGCTAGCTGGCTGTCGCGTATCCTTGAAATTTAGTCATTCAAAACTATATGCGACGAAAGGGGCTCTTGTCTAATAATGCTTCAGTGATTCTCGATTTTTTCCCTTTCTCATTGAGTGGGTTGAGTTGGTATCAAAATAGTGCTGTAATGAGACCGTTCCTCATCATCACGTACCTACTTAAAGTTGGCGTTTTCATTTAATTATCATACTTTTCTCTGTGAGTTAATCATAATTATATTTTTGCTCCCTTGTCTGTAGGTGGCGCCAAAGATAAAACGGGATGGAGTTTGATTACTAATAGTCTAATAGCCAAGTGCGAGGCTAAAATAACCACTTAAAACTGCAAATAATAAAGGCAGTGGAGTTTTAGTGGCATATATAGGAACTTGTTTTGGTAATCATGTACGATTTGATGATGGCCGGTAAGAGTACTGTATAACTTACGTTTTATAAGTTCATATATATTTTCTGTAATAAAGAAGATTTCATCGAAACATTACTCGTTTAGAATGACACCGGCCCTTATAAATTCAGGAGCAGTTACAAACTAATTAATTCTGGATATCACTAAAACACAAAGCTTGACTAACTAATTTATTTGCTATATTATTGGCATCACGTTGAACATGAATAATCTTAAAATGAGCATGTCCCCTCAGCAGATCTCTTCCATCTTCTAAGAGGAAACCCATATTAGAACAATCTGTAGTCTCTTCATTCAAAGCTTGAACAAGCAGCATGCAATCTGTCTCAAATTCAACTCTATCAAAGTGTAATACCTGAGCCGATTTCATAGCTTCATGTAACGCGGTCATTAATTCAGCATGGAATGGAGACACTATCTGATCAAACTGCCGCATTGTAGCTGCCTTGAATCCGCCTACATGATTACGCAATACCATCCCTGAACCATCTCTACTGCTTGAGGATGGATGAAGAAGCCATCACTGTTACATTTAATCCACCCATTTGCCGGAGGATTCCACCACCTTCTTTGCACACCCGGAGCCTTTTCTTTAACATTGGCCTTTGAAAACTCATTAAACCAACACATAGCTATCATAACAGCCTCATTTCGATGGTGCCAGCTTGATCCTTCCCACGATTGTGAGTTCTAATTTTTCCAAATAGTCCAAACAAGCATAACTGCTTTAGCAAACTGTTAAGCGATTATTAGTTCATAATTTCTGTAATTTTAAAATTAATTAAATTAAATTCAAGTGAAAGCCTATATATGTGAACTTGTTAAGTGATTAAATCAAATACGTGTAAACCCGACTACTAAACCAGGAAAACGAAAAACGTAATAATTAGGACGTGGCCTAAACTGTGAGACATATATATTATATTTGAATAACGAGAAGGGTAAATTCCTCCTATGGTAACTGAGATATTGCTACTTGGACAGTTTGATACCCGATGTATTAAAGGGGACAATTTGGTACCTGAAGTTAGATTATGTTTGACACTTTGGTACTTCTGTTAATTTTTCTGTTAAATGTAAGGATAAAATTGACATTTAGAATATATGTATAAAAACATAATAAAAAAACATGAGTTTGTGGGTTGATTGCCGTTCTTCATAATTTTATACGTATGAATTAATGTTTATGAGTTATGTTGAAGTGAAATATTCTAATTTTATGTTAAAAAAATATAATAATCAGTTATTTTTTTTGTACTATTCTCTATGAATCCACTGATTTTTCCTCCTCTTCATAAACACAATGCGATGATATTATTTGGTATTATTTTAGGTCTTCATCATTTTTTGGGTCATTTAGGAGAAAATGAAAAAAGAATTAATGCTTTTGGGTTATGTTAAAGTTGACATAATTGAATTTTATGTTTAAAAAAATTTAATTGTACGAGACTAGTTTCAATGGAGTACTCTCATGGGTGTTCACTATATGATTACTATATTTCTTAAACATAAAATTCGAATATTTCACCTTCAACATAACCCATAATTAAGCATTAATTCATACCTATAAAATTTTGATGAAAATCAACCCACAAACTCATGTTTTTTTTATTATGTTTTTATACATATATCCTAAATGTCAATTTTATTCTTACATTTAATAGAAAAATTAACAGAAGTACCAAAGTGTCAAACGGAGTCTAACTTCAACTACCAAATTGTCCATTTTAATACATCAGGTATCAAACTGTCCAAGTAGCAATACCTCAGGTACCATAGGAGGAATTTACCCAAACGAGAATGTACACATGGTATCATATAGGATAAATTCCTTCTATGGTACCTGAGGTATGGTCAATTGGACACTTTGATACCTAGTCTTCCAAAGAGGACAATTTGATACCTAAACTTATACCTCGTTTGACATTTTGGTACTTCTGTTAATTTTTCAATTTAATGTAAGGGTAAAATTGACATTTAGAATACATGTACAAAAACAAAATAAAAAACATGAGTTTTGTGGGTTGATGGTCGTTCTTCATCATTTTATGGTATGAATTAGTGCTTATGGGTTATGTTGAAGCTGAAATAATCGAATTTTATGTTTTTAGAAATATAGTAATCGTGATTTGAACACTCACGAGACTACTCCACTGAACTATGTCTAATCCACCGAAAGTGGTCTCTTGAGTGTTCAAATCACGACAATTATATTTTTTAAACATAAAATTCAATTATGTCATCTTTAACATAACCCAAAAGCATTAATTTATATCCATTTTCTCCCAAATGACCCAAAAAATGAGGAAGACCCAGGGTTGATGGTCATCAACCCACAAAACTCATGTTTTTTTTTAATACATATATTCTAAATGTCAATTTTATCCTTACATTTAACTGAAAAAATTAACAGAAATATCAAACTGTCAAATGGAGCCTAAGTTCAGGTATCAAATTGTCCTCTTTTGAAGGCTAGGTACTAAAGTGTCCAATTGGTCATACCTTAGGTACCATAGAAGGAATTTACCCTATCATATATATCTAGCCTTCTCTCTCTGACAGTGGGTCTTCTTGCCCTTACCATACCATCTCCTCCTGATGACGGCAGCGGGCACTATGATGGCAGCTTCAGCTGGTTTGAAGCACCTGGATGGCCTTGATCATCCTCTCTTCCTCAATTTTTCTTAGAGGATCCTAGGCGTATGGCTGTGAGGGCGGGATTTGATCCCCAATGGGATTGGGACTTTTTGATTCGCCTATGGCCATCTTTGATGGTGTTAGTATAAGATTACATGTGTTTGCACTCCCTATACAAAACAATAAGTCTTAAGCCTAGGTTAGAACTGTGTATGTGTTTGAGGTGAAGACTAAAGCTATTGGAATACAAGATCAAGACCCCAACTAATCTTTATGAAGCTCTTAAATGTAAATCAGTCATTGCATATCATAGTATGTTTATGACAGGACCCGACCCAATTGTTTCAACCCGGATACGAGCCTACGGGGCCCACGTTAGGAGAAATCCTACCGAAAAATTGACAGAACCTGCCCTAAAATGGACTACCCAAGAGTTTACAAAAAACCTGGAAATTATTAAAACTAAACTTGTACTCTTATATACATTCCAAAAGTGAAATTCCAATATCACTCCATCAACACAATAACTTCTCAAACACCAACGTACACCAAAATGAAAGGGTTATCAGAGCAATTCTATGTAATTAAGCTGAAATCATACAAGGTAGGTTAACTATTAACCTACAGTCAAAAACGGAAGCGCTGATTCCTATGCCTCAAGTTCCTGGACGCGATCTCGGCAAATCTGAAATCTGGGCATTTGAAAAACGAAGGGCCCAGAGGAAAACATTTAAAATCCGTTACAGTGAGTGGACAAAACTGAAATAAGTTATGAAACGATTAATTGAATGCTTCCCCATTTCTCCTGTTAACAAAACCAACATGCAGCGAGATTCCATAATATTTCCAACTCAATCATTTTCAAGAAAACTCATTTGAAGATTAGAAAGGACTGTTGTCTGATCATCTCATGTCATCTGGGATGGACTGCCACCCAGATGACGTATCGGAAGGGACTGCCAACCAGAATAGGAGGCGGTGGGTAGAAGGGCTGCCAACTAGCCACAGGTAGTTAGAAGGGACTGCCAACTAACTATCTCATGTCATCTGGAAGGGACTGCTAACCAGATGACGCATCGGAATGGACTGCCAACTGGGATGTAGTCTGGAAGAGACTGCCAACCAGACTATTACCTAGAAGGGACTGTCAACTAGGTAATATACGCATGCACTAAAGATAGCCTCCTTGCCAACTCTTTTCTTTAAATCCATTTCTTTCATGATACCACATTTACTCAAATAATAATCCATTAAAAAATTAATACCATGCTGCATGCATTATTTAAATAAAATAAAAGTCCACTCACTGGTGAGTCTTGCAGCTAATCCTGCTGCCTGCCCGTATCCTCCTCACTCGAGGGCTCAATATGTCCTGTAGTAAATGGACATTATATAATTAACCATAATGAGAAAAAAAAATCTCAAAAATCAAAACTTTTCCCTCTGGAATTAGTATTCGTTACTCATAAATTCTTATAAAAAACCCACACCTCAAATTGGGGTTTAAATTCTTGAATACGTAATTTCCTTAATTATTCAACACCCTCACTTACTCTTTAATCTTCACAAGGACTGTTTCTATAACATAGCCAATTACGTTCCAATTCCTTAACCATAATTTATCACCAAATTCCCTTTTCGAAATCTCCAAATTCTTTCTTAATTTTTCCTTTCAATTCACAATCTTAACTCCAAATTCTCAACAAAGTAAATCAAATTCGTAATAGCACTAATAGCAATTTAACAAGAGGTTTAACCATGAAATTAATAAACCATAAGATTCAAAATATCTAAATCCAACATCAAATTCCCATGGAATTTCACTATCCAAGTAACCTCAAGTCTAAACAAAACTCAAAATCAAATTAATGGGTTTTGGAGGGGCTGACAGAGCTTCCACAACACCACCACCACCACCAGCGAGTGGCTTCACGCGCTACCACTCCAACAGCCAAATTCGGCCACCAAAATTCACCTACACTATCTCCTCAACAAGCCCAACAATATTTATACCGGCAATAACAACCAAAACTAAGCAGAAGTGGTCGGAAATTCACTCTAAAATCTGGAAATCCGATCGTTACTGTTCATCACCAATCTCACTTCCTCTGGCCAAAACAAGCTGCAATAAGGTTGAATACATGTTTAGCACTTCACAGGGAACCAAAACCATGAGGATTTCCTGCCGAAACTGCCAGAAATCGAAAACCCAGTCGAAGATTCCCAAACCCGTTCGGCATTCCTCCCCAAATTGGTTCAAATCAAGGTTAGCCAACGCAAATCACGTACCTAAGATGAAAGAGGAGGAAGAGAGGAAGCTTGCCGACTGGTGAGAGTGTGAGACGACCTGGGGTGTCTTGATGGAGTTGGATTTGCCGGATTGCCTTATCCGGTCACTGTGCGCGCGAAAAAGAAAGGGGAAGAAGAAGAAGATCGGCTTTCCGGATTTTTTTTTTTTTTTTTTTCTGTTTTAACTCTCTCTCTCTCTTCCCAAAAGGGAAACCCCCTTTAAAAAAAAATCTTCCAAGAATTGTAATTTCTATTTTTGGTCAAAACTTTCCATAAAAACTCCAATTAACACAAACTACGTATCCACGAACTCGATTTTTCGTATTCTACGACATTCACAAAGAATTTCCTAATTTACCGGGCTAAAGTAAGAATCACTCCTTGGACAACCTCGGTAAAATGTAACTGGTAAAAGAATTTAAGGCACGGGGCATTACAATCTCCCCACCTTATAAAATTTCATCCTCGAAATTGTACTTGTCATGGAAAAAGATGTGGATATTGTTGCCTCATTTGGTCATCTGGCTCCCAAGTAGCTTCTTCAACGAGGTGATTCCTCCACAATACTTTAACCAAAGGTATTACCTTACTTCGGAGTACCTGCTCACGGCGATCAAGGATCTGTACTGGTTCTTCTTCATATGTTAAATCTTCTCTAAGTGTAATGGGTTGAGCTGGTAACACATGTGAAGGATCGGCTATGTACTTGTGAAGCATAGATATATGGAAGACATCATGTAATCTAGATAGTTGTGGGGGTAAGGCCAAGCGATAAGCAACAAGACCAACTCGTTCTACAATCTCATAGGGACCAATATACTTTGGACTTAGTTTCCCACGTTTACCAAACCTTACCACACCCTTCCAAGGAGATAACTTCAAAAATACCCAATCACCCACTTGGAATTCAAGATGCTTTCTGCGGTTATCAACGTAGCTCTTTTGTGTGCTTTGAGCCATCTTGAGTCTCTCTTTAATCACCTTAATCTTATCCGTTGTGATTTCAATAATTTCAGGACCAATAAGTTGTACGTCTTTCTCCTACTTCATCCCAACACAAGGGAGTCCTACACTGTTTCCCATATAAAGCTTCGTAGGGAGCCATACCAATACTCGAGTGATAACTATTGTTATAAGCAAACTCCATCAAAGCCAAGTGCTTATCCCAACTTCCTTTAAATTGTAGAGCACAAGCCCTCAACGTGTCTTCCAAAGTCTGTATAGTTCACTCAGATTGTCCATCAGTTTGAGGGTGGAAATCGGTGCTAAATTGTAGTTCTGTTCCCATAAATTTGTGAACCTTCCTCCAAAACTTTGATGTGAAGCGAGCATCGCGATCGCAAACAATGGACTCGGGCACACCATGAAGCCTCACAATCTCATCCATATATTGTCTTGCCAGTTTATCTACACTAAAAGTTTCTTTAACCGCTAGAAAATGAGCTGATTTGGTGAGTCAATCCACAATCACCCAAATACCATCATTACCATCCTGGGTACGAGGTAACTTATACATAAAGTCCATGGTTCCATTCCGGAATTGGCAAGGGTACTCGACGGCTTCTGCCTTTCCGCATTCACTTGTTGGCATACAAAGCATTTACTCACAAAGGCTGCAATTTCTCTTTTCATGTTTGGCCACCAATAGTATTCCTTAAGAGTACGATACATTTTTGTACCACCAGGATGTAGAGCATACGCGGAATTATGAGCTTCATTAAGTATTTCCTGTTTAAGCGCTTCATCATTAGGAACACACAGTCTCTTTCCAAACATTAAAGTTCCATCTCTTCGAATAGAGAATTCAGGTTGCCAACCGCCACGAACTCCTTCTTTAATCCCCTCAATTCTTGGGTCAAAAGATTGTGATTCCCGTACTTTATCAATGAACACTGGTCTCACATGAAAACTAGCCACTAGAGCACCAACCTCATCAACCGATAACTCAACCCCAGTAGACCTCAACTCTGACAATAACAGTACTCGAGTGACCCTTAAATATGACAAAGTCACGGAGGGGTTTCTACTAAGTGCATCCGCCACCACATTTGCCTTACCGGGGTGGTACTCAACGGTACAATCATAGTCTTCAATCAATTCCATCCATTTTCGTTGTCTTAAATTTAAATTTGGCTGCGTAAACACATACTTGAGGCTTTTATGGTCTGTGAAAATCTGGCATTTGGCTCCATGCAGATAATGCCTCCACAATTTAAGAGCAAACACAATAGCTGCCAACTCTAAATCATGGGTTGGGTAATTCAACTCATGCGGTTTCAGCTGTCTAGAAGCATAAGCGATCACGTTACCATGCTGCATTAAGACACAACCTAAACCTTGTCTAGAGGCATCACTGTAAATTACATACTCCCCACTATCATCAGGCAAGGCTAGAATTGGAGCACTAGTTAAACGACTCTTAAGTTCCTGAAAGTTTCGCTCTTAATTTTCAGACCATATAAATCTGACACCCTTTCTAGTTAACTTGGTAAGGGGAGGGGCGATTCTAGAAAATTTTTGCACAAAACGTCGACAATAACTAGCAAGACCCAAGAAACTACGAATTTCCGTCACATTTATAGGTCTTTCCCAACTTAACACCACTTCAACTTTTTGTGGATCAACACTAACACCTGCAGCTGAAATGACATGACCCAAGAATGTCACATGGTCAAGCCAAAACTCACACTTACTAAATTTAGCATTCAACTGGTGTATCCTCAGAGTCTCCAACACAATACTCAAATGCTCAGCATGTAATTCCTCACTCTTAGAATAAACCAAATTGTCATCAATAAACACGATCACGAAGCGGTCAAGGTACGGGCGGAACACCCTGTTCATAAGATCCATAAAAGCAGCAGGTGCATTTGTCAACCCAAAGGGCATAACAAGGAATTCATAATGACCATAACGTGATCGAAAAGCAGTTTTGGCTACATCCTCCTCCTTAATCTGTAACTGATGATATCCAAACCTCAAATCAATTTTTGAGAATACTTTAGCACCCCTCAATTGGTCAAACAAATCGTCAATGCGGGGCAAAGGATATTTATTCCTTTCAGTAACCCTGTTTAGTTTCCGGTAGTCAATACAAAGCCTTAAAGTACCATCTTTCTTCTTCACAAACAACACAGGTGCACCCCAGAGAGATACACTAGGTCGTATAACCTTTGTCAGTTAACTCCTGTAACTGTAAGTACAACTCCTTTAGTTCCGCCGATGCCATTCTATAAGGTGCCTGAGAGATGGGTGCTATACCAGGAAGTAGATCAATGGTAAAATCTATTTCTCGCACCGGGGCCAAACCAGGCATTTCATCTGGAAATACATCTGGATAGTCGCCAACAATTGAAATTTGGTTAAGATCCATAACTTCTGCATCTGTATTCACAACATGTGCCAAATAAGCTTGGCAACCCTTACTCAACATCTTCTTAGCAATTAAAGCTGAGATTATGCAAGATGGGAGAACTTCCCGTTCACCATAAAAGGTGACAATTGGCTTATCCGGACTTCGAAACAACACCGTACTACAAAAACAATCCACTAAGGCATGATGCATCCGAAGGAAATCCATCCCCAGGATTACATCAAACACCACTAACTCAAATGGAATCAAATCCGCCTCTAAGCAAACTCCTTCTACAAACACTCCAAAAAAACGATATACCCATTCGATTCTATGCATTTCTTCTGATGGTAAAACTACATGCCACTCTCCCAGAAGGAGAGATGAGGGCACATTAGCAAAGAAGGAAAACCTCCTAGACATAAAGGAATGAGAGGCTCCAGGATCAATCAAAATGAAAGCCTGTTGACCAAAAACAATTAACGTACCTGATAGGAGCATTTTAATGCGACGTTTTAACTGCATTTCCCTACATTTCTTACGTTATTTCCTTATTAAAATCCTGTTTAGGAAAGTTTCCATTCTTTGATTGGGAAAGTTCCTATTTGTAGAAAGTTTATATTTTTGTAGTTTCTATTTATCATTTTTAGTAAGTTGCCATTTTTCATTTTAGGAAAGTTTCTATTTTTCTTATTAGTTTCTATTTTTTTAGGACCTCCAAGCAAGTGGAAAATCTTGAGGAGGAAAATCAAAGTTGCAACCAAGTGGAAAATCTTGAGGAGGAAAATCAAAGTTGCAAGGAAGTGGAAAATCTTGAGGAGGAAAATCAAAGTTGCAACCAAGTGGAAAATCTTGAGGAGGAAAATCAAAGTTGCAAGGAAGTGGAAAATCTTGAGGAGGAAAATCAAAGTTGCAACCAAGTGGAAAAACTTGAGGAGGAAAATCAATTCAAGTTGAACAAGTGATAAACATGTGGGAAGATATTTTTTACAAATTTGTCTAACATATCTAGCCCTTCATTTATGTTCATCTCCACCCTCCATTCATCATTTTTTGGGCTATAAATACACTTCTCCTCTCACTTTCCTAAACCAATTCCTTCATCCATCTCATCTTCTTTGTCTCACCATTTCCTCTCCATTTTCCTTAGTCACCATTTTCCATAGTCAAATTCCTTCATCCATCTCATCTTCTTTATCTCTCCATTTCCTCTCCATATTTCTTTTCCATTCTCTAGTTTTCTTGTTCTTCATTTTCAAGCCAAGAGAAAGAGAAGCCATGCAATACATCAATTTCCCAACCGCCATCCACCCTTGTGTCGTCCCTAGAAGATTGCTTGCTTTCAAGGATTTTCAAGTTCTTCGTCTCAAGGCTTATCCCCCCCTTATTTGTGTTTACTTGTATATATTTATTCTTTATTTTATTTTTGTAAATAATACTTTATTATTTTAATTCTTTATTTGTTTATACAATTGTATATATTTATATTCTTTATTTTATTTTTTTAAATAATACTTTTCTTTATTTGTTTCACAATTACAAGTGTACCCTCAATCCCCGGATAGAACGATCCCTATTTACTTATACTACTAACGACATTTCAGGGTTAAATTGCGCGCTTGCTTTGAGCGCGTCAATTTTTGGCGCCGTTGCCGGGGATTGAAAAATCACTTGCTAAATTGTATCATTTATTGTATATATTTGTTGTATATAAATTGTTTAAAACTTAGTTTAAATATTATTTATATTATTGAACGCGAATTTTAATTGTAGGTTGTAAATTGAGAGGAATAGGTGAAGTCTCTTTTGTTAATATTGGCCTAAACCCCTTATTGGTACCTAGCTCAGGTCCCTTAAGGTTGAGGGCGGCCTTTATTAACACTTGTTGAACTGTCTTCACACTTATGAACTTTTTCATCTTAGTAAGTATAGCCTATGTGGAATGGTGTCTAGAAAGGGGACAACGTTCATGACGGGTTTTTGAATCCAGAAGTGCTTGCAAATGGGCCTAAACCACTATGTGGGAGTAGCTCATGCCAAAATGGATTTTTCCTCTCGTGTTCGCCCTCCCCCACCTGGCCATTTCAGTAAGGTTGCCCAAACGATTTGAAAGGGAGTTTGTGTCTAGGCGACTATACTTGGGCCGCACGTCCACTTGATTTACCGCTTAGAATTTGATTCGATATCAATAATGTTTATAATAAAAGAAATACTTGTGAATACTCTATACATGTAAATTATTTTGTTGTTTCACACTTTAAACTTGTAAAAATACTTTTCACGTTTTATACTCACTTGAGTACTTAACTTGTGTCTTATGTACAATATACTTGTTAATTATACTTGTAGTTTGTAATTAATAGTTATACTTGTTTTTATTTTGTATTTCTTTGTTAATTATAGTTACTAACTTTATTTAATGTAGGTATCGTCTGGCTGCAAAACGTAAAATACAAGCGCTACTTGGGAGGCAACCCAATTCAGAATATAATCATATTTGCTTTCTCTTTCCCTAGCTAGTTCTTTTTATTTTTCAATTTTTCTCTTTAGTTTTTATTTTAGGATTTGTTTTCGTAAATGTCTTCTATCTATGCTTACTTATTTCATTGCATGCTTTTAATTGATTACATTGAGGATAATGCAATATTTAAGTGTGGGGGAAGGGATTTATATTTTTGTCTTTTATTTTTTAGTCCTATATATTAAAAAAAACTGCATTTATTCAGTCTTTTTAAATTCAGCTATTTACAAATTTTTTTTTTTAAAATATATATATATTTATAAAAATTAAAAAAAAAAAAATTTATACATTGACTAATGTCACACAAACTTTGCTTCAAGGACAACAGAACCATACCAAGGACATTGCAGAGCTCAAGAAGCAAATGGGACAAGTGGTGGACTTTATGACCAAGTTTCATGAAACTGGTAGGCTTCCAAGCAATACAGTTCCAAACCCGAAGGGAGGCTTTGAAGGTTCCACCAACTGAGGACAAGAGGAAACCACGTCTAGGCTGAGAAGACGTTAAAACCAAGCGCTACTTGGGAGGCAACCCATGCAAATTAGATTTGCTTTCTTTATCCTTATCTTTTATTTTTTCGTTTTTGCTTGTTTGTTTTTGTAGTTATTTTCGTAAATTTCATCCCTATATGCTTAAGTGTTTCATTGCATGCTTTTAATTGATTACATTGAGGACAATGCAATATTTAAGTGTGGGGGAAGGGATTTACACTTTTATCTTGAGTCATATATATTGAAAAAATACAAAAAAAAAAAAAAAAATTCGAAAAATGTCAAAAATTTAAAAAATTTTGGTTACTTTTGTTTTTGTTTTTGAGTCTTAGAATGCCCTTTCAACTGTCTAGGATGATTCTATATCTCTGAAATTATGATTAAAAGAGGATCACAAAATTGAGATGATTTTTAAAATGGTATTCTTTGGTTAATTGAGATATATGAAAAATGCATGCATGTGTAGTGGATATGGATTTCGTAACCTTGGTACAGAATATGAGCATGTTAGGATGAGTTTTGATTCATAAAAACCCATATGAGATATTTGAGCCATGTCCCTTTTTCTTGGAGTGATAATTGAAAAATATATTCTTAATTTCTTGGCGATGTTTTGATGATCTCATTATTCTTTCATTTGATTGATTGCTTGCCATAGATTAAGTTTGATGGACTAGAAAATGCTAGAATTCGCTCTTGTGCTTGTTGAGACGTTTGTCAATACATGGCCCTGATTCTGGAAGGGATAGAGGCAACCTAGGAATTACCACCATTGCTAAATAAGCATGTGTCCCTATTTGTGCCCGTCGTGGGACTTCCTTAGATAAACCCCTTTGAGCTTACATTAAGCCTTTTCTTTCATCACCCTTAAATCCTTAACCCTGAACCTTAGTATAGCTACACTCCTACCCTTTGTTCTAAAAACTTAGCGGAGCTATATTTTGGGACTTTACTTGAGGATTTGGCATTGAGAAAGAAGATTGAGAAGAGGTGAAAGTTCAAGTGTGGGGGTAGACTTGTCCATGAAAAAAAAAAAAAAAAAAATTATGTGAAAGCCGTGAAAAAGAAATGAAAAAGAAAAAAAAATGTGTACGGCTAGAAAATTAAAAGAAAGAAAAGAAAAAAATGTATATGGATTTTAGTCCTCCATACTTAGTGAGTTTGGAGTTTGTTTTGAATTGAAGGCCCACTATTGGAAAATTTGGTCTTTGTCCAATTCACTAGTTCTAGGGAAGTTTAGAGTGAAGATTTGGCCCAACATGAAGACATTAGGCCCTTTCATAAAACCTCTATGGGATGTGACGTTTTGATATATCTTGGTGGATTTCTAGAAGTCTCTACATCTACATGAGCTCTGCTAGGTTTTTAGGACACTTTGTGAAATTCCTTACCTTTCGTTTCTTAAAACCTTGAGCCTTGGCCCCATTATAACCCTTAATAAGACCTTCTTGATCCTTAAGATGGGACAGCCTTTGATTTGTGGAGATGAGTTACAAGAGTTGAACCTATGGCTTGGGTCCATCCGTGCAAGTAGTTGATATCCTTCATGAGATCTTTTCAAAAAAATTATATTCACAAAGTGCTTTTCGTTTCTTATATATGTGAGCTATTTGATTGCCTCAAAATATTTTCTCTCACATATAATTGAGTGATTATAAGCTTTTAAGCATTGTCTTGAATTCTGAGAGAAGAAAGAGTGGATATACCTTGTGAGGATATGAATCATACTTGTTCGAAGCATGCTTAACAGAAACCATCACCATTATTACAACCAAGTCCTACTTGTGTATGTGTGGATTATATGTTTTAATTAACTCTTGAATATCTACATATTGATTCTTGGTTGAGTGCTAATCTTGATGTAGTGAAAGTAGGAGATTTCTGAGACAAAAAGTTGAAGGGCAATAGAGTCATTGTTTTTGTAGAGTCTTTAATTTTCGTTGAGTGTTAGTGTGTGTCTTAGTGTGATTTTGCTAAGGGACTAGCAAAAGCTAAGTGTGGGGGAATTTGATAGGAGCATTTTAATGCGACGTTTTAACTGCATTTCCCTACATTTCTTACGTTATTTCCTTATTAAAATCCTGTTTAGGAAAGTTTCCATTCTTTGATTGGGAAAGTTCCTATTTGTAGAAAGTTTATATTTTTGTAGTTTCTATTTATCATTTTTAGTAAGTTGCCATTTTTCATTTTAGGAAAGTTTCTATTTTTCTTATTAGTTTCTATTTTTTTAGGACCTCCAAGCAAGTGGAAAATCTTGAGGAGGAAAATCAAAGTTGCAACCAAGTGGAAAATCTTGAGGAGGAAAATCAAAGTTGCAAGGAAGTGGAAAATCTTGAGGAGGAAAATCAAAGTTGCAACCAAGTGGAAAATCTTGAGGAGGAAAATCAAAGTTGCAAGGAAGTGGAAAATCTTGAGGAGGAAAATCAAAGTTGCAACCAAGTGGAAAAACTTGAGGAGGAAAATCAATTCAAGTTGAACAAGTGATAAACATGTGGGAAGATATTTTTTACAAATTTGTCTAACATATCTAGCCCTTCATTTATGTTCATCTCCACCCTCCATTCATCATTTTTTGGGCTATAAATACACTTCTCCTCTCACTTTCCTAAACCAATTCCTTCATCCATTTCATCTCCTTGTCTCACCATTTCCTCTCCATTTTCCTTAGTCACAAAATTCCTTCATCCATCTCATCTTCTTTGTCTCTCCATTTCCTTTCCATTTTCCTATCACACATTCCTTCATCCATTCCATCTCCTTGTCTCTCCATTTCCTCTCCATATTTCTTTTCCATTCTCTAGTTTTCTTGTTCTTCATTTTCAAGCCAAGAGAAAGAGAAGCCATGCAATACATCAATTTCCCAACCGCCATCCACCCTTGTGTCGTCCCTAGAAGATTGCTTGCTTTCAAGGATCTTCAAGTTCTTCGTCTCAAGGCTTTATCCTTCATCTTTCAAGGTGTATTATATCCTTTCTCTTGTTTTCTTTGTTTGATTTTGTAAAACTATGAATTCTAGTTAACAAATAATGTTAAGGGCAAAGTTTAAGCCCAATTTCTATGTTTAAATAAAGTTTTCGAATTCCATAATTGTGATTCTAAGTTGCTTATGTGAGTTTGTTCGATTAAATTTGCTTTACAGAAAACTTTTATATGTTTATCTTATTTGGGTCGACACTTATAGGATTTGCATGTAATTGGTGCTAGGTTTAAGAACATGAAATCGACTTTTCGTTTTGTGTAACTTGAATCAAAAGTAGTAAAGGTTCTGGACAAGAATCGAATTTAATTGAAGAGGATTGCAATTAGGTGGACTTTTCCATAACTAAGTTGTACACTTGAGTTGATAGCCTTTCTCTATGTGTAATGCGTTGAACATGTCATGATTGACTAGCTTTCTAGGGCTTGATTGCATGTTTGATAGGATTAATCTAGGTGCTTTCGCTTAGGTTAATTAGCATTGAAAAGTAAAATATGGGAAATTATTTGCTTTCGAATGTTTCACATGATCAACTCCTCTCTCATGACTTGGAAGAACAATTATAGGGTTTGAATCGAATTTGATTACATGGAATTGATTTTGATCTTTGTTCCTTGCGTTCCACCCTTGTATATATGTTTTTACGTTTTCTTTATTTTATTTATTTTAATTTTAATTTTAAGAATCCTAATCCCCCCTTATTTGTGTTTACTTGTATATATTTATTCTTTATTTTATTTTTGTAAATAATACTTTATTATTTTAATTCTTTATTTGTTTATACAATTGTATATATTTATATTCTTTATTTTATTTTTTAAATAATACTTTTCTTTATTTGTTTCACAATTACAAGTGTACCCTCAATCCCCGGATAGAACGATCCCTATTTACTTATACTACTAACGACATTTCAGGGTTAAATTGCGCGCTTGCTTTGAGCGCGTCAGTACCCAAAATGACGTTCGGTGCAGCGCGACCCTCCTGCTGGGTCATAGCATGAAGACGGGCCTGGGTCATTGGACACCCACTTTGTCCTCGACTCGGCTAAGTGCTGCTCATGCCTGGAAAACTGCCACGAGAACCTGTACTAGTAGCACCCATAGTAGTCTGACCCACAGTCTGATCAGATGTAGTAAGGACTCCCCGGGTCAGCTGAGGGCAATCCCTCATGTAGTGTCCCCACTGGCCACACTGATAACAAGTCCCCACACCTGCCTGACACTGACCCATATAGTACCTACCACAAGTAGCACACAGAGGATAGTCTATCTTAATCGGCTATGTACTAAAAACTCCACTGGAACCAGCAGTGCCACCCCTGGTCTATCTCCTACCAGATTGTCCAGGCCTCCTGAAGCGTCCCCTGAAGCGTTGTCAAGAGCTAGAATCTGAACTGCTCAGTCTACTGCCTGATGACGATGCAGAACCCGAACTAGATGCAATCCTCTTAGATGGCCCCTGACTGGGACCGCCACTCTCCAAAGGTCGGGAACCATCTAGGAATCTGGCCTCACATCTCATAGCAGCCTCCACAGCTAGTTTAAAAGCCAGGAAATCGTGAGGTGCCAACCAGTCTCGATAAATAGTTAGGAGACCATTAATAAACTGCTCAACCTTCAACTTTTCTGTCGCCACCAACTCAGGTGCATACCGAGATAAAGCAACGAAACGTTCCTGATACTGCAACATAGTCATCTCTTCAGTCTGCTTCAACTGCATGAAATCAAGTCGTAGACGATGCTGGGATGCCTGATTATAGTACCGATTCGAGAACTCCGCCATGAAATCTTCCCAAGTCATGGTAGTTGGGCCAAAACCCATATTCTTGGTACCCTGCCACCACAGCCATGCATCCCCATCTAAGAGATCAATAGCCAAAGGAACCCTCCTAGCAGTTGGACAACCCAAGGATTCAAATACTCTTTCCATACGAGTAATCCAATCTCCTACTACGGACTCCGTAGGAGCACTGGAAAAAGTATACGCCCCATGGCGTCTGGCACGCTCCATTGTATAGTTAGTATGTACTAGGATTAAGGAGTACAGTTGCAAAATGCTTAAACAACCGCTCCACATTCCGTAGCAACCCACGAGGGACCTGCTCATCATCACCCTCACCAGCAGGTGAAGGGTTCCTACCAGCACGAGATCTGCGTCAGCGTTTCATTCCCCCTGAAATTTTCCATGATTTAGTTACACCAAAGTATTTACACAACCAACAATTATCTTACAAACTTGATATGTACTTCAGCATCGAAGAGTACATGATGGGGAACCGCTGCAGTCGGGCCATCACTCAGAATGTACTGAATACAATCAAGCATGTAAGAAAACTATAACAAGATATCGGCCACAAAATCTAATAACCTAGTGCTCTGATACCAACTGACAGGACCCGACCCAAGTTTCACCCCGAACCCCGGATACGAGCCTGCGGGGCCCACGTTAGGAGAAATCCTACCAAAAAATCGACAGAACCTCCCCTAAAATGGACTACCCAAGAGTTTACAAAAAACCTGGAAATGATTAAAACTAAACTTGTACTCTTATATACATTCCAAAAGTGAAATTCCAATATCACTCCATCAACACAATAACTTCTCAAACACCAACGTACACCAAAATGAAAGGGTTATCAGAGCAATTCTATGTAATTAAGCCGAAATCATACAAGGTAGGTTAAGTATTAACCTACAGTAAAAAACGGAAGCGCTGATTCCTATCCTCAAGTTCCTGGACGTGATCTCGGCAAATCTGAAATCTGGGCATTTGAAAAATGAAGGGCCCGGGGGAAAACATTTAAAATCCTTAGAGTGAGTGGACAAAATAGAAATAAGTTATGAAACGGTTAATTGAATGCTTCCCCATTTCTCTTGTTAACAAAACCAACATGCAGCGAGATTCCACAATATTTCCAACTCAATCATTTTCAAGGAAACTCATTTGAAGATTAGAAAGGACTGCTGTCTAATCATCTCATGTCATCTGGGAGGGACTGCTACCCAGATGACGCATCGAAAGGGACTGCCAACAGGAATAGGAGGCGGTGGGTAGAAGGGACTGCCAACTAGCCAAAGGTAGTTAGAAGGGACTGCCAACTAACTACCTAATGTCATCTGGAAGGGACTGCTAACCAGATGACGCATCGGAAGGGACTGTCAACTGGGATGTAGTCTGGAAGAGACTGCCAACCAGACTATTACCTAGAAGGGACTGCCAACTAGGTAATATACGCATGCGCTAAAGATAGCCTCCTTGCCAACTCTTTTCTTTAAATCCATTTCTTTCATGATACCACATTTACTCAAATAATAATCCATTAAAAACTTAATACCATGTTGCATGCATTATTTAAATAAAATAAAAGTCCACTCACTAGTGAGTCTCGCAGCTAATCCTGCTGCTTGCCCGTATCCTCCTCACTCGAGGGCTCAATATGTCCTGTAGTAAATGGACATGATATAATTAACCATAATGAGAAAAAAATCTCAAAAATCAAAACTTTTCCTACTGGAATTAGCTAGTATTCGTTACTCATAAATTCTTAAAAAAAACCCCACACCTCAAATTGGGGTTTAAATTCTTGAATACGTAATTTCCTTAATTATTCAACACCCTCACTTACTCTTTAATCTTCACAAGGATTGTTTCTATAACATAGCCAATTACGTTCCAATTCCTTAACCATAATTTATCACCAAATTCCCTTTTCAAAATCTCCAAACTCTTTCTTAATTTTTTGTTTTTGTTTTAACTCTCTCTCTTCCCAAAAGGGAAACCCCCCTTTAAAAAAAAATCTTCCAAGAATAGTAATTTATATTTTTGGTCAAAACTTTCCATAAAAACTCCAATTAATACAAACTACGTATCCACGAACTCGATTTTTCGTATTCTACGACATTCACAAAGAATTTCCTAATTAACCAGGCTAAAGTAAGAGTCACTCCTTGGACAACCACGGTAAAATGTAACTGGTAAAAGAATTTAAGGTACGGGGCATTACAGTTTATTTCTTGATTGTGTGTTGTCGGGATTGCCCTGTTTCAGTCCTGAATATGTCTGAGCGTTGTCAATGCATATTTATTGTTAATTTTTCAAAGAGGATGTCTTGGTGATCAAGACTACTACTTATTGGATTGTTGGGTTGCATATTAACTGTTTTTAATTGAATAAGAGTTTTTAGATTGAAACCTCCTAATTTACTCACTTATCCTCCTATGCTTGTTACACCTCCTATCAAATTTTTAAATACTAAATTTACTCACTAAATTTAGACCTCCTTTTTGTTTCGGGTCAGGTCGAGAGCTTCCTTCCACACCACGATGATGGTGGAGAGCCGAGGCTGACTGCCAAAGGAGTGACGGACCGCTACCCCCTGGTGGCTCTAATTCGATCACTCTAAAGGAAGAGGGGAAGGAGATGAGTTATAGGTTGTGGACCTCTGTCTAGCCAGCATTGTAGCATGGTTGGGCTAACCCATTTTCTTTTCTTCTAATCTTTTGGGCTTGATTTGGTTTGGGCTGGTGGAGAGTGGCAATGCTTTTAATTTTTTCTTTGAATAATTGAGCTTCACTTGGCTTTTACCCTATACTGCCCTTGATCGTTGTTGTTTGCTGATTGATGAGTGGCGATGTACACCGTTAAAGCTCTTAGGCATCAACGCTCGTCAAGTTGGTTGCTCTGATTTAGGGTTGGATATGTGTAAGGGTTTTGTATTTTTTTTTTAATTTTCTTTTTTAGTTTGCTTGGTTCTTTTGTTTTTGGTTTCTGCACTGCTCTATGTAGACTGATTTGGGTATCGAGAAGTAATATGAGGAATTCTCGAATTCCTCTAGCTTGACCTAGAGAGGTCGTTGCTATTACTAATGGAACCTGATTATGTTCCCCTAAAAAAATAAAAAATAAAAAATTTCCTCAAATAACATCATTCTCATATAATTTGCAAACAAACTATATCTTAAATATAAAAAACTTAGCCATTTCAATATTTTAATTACTCTATAAATCTTAATTACATGTCCATTCCTTAATATGACAGTATAAACCTTTTATCCAAGAAAAAAATCAACACAAGGTATTAGGTTTCAAAAATTAATTTCTAATCAACAAGAAAATGTTTTAACATAAACTATTCGGTAGTAAAATTGTAATTATGAGTTGTGCACTACTAGAATATCAAAGTAAAAAGAGAAGTTTTTTATTTTATTTTTATAACTCTTGTCAAAACCTAGCCGGCAGCTAGGGATTTGAGTTAAGCTGCAGCAGCGCCATGCATCCTTCCGGCTGGACCCCATCGAGCGTAGCAGTGGCTGACGTCAGGTCCTATTCCTCTGTTTCATAATTCAAGGCTGTGGTTCAGTCTTGCTTCAGATTGATTTGTGCTCTGTTTGGATGGGTTTGGTCGACAATCTAGTGCAGGTGGATTCTTGCTTTGTGTAGATCGGTGGTGTTCCCGGGAAGCAGAGGAGGTTTAACACCCGCTTAGGCTCTATGGTTTCCAGCCTTGGTCTAGCATGGTAGACGAGCGGGTGTAGGTGCTTGATTGGAAGCAGCGCGGTGTCAAGTCGGGGAGGCAAGGAGGCGGGCGTGATCGAGCGACTTGTTGTACTCGATCTGATGCTGTGGTCGAAAGGTTTGCCGCCGGAAGACATGACAGTGGCGAAGGCAACGGAGCAGCAGTGGAGGGAGGCCCCGACCCTCATCCATTTGCTTGGGTTTGGGCATGCGCTTAACTTTGGGCTGAGGGGGCAGGGGAGTTTTTCTCCTAAGAAATACTTGATTTGGGCATGGGCCTACGGGCTTAAGGTTAGGTCAAGGCAATCTGGGCCCTAATGTATTAGGGTATTGAGCCTGTGTGAGGTTGAATGAACTTTTATGAGTCTTCTGTGATGTTTCTAGTGTTTTGCATGTACCACAATTACGTGATTGACAAGTGAAGGCTAGTTGTATGATTTATTGTCCGTAGGAGGAGAGGTTTTTTTATTTATTCCTGTATAGGATCGCTTAAATGTGAGCGTCCCAGTGATCTTAATGGTTTGCTCTTACTTAGGTAGGTAATTCAAATTTTCTTACTAGATTTCTTATGTAAGTTTTTGTAAACTCTAGCCTTTGGCTGTCGATCTAATGAATTCAACTTCTAATTCAAAATGACGTGTTTTTTCTTTTTTTCTTTTAGATGTGCAAAAAAAAAGAAGAAGAATAATCATTTTTCTCTAATGTTTATTTTATTCTCTATTTTCTACACCTCATGGTCAATTATTTCAATAGTTATTTAGTTTTTTTTTCAATTGCTAGCTCTTTTGTTTTTTTGGTCAAATATAATGGACTGACTTAGACTTCCGTCATAATAGGATTTGGTGTATGATAAAAATAACATTTTTGGGATTAGGAATGAGACAACCTAGTAGAGCGCTAGGGTTTGGGAGCGTCGTCCCTCCCTAGTGCGGCACCGTCTACAACTCTTCCTATTCTTTGGATGTCCTTTTGGGGTTCAGCCTAATTTTTCTTAGCTTTGTTCAGTGCCAGATGAGATGTCTTGGTGTTGATTTTCAACGGAAGCGGAGCGACGTCGGTGTGCTATTCCAGGGATGGTGCTCTGAGATGTCTTTCAGATCAGATTGTCAGATTGGAGCTTCTTGTCAGACGCACAGGCTGGTGGGTAGCGTGCGTTCTGAATTGGCTTAGGGGAGGCTAGTCGTGGTCGAAGGCCGTGCCCTACGTTATGATGAGTGTCCATGGGAGGTCGGTAGCGGCAAATCTGCGTCCTTCTTTACCATAAGAATTCGTGAGTGCAACCGGCATGGTCGAAAACAGGCGACCTTACTTTGGGACATAGATCAATTTGGTGTTGGATTGAGGACGTCGGGCTAGACGACGGCGATCATGACTAGCGATCAGCTTAGGTCAGCGACGCCGTGCATCAGAGTGGTGTTGGCTCCTCCGGCGGGGATTTGAATTTGGGATCCGAGTTCTATTTGGATTCGTATCTGGATATGAGATCCATGTCAGATAAGGGTTTGGGCCTGGATTAGGCTCTGGATTTTGGGCTGGATTTTAGTTTGGGTGGCTATTTGGGTCTGGGGTTCTTTTGGGCTACTTTTGCTTTTATTTGGTTTTGCTTTTTGTTATTTAGGCAAGGTCAATGATGGAAGGTTACTCATTACTCGACGCATTTTGGTGTGTGGAGGTATGATGAATCATATTGTTGGTACCTTTTTTAGTTTCTTCAACTTCTTGAACAAGGTCGGTGACGGAAGGTTACCTGCTACTCGACGCATATCATTGCGTGGAGGGATGGTGTACCATATTGTCGGTACCTTTTTATAAAGCCCGGGATCTTTCCGGTGCCTCATCAAATGCTTAATTGCATTCCTTTTTGCTGCCTTTCATACTTCTCAATTCGATATAGCTTACAAATCTATCGGTTGTAATCTTTTTATTTAATAAAGACTTGTTAGTTTGTTTCACACAAAAAAAAAAGGTCATATTATGATTTATTTTGTGCTCATTCACCAATATGCGTTCAACATCTTATCTTATATAATTAAGCCAACTCTTTATAGAATGGTTAAATTTTTGAACTACCATATATGCCCTCACATAATATAAATATTATAAATAAATTATTTCTATATGAGGATAAGATAGTCAATACACTATATCATATTTGAAAAATTTGCAATACCTCTCATGAAAAAATGAGAAACATCCCTAAAATTAGAAGAGAAATTGCTGTAACTTTTTTAATTTAAGAAAATAAAAAAATAAAAGCCATATGATGATAGAAATTTTTATGTCACATGATCTTAAATTATTTATCATAGTTTTAATTCTTATTAAATATATATAAATGGTTTAATGAGCTTGTGAAATTGGAAAACGAAAATAGACAACGACAATAGTAAAGAATGCAATCTATCATTATTCAATTAGAAAGCATAGATAAAAAATTTTGGTATAATTATTGTCCTTAATAGTCATTTTATATGAGGGTATATATATGTCATTTAATAATTCACAACAGAGTAAAGTCAGCTTAGGGATCCCAATAGAAAAATATGCATATCCTTTTTATTTGGATAAAATCAAATTTTATTGCATAATATTTTTAGGAAAAATACTTTCCTAATATAATGCAATTAGGTTTAGAACTTTAATCATCCTAGATTTTCTAGGGATAGTGCGCATACACATAGTGGAAAAATAACGTTTTCACTTTGTGCTTCCAGAGAATATTTGAGCGCACATTTTGTTTGAAAAAGTTTTCATGCACTTGCACAGAAAACCTAAAGATGAAATTGAAAATGGCTAAGTTACTTGTTCAATGTCAAATAATTAGTAAGTCACAAATGCACTTGCATCTCATTCATACTATAGTGCATGCATGTCTGAGTATCCCGCGAGGTTAGTTGGGTACTAGTGGCATATGAAGCACACGTAATAGCTGAGGTCAGCGCTAATTATTCAAGGAGACAATCGAAGGGAGACAATTCAAAAGGTGAAGAACAATCGACAGTGTAACTTCCCACCCCATCCCTGATGTCAGTGAGATTTAAACCCATAACCTCCACGGTGTTAGTTAAGCTAGCCAACCAACAGGTCACGGCTCACAGACTCTTCATGATTAATTTTAAAAATACTAAATCTGAGTCGCAGGGATTGACAAACGTCTATAATTCCTTGACTAGTGTGTTTTTTTTTAATTAGGTTAAATCAAGCATAATTATCATCTAAGCCTATTGACCCCCCTCTAGGCTTAAATGTTATCCATTCTAGTACTTTAAGCTGGCGTCGAATCTATTGGGTTTAGATTCATGTGGTGGTGCTGGAAGTCCTGTATCTTCATTTCTTTACGGCAAGGGGCTATTTGAATGGTGGTATGGTGATGTGGCCTATGTCATTGGTGGAGGCTACGTACATCAAGGGTTGCAGGATAGGCGGTATACTGCTGTAGTAAATGCCATTGACGGAGGATGCAGCATTGTTGGTGGTGGTCCCGACAATAACGATAGTGATGGTGGTTGCTAATGCTTGGAGGTGGTGGTTTCAAGTTGGGCTAGGGTTCTTTCCAAGTTTATGGGCTGGAGTTTTTTATACTTGGGCTTGGGTGCCTTTGTTTGGATTGGAGCAACAAGTTTAGTTTTTTATTTTTGTTTTGTCAGATGGGCTTGGGCCTACTGTTGGGCCTGTGCTGCTCTATCGCAGGCCACTAGGTCAATTAATTGCTATGAGGATGCCCACTATGCGTAGGGTGTTCCTAGGGTTTTATAAATAAATCAAGGTTAGTTCTTGAGTTGCTTTGGATCTTTCCTTAGTACCGTTAGGATGCTAGTTACTTTTTGACTTATTTTCATTGTGATGTTACTTTTAGATTACTTTAGGGTTATATAGCAATAAACTCAATCTTGTCGTAGTCTAACTTTTGGGTGATTTTACCTTCACTTTACTATTAATCTCTAAAAAAGAAAAAAAGAAAAACCAAAGAAATATTTATTGTTCATACAACACATTTTTCTGTGACCAATGATCTTTAAGAGACATCAAAACTATGAGAGCTGGGCTCTAACTAAACCTAGGTTGACATGCTGTCGTTCTCTCTTAGGGTCGAAGATTTTTGATAATACACTACTACAAAAATTGAATCTGACGACGCCTCTCAGACGACGCATTATAGTTTTCCATCGTCTGATTGATTTTTATTTTTTTAGACGTTGTTTTTAAAAAATCCGTCGTCTGATATGGAATTATGAATTAGTTCAGAAGACGTATGAGGACAGAACCGTTGTATGACCCTAAAAAAATTGAGCGCCAAGTTTTCCACCATGTCATGTGGTGCCAAACCTCATCTCAAACCCCAAATTTTCCCCAACATGTATTAATCATACGACGATAAACAATAAAACTGTGGTCTAATTAAAATGTTCGACATAAAGGAGGGAGATTTCCCTCCACAATTTTTCTCCAACTCCCCACGGAGGGAAGTCCAATTAATAGGAGACAACCCCTAAATTTAAATGGCTACATTCAGATCACGTTCTTACACAAATCTGTTGTGTGAGTCCTTGTCCAAATTGATAGGGCCTCACAAACCTGGTTGAAACCCTAACACTCGGAGCAAAAAATAACAAAATAGCAAAACCCTCTCTCGACAGCTAGCGCCTCACTCTATTTTGACTCGTCTCACTATCGATAGATCCTCACTCTCTCGCTCTCTTGGTCACCTCACTCTCAACGGACCCAAACCAAAACCAGAATCCTCACTTTCCCAAACCCTCATTCTTCTCTCTATCTCGACAGACCCAAACCAAAACGAAAATCCTCACTCTCCCAAACCCTCATTCTTCTCTCTAACCAATCTCATCTCTCTGCGAATGGGATTGAGCCGGTGAACTGAGATTGAGCCGATTCCCTTAGAGCGAAGCATTGTTGGCCAGTTTTGCCTCTCCAACTGGTTCCCGTCGCACCCAGCTGCAGGTTGAGACCGAGTTGTTTCTTTTTCCTGTCGCACCCAGCTGTGAGACTGAATTGTAGGTATCAAAATCATTTCTTTCTGTTGATTCTCTTCGATTCTGTAACTGGGTTCTGATTATTGCGTCTTGTTTTCACTTGGGTCCTCTCAAGTTTTGATCTTTTTGTTGTAATTCTCATGGGGTTTTCTGGAATGGAGAAGGTAAAGTCAACCCAAGACAGAAAGTTTGGTTATCTGGAATACCCGGCCAATTGATGAAAATATAATAGAATAGATTCTTTATACTGTTTGATTGTGGGTCTGTTGTGTGCTTGATTTTGGTTAGATATGATGGATGTTGTTGTTCTTGATTCTTTCTGTTAATGTTTATATAATTATTAATATTTCTGTTGATCATATTCAGTTTGGATTGATGTTTGGAAGCTCATTTCTTTGTTCATCCTTTGTATTTGATATCAGATATGCCTACAAATGACTGGTTTAGCTGCAATAGTAGTAGTTGGAGCATATATGGGTAAGTTGGATTACGTCCTGATGAATATTCCTCATTGCCTATTTGATTGTGAGCCTTTCAATATATGGGTATTCAACAGTTGTTCTTGTGCTATACTGCTCACGTATTTGTTTATATGTTGGGCAACCTGAAGTTAAACACTAAGTTTCCATTAGTAAGATGTAGAGAGGGTCTATTATTGGAGATTGAATATCTTTTATGATATTTTTGCTGGGTTTGTGTCGATTTTGGTTATGGATTTTGTTGGGATTGTTGCTGTTTTCATTAATTTCATGTGTTTGTTCTGTTTCCTAAGGTGAATGTGAATCTGCTGTTTGGGACCAATCTCATGATACAGATGAATGTGAATCTGCTCTTGAAGCCCGGTATCAAATAGGGTCATGTAAGTAAGCAATACTTGCTGTACTCTTTAAAAAGGGATTATTTAGTGTGGAAAAAATTTACTTGCTCCTTAAGAACTCAATACTTATAGCTGTTGTTTCTGGATGCTCTTACCAATGCAAGGAGCACAATTGCTACTGTCAAACTCACCACCAACTGCAAGACTTGTTATCTATTCTGCCTTTGTAAGTCAAGGACATGGCAGACAACTAGTCAGTCCTTTAGTATCTGTTTCAGCAAAAGAAAGTTTGGAGCCACAAGCTTTAGGAATTGAGTTCTATGACTCTCCCAATAGGTTTCTGGTCTTGAAAATGTGTATTGAAGCAACTTGGAATTATTGCTATTGAGTGGCTCATAATACTTGGATTGCAGATTGCCAAGGTTTCTTCTTTCTTTCTTCTTCTTCTTCTTGTTTTTTTTTTCTTTTGGAACTTAACGTCTGCATTAAGAAATCAATTGATAGGAAACTTATTTGTTGGCACAGAATTATGTGACAATTTGTTCGGCGGCATATTGGTCATTAGATCTCTTACAGGTACCTTCCAAGGCTTCTTGTAACAAGAAAACTATATCCCTTCTCTTCCTTTTTAAATTTGGCCAGTCTCCTATCGATTAGATTCCGGTGGTTGTTGGAGTAAGTTCATATCAGGCAATCAAACTATACCAAAGGCAGAGAGTAGTTGCATCTCAGGAATCAAAAACAGGTGCAAACTGGACAATCTCCAAGCTTGTTTTTTATTGTGCCACTGGAATAGCATCAGGGACAGTTGCTGGACTTCTTGGTCTTGGTGGAGGTTTTGTTATGGGCCCACTCTTTTTGGAGATGGGTATCCCTCCTCAGGTAGCTTAATTAATAACTTTCTTATTTTCAACATTTTATGTGATGATAAGCTGGATTCAATTCTATTCAAATTCAAAGTTGAATTAGTTTGGAAGACACATTCAATGAATCTTACTCGACCTTTCTGTTGAGAATACTTGTTGAAGATATATTTTTTGGTAATTAAGAACTATTACATATGTAGGTGTCAAGTGCCACAGCCACCTTTATCATGACATTCTCTTCATCCATGTCAGTGGTAGAATACTACCTCCTGAAACGATTTCCGATTCCCTATGGTAACTATCCTGGCCTTTTCACCATGTTTCTGTTAATGCATTGATGAATAATATAATGTTTTGAACACAACTTTATGTTTTGAATATATATATATATATATATATATATAAGGGCATTTATAAAGTTCAAGACTTGGAAAATGATGTCTGATGACATTTCTAAAACAATTATTTTTTTGCTGAGTGCCCTCCAACTTTTTTTATCTTTGTGCAATGATTTGGTTTACCAGATGGCATGACTCAGGTTGGCATCTTATTATTTCCTTCCATTTTCTTTCTATAGAGCAGGTGTCTGTCAATTTTGTATGTACTTGGTAATTAATTAAACTTGGTAAATTATGAAAAGAGGTGTTATAGTTCCTTTATTTATAGGCACTGCACTATACTACAATCATAGCTATCACTCAAATGTATAATCATACAATTATCATAAGAAACTAAGTGTTTAATTAAACATCATCCAACACTAACAAAAGAGGTGTTATAGTTCCTTTATTTATAGGCACTGCACTATACTACAATCATAGCTATCACTCATATGTATAATCATACAATTATCATAAGGAAGCATGTCATTCGCTAAACTTCTATGCACTGCACAATATATATATATAGACGTGCATATCTGTATGCAAACACACATACATGTTTATATTTATATTCAATATTTGCAGCTCGGCAAGACTCCTGTTGTTCTTTTCTTGAAGTACTATTAAGGTTGACTATGTTGTTTTAGGAACCTAACCACAGGGTTAAGTTTTGGACCTGACCACAGGGTGTTATGTGGGTATTGGACCTAACCACCAGGATTAAGGGTGGTCGTAGTCTAACCTCTATCGATTTGAGTTCACTTGTCACACCATATATTGAGAATTCTAGGAGACTTTTAAGCTTTCATTTATACTTTCTACAATACAGCTCCTTTTTCTTTCTTTTTTCATTGGTGGTTCTTTCTTCTTTTCTTTGTTTATTTCCTTGCCATGCTTGATCTAGCTAGTTATGATAAAGTTTGCTTACTGAGCGCTTGAGATTTTCAGAATCAATTTGAGTGTGTTTCTTTATTGGTTTGTATGCTTTTCGATTGGGTGTTTGTGGGTGGTTTGATTTCAGGGTTTTGAGCTTGGTTTCGATTTGTCAATGATTTTGGGATGTTGTTGTTACATACATTATGGTGTTGGAAGGACTGTGTGTATAAGAGCATTAGCAACTCTTTGTCATCATGTCTATTACATGTCTCTATATATACTAAGAGATAACATTTTGCCACCATAGTTTCCTCTTTCTTTTATCTGATACTTGATGATTATGATTGGTTTTATTTTATTTTATTTAAATATTCTTTCTATATAGGCTTCTTAGCTAGATAAAACAATTGGTGAACTTCCTAATCTATCACCAGTGTTCAAAACTGACTGAAATTTTGTTTACTACAGTTTATAGGAAAGAAAGCCGCCTATGCCTTGAACGAGGGTTTGGGAGTAATTGAAGATAGGTCATGTACAACGACATATTGTATTCTTGTAAGTACTTTGCTTTCCCTTGCACCGACTTATTAATCTGACTTACATATGTATAAGCCAACCAATCGTACTGCAACATTTTTAGTTCTGCAGGATGTTGATATTGATGAGGAGGTTGATGATATAATTTCAGAGTGGATGGGATACTTGCTTCTGTATGAGGTAGCTATCAAAAGTTTCGTATATTATATTCTTAAAATGTTGGTTATTGGATTGTATAATAACTGCTAGTTTATAATTATGCCTCTGAATTATATACATGGGCATATATGGTTCGAAATTATTTTGTTGACATGCTTACTTTTCAACATAGAGTGTGGTTGGAAGTGTCATTACAGCCAGAGATCGCTAGCTAAAACCCGGAGGTCTTGTATTTCCTTCAAATGCAATGATAATTTTCTCTGTCTCTTTGGTCTTTCAATTGTTGTGACCTGTACATCTTTAGTTATAAGATCTATATACGGTTGCTGCTTTAATGTCATTGTATTGACAATCATATCAACCTCATATGTCGTTAGCTTGTGGATTATCAACTAGAATATGTAGCTTCATCAATATATTTTTGCACAACTACAATTGAATTGCAGTGTTTATGTTTTGGCATGTGTACCCCTCAGTGAACTATTGATCCATATGCAGCTGCAACTACAGAAAGAGACCAAAAAGCTCCTACAGAAGCTTCTAAAGCTAGACTCCAATGAGGCCATGAGAGCAGCAAAGCTTGCAAAAGCTAGACTCCTTAAGTAAATTTCTGGATGTATATTGCTAAGAGAGTAGTATTAGATGTACTCTTTTGTAGATGAAAGATTACCTTTGCACAATCTATTTTGGTGCATGATGTGGATTATAACAATTTCTTCTATATATTGATAAGCTATTGTTAATTTGATCATTTTTTATTTCAGTTTCAGCATATACAATGCATTGAATCATTCTATTAGGACAACAACAACCACAAAAAAACTGTCGTATGTGCACAATATTTACAATGATCCAAAAATAAAAACTGTCGTCTGAATTTAAAATAGATAATGGATATTTTGAAAAACTGTCGTCTGAATGAAAGTCACACAACGGGCATAAAATAAAGCAACCTCTGAATTGCAATCACACAACAGTTTCTAAAGTCGCCCGTCGTCTGAAGAATGGTCACGCAATAGCTAATGCTGTCGATAGGCTGCCAGCATGCTGTCGACATACTGCTGCCATGCTGCCGAGCTGTTCACACGACGGTTCCTTACAATCGACCTTCATCAGACGGCGCCTCGATATACGACGGTTTGCCTCCATATCAGACGACGGTTTTTAGCCGTCGTCTGATTCAATTTTTGTAGTAGTGATACCAATCTAGCCATCAACATTGTATGGTTTAAGGGTGTGTGTTGTGTCATGAGATCTATGGCAATTTCATTTCAGACCATTCATAGAGGCTTGCCTTCATTGTACTAAATAGGGGATGCACATATATACCGCTGGTAATACATACACCAAATATAATAAGTAACATTCTTTTTGTGGACCCACGAAACATGGTAGGGCTCGGCCAAAAATGTATCACGTAGAACAACACATGAGCTACCTTGCCATGGTGGAGGTCTACCGATATCTCGCAAGGAGGCCACCCTCCTAAGCTTGCCAAGAAGTTTCGTGATAAGCAAAGACTAGCAAAATAAATTTTGCAGCAAGATTTCGTCTTCGTTGTCGACTCGATCACTTGGACAATGAGAGAAAGGCAATCCCCTAAACCCTTTATGAGTGAGAGTCAATGTGGTATCAACCAAAGGTCCTCCGACAGTCAAGTCAATATGAGAATAAGTGTTTAAGGTTTATGTGGAGTAGTGCGGGATAACTTTGGTATGTGTTAGAGTTAATTAGACCATAATTTACATAGATATTCATTCCCCTAAATATTGAATTTAACTTATTTTTGAGTCTATTTTAGTTTTCACTAAATCATTTTCTTATTTATCTAGGAATATTGCAAGAGTGAAGGAAACATCAATTTTGGGCTTTGAAGTGGAGAATTGGAGGTAGGAAGAATGACGGTCAAATGTGGAGCAAAATGTTAAATTCTAAATTCAGGTGAACCATCACAAATGGCGGCCCACCATCACTCATGGTGGTGCAATGTATTTTCCGGCTATATTCATGGAGGAGCAAGGAGGAATAACATTGTACCTATTCCATTACATCTATTCATCATCATTCTATCACAACCAAATCCCATACCTTTTGGTTCAAAATCTACTCCATCTATTTTCCCTTTTTTCTACACCATCTCAACTCTCCATATTACCCAAAAGTCCACCATCATCATCACCCAAAATGCCAAAAATCTTCCATGTTTTAGGGTGTAATCACAATTTTTCTCCATCATTACCTACCCTAACCTACACCATCACTCTCATACTCTTTCCCTTAATTTTGGGATCTATTACCACTTACATACTCTATTTCCATGCTTCTTACAAGACTATGACTGTTTTCTTTGCCTTTTAATCATCATTCCACACCTCTATCTATCTATTTAAGCACCTCTTCTCACAAGGAAGAAGACACCACTCCATTACATTTTTCTTTCTTCATCTCCTCCACAAAACCTCCATATCTACCTCCCAAAATCCAAATCCATAAAACTCATGCTCCTCTTACCACTCCATCTCCTCCATCACCACCACCACAATTACCATCTTCCATTACCAAAAACTGCATCACCACCACCACTACTCCATCATTACCACTTAAAGTTAGTCAAAGAAGCATCATATCTTCATCACCATTTCATTAATCATCAACAAGAAGTTCATCATCCACCCATTTTATCATCAATGAGGATTCAAGAAGCATTGAAGGCAGGAGGAAAACAAAGGAGGAGCTAGTCATTGATTTGTCAAGCTTCAACTAGTTCATTCTTTATTTAACTCTTAAATTTACCTTGATGTACTTTATAGATTTGATGCTAATTTGTATGATTATGAGTGAGTAGTTACTTTGTTGGGGCTAGGGTTGAAAGCCCTAGCCAAATGATTGTATGAATTGTTGTTTTAATTTACATTTGATGTTATTCGTGATTTTCATCTTCATATGCTAATTCAAGAAGTGAATGTATTCATTCAAACTTAACTACTTTGAATGTGTTATGTTTGTCATCTCATGAAAAAATATTTAGGAAGTAGTTAACTTTAAGCATTGATTGATAGCATGATAGCATCCTCTAAGGTTGTGAGTTAAAATCACCTAGATCTAGGATTGCTTTGCTTGCATGATTATCTAAACTCAAAGCTTTATGCATTTAGGAACAATGAATTGAGACTTAACTGGTAAAAGAATTTGTTCGTAGGTAGTTAATTTTAGACTTATCTGGTTGGAATTGATAACATTAAAGGAGTTTAAGCCTTTGTAGTCTTATCCGGATGCAAAAAGGGTAACTGGAAAATTAGAATAGCATCACTTGTATTTAAACTTCAATACTTGCAAGGGAGGTTAGTGGTAGACAATCCAACCCCTAACTTCATCAATTATATTACTATTTTAGTTTAGAGTAGTTTTGTTTACATTTGAGCATTTATTTTCATTTAGTTCACCATTCTATCAACAAAAAATTTCACTACCACCACAATGTACATACTCATCATGAACCTAGAATTTAGGTTTGTGATTGTACATTTGCATATTCTAGCTCTCCTTAGGTTAACACCCTAGCTAGTGAAAAGAATACAATCCTCGTGGGTTCGACAACCTTTCTTAAATTTCTATACTATTACTTGTACCCCTTATACTTGATGGTGGCTGTTTGGCTAACAGTATGTTTAGAATGGCTTTGAATTTGATGTCAAATGACTTACTTCTGAATGGTGAAAATATGATTTATTTATATTGAACGTGTTGAGAATAACCCTAGGGGGCTCATCACCCTAATGGGTCTTTCTTAAGGTTCAATAAAAAATTCCAGGATCCATTTGAAGTTTAGCAGCAATAGAGGTTTAGGCGAGATTGTCTTTCTTACTTGGCTTAGAAGACTTAGTGTGTAAGTCACCACATGCTCAGACTCGTTCTGGAGTCTTCTAGTCTGAATCAGGCAGACTTGAATGGGAATGATGTGCTCCGTAATGAGTTTCGGGCCTTAGCACTGGGCTTAGGTCTTTCAGTTTTTGACAAGATGTTCGCCTGTTGGACTTGGTCCATATCGGTTCTAGACAGGTCTTAGGCTTGAGTCTATGTCTCGTGGGGACTTTCTAATTGGCTTTCAGATTTTTCGGACAGTTTTTGGTTCAGGATTCCGTGTGACTTGGCTCGTTCCCTTTGAGGATAGTTTAATCGTGCTATTTTTGGGCTCTACCATTGCCCGCAGGCTCAAGCTAGTACGTACGGGGGCAATATGGATAAGTACGAATTGGTTATATATATATATATATATATATATATATTCTAATGTATAGCGATCAAATGTTTCTTGAGTCGCTTCTATTTCGTGCTCGGATTCAATCTTTCTGAACTGGATGTGATAACAAGTTGGATAGGCAACTTATTCCTTGTCGTTTATGATATGGACTATCTATGAGCTTGCTCTCATCAAGCAAGACATGATAGTCTGCTGGAAGGCCTGGTCGGATCTAGATGTGGTGTCGCCTTGGCGTGCTTGCCTCTTCGACTTCCAGCTGACCTTGACTTCTTTCAAATTTTTCTTTAGCTTCAGATGACGTTGGTCCAGTTCTCTTGACCTTGGTGACCTCCTAAAAAACTTGTTCATAACTATTTCTATTTTCTAGGGAAGGCTTTTGCTGTTCCCAAGCACCATTATCAAAAGTTACTCAGCCGGCTACTAGAGTTCTGACTTTGCAAGTCCTCGAGAGTAAGCTTGTCTGCCGCTTTTCCTCCTCTATGCTATTGGGGCCACTTCTTTAGCAGTCTTGGTCCCCCTATTGTTGTCAAAACCTCAATTCAAACTTGGTCGAAGGAGGGTAACCTTCTCAAACCTGACGGTTTGTGTTGGGAAGGTGGTCCGGCGAATCCGGACCAAACTCCTGTGGCCTTGGCTCCTCCTAGTCGGGGTCTCCACCAAAGCTGGATCTTTTACAACTTTGGTTGCCGAACCTACGTTTCTGGTGGATCCCCTCGAACGAGGGCGATTTCGGGTTGATCTCCATCAAACTAACTTGCTTCTTCCTGCCTGCTTTGGTTTCAGCCGAGTGTGCTCGCCGGTTGACATCTTCGTGGTTGCTAGGCTTCGGTGAGAATCTGAGGAGGCGTTTCATCGCTTGTGGGTTCTATAGCCATAGCCTTGGATCGGGTTTGCAAGGATTGAAGGTCGGGGGAAGCGTGGTTAGAATGTGATGGGCTCAAGGTCACCCTTTCTCCACCTTTTGATGGCGGTGGTGTGTTGTCGAGATCACGATAATGGAGTCTATTGGGAGAGGACAGGCTAGCAGTGGCAAAGTGTGGATTGAACTGAGCTGGTTGTGTGTGGAGCCCAAAGCAGGTTAGGCGCCCAAAGTAAATTGGGTGCCTATTATGAATTGGAAGGCTATTGGGTTTTGAGCCCAATTTGGCTTGCTAGGCTTGTATCGTATTTGGGACCTTATTGGGGGATCTAAAACATTTTGGTCATGTTTGGAAGGGCTTATGCTAGCAAATTACAAGCTAGTGCTATTATCAAGAAGACTGATGTGTTTGATGGATTAAGTTTACTTGGTAAAACCTACCTGTTATGCTATGTTTTTCCACGACACTAAAGATTGGAGCACCACAATTAAGTGCATTAATAAAGAAAATCTGATTAAATTTTGATTTTGTATCAAAATGCAAATCATAGTAGTGTAGGCTCATGAATAATTGAGGTTCGATGTTTTAAATCCTTCACATGTTTCTCATGTTTTTAAATGGTTGGAATTGCCTGGTCTGCATCATCTATTGAATTATTTTTTAATTCAAAAAAATAATATTTTTGTAATTTTTATTGTGGTTAATCATTTTAAAAATGATTGTAATTAATTCTCCGACAAGAATGGTATTAATTTTGATAGAATAAAAGAAAAGGTAACAATAAATGTAATTAAAACACATAATGTGGGTACGTGGAAAAAGAGAGGAAGATGCTACCAGTTGGAGTAGGCGAGTAGCTACATAGCTACCGTACAGGGGATGAGAGGATGGATGGAATGATGGATCATGGGTCATGGGTCATGTCACAGCCAACATCACAAACTCCAATCTCTGATAGAGAGACAGAGAGCGGTACTAGACTGAAATCCTACTAAGAGCTTATATATCATAATTAACAAGTCATTAGAATCGGATTAAATGTTAATGGACTTTTCCTGCATATTCATGATGTACATCAGCATGGATCGATGAGCTCAGAAGTCTGTGTTTTATTAGTAAGTGTTTAAATTATTAAGTGTTTAAATTTTAATTAGCGTTTGCTGCTTTCTCCGCGTCCTCTTAGGCGCATCTCCTCGCTCTGTTTCAGGGGGACTTTTCTAATTCATCCCCCGCCTCATCCTCAGCCTCCCAGATAGTCTTTTCCTTCACATACCCCTATATACGTACTCATCATCTTTATATGCCTTTTCCTTGCCCTTTGTTTTTTCCGGCGAAGAATTAGAGGCCATATCTTTATGATGTATTTCAAGAGCAGTACATATTATCAGTGCCTGCAGTGTGTCACTGCCGAAAGAAGACCATATTTGCATGAACTATTTGATCGATATATAAAACTCTCGCTCTCGCTCTTCGATCCCTTGAAGATAGAGCGCTATATCTCCTCAAAAGTAGCTACCTAGCTACCTAGCTCACTCAGTCAGAGATCGAAAAAAGAAAAGCCTAGAGATATTGTTCCTTAATTAGCTGATTTAGCAACTTGCTGCATATCCATCATCAGTAGTACTATACAGATCGATCGTGTAGCTAATTGATCAGTAAAAAGTTTCACCAAGAAAATCAAAAGGTTTGACCGAAGAAATCGAGGTCACCGCGCTCTCGCACGCAACTCTAGAACCAGTACTAGTACTACTCTTTTCTTCTTTATTTATGTTATTCACTGGCTAAAATTTCAGGACAAGAAATTAAAGAAGATTAAGACGAGTGGTACGTGGAGCGTGGAAACTACTCTCTCTCTCGAGATAGTCACTAAGAATTCTTTGATCTCATTCTTCCAATTTTCAGCCTCTGTTTTATTATTTTCTTTATTTATACATCACCAAACATTTTGCTTATATTAATTATAATAATATATATAGGAAACTACAGCTTGGCAAATTTGTTCATCCCAAGAAAGTCTTCAATAATCATACCCTCGCTCTCTATGGACTGAAAAAGTATCATCCCATAAATATATATGTATATATATATGTATGTAGCTTCAAAGAGACTAATTAAAATGAAGTAATGTAGCATTTTGTCGCTAGGCTTTCTATATAGCAGTATGAAATTCAAGCAAGATCTGCTTCCCAAGTTTTCATCGAAAGCAGTGAGAGGCCTTCTTTCTTGAACTCCTTAATTCCCTTCTTCACGAGATCCAATCTCTCAGGCTCAAACCCACGGGTAAATCAAATCACATTTTCTTTTTTATTGTTAATTATTTTTTTAGTGTTTATATATTTCCTTTCAAAACCTTACCGACCGGCGACCAGTTGCAAATTTCACAATCACTTGTGAAACAGTCTCTCATCCATTCCTATATTATCCTTACAAATATACACCTTTCTGGCCTCTCTGTGCTCTCTGGGTAGCCTTCCGGTGAAACGGCCTACAATATTTTCCAACGCTGCTTTATTAGGGTTGTGGTGAGAGATGATGATACTTATCTTCTTCTTTTTTCAAGAAAGTAATTATAATTTTTTTGCAATTTATCTTGTTCATACTATTTTTATATCTAACTTCCCTTCTATAGCTACAAGATCTCGTTATAATAAAAATCTCATTTTGATCTTTCCAGAAAATGAATTAAGAAAGAAAGCACTGATATAGCTAAACCAGATCCTTAAGGGTATATTCATGATCATTTGATTGATATTTACCCTTTTCTTTGGTCATACTTTCTTAATCCTTCTTCTTCTTTTTTGCCGGCTGAGTATTGTAAATTCTTCTTCTGCTATTGATATCATACCAATTTTAGCATTACGGATATTTCGATTATCAATTCCATTTTTTAAAAGATAATTAAGAGGGAAATTTTAACTTTGATTCGTTGGTGTTGCCTTCACCTCAATCAAAATTTTGCCATCATGGCCAAACTACCTTTATGCCATTGATTTCACATTTCTCTGATTTTTTTGTTCCTAGGAATCACTAATTCGTTTTTCGACCGTGTGTCGTTTCTCCTCTGGTATTTGATACAAGTCTCAAGTTAAATTCTTGAACTCAAGTCTCGAAAACAAAAGTTTGGGTTGATTTCGAATACTTAAATTCAAATCTGTGTCCATCATGGTATTCATCCAGAAAATTAATCAAGATTTTAATAAGCAAATAAGGCATCCAATAAGTTGTAAAGTTTCGCGTTAACGAATCTGTTTGTTTTATTTTAATTTCACCGATCTCCACTGCCTATACAAATACTAGCTGCCTAGCTTACATCAACTTCCATGTTATATATATATGCTTCTAATTACTCATGAATGTAAATGAATATTGCAGAAGAGGATCGGAGGAGGACGCGGTAGAAGATGGCATCGTCGTCGTCAAATTCGCCGTGTGCAGCCTGTAAGTTTTTGCGTCGCAAGTGCCAGCCGGAGTGCGTATTTGCTCCGTACTTCCCACCGGACCAGCCCCAGAAGTTTGCAAATGTTCACAAAGTCTTTGGGGCGAGCAACGTGACCAAGCTGCTTAACGAGTTGCACCCCCACCAGCGTGAGGACGCTGTCAATTCTCTTGCCTACGAGGCTGACATGCGCCTCCGTGATCCCGTCTACGGTTGCGTCGGAGTCATCTCTCTTCTCCAACACCAACTCCGCCAGCTTCAGATGGATCTAACCTGCGCCAAATCTGAACTCTCGAAATACCAAAACCTCCAGGGAATCACTAGCCACGGACTTATAGCAGCCGCCGCCGCCGCCGCCGCCAGCCACCACAGTAACAACATTCTTAATAATCAATATAACTTTTTGTCCTCGTCCCGGGAGAGGGAGAGAGACATCAATCTGATCTCTAGTACCACCACTGGCATTGGCATTGGCACCGGAGGGGGAGGAGGAGGCCGCGGATCAGCAGACCAATATAATAGTATATCACACCACCAGTTCTTCCCCAGAGATCAGCAACAACAACAGATGATCAGGACATTTGATCAGGCGGCAGCGGGAAACATTAACTATGATGCAAGCAGCCTTTTGGCCATGAACGTCTCAGCCGGCATTCCATTTCAGCAACCTAGGGCTGCTGCTGGGGATGACCGCCGAACCATTGATCCCTCTTAGCTACTTGCCTACCTATTGTTACTTCCTCTATTAATTTCCATACTTTCAAGTTTCGACCACTTAAACCAAATGCATCAAATTAATTAAGGTACACTATTTAATTAAATTTTACACTCTTAGCTACTTAGCTATAGCTGCATGCTTCTATCTATGATCAATATTCATCATATATATTTTTGTTACTGTCAGTGTTTTTCCTAGCTAGTTTTTGGTTTTGAATGACACTATACTTATATATCTATGATAAATTCTTGCATTATAGCTTTTATGATTTGACGCCCTATGGCTTTCATGGTTTTACACCATCAGTTAATTCCTGATATTAGGGTTTCTAGCCAGAGAAAAAAAAAACAGAACTAAAATGAAGTGCTACTTCAAACTCTCTATGCTACTCAAAATTCAATTCTATATGTCAAAGAAGAAGATACTGAAGTGTACATGTATTACATGTAGGGTTTGGAATTTGGTTTTTCAAACTTTGGCATTTCATTTGTACGGTTCTAATGTGATATTAGAAATGTGAATACTAGGAGTTGGTACTCATGATCATCAATACAAATTTCTTGCTTACCAAAAAAAAAAACATGTTAAAAGTAAGCCGATCCGATCATGGCTCCTACTTAATCAATTATAAAGCAAAATGGAAGACACAAATCCCAGTGTTCAGTGTTGACTTATCAAAACCATTTGCCTCATGAACTTCACCGATCTAGAGGACCGAGTAAGAAAGAAAAAGAAAAGAGAAACTCATGAACTGTCCTTACTCTCAGAATTTTTCTCTGGACTCTAGAGGTATGCGTTGTATAAATACAGCCTTGTAACACTGCGCACGACTGTATGACAGTCTCAACATACAAATTAAATCTGTTAATTAGCTAGATAATTGTAGCGCACTGATACAGGTACAAATTTTACTAATTGTTTGCAAGAATGATTCTTGAATGAAGAACTTGTAGTTTAGTGGCTCAATTTGTCAATGTCGTATATGTTGTCTGTGTATAGGTGTAAGGGCATTCTTGTAAAAGCCATTATATGGCTATAAAAGGGTAGCAATAGGGTTTCTCATTGGAGGGTTGTAATTTGAGTTAGAACTGCCGCAAAACCCTTTAAGAGCTGCTGTAATCCTTTTTGTAAACCCTCATTTGATAGTGGATATTTTTCTCCCTACTGCTCCGCGGACGTAGGCTTTTGCCGAACCGCGTTAACAATACTTTGTGTTCTTTAATTTTTTGTTCTTGCACATATTTGGTCACTGTGGGATTTCCCCGCAGTAATTCTCTATTCTTTCTGTCGTTGGAATTGGTGCGGTAAGCACAACAGAACTAACAAATGAATGTTTTCATCATAGAAAAACAGTATCGAGTGGCTCAACCTGGCCAACGGTGCAATAAATCCCTCTCTCAAGCATGATTGAGAGGGTTCCTTCTACAAACACATATATACACACGAAATTTTCCGATAAATGTCAACTATAACTCTTCTCATGCATACTGTGATCGATTTTTCAAGGAGAAAAGGATAATCAAAGGAAAAAGAAAACGGCATCGCGCAGGGTGTGCCCGGCGGACTGGGTAACCAATCCCCCTCCCTCCCTAATGCGCATCGTACTCTTGGATGCAAATGGACCCCCTCCTTGAGTCTTCACGGAGCTTTGTTTTTCTTCTGTTCTTTGCTTTTAGTTTTTTCCTTTCTGTTTTTTTATGGGTTTTCTTCCCTTGTATGTTCCTGTTGTAACCAAAAAAAAAAAAAAGGAAAAAGAAAACAATACACACACATATATATATAGATGGTTTTTTTTAAAGTGTACTTGATCTTGCAGTCTCACAGTAACACCATCAGTTCGTGGGGTGTTTGTCTTCTTCGCTAGGCATGCAGCTGGCACGGTGGGTCTGGATTTAATTTGTTTTTTTACCCTTTGAACTATTGTCTCAACAGTAGAATTACAGATAGGTAGCTTTACGTTGAAAACAGAAAGCTATGCATGTTTTTTATTGAACTTTGAACTATTTGGTTTCTCGATCCCCTTACTGCATTATAGCCATAAATGCATATTTGGATACTGATCGAGTTATGGGAAATTCATCTATGAAGCGACAGTGCATGTGAATCAGCAGATCTCAATTATTAATATTTATGAGTAATTTTTTTTTCAATAACAAAAAAATACACTTGATATTATCTAATCATCTATTCATGTTAGTACAAGCAATGTTTTCAAAGGCGATTCCGGTGCGCGCACTGGGCGAGCTTCGGTGTGAAGCGACCGGAAATCGCCTCGCTAGTCCAAACTAGGGCGTGCTACTGGAAAAGCGTACCGAAAAGCGATGGGGCGGCCATTTTTGCAGAAACTGAGCTCTGATACGGCTGGAGGCGGAAGGTAGAAGATGAAGTCAACTGGTTTTATTTTATTTTATTTTTTCTTCTGATCAAAACGACGTCGTTTTGATAAGTTACTTTCTGGAAGAAAAAAAATTTGGGCCAGTCCAATGGATGTAGTCAAGTAGGAAACATGCAAAAGATAATGGCCCATTTACATTCAGCCCCAATAGCCCAAATAATTCAATAATTTGATATTTTATTTATTAGATTATATTTTTATGTGTTTTCATATTATTTATAAATGTAATATATTAGAATAATATTTGCGGGAAAGGCGGTCGCCTCAACGCCTTGAGGCACTCGCCTCGTGAGGCACTAGCAAGACGCCTTCGCCTTCGCTTTCGCCTTTGAAAACATTGAGTACAAGTATACTCTCTCACTAAGTTATATAACTTTAAATTTTAAGCAAATATGCTATACATATATTAGCTACCAATTACTAGTCTACTAGAGTAGGACTGTAAAGGGTCATTTCTTTTTCTTTTTTTTGGCAGCTAGTAGAGGTTAATGCATGAACAATGATGGGCCCAATTGCAACAGGTGAGAAAATCATCTTTATTTAGACAGATATAAAAAATGAAATAAAAACAGAAGGGATTGAACTGGTGTTTGCATTAAGCTTAGAGCCTGAAACTAGTTAGCTAGCAAGCTTCTGTCTCATTAAAAAAAAAAAATACAGAATCTTCAGTAGTTCAAGAGACCTGAATGGTTTACCTAGTTAGCTAGCTAAATTTATATAACTCAGGATTTAGAGTTTTATCCAATTGATCTTTGACAGAATACTTGTTTTTTTAGGTAATTTTAGAAGCTCAAATGGTATATCAAATTAAGACAGACACTGATTCAGCAAAAAGAATAATTTATACAGCTGAGGTAGCTAGCTAGCGCATTTCGAAATATAGTAATAAATGCTTGAGCTGAATTTAGTTTGAATGTCATGAAGACTGTTAAGCGCGCATATGGCAACAAAGACAGAAGACAAGGGAATAAGACAAAAAAGCAGCTACTGGGTTGCAGAGTGAATCAGATAGGTGGATGGGGAAATTTAATTCAAGTCATATATGCAATGCTGCAACCCCCAATTAAGACTTACTTCCTTCCTTCTCTCTCTCTCTCTCTGCCAGAAACATGTAAGGCCTCTCCAGAGAAGATGTCATTACCATTTACTAGTCTCCCTTTAATGATAAGGAGAAAACTCAGCATCCGATGCAAAACAGAGCTCGATCAACTTAGCACAGAGAAGATAGTGAGAATCTTTGAGAGAGTGAAACTAGCTAATGGCTAGCTTAGCTAGCTAGGAGAGAGGTCGATCATGGAGAGAGTGATACATGAATTTAAATTGATATTAATCGCAGATGTTAGTAATTGACATACAGTAGCTATACCTAGCGATCGAACTCTTTAATTTGATAGGTCAGTGTGTGTGAAATCTCCATTTTGCTTTCCTTCGGTTCAAAACCAGAACGTAGTCAAATCAAATGGCCTACAAACAATAAAATGAAATATACTTTATGGTATTTGCATGACAATGATGACGTACTAGTGCAATGATGACTTCGCCTTTAATAACATTTGCCAGTACTGTCTATGCATCTCTCTCTCATATGGCCAGGGTACTACTAATAATGCTGATGTATGTTTAAGTTTATGAAATTATCATTATATATGCATATATGTGTATGCATGCTTGCATACATATGATGATGAATTGATGGTAATTACCTTAATCGCTTCATTATATTACTATCTGCGTTTCTTTCTAATTATGTTATAGGTGCTCAGCTCGTAATAGGAACCATGCAGCGGCTAGGGTTTCACAATGAATTTCGATTGATTCATGCCTGGCCATATGGCAGACAGCGGATTCAAGAACTGTTTCTAATTGATCTCTACTCTCTAGTGTAAGTGATTATCGGATTGTGTTAGTAAAAATGCCACAAGACACAAATCCCTTCAATATATATATTTACAAGAACTCTTCTCTCTGCAGGTCTTGATCTTTACTTGCTAATTTATTTGGAAGAAAGAAGTATCCACCAGTAGTACTGTATATGCGTCATGGACGGATCATTAAGAAAGGAAAAACAAACAGACAAAACAAAGGAGAAATGAGGGAGCTGAGTAGCTGATACTGGCATTTATTCGGGCATGTCCCTTGGCGCAGAGGAGTACCCCACGATGGATCCCCATACAAATCAAAATATTTACTACTCAATGAACTCCCTTTATTAGCATTTATTGGACAGTGCCAACGATCTATCTAATATCACAAACAGTAGGTAAGGGGAATAGCTGGCTAGGTATGAATAAAATGAATGAATGAATATGAGATGAGACATGACTAATCCTCAGTACTCCTCACTCACTCGATCACTATATTCAGGCCAGGCAGGTAGGCCCTTGACTATTCTTCCTATCTTGGAATTTGGCCTCACACACTTTCCCAGAATGAATTAAATCTTCCACATTCACATTACCCTTACCTTACCTCACAATACAAAAAGAATAGAACAGAGAATAGAGAGAAGAGAAAAGAACGTTTCAGCAGCCAACACCTTTTGACCCAAAAAAAGAAGAAGAAGTAGCCAACACCTGTAACATCTTTTTCTTCCCCCTCTTCCTTAATTACGTGCCTTTTGTCCCCCTCAGAAGTTAAGTCCAACCCTCAAAATCCACCCTCACTCTTCATAGATGGACATTTTGACTATATATTCTGGGCAATCTGCAATATTCACTTTTATCTCCTTCGAAAAAGAACAAAGAGAAAAATAGGATTAAATAACAACAACAATCTGTTCGCACGCTTGCGTAATCAAGGATCCAAAAGTAGAATTAAGTAATAGCGCCATTCCTCCGAGACTTTGACCCCCTCATATGCTAGTGTGGAACACTGGAATCTGTACGGAGACACAACTGATTAAAAGGGTGTATTGTATATGGAAATTAGTAAAAATTTTAATTAAATTTATGAAATTTAAAAAATTTATATTTTTAACAGTTCATGAAAGTCTCAAGTTATTGTTTGAATTTTAAAATATTTCACGAATTCTATCAAAGTCTAGGGGTATCAATTAGGATTTTTAAAAATGAGTGAAAGTACTGTGGTATTTAAACTTCATACTTGAGGAATTAGAAATTCATGGATAATTATGGACTTTGTAGTGTTAATTATACATACTAAACTCCAATAATTTTCCAACCATCAGACCAAAGATTTAGAAAAATCTATCGAATTTTTTCTCTTTGCGTTGGGAAGAGGTTGATCGGTACTTGATCCTCTGTCATTTCTCTTTCTTGTTTTTATTTTTATTTTTATTATTTTATGTTTTCTCTAATCTTTTATGATATCAACATTTTTTGATACCCAACATGTTCATTGTAGTTTTTGAATGTGATTTATTTTTTCAATTGTGATACTTGGATCCCTAATAACAATGAAAATGATTTATGAAATCCTAAAACCCCAAATATTGTTGTCTATCTCAAAAATCTTGAGTAGTATTGCTATGAAATACCAGATTGTGTCTTCTTAATTATTCTCAACTATTTGAATTTATATTTACTGGTTTAAACGAAGTTTTTTTTTTTTTTTGGTCTGAGTTTAAACGAAGCTTAAACAATTGAATTTCAATTGATTGAATATATATACCAGTGTATAGTTATGATATATGTTAATCGTCGAAAAGAAATTGATGAAAAATAATTAATCATAAACATCAAGTGATCAATATTGTATCTTTACGTTGGTTGAGAAATTAAGAATGAGAACATACTAGGTAGACAAAGTAATAATCATTCATTTGGATCAATGTCTACTAGAATATACTTGACTATTGAAGAAGCAACGACTTATTATTTTGTTTTGAGTTAGGTTGCATTGGTTTTGTTTTTTTTTTTTTTTTTGTATGTGTAGAGAAATCTATAGAAGTCATTTATAATAAAAGTATACAAATTGGTGGTTCTAGGTGGACCTCCAAATTTGATATTTGGACCTCCAATTTTTTTCAGTTATTAATTGACTTTGTCAACTTATATGAAAAGACAAATAAGGACAAAGAGAGAAAAATGAATTAAATAAATAAGTAAATACTCTTCTTACCTCCTCCAACCAAATATAACATTCAATTAATTTTTTTTCCCGATATTTCCTTATATTGTCTATATAATTTTATAATTTACTTAAAATAATTAAGTAAAAATAATAATTTCTATACATGGCCTATCATTTATTACAAATTTAAATTCAAAACAATCTGATTTGGAATTTTCTTAAACTAAATTAATTGAATATTATGATATAGTTATTACTTGATCTTCCAACCCAATACCATTGAAATCATTCTTTTAGCAAATTCAAAGGGGTTCCAACAACATATCAAGATCGAGAACCAACCATCTGATTAATTTTGGTGAAGGAGAGACCTACTCATAAGAAAGCAATGTCATGTGATTTTGATTCATTTTTCTTCTCGTGGTTGAAGATAGAGATAAAAAGTAGAATAGTAGATTATTGAATCTCATGTTCAATGGCATTTTGATAAAAATAAAGACGTCTACTTAGCTTTTCAAGTATTCTAAAAAGTAAATTAGAGGTGTACTAAGTATAGAGGTCCAAATAGCAAATTTGGAGGTTCAACTAGAACCACCCTATACAAATTTCATAAATCAATAAAAAGTGTATGGATAAAATCAATTGTTTTAAGAAATCAATAGCAATCTATTAGCTTTTTAAATAGTCTATGGACTTTTGAAAAAGTCTACACAACCTTTCAAAAAAAAAAAGGCTACACAAATTCAAATACAATACAACCCCAAATTTCTACATCTAATAGTACATGAGGATCAAACTAATATACTCCAATGCTCTAAACAAGTCCACTAGCCCTCACTAGCCATTAAAAATAACAAGTTCTTTACAATTATTACTACATAGTTTCGTTTGATTGATGGAAAATTACTACTTAGTTCAAAAGTCAACAATTAACTTCAAATAAAAAAAAATAAAGGGTTTTTGTCCATTCACCCTAATTTTAGAGATTTTTTTCCCACTTATCCCATTTAAGTTTTTTTTTAATTACCTTTCACCACAATTAAGTGCATTGAAAAAAAAAAACCCTAAGCGGCCTCCTCTGTGCCGCACCAAAACCCTAAGCAAAAATTAGCCTTCTTTGCCGACGCTCTCTACCATTCTTGAATCCTTGCAGCACTACATCCAGCTCTCTCCATGGCTAGTATTGATTCTGTCACCAAAAGCTTTGCAACCTCACTAGCTATCATTACCAATGAGGTTGTAGACATCTCCTCCATGGAGAATGGGGGGGCGCAGAGGAATGCTCAGTCTTACCTCCTGGCAAGGCCTCTGTCCTCAAAGCCAACAACTGCTTCTGATATGCGTCGACATTTTCGTCGAATATGGGTGCTAAACAAAGGCTTCAGTGTTCAGCTGAAAGCGCCGGATAGATTCCTCTTCTCCTTTGATCTTCGGGGAGATAGAAATAAAGTTTTGATGGGTGGACCGTGGAGTTTCAATTGTGCTTTGGTTGTCATGCAGCCATATGATGGAGTAGCTTCTCTACAATCTGTGGAGATGGAGGATCTTTTCTTTTGGGTTCACATCACTGACATGCCGCCAGCATATGAGCAAAAGAACACTATTGCCAATGTTGCCTCTATTGCGGGTAAATTTCTTCATTTGGATCAAAAGCTATTTGATGCAAATCGGGAAATTAGGGTTAGGGTTTCTCATGCAATTTAGAAACCCTTCTTCATGCACAAAACCCTAAAATTTGGCAAAGGAATAGAGCAAGAGGTTCACTTCTTTTTTGAGAATCTTGTGGGCAAATGCAGTATCTGCCTTTGTGTGTATCACAAGGGGGAAGCTTGTCAGGCTGAAACCAATTCGCAGGTGGTCAAGGAAGCTCCCAAACCGGCGGCACGAAAATTGAATCTCACTGGCCCCTTCTTAGGGTTTCCGGACAATCAGTTCAAGGATGGATTGTTTCACTTCCAAGGGCTTTCCACCCCCATTCTCCCACCTGTGGGACCGTCTCTTTTTGGAGGTGCTGAGACTAGTAAGGTACGTAAACCCATCGTTCTTCATCATGTAGGAAAGCCACATACTAATGACGACAATGCATTGGCTTTGATATCCATGGATACCGACCCGCCTGCTAAGAGAGATCGGTCCTTTCCATCTCCCAAAAAACTGCAATTTATGATGTCTGATTTGCTGGAGGGTAAAACAAGCCCTATTGCTCCCTCAAAGAAGGTAAAAATGCATGAATTCCCTACTAAATTCAATGCAAAATCTCTGGGTTTGGTGGAAACACCAGGTGGTATGCTAGTGCCTACAGAGGGTATGATGCCTAAACCTTTACAATTTGAGCTTCCTGGTGGAAAAAAGAAGAGAGGTCGGCCTTTGGGAGCAAAGAACAAAAATCCACCCAAAGCAAAAAAGGTTCCTGCTGAAGATGTCATGAGTGTACTGTATTCAGGAAAGCCTCCAAGCCCTAGCTTCAAGGCACATAGCAGATATAGGGTTTTTCTTTTGTTTAGCCTATAAACTATGTAAAATATCTGGCATAGTTATAGGCTCACTTAAATAAGTGAGCGATAAGTTCGAATAGAGTAGGTCTATCCTATGTACCACTGTGGCTCCTCCACGAATTCTTGTCTGGCCATTGTTATGTGTCAGCGGATGGGTATGTAATGGCCTTCTTGGCATGAGTTTTATTATCAATGGATTTCCATTATTCAAAAAAAAAAAAAGTCTTTTTTTAATTCCCTCTTACCCATAAAAACTATATATAATAAAGTCTTCCCTAACACCCAATTAAGTTTTTTTTAAGACTATTTTACCCTCACCCCTTTGTTAGAGAGAAAATGGAAGAGAGAAAAGCCATAGGAGGCTTCGCCGGAGTCCGGTCACCGGCCACCAGATTTCGGCCAATGATCGCAGGTGTCACGCCCCTGATTTTTAACACAAATAAAAATCAATATACAATCTCATAATTATACATGCGTGATCGTTCAATCATCAATATCAAATACCTGGAAACTTTTTCCCTTTAAACTACATACATATTGATGACTGAACGATCACGCATGTATAATTATGGGATTGTATATCGATTTTTATTTTTGTTAAAAATCAGGGACAAATCTCAATGCTTTTCAAAATAAATAGAATCAGCAATTCCACAATCATTTGTTTTCCAAAAAGCCATAACCCAAAACAATAAATGAGCAACATTCATGCATATTGTTTTCATACACAAATCCACAAAAACATATATATTCCATATATATATATATATATATACATAGTCATCCGCTCAGGAATGCCTACTAATACCAACTATAGTTTGCAGTTAATAAATAACTCTCAAAACAATAAGGGTATTTTGTTCGTAAATGAACCCACTACAATAGAAAGTCCTTTTAGCGACCAAGTTTTTTGCGCGGAATTTATTTTCCTCAGTAAATGTCACTTTTTATGAGGAATATTTCGATTCCTCACTAAATGTCATTAGGTTTTCTACGAGAAACATATTTTCCTCACTATACACCACTTTCTACGACGAATATTTTTGTTCATCACTAAAAGTGACCATAGTTTGGTCTCCTAAATCATCATGTTATTAGCGAGGAAATATGAGACTAGGCGAGGATTTTTTTCATTACCAAAACGACATTCACCGAGGAAATAACGATTTCGTCATTATTAGTTTGGCGGAAAATTATGTAAAACCCGCCAAATTCAATGGTGACAAGATTATGGATTCCTCGCTAAAATCTCGTGTTTTACGACGAACTATTTCTTCGTGAAAAGAAGCAATTAACGAGGAAATAATGATTTCGTCGTTATTAGTTTGGCGGAAAATTATGTGAAACCCGCCAAATTCAATGGCGACATAATTATGAATTCCTCGCTAAAAGCCTAGCCTGTGTTTTACGATGAACTATTTCCTCGTGAAAAGAAGCAATTAGCGAGGAAATAAGTATTTCGTCGTTATTAGTTTGGTGGAAAATTATGTAAAATCCGCCAAATTCAATGGTGACAAAATTATGAAATCCTCGCTAAAAGCCCGTGTTTTACGATAAACTATTTTCTCGTGAAAAGAAGCAATTAGTGAGGAAATAACGATTTCATCATTATTAGTTTGGAGGAAAATTATGTAAAACCCACCAAATTCAATTGCGACAAAATTATGGATTCCTCGCTAAAATCTCATGTTTTACGATGAACTATTTCCTTGTGAAAATAAACAATTAGCGAGAAAATAATGATTTCGTTCTTATTAGTTTGGCGAAAATGATGTAAAACCCTCCAAATTCAATGGCGACAAAATTATGGTTTCCTCACTAAAAGCCCGTGTTTTATGATGAACTATTTCCACGTGAAAAGAAGCTATTAGTGAGGAAATAACGATTTCGTCGTTACTTGTTCGGGGGAAAATTATATAAAACCCGCCAAATTCAATGGCGACAAAACTACTGTTTCCTCTCTAAAAGTCCGTGTTTTGTGATGAACTATTTCCTCGTCAAAAGAAGCATTTAGCGAGGAAAATACATTTTCCCCGTTATTAGTTTGGGAAAAAATTGTGTCAGGCCAGCCAAATTCAACGGCAACAAAACTATGGATTCCTCATTAAAAATTTTGTGTTCTACAAGGAACCATTTCCTTGTAAAAGAAAAAATAATTAGTGAGGAAAAAAAGATTTTGTCGTTATTAGTTTGGCGCAAAATTGTATAAGACTCACCAAATTCAATGGCGACAAAATTAAGATTTCTTTGCTAAAAATCAGTGTTCTACGAGGGAACCATTTTCTCATCAAAAGAATCCATTAGCGAGGAAATAACACTTTCCTTACTATTAGTTTGGGGGGAAATTGTGTAAGACCCGCCAAATTCAATGGCGACAAAACTATGATTTTCTAGCTAAAAGTCCATGTTCTACGAGGAATTGTTTTGTCGTCAAAAGAAGCCATTATCGAGGAAAATAATATTTTCCTCGTTATTGGTTTGGCGCAAAATTATATAAGAGGGACGAATGAAAGCATTCCTCGCTAAAAGTCTTATTTCAACGATGATTGATCTCTTTGCTTTTGATGCATTTAGCGAGGATCTAATTGTTTCGTCGCTGTAGGTTTTGGTGGGAAAAAAAATAAGGGAAAAAAATTGGGGGGATTAAAAAAGAAAAAGAGCGGGTAGATTTTTTTCTTTTGGTGGGGCAATAAAAAGTAGTAGTAATTAAGATCGTGATAAAAAAAAATTTAAAAAAAAAATATAAAAGAGAACTATGACGACAAAACCCTACTAGCTTGTTAGTTTCTCCTTATCAGCTCTCTCTGAAACTCTCCTCGTGGGTATGTATCTAACATCTTATTGTTGTTTTGTTTTGTTTGATTAATCATGGTTTGTTTAATTTTGTTGAATCTAATCTTGATATTATTTAGAATTGGATTAATTAAGTTCAATGACAATGTATTTATTTTTGAAGTTCTCCTTTTGGTTAATCGATTTTGTTGTTTTCTTGTAGCCTAATTCTTCTTATGTAAGAATTTGTCATAGCTTGAAGATTGAGGATTGATCCTTTATATTTTTTCCGTGGCTTCATACCTTAATTTGTTGTATTCATATGCTAAATATAGATTCTTGGTTTGGTATGAGCCTTGAATTGATTTCGTTTGGTATGAACTTGTTTATATATAGAAGTCTTTCGGGAAACTACTCATAGTACTTCTGGCTAACGCGTATACTTTTTATCTGGTGCTGCAGCTCTCCCCACCCAACGCCTTAATGTGTTTTGTTTGGGTCGATCTGTTGGTAGTTTATTTTTTTCCTTTTTTTTTTCGTATTGCTTTATGTTCCTTGTTGGGCTCTTTGCCCTTTTGTTTCTATTCTGTTGTTGTAATGCCGGAAAAAAAAAATAGAACTCCTGGCTGCTGCCAGCCACCCACGTACTGGCACAGTCACACAGGGTAGTGCAACTGTGTGTTATATAATATGTATACGTCCATATGTCACTGAACTTAAATGCATGATATAAAACCAGAGGCTCTAAACCGGAAGCTGGGGAAATTAAGCTAGCAATTGAGCATCATCAGGAACAAAACTCATGTGGTCAGTTTTATAGAACAAAAAGGGGGAGCTTCAAATTTAATTGCTAGCTATAGCCTCATTCTCAATTGGAATTGATGGCTGTTTTTTTAGGGTAGCTAATCCCAATGCGGTCAAACATGCTCAGGTCCCATATGTTTTGTTTTCGTCTATATATCCACCACCAATATTGCTGTTCAGACCTAGTCGGAAAAAAATATATTGCTGTTGTTGTAGTAAATAGGTAAAATGTCTATATCATGGAGTATGCACTTAAGAAGTGGAGAATGTGTGGTTTGTATGGAATGCACATTGAGAGGTAGAGAAATTGTGTAGCAAATATACTAATGTATGTAGGGCAAATTTACACTACTTTGTAACCCTATATAAACCCCCTCAATATGAGAAGAAGACTCACCAATTCACTCTTCAGTTTCTCTAAAACACGTTATCAGCACGAAATCGCTCTAGAATTAGAATCGAAATCGATTAGAGTAGTGAAAGTTCTTGATCCGAACTAGGTCATTTTACCAACCTTACAAGAAACCCCCAAATCCTATCACATATCAAAGCCCTTGATCCCAGAAGCTCAGAACCGGTTTCAGAACCCCCAGAACCGGCCGGAAACCTGCCGAACCGGCTGCCGGAAGTTCTGAACCGCTGTCAGTGTGCTGCCGAGCCCCTGCCGAGTGCTGCCGAGCCCCTGCCGAAGTGCTGCCGAGCCCCTGCCGAAGTGCTGCCGACAGCCCCTGCCTACCCCCTGCAGACCCCCTGCGCAGCAGCTGCCGAGCCCCTGCCTACCCCCTGCCTACCCCCTGCGCAGCAGCTGCCGAGCATCTGCCGAGGCCCTGCGCAGCAGCTGCCGAGCACCTGCCGAGCCATCTGCCGAGCACCTGCCGAGCAGCCTGCCTAGCACCTGCGCAGCAGCTGCCGAGCTGCTACCGAGCAGCTGTCGACACATCTGTCGAGCGACTTTCCGACAACTTTCCGGCGACTTTTCCGGCGACTTTCCGGACACTTTTCCGGCGACTTTCCGGACACTTTTCCGGCGACTTTTCGGACACTTTTCCGGCGACTTTCCGGACACTTTTCCGGCGACTTTTCGGACACTTTTCCGGCGACTTTCCGGACACTTTTCCGGCGACTTTCGGACACTTTTCCGGCGACTTTCCGGACACTTTTTCCTGTCAATTCTTAAGGTAAACTTTTCTAAAAGTTCCCGTTTTTGAAGTTTTTTTATTACTTTTCTCTTCTTTTCACGGGGACTTCCAACATCCCTTATTCTACCCCCCTTTCTTCTTCATAGGGGAGACCAAAAAGGCCGAACTGTGGGGGTTCGTGCTCACTCCAAGCTTGGAGCTTGTAGAGTCCTCCAAACTTAGAATTTGTTGAGAAGAAAACAATCGACCACATACATCATTGTTTCGATTTAATCCAAAACCCCTCTTGGAATCAAGATTTTCTTGGAAGCGACTACGCTCAGAAAATCCCTAATTTCTTGAAAGCGATTACGCTCAGAAAGTTTATAGTTTTTCGTGGTAGCCTTTTTCGCTCCGAAACTAACCCTATTTTCTTGTTGTTCTTCAGGATGAGTAACCTGAACAAGTTGAGCTTCAACCCACTAGGGACAACAGGCGCAGGATACCACAGGTGGATCCGTGATATGCGCCAGCATCTTAAGGCTGATGGGATCCTGAGTACGATCCAAGAGCCAAGTCAGGACGTGCTTACTCCTCAACAAGCTCTTGCTTTTGAAGCAAATAGAGCAAAGAGAGAGGCTAATGAAGCAAAAGCCATCATTCTCATGACAAGGCACATGAATGACGCGCTCCAAAATGAGTACCTCAATGAGGAAGACCCAAGAAAGCTATGGGTAGAACTCGAGCAGCGTTTTGGCAACGTCCGTGATTCCCTGCTTCCCGACTTAGAAGAGAGATGGCAAAGCCTCCGCTTCTGTGATTTCAAGACAGTTCTTGACTACAATTCGGAAGCACTTCGTATCAAGTCTATGATGGAATTCTGTGGACATCAAATCACTGATACGATGTTGATCGAGAAAACTCTCTCTACCTTCCCTGTCTCTGCATTAATGATAGCTAAAAACTATCGAATTGATATTAATGCTAGACGCATCACAAGATTTCATGAGCTAATTGGTGTCATGAACGTAGCTGAAAAGCACGACAACATACTTGTGAAGAACTATAACTCTAGACCCGTGGGAACCAAGTCAATTCCGGAGTCTAATTATAGTCGCACCTCCAAGGGAGGACGCAAGGAGCGAAACCCTAAAAGAAGGGATAATTATGGACGTTCAGGTCCATATTCTCGCCCTAAAGAGGAAGGAAACCGCCAAGATAGGCGTGCACGGAACCGTGGTGGTAAACGTGTGAAGAGAGAGCGAGGCCAAGCCTCCGGTTATGGTGGTAACACCACCAATGGAAACAACCGTTTTCAAAGTGCTCCTAAAGCACCTCGATCAAGGGAACCTGACCATAATGATGCTTGTCTCCGATGTGGACTACCTGGACATTGGGCAAGGGCATGTAAAGCATCCCAGAATGTTGCAAACGCGTACAAAATGTATCGTGAAGCAAGGGAGGCAAATTACATGGAACAAGAAGATCAAGATGGCAATCTCGATCTAAGGGTGGAAGACGACAAAAATCAAAACCCAGAAACTGGCGATTTTGATTAAGTCTTTTCATTTTCCAAGAGATGTAGGCAATCGCCACATTATCCTATAGTAGATGCCAATGGGATTAATCTTTCTTCAAAAGTAGGCGTACTCAATGTAATTGTGATGTCTAGGAAGGTTTTGAGATAATTGGTACTTAAGCGAGCCTTTGCTCCACCAACATCTCTCTACTCACCTGGTCACTTTTGCATTGGAATTACCGAAAGAAGTTAGACGACTACCATTGCTTTGCATTAACTAAGTTTATTGGATTACGCTTTCTTTGATGAAATAAATGATGATGTAATTCCGTTTGGCTTATTAATAAAAGTTGAGTTCTTTCCTTTATGACTCCTTTTTAATTACGAGCTTTTCTCTTAAGGAATGGATGAACTACAATGTCTCGCTGATAGTGCGACTACGCACACCATTCTACGACATAGGCAATTATTCTTGGAGATGTTGCCTACATATTCCACTATGACTACGATGGCTGGGCCATCAGGTTTAGTTCAAGGACATGGAATGGCCCAATTCCTATTGCCAAATGGCACCTTGATTAAAGTCACTGAAGCTCTCTATGCTCCTAAGGCAAATCGAACCTTATTGAGCTTTAAAGATTTAAGAGCCAACGGATTCCATGCGGAAACGCATACTGAGAACGGAAAAGAGTTCCTTTGCATTACCTCTAATGATTGCGGACGAAAGCGCATCTTAGAGAAACTTATGTGTCAATCTAGTGGACTTTATGTCACTACAATTCTGACACATATTGGCTTTGGCATGACCGACTAGGGCACCCTGGTCGTGATATGATGCTCCGTATACTAAAGACTTCACACGGACATCCATTCTTCAGAGTGAGAAGAAGCAAGAATCGAGAATTGATTCCTGGACTTAACAAGACCGCAACAATTGCAGCATCTGGTGCTGCAGCCGTCTTGGGGCGCCATAAGGCTGCCCAAGTCCCATGTAATGACACCAACCATGAGCATAACGCCATGATTGTTCCTCCCAATGGCTACAATGCCATAGAAGGAGATGTAGTCACACATTTTGCTTCTAATAGCGCTACAGACGTTCAGGCCCAACCAAAATCCTCATTGGTTGCTTCTAAGGCCCCTCGCTCATTTTGCAAAGCCTGTTCCTTCGGGAAATTAGGACCGAGACCGTCCTACGCAAAGGATCCTAAAATACTCATTCCGTTCTTACAGAGAATCCAAGGGGATATCTGTGGACCAATTCAACCATCATGCGGACCTTTCAAATACTTTATGGTATTGGTTGATGCGTCGACACGCTGGTCACATGTCGCGCTGTTGTCCACTCGAAATGCTGCTTATGCTAAACTCCTCGCCCAGATTATCCGTCTACGGGCTCACTACCCTGACCATCCAATTAAGTCAATTCGACTTGATAATGCTGGGGAGTTTACATCGAAAACATTCGATGACTATTGCATGTCACTGGGGATTGATGTAGAACATCCAGTTCCCCATGTTCATACCCAAAATGGTCTCGCAGAAGCTGCTATCAAAAGACTACAAATGATAGCACGGACATTAGTAATGCACACTAATCTTCCTGTTTCTGCTTGGGGATATGCAATATTACATGCAGCGACGCTAATTCGTCTACGACCCACTGCAACCCAATCTTACTCTGCGTTACAGCTAGTGACTGGGTACGAGCCTAATATCTCGCACTTACGCATTTTTGGGTGTACTATTTATGTGCCTATTACGCCGCCACAGCGTACTAAGATGGGTCCACAACGACGAATGAGCATTTATGTTGGATATGAATCTCCAACTATCGTCCGCTACCTTGAACCCTTGACAGGCGATCTCTTTACCGCTAGATTTGCGGATTGTCACTTTGATGAGACAGTCTTCCCATCATTAGGGGGAGATAAGAACACAAATGTTCAACAGGAACGACATGAATTGTCGTGGTCTGTCCCCACTATGTCTCATCTCGATCCCCATACCGCACAGTCCGAACTTGAAGTGCGAAGAATAATCGAGCTCCAGAACGTAGCAGACACTCTGCCTGATGCGTTTTCTGATGTTGCTAAAGTGACGAGATCACACATACCTGCTGCAAACGTGCCTGCAAGGATTGATGTCCCGAATAATGGACATAACGCCACTCCTATAACGCCAGGAGATGGCACCATTGCTCAACATGGCAATAATGTGGCATCTATGGCTGCAGGTCCCGCAAGGAAGCGCGGTAGACCGATTGGTTCGAAGGATACTCGCCCTAGAAAAAGAGCGAATGAGGCACAAATAAATCCTTTGATCATCGATACTCAAAATCCGTCCCATGAGAATGTTCCGGATTATGGTTATGTCCAAGAGACATCATTGGGGGACGCCTCAGTGTCAGAACCTATCCATGAGAACATAGAGATCTCTGTAAATTACACTAGTGTACATGGGACGTGGGAAAGAAACTCCATCATCATTGATGATGTATTCGCGTATTCAGTGGCGCGTGAGATTATTGAGACCGATGACATCGAACCACGCTCCGTTGATGAATGTCAACGTAGAGCTGATTGGCCAAAATGGAAAGATGCGATCCAGGCAGAACTTGATTCTCTAACGAAAAGAAAGGTATTTGGCAAAATTGTACCAATACCACCCAACACCAAACCAGTTGGTCACAAATGGGTATTCGTTAGAAAGCGTAATGAGAAAAACGAGATTGTAAGATACAAAGCTCGTCTTGTGGCGCAAGGCTTCTCACAACGCCCTGGAATCGACTACGAGGAGACATACTCTCCCGTAATGGACGTTATTACGTTCCGCTACCTTGTCAGTTTGGTAGTTTCCGAAAAACTGAACATGCAGCTTATGGATGTGGTTACTGCATATCTATATGGGGATCTAGATACAGAGATATACATGAATATTCCAGATGGAATTCAACTACCCAAATCAAGTGGCTCTAATCCACGGAGCGCGTTTGCAATTAGATTGAAACGCTCACTATATGGATTAAAACAATCCGGACGGATGTGGTATAACCGTCTAAGTGACTACTTGATTGGTAAGGGATATGTCAATAACGAACTATGCCCATGTGTGTTCATAAAAAGGACAAGTTCCGGATTTTCAATAGTAGCGGTTTATGTCGATGACATGAACATAATTGGCACCCTTAAAGAGTTAAGGGAAACCGCTGAACACTTGAAATCCGAGTTTGAGATGAAAGATCTTGGGAAAACACGGTTTTGTCTCGGTTTAGAACTTGAACACCGTAGAGATGGTATCCTGATTCATCAATCAGCTTATACCCAAAAGATGCTTAGGCGTTTCAACACTGACAAAATCAAGCCTTCAAGCACCCCAATGGTCGTCTGTAGTCTTGATCCAAAGAAGGATCCATTTCGTCCAAAAGATGACGATGAAGAAGTGCTAGAGGCAGAAGTGCCCTACCTAAGTGCAATAGGTGCATTATTGTACTTAGCACAATGCACGAGACCAGACATCTCATTCGCTGTGAACTTGCTAGCTAGATATAGCTCTGCGCCAACACGACGCCATTGGACTGGTGTTAAAGATATCTTTCGATACCTAAGTAGTACGATCGATATGGGCTTGTTCTATCCCTACAGAAAGAAGATGGATTCGGACCCATCAAGTGTCAGGAACGCCACACATGGTGGATTGCGTTCCCTCTCCCCATCCCAAAACGATATAAGTGTTTTGGAAGGTTTTGCTGATGCTGGGTACCTCTCTGACCCACACAAAGGTCGCTCCCAAACTGGTTATGTTTTCACCATGGGAAAAACCGCGATATCTTGGAGGTCTACAAAGCAGACCCTAGTCGCTACCTCTTCAAATCATGCAGAGATTATTGCTCTTCACGAAGCAGTTCGTGAATGTATATGGCTTCGATCCATAGTTACGCATGTTCGAAGCAATTGTGGTTTGAAGTCTACCACAGATGAGCCTACGAGCATTTATGAAGATAATGCTGCTTGCATTGAACAAATGAAGCAAGGTTACATCAAAGGCGACAACACCAAACACATATCGCCCAAATTCTTCTACAATCAGCAACAACAGAAGCTCCTCAAGATCAAGGTGAACCAGGTTCGATCTGAGGACAATGTGGCAGACTTGTTCACTAAGTCATTGCCCAAATCCACGTTCGAGAAACATGTGGCAAGAATTGGCTTGCGGAAATTATCTGAACTCCCATGATCGTTGTCATCAGGGGGAGGCACAGACATCAGGGGGAGATGTCTACATGTTCGTCTCAAAAGCGTGAAGGGTGTGTTGTGCTCTTTTTCCCTTTCGACCGAGGTTATTTTTATCCCACTGGGTTTTTGTTACTCGGCAAGGTTTTTAATGAGGCAACAAGAGAAGCACCATGTTATCCAGAAACAAACTCCACACTCAACGCGCGTTGTGCTCTTTTTCTCCTTCGACCAAGGTTGTTTTTCCCACAGGGTTTTATTACTTGGCAAGGTTTTTAACGAGGCAAATTAGAAGCGCACCTCCAAGACAATACTACTGACATGATATATCCAAGGGGGAGTGTTGTAGTAAATAGGTAAAATGTCTATATCATGGAGTATGCACTTAAGAAGTGGAGAATGTGTGGTTTGTATGGAATGCACATTGAGAGGTAGAGAAATTGTGTAGCAAATATACTAATGTATGTAGGGCAAATTTACACTACTTTGTAACCCTATATAAACCCCCTCAATATGAGAAGAAGACTCACCAATTCACTCTTCAGTTTCTCTAAAACAGCTGTTTTGTTTTCTTCTATTATTCTGAATAATTCTTCTAGAGAGAACCTCATAATATATATATATATATATATATATATATATATATATATAGCAGAAAGATGGATATATCTCCATGTTTTCAGTTGTATATATATATATTTGTCTTTGAATAGTTTTTTGTATGTTTGGTTTGTATCAAAGAACGACAACCCATCATATTTGTCAAAACATGAAAGGCCCTTTAATGAATTAAACATTCATATATAGCAGCATTCGCACCTTCTCATTTACAATATATAGCTTATAAATAACCTCTCCTTATAATTAAAACAATTGATGTGCCTTTAAAATATATATATATATATATATATATATATATAAACTGATTGGAATTTAAAGAACATAGACCAACTGTGAAACGGAAACAAACTGAATGAGTTTAGGTTTGGGTTTCACATATTATATATGTTATAGTTCTTTTTATGTACTACGTTTTATATGTAAATACTTTTCTAAAGTTATTCGATGTTTGCTTTTCCTTATGAGATTACTCACCTAAGAATCCCGCTGCGTCTTCAATACAGAACAAAGCAGCACAACCACAATTAACCATCCAAGGATACTTCGTCGAGTACCTAATCACATACGGTTACAACTTAGTAACAATTTGATAGAAATCAAGGAGTGAGTTGATTTCTATGGTACGATTGATAGAATTCAAGGTGTGAGTTGTTTTCTATGTTACAATTGATAGAAATCAAGGAGTGAGTTACTTTCTATGTTACGCTTTGATAGAAACCAAGGAGTGAGTTGTTTTCTATGTTGCGTGGTTTTAAGGAATCAAAGTGTGAGTTGTTTTCCTTATTTCTTGTGTGAGTTATGTTGATTGTTTTGAGTTACTCATACGAGCTTGCAAAAGCATACCGGATTTGTTGTGTGGCAACCCAGTGCACCATTCAAAAAGTGTAGGGGTTAACCATGCAGGGTAGGATAATCGGGGCTGAAGCTGAGATAACATTCTTGCAACTTAACGGTAGGAAGCCAATTTTATGATTTTACCGTTACTTGGACTTCCACTTGTAGTGAGCTCTGAGGAGCATTTACGTTTTATTTTGTTGTTGACAATTTAATTCGTAAGCTTATGTAATATATGACTCTGTGGAGCGGGTCAATATTTTGACATAGTGGGTTCAGGGCATCAATATGTATGTAGTTTAAAGGGAAAAAGTTTCCAGGTATTTGATATTGATGACTGAACGATCACGCATGTATAATTATGACATTGTATATCGATTTTTATTTGTGTTAAAAATCAGGGGCATGACAGCAGGATTTTGGTCACCGGTCGCGGGAATCCGATCACCGTCCATAGGCCACCGTCCACCGGATAGCCAAATTCGTCGTACTCACTTTGCAACAAGTCTTCCCATTCATCGAACCAAACCGGATCATTTCTGCACACAGTAGCATACAACCTCACCCAATTATGAACTTTCTATATTCCAACATCAAAACAACCAGCATTGCAATCCACACAACATGAATCAATATAAATCCAAACCATATAAAACAAAAAAATAAGCGTAATCCAAAAATAATAGAGATACATACAAATCTGTTCATTCACAATCATACCATATAAATGCAAATCATCCCTGCTCTTGTACTCTTCATTCACAATCTCTTCTACAATGTTGTTCAACATTTGATCCGTAATATTTGCACCAGCCTCAGTAGCAGCTTTGTCGTTCCTTGCAGCTTCATCAGCTTTCCTTGCAGCTTCATCGGCCTCAGTAGCAGCTTTTTCTTTCCTTGCAGCTTCATTCACAATCTCTTCTATAATATTTTTCAGGGTTTGATCCATAAAATTTGCATCGGCCTCAGTAGCAGCTTTTTTGTTCCTTTCAACATCATCAGCCTCAGTAGTAGCTTTTTCATTCCTTTCCATTTGATCTGGTTCTCCTCCTTCAGTTCCATCCCGATCCTGATCGACAAAGTTTGTTTCATTTTCCTGCCCCCTTAATCCAGTGTCAAAGCTAAAGTCATCTCTAATACCATCCGCAGCATCGTTAACCAAAAGAAAATGATAATTCAAAAAAATTAGAAAATAATGCAGTATCACATTATTACCAATCAAACTACATCAAAACAAGGTAAAGATCCAAAGTGAAGTAGACCAAAAGAAATCTGCATAAACCGAGAAACTTAAATTTATTTACCTCTTCTTCCTCAGTTGCACCCAAATCCATATCATTGACATTTACTCCACTCTTGGTTTTTGTTTGCATCCCTTCCTCTCCTTTATTCTCGTCAATCTTTTTCGCAAAATTCATGCTGTTCATATCCACCTAAAAAACAAAACAAAACAAAGATGATTTTTGTAAAAATGTACACGTAGCTACTATAAATGTAATTTTTCATTGTAGTTACCCAATCTCTTAATGTCATGTCTTCATGTTCATCTTCGAAACCTTCTGATTCATTATCAGCTGTCTCTTCTTCATTTCTACGTTTTTCCTTTTCAGCTGGTGCAGTAGCATCCTCATTCGAGATCTTATTTTCTTTACTTTTTGCTCTCTTTTCTGCCACCCACTTTTTGGCTGGTTTTTTGGCAGCTACTGTGGCCTTCTTTTCTTCTCTTTGTCTTTTCTGCCCCTTTGCCTGTGCAGTAGCAGCATGCTTTGATGGAGGGTTCTCAAAGTCATCGTCATTGTTTTCCTTGCCATGTTTGCTTCTATTGTTATCGGCAACTGCATTATCAATCTGCAATAAAATATTTTTCAAGTTAGTAGCATATTGCACAGTAGCATAAGCATATATAGTAGCAGACAGTAGCGTATCCATCACCTCTATTTCATCAACTTGCATTTTCTGCAATTCTTTTGTGAATTGAGGGAGACTCCACTTGACGCACCTTGGAGTCATTGCTTCTCTGCCTTTAATTTCAACAAGGATAGTACTCCTCTCGGATATCCAATACTATAACAAAAACAAAACAGATATAAGTAACACATAATTTAACTATACAGTAGCAATAGCAGTAGAAGTAGCAATAGTGACTTACCGGGATTACTGTTACACATCCACTGATTTGCCTTGCTTTTCCCTTTGTAGCAGCTTGCAAACACAATAGCAAATAGTCTCTAACAGCTTGTGCCCAATTATATCTCTTCATTGTCTCAATATCCGTGATGAATTTCATGAAGCTCCATCCTAAGGTTGACCCCGAGCTTGCAAACAGTAGCGTGACGAACAAATGTAGTAGCAGCAACTTTGTCATGTTCTCTATCCACCCCGGAGCTTTTTCCTTTAACTGCTCATCAATACAGCTCATGATTCTTGTTTTTTTTATCCTTTGGTCATTTGGAAAGAACCTTCGAACAAGAGGATGATCAGTTGGCTTCTTAGGATCATCTATTGGGTTTGGCACCGTGATAGCTGATTTTCGGTTTGGCAAACCCAAAATGTATTGCACGTCCGATACACTTATTTCTGCCAACTTGTTTCCAAACTTAAATTTCTTTAAAGCCGGTTTGTAGCATTGCACTAACTTATGCATCTCTCGATCTGATTTTGCAGCTGTGTTCTTAGTCATCAATCCCTTATCATAAGCTTTAATCAAGTTCCAAAATGACGTCTTCTTCAACTCGGCTTTCAATCCCATCTTTTCTTCACGATTGAGCTGCTCATACACTTTATGAAGCACGTCGTGGAAGGCAATCATATTGCACCTGTATTGGCAATATGATTGTTTCTGGCCTTTGCCTCTGTTCATTGCTCCATCGTTCTCTTCTTCTTCCTCTTCTTCTTCTTCATTTTCCTCTTCTTCCCTGTCTTGTTCCACCTCTTTCTGCTTTTGTCTCTTCAATCTTGCTCTTCTGCTTGGAAACTTTTTCCTACATGCCAGAGTTTTTCTTCTCACCTACACGAAGTAGCAGTATATAACATTAACACAGTAGCAATATATAACATTAACACAGTAGCAGTATATAATAGTATCACAGTAGCAGTATATAACATTAACAAAGTAGCAGTATGTAACATTATCACAGTAGCAGTATATAACATTAACAAAGTAGCAGTATATAACATTATCACAATAGCAGTATATAACATTAACACAGAGACCAAATAATTCACTGATACAATGTAGATGATAGTCTCAATGCTTTGCTTGATGTGTTCCCAATTTTACACAGTAGCAGTATATAACATTAACAAAGTAGCAGTATATAACATTATCACAGTAGCAGTATATTTTACAGAAACACAGAACAAATAATTCACTGATACAATGTAGATGATAGTCTCAATGATTCTTGGCTGTGTTTCAAACACTAACTGGTTTAAAGCTCCCCATGCCTAGAATTTCATCAAAAATCAACCACTATCTAACAAAAAGCATACCCTTCCATTCGAATTCCAAAGCTAAACCTCTAAAACGTAAAAAAACTGATATCAATTCAAGATAAATAACAACCAAAACCCAATCAAACAATAGCAATACCAACCAAAAGCCATACCTCAAAAACCTTTCCAATCAAATACAGTAGTAGTTAAACCTAATCAACACATCGAGTGCTCGAACCACTGGACTATACACACATTAACCGCAAAACACTGAATCCACTCGAAATGTGAGTCTATGAATACCACAAGATCTCAATCTCCACCAAAACCAGCCATCATATCCATCTCTCAACACCAAAACACAACCAGCACAGAGACATAGTAGCAAGCATACATGAAGCTCAATCAAACAACACAGAGAAACAGTAGCAAGCAAACAAGAAGGTCAATCAAACAACACAGCGACACAACAGTTAATATACAAATCCTCTAAATCGATTATACAAGTGTTGAGGTTTCAAGCTGAGTAAATCGAACTTGGGAGGTTTCGATTCTACTGCTACTTTCGATTTGCTCAGCTTTGGAGGTTTCAATCGATTCCACTGCTACTCCTACCTCATCTTTTCATATCCTAATTCGAAGAAACATAAACGAAGGCAGCAAAATTGGAGTAAGAGTTTACCTTACCAACCTCCATTGGAGCCAGATTCAAGTTGAGTGCTACTGCTTCGGAGATCTTGCAATCGTTTTGGATCCGTCGCTGGAGATTTTAGGGTTTCTGATTTGGGTTTGGACGTTTTGCGTTTTGGGATTTCGGTTTCAGTCGTTGAGTATTATGCCCAGTGGCATGAGTGTAAATTGTAATGAAAACTAGCCATTTTAGTCATTTTCTATCAAAATTAGAAGCCAGGCCTGAATCATTTGGTTTTGGGCCTGAGCTTGTGTCCTTATTTGTATAAAACAAATTGAAGGTGGGTTTTCTGTGTTTATATCTTTGGTCAGGTGCTACTGTGTAATTTTCTATTAAATATATGTATATATTATTGGGGTGGGTTTAGGGATGGGGATCACAATGCCATCCCTACCCCATCCCCAATATTAGATAGCGGGGATTGGCATGGGTATCCCAATCTCCATTCCCCGTTTGTCCCCAAATTCTCCCCCTATTAGGGGTGGGTATCCAATGGAGCTCCGGTCTGCTAGGTATTTTTATCATCCCTACCCCCAAAAAAACTTTTTTCTTTCTTTTTTCTTTCCTTCTGGACCTTCTGCCCCCATTTTACAAAAAAAAAAAAAATTGTGCACTCATTTTACCAAAAAAAAAAAAAAATTGATTTGGGCTCCCAGAAAAATGATCTGGGCACCCACTTCCTCTTCTCCTTCCGGTTGCAGACCCAGGACCGAAGTCGTCTTCAGCAGCATCTTAAAGCTGACTTACCGGAGCTTCACGACTCCGAGCTCACTCAGGCTTCTGGGCTATACGATCGATGGTGCCACCTCACGACGATCGTCGACTGCACCTTCACGGCTGCACGAACTCTCCATTGTCGTCATCGTCGGCTCGATCAGGCTTCTCTAGTGCACCTTCACAACTGCAAGAACTGTGTCGATTTGTTATCGACTTCAACTCGGTCGACTATCGGCTTTAACGACGTGCAGGCCATGGCGGATCGAATCGAGGCTTGGTCCTGGACATGCTGGCATCGTTGAAGAGAGAGAGAGAGAGAGAGAGAGAGAGAGTAGATGTAGTTTAGTAATTAATTTGAGGGTTAATAGACATTTTTCTTCAAATTGGGTTTAGTGGGAATAAAAATATGTTGTTGGGGTAAGTGCGTTTGCTCATTTTGGTGCTTGGAGTGAAGGACCCAAAAACAAATATACCATATCCATATCCGGCTATCCGCTATAGAACCTAAGCCTAGCCTCTATGTATGTTATATATATATATATATATGCATGCTTAGTGTGAGAACTAGCTTACTAGCTAGTACTATCCCCTTTTGGATGAGTATCTTGAGATGCTTAGAAAACTTGGTGATCACAACAGCATACTCCCTTAAGATAGTAAAACAGAATCAAAATTTAATTCAAATTTAATTTCCTTGGTGACCGTAGCAAAGAACAACGACCATAGCAGACACGACCGATAAGTCGATAATCACATATTAACCAAGGAGAAACGACCGGTCGCTAGACTCTTTATTACTTTATAACCATTTACGGCATGCTAGAAAAGTAAGCCGTAAAAAATTAGTAAAATAACTCATTTACGGCACACATATTGTGCAAGTCATTAATAGATAACTAAATTTAAAGCACACATAAGATGCACACGGTGAATGACCCTAATAAAGACATTCCGACAACAAATGTGAGGTGTGCGTCGTAAATGACAGTATTTTAGCGTGCACGTCAAATATACGTTGTAAAAGACCAATTTTGCTGTAGTGATTTCAGTCATGCTTTCAAGTGCCCTTATCTACTTCTTCCTTCTTGACCGCATCAAAGACTTGATACTTTCCATTGGGGACTTTGACAAAAGGCGAGCAAATAGTTTCACTTCACACTGCCGTCTCACAAATTAGTAGTTGGTGACTTGGTGTTCATGCTAACAAGTCTTGTCTTACAAATTAACCTAAAATCTCAAATGTCTTAAAACATTGTATTAAATAAGACAACGTTTAATACGTCTGTATTCATGAGATAGGTTACTAGATTTTTTTTTATTTTTTATTTTAGACAAAGTAGGTGTCAATCCATTAATAGTACAATGTAAGTAACATCGCACAAATTGCACCTAAAAATTGGGTTACGACAAGATTGAGTTATTTTTAGAGAACCCTAAAGTAAACTAAAAGAATCATATACCATTGGTATAAGACCAATAAAGAAACAGTTTCCAGTCACTATTATAAAATGCTATGAAATAACTTAAGATTTTTTTTTTTTTTGAAATAGGGCCAGTATAGCTACCCTTAAGTCTTGATCATTAATGAAACTACATAATACATGGGGGGACATTGTGCCTAAACCCAAAAAAATATTGAGCATCGAGAGAACATCTCGAAATAATAACAGGAGTCTCAGCTAAACATATGTGTTCTAACAAGCACCAATTAGCGAAGAGTGCACTACTGGCTACTCTATTTGCTTTACATTTGTAGCGACATATCGGAAAGATATTGCTCACGCGAAGCCATAATTTGCTATTAATTTCAGCTTTCCCACTATGTTGCCACCGAAAAAACAATCAGGTAGCACTCAGTTTCATCTTGCTACTGGGAGGTTGCGACCATTTGACGAAGCAAGAAACTCGCCGCCTAATCAAAGCAGACAAGGCACACAAGGTGCGCAGTCCGGGACAAAGCCCACATCGCCCAACCACAATATAGTAGGGACTTATTGCTAGCATAAAGCCACATCCTACAAACAAATAACAATAAACTAAACATGAAAATTAAAAACAAACACAAGGCCCAATCTCAAAGCCCAACCCCAATCACTCCTAAGGAATTGGCCAGCCCAGCTTTCAACCCAAAACTCAGAGAGAAGACACCAGCCCACCACCCAGGCCTAAAGTAGCATCAATACCGCCCCTGGAACGCCGCCAACGCCGCCACCGCCGCCATCTCCACCACTGCACCACCTACGCCGGCACTCCACCATCGAGTCAAGGCCTCGCATCACTCCACCCTATAGCAACCAAGCCATACCAAATCTGGGTTGAAAATCCCATATTGCAACTGTTATGACTCTAACTGTGTACATGGGCCATCATTGTTGTTTGGGCCTATTTGGGCTTTTTCCTTACTTGAGTCCACTACCTCTAGAGTCTCTCTCTGCTTAAATAGCTAATAGGAATTGTATCGAGATAATGATTTGTTTTATTTGCTTAGTTTTTTCCTCTTAGTTTTCCTTCTCTCTCTTTTGCAAATGTCAATTCTCGGCTTGGATCCTGGGGATCCTAACAGCAACCGTCAGAGATCGGTGTCGAAGCATAATCACCAATCGGTCCCATCGCCGCCTCCCAGCTTGCCAGTCCCCAGCTAGTCCTGCGACCCAATCTTGATCCGCCTCTGATACAACGATGCCTTGTGATACAACGGCACCCTAAGGTAGCCACCACCGATGCAACGCCTCCCAGGAATGGTATCTCACTGAATCTGTCGTCTTTTGCCAATAACCGGATCCAATCTTGTGACAAACCATCATCACAGCAACAGACAATCCGTCCAGCTGCACTCACCACCCTCAGACGAGGCCAGATGCCTACCTCGGGGCAGTGAGTCGCCTGACTAGCATAGAGGAGCACAAGAAAACCCTAGTTTTTTTAGAGTCGCGTGGAGCGGGTTCTGTGAAAATATTGTGTAAGTTTATCCACATAACTTAAGAATTAACTCTTTATTCATGTTCCTGCAAAAATACCCTACTCATAGGCACCCTCAAAAGTGCTGACAATCACAATCTGACCCTTACTCACATCCATGCTGTCCGCAATCTCTGGAGATCTCTTAACCGCTATTTTAAATGCACAATTTTTTCTTGGCTTTGGCTTAATAGACATCTTGAGTTTCTTAGGCTTCAAGTGTTCTGGTTTAGGGTTGTTCTTCCTGCCTAAGGGATGTCTCACCTTGGACTTCTTTGCAGGGGAGACAAGAATCACACCAACCTTGTTCTTCAATGCCAGAGATGGTTTGACACCAAGCTTCACTAGGGAGGAGACCGGTTTTGATTCCAGCTTCGTCCGCTTTGTCTAAGGGACCAACGCCATTGACGCACGTCACCCTCTTCTTGCCTGTAATAGGAACTGGGGACACCAGAGTAACCATAGGAGCTAGCGCTACAGCCTTAGGAGAAGGCACAATGGCCCGTTGAAACTGAGCAAACTGCGCAGCGAACACCTCTACCAGGACGCCAGGGATTGAAAATGTATGGATCTCAGGATGGAAGTGAACATATGTAGAGCTTGAGCTTGCACCACCGGCCTGGATAACCCCGTCGAAGCAGCCTGCCCAGTTGGCACCTCAGAAACCCTAACCATGCTGGGGTTAGGTTTAGGGTTCAGATTGACTGCAATTGTTGTCTGCGACCATGAACAACCTGCAGATGGATTCTCTAGCATCCCACACACCCTACAATAGCCAACCATTCGTTCATACTTGAATCGGACCGTCGCAGATGCGTCGGAGGTGAACTCGTATGTCGAGAGCAAATAAGCCTACTTGACAGGAGAAGTAACCGCGTGACGAATCGTAACGCTAGCCATTGTCCCACGTCACAACCCTGGCTTATCAAGCTGCAACACAGAACCCAAAGTGCAGCTAACCAAAGCAACTCCGGCCAAGGATTTAGACCCATACTAGAATCGATGTGATTGGCATTGCCGCATCACTTAGACCATTATACTCAACCACAGCCAACACCTATTTGCCGAAAAATCATGGTCCTCCGTCCACCACCTTCAGTCGGTCCTCTGCTGATGTGAACTGGTACACCCGCACTGCTCTCAAATCCTCATGTGATTTTGGAATTCCCATACTATGGCCATAGTACCCATAAATCGGCGCCCCTCTTTGCCGTAACGAAGAGCAGTACGTCGTCCAACTACAAACAGATGGGATGGTTTGAGACTGCAGCGCTACCAACAAGATCAAAAGAAGTCCTCCCCTCATCCAAGATAGCTAGTGTAGCCGCCAAGCGAGCTGATACTTCGTCAACCATGGTGATAGATCAAGGATGCTGAAAGACGATGGAGGCAAAAAGAAACCCAAACTCCTAGTTTTTCTGGGTTTTTGGGTTACTAGTTAAGTAGTGAACAAAGCTTTTACTTCAATTCCACTTCCAATCATTAGCCTCTGCCAAAAGCTACTCCACAAAGTATTTACAATGATTCCTACGATCCCACCAATTACTACCCACAGCTATCACGACCGTTAATTCATGTACAAATAGCTTTAAAGTTTCAACTAAACCATTTGCAGAACAGCCAACAGAAAAGACAAAGGTGAAGAAAAGATCAAAAATATGAAAATTATTAGCTCATATAATGACCACAGCCAGAATTTACACGATAATAGTACTTCACCTACGGCTTTTCAAATGTCAAAACTACGTAATGGTCCCTAACAACATGGCCAAAGACCGTCATATGTTGAACGTTTTCTACAGCATAATCCTGATGTATGACTAGCTTAACTACAAGATTGACACAAAACTCATTCATACATCAAGTTCGGAAGCAAACTGCTCTAAGCGTTCAGCATCATCATCCAGATTCCGGACCAATGCATGGTTAATTAAACCATCATCCTCACTTGCATGTATCTGCCTACCACCAAACCTACACAGATATAAGAACTATAATTAAATAAGAGATCTCTCTGCAGCTCTACTGCAGGGCTGGCGGGGAGAGGGAGAGGAGGGGGGAAATTGTTAATCGACTCAGCCATGCCACAATAACTGCAATTGTCAATTGTAAACACAGAAATTGAAGAAATTTGAAAAGATCTGCCAATTACCATCTTCCATTCATCAACTCTATGCACTTTTGAGCATCCTTCCTATCTTTGAATCTTACCAAAACAACACCCTGGGGATGATTCTCACAAACCTACAAACAAAACAGAAACAAAAAAAACTGGAAATCAGGGAGAGAAGGAAAAAAAAAAAAAAGAGGAAAAAGATGTGCACATGACATGCACATACTATACATGTTAAATCTGACACGGAGAAACCCATAACTCCAATATATACATCCTAACATCTTAAAGCAAACTCACCAAACAAAACACCAGAAACTTTGTGACAGTTTGTATAAAAATCAGAAAAGTTTCCAAGAAACAGTACATGCTCAAATGATGCAGAAATAGAGAGAGAATGTAAATCCCAGCTTTCATCCAAAGTTACATTACCTTGACTGAGTCCACGGGACCAAGCTTCTGACATTCCTCCTCAACATCTGCCTGCAATTCTGCACGTAAATTTTCATCTGCCTGTAATCATTAAGAGAGAAGGACTCACTTTACCAGACAAGGAACAATAAATGGTTAACTGTAAGCACTGACCAGTTAAGAAATATTGCACATAAAAACGAAAGGCGTTTTTTCCCATCTGCACATAGGGTCAGGATCAATTGCATCTTTTGAAACACAGAAGTACAGACAATTTTAAACACAATCTTAGATTTGCTCACTTTCAAGGTGAGAATAAACATTTAATACATTCTTTCATAGAATTCTCCCCTCTCTTAGGGAAGAATTCTCCATTAACAGAAATATTTTGCTATAGAGAGAAGATGAACAAACATTACAGCGAGAAACTGAAAAGCATGAAATTTTTTTTCGAGAGGAACTTATAAACTTCCTTCATAGAAAAGGAGAAAAAGTGATATAATATTTTCTTTTGAGTTAAAAGTCAAAAGAGAAATGTTGTCAATCACACTCAACCTTCAAGTGTTCAAATCTAAGAGCTAAAAGAAGCCAATGCTTATGCATTAATATAAGGGTCATAGATCATGACTCCTGCATATATTATTGAGTAGACTTGGATTCACTGTTATGTCCAGACATTCTGGCAACAAGCCAACAAGTGAGTAAAAGGGCAGCACAGCGCTAAAAAAAGTAAAGTGTATGTGTGGCAGAGTGTAGACAGTTTTGAACTTACGCTCATTTCAGCAGTAGTGAACATGTAACGAAGAAGAACAGTAGCTGGAATCAACAGTTTTGCATCATCACGACCACCTGCATTAGGAAACATGATCTCAGTATGAGGAATCCAGAACACCTGAGGACGAGGTAATCAAATAAAAGTGTGATAGAAGCACCACATACAAGAATATATTTTCTATATAGAGAAGTTTCACATATACGGTATATATTTACACTGTTCTGCATTCTAACTCTTGAGACACCAACAGTGTAGAACATTAATGCAGGATAAATAGCCAATTGGTTAAGTGCTTAAAACTTTGAGTCTTTGAAAATTTGAACAAAGTTTGGTAAAAAAATGTAGTTCGTATGTTGAAGGCATGTCCATGACTCCATAAGCCTTATATAATAAATCTCTACACTGTATGATGAAACGATGTAGAAAAATGTGGTTCATATGGTAAAGACATGTTCATGGCTCCATAAGCATGCTGTAATAAATTTCTATACTGTTAGATGAAAGAACATAATTATCATCTGAGGAAGAGACGAAAAGAACTAAGTGCAGAATCATACTAGCTACACCCGGAACATAATTAAATGTTTTCTTAAGCAGCAGTTTAACGTTACAAGACACTACACAACCATAATAAAGATATTTGTTTCAAATATACTAACTTATTTTCAAGGGAATAAGAAAAGAGTGGACCAAAAGAAAAAGAGTTTTCTAATAAGAATCATTCAGCATGAAAAGCTAAAGAAAACTAAATAATCAAATTTGTGACGATGCAAGATTAAAACCTACCCCAGCCAAGCATCTTCTCTTCCACCTTCTTCAGTTTTTTTTTCCTCTTGTTGTCTGCTTGTTTGGCAATAAATCTATCCCCTGCATACATATAAAAGCACTTAAGTAGAACTCACCTGAAGCACATGGGCAGAGCTTTGTAGACCAAAGGGGGCCATGGTGCCTCAAAAAGATTCTCTTAAGAAAAAATAGAATTTTGATTTTAAAAAATAAGTGAAGATCACCGTTGGCCCTACTTGTTAGTAAACAAACAACCGTGGCCCAATTCCCAAAAAGCTAACATCAAATACAGAAGTCATTTGAGAAACTTGTGGCTGGGGTCTATATATGAGGTGTCTCTCATTTGTACTTTCAAATTTAGGCTGAAATACATTTTAAACCCCTGAAGTTCAGGTGAGATTTCACTTTGGTCCCTGATCATTAAAATGCTAAGCAATCCTTAAAAAAAAAAATTAAATGTCAAATAAAAGTATAACAACAATAAAAAAAATTAGATCTGTGTTGTCCAATTTAACAAAGAAGTAAGGTTTTCAAAAAAGATGGAGATCAATTTCTTTATATTTCTTGGCTGTATATATATTCATAACATGTCAATAGTTTTAGGTTCTTAGTTCTAACTCCAAACATATGACATCCTTTCTCTAAAATATATTCAAAGACAACTCTAAAATAGATAGTTAATCATCTCTATTTTATATCTTTTGTTCAGAGCTGTATATTTGATAAAAACAAAATCAATAAATTTTTATATTCATTTTTAATAAAACTGCATAATACATACTTGTGAATTGTGATATTATCAGATTTTGTTTTTTATATACTTTAGCATTGTCAACCAAAGTTTTCTACTATGCCACGCTGAAGAGAAACTAAAATATGGTGTATCAGAGATATCATAGAGTGGTACTCCAAAACCGCAGGTAAGAGTTGTCAAAACAGTGAAATAGAACATTGAAGCAATGAAAAACAAGATTTTCAAGTGTCTTGATGATAGTTTTTACCTTTCTGCTCAAACTTAGCTTGGGTGACTGACATGAGAACCTTGCTACCAAGACGCAGAGGTGTTCCATCCAAAATTTTGAGAGCCAAATCGACTGAGGGCTCCTGAAATATAAACATATATAATAAAATACCCAGACATGGCATGCAAAAATGATAGGACGGTGGTAGAAGGAAGAAAAAATTCAAACCTTCAAATATGTAACAAGTGCATCTCCCTTTTTCTTTCCAGTCGCTTTATCAGTATACAGCTTCACACGAGGCTTTTTTGATTCAGGATCCTATAAATTTCTTTAAATGTGTTTATAAGAAGCCCCATATGAGTATAATAATAATAATATATGCTATACATAGAATATGATGTGCAAACAAGGAATACAATTTATGATGTCTACAATTAGCTTCATGACAGGAAAAAAAGGTTATAGATAGGTGTTAGAAAAGAAGGTCGTTTTCCACAATAACATGATAATCAGGCCCTAACACCCCCACAGTCCCACTATAACTCTATGCAAGAAACTGAGGATTTGGTTGATAACTACCAAGTACCAACAGAGGAACAGAGAAAAAAGAATTGAAAAAAATCACTATGGAGGAAAGAAAAACAATAATATGATTAATATAACAAAGTATCATGAACATCTTTATTCTCAGATAAGCAATATGCATCCTCCAAAATATTTCATTCCAAATAAATTCTTCAACTCTGAGCTCACTTATTCAGCAACATTGACTTATCCTCTTAAAATGTTCTAATAAATAAATAAACAAACATGCATCCCAATGTGTAAAAAAAAATATAAAAAAATTGTTTATAAGTGAGAAACCTCTACCTCTTTTATTATCCCACACTTGGAAAACACCTCCACCACCTGAAAAGTATTCCTAAATTAGTTATAAGCCTCAAGAAATATGCTGATAGAGAACAACATAATTACTGCAGCTTACTTCGTCAACTGTAACATCATCGGGTAATCCAGTCACATAAACATGTGAATTGACCTTTAGCTCAAACCAACTATCAGGAGGTTTATTAGCTTCCTGCATGATATAAAGAAACAAGAATGAGGTGAAAATTCCGCTGGTACAGCTTCAAGACTTCTTTATACATAAAGATCTTTCAATCCAGACTAACAAAACCAAATAGATTAATTGGACCCAATCAGATCCCATCTGCACAATAGCCTTCGGTAATTATCAACTTTCAATCAATTAATAATGAACCCTCATCAAAAAAGTGAAAAGGTTTACGAACCTTTTTCACATCTTCCGTATCCGACAGTTTTCTCTTTGAATTTGGATTCCCTTGTTCTACCTCACAGTTAACAACAGTGTCTTCTTCTTTAGAAGGATCAGAAAAAATTCCAGTTGCATCAACCTCCTCCCTTGAAGAGTCGTCAGAAAGTTTGGCATTCATGAAGACTTCCTCTTCTTGCAAGAAAGTCATCTCCTCTACCCCAAACATGCTATCCTATTAGAGATAAAATCAGTCAAATAGGCATTCAGGAAAGAAAAGAAAAGAAAAAACTTTAGACAAATTTTGTGTGATGGTTGAGGGGAAATTGTTAAACCGATTCTCAAACCAGGTAACACACTTATGGTGTTCAATGTATGTCAACCAATGCATAAAGAATGACTATACCACGCAAAAATATGGTTTTTACATGTAAAAGGTGGATAACATTATCATTCTTGTTCATTTGAATTCTTCTTCAGCTTCTATCAGGCATTATTCACCAGCATTAATGCACAAATGCGAGACATTTGCAGCACCTAGTTTGGTCTAGTATCAACACAACTGACTACAGAAAATAGCACCACACTGGCATCTGAGGAGTTACAAGTGTCCAGATAACCCCTCCCTCATGTGAGAGATGATTTTTAATATAAAAGGATCTGTTCCTAGTAGCTGAGGAGTCTACAAAAGTACTTTTAATAGGAGCAACAAAGCACCTACCATAACGCGCCATATAACTTTGATGAATGTAACTTAAATCTAATGCACCAAAAGATGAATGTAAGAATACCATCACCAAATTATGATTAAAAAATTCTGTCAAAATAAATCTTCTACGGAAGTCAATTTTTACCTCTGTATTTGATCGAGTGATCAAAATCGGTAATCAAGAATCAGCAATAACACTATTTATATTATTGTAAGGGGATTGTGAAACTGGACACTTAAAAGACTAATCAAAAGGGCTTCCCCTAAAAAATGAACAAAACCTTGAGAAGACTAAAACCAACCTGAGGAACCCAAGCCCTAAGACCCCGATCCCACTTATATTGAGTGCCATCATCATCGATGAACTCTTCCTCGCCCTCTGGCGGTGTTGAAGGTCTTTCACTATCTGCTTCTGCCTTAGAAATCTGCTTCTGCCATTTCTCAAAGTCATCATCATTACCACTGGGGGGCACTGCAGAAGAGATTGGAAGAAAATCATGTAAGTGGTAGGCAGACGCAGTTCATGAAAGAAAGAAGTTGAGGAAAATTCAACTAACCTGGGTCATGGCAAGTAAGTTGGGTGACCAAATTAGGAATTGAGGACAGTGGCTGCCATTCGCTTCTTCCTTGTGACCAGACCAGCGTAGAGTGGGTGAGGTAGCCATTTAAGAAATGCTCTGTCCAAGCCAAATTGCCAAGTAAAAAATAAGCAAAATACAACTGAAATTGAACATAATAGAGAGTCCTGAAACTTAAAAGCACCGGCACAACTGACTGGAGCTTCTTTGTTGAACAGCATAATCAATTCCATTCCAGAACCATATTCCTATCTATCTGTCAATCAATTAGAGAATAGAGAGATAGGAGGAGGAGGAGGAAAAAACTCACCGCGCAACTCCGAAAATGTGTAGGGACCAAGATGTTGCTGATTTTCACCGAGAATAAACCATCCTACTTCACTCAAAATTTCGGTTTTGGCTTCCATCTCCAATATTGTCTGTTCGGAACCTGCAAAGATCACAGCCAACACCTTTCTTTGTTATCAAATAGCGGTACTCAAACCTGAGCTGAGGAATCGAAACAATTACCTGATTGCTGCCGTTTCCCTTCTTCTTCTTCTTCTTCTTCTTCTTCTTCTCGGAGATTCTCCGAGCCGTTCCCTGCGAACCTCGCCATGAGACTGGGGGAGGGGGCCAAAAGGGTTCGTTTTGCAAAAATATATTTTGTAAATTTGGGTTGCCTTGGGCTGGGCTTCCTCTTGTTTGAGTTGAATTGGGTCAGGACTACTCATTTTGATCCAAAGCTAAAAACAGGTTTAAGGCCCAAACCGCAAGGCTAATATGAAATTGTCCCTGACATACAGTCATTAGCTCAAGCCCAAATTTAGGCCCAAACCAGTCACTAATGCCTTCGGTGATCACTCCTTGATTCATTCATGCATTATCTCTCTCAATGAATTCCGCTAAAGAGCTCTTCTTCTTTTTTTCACTCTTTAATTTCTTTAGGAACACTCGAAGTATTTTGAATTGGATGGGGCCATGGGGGCCGCGGTGTGGATGATAAGGCGTAGATAACCGACACAAAAACAAAAACGAAACCGAAAGTAGCCGTTTCAAAATAACAGCTAGCCATTGGTGGGGCCAATTCCGAAATAATTAATTTATACTCCAACGGTCATATACCGAGGGACACAGCAAACATGACCGTTGGGCATTCCTTGTATATAATCCTCCCTGCTGGCCGCTGGCTACCTACAAATTCATTCAGTCAAGTCAATCAACACGTACCAACCCACCTTAGTATCTGCCAATTTGAAAGCCCAGCCAGCAGCATTCTTCCAATTACTACTAGCAGCCAGCAAACATGGGTATAGGGATGAACATGAACAACTCGAACCCATCAGTGTCTCCATCCCACTACCACACCCACAAGGTGTTCCTTTTGTGCAACTACATACTCTTGGGTGCAGCCTCCAGTTGCATCTTCCTCACCCTCTCTCTGCGCCTCCTCCCCTCCGTCTGTGGCTTCTTCGTCATCCTCCTCCACATATTCACCATCGCCGGGGCCGTCTCTGGATGCGCCGCTGCCTCAGCAGGGACCGGAAAGTGGTACGGAGCCCACATGGTGGCCACAGTACTCACAGCAATATTCCAAGGCTCAGTGTCGGTGCTAATCTTCACCAGAACCGGTGACTTTCTTGGGGAGCTCAAGTCGTACGTGAGGGAAGAGGATGCCTCTGTTATTCTCAAGTTGGGCGGTGGCCTCAGTATTTTGATCTTTTGCTTGGAGTGGGTGGTCTTGACCCTTGCATTTTTCTTGAAGTACTATGCCTCTGTTGAAGGTGATCATATCCAGCTTGGTGCTAATTCTAGAGCTGCTATGAGGAGTTCCAAGGTGCAACAAGAGGAGGATTTGAAGGACTGGCCATGGCCCTTCCAAGTCTAATCAGTTCTTTCAATTTTACTATCGGTTCTATAATTCATTCGTTTATTCAATGCTTGGAATTTGGGGAGTTCCTGGGGGAGATTCTTAGAATTCTTACTGTAATGTAAGTCTGTAATTTCCTTTTGTTTGTTTACCTTAAACCCTAAACCCTATGGTGGTGTATGGAATTGATCTAAAATTCTTACTTTCTCTTGTGCTAAATGGTTTCATTCTTTTCTGCGAACGTCACATGCACTGATGCACTTGGTTTCTTTCCTACTTGAATAGAAACATACTTGAATGTTGCTACATTCTGATAGCCATGATCCATTTGGAGCAGCTCGGCTCACCTGGGTGGAACAAACACCAGCTGACCTCTTAAGCCGAACATCTTTCTTCAAAGCTAAAAAAAAATATCTTCAACACTATCCAACATTGCTGCTTCAACACCTACATACTGGCAAGTTCAGCTCAAAAGGGTTCAGAGCTTTAATAATTCAAACGGTCAAATCAAAACCAGCCTTAACAAAAAAGACTTTTTGATCTCGCCATTCTGAATTGAATCACACACACATTATTTGATTATTCTATTCTAGAAAACAAAAAAGACGAGAGAGCTTTTCATCTCGCCATTCTGAATAGACAACTATATATATGGCCACAACTATAATTCTCTTAAGAGTACAATAGAAAGAAAATAGTGTATCTACAAAAAGAAGTCTCATCACAGAGCAAACCAACCCCAGTGGTACACTGGCAAATTGTTTCTCACATACTCCAGGAGACAAGATGAAGATGGTGCGGGATACGCAAACCACATGCAGCACAGCACTTAAACGATTATCTCTCTACCAAAAAGCCAGCTGAATGGAACACTGGATGATTTCTTGGCTCTTCCCTGAGCTCTCTCCTCCAACCTTCTAATTCTCGGTGGCAATCCACATACGAAATCTTGTGCTCTACGACCCTCACCAGAAAGACCAGTCAACTCCTCTATTTTCCATCTACCAACCAGAAACTCCAAAATATCAGCGTAATCCTTGGCCGTATAAACTTCCAGCCGCTGGGCAACAGCTGAGAAATTCTCGAAAAGATTATAATCCTGACCATCATACATCAAGTGGGCAGGCATTGTTATTTTTTTCTTCATCATGTCAGCTAAAGCCAATACAGTGCCATCTGGGTCTATCTCAAAGAGCTTCTCCACAATCTTTGTATAGGCAGTTTCATGACGTTTTTCATCCGAGGCAATGGTGCCACATATCTGAGCCAATTTCACATCCCCATGCTCTTTTGCTTGCCTGGCTGTGTTCCCATGGGAGATGAAGGTAGCCCTCTCTTGAAATGAAGTATAAATGAAACCAAGGTAGGGATTGTTCTCCGTTTTAGGATCCTAAAATTACGCAACAATTTATGGTGATGATCATAATAGTAACAATGATAACAATAAGGAACTGTCAATAACACATCCAGAAAGTCTATCTATACTCTAAGATAAATATTGGGAATTGTTAAAAGTTCTTATTTCTATACACTTAGAATAACTGCAAAGGAGTGTAGATTGATTCGACGTTACTAATGGAGGCATGAAATCTCTTTCTTCTGGGTCTCAATGTTATTTCCCAATAATACTAATCATGTTTAAAAGGTGCATGCCAACAGGGTGTGAATCAGCGGATAAGGTGTATATATATTAAAGAAAAGGTGGGATCCTTTCTGAAGAATGCTCTCAGTGTGTTTATCTACACCACTGCAGTGATAACTCATGAGATTAGACATCATTAAAATAGAATGACAATGACCAGTAGGTAAAACCTAGCAATGAAGGAAGTATTTCTATGGACTCCAAAAAGTAGTTGGTTGGATGTCACAAATAGCTGGCTTAAATTTCCAAGCTGAGGCATGAAGATCAGACATAACTTGTAAACTAATAAGTAGTTTAACTATCCTAGTTACTGAGAGTGACTTCCCAAAAAAGATTGAAATGACAGGAAATTTCAGGCTATGATATGTTCACTTGATAACTGTTTCTTGTATTTCCTGTTCTGATATACGTATTGGCCAGTAAAAGGTTTTTAATCCCTTCCAGTCTTCTAGTCAATGCAAAACAAGACAAACAACAAACAAACAAACAAAAAAGGAAAAAGAAAAAAAGAAATATAGAAGAGAACAAAGACATTCCACGTAGTCTGGTAAGTTGCATCCTATACAGATTCAACATAATTTCAAAAGCTTCCCCGCAATACCAAAATTTCTAAGTGTCTATAGAAAAGCAACCCAACATAATTGCTCAGAAATAATCAAAACTGAGAGAATGAGAGGAAACAAAAATCTCACCATTCCTGATCCAATAAGATACTGAATTGTCTTCTCGATTTGTTTCATATCTACTCGTCCAGAGAGATAGAGATACTTGTTTAGAAGGTCTCCATGCCTATTCTCTTCAGCAGTCCATGCCCTGGTCCATCTTGCCCAGGAGGTGAGGCTTGCACCAGTCTCATCCCGAACTCCATCTAGAGTATTAAGCATTGTCTGGTATGTTGGAAGAGCTTCTTCTGTGACCATATCTCCAACCAAGACAACAAAATAATCATCAGGAATTTCTTTTGCTCTTTCCCTCAACTCCTTTACTTGCTCATAGAATCCCTCCGACTCAGGGGCAGGAAGAAAATCTTGTGCTTGCCAACATTTCTCAACAGGCTTTAGGTGCACCAAGATGTTATCATCAGCCCACTCCTCTAAGGACTTGAAGATCTCAAGGTGTTCAGGAGGCATGGAATGAGTCACTTGAATGTGTGACTCACGTGGAGGGAATTGAGTTTTCTTCATCTTCTCAGTCTCTCTATAACAAGCAGAAGAAATAATCATCTTAGATTTCTTAAAAATACTTCAAGAGATAATTCTAACAACTTCAAAAAAAGTTTTCCAATTCACCAAACAACAAAGAATTTCCTAATTAACAGCCTCTTCCTCGTAGAACCTTTCCTAGGCAACCTCTTATAATACAGGCTGTCTGAGTGTGTTTGTGTTAATGTTTGTGGTCTCAAAGTAAACAGGCAAGATGAATTATATTTAAGTTTTGAGCATGAGAATCTTAGACAAAACAAGACCAAACTTTACCGACCATGTAGAGTACAGAGAAGTCATTGGTGCAGCTACAAAATTTGAAAGTAAAGCCGAACATAAAAATATTATGCAAACACATGTCTAACACAAATACACATGTGATTGTTGCTTGTAGTGTCAGCAAAATTGAAAACTTGTGAGCAAAATTTACATTTCATGGATAGCCAATGCAAATGTCAATAAGAGAACCACTTTTACAAATGGAAACAGTGGAAAAACAAACTAGTATAACATAGCATAACATGAATAGACTGTCAGATATGATAAATCTCTAACAAGGGTCTTTATATTCATAATTCACTTTGCAAGTCTTGAGATGAACTGAGAAGGAAGGAAAGAGATGCACATCAAAATTCCTACAATCAGCATGCAACATCGCAATTGAGAAACAAGCACAACACAAGGATACAAAATAAATAGAAAAGAAAAAGACTTGGAAAGCTATCCTCCAACTAAAACAAAGAAGAAAAGTCCAACAAGACCACATAACAGAATTAGGGAAAACCGGCTACAATAAATAAGGTTCAACTGTGCAAGTATTAGAGAGGACATAAAACATCAAATAGCAAGAGAAAGAAGGCATTTTTGATAAGGAAAAAAAAAAAAAACCTTTACATTAAATAATGTTTGTATATTCAGAGAATATTATAAAATAAATTGATTAAAAATTGAAACTAGTCAACCTACAGGAGCTATTCCAAAAGAAAGAGTTAAACGTGAAAAAATCATGCCAACCCTTCAACAAACGTGAGAAATAACTAAATGATACACACATACTTGAATTGAAAACAAACAAACAGGAAACCTCGGTCGTGATTTTCATTGCCCTTTGAGAATATCCTAGGAATATCAAGTTATCAACACAAACAGCATAGAAAGAAGAATTCTTTAAGAAGTAGAAAATATAGTTTAACATGATTAGAAATTTGTATATGCTTCTGCATCAAAGATTGAACAGATAGGATTCCCAACCAGTATCAAACCCAATGAAATAAAATAGCTCCCAACCAGTATCACATAAAATACAATAAAATGAAACTAGGTCAATTGTAGCAACATAGAGCATCGCAGGAGAAAATAATAGGATAAGAGTAATTTAATTTCAATTTTATTCACCAAGCTCAAATATATAAGTCCATTTGTCAGAACGTAGTTTGATATGAATGACATTAATGGAAAAGACCAGACTCCAGAGCCAAAAAATGAAGAAAGAAACCAGAAAATAAAAACAAACATCCAAGATCATGAAAGGCACCACCCAGCTCAGATAGTATCAAAAACAAACCAAAACAGAATGAATTGGAGATGATCGATGAGTAAGTAATGAACGTACAATTGGAAAGGAAGGGAAGAAACTCACCTGGAGACGGAATAACGAGTGGAGGCCATGGAGATTTTTGGAGATCTGAAATTGCGGGAATTAGAAGAAGAAGAAGAAGAAGAACAAGGGATGAGCGTGTGAGATGGAAAGGTGTTGAGCCTGCAGAGAGCCATTCTTGTTTACTTTGTTTGTTCCGGGAACAGAGGTAGCTCTCTCTGATCGATAAATTGCTTGCTTAATTTGCTATATATATTGATCTTTTGATTTGGGGGTGGACGGTGGTATATGACGTGTTTGATCTCTCTCTCTCTGTCTCTCTGGAGCTGAGTTGAGTTACAGTGGGAGATTGATTAAAAAAGCAACACGAAGAGAGAGAAGGAGAGAGGCAAACCAAACGTGGAAATGTTTGGCGAGGGAAACGGGAAGCCCATTGCCTTTCCCACAAGGGACCCATCATTTTCCCATTAATTACGTCATTGCCACTTTGATTTTTGGTCCCTTCTTCTTTTTTTTACCTGCTAGCTACTATTAAGTATTCCTACAACTCAGTGCATGATATTTATCCAACAACACACAGCTCATAAACCCAGTGATTCACCATAGCAAGGAAGGACCAAGCAATTCAACCGAGCTGGAATTAGTACTTTTTGAAGAAAAATATATTGATTGAATAAAGCGGTTTTTTCACATGACAATTACACGTTTAATAATTAAATATTTGCACATTATACAGATTTACTATTGAGAGGTGGGACCGTCAATAGATACTGATGTCGTTCTTGACGACGAACGGCCTTCAAAATCTGAAAGCAAAATCATTAAATTTTCACTTGGTTTCTGCATATCCTCCTCACTTTTAATAGTTCCTGCATACTGAATGAATAGTAAATACTCAGTCGGCTCTTTGAGTGCGAGTAAAGAATTCCCCAGCTAAAGATATTTTACTAAAAACAAATGCTATTGTACAAACCAGGCAGACTGCAGCGCAGCTTCCGTGGCTTCCTTTTCAAGTTTTTGAAAAACAAAAACACATTCTTTTCCTAGGGTTGGCAGCCAACAAATATACCAACCCAATGACAGCTATCTTCTGATTTTTTTCTTTTCTTTTCTCAGACAAAATGCGGGTGGGAAAGTACAAAATGTGTTCCTCACTTCCTTCATTTTGCTTCAATTACATTGTGAATTACAAAGTTTGGACAAAATCAAGCAACCACTTGTCAAAGCTTTACCACCAAAACCATACTCATACCAAAAACAACAGTCCTGATCAGCTATTCATACAAAAAATTTATTGTGCAGTGCTACAAGGAGAGCCATTTTGTCATATTTTACTATTTAAAACAACGAATTTACACTAAACCCACATGAGATTCAGAGATATCAGAATATCATTGAACACACGCCATGAATGTGGGGATTAAAACAGACATATAGCACAACAAAACTAAGAACTAACAAAGCTACAAGCCTAAACAACAGAAACAAGATGCTATCAGTCTCCGTATGTGCAACTTTGCTGCCCTTCAACAGCAGAACCTGGCTTCACAGCTTGCTGAGGTGAGGTTTCATTAGGGTTGATGCTTTTACCATTGGGTGGCAAGCACCTTTTTGAAAAAAAGGCAGTAATACTTTTGGGCAGCCCAGCACTCTTTTCTGATAATCAGGAAAACCAATACTAGCATAATTAGCAAAATACATAATGGTAGAGGTAATCATTTGAAGGCAGAGTTGTACATACCAGGAGACATTGACAAGCCAACTTTGTCCAGAATTTCCCTCTTGACCTGCATCATTAAATGAAAAATATTATTGCATAAAGGAATAATAGAGTACCGCTTAGCTTCAGACCCAAGTCTATTATACTTTTTCAACAGGCGTTCAATATTGGGTAACTTAAATACTAAAACCCAAAGTTTGACATGGACCAACCCTTGTTGCAACTTCCAATCTAGATGATAGGCCTGGTACTCCTTGTTTGATTCAATTCCATTGCCAGATAAGAATGCCAATGCCTACTTTTGGGAATGAAAGTTGTAAATGAGTTACTAACCTGCCAATGGTTATCCACAAAATCTGATATCTCTCGCACTTTATTCCTTAACTGAGTCTTTGAAGCAGCTGGGAACTTCTGCTGCAAAGCTTGTAACACCTTATTGATACTTTGGGAGCACGACTGAATGACAGACACCTGAAAATTGCAATGTCACTTTCAGTAGCCAACTATGGAATGTCAAAACAAAGTTGAGCACAATTTAAGATTAAACTATCCCCAACTCAATTGCCAGAAAAAACTATCCCCAACTCCTACTAGTTCATATTAATCAAGCCACTTATCTAATACACTAAAACTTCTGGAAGGATTTCTGAGTCCAAATGTAGAATGGAATGCACTACTCACTATTGCAGGCAGATCTAATTCCGGTATAACAGCCACAGCAGAGCTTGATTTAATACTGCACTTGCCATTTAAAAGGTAAACCTCTGGGTCTTCTTCTTGCATGCCATCAACTGTTATCTCCACCAATGAGTCACCAGGAAACACATGGATACTCAGAGCTTGCAAGCACATCTGTTCCAGCTTAGGAGTACTGCTAAGATCTTGAGCCATTAGCAAAGACGCCTTCTCATGCATCAAATTTGATATGATTAAAGGTTGATTTTTCTGAAGAGCACGTTCTGTCAAATTTCCTAAATACTTTTGCTGCCGAAGCAAAGAAGAGAATTTCTCGCTCTCTGAATCTTGCTTACAACTGGGTGATTTGGTCTCCTCACATGTGATATCAGTTTCCATCCTGTCCACTTCTACTCCCTGCATTCAGAGAACAAGCAAGTATCTCAAATAGAAAGTTTAGAGTTCTTTATTCTGGTATTCATGAATACAGGTGCGTGTGTGTGTGTATGGATATATGCATAGATATATATATATAGATACATACACTATATGTCTAAGTAACATGGGGCATTCTATAAGGAAACAGCTCAAAGGTTCCAATATACTTCTCCATGTGGCTTAATATAATAGAAACAGTCCTTAGACAACACAACACTAAGCAGGAAGGAAATTGAGGAATGTAATAACCTAATAAATTACAATGTTAACATACTGTACCAGAAAATGACTAAAAGAAGATGAGCGCATAAATGAAATTGAATATCTTTATAATATAACAGGCGAATGCATTTAAAACCACTTTGAGCATTTCAATACTTGGGAGTCCTGAATATTGGAATCCTTTATTATGTAACAGAATTAAAAATCACCCATGAAACTGAAATGGAAGTGACTATGGACCACACCATCCTTTCTTCTTTTTTTCCCTTCTTTTCTGCAAAAGAAGAGAATGGGCAAAGTTTCACCGGTAGACGCATTTGTAAACAAACATCAGGTTTCGGTACATACTTTACATGCCATGACATGACATGTCTGTGTACAAGCCTTGCGACTACTTTACATGCTACCCAGGTTTCGATGGACATCCAATGATCATTCAGAACATTATCAAACATTGAAAGCAACATCACAATTTCTCACCTCATTTTCTGAGAGATAGCCATCTGGTACGAAAAAACCATCTTCACTTTCATCTTCATCATCAGCTTTTGAACATCCCTCTTCTAAACTTTCTCCTTCATCGTCTTTATCGCAATCAGAGAGGCTCTCACCAGGATCCTCCTGTGACAATGAGGCAGTTGTTATAGGCAACTCATTTCTTACCTGTTAACTACTTTGTACAAAAAAGCATCACAAATTACCTCTTCCCAGTCCTCATCACTATCGATATCGTAATCCAAGTCTGGGTCCTTCCTAAGAGGGTGACACGGTCGAACAACATGACTGAAAAATAAGATTAAAAGAAAACTTCTGTGTCATAATTAACCCACTGCAGTAGAGCCTTCTAGACTCACTGTTATAGGTTAGGCAACCAGGAAAAAAATTTCTACACTTCAATAATGTGATTTAAATGCACTGATGCATCAAAAGGTAAAAATACAATGAAATTCTTCATGACACTTGACCTTGTTAAATTTTGTTCAGGAAAAAAATATGCCTTCATTTTTAAAAGGTATAAGAAATGCCTTAATTTAGAGGTAAGCTTTTCCTTTCTATGATGAATGCTACCAGAACACCTTAATTGAAGTTAAGTTGAGAAGAGAATTCAATTTGCAGAACAATCATCTTGTAATACTTCTATAAATAACGTCTAGGGTCAAAATAACAAATAACACATTTAAACCAATCTAACACATTACTTTCTTGTTCCCCTTTTACTATTGTACCAAAAAGTTCTATCAAAATCATACAATTATAAATTTAAAGGTATCCGATCACTTACGGTCAATACAAGCCTACAATAACTCATGTATAAAGAGATCATGTGCTGGCCTATGGGGTTTTAGCTATCAGATATGAGCAAACATTGGTATGTTTCCAACTTATTACTGGAAAGTTGTCAAATATATACTGCTGTGTGAAAATTCACACTGTGGTCAATGAAGATTGATCAAATAATGAATTCTAAATATGTACATATCAGACACATAATCTGTGCACAATGTCTCACTTTGTCTCACTCCACTAAAATTTATGAAAGAGGAGCTCACCTTTTCTTGGACCATATACCATAAAATGCAGGTCTATGGCTCTTATCAAATTGTAACAACTGCTTTCTTGATTTGAATTTCTTGACCTCAGCAAGAATTTGACATGATCTCTCATCATTAACAGGTTCTCCCCATCTATCTACAAGTTTCTCCATGCTATCATCACCGTGAACTAGTTCTTTACTGGTTGTCAGCTTGAGTTCCTTAAATAGCTCACTCTTAGGCTTCCGACGTATTCCCCAACTTTGGTTTCTGTTTGAACGAATAGAATGACCTAAATGGCGCCAAGAAGACAAGTGCGACCTGCAAATTGTGGAAAGCCTGTCAGTATTCTCAGAGAAGACACATTATTAGTGGTTCTATAATTTCAACAAATGCTGCCAACCTGCGGATATCCTGGGCACTAAATTTGTCATTAGATGAAAGGGTGTGGTCCATTGACTGAGTAACTGCCTCAGACAAATTTTCATCATTCTTACTTGATGAAATAGATACAGTTCTTTTAGTTGGTAATTGGTCATTCTGGCATGCAGGGCTGGGTTTGGTTCTTTTAAGAAAACGATCCATGATTGAAGCTTGCTTTTTTATGGAAAGTTGATCTTTCAGTTTAGCTTCTTCCTTCTCCCGGCGCCGTTGTTCTTTTTCAGCATCTTCTTGCTGCTTCCTCCGTAGTTTCCTTATTTCAGATTCTTCTTTTTCCCGACGCTTTTCAACTTTTTCTGACTCCTCTAGCAGCCGCTTTTGCTCCTTCTCCTGAAATATCTCGACAGTTCATAACAAGAGAACTAGGAAGCAGAAACCCGGCAATGATTATGTCAACAAATAACTTACATTTTGCAGCTCTTCTTTTTGACGCTCACGTTCCAATCTTTGTTTCTCTTTCTCAGCCTCTCGTTTATCTCGCTCCATTTGTTTGATTTGCAGTTTCTCCTCTCTTTTTGCTTGCTTTTTTACCCTACAGTAAGCAAACAAAAATGAGAAAACACATCGTAGAAAGAATCTATAAATTTAAAACAACAATAAGGATACTCGCCCATATACATACATGTCTGCACTATTTTTCAGTGATAGGCGATTCATTAATGAGCGAATCTTTGCCTCACAGGAAGCTTTATCAATCATTTCCGATGCCTTCATCAGCTCCTGAATGTAGCTTTGATCACTCTCCGGCTTTTGTAATGCCATTATCATTGCTATAATAAACACAAACACCAGTAACCCACAATCAACCAATTGACCTTAATGAAGATGAAAGTGCAGGAATAAGATGTGCAGAGCTGTTCAAGTGAAGCATGGAGTCACGGCCAGGACTAATTCAGAGTCAAATTAAAATGAATAAATAAAACTACATCAGTGCTGAGATCATGAATACACATCATGATCAACAAAGACGAAACATGATCAACAAGTGTAAAAGCTTGATTGCTCTACTTCACATCAGTGTAATAAATAAAAAAGATCAAAGTAGATGAAGACCAATCTCTATCAGTAGATCTGAAGTCTGCATCAACTCTTCTAACTCTAAGCTGTCATTCATTTATCGCAACTTTGGAAACACTTCAATCTTTTACCCAACCTAAGGACCATCTTAACTTACCATGTCAAGTCAATTCCCAATAAAATATAATAAAAAATCAAACACTTGACAAAGACACTCTGCAACTTGCAGCCCTGCTTCCTAGAGAAGCATTGTTAGATTTTCCAAATGTTGATCATAATATCAGATCAATGAACACCCACATTACAAGTTGCTTCCTGTCTTTCTACTTTCATCATTCTGCAGTACAATTTAAAAACTCTGGGGCCTCTCAAATCATTGCCAATTAATTTTGGGTGGACTGCTCTAACTTCTATATGGTATCACAACACGCCATTCCCACGTTAGGCAAAAGCCGCACGTGCTACAATTACTTAATTTATTATCCGCATGATTCACACCACACATGAAAAGGCGGTATGTGTGTTGGTATCATACAATGGCAATGTGAAGCCTAGCATTACCGTTTATGATGTCTTGGGCCTCTCCACCCAATCCCAATTGGTTTTGGGTTACATTCTCTAACTTCTCAGAATAGCTAAAGTACTGGTTGGGGAGCATACAGTTAATTAGGACAGACAAGCAAATCAACTGGATCAACTGTCAAAATTACCTTATGTATCCTACCATAGATTACAGAAAGTGAAACTCAGCTCATGCTAAAAAATAGTTGCTTATTTACAAGCTTTTGTTTTGCTCATCAGCGGCAATGTGATGTTTAAAAATAATAATAATAATAATAATATTGATGGAATGAGCAGAAGATAACCAAAACCAGACATTTATTTGAGGAAGCATATTGTACCAGAAACAGCAGTAATCCTTTCATTGATCTTTCTTCGACAGGTACGCCTAATATTCAAAACCCCACGCACGGAAGCTGGCATCAACTTTACATCCCTTGTCTACAATAGATAAGAACAACAATGATGTAACAAGCCACGGAGAGGATAAAGACTGGGGCACAAAAGCTTGATTAACGACAAAAGAATAACATGCCCAATCAACGTAGAAGCAATATCTAATCGAACAAAACAAACAAACAAAAAATAGACAACAGATGAAGAACAGAAACATAAACAAGAAATAGATTAACTTAGCCAGAAACAATTCAAACATTCAAGTAGCAAAAAGAAAGTCAGAGACAGATTGAGAGGATATTCCCTCTCAATACCAAATTAGATATATAGCCACAGTGAGATTATCAAAGATTTAGATAAGAGTAAAGAGTTCCATGAACACCTAAACCCTAAAGAAGCGCAAGCATAAGTAAATATCAAAAATTCATAACTCTATCACAACAAATTCAGCGAAATAAGACAAAACTGAACAAATCCAGTAATCAATCCAATAAAATTCGGGGGCCAGAGCTCACCTCCCAACACCAGAGACAGGATTCAGATTCGTCCTCCAACACATCGGCATCGGCATTAGGCACGCCGTACATTTCTCTCTGGCCAACCAAGAGCACAATCTTCTTCACGGTGGCCAACGTCACATCCCCGAAAGCATCATTTCCGTTCTTGAGCTTCTGGAAGACCTCGTCAACAAGCTTTGACAATGGCAGCGCACTCTCTTCCATCAAAGCCCCAATGACCGATTTCAAATCGTTACCACATTGCTTCAAATCTAAGCACCCTCTCTCACTCATCACTTCCCTGTAGTACCCAAACAACCCATCAAGCTCTTTGCGAAACAACCCAATCTTAGCCTCTTTCTCCTCAACCCCTAAATCTTCTGGGCCCTTGCTACCCCTCTTCCGCTTCTTGGTCTTCTTCACTAGATCTTGACCCTCTGTTTTCTGGCCACTTGGGCCATCGATTACGACCACTTCGCACGTCATTTCCCAAACCCTAGAATTTGAAACAGTGCGATTCAATCAGCCCCAGATCAAAATTCACAAATTGAAAGCCGAAACAATCAGAGGATCTGACCCGGACGCAAGAACGACGCTGGTTAAGGGATCGAAGCTCAAAAACCCTAATCAGACAGAAAAACTTTTGGAATTCTTTTCTGAACGAAAAGAAAATAAAAGAAAAGAAGCGGGTGATTTGGTGGGTGGAGAGTGGAGAGACAGAGAGAGCGGCAAACAGATATAATTTTGGATCCAAAGACAAAATAACAAATAATTTCGATTTTTTTTTTCGCTTGAGAAAAAATAACATCTGACTCCTTTTAATTTTATAACCAAAATAAAACATCGGAAGCAAAATACCAATTCTTTTTATTAAATTTCTTCCCGCCTTAGTTAATTATTCAGCCAAATTTTGCTTCGACTTTCGCGCGTTAAGTTGCGCGCCGGTACTGCTAGATGCGATTGTCAATGTTATGAGAGTCCCTAGGTGTTGGGCCTTTGACAGAAAAAAATTGTAGTATTTCAGTACCAGAAAAGCCCAACCTAATCAAGCCCAAATAGGCATTGATCACCGAGCTACTAGTGCCAGACCATCACAAATTCTTCTCTGTGTAACCGTGTTACCATGTTAGGTAAATTCTGCTAGGTTTGTGTTCTTAGTCCACGGTCACGGTCACGGTCATACAACTTCTTGGTGGTGGTTCAAACTATCATAAGATTTGAACGAGCGCTGTTGGTTCACCTTTGATGATCATCACGATTTGCTATAAGGGCCAACCGGGCACCACACTGATGTAAAGAGCCGATAGGGTAGTTTTGTTGACTTTTGGACCAGGGCGACCCAATTTGCCACTCAATACGTGATTTTTTTATTTATTTTTTTGCTTGTTTAATTTTGTTTACTGCTATTTTTATCATCTCTATGTCCATGCTACATTTATTTGGATACAAACATTTTGTACATTCAACAATCGCTTGCTTAAGCGCACAAAGTATAACTTATTTTTTGTCTACGTAATTAGGATATACTTGTAAGGTTCCAAAAATTTCTATTTATTTTCAAAAATAGTTTTTGACAATAAGATTTGACAAGGACGATAAAGGATGAAGAAATCAATTTCGGGAATTGGCTTGGTGTCAATACCAATTTGGGCCATTTAATTTTAATTGGGCCAACGTAGTTTCATTCGGTGTAGAGAGTAAATTCTTGCATCAACTTAAATATCCGATGGATCAAGGTACTACGGTTGAGCTTAATAGATTAACGAATGTTACTCGTATCAAGATTTGTCGAATTTGATTATGCGTAGCCTGGACATCAGGTCACGGGATGCATGTCTCGGTTGGGCCCTACCATGGCTTGTGGGCCCCCTAAGAAGGTGTTACTTATGCTTGGTGAGATAGCAAATTAGTCATGCTAATGAGAGGTATCTACACCTTTCCATCTCTTACTTTCCTCTAACTTTGAAATCCCTCAATAGTGAAAGCTTTGTGGCCAAAATGGCCAGTGGGCTTATTAAAAAGAAAACAAGGTAGACAAAAATCTTTATCTTCATTTGAAGAATATTCTAACCATGAAGAAAATAGTGGAAACCACGGAGATTGAAAGCTACGGTTGTGCTTTCCTTTTGGTGGATATGATGAAAGTACAGGCTGGTATGGACCAAGTTTAATATAAGTATGTCGGACTTCATCTTGCAGATTAGGATGATATTCCCAAATTTGCGGACGTTTTCCCGGATCATGCTCTATTGAATCAATCTGAATTTCATTGATTTCAGTTCTTGGAAATTTAGCACGATTTTCAGCCTCTTGAGTCTCAACATCAGATTGTGGCAAGGTAGCATTAGATTCAGAGTTATCGGGCGTTTTTCTTTTAGTAAACCACTTATCAAGTGTCTTCTGTGTGGATGACTTTTTCATCTACAAATCAAAAAAAAAATTGCATATAAACAATGAGTATTCAAACAAAATCAATCGAACAAAAGCATAAAAAATGGAAAAAGTATAATACAGCAAAAAAAAAGGGGTACCGCACCTTTCACAATTCTGTTTTTTTTTTTTTTTCAATGACTACCTTTCACAATTTGGTTGTTGCAGATTAGAGAGAGGGGAAAAAAAAAAGGTTATCGAGTAGAAAGAGGGATTGCAAACCCCAACTTATAGAGATAGCTGTCAAAATCCTAATAGCAGGCTTGGGATTTGGAAGTTTCTATCACCTTTAACTTTGATTGCTAATTTGCTATTGTAATCTTAGGTTAAAGAAATGGAAGAACTCAGACAAGGTTAGAGCATTGTTGGTCTCTCCCAGGTAAATGTATTGATTGGCCTTTTCTGGTAACTCATTATAGTGGCTAGAGTGATCTGACATGTTTGTTATGGCTTTGGTGATATTGAAGTTCCTTGTTATAGGATACAATTGGTTTAAGATCTTTTGCTGCTAAATCATGTTTGAGTTAACATATTATTTTCACTTTGCAAATAAATAGAAGAATGGAAGTAAGAACCTTTTTTTGTGGTTATTGTTTTGGAAGTAGGAACTATGCTATTCAATCTATTTATTTGAACAATTATGAGGACAAGTTTGATGATAGGTAGCAAGCATTTGACTAAAGAATATTGATAATGCTATGCCCTGTTGTTTTTCTTATTTGCAGATTACACAAATAAGTAGCAAGCTTTTGGCTATAGAATTTGGGTTGTAATATAAGACAATAGAGCACATTGCAGGAAGCAAATTAATATTGATTAATCTAGTCTTGTTGCAAGTGGCTTGAAGGTATGCTAATCGGTTTATTATCATTACTTTATCTTTTCTCTTTTAAAAAATGGGTCACTAGTTTTAGTTTTGCTGACTAGAGCTTACCAATCATACTTTTCAGGAAGAGTTGTTGACGATCGTGTAATAACTGCTCAGTCTGCAAAATTTTAGTGAATCTAAACAAAAATAAAGATCAAAGAGAAAGTGAACTTGATATGTGACCCCAATGGCCTTTCTTGACTTGAATTTTATTTTTTTGGCTTAAAAGGCCTTGATTCCTAGATTCCAGTGTAATTTGCTGCAAGTAGAAATAATGAGCTTGATAATATGGCTCACAACCTTACATTGACTAAAGATCTATAATACAATTAAGGGGCGGTGACCACTTACCCAATTTCAGCTTCAAAATTGCCCACTCCAGTAAGAGATTATTGTGCCCACTTACCCATTTAAAAATAAGAAGACTATTTTAGACAAACTTTCATTATAAAATTAAAAGCATGCCACTCTCTCTCTTCTCTTTCACGCTAACAACGACCTCTCTCTCTCTCTCTCTCTCTCTCTCTCCTATGCTTCCCGAGCTTGTCGCCGGAGGCCTGCATACTCGCCATAGCTAGCAGTTATTCTTCCTCACCGTTCTCGACTTCCTGCTCTTCCAGACCGCCACCGCCGCCTCTTAGGCCTCCCTCGAACACGACTCAATCGAAATCTCATTCACATACTTCTTCACTCTCTGGCGGCCGAAGAACGGCTCCTGCTTGTCGTCGCTGGAGGAATCGGTGGCTTCGCCGTCAGTGACGGAAATCTATACAATCCTGGGTCGCACCGCCTCCGCTTCAGAATTAGAAACGAGCTTGGGGTGATTCCAGTGCTGCGAGTACTTTACGGCTGGATTCATGGGTAGATAGATAGACCAGGAAATAATCTTCAGATTCTAACGCAACTTATTTGCATTGAAAGCGAGGTGAGTGAGTCACATAGGCTCCCAGTGGGAGCGTGAAATAGCTAGAAATTGGAAAAAGGTGGGAGAGATTCTTTGGGAGAAGAGAATAAAGAAGAAGATAAAAAGGAAAGCACGTGTCTCCATGTGAAGGACTACAAGCTTATTTCAATCTCTCCTTCTCTACTAAAAGTGAGAAAGCCATAGAGTGAGACTCGTCACTCACTGAGAAAAAGGACATTTTACCTTTTTTATTATAATTTGGTTGGCAATAATAAGATTATTGTGAGGCAATAATAATATTGCTGGGGGACAATAAAATGTTTATTAGGACAATAATAAGATTATTTATCTTGATAAACCTACTAAAACATTCAAAATTTAAAATATTTTCATTCTTCACTAAGTATTGATCCCCAATGAGCTTGTTATTGGGGGGCAATAATATGATTATTGGCGGGCAATAAATTCAGACGCCAGAATCCGGTCACCAGTCCGGTAGCTGGATTCCTGATTCCTGTGACCGGTCACCGAATTCCGGTCATCGGTTGCCGGAGTCCCCGGCAGCCACTGGTCACGGAAGTCCGGCAAGATCTCCGATGACTTCTCTCACTAAGTGACAAATAAGGAGAGGGCAAAATTGTCTCAAAAATAAATAATAAATAATATATAAAAAATACTTAATTGGGTATTAGGGAAATAATCTCTTAAAGTGTTTGGGTAAGTGGGCAATCTCTTAGAGTGTTTGGGTAAATGGGCAATTTTTAAGCTAAAATCGAGTAAATGATCATTTCCCCTATAATTAAATGATTCATGGAAAAAAAAAAATGGAAGTTTGACCCAACCGGACCGAATCGAACCTATCGGTTCGAGTTTTGGTTTTAGACTTTCAAAAATGGAAAACCAAACCGAACCGAATTGAAAGTTAGTTCGGTTTGATTTTCGGCTGTGGCTCAAAACCGAACCCACCCCTAGCCACCACCAACTCAATCAACAAACAACAGCGACTCAAAACCCAAACCCACCACCACCATGCACCGCATCTAGCCTCCTCACATGGCCACAAAGCCGCGAAAGCACTGCCCCTTAACTTTCATCAACTTCTAATCTGCCTCTTTTGTCACCACCATCTTGGATCAAAGCAGAAGGACTGGAAGATCGAAACCGAGAAGCCCCACTGCCGACCAGACATCAGAGTATGGCTTACGCGCCATGGTCGGAGATATCGAAGCTGTGGTTATTTGTTGCCTAACTACCAGTCGAAATTGGTCGACACGATCACCATAAACGGATTTAGGGTTGCATGATCTATCAAAACCTCTTAGTCCCGATCTTCGATTATGACCAGAGCTGCCGCACATGCCGGGGCCATCAGCTTATTATTTTCATATGGTAAGCTGGATTTCGCCACTTTCTTCTTGGTTGAGACCTCTATTTTGATTTAGATTGAAAACTCTAACTTATTACTACTTAATTTGGTATATGAGGTTTGTGAATATCTGCATTTGGGAGTTTTGGAAAAGAATGAAGCTACTATGTTAGTTTCGATTAGAATCAAATTATTAGGTAAGGGTTATGACGAATTTTGTTTTGGATACAGAAATTGGTCAAGAGATATATGGATTGTTAATATTGTTGTGCTTTTTAGGTATTAAAATGAGTTTTGGTGGTGGAATGCAGCCGTGGTGATTTAACTCCTAGTTTGGGTAAAGGAGAATTGATAAGGTTCTGGGTATATTGAACCTGTTTGGCTACGCCTGAAATCCGAAGTGACCCTGAGTATACCCATAGCACTCATCAGCGACCATTAGGTTCGAGATAAAAATGGACACATAATCATCAATCATACATGTATGAAATCATAACACACATATCTCCAATCAACGGTCATAAAGATCACCAGTTCATCTTCTCTCTCCTGGTGCCACAACAACAACATCGGCCACCAATCCATTCCCTTTCTTCTAGTGCCTCATCTCTTACTATGGCTATCAACACATCCTCTTTCTTTTGATGCCACAAGTTGACTATGGCTACCAACACATCCCTTTTCTTTTGTGTATGTTACCCTAGTGTATACATACCTCCTTGTGAAAAGAATAAAATCATCTCATTATTCTCTCAAATACATTCTCATTCTCAAGTCTGGCACCTCTCATCACCTCTCACTTTTGTTCCTTGTGGACACAAGAGATGACTGGTGCTTCTATCAAAATGAAGTAGCTTCATGTCATGGGATGGAATTAAGCAAGGATCCTGGGAAGGGAATTTAATTAACTAATGTACGTGAAAAATGATCGATCAAGATGATAAAGTGGCTGTTGCTTTAGATATGTGCTTAATTGTGCGATGTACGTGAGCACCGACCACATATGGATGGACGGATGTCATTAGATAGGTTGGGCCGGCCGGAGACTTGTGGGGTCTTCTCGCCACTCCAAAAGTACAAAGTAAATACCTTCTATATTGGGGAGGTTCCAATACTTTTATTTATCTCCAGAAGAATAAAGAATTAAAGGAAAAGTGCGAGCATGTAGGTAATGGGTGACAAGGTAGGGATATATACATCTGTGCTTTAATTTGTTCTTCTTTCTTTCATTTTTGTTGGCTGCGCATCCCTAGCTCTAGAGCTATTGGTTAGCTTTCATTCATCCATCAATTCTTTTCGCCGTCTCAATTGGTAGAAAGTTAGAAGGAAATGGAAAGTTCTTTTTCATCCCCAGGCCTTGACCTCTCCACCAGTTACTCTTCCTCAATTCAGATTTGTTCTCGATGACGTCTTCTCATAGTAAACAATGATAGCTATATCACCCATAATGAACTTTCACATTTAGGGCTTTTGTTGGTTATTAATTTGCAAGGCGGTATTGTTATATATACTGGTCGGTCTTCTCCATGATGTCCTCTCATAGCAAACAACGATAGCTAAATCATATATACTGGTCGGTCTTCTTAATAAAAATATTTTTCAGAATTATCATATTTATCTTTTTTATTTAATTTATTCTCAATTTTTTTTTAATCTTTTAGAATTATTTCAGTTAACATGTCTAGTTTTGGTTAACAAAATTTATTCTCATAATAATAGTGTGTGTACATATATATATATATATATATGTATATATAAAGCGAGAATCAAGAGATGACGTCCTTAAACTCTTAAAGTAATAATATTTTTATTTTTAAGATGTATTTTAATAATCACAACTACTCATTCTCTAGTTACCTACACACATAAATTCTACAAAAAATTATCCAAATCAGAAAATATTTAACCATTTGATTAGCACAATGTTCGTTTTAATTTTATCTAATGAACTACATTTGTTTACACAATTTTGAGTGACCAAATGATTATAGATTTGGTTGATTTTTTGTAGACAATTCTTGCATAGAAATTTTGAAAGATTGTAAAAATTATTGAATTAGGTCATATACTAGTATAAATTGTAAAAATCCTCAAATTCTTAAAGTAAGGATGTCCTCTCTTGATCCTCTTTATACACACACACACACACACACACACATAAGAATGAGCAAACGGGGGATTCCCCCGCCCCCGCCTCAAGTTTCCCCCGAGCCCCCCGCCCCCATCTGGGGATATTTTCAAATGGGATACCCCGCCCCCGCCCCCCACATTGGTCAATTTCTCTATATGAGGTTTTTTTTTTCTATTTTAAAATTCTATTTTCTATCTTTTCAGATTTTTTCTTTCCTTTTTTGACAAAAAATTAATCTTTTTTTTTTTTTTTTCATCCTTGTTTTTGTCGAATGAGTATTTCAAATTCTTGAAACAGTATTTAAGAAAGAAATTGTTGGTTTAGGAAGTAATACGTTAAAAAGGTAAATTCATCGAAATTCGACTGAATAAATGTTATAAGAAACTACTTAATCAAAAATTTCCAGTAATCAGAAACCCAAAACAGAGAGCATACCTCACAATCGAAATAGCTACCTTTGACCTCTCACTTAGATCCCTCTTCAGTCAAAACACGAACAGAGCTCTAAACCCTTAAGCCCATATTAACTTCTTTACTCCTCGATTTCTTAGAATCCAAAACATCCATGCATTCAAGTGAAGAAGATACTCTAAACCAGTTCAAGTGAAGAAGAACCCTTAAGCCCAGAAAAAAAGGAAAACCCAGAAGAATGAGACGGAGGTATATGCAAGAATGAGGCGGCTCTTCTCGTTGAAGGTGGGAAAGAATGAGACGGAGGTATAGGTTTTCTATTTTTTGAGATTGAAAAATAATAGTTCTTAATTAAAAAAAAAAAAGGATTAATTTCAGTTTGCCCCCCTGAAGTTAGGGGTCGTCATCATGTTAGTCCCTCGAGTTTCAATTTAATCAGTAACACCCTTGTTCTCTCCAAATTCATCACCCGTGTCCAATTTCTACTATTCCATCCAATTTTGACCGTTAAGTTTGACTTTTGAGGGCTAAAATGGTCATTTCAAGACAAAAAAAAAACAAAAAAAAAAGAATTTTTTTTTCTTTTTTCGTTTTTATTTTTTTGCATTTTTTTTCTGTTTTTTTCTTTCATTTTTTTTTCTTTTTCTTCACTTATTATTATTATTATTATTTTTTAAATAATTTTGTCTTCAACCTATACACCACAAGTTATAATAGGTTTATAAAACAAAAAAAAAACTCTAGGTGGTCAAAAAGCAGCTCGCTGGTCTACGATATTTGTGATATATCTCCAATAAAGCAACGAATTTTAGGATATCATTTTATTGGGGATATATCCTAAAATTCTTCGCTTTATCGGAGATGTTCCACAAATATCGTAGACCAGCGAGCGAAGAATTTTAGGATATATCCCCAATAAAGTGAAGAAATATCTTTATTTATTTTTTTAATTATATTTTACAAATATTTCTTCACTTTATTGGGGATATATCCTATTATTCTTCACTTTATAGACCTATTATATTTTATAGATATATTTTACAAATATATCCTAAAATTTTTCGCTGGCTGGTTACAAATAAACCCCATAATAGGTTTATAAAAACAAAAACAAAAATACTCTAGGTGGTTAAAAAGTCACTCGCTGGTCTACAATATTTGTGATATATCTCCGATAAAGTGAAAAATTTTAGGATATATTTGTAAAATAAATCTATAAAATATAATAGGTGTAAAATATATCCTATAATAGGTTTAAAATATAGGTTTAAAATATAATAGGTTTAAAATATAAAATAGGTTTAAACCCTATAATAGGTTTAAAATATAAAAAATTTCGCTTTATCGGAGATATATCACAATAAAGTGAAGAATTTTAGGATATATCCCCAATAAAGTGAAGAAATATATGTATTTTTTTTTTAATCATATTTTATAGATATTTCTTCACTTTATTGGGGATATATCCTAAAATTCTTCACTTTATAAACCTATTATATTTTACAGATATATCCTAAAATTCTTTGCTTTATCGGAGATATATCATAAATATCGTAGACCAGCGAGTGACTTTTTGACCACCTAGAGTTTTTTTTTTGTTTTTATAAACCTATTATAACTTGTGGTGTATAAGTTAAAGACAAAATTTAAAAAAAAAATAATAATAATAATAATAATAATAATAATAATAATAATAATAAGCTAAGAAAAAGAAAATAAAAAAAATGGAAAAAAAAAAAACAGACAAAAAAAATGCAAAAAAAAAAAAACAATTTTTTTTTGTTTTTATTTATTTTTATTTTTTTTGTCTTGAAATGACAATTTTAGCCCTCAAAAGTCAGACTTAACGGTCCAAATTGGACGGAATAGTAGAAATTGGACACGGCTGATGAATTTGGAGAGTATAAGGGTGTTACTAATTAAATTGAAACTCGAGGGACTAACATGATGACGACCCCTAACCTCAGGGGGGTAAACTGAAATTAATTCAAAAAAAAAAGTGGGGAACCCGCATGGGTAATGGGGAACCCCGCCCCCCACCCTCGTTTGCTCATTCTTACACACACACACTAGCAAAGCTCACCCACTTTGTGTGTGGAGAGAAGTTAAAGGTAATAAGAAAACTTTTTGTACAACTACCACATTTTCTTCTATTTTTTATTTTTATTATTTTGTTTTCTATTTTATAATTTACTATATTATCCCTATTAATTAATTATATTTCATAATTTTTTAATATATAAGGGTTAAATTGGTAAAAAAATTCAGTTTTGGAGAGCAAGTTCTCTTCTCTTAAAAATAGTATATATATATATATATATATATAGGTATATGATGCATGTAAGTTCACTAGTTCAGAGAGGCCGGTTAGTTATGATCGGTGACCAATGGAATCAAGAAAGGAGAGATGACAAGAAAAAATGCTGAACGGATAAAAGTTACGCGCGTACTATTGAAAGGGAATGTGAAATTACAATTAATTAATAGTTCCAAAAGGGAAAGTGTAGAATCTATGTTAACTGAACTCAAACGGGGATCCCATTTGACAAGACGTACGTGGCGACACCTCAGATGTTATCGATCTCTCAATTAGATTAGATTAGTTCAGGTGATCTTCATGTCATTTAGTTTGGCTACACGTACTGCACGCCGCCGCCACTCCTGTATCTACGTGTTGTGACAGTTTATCGATAAGCAATTAAACAGCAGTACGTTGGAATTCATTAGTGTGGTTTTAGAGCATCTCCAACAGTAAAATCTATTTTTTTAGCTAAATCATCTAAAAGTTAAATTTAGGTAGTAAATTTCTAGCTTTTCCTCCAGCAGTGTTAGCTAAACTAAAAAAATTGAACGTGGAGTGTTTAGCTTTTTGTTATTTTCTCTCTCCTCCCTAGCTAAATTTAGCTAGAGATTTTAGCAAAAGCCAAATTTGACTTTCATATAGCTATTCTGCTGGAGTGCTAAACTATCTCAAATTAGCCAAATTTATAACTTTTGGTTGAAATAGCTAGTCAGATGTCCTTAGGTTAAGCCACAAAATTTGTTCAAACGACAGATAGCGAATGGTTGCACCTCATGATCTCTGACCCTAGGATGCGCAATTCTCTTGTTGGCGGCATGTTTGAAGGTCAGATGAGTGAGTGATCGATGCGTGATGGTCTTATGCAGTCTAGTTTGTAGTAGCCCACTCTGGTTGTTGAACGTTGATATATGCTTGCTAATCTCAATGTCTAGTGCTGTCAAAAATTCTACTATGGACCAAAGTCCAGGTAGACCATAGGCAAAATGAGGGACAAAATGGGGCATTTGGGTGCAAAAAATGCTGATTTTTTTTTTGCCTCGGTGCAGGTGGACCAAGGTCCATATCTCCTCAATGTCTTTGCATTTATACCTTAGCTAAAGCTAGACTAGATGTGGAATCAGACTTTAATCATGTCTTCATGGCACTGATCGTCATCATCCTAGCTAGCAACCGGCCTGCTGATGTCAAATGCATGACAGTAGTGATTCCTCGAGAAAGCGATGCTTGCATCGTGTATATGCCACAATCCTCACCAGCTATAAGAACCTTGATGCTACCTAGCTCTGGTGTTCACATATCTTACAATCTATGACTGCGTTTCTATTTCGACCTTAATTTCCATTAGACCGGATAAGCTAACTTGGTAATTCAGATCACTCACCTCTCTTTATACATATAATTTTTTCAGCCGAAACTTACTGAACGTTTCATCATTCATATTCAACCCTTGATTACCCTTTGCCACATAAACAGAAACAAACTCAACCTCACATTATGCTCGGGATGACAAATGATTCTCAAAATGCTGGAGATGAGTTTTCCCCAAGTCCTTTAGATCGAATTTAAGCGATTAGACACACACGTACGTCTAATATATAATTTAATAAATAATGTAGGTTATCCGTGATATATATGGTTAGAGATAGATGGATTCAGTCTGGTTTGGAAGAAAGAGCAGCTAGACGTTGATGACATGTACGTACGATGATGATGGGGTGCTCTTCGGACCCGATATCGAATGACTGGTGAATTAATGGGAATAAAAACTGCTGGTCCACTACTGCTTGGTTGATGAGTGAGTTCTTCCTTTATACAATTGTTAATGAAAGACTGAAAGAGGAAGGGCATAGCATATATATCACCAATCACCATGGAAGCTCTAGGAATTTAGCAAGAATCAAAGAGAACATAAATGATCAGTCTAATAGAAAAGAGAAAGCAAAAGGCAAAAAGGCAAAAAGGTAACAAGCAAAAAAAATGATGGAGTGATCCAAATTCTTATACACATAGACAATGTCCTCATTTCTCATATGGCCGGAATCGTTCTCAACACGTCCTTGCACGTGTGACGATTTTTCAAGTAATACACGTGAACAAGATACATTAGGTGATGTGAAATCTATGTGACTGCAAGATATGCACACTTGAGATAACATGCTTTAATACCATGAATATGGGCTTCACATCCAAAATAATTTGACAATAGATTGAGTTGACTCAAACTTTTATAAACTCATAAGTAAGGTCTCAAAATTCTCACATGAGATTCATATTTTTAACACACCATACATGTGTACAATATTTTTAAGCCATATATGTGAACAACTTATATTATGATTCATATTCTCAACGATATGACCTATCACCATGGAAATTTAGTAAGAATCAAAGAAAACATAAAATATCAATCTAATTATAGGAGAGAGCAAAAGGCAAAAGGCAACAGACAAAAAAAGGGCATAAAAAGGTTGGCAAAAGCGATTAAGCAGAATCTAGTATTTGGGCGCACAAGATCAAAAGCTAGCTAGCTAACAGGGCAATACCGGCCAATACCCTACCAGGCAACAGAGCAGATCATCAAGTCCGAATACTATATAAATAGGCCAATGGGGCTCTTGAATTGGATCACCAAATCACCCAATAAGTTGTTAGCTACTTATTCGGCCAGCTATTCTGAATAGTTCGAGTGTTTGATCCAGCTAGTGTAAGTAGTGAGTTAGCTAGCTAGTTTGAACGATCAATATGCCCAGGGACAGGGACCCTCTTGTTGTGGGAAGAGTCATAGGGGATGTTTTGGACCCCTTTACAAGGTCTGTTTCTCTCCGGGTGACTTTCGCTACCAGGGAGGTTAACAATGGTTGTGAGCTCAAACCTTCCCAAGTTGTCACCCAACCTCGAGTTGATATAGGTGGGGAGGATCTTAGGACCTTCTATACTCTGGTATGTATACAATACCATGAAAGACAGAGCTGCACAATTTTGTTTTGAGAGTACTCGATAGATCGATATACATAGGTTTTTATTGATTTCCACTTGTTGCAGGTCATGGTGGATCCTGATGCACCTAGCCCAAGTGACCCCAACCTGAAGGAATATATGCATTGGTATGTACGATAAGAACAAGATTGTCATTTACCGCGGCCCCAACCCCTTTATATATAGATCCCTCTTTTTCTTTTTTTCTTTTTTATTTTTAACTTTGTCAAGGGGAACTCAAAGGCTTTCTAAGTCCAAGATAAATCATTTCGGCGCATGTGAAATGCTTCAACTGTGCATTGTAGCACAGTGTCTGACCACTTTGACAGGTTCGGGTTTCGAACCTAGGTTGAAGAGCACACCTAACTAGACAATAATCATTAGGGCACTTGCAGTATTTCTCTCTTCATTGCTCTTTATTCTAGTCGATATCTTTTAGAAATTCGATTGAATGGACTATATTACAACTAGCCGTGTGATTGGCTATGCAACCTCTTTTGTGTTTCTAAATCAGTGGGCCAATTTACTGGGGCCGAAGTAATCCAATACGTACAAGTTGATATTCATTTTGGGTTTACTCTTTGACAATTTAAACTGTCAGGGCTAATAATCTTCTTCAAGTATCAAACCCTCAAATATTTACTTATTCGTACTCACCTTCTTCTTCTTCTGCTTCTTTTTTTTTTTTTTTCCAGGTTAGTCACTGATATTCCTGCAACAACTGGGGCAAGTTTCGGTGTGTACTCATTATCTAATTTTTAAATTAATAATACTAAAGGCACAAACTACATCCAGGTAGCTGATTATTCGGTTATGATATATGCATATAATGGGAAATCACTTATGCACGGGTTGTTACATATGTAGGCCAAGAGATTGTGTGTTATGAAAGTCCACGGCCAACAGTGGGGATTCATCGCTTTGTTTTTGTGTTGTTCCGGCAGTTGGGAAGGCAAACCGTGTATGCTCCAGGATGGCGCCAAAACTTTAACACCAAAGACTTTGCCGAGCTCTACAATCTTGGATCACCAGTGGCTGCGGTTTACTTTAACTGCCAAAGGGAAAGTGGCTCCGGCGGAAGGAGAAGATAAACTCTTGCTAATTTCTCTCTTCATATCAGTGGCGGGTTCAAGTGATGATTCCAAGAAGGGACTAAATTTTAGAAGAAATACTAAGGAGGTGTGTTCAATTCAGATTCTAAATGATTCTGATTGATTTTTTTATAATCCGTGGATTTTCGTGGATTCTATAGAATCCGCGAATTGTTTTAATTCCACATATATTTAAACAGATTTTAATGTATTGTGTTAGCAAGATTTGTTTAGATTTGTTTTTTTTTTTAGGAGATTTGTTTTTTTTTTTTGAAATAAGGGCTGGTGCAGCTGCCCTCAAGTTTTGATTAGTGAAACAGCGGAATACATGGGGGGGGGGGGACATGATACCTAAACCCCAGAGAACAAATTACAGCAAGATAACTTCCTAAGATAATAACAGGAGCCTCGACTACAAACATGTATCCTAATAGGCACCAACTAGCAAAGAGCGCTCTACTGGCGTCTCTATTTGCGTTGACATAAGTCATACAGCAGTGACACAACGGAAAGATAACTTGGTCTGCAACTCGATTACAGCTTAGCATAGTTTCCATACGTATAGCTTTCCCATCATGTTGCCACGGGATAAAACATCCAGCGACACTAAGTTTCACTCTGCCACTAGGCGGCAGCGACCATTTGACCAAGCAAGGAACTCGCCACCTACCAGAGCAGACACGTTACTGCTACTAAAAAGTTGCGACCATTTGCCAAAGCAAGGAACTCACCACCAACTTAGAGCAGACCAGGCACACAGAGTGCACTTACCGGGACCGAGCCCACAAACTCCTACCTGCACTCGATAGGGACTTATTGAAAATAAAACGCAATATAGTAAAACATAAATGTTGTAACGTCCCGAACCTGAATTTACTGATTTACTAATCATTAGGACGGTAAACGACATTTACTTTCACTTTTACTGTCGTTTCAGTACTTTTAGAGGGCCCTAAAATATGACTTTTTGTTTGGGTCAAAATTTGAGAAAATTTCCTTCATGGAAGTTGTAGAGGACGTTAAACCGAGCGCGTGCATATGTGGTACGTAAAAATCGGAGTTCGTATGTGAAAGTTATAAGAGAAAGATTAAAGTTACTGTTTACTGTTACTGTTCATGGTAACTTTCTATAAATAGCCAAGTTACTGTGGTAAGTTTCCATTTTTGGAAACCTACCCGGCTTTTCTCTCTCCTCTCCCCCGACCCTTTCTTCTTCTTCGGCCGATTTCTTCTTCCTCCAAATTCTTCCTTCTTCGGCAGACCCATGACGGAATCCAGGCACCGGCAGACTCGCCCCCTCTTCCTTGTCACGCTTGGGGTGGTGTTTTGCGGTGGCTCGGCAGGAGGAGCTCGGAATTGAGCCACGAAGTTTACTGTAGCCGAATGGAGGTTTCATCGATTTCCGGCGATTCCGGCCATCCCCGGCCACCAAACTGGTGTCGAAGGTTCGGTTTTTGCATTGGATCATTTTGCCCCTAGCCTTGAGCCACGATTTGCAGTGTGGAGGTCGAATCGACGATTTCAAATCCTAGGGTTCTTGGGTTTTTCTGGAAAAATTTCAACGGCCAATTTCGATCACTTACAGGTAAAATTGGATTGTTGTAGTTGTGAAAAATGCTTGGACTGTGGAGTAGGTGGTGCTGCCAAAATTTGGTGACCATCAGTGGTGGTGGCCGCCGGAGCGTGGGGCCCACGCACTGCCACTGTTGGTGGCGCGTGGAGGCGTGTAGGGCAGTGTTCTAATTTCAGTTTTTAGCCAATTAAATTGTAGAAATATTGTAGAGCTTGTATGTGAAGTTTGGTGAATTTTGGAGGAGTTTGGAATTGTTTGTGAATTTTCGAAGTTCGGAGTTTGTGATTGAATTGTGGGAAATCCGGCCGTCGGATTTCCCTCGTTTTCGTTGTGGAATATGTTAATTGGGGAATTGGTGTTGTGGGAGAGATTTGGGTTGAATTTGAGAAGTAATGGAGATAAGGATTTTCAGGTTTCGTTTAGGTTCGTAATTATTTTATCGGATTGCCGTTTAAGGAAATATAACTGTGTACAGGGCAATGCCGCGAGCTACAGCTAAATGAAGGAACTCGTTTGCATGGTCGCCCAATAGTACTGTGAGTGGACTTTTGTTTTTAAATAATGATGCATGCATTTATTTCTTAAAGTTTTCTCTATTTAATTATCATATTACATTTCGAGCATATGATTTAATTTCGGAGATTGATTTCACTTTATCACATATAATTTCTTTCGATAATGATTTGTTTCCAAAGTTGGTTATGATTTATAATCCTATTTGACGAATTATTTATTCCGAGGTGATTTCCAGAATTATATTACTTATATTATGTTTCTATTCGTCGATTTGAGATTTTATAAGAGATATTCGAAATGAGATTTCGATGGAGTTAGTTTTCATATTTATTTATCGACCTTCGGTTTTGGCATTGGGAATGCCTTGATGATGATCTAATTATTCTTTTAGCGTGTGGGACACGCTGTTGATTTATATGACTTTTTATCGAGAATTTCCAGGTACGGTTGGGAATCGTACCAGTGTTTTTGTTTTATTCGCGGGACTTATGGGGAAGCCTTACTGATTTTCTATTTTCGTATGATTTTAACACACCATACTTGGGTCGTCATATTTATTGCTAGCTAGCCTATTAGTACTCCTCCCTGCTTACTATGTGTTCGTGGGTGAGTAAGAGCAGAGCATGGGATGCTCCAGAGTGTGGGGCACTCCGACCCGAGCCTGGGAGGCTCCCTTCTTTCGTATGGTGATACTTATTCCCCATATCTTATCGTTGCTTGACTAGCGGGGCTAGTCTGATTTTCACTGTAGCCAACAGGGCTGGTCTTATATTTTTGAGAAACGAGATTTCGGTTTTACGATCTATTTTTTGAATGCTGTGACCAGCGAGGCTAGTCAGTTTACTGTTTTGAAATTCTTGGATTTAAAGCTAAATGTGTTTTCTAATTGTTGCATGCATCGGTTTTTATAGAGAATAAATGTGGGAAAGTATGAAATCATTTTTCTTTTAAATTGTTTATTTTTGTCCACTCACGCTAACGTTTTTCGTCTACTTTCCCCTAGGCCTTTCGGTTTCTAATACCCAGTTTGCAGGAGAATTAGTGGAGGTCGGGCGTACATGACATTTGAGGCATAGTTGTCACTATTTACGCATTGTAGGATTCCTTGATCCTTTACTCTTCTTTTTATATTCCTGTGAATTAGTATCGCTCTGATAATATTGGGGTTTAGTATTGTTGAGTTTTGTGTTTTGTGAAAGGGGAGTTGATAGTAATTGGGAGCAGGGTGGCTCCAGGAGTATTAAGGTTGGCTTGCTTGAAGTGTTTTGTGTGTTTTACAGGTTTTTGGGTAGTCCATTTTAGGGGTGACTCTGCCGAATTTTCGGTAGAGCTATTCCTAAGGTGGGCCCCACAGGGCCACCTCAGATTTCAGGGTGAAATTCGGGGCGGGGCCTGTCAAATGTAACACTGGAGTTGAGCCGAATACCAGCTAACCCAGGCCCAGGCCCAACTACCAACTAGCCCAAGTCCAAATGGAATACGACAGAGGCCGTGATACCAGCCTCTTGCCTGCAAATCAGCACAGTTCCATCACCGGTAGCCTCTCCTTCGTCCCTAGCAGTGCACCGAGCTAACTCGGGCCATCTCTCCCTCCTGCCATCATTCTCCAAATACCAGCAAGGATCACCAGCCCGCCAAGCCACCACCGAGGAGATTTGTTTAGATTTTTTTGGATTTTATAAGTGCATGGATTGTCCTTATAACAATAATTGAATAAAGAACATAATAGAATACTATAATTTTTTGGACAAACATAATACAATAATTATTATGACTTGAAAAAAAAAAAGTTCCATAAAAATAAATTATGTATGTCAAAATATATTAGGAAAAACGTAAAGACAACCAAAAGAATACATTATGAAAAATGCAAAGGCAATTCAAAATGTACATTAGAAAGCTGCATACTCATCCATTCCAACCTCATTATCATCATAACTTTCTTGTTCCCCGTCATCCATATGTTCCTCATTATTCTCATTCTCATTGTCTTGAGTATCATTGTTATTCTTTTGACTTCCATTATCATCATTTCGCGGTCTATCTTCCCATATAGTTTCAGCAATAGTAAGCCTTCAAGCATTAGCCTCTACTCTTTGTCTTTGTTGACTTTGAGAAAGTAGTTCAAAATTCTCATCTTCCATATCTAGATAGGATGAAGATGATGAATCATTTTCTGGTTCAACAGGAAACTCATCCTCAAGACATTTTTTGCGAAGAAAGTTGTGTAGTCCAGCACAAACACCAATTCTACTTGTGTTTGATATGGAAATGGAGGTGCGGTTTGAAAATTGTGAACCGTGATTTAAAGATACCAAATATCCTCTCAATCACATTCCTCAATGACACATAGCGAAGATTGAACAACTCGCTTGCATTTCAAGGATAGCGACATTGACCACCAAAATCTTTAAGATGATATCGACACCTCGTAACAGAGCTAAGAATTGGCGTCGATTAGCAAATCCACAATCCACTACAAAAAATTTACGTAGCAAGATAAAATATTTTAGGGTTAAATACTATTTACTCCATGAACTTTCAGGTAAAAAATAGTTCAGTCCCTTCCCTTTTAATTTCACACGTTTACTCCCTCATCTCTCAATTTTGGACCAATAGATCCATTCCGTTACTCTCCGTTCAAAAACTCCGTTAAATTGCTGACGTGGCAGTCATTCCGGAGCAAAATATCTATTATACCCTCACTTCCTTTTTTTTTTCCTTAATTTATTAATTTTTCTCTTTTTTATTTTATTTTCTCTCTTTTTTATCTTCTGCTTACCCATTTCCCTTCCTTCATTCTCTCTCTTCTCCTCCACCTCCATCTTCATCATAAGCTCCATTGTTGAGAGCCTCCAGAAGAGAATGCCCGCAAACCAGGGCGCCCCACCCGTCTCCCAGGGCTCCTGCCTCAACTAGGCTTCGGCTCTCTAGCGAAGGCTCTTGTCCCTCTCCCTCAAGTTCCAGCCCATCTCCTCCCCGACCATTACCTGGGCCCTACAATGGTCCAAGTTGGTCTCCTCCATGGGCGAGTACGCCGCCATTAAGAGATGGTGGGACTGGGGCTGAACTTGGGTCCTCTCCAGAATGCCCATCTTCACTCAGGATCTGGAGATGAACAAAGAGGAGACAAGATTCTCGGTTCCGACAACAGGGGCAGCTGGCGACAAGTATTCTTCAAGGTCCAGGCCGAGCTTCGGAAGATCATGAGCTCTGACAACCTCACCACTCCTCCTCAAACTTATAAGCTGCTGGCGAAAAGGATTCGGGAGCCCAAAACACCACAGCCTCTGTAATTCCAATTTGAAATTGGAATCATATGGGTCCTCTGAATCTTCACCCGAAAATCCATTTCTTGATCTAAATCATTGTTTGATTCTTTTGTGGTTGATTTGGGGATTTAGGGTTTCAATTCGGGTTCTTTGGGATTGGGTCTCTATTTGAGTTTGGGGTAATGGTGTTTCTCGGAGAGCTTGCAGTACTAATGGAGGAGAAATTGGTCTGCAGAAGTGGAAATCAAAAGCGCTATTGTTGAAGCCAAAGTTTCTAGCTCTCTTGCTGAGGTAAGAAAGAAGAGAAGGGAAAAAAAAAATGAAGAAAGAGCTGGAAGATTGGGTGATTTGATTTTCTGAGGAAGATTGGGAAACAGAAAGATGGGGAGAGAGCTGGAAGAAGAAGAGGTAAAAAAAAAAAGGGTATGAGAGGGTATAATAGACATTTTGTTGCGAAAGAGATGCCACGTCAGCCACTTAACAACAATTGAACGGGCAAGTTAACGGAATGGACCTATTCCAAAATTGAAAGATGAGGGAGTAAACGTGTGAAATTAAAAAGGGAGGGACTAAACTGTTTTTTCTCTGAAAGTTCAGTAAATAAACAGTATTTAACCCAATATTTTAATTAGCATGTATACAATAAAATAAGTACTCAAGCTCACCAAACCAACAAACTAATATAAGAGAAATTACTAAATCCTAGCAAACATGATTTTTTTATGAAAAAAGCAAAAATAATTAATTACCCTGAGGAACTTCAAGTCCATTTCTCCTTGATAAGGCATTATTTAACAATTTTGAATCATGTGACGAACCTTCCCACCCACTTATCACATATATGAATTGTAAATCAAAGTCGCAAGCTGACAAAACATTTTGAGACTGAATTCCATGATGATTACGATAGCTGCTTACTTTGCGACCTTTTACCATCGCTGGAATATGGGTGCCATCCATTGCACCAATACAATCCTAGAAAAAAAAATTAATAACAAGAAGCTAGCAAAATTTTTATAAAAAATACAATTAAAAAAATTTAAGCAAACGAACTATATTTAAGCATACTTTAAGATAACTTTGAGGGAAAAAAATACACCTTAAAGTAGGGGTAAAACCTTGTGCTTTCTCTTATTTTAGAGGGCATGCAGATCCAAGTTTGATCATCATACGTGGTGCTATAGTGTTCAAGGCCTTCAAAGTTTTGTTGAAGTTTTGACTAGTAGCAAAATGTGAACGACCAAACATTTTCCGAACATTACCACATCGATCATTGTGGCCTACAATGATTAAGAGCATTGCTAGCATTTCTTCAACACATAATATACCTTGTATCTTCCAAAGGTGTACTTTCTCTAATAATCGTACACAACTTTAGAAACACATTTGGATACATTATGTGCAACTCTCAAAAACTTTGTGGGTCTTCTTTCAACAAACCATGTATGTAATGATATCCTTTCTTAGTAATAGGTCGTCGTTTGAGAGGACGATGAATACATTGATGCATCATACTCATAGTCTCTCTTAACACAATGATTATTGCCTGAAATGCCATCAATAAATACTTGATTGTTTCATAAAATTCATCTTCAATTTCTTCTTCATCTATTTCTTGTCCCCCTATCTCTTACCCATCTATTTCCTCCCCTTGCATTTTTCTACAAGGACACATTTTTCTATGGATTTAAATGGCATAATTATATATATATATATATATATATATGAATTTAAATGGCATAATTCTAAAGCTAGAGAGTGTATGCACCAATAGTTGACCACCTCATTTGTGTGCACCTGATCACAAAAACAAGATCTGTAATATTGTTTTCAACAGCAACAACATATCTTTGGATGCAAACTAACCCTTGTCGTTCTCATTGGTATAAATAAGGATAACTTGATTAGTTTCTAATAAGGACATCACTCTTTCTATAAGCTCAATAGTCGAATACAAAGCCAAACATAAATCTCAGCCTAAAAAAGAAAAATCCCCAAAAGAAGCCAAGTATAATATCTAACCAATTATGCAGAATCCAACACATAATACGCAATCTAGGTACATGAAATCCTTGAGCAAATCAAATAAAAACGTCCTTTCAATGTCAAAAAGAAGAATAATATGTCTACATAAACGTTCTAACCTGATCAAATTAATAGCCAAAATCATTGCAATCAACATTGAACATGTGTATCAAAAATACCTTTTTATGATTTCCACAAGATTCACAGGTTAAGGTCAGCTCCAAATAAGTTCGTCTTCTCAAGTCAGATCTTCTTCTCTCTTTGACGTCTTTTCATCTTCAGAATGCAAGAGGAAAAAAACAAAAAAGAAGACTTCAAAATCTCACGTCTAGAGGGTAGATTTCTGATAGGGTTTGGTATTTATACCAAGCACCCTAGAATCCTACAAGATCAAGCATCTAACAAAATCTTTCAAAATCGTTGGGCTTTTGAATACCACTAGATTTAAACGGATTTTTTTAAAATCTTGATTGAATACCACAGGATTTTAAAGGATTTTTTAAAATCTTGATTGAATACCACAAGATTTTAAAGGACTCTTAAAATATAAGACAATCCTATAAACTCCTAATTGAATAAACCCCCCTAAATGGAGAATGTTGTAACTAAAAAAAATGGGAGAAGAAAATAGGGAAAAAGTAAAAAAAAAAAAAAAGGGGCAAGATTTGCTTTTAAGAGAAGAAGTTTTTAAGAAAATAAGAAATACTAATAGGAAAACCTATAGAAAATGTGGTCACAAAAGAAGTAAAAAAAAAGGAGGATAAAATGGGAAAAAGACCAAGAAAAAAAGGGAAAAAAAAAGAGAGGAAGAGCAAAATAACCCATCGCTTTGCCAACTGAACCAAAGCCAAATTCATGGAAAGTTAGCACACTTATATATACAATCTAAATTATTCTAAGAATTTTGGGTTGGGCTATAACCCAATTAAGTAGCCCTTCACTTGGTTACGCCATTGCTTCATTTATAGAGTGCATGCATGTCATAATTTAATTTAAGGTGGTAGTGAGTACAAAAGTATGATATGTAAATGGTATGGTTAATACTAGCTAGCTAGTAATAATTAGTCAGCTAGCCAGCTACCTTAGAGCATCTCCAACAATAGAATTTATTTTTTAGTTAAATTTAGCTAAACTTGTGAATTATAGCTATTGATTTAACAATGTTGCTCCTGTTATAAAGTAGAGAGAATATGAAGAGAGAATAGTAGGGAGGAAGTAGAAGTATTTCATTCAGTCTCATTAGCCTCCTTTATATAGAGGTAGGGTTTACATCAAAGTACACAACTAATGAGTATTTACGTGGACAGCCATATAGATAATAATATTTACAACACTCCCCCTTGGATGTCCACCAATGAATGATGATATTGGACGCGCTTATTGTTGCCTCGTTAAAAACCTTGCCATGTAACAAAAACCCAGTGGGACAAAAATAACCCTGGTCAAAGGACAAAAAGAGCACAACGCGCATATGTCCTAGGTAGCATGCTTCTGGATGCTCCCCCTGATGAGAATCTCCCCCTGATCGTTGCAAGCCTTAATTATGTGTGCGATAAGCTACATGTACTATGTATAGTGGTTTGATGTGTCTATCACTGATGTGAGACCACGTGTGCTTTGCATATAGGGGCTCATCACAAATTTTCATACCTGAAAAGGTTAAGCAATACCAACAAAGCTAGATGATTGTCAATAAGCCTTACCTCATATGATAAGGTTAGAAATAATCTCATATGCTCAAATTCATACACAAAGTAATAGCTAAACAATATAAAGAAATTGACACATTTAACTTTGTATAGTTTAAAACATTGAAAAAATCATCATGGCATACCTAGCCATACACATCAATATCTTTGTGTATTGATATGTCTCATATAAGCTTCTTCAAGAGCTCTAAATAATTCATAACTTTGCGAAAGTTAGAATATGTTGCAACATTATATTCATAATTCGAATTCAATAGTAGTCTCTTCATAGTACCCATTAAGGCAATTTAGATCTCGTTGACTAGAACGAAATGAGTACATATGAGCTAGCTTTAGACTCTTTGATTCCATAAGTGAGCTTTAGGCTCTTTCAACCTTTCATGAACTTGAATTATTCATGTATTTGAATCCCTTAAGGATTTGATAAGCAATACGTTTATTATGACACTTTTCTTTTGAGATTATGCTTTTAACAATGTATCTTTAAGATCTTCATAATATACGATGACAACGTGCCATAAATCTCTCGTTAATATAACAGCTATATGTAACACTGTACTTATAGAAAATTGTCATTCGTATAAGGGAAGATATTCATAATCTCATGTCTCGATAAATAGACATTGTGTCATAGTGATTTATCTTCACTTTTGATAAATACCATTTTGTACCATGTAGGGTTAAAGGTCCAAGAATTCCATCACGTTTCAAATATCCAATTTCATTGGAATTGCCTCTTTCCAATTTGGCCAATAATATACTTTGTCGACATTCATAATGAAACGTGGTATAGCGTCAATACAAGCCTTAATGATTTTTGGTAGCTTCCAAATGTAAATTATCATCGATGATCATTAATCATAGATCCCACACATTCTTATATGCATGCATTAGCTATAATAAGCTTATTGATATTGGGTACCCATGCCACTTCTGGGGCATACATTGTCACTTCCAGGACAATCATCTCTCATAGATGAATTATGTAGAATGTGGATCTTTTTACGTATAATCTCATGTCGAGCACTATAGGGCTTGTATGATCTTCCCTTTTTTTGAGCTTAAAACTTTAGACCTGGTGGATATAATCCACACAAATTCACGCCATTCTTTTAATAACATTAGTTTTCTCTCCCCCTAATGGCGGGGATACTTTCTTATTTTGACCACTTGTAAACATGTTTTTGATAATATCACTTCCTTAGAGTGAAGAAATTTATTGGTTGGTGGCGAACCCATACCAAGTTTAGGTCAAAAACATTTAGTTTATGAGCATAAACTATACTGATAAATAGTCTCACCAAGACATCAGCGATTTTACAAGGGACCAACATTGGTCTATGTCATTCTTTTCAAAGGACCATATCATTTGGACCAACATGTCTGCTACCATGCATAGTTGGTCTAGATTGTCTATGCAATCATGTTATGCTTTAAGGATTTTAATCCAAGTAAATTCTTTTGCAAGGAATATCATTATCACTTTAGGTACAAAGCTCAAAATGAGACATGGTGGAAAAGTCTCACACCAATTCATATTGTTCTTCAGGAACAATATTTCTCCCCCTTATGGCAGGAGGATTGTCTCATTAAAGTGACAACTCGCAAATATGTGGTAAAGAAACAATTTGATTGTGAGTAAGGTTAGCAGTCAACAAAACTTGTAAGTGATTCCATGCAACATGGCCAACAAAGATGACATAACTGGTCAAGCCAAAATAGTGTATTTGGTTCAATGAACTTCTGGTTCATGACATTATATGTGTAATCGAAGCTTCAGGTTCGAATATTTTTCCTATGAACTGCAAGTTCTAAGATTTCGTAATTTGAACTTCGGGTTCAAATAAATTTGGTGCTCGAAACTTCAGGCTCGAGGTGACTAAAGTGAATCTTCAAGTTCACTTTTAACTAATTTATATTTTATACTCAAAGCTTCGGGTTTGAGTTTTACTGTTAGAACTTCAAGTTCTGCTATGAAATTTTGAACTTCTGGTTCAAAATTATTACACTCAAAATTCATATGTTCGAAGTATAGGACTGCTGGTCCGTATGAGTAACAAAAAAAAAAAAAATTTAAAAGATAAGTACTGTAATGTAAGTACATAAAAAAATAGGAAACTTGCAGGGAAACAGATAGATAATGGAATATATTTTACAGTTGAAACTTCTGGTTCCTTGAATGAAGAAAATACACAGAACTTCTGGTCTGCTTAACTTCACAAATATGATAATTTTTTTTTCCTCTAATCACACAAGAACATAATTTTATCTTGTGGAGAACGTAGCTTCTAGCTTTACATTCAAAATTGAACTCCAAATTCACATTGTCGTGCGGAGGAGGGAACCCCAATTCCAAACATTTTTGAGGAACTTCCGGCCCTCTTATAATTATTGGGGATAAAAAAAAATATGTGAGTTCATATACTCATTGTATAGCTCTGAGGATCTTCTGGCCCTCATAATTGCATAAATTCTGAAGAGCTTCATGTCACAATTTTCCAATTTACATTTCATGATCCTAGAGGAACTTCAGGTCCCCATATGATCAGGGATCAAGCAACATGCGATTTTGATCATTGTATAATTCTGAGGAACTTCTGTCCCTTCATTTCACAATTTGGAATATGTAACTCTTGAGGAACTTCAGGCCCTCTGTAATCGAATCAAGAGACTTCAGGTCTCGATCTATTTTGATTACAAAATTCACAAGTAGATATAGGTGTGAGTTCACCATATCAATTTTCCAGATTGAAAGAAAGAAGAAGGTGAATCAAAAGGTCAAAATAGATAAATACATACCTGAAGCTCTTTCAATTAAAAGACTAATATATGCCCAGATCATATATATGCATAGAATTGTGTAACTAGATAAGTTTTTCCCTTAAAAATTATACAAACTGGAGCATGCCAAAATGTTATGTCCTGCAAGACAATAATTAATCATAGTAATGACGTCCTCAGGACTAACAGTGCTATAAAGCCAATACTTTATATATTGAATATTACAAATCCATTAATTTGCTGTAAATCAAATTGAAAAACATCACCCAGTGGCCTTTCGTTATGAAAAATTTGGCATATAAAGAAAGGAAACATATAGGCAATTATCAAAGTTTAGCAAAAGAAGCATGCAGCAGATGAATTCAAACTATAAGATTAAGAAGCAACAGAGTAGTCAAAGTAAATAAATGGAGACCACCCATTCCATCACAAGTCCCAAACCAAGACCACCATGAATCTTTAACAAACCGATCAAGGCCAATTATTATTGGTAAATTTGAAAAATGCGCATCGATATGAAAACAGATTCAAAAAAGAAACGATGCAAGTGGTATGTGCAATAGAAATACGTGATCATGTCAAGAACAAAATTGGGAGATTAACTTCCACATCGCACAGTGAATGAAGATATTAAACTCATAGATCAAAGTTAAGGTCAAAAGCAACAAGGCTGCACCAAAAACTTTAAGATCATCATGGAGTCTAAAAAAAATAGATCAAGGGCCCAAGACAGGTAGTTCTTGCCAGAGATGTCAAGGGCGACAAAATCCAATTTTGCCAAATTCGTCATCTTCCTGCCACAATGAAGATGAGGTATGTTAGGATCCATGTATAGTGTTAGAACTACAGGTTCTTAACAAATAAGTAATCAATATCGAAACTTCAGGTTCGAAAAAAAATGAACATTGGATCGCAATTATATACACGAAGCTTCAGGTTCGTGGTCTTATTATTAGAACTTCAGGTTCTAAAATTCCGTATTTTTGAAATTCGGGTTCAAACGGATATGTACTCGAAACTTCTTGCTCGAGTAGCAGTAGTGAAACTTCAGGTTCACTTGTATTATGAATATTAAGTATGTTTAATTGATAAAACATATAAGATCATTTTAATTAAATAAATATCATATATGCTATAAGGAATGAAACAGCAAAAATATATCCATTATGTTAACAACCCCTCATATATATATATATATATATGTATATGTATATGTATATGTATACAGGAACTTGCGATTAGATAATCATATGAAACCATATATATATTAAAGTGCGATTATAGAATCATAGCTAGTAAACTATATATATATGCTTGCCAATAGTTTGCAACCAACTAGAGTACGATAAAGGAACATGTTTGTGAGGCAGGATATATTAAACTATATATATATATATATAGAATTGCAGAAGCACAAAAAAAATAAAACATTCCATAAACCCTACTGAAGCAACTGCAATAAGGCGCCGCCCACATTTTGTTTAATATGTTGCCGTATATAAAAAAAATAAGTCAAAAAATAAACAAAACGTTGATATGATGCCGTATATCTCCATAAACCTTAATATGCATAATTGATATAGATTATAAATAAACTCATAGATCATGAGTTATAGTTAAGAGCAACAACGTTGCACTATAAACTTGTAGATCATCATAGAGTTTTAAGAAAAATAGCAGAGCGTGCTGATAACGTGTTATAAAGTAGAGAGAATAGTAGGGAGGAAGTAGAAGTATTTCATTCAGTCTCATTAGCCTCCTTTATATAGAGGTAGGGTTTACATCAAAGTACACAACTAATGAGTATTTACGTGGACAGCCATATAGATAATAATATTTACAACAGCTCCATCAATGATAGCTATTTGTAATTGATATATTATGTTTCATCGAATCATAAACTGACATGTGGACAAAAGAGGAGAGAGAAATATAACTTTTGCTTTAGCTATGTAGGATTCTCTAGCTAAATATAGCTAGCCAATTTAGCTAAAGTTAAATATAGCTAAGCTATAGCTAGTCTGTTGGAGCTGAATTTTGCTTCAAAAATAGTTAAATATAGCTAAAAATTAAATTTAGCTACTCTGTTGGAGATGCTTATCTAGTGATCGATCTCAAGATATGTGTAAAATCAGGGGATATGTATGTATCCATAAGTAGCTAGTGCAGGAACTCGCTAGCTTGTAACAACTAGTGCGTGCTTGTACCTAGGCTCGATCGGATTAGGTTAGCTAGCCTATCTAGCGATGCCACTACTCTTAATGAAGTTGTATTAAAAACGAAATTAAACATGGGGTGTAAATTGTCTAAAGACAATTACAATGTGGCTAAAAATATCAATAATAATAAGGGTCCTTAACCCAAAACACAAAATTGAACAAATGTATTCTGACTTACCCCATCAACAAAATTTTATTCCTACTAACCCAATTTAAAGTAAAATCACTACTCTGTATCCTCTCTCTCGAGACGCTGTCTCTCTCTCTTCCTCCGGCGCTCAACCCAGGTCGTCTCTCTCTCCCCTACTGACCTCCTGCGCTCAACCTAGGCCCTCCGGCGACTTAGACCACAACCTCAGACCGCTAGAATGCTAGATCTCTACTTGCATCTCCCAACGCTGTCAATTGCATAACCAACTTCCATAGCAAAATTGACGTCGTCGGGTCAGGTTCCATCCGGTTTAGGGACCTCCGGCGAAAGTTTCAGGGCGACATGGCCGGCTACCTCCAACTGCGTCGAGTACAGCCTTGGGCTCTCCGAAAGCTGTCATTTCAGCCTCGGACTCCAGTGATCTGTCATGGCGAGATTTGTGGTCGTGGGAGCGATCTGGCTTCCAATCACTATCCGATCGAGCACGATGTTGGCAATGATGGTCACTGGAAGCATCGCTGCAGCTGTGATACTTGTGATGCCAGGTGATTGCGTGCTCGATTTCTCTTTCTCCAACAACTCAGGTCTAGGGATGGCAATGGGGCGGGTTGGGGATGGGGATCACAATACCATCCCCATTCTCGGGGTAATTCTTCACCCCCATCCCCGCCCCAATCCCCAATAAAAATATATTGGGGATTCCTCGTCCCTATCCCCACTGGGGACGAAGTCTCCAAACCCGCCCCAAATCCCCAATAAGAATTTAAAAAATAGAATAATTTTTTTTCTCACATTGCCTTTTTAAAAATCAAAATCTACAACAAGTAAAATTAAAACATGATTAAATTCATAAATCATAATTTGGTGAGTGCAAAAGTCAAACACCATTAAAGTAAAGTAGTAAATGTATATATTTGTGATTTATATTATAATATATATATATATATATATATGTATATATCATTGGGGCGGGTTTGGGGATGGAGATTATAATACCATCCCCGCCCCATCCCCGATCTTAGATACCGGGGATTGGGGATCCCCATCTCCATTCCCCATTTGTCCCCGAATTCTCCCCCCATTTGGGGCGGGTATCCAATGGAGCTCCGCCCTGCTGGGGATTTTTGCCATCCCTACTCAGGTCTCGATTTGTCGACGTGGGTGCCCAAATCATTTTTTTTTGGTAAAATGTGGGCAGAAAGATGAGAAGGAAAGAAAAAAAGAAGAAAAAAAATTTATTATTGTAATAAAGGTTTATTGGGGGGTAAGAAACTTTTATTGCCCCGCCCCCCCAATAAAAGGTTTTGAATTGACGTAATCTTCTCATTTTCTTCTTCAATCAAAGTTTTATTTGTCTAATTTTAGGGAGATTAGTTTCCATTCCCCGCAATAAAGGTTTATATGGGGGGAAGCAATAAACCTCTCCAGTGACCTATAAGATCTACGACGACTTCTGGCAAGGTTTTATAAATTTTTATTGCCCCCAATAAACATTAATTGGGGGAAAATAAATGGTTATTAGTGGAGCAATAAACCTCTATGGTGACCTATGAGATCTCCGACGACCTCTTTGGAGACTTCCGGTGAGGTTTTCAGAGAAGTCCGGAGGCCGGCGACCGGTGACCATAATCTAGTGAAGTTCCCTACAACTTCTCTCTCTATGTAACAAAGGGGTGAGAGCTCTCTCTATGTAACACAAGGGTGAGAGCAAAATAATCTTAAAAAAGTAAAAAAAAAAAAAAACTCAATTGGGTTTTAGGGAAGACCTTATTAGAGTCTTTATGGGTAAGTGGGAAAAAAAATAAGTGGGTGGTGTAAGGGAGAAAAATGTCCATAGAATTAGGGCAAATGGTCAAAACCCTTAATAATAAAGGTATTGTTTATAGCAGTATGATTTTTCATTATATGTTTATTAATGATGCTTTAACTGAATATGTTAGAATTAGGTTAAACAATTGCTGCGCACGCACAGATCTTCAAAGCAATGTAAATCGTCAATTAATTAACTAGCATAGTTTTTCCTTTCCTTTGTCGTCTTTCAGTAAAAACAATATTATTAAAAAAATAATATATATATATATATATATAAACACACACACACACAGAGACACAGAAACACACACAAAGTGGCAGATCTAGGATTTGAAAATGGGACAGGCTACATGACAGGATCCGCCCTGAATTTCACCCTGAAATTCGAGGTGGCCCTGTGGGACCCACCTTAGAAATAGCTCTACCAAAAATTCGGCAGAGTCACCCCTAAAATGGACTACCCAAAAACCTGTAAAACACACAAACACTTCAAGCAAACCAACCTTATACTCCTAGAGCCACCCTGCTCCCAATTACCATCAACTCCACTTTCACAAAACACAAAACTCAACAATACTAATTCCAAAGGTTATCAGAGCAACACTAATACACATAGATATATAAAGAAGAGTAAAGGATCAAGGAATCCTACAATGTGGAAGTAGTGACAATTATGCCTCATATACCATGTATGCCCGACCTCCACTAATTCGCCTGCAAACTGGGCATCTGAAACCGAAGGGCCCAGGGGAAAAGTATTGAAAAACACGTTAGAGTGAGTGGACAAAAATAAATAAGTAAGAAATTCAAATGAAAGTAAAGCTTTAATACTTTCCCACATTTATTCCTTTAAAAACTCGATGCATGCAACGTGGATAAAACATATTTCTCGCAACACGAAAATTAGTGAAAACATTCCAGCCCCGCTGATCAAAAGAAATCAAGCTAGCCCCGCTGGCTGAAGGTATCAATCAAATATGGGGAAGAAGTTCTCACCATACAAATAAGGGAGCCTCCCAGGCTCGGGTCGGAGTGTCCCACACTCTGGAGCATCCCATGCTCTACTCTACTCACCCACGAACACATAGTAAGCAGGGAGGAGTACTAATAGGCTAGCTAGCAATAAATATGACGACTCATGTATGGTGGTTTCAAACCATACGAAAACTCAAAAATCAGTAAGGCTTCTCCATTACTCACGAGATAAGACATATTCCAACGACGTGGCCCCGCACGCCAAAATAATCTCGAATTTATAAACCATTAGGCGAGAAATAATCGATAAATATAATTCCATCGAAAATCCCATTTTCGAAAAATATTCCAAAAATCTCAATATCGACGAATAGAAATGTATTATAAATTTCTGGAAATCACCTTGGAAAATAATTCGTCGAAAATCATGCTTTCAAATAAAAGCCATATATCGGAGATACTTATTGAAGGCTCAAAATCCATTTCAAAATCATAATTTAAAATAATTCATAATTAATCTCCGAAAATAAATCATAAATCCAAATCCGAGCATAATAGATTCGTAACCCAAATTCATGTGGAAAAACAATGTCAAAATTATAATCCAAGGCAAAATATTATGCTCAAGAAATAAAATGATAATTAAATTAATCAATAATTTCAAAATAAATGCATGCATCATTATTTAAAACAAAAGTCCACTCACTGTTCTATTTAGGCGATCATGCATACGAGTTCCTTCGTCGAGCAATAGCTCGGTACATCGCCCTGTACATAATTATATTTTGTGAATCACTATTCAACAATTTAATACGATTCCTAAAATCAAATCCTCATAATCACGTCTCCACTTCTTTTCGGATTCAACCCAAATTACATCGCTAATATCAATTCGTTAATTTAAAGGTTCCAAGGCAGAACCGAGAGATATCCGACGGTCGGATTCTCGTAAATCGGTAATGGAATTCTAAATTCCAGAAATTTCATAATCAACACAACTTTTCTTCAATTCCAACCAAATTCACATTTACGAGCTCTACATCAATTATAGGATTTAATAGGCTAAAAAATCGAAGCCAGAAAACTGCCCTACGTGCCTCCACGCGCCACCTACAGTGGCGGCGCGATGGCCACCAAATTTTGGCAGCAACAACATCACAACAGACCCAACATTTTTCTCAACTACAACAAGTTCCAATTATACCTGTAAGTGATCGAAATTGGCCAGTGAAGAAAACCCAGAAAATCCAAGAACCCTAGGATCGGGTTTTGATCGATTCTCCCTCTACACTGCAAATCGTGGCTAAAAGCTAGGGGCAAAATGATCCTTGTCAAAAACCGAACCTTCAACGTCGGTTTGGTGGCCGGAGACGACCGGAATCGCCGAAAATCGATGAAAGTTCTGATCGGCTACAGTGAACTTCACGGCTCAAAATAGAGCTCCTCCGGCCGAATCACTGCAAAACACCACCACAGATGTGACAAGGGGGAAGAGGCGAGCTTGCCGGTGCTCGGATTCCGTCGTCGGTCGGTCGAAGAAGGAAGAAATCGGAGGAGGAAGAATCGGACCGAAGAGGAGAAAATGATCGGGGAAGAAGAGAGAGAAAACTGGGTAGGTTTCTAAAAATAGCAACCTACCACAGTAACTTTTACATTTTTTGCCATAACTTTCACATATGAACTCTGATTTTTACGTACCACATATGCACGCACTCGGTTTAACGTCCTATACAACTTTTATGAAGGAAATTTTCTCAAATTTTGACCCGAATAAAAAGTCATCTTTTTAGAGCCCTATAAAAGTACCGAAACGACAATAGAAGTGAAAGTAAAACTCGTTTACAGTCCAAATGACTAGTAAATCGGTAAATTCAGGTTCGGGACGTTACACTACATATTAAGGTGTATTTCACCCATTTTTCTTTTCTTTTCGGTACAACTATGTACAAATGTAAGAAATATCATGTTGTATTATCGTCGATCAACGGAGGTCGGGAGGCGAGAGTATTTAAAAAAGAACAAGCGGTGGCTGACTGGCTGTAGAAACAAGAGTGAGAAACTGAGTGAAAAAGAAAATGAGGGCTCCATCACTGATGAGTGATGGAAATGATGGAGAGGAGACTAGAGACTGATCCCTAATTATTTTTGGGTGGGCTTCAACATCAAGACGACGACGTTTTGATTACACTATCTATAGAAATTTTTTTATCTCCAAAATTTTCGGGCATGTTGTATGTGGATCCGCCAGCACACACACACAACAGAAATCACATTTACCCAAAAGAAGTAGGAGAAAATAAAACTTATCAGAAGGCCATTAACAAATTAAACACAAACATAAGTTAATTAGGAGCAAAACTGATATAGCTAACAAACTCAACAATGAATCGTCTTAGAGGGTGCGTGCATCGATTTTACCAAAACAGGTGTGCAACTATGCATGGACACACAAGAACCTGGCCCAACTAGGAATCAAGAGCAATCAAAGAAGTATTAACTCAAGCTTCTATCTGTCATAATGTAGACAGATTAAATCTCAACAATAGAATTAATATATATCCAGCTAGCTAACACACCCTAAACTCTAGAAGTCTCGAGTCTTAACTATGAACCCACCACTCCACATGCCTGAGTAATTATTTTAGGGGAAATGATCATTTATCCAATTTTAGGCACCAAATTGCCCACTTGCTCCACTAACATTTTTTAACCCCATTTACCCAAAACACTCTAAGAGATTATTTCTCTAAGAGCAACTCCAACAGCTTCCCTATAATTTCTGTATTATAGGGAAGCAAAAGTCAAAGTTTTAATCTCTTTTTCTTCTCCAACTCCAACAGATTCCTTATTTTATAATAATATCTAAAATCTCCATATTCTTTTTTAAAATTTTAGAGTTTGCTATAAATATAGGGAATTTGATTTTCTCTTTCCTCACTTTGTAGGGAAAGTTATAGGGAATCTGTTGGAGCAAAAGAGGCTTATTTTTCCCTAAAGTAGAGAAAAATCAAAATATGGAGAATCTATTAGAGTTGCTCTAATACCCAATTAATTTTTTTTTTTTGCCCTATCCTTCTTTCTCACTTAAAGAGAGAAGTCATCCTCCACCTTGCTGTGCTCCGGTGACCAGTGGCCGGCCGCGGTCTCCGGCGACTGGTAACCGGAGTCCGGAATCTGACTGCCGGACTGGTGACCGGATTCCGGCGTCTGATTTTATTACCCCCCAATAATCATATTATTGCCCCCCAATAAACATATTATTGCCCCCAGTAGCAAGTTTATTAGGGATCAATATAAATTAAAAATGAAGATGTTTATAATTTTGAAAGTTTTTGTAGGTTTATCCAAATAAATAATCTTATTATTGCATCGTAATAATCTGATTACTGCCCCAACAAATATGTTATTGCCCTCCAATAATCTTTTTACTGCCGCCCAATAATCTTATTATTGGTGGGTGTAGGACGTGTAGGACGACAACCTAGAGAGAGTGAGAGAGAGAGAGAGGTGGGGGTTTGGTTTTCTGTTGGGTTTATTGGGATTTGAGAGTGGGGTTGGGGGTGGAGGTTCACGCGTGGGGGGGGGGGAGGGGGGGGTGGGGAGTGGGGATGACGCGGGAGAGTGGATATCCTGCGCGTGGAGCTTCTACCATCTCCATCGTTCATCATCATCTTCTACTTTGGTCAACTTCAGTTCAATTCCATCCACATCATCTTCTACCCAGAACCCAATTAGTCTCAAAACCTTTGAATTCGTTGAAAACAATCAGAACCCCTATTTGGTTATTTACCAAACAACATTTTTCTCAATTGGGTCACTAAAAACTCCTCATCCGTGGAGCTCAAGTCGGTCCTGAACGCAACAAGAATTGCCGCTCACCTCATTCGATTGGTACGAGGCGGCCTGGATCGCATCGGATCGGACTGATCCGATCTGGACTGGGTTTCACAGATGCCTCACTGTACTCATCCATGAAATGGCTTGGAGGTGCAGGTTCGAGGTTTGTCGGGCGACGTCGAATCTGTGGCGGCCTGGATCACATCTGATCAGATTTGGACTAGATTCACATATCCAAGCTGGGGATGGATTTGCTTAGAGGAGCCGGCACTTTTATTTGGTGCGACGGGGATGGCGGAATGACGGCGTTGCCGGATTAGGGGGATGGAGGAGAGAAATCGATGGGGTGAGGGGAGAGAGTCGACAAGGAGAGAGAAATAGTTGGTAGTTGGGGGGAGAGAGAGAGTCTGAGAGAGAGACATAGATAAGTGTAATTCATTAATTAAAATGAGGGCAATACTATCAATAGATGTTAGATTGGGTAAATGGGGTTAAAAAACTCTTAGTGGAGTAAGTGAGCAATTCTTAAGCTGAAATTGGGTAAGTGGTCACGGTCCCACTAGACTACCAGTCTACCACATGACACTGCTATGTAGTGGTTCGAGCCAATAATATCACTTGAATTTGGTGAAGACCATGCAGGGGTTGGAAAAAAATAAATAAATTCAGATAACCAATCAGGAGTACATCTCACACACCCTCAACTCTGATGTCTTGAGTCTCAACTCTCAACCTACCATGCCACACGCCTGAATATTTATTCTATAGTTCCAGATTACCACGTGACACTGCCATGCATGTACTGGTCTGAGCCAATAATATCACTCGAATTTGGTGAGGAGCCAATATTAAATTAAGGTAATCAATTAGGAGTACATCTCATATGAACCAATAAGATCAGCGCGGACTACCACATGTTCCATAGTTCGGGACTATATAATAAGTTTCCTGCACTCCTACACCGCCCACTGATCTTACAATAAGTTTACATGCCAATATGAATATTCAGGAAAAAAATTTACAGCATTACCAGCTCTTCTTAAGTTCCTCAAAAACTGCTTCCGGCCTAGAAGCAAAAGTTGAAATGGTTTTATGAGCAATGCATAGCTCTCAGTTTCACTTCCATTTGGCTTTAAGGAAACGAAGACCTGGTGATCATCATATAGAAGAAAGAAACATGGTATTATTAAAATATGGAACATTCCCACTTCTTTAATATGTCCATTACATGAATAATTACTATTAGTTACAACCATTGACAACGATGATAACAATTAATCTAAACCCATACCAGATCGATCTTCATCCGTCTTGGGAATCCAGTCATTGGTTATAGGGTCGCACTACACCAATTTTAGAATCAGACAACACATATCAGACGACAGAAAACATCTGTCGTCTGAAATAAGACGACAACAAGAAATATTATGTCGTCTAAGTTTTTGAATCCAACAACTGTTTTTTCTTGGCTCTTGTACAATAGCATTTCAGACAATGGTTGATTTTTTTAATGTTCTATGAATCGATTAATTCAGACAAAAATTATTACATTGATGTTGTCCAAAGTTGATTAAAATAATGGTTGATGAAAGATGTTGTTTGATTGTTTTGAATCACACAACAGTTATTATTTCTCTATTGTGCAATTACTATTAATACAATGGTTGAAAAAGATGTTGTCTGATTGTTTTGATTCACACAACAGTTTTTAGTTGTCTGTTGTGCCACTCTCTTTCAGACAATGTACTTGAATTGATGTTGTCTAAGTTTTAGGGTTCAATATGTTGGCGCCCTAGAATTGGCTTTTACACTTAATTAAATTTTCAATTTTCACTTCCCTCAATTTGACTAAATTTTACATTTCACCTGGAGTAGTATATAAAGGAAAGGGAACCCTAGCCTTTTCATTTTTTCTCCTCCTTCCTCTCTCTGTCTCTCAGGTCGCACACGCCTCTATCTTTCTCTTCTCTTTTCCTTCCTCTCACCTTTTCTTTGTCATGCCGAAAAGCTTGACTTCCGGCAGTCGACTTTTAACACCGCCACCACCAAAAGATAGCCTAGGCTACGGAGAACAAAACCCCACCACCCCGCTCTAGATTAAGATCACTGGACCCCCGCTCTCAACCTCTAAAGCTATGGCATCGCTGTTCCTTAACCCTCTTTGATCTCCGACCATCTTTTCAACACACCGCTACCACCAACGTGCTCAGACTGATCGAGCTTCAAAACCCAGGATTTCGTCGACCACTGAGGCCGGAAGACCACTAGACGACCCCGAGCTCTCGGCTCTTCGCCATGAGGTAATCTTTCTCTCTCTTCTTTATCAGATTTCAATTTTACTACATTTTGTTTGTTTTGTACACACACACACACATCCAAAAATTGATTTTCCCAATCTCTCAGTCTATAAGGAGTTAATTGCTGCAAAAAGTCTGTCACTTTCTCCGCTGCTTCTGGAAAAGACGATGTTGTTGGAATCAATACTGGAAAATAGTGATTGCTTTCGTTTGGACTTGCAGTTGCTTATCCTGAATATAGTTCTGGCCGTTTTCAATGGAGTTCTTGCTGTGATTGCATTTTCTCAGGTCTGTTATGATTACCTCATTACCTTTTTCTGTATATTGTTAGTATTTTCCAGCTCTGTTAATCATTTTATCATCTGGATTGGTCTCTTTTGAGGGAGTTTCTTTGTTGATTGATGGGTTGAGTGTGGAGAAAGATAATGCATTTGTATGCCCTGAGCTTTGATTTGGAGTAGAAGGGCATTGGTTTAAAGTAAAGGAAAGTTTGCAAATTTCTAAGGATTTGGTAGTGCATTGATGTTGTAGTTTTCCCAATTTCAAAACTTTTAGTTAGACTAAGAGAGAAACTGCTAAAGTTGGTTTGTAAGTTATGGAATTTAGAGGGTTGTTAGTGTTGTGATGGGTTTGAGTTTTACAACTACTCAACTTTATGGGTTTGAGTTTTACAATTACTAAACTACTACTCCATTTATCTGAGGAGTGGCCTCTTTCATTCAACCCCCATGTTGGATCGTAAAAAATGGAACAACAACTGGGAATCATTTGTAAGCCCTCTCTCTGCATTCATCTATGTTTATATAGTTCTGGGGCATCTTGCATTTTGTTTAAGGATTATAATCTCTGCTCAAGTTTAATCCTTCTGGCGATATTGGCATATTTGGTTTTGTTTTTCCTTGTATTGATCGGTTTACTTCCTATTATGGGTTTGACTGTGAAAAGCATGTGGAAAAAGTAATGGTTTCATTTAGGGCTGGCAAATTCTCCCGAACCAAACCGTACCAACCGCATCCGAGCCGAGCCAAGTGAATTGGTAGCCGAAAACTTGGTAACCGAAGTCTTGGTACGGTACAACCGTACCGACTCCACATACACGGTACTGTAATGGTTTCAATTTTCACATATACATGGTATACCGTACCGTACCGAATACATGTATCATACTCATATTTTTTAAATTTTTTATTCTTTGGTCTTCTTCTTCTCTCTTCTCTTTCTTCTTTCTTCTTTCTGCTTTCTTCTGTTTCTTTCTTTTCCCCGTCTCTTCTGTCTCTCTTCTTATCTTCTTCTTTTTAGTTTTTTATTCTTCTCTCTTCTCTTTCTTCTTTCTTCTTTTTCTTTCTTTTTCCGTCTCGATCTTCTGTCTCTTCTTCTTCTTCTTCTTCATTCCCATCCCTTCTGATTCTTATCTTTTTCTTCTTTCAAGGTCATTTCTTCTCTTTCTTCTTTCACCTCAGTCTCTCTCTCGAATCCAAGCTCATCAGCCCTCAAACTTTGTTGCTGTCACTCCCGCTGTCGTCGGACGGGCTGTGGCCGTAGGCGACAATGGTAGATGGGAGGAGGAAGGAGAGTTCAGGGGCGCTGAGGGGTGGGGTTTCAGATCTTGCAAACCTAGAGGGGTTGGGATTTGGAACTTGGTTGCTGGTTTGGGGTCGGAGGAGATTGAAACGGATCTCGACCTTCAGTTTGGGGGAGTTGGTGCGATCTAGGCGGTGGTGGAGGGATGGCAGTGGAGTCGGCGCGATCTGGGTGGTGGTGGAGGGATGGCAGTGGTGGTGGTGTCGGGTGGTTGGGGTTGACTCTGCAAGATCTGGGCTTGCCTTGCCTAGCAGGCTCAATTCTTGGGCTCTGGCCAGATCGTGGCCCAATCTTAAACTCGGTTGGAGGCCCAACCAACCGATACCAACCGATACCGAGAAGTTGGTAACCTAAGTCTTGGTACTGGTAATGGTACTTCATTTTGTGTACCAATAAGCTCTGGTACGGTAGGTGGTTTTAGACTTGAAGGCCCAGTACCGTACCGAACCCAGCCCTAGTTTCATTTGGTATTGGTAATTTGCTAAAGGAGAATGTGGCTCAACAGGGTTCAATGGTTTATTAGCTGCTTCTTGGTGGACTTTTTTTTATCCCAAGTTCATTGATTAGATGTGCTTTATGATTGGACCGAGTAAAAATTGTGCTTTATGAAATTGGTCTAATTTATGTGCTTTACAAAACCGTTAATTTCATAGAACATGCTTTCTGTGTTTTGTAAATCAGTCTAATTTCTATGCTTTATGAAACTAAGAGCCAAGATTTGTTTTGTAGTTGTTTTCAATTTTTGTGATGGTTATGAAAAATTAGTAAAGTATGCATTATTTCTTTCATCGATAGCTGGAAATACTCTTTATGATGTGTTTCTTATTTTGCATAGGCTTAATATATCACAAGTTTATGTACAGAAATTTGCATCTTGTACACCAATGATCATGTGGCATATAATAGTTAGAGAGCTTCAGTAAAAAATTAGCTTCATCATTTTCTTTTAGTAGTTAAAAGATTTCTTGTTATGTCTTTGTGCAGACTTCTCTTCCAGTTGAGGAGATAACCAGAGTATGATGCGAAAGGTGCCTTTTTGGCTTTTAATTTTTACAGTTTATTGGGATATTATGATCTCCTTTTCCTGTGCATAACTATTGAAATATAAAATTAGTTGCTGGGAAAGATTTTGATTCATTGATTTGTAGAAGTACCACCACCGAAGAAGAAGATGAATTTCTTGCTTGTAGGTGTCAATATGAAAAGCAATGAGACAAAAAGTGTTTGTATTTCAATTTGGCTTGAACTTTCTATCTCTAGTATCAGGTCCTTTATTTTTTATTTTTGTTTTGGTGACAAATTTCTTTATGCTTCTTTGCAAATGTCAGGTTTATTAAGAAGATTCTGTATAACTAAATGGGAGGAGGAATTCCCTATCAGGCAAATAGCTGTTACAAGGGTCACTTCATATCACTATCCTATTCCACTGGATTCAAACTAGCTATAAGGATCTTGCCGTGGTATGCTAGAAGAGACTTTCCATGTAGGGTGAAAAGGGTGCTTATCTAACTTCCATCATTCATACATACATAAAGGAGAGGCATCAAGGCATAATCACATTTGGAGTAAAATCAAGATCGAGACAAGGGGGAGTGACAACGAAAGTATTGGCTGTTGTTGATGCAGCTTCTGCTATCATCCTTGTTGTCCTCACAGGGTGTTCTTCAAGACTTGGTTGGTTTCAACATTTAATTTAGAAAACTAGTTCTGTTAATGGAATGACTTTGTTGGATATATGGATGAATGTATCAGATATTTACATAAATGAATGTGTTTTGGATGTGATATCATTTGGATTCCATATATGCAGAATATAGGTCTTTTGAATGTCTCTCGGACCATTCTATTCTTGCTAAAATCTATTGTCCAATAATTGATTATCACAAAATGCTTAACAAAAGCTGTTGTATGATTCATCTAACTATAATACTTTAAGGATTAAAAGAATGAGAAAGCCATTGTCCAGCAAAATAACAGACAACAGTTTTTTGGAGAAACCTATAGTGTCAATAATGGAAAGACAATGGGATTTACAGCTACATGTTGTCTGACTCAGCCTTCAAACAACAGCAAGCATACAAGACCATATTGTTTGATCCGATCTTTAGACAACAAAAAGCACATGAGTCGCTGTTGTTCTTTCTGGTGTTCAGACAACAGAAATGTGCTGCGTTGCTATTGTGCAAAATTTTCTCAGACGATAGTTATGTGCTGTTGTCTGATTCACCCATCAGACGACATTGAGATAGACAACAGCAACGTGCCTTATCAGACGACAGTGAAAAACTGTCGTCTGATTCATTTGTTGGTGTAGTGTCGCTTTTGAAACCAGCCTGCATCCAAATCCTCCTCCTGAAAAATCAAGTCCTATCAAAGCATATTTTCTAATTTCAAGCACCACTATACCATATCTCAAACCTGGTAATAACAAAATGAAATTTCCCTTCATTTCCTCCCTCGTAACTGCAGTACTGCACAAAGAAGCACAACTTTAGAATAAATTATAAATAACAAATTTATATTCAACCAAATGAGAGAGAGAGAGAGAGACTCGACCAAAGCGCCGGCGAGGAGGCTCTCGAGCTCGGCAAGGTCTCGATGCGCGAATTTACGTAGTAGAACTCGGCCGGGTGAAGACGACGACCGGTCTCCATCTCTGATGCTGACTGGGTTGATGGTCTAGTTGGTCCATCCGGCGGGATTCAATGGCGGTTCAATGAAGGCAATGACGTGGATGGAGTTGTCTACGATCGGAGGGATGAGGGATGAGAGAGAGTCTGAGAGAGGTACGCTTTGTAATTCTTAATTATTTAGAGGTTAAAATTGTCTTCTTGTCTTTAAATTGGCTAAGTAAACACACTAGTCTCTTAGAGTAACTCCAACAGCTTCTCTATGTTTTGATTTTTCTATATTTTAAGGGAAAAATGAGCTTGTTTTACTCCAACAAATTCCCCATAACTATCTCCATTTTAGGGATAGTGAGGAAAGAAAAAATCAAATTTCCTAAATTTACAGCAATCTCTAAAATCTACATAATTCTTTTTTAAAATTTTAGAGATTGCTATAAAATAGAGAATCTGTTGGAGTTTGAAAAGGAAAAGGGAAAATTCTACAATGTGTTAACGTATGACATGTGGTAAAATGAGTCATCAAAATAGTAATACTAGTCCTCAAAGTGGTAACATGAGTCTTTGAAGGGTAAAAATAGTTGATGTATGAGAAATGTTAACATACCATAGCTTTACCCAAGGAAAAAAGGCTAAAGCTTTGACTTTTTCTTCCCTATAATACAAAAATTATAAGAAACCTGTTGGAGTTGCTCTTAATGAAGTAAATGGACATGTTGCCCCAAATTTGGGTATCTGATCAAGGCCCCATTGATCATAAATTCCGGAGTCCATGCATAACAACTTTTATAATGTTAACAACAAATAGACGTAACAAACATTCAAGAAGATTGCGACGATGGAGCGCGGCCCTTAATGAAATCACCAAGATTACCTAACGCTATATCTAATGGCAGGCCCGGCCCTAATGCTGGGCAGGCTTGGCAACAGCCCAAGGCACCTGCCCGGCACTAGAGTAAATGGGGCACCAAATGTTAAGCCCAATGTATATTAGTATATATATGTGTGTGTTATGAGGTCATCTTTGGAAAGATAAAGACACAAAAAACTGATCACGGAAAAAGAAAAAGTCAAGGAATTTAATTATAATCAAAGCTCGGATTGCATCTCTTTCTATCTTTTTCCATAAAACAAGAAGACATACACTCTTATTTTTCTCAACTTTTCCCTCCACATCTTCTGGTTTTTTTTTGTTTTTTTTGTCATTTTTTTTGCAATCTCCAAAAATTAAAGTTTATGTCTTCTACTTTTCTAGACTCCAGTAGAGAATGAGAAAGAGATTGTGCTTTTGTTTTTTTAATGAGTTTTGTTAACCCTCAATGCTATAATTTTGCTTAGTTTTGCAATAGAAGTTTATTTTTGTTGCAGAAATTTGCTATAGAGTTTGACACTTCCATTGCGATATATATTTGTTCTTTTTTAAGAAAGAAATTATATTTATTTAAGTGTAGCTAAGTTAATTCTCAATACATATTAGAAAAAGGGATTTTTTTGGTTAACCAGGATATCCCCCATCCAAAGGCAAAGTCTAATCCCTCGAGCCAAGTCGGACCCCATTTAGGGGGGAAGCTCTCCCAATGCTGGCTGCTCCATTCACAAGGCTCGAACTCGAGACCTTGCTTAAGGAGAACAAACTCCTTACCACTTGAACCACCAAGCGTTGGTTAGAAAAAAGGATTTTCATAAAACCTTGTTGCATTCTTGACAAATTTAGAAACAAGGATTTTTTGCAAGACTTATTTGAGTTTATCATAGGGGGCCTAAGGATAATTCTCGTCCGGGCCTTGCAAGACTCAAGGCCGGCCATTCTAATGGTTAGCTAGCCATCAACATTGGTCGATGAAGGAAGAAATATTGTTTATCACACAATTAATTGCACATCAAATTAATTAAGTTTACCCTAGCTAATTAAACTACCTTTGTAATGGTAATTAAATATAGGGGAAATTCTGTTCCGTCCCTATACTATGACTCTATCATCGTTTCAGTCCCTGACATTCTAATTTAATCTGAGAAGTCCCTGAAGTTACAATTTCTGTCTAATAGGTCCTCGCCGTCTAAATGCTCTGTTAACTGGCTGACGTGGCACACAATTAAATGCGTGACTTGGATTGCCACGTCAGCAACTTAATGGCCCAATTTGACGGAATCTTAACAGTGAGGACCTATTAAACGGAAATTATAACCTCAGGGATTTTTCAGATTAAATTAGAATGTCAGGGACTGTAACGATGATAGAGTCATAGTACAAGGACTAAACAGAATTTTTCCCTTAAATATATCACCAATAATACCTAACGCTATATTTAATGGTTAGCTAGCCATCATTGGTGGTCGATGAAGGAATAAATATTGTTTATCACACAATTAATTGCACATCAAATTAATTAAGTTTACCCTAGCTAATTAAACTACTTTTTTTTTATAGAGAAAATAGGTCAGCCCTTTCATTATAATTTAGCAAGCAGTACAAGAACGAGACACCCCTATGGGGTCGTCAGAAAGAATCGTCCCTTAGAATCTCATGAAAACCTATTCTAGAAGAATAAAATCCCACAAAGTCCCTAGTACACCCACCTTTTGGTAAGTTCACGCACCTTTATTCTAACAAAAACCAAGAAACCTCGAAGCAAGACTTAAAAGTAACTAACTAAGGCACTAGTTTTTGCGGCTCAAATAAAAATTAAACAATACTATGGACCATAGAGACCCTAAACATAAAGGGAGTAGAAAATGAATAATCACCCTCCACCCCTATTCCAAAGACAGACCAGGCTCTAAGAAGACTTTGGACCCTACCTACCCACATCCAGTCATTCTTCAAACCCACCAACCTGTGCCAAGCCCAATGGGTCAGAATTGCTGAGGGCACCCTACGATTTCCACCACAGCCAAGCAAATCGCCGCTGCCGCCACCATGGGTCATCCCTACTGAGACTGCTTCATCTCCAGGATCAAAACACACCCAGGTCGCCACAAAATTCAGATCACTCAGAGAAGACTTCTGGTCAACACGCTCCGCCAATTCCAATACCACGCTATACTTCATCGCCTCCGGTAAAGAACTGCGTATGACATAACCCAAAAAAGTTGAGTCGCCACCACCCTCCACAGACGTTCCTATATCTTTCATTGTAAGGCCAGATCTGATAGCTACACAGTTATCGTCCGACCAAACCACCCAACCACCTTCAGAAGGAAAAACCACACCTAGCCAAGCCGACCCCATCTCAGTGAGAACCCAATCCGATCTAGACCACTCTAGATCCAATGATCCGCTCCCGACGCCAGGGATAGCCATCGCCCACAGCTCGACCCAGCCAAAAGTGCTATGGTGAAACACACCACGAACGAAGAGAAAGTAAGAACACAAGCCGAATAGACAAGCAAATCGGAATACATCCATCAAAGATGGCAGATATAGGGAAGAGAACAGAGGCCTTCCCCAAACCCTAGCAGAGCGCTAGGTCAAGAGACACTAAACTTGGTCTCGCTAATTAAACTACCTTTGTAATGGTAATTAAATATATTAACTCTGACAATCACAAGATATGTGATCTTCACGATTATAGTGTTAATGTGTTATATATATATTGACTACATATAAACAGGTGAAAGATGATTCATCTAATTTTAGGATTGCACGTAGAGTTCATCACATGGGATATAATTCATTATTTATTATTATTATTATTATTATTATTATTATTATTATTATTATTATTATTAATTTTTTTTGTTTTTTAATTTTTAATTTTTAATTTTTTTTTATACCCATCTCATCTATCTCTAGTGTCAGCCAATGAGATTTGAAGCCATAATTTTCATAATGTTAATTACACTAGTTAACCCACATATCATGATTCTCTGACAAGTGATATTATTAATTCTTTTTTTTGACGAAAAGAGGTCAGCCCATTATATAAAATTCAGCGAGCAGTACAAAAACGAAACACCTCTATGGGGTCGACAGAAATAATCGTTCCTTAGGGAACCCCAAGACCTACTCTAACAAGAATAAGAATAAGACCCAAGAAACCCCTATTACACCCACCTTTTAATACCGATACGCACCTTTATTCCAAACAAAAATCTAAAACCCTCGAAGCAGAGAGAGTAAAATGGATCCTCAGAGGAATTGAATTTGGCGACCTTAAGAAGAAATTAAGAAACATTCAACATGAGGGGAGGAGACTCACTATTCATGTTATCAGCATGCACCTCGCCTTCCACTTCAGCAGGTACCCTCACCACCCCATCCTTATCTATGTTAACCACATCCACAGTCTCCTCCTTACTCTTCCATTTCCTAGGTTTCTTAACTTGCCCATCCACTTCAAGGACCCGAGCTACTTTGGGCTTGTTCTTATAAGACGCCCAAGTTTCTTCTTCTCGGAGAAACTATAATTTTACCATTCTTGTGCTGCAGCATCAGAGCAATATCTTCATCCACTTGCAATTCAGGAGTAGGAAGAGCAAGATACCGTTTCCCCACCTTTGTAAGCTCAAAGGTTGCTTTTCGTTTCGAACCCATAAGAAGCCGTTGTGAAACCTTCAAACTCGGATATAATTTCCTCTCCACCTTCTTGGTATCTAAGACAATCAATCTAGATATTGGTTTCAAAGGCACCATGGAAGCCCAATTGGAGAAGCAATTTCTATCACTCAAACCGGCACGGACCTGCTCAATACCTGTAGGAATGCCATGCATTAAGGGTAAGACTCCTATCTCCTGGTGTGACGCATGGACTTCCACGTTCCCATGCAAGCCACTTTGCACCGTAGTAACTCCCTGTTCCCCTACCTATCTTGGAATCACCACCATCTCCATTCCTACCTCATCCTCCTCCCTCTGCATCAAGGGAATCCCCGTCACAGAATCAGACCCCGAGTCCAGCTGCTGTCCTTCCAACACCAAACCAGCATAGCCACCACCGGCGGTTGCTGCAACAGTTCCTCCTTTTCTTTCATCAAGAAACCATCACAACCCAAAGCTTCATGTTCAATCAGGCCACAGTCTCTGCAAAAGCCCTTCACTTTTCTCATAAATCAAGTTAATCTCCGGTGCAATATTGTGGGAGAAAATTCAAACAACATCCATGTACGAACCCGATGACGAGTATCCAAAATCAGACGGATTCTTTGCTCCTCCTCCTTGTGACGAAGAGCTGATTGATCAAAGCGAATCACTTGACCAATATCGGAGCCAATCAGTGTTAAAGTGGTCTTATTCTGAAGGGCTACCAGTAACCCACTTGCCGCTACCCAGATCTCCATGTCCCACAGTGGGATTGCCTCCACCGAGCCCATCCCATCATATTCACCTAACAAGAGCATGGTGTTCCTATAGAACCAGGGACCACCATGAAGAGCCCTATTTCGGTCAGCTTCACTATCAAACTGGAAGAGAAAGCGATCACCGACATCTTGGATTGTAAGACCAGATCTGAGACGCCAGATGGATGGGATTGTGCTCTTGAATCCCGGGAATCTGGTTTTAGATCTAAGCAGACGAACCACCATATACCAGTGGTTGTCCTTCAAAGCCGCCGCTCCTGCCAATCCAAGAGATACTCGGGCAGAGCCATTGGAACCAGAAACAAGACCAGCAGAAGCCATAGTTTTCTAGATCAAGGTTGAAAAGATGTTATCACAGAAAGTCTACGAAAAAACCTAGCAGGGAAGACGGCTAGGTCTTAATTTCTTTGATCTTGACTCTTTTTTAAAATGGACAATTAAATTCGAATAAAATAGAATGGAGCCAAACAACTGAACCATTCTATTGTTTGGTGTCGAATTGAAATCAAGTAACCAAGCCACTATCCATGGGGTTATGATTTACATGATCACATATTAATAAAAAGGGACCACTGCGTTCCTAACTACAGAGCGCATAATTACTCTTATTGACCCCATGGTAACGAAAAAGCTAGCTAGCCAGGGTTAGTTCTGTTCATTAATTGAAGACATCACGAGCACGAATCACAAAACCATCCATACTTTCAGTGTTAATGTAAGCAGTTGAGCTAACCATAAAGTTGACTTTAATACATATGATCGAAGAATCATGTTATTTGACATTTCAATGCTCAAGACCAAAACATTTTTTTATTTTTATTTTTTTAGCCCAAGGAAAGAGTTTGGATCACATAACAAGTTAGGAGGCTGATCCTCTTGTCTGAATAGTTAAAACGTAATACCTGAACTTTGAGAATTCTGATAAATAAACAATGGTGCTCGCGCTTTGCCCCGAAATTTGTTATTGTGAACAAATTAAAACCATGAAATACATAACTGAAATTACTTCATTATATTGAAATAGCACTAAAGGTTACTTATATGTAACGTAGGTTTCATTCAAAATACATAGATATTCATCACTTATATTTCGCTCATTAAGTTCAAACCATGGAAGACTTTTTATACATTTTTCAATCCAGTTGAAGTCTAGGTTAACCTGGCTAAAGTTGCTGCTGGAGTTTGTTCAAAAAGGCTAGTTGTACAGAATGGCTAGTTGCTGCAGTTGTAGCTCTACAAAAAAGGATATCTGCTTCAGTTGTGTTTGTACAAAATAGGTTGGCCTAGCAAAAGTTGCTGCTGGAGTATATTCAAAGAGCTAACTACTCCAGTTGTAGCTGTACAAAAAGGCTAGTTAACTGCTCCAGTTGCAGTTGTACAAAATAGGTTAAGCTAGCAAAAGTTGCTGTTGGAGTTGGTTCTAAAAATGGGCTGCTCCAGCTCTAGTTGTACAAAATAGCTATACATGTTCAGTCATTTTTCTGCTTGCTAGGTTGTGCTTTGGTGGGTTGTTTGGTATCCGTTGATGATGTTGCTGGCTCATGCTCAGCTTGGATATCACTTTAAAACAAAGAAAATAGAGTTGGACGTATTTGTGTATGTAAATTAGAGTGACATCAACTTATGGTATGCTTATATGCCTAAGAGCATTAGTGTGGAAGGATGTTTATAATGTGGATTGTTTATGAAGACAGCCTTGGCATATAGCAAAGACCTCTTATAGTTAAATTAGTTGAACTATCCTTGCATTGAAAAGCATGACGAAAGATAACTATAAGGTAATGAAGAAAAAACTCAAACGGTGTGATGTTTACCTCCTAGCTTTTTTGTCTGATTCAAAGGTGAATGATTCTCTTCTGCTTCCATAATCAAGGACTATTTTTTTTGTCTGGAAGAGGATGGTTTGGTGTTATAGTGATTGGTTCTTCATGTGGCAGCGGTGCAAAGGGTTCTACATCGGGAAAGATGCCTTTGATCATGAAATCATTTGAGGCATTGATTTTGATTTGGAAAAGGTGGATCTGGCCTCTTGTTTTTTTAGCTCTTCTGGTAGTGTTTCTTCGGGTAGATATGATCTCTTGTTCACCAGGTCTTTACGTACAGCTGCTTCCGAAAAGTTGTTCTGCTGGTTTTCCCATTAGTATATTACTATAGCTTCATTGTTGGCATCCTCAATAGTAACATAGACTTTGTAACTGTATGTAAGGCAGAAAAGTCGGTCTCTTTTTCTGGCTTTGTGTTATCATCCTTTTCATTTAAAAAAAAAAAAAAAAAAAGAGCAGAAAAGCAAAACCAAATGAAAATGTGATTAATCCAAAACAGAACATATGTGAGAGCAATACAGAAGGGCTAAGGCCATAACCATTTCGGCCACGAACAACGATTCAACGAAGCACAAGTAAAATTGGGCCTTATCTGATGCAACAGGCAACATGAGCTCTGGGCCTTGCGGTCCAAAAAGGAACTAGTGAAGTTCCACTCTTTTATCTACGTGCATCCACACACAGCCTCTCAATCCACCACGTGATCACAAACGACCATTTGAAAAGTTGATAGAAAGGCTAACGGCCTGGCCTCGAGCGATGAACGCCAGAGAAAAATAGCAAAAACGAAAAAAAGGAGATGCTGAGCAGAGCAACAGCCAGAGCATCAAACCACTTGTTCTTCAAGAACAAGAATTCTCAGTTTCTAGGGCTCAGCAACAATCTCTCATATGCTGCTTCAAACCCTGTATCTAACTTTGTGAGCATCACGTGGAACAACAACAACACCTCTAGAATGTCAAAAATGAAGAGTTTCACAACCCGAGCAACCGCGCAGCCTCTCAAGAATGCTGATGAGCTCATCGACTCTGTCGAGACCTTCATCTTCGATTGCGATGGTGACACTACCTTGTTCTTGTTCATTTTCATTGAGCTTCAACATTTTATTTTTTGGATCAACTGTTCTATACTCAGATTGAATTTGATCCAAGCTGCGTGTGGTAGTGATTCAATCTCATACTGGAGAACTAAAAGTGGGATCGTTTCAAGAAATTCCATTACAGAACGTCAACTGCTACTTTCGCGTATTCCATTCATCTTAGTTTAGTCACTACTGATCGGAGTTATATGCAATTTGCAAAAGCTAGGATACAACACTAACTATTCAGTATTGATAAAGCACACAGCCCGAATGAAATTTCTGTTTGTTTCTTTGTTTGTTTAGTGTCGATACTTATTCTTAGATTGTTAATGTTGGCATTGTTGGGATAATGTGCTTCCTTTTGTCTGCTTATCTTTTGAAGTAAATATCCATGTATTCATAAAGAAATGTTGGGTTGGTGATACGTTGCTTACCGAATTTAGATTGTCTATTAGTTGGGTGGCTTTAAGGATTACTCAATAATGTTTGATTGAATAATGTTCCGAACAATCTTAGGATATATATATACACACTTCTTTGGATGGTGATTCTCTATTGAACAATTTTGTACTCATCACCGAACAACTGCAGGAGTTATATGGAAAGGAGATAAGCTGATAGATGGCGTCCCAGAAACTCTTGATATGCTACGGTCCAAGGTCTGCCTGTGACTGTAGTCATGGAAAGTTATTTTTATGCACATTCATATGACTAGAAATTTTTCACTGTATTGCATTCAACTATTTCTTTAGGCCTGTGGATCCAAATGTAGCATGATATTCTCTTCTTTGTCAGCATAAAGACAGGGAGATAATTTTAAGAGACAAGCCTTGTTTTGTGGCCTCAAACCACTTGCATATTGTCTTTCCTTCAGGGCAAAAGATTAGTCTTTGTTACCAACAACTCAACAAAATCTAGGAAGCAATATGGTAAAAAGTTTGAGACACTTGGTCTGAATGTCAGTGAGGTCAGTTTGTCACCTTTTTCTTTGAATGTTCATAGATATCAGCATGTCAGTAATTCTAACCTCAAATGAACAATTGCAGGAAGAAATTTTTGCTTCATCTTTTGCTGCTGCTGCCTATTTGAAGTCCATAAATTTTCCAAAAGATAAAAAGGTAACTAGCTGGCTACTGATATACTTAACTCCACTGGCTAATAGAACTCAAAATTTGGTTTAATTCCACTTTCCTAAAAGTGGCATATGTAAAGGAAATGGTAAGTTCTTGTAGTTCATGAATGAGGCCATATTAATTCAGTAGCACATGCTAGCGAGGAATCTAGATGATAATAGACTGATGATCGGGCATTATATAGGTTTACGTGATTGGTGAGGATGGTATCTTGAAGGAGCTTGAGCTTGCTGGATTTCAATACCTCGGTGGACCAGTGAGTAGAAGTCCCAAATTGCCTAAATTTCCATACGCGCCATTTTTTATCTTTCAATTTTCTTACATAGTCTATAAATCAAAAGTTGTGTTATCAATGTGACTAATAAGAGCATTTCACAGGAAGACGGAGAGAAGAAGATAGAGCTGAAGCCTGGATTTCTGATGGAGCATGATGAGAGCGTATACCTTTGTCCTTTCTTATTTCATATAAATGCTTTTAATGGTTGTTTTCTATTATTTTGTCGGTACTGATAAAAATATGAGTAGAACTTTCTCCTCTGCATTCCCTTGGAGCCATGAACATAAATATATTTTTTTTGCTTGGTCTCAATTTCTAATATTGATAACTCTGTCTAATCATTGCCTTAAAGGTTGGAGCTGTTGTGGTTGGATTTGATCGATATGTCAACTACTTCAAAATTCAGTAAGTTCTGCTGATTCTTGAAATGTCAATACAACTGTCTTGAATATACTGCACTTATGTCTATTTGGTTACAACTTACAGGTTTCAGAAATTTTCTTTGTTACTAGAATGAGAAGAATCATGCTCGATCCAGTACTTTCTGTTTTTGATTCTTTTTGTTTGAGAAGATTATTAGGACGGTGGTTTGCATTGAATTCGAGACAACCATACATAATTTAATTCCTGAAGATTTAGATTGAGAAAGTAATCCCACATCACTGCCAGATGTTTCATCATGTTCTTCTATCCTTCTATAGACTGTATTTGTGCTGAAATTTGGCCCTCTCTACTGAAGTATTGATATGTCTCAAGTTGGGATCCTCCTCTTCACATTTGCACTTTTTTGTTCTTATATGGACTGATTTGTGCTGCAATTTGGATTTCTTTAGAACTCTTTAGAAAAGTTATGTTAAGAAGCATAAATGGAAAGCTATACCAAGTAACCAATTTACCAAGGAGCTATTGGTCCAGTGGTAGTTCTCTGTACAGGGTTGATAGGTCCCAAGTTCGAGTCCCCCTCTCCCTCCTCCTCCCTCCCAACCAAAAAGGTCCTAGTATCAATATCAAATAAACAGTAGGGTCTTATTATATGCTCTCTGGTATCTGTTTATCATTAGTTAATGTCATGTAATTGTAGGTATGGGACACTCTGTATACGTGAAAACCCTGGATGTCTTTTCATTGCAACAAATCGTGATGCTGTCACTCATCTCACAGATGCTCAGGAATGGGCAGGTTTACTTCTCTCCTCCCCTTCTCCCACTTTTTGTATATATTACTATATTTTTGAATGGCTTACAAAAATGTCTTGATCGTTGGAATTTGCATAAATAGCTGTGAGGATAAATTCATATTGGCAGCACCAGCTGCTGTGTTGGGTTGCTGGATATGTTTCTAGGCACCTTCTGGACCCAAAAGAGCTGGCCGGGCCCGTGCTAAGGAATTGATATAGGAATGGATAGTATATGCTTTATTTATTAATAAAACAACCGCTTGTATTATTGTGGGTTTGAATTGGTCTATTTGAATATGGAGATTTTGTCCTTCAAACTTCAGATTGTCTTCGAATAGAAGTAAAGTTTTGCTTAATCTAAAGTGGATAATTTGGTACTAGTGGACCTATATGCTTTATTATCAAATGCTATTTTACGTTATGCATCCATAAAACATTTTGCCAGAAGACGATGATATAAGTATGATATTGTCTGTGTTGTGGGGATCTTGAGAGTCATTACTGTGTTTGCATTCCCAGGATTTTGAATAAAACTTGGTTTTGGTCACACCATAACAAACTCTATGGAGTCTGTGCCTTAAAATGTACTCTCCACTTTCAGGTGGTGGTTCCATGGTTGGTGCTATCCAGGGATCTACTCAGCGTGAGCCACTGGTTGTGGGAAAGCCCTCCACATTTATGATGGACTACTTAGCAAATGAGTAAGTCAAATGCTTTGTTTGGTTAGTTCTTCATGTGTTTATCCTATGAAATAACATTGAACTGTTGATTTTGTATCTGAGAGGAAGTTTCGTGTTATATTACACTGAGGGAGTCTCTTAATATGCAAATCATATGGTGTGATATTTGATGGAAGTGAACTTGGCAGAACTTTTACATCTTAAGGAATTACAAATTATTGATTTGATGAAAACATACTTGTCATGAATCATGATCATGATGTGTGTGTAATTGCTAATATTGGTTACTTGGATTTAATGAATGACAGATTTGGCATACTGAAGTCACAAATTTGCATGGTCGGGGACAGATTGGATACTGATATTCTGTTTGGACAAAATGGTGGTTGCAAAACTCTTCTTGTTCTCTCAGGTAGATGACTTCTGCAGAAGTGGGCCCAAATTTACTTCATTTTTGTTGTTGTTGTTGTATTTAAACTAAAACTAATTAGGGCTTTTCTTTTCTGTCCAATAGGTGTCACCACTTTACCAGTGCTTCAAAATCCCAGCAACACCATACAACCAGATTTTTACACCAACAAGATCTCAGACTTTTTGTCTCTCAAGGCTGCAACCGTATGATTACTCAGATTATCGATTGTTGATGATGCCTGTAAAACCAATCTTGTTGCTATGTATGTGTGTTAGACTTCGGTATGTAATACTGACTATTGTTGTCATGGCCACTACGTTGTCCATATAACTTATTCTTTCTGGTATATAAGGGCAGGAATGATATAAATTTCTGATGTTAAAAGGAAAAGAGTAGTACGATTTTCCTTTGTCAAGGGAATCATTATATTTGACCCAAGAAAAGAAGGGCATCATTATAACTTGTTCATTACTACAAATGTCTACAATCACACATAAACTTTCAAATTACAAAAATGGTGTTTTTTTTTTCATGAGAAGTTGTGTGCTACCCAAATAGAGCTACATATTACATCCCCAACGAATGCTGGAGAGTGGAGAAAAGTAACACTCGACATAGAGGGTATTTGACGATGAAGGTTATCGTTAGGCTCAACAAACTAGAAACTTAAAGTAGTTTGGTTCTGCTTGCTCGAAACGCTAGCGTCACTTAGTGAAATGCTGATATTTCTTTCTCTCTATTTCATTTATCATTTCCACATCATATTTTCCTTCCACAACCCTCTCTCATTTCAGCAAAAGGGGAAGAAAAAAAAATTTGTAACAAAAAAAAAAAAAAAAGGTAGAAAGAATTTGTTTTGTTCTGGTTGAATGAAGCAATCAGTGAAATAAATGTGTGTTGCCCCATTTCACCCTCGACTTGTCCTCAAATTTTCATTTCTGCCCCGTCTCTTGCTCTATTTCGTGGCATCGAACCCGAACCACTTCTCAGTTGGATGCAATTTGGTTAGATTTAGGGTTTTGATCATCTTCAATTCAACATCATCAGAGAAGCTCAGAAATGGAATCAGAGGACGAGTTCGATATGCACGATGCCAACGATGACGACAACGACGAGGATTTCTATAGTGGCGGCGACGACGACGCCGCTGCCTCTATGGACAGCGACGATGCCGGCGTTGCCGATTACGAGTTCATCGATAACGACTCCGATGATTCTAATGACGCCGCCTCGCATCGATACCAGGTCAGTTTCTGCTTCTGCTCTCTTTGAATTTTTTTTTAAACTTGATTTTCGCTAATTGCCTGATTGCCACAAATCTGAAAATGAAACTTTTGAGCTCTATTCTGTTTGATTTTGGATTATTGGTTTAGTTGGGTATCAAATCATTACCATTTTCTTGTATTGTATTGTGGTAATGCTACAATTTTCATCTTCTTTTCTTTTGATGTCAGTGCTATTGTTGTTGATTTTGGGTTAATTGTGCAAGTGTTACCTAAGAAGGAATTCTATCTATGATGGCTTTTGCTTTTGTCCATTTTTTTTTTAACAGCTTAGGGCATTTCCAATTAGAGCAATGTGGTGTCTTTGTATTAGTTAATTACATGTGCTATGCCTTGTTTGGGGACATTTTCTTTCTAGCGTTAACAAACAATCTCATAGCTCCTCTTTTATCATCAATTCAACTGTTAACTAATGGACCCCATCTCCGTGAAACCACAACCTACCATAAAAGTTTGTACTGCTGCGGCATGTTCTATCGGTTTGGCCCTGGTCTGTAAATTCTTTGCGTTATTGTTGCAGCAAAACTACACTGTTTTGACGGAAGCTGACATTTGTCAACATCAAGAGGAGGATATTACAAAGATATCTACAGTGCTTTCCATCTCAAGGGCTGCAGCTAGCATACTGCTCCGCTACTATAATTGGTAAAATGCTGTCTCCAATCTGTTGTATTTTATTAATTATTATGTAACATTATTTGGGTTACTGGGACGTAAGATTTGGTTGTCTGTTCATTTTAAGTGGGGCTTTGCAGTTTGCACAATTGATTACGATGCACTTATCTGTATCATGGTGTATTGATAGTCCGTATTTTCTAACAAATCTGTACTTCTTGCTCACAGGAGTGTAAGCAAAGTACATGATGAGTGGTTTGCAGATGAAGAAAAGGTTCGCAAGACTGTTGGCTTACCAGAGAAACCAGTTATTGAATACCGTAATGCTAAAGAAGTAAGCGGTCTATTCTTTAGGATATTCATGAAGTTCTGGCATCTTCTGTGGATAGTTGGGGAGTTTTGACTGCTCATTTGGTGTTTTAATGCTCCAACAAGTCTTATGTTATTCTAATAACATGCTCTTGTTTCTTTGACAGCTTAATTGTGGGATTTGTTTTGACACCTATCTTTGTGAAGAGATGCATGCTGCAGCCTGTGGTCATCCTTTTTGTGACTCATGCTGGGCAGGTTTGATATGCATGTTAAAGCGTTTTTCTTTCCATATTCTTCCATGTTACTGTTTCCTTTCTCCATTACTTGGGATTTGTTTATACAAGAGAATTATATCTGTAATGTGATCAGAGTTCTGTCTTCAATTCTCTTAGTTATGCACCTTGCATAAATATATGCTGGTATTACCATGGCTGCACTTTAATTGTTTTCCCATATATGTGTAACTTTTATTAGGAGTTGAATATACGTGTGTGGATATATACAACACATGTCTCGATTGTACTTTGTATGTATTCCAGCTGTAATTTTATCTGATTGACTCATGATACGAGTTTTGTGTTGAGTGCTTATCATTTGTGCCCAAGAACTTGAATTTTTTGTATATCCTTGTAATTTAACTTGTCATTCATTGTAGGTTATATTGGTACGGCAATTAATGATGGTCCTGGATGTTTAATATTGCGCTGTCCTGATCCATCTTGTGGTGCTGTTGTTTTCCAAGATATGATTAATGAACTGGCTTCCAATGAAGACAGGGAGAAATATTCTCGCTACTTTATTAGATCTTATGTCGAGGACAACAGGAAGGTAATATCATGTTCATGAGTGATTTGTCCATGCTCCCAAAACAAAGCAAAATCTGAGTTGTCCTTGTATCTTCTTGCTTGACAAACATTTAAAGTTATTCTATGGTTGTTCTCTTTGTGGTCACTCACCATTGGATTTGAATCCAATGGTGGAGAAAGCTCCTGAATTCATTTGTGGTCACTCGCCACAAATTCTTCAGTCACCAGGTGGACAGGAGAAGACTAATCATTAAAAGGAATAGGAGTGTAGGTCGAGGATCATTTTTCTATAATGGTATCTGTCTTTAGTTAGGCATATAATTAGTTTGGTGACATCATGGTTAATCATATGTGAGCAACTGAGCAATAATTGTATAGTGACTGCAACTTAAAGTACTTGTACTGAAATATTACTTTAGTTTGCTGATCAAAACCCTGCTGGAGCTCCTAGGGAGAAAAAACTATGTTTACATCAAAATCCTATCAAGCAACTGTAAATCATTATTGATTTAATTGGTAAATATCATTCCTGTTCAGATATTGCTGTAATTGTTCTGTTCCACATCACTATGGCTATATTTTTCTGTACCAAGTCTTTGTTCAACATTATGTTGACCGTTATTGTTTTATTATTTTTTTGTTGGTTTTTTTGTAGACCAAATGGTGTCCTGCTCCAGGCTGTGATTATGCTATAGATTTTATTGTTGGTAGTGGAAGCTATGATGTTACTTGCCGCTGTTCATATAGCTTTTGCTGGAACGTGAGTGTCTCTGAATTTCTCTAAGACAAACTTCTTCACTGATTATAGATAGTGAATTGCATGTCTGTGCTCATCAATTACCCATGGATAGGGGATGCCAGAAATCTCCAAAAATTAGAATGTCAAATAAGATAAGGATATATCAGATAAACTTCTTCACTGGATTTGTATCACTTTTTTCTCTGTATCAATCTCCAAAAATTAGAATGTCAAATAAGATAAGGATATATCAGATAAAATGCATGCTTGGATATCAATTCCTTGAAAAATACTTGCCAAATAGTTAGCTGCCTATAGATTTGTAGTATCTGGGCTTTGTGGCATTTACATATTGTGAATTTGACTTTGCAGTGTACTGAAGAAGCTCATCGCCCCGTTGATTGTGGCACAGTGGCCAAATGGATATTGAAGAACAGTGCCGAATCTGAAAATATGAATTGGTATGGAATATCTTAGTTATTGATAGGAAAGTAAAATTATAAAGTACGAAGAAAGTTATTTAGATGTGAACGTTGGACTTCCTTGGGCGATGTGATTGCTGAGATGATAACCTATGTGCAGATATAAAGCAGTTGCATGGCCCAAGATGTGCCATGATAATTGTGCTGGCCTGTCTACCCTTGTCCACCTGGATATATATACTTTGATTGTATTAGAGCATAAGAATGTAGTTTGTTAGATATTGCAGAAATGTCAAAATTAAACACTGAGTTTTTAATGATTCTATAAATTATTGAAGGGAGGGAAATATCTTAACAAAATCATGATCTTTCATTTCTAGTATAAGTATTTTGCTGGGAACAATAGCAAAGAAAGATAGGTATTTGTCTGGGTTAATTACAGCAGTCATGAATTGAAAGATAATATATGTTTCAAGATTCCTTCTGTTTTAAATGATTTATTATATTGATTGAAGAGTCTATCCAAAACCATCCTCAAGAACTTAAATCTCTCTCTCTCTCTCTCTCTCTCTCTCTCTCTCTATTGTATCAATCGGCACATGGAAATCAGAGGGCTGGTTGGTTCAATAAAAGTCTAAACTCCCCAACACATTATAAACAGTGGCTGCAAAAATCCTTTAGTTGTCTGTATTTATGTATAGGCCTCATTGCTAAGTTGTATGGCTGCTGGATTTCAGGATATTGGCTAATTCCAAGCCCTGCCCCAAGTGCAAACGACCCATTGAGAAAAACCAAGGCTGTATGCATATCACTTGCACACCACCTTGTAAATTTGAGTTTTGCTGGTAAGCATTTTTGCAATGCGGTTACTTGCCTTTTGATTTCTGGTGTGCTTTGATTTTATAAAACAGTGTTTATCACCTTAGGCTCCTCATATTGTCTTCTAGATACACTATCTTGGTATCTCAAAGCTGCATTGCATGTTATCATGCATCTTCTGTGAACTCTAATGCATTTGTGTACATGCTTTCAGGCTCTGTCTTGGTGCATGGTCAGAACATGGTGAAAGGACAGGTGGCTTTTATGCCTGTAACCGCTATGAGACAGCGAAGCAGGAGGGAGTGGTATGTTAATGTAGTTTGCAACTCTATTTTGATGGTTGAGGATTTTTCTCTTGTATTATTTCAGTCAGTGGCATTATTGATTGATTGTTGTGATATGGTTATTTGCAGTATGATGAGGCAGAGAAACGAAGAGAGATGGCCAAGAACTCTCTAGAGAGGTACACCCATTATTACGAAAGATGGGCTACCAATCAGTCGGTACGTACAAGTTTAATAGTTTAAAGCTGGTTAACTTTTAACATAAGTTACCTGGTTTCTGTTGGCCTGATTTATTTGTGATTTGCATCACTCCTTGAGTCCTTGCCCTTGTTAATTAATATTTGTAGTCAGTGTATGCCACCTTGTCCCTCCAATGAATGTGCCGACTTCCTAGTAGTTTTGATACTTCTGAAATAAAATAAGTTAAGGCAAGGCCTAAATTACTTTTTCTTTCTTCACTGCAGTCCAGACAAAAAGCACTAGCAGACTTGCAGCAGATGCAGACTGTGCATGTAAGTAAACATTTTATTCTCAGGTCTTTCTTAATTGATGAAACTGATCCTTAAGAGCGTCTGGTTTCCTGAAATTCAGGGACTGGTCTTTTTTTTGCCATGTTCTCAAATTGAAGTGCTGTTGTAGTTTAGTTTCTTTAATATTTCTCTTCGTTTTGGTTGAGTGGATTTCTTATCTACTGTTCTGTACATCATTTAAAAAAGAATATCATTGATTTGAATCTAGTTGTGGTTTGTTGACTTTGTTCCAGATCTCATATGATATGTGTAGAATGTCGTACCTTCCATATTATAGCAGTCTTGTTTTTTGTCCCCAACTGTTTGTTGGTTTTCTTTCAACTTATTTTCATTGTTTGTGCTATTGTAGCTTGAGAAGCTGAGCGACATCCAGTGCCAACCTGAGTCACAGTTGAAGTTCATTACAGAGGCCTGGTTACAGGTAAATCACAAGTTATTTTTCAACTCAGTACATATTGCTTTTCCTTCTTAAATTTTCTCTGTTTGCAGATAGTTGAGTGTAGGCGAGTACTGAAATGGACATATGCCTATGGATATTATTTACCTGAGCACGAACATGCCAAGAGACAGTTCTTTGAATACTTGCAAGGTATGTCATTTTCCCATACTTCTGAGGGGAGTCAGTGCATCCTGTTGCTTTGTTCTAACTAGCATCCGCCTGTGCAGGTGAGGCCGAGTCTGGGTTGGAACGACTTCATCAATGTGCAGAAAAGGAGCTGCAAGTTTATCTCAATGAAGAGGACCCACCAAAAGATTTTAATGAGTTTCGCACAAAACTTGCTGGATTGACCAGGTATTATTAACTTTGAGGTTACATATTCTGAGTTGATTACAAGGACTCATCTAAGAGATAATTAGCTAAAATTTAGGGTAGTTAACTGCCACCCTCCAGAAAGCGGTTACGAGATGGAGGAAATAGTGGAGTAGATGGTTGGCAACTTGATAAAGTGAAGCAAGACTGTACTTGCAAATTCTTGTCATGTTTGTCATATGCAATGAGATATTCTCCACTTCATTTCTTGACTCATGCTACTCCATTGGCTTATTGGAGTTAATTTGACATTTTTTTTTCCAAGAGATTATCTGATTAGTTCACTTCTATTTCTGTGTGCATATTGACATACTTGGAATAGTATAGCTTTTCTACTTATTGATGTATTGTTCATCTTCAATGAAAACAGCGTGACACGAAACTACTTTGAAAATTTAGTTCGAGCTCTGGAGAATGGTCTGTCAGATGTGGACTCCATTGGTGCAAGCAGCAAGACGGCAAACTCAAAGAGTTTGGGAGGTGCAAGCAGCAAGGGAAGAGGTGGGAGGGGCAAGGCTACAACATCCAGGTCAAGTAGCTCCAATAGAAATATTGATGATTCAGTCCACTGGTCCTGTGAACATTGCACCTTTGCAAATGTGAGGTCAGCCACTGTCTGCCAGATGTGCCAACAACGCCGGTAGGTCAAATTTGTTATGCAAATTGACCTACCTGGATGTGGGGGCCTTGGTTTATTGCCTATTTGGCTGGCTTGTTGCAGCGAAGTATCAGCCTAGTGGGCTGGTTGGGAGGAAGAGATTTGCCATCACTCATGTTTGGAATTATAAATGCAAGGACAAATCAGAAATAAGGAATGGTCCGGGGAAGCAGAGGAGAAGACACTTACTATGTGCGTCTTTTGTTATTGAAATATGAGCGGTATATAGTTCCTGCTGTTTGTCTATCTTATCTGTGCCTGTCTTCACGCAAATGTAATTTAATGTAATTGTTCTTAATTAATTAGTTGCTGATGAAATTTTAGCAAGTTTGAAGCTTCATGTGGGGTTGTAAGAGTAAACTAGTTGGGGGACAATATACTGAATTGGCCCCTGCATAGATGAAATAATTATGTATTTCCTTTAAGATGATATATACGAATTCCTTTCTATCACCAGAAAACTGGGAACACTAGGTTATTTGGGATGTAAATTGACTGGTCATCTAGATTTTGTACCATAATGTCAAAACTAGCCCCATGGGAAAATTTTGGCTAAAAATGTTTAGTAGTGAATTTGTTATGACTGGTGAGCTATGAAACTTTCTATAAAAATGTTTAGTAGTTAATTTGTTACTAACATAAAACTTTCTCATAAAAAACACTCGAGGGTTTAACTCCAGGTGCCTGTATAAATTCTGATCACAGGGACACAAAAACCAACCTATTCTGATCACAGGGACACACAAAAACCAACCAAACTAAAACCATCAGACTATCCCACACCTTGAATCAAAGTAATGAATCGATCAGAAAAGAGGAAAGAAAAAACTAATGCAACTGATTCTAGAATTCATTGATCATTTCCAATGCCCAAAATCCACTGTGCGAGATGAGTCAAATACGGTTCTGCTTGGGAGCTGCTGCTCAGTATTGGTGCTAGGCTCTGAAGCTCTGCATTGAACTCCCTCTCGAATTTGCTGCAACATAGGATTTACAGAGGGTTAGAGAGTAACAGAGACCGGTGTCACCGTGTGTAATCCACAGACACTTCAAACTTACAGAATAGCATCAGTAAAATTTGTGTTGCTGGAGTTTATTGATAGTGCCTGACATCGGCTCCGTGATTTGGACTGCTTAGGTTTCTCTGACACAAGTGAACTAATCAACCATTGAGTTGCTGAAGCATATTGTAGGCAAAGTGATTTCAGCCTCTCCACCTTCTGCATTTCAGAGATTTCACTATTCAGAAAAACACAACCCGAGTAGTGAGCATACGATCCAAATTTCTAAGAGGATGTAATCCCAAACATGTCTTGATCTATTCATCCATGATTTGTAACATTTGGGATTTATAGAGGATAAACATTAATATTCAGATTCTGATCCAAAATCTACTTTGGTGAGGACACAAAAGAATATTCTATGGTCAAATCCTTGGTAGTTTAATGAGATACAGAAAAAATTGAGAAAGCTTGAAAGTCAAATTCTCTAAGGTGCTTAAACCCAATTTTAAGGACTTAGTAACATTATATAGTTGAACTGATTGGTTAGACCATTGCAGTCTACATAAAGATTTAATTGTAGAAAAGAAGAAAACACAGTCCACATGGATTTCATACAATCTTTATCATATAGTTATTTATGGCTATTGATAAATCTAAATTCCTCTAAATCATTGCATGCAAATGGAGCATAAGGTTTTATGGAAGATGCTCACACTTATTTAAAGTACAACTTAGCTTTTTTGGCAGTCTCCTAGAAAGATTTATTCAACACTCTGCATGTCTCCTTGGCCTCAGATATATCCGGTCATTTTTCTCCCTTCCTTGTGGATTTTCTGTATTCAAAATTGTCCACTCTTTCCACTTGAAGGGATCTACTCTCCAACCTCTTCTATGATAATTTCCTCTACTCTAAATTTCTAGCTATTATGCATGTAAATCATATGAAAAAGCACACACCTTGAGAAATTCAGGCAAAAGAAGCAAACACCCTCTCAAGCACTTGTCAAGGAAGAAGTCATGGTGTTGGATAACCTATATCAGGAAGAGCCTTGTAAGACTAAAATGAGCTTCCCTCTATTTCTTTCCTTTTTCTTTGTGTCAAATGAAGAAATACAATTTCTATAAAAGAGAAAGACAGACCTCATCTATGCTCTTTGCAGTCTGAAGCCTATTATGCATCACATGCCAATTGGGTTCAAGAACCTGTAAACAAGTTCAGTTGTGAAAAGCACACAGCCAAATTTCATTCTAGGAAAAAATATATTTCAGAATATGTAGAAACAAAAATGCAAAGATTTTCATCTGTTTCCTCCTAGGTCAGAGGGTGCAGGTGTCAATCGCAAGCATAGCCAGGTATCAGATTCAACTATTACCATGCTCTGTTGTGTTGACAAGGGAAAAACAAAGAAAGCGAACCAATAAAAAGCAAAGGGAAGAAAAAAAAAAAAAAAAAGAAAGAAAACGACTAAGCAAAATACTTGGATATAGCAAAAAGAAACACTACACTACAGCTAAAGCATGACAAAGGCATCCCAAAATGAAAAAATATGTGGTGAGAGGGGGAGCAATTAAGAAAGTAAAAACCTGCCTCAAAGGTTAGATAGTGTAGAAGACTATTAATAAATTTAAGCATGCTCCGACAGAGGAGAGATGATCTGCCGATAGCACTTCCACGCATGTTCAGGGCACGAACTCCCTGCAAATACATACTTCCACTCAATTAAGCACAGAAATGAGGCTACATGACCTGGCTACATATCATAAGTATGGAATCTAGTCCATACCTGATGCACTTGCCACGCCCCACACAGTTGGCGTTCTACATGCTTACAGTGGAAAAGGGAGCGGAAAATCAACTGATACTTTGTTAGGGCTTTCTTAGAGATCACTATAGACAATGGCCACCTAACCTGAAAATATTCCTCAAACAGTCAGACAAATCAAAGAGAAATGGGGCAAGATCATGGTGCAGGGTGATATCAAACAGCATCACATTCTAATTTTCAAAAGCAAGCTCCATGGAGAAAATTGCAACCATGAATATCCTCCCAAATATACATCATGCATCATGTAAAGTAATAAAAAAAAATTCCCATCTAGTGCGTTACTTTAGATAAAAGTTCTCACATAATCTGTCAGCAGACCTTATAATTCAAAGAAAATGTCTCAAGTCCAGTTAAGCTCAGCGGTTCCTCAAGATCATTATCATCAAGAACATTCCTGCTCTTTTCACGATCTTTAAGTGTCCCTAGTCTTCTAAGCAAAGAAGACGTTTCCTGACGCAAAATGGCAAAAGGTATTAATACCAGATCTTATCCATGCTTTTCACATAGAAGCAAAACTTTCGAGCTGTTTACCACACAACATGTTAAGTCCTCATGGCAGGGATCTGCTGCAGCTGCTGTAGTTCGCAAAGCAAGGTCTAATAGAGACTATTTAGCCAACAAAAAGTAAATACATCACTTATCTCCAACAGTGAAAATAAAACAGTATGTGCCTGATACGGCTATTGATGAAGATGAAAAACGTACTTGCAGTTTCTCCACAGAAATGTCGTCAAGCTTTTTCATAAGCTCATCCCGAGCAATATCCATAAAATGAACTAAAAAGTCACCCTGTAATAAACATCAGGGTTATCTAATTGATTTGAATAACATTTATATTGTATGAATAACTTGAGAGAAAACATTCTACTAAATAACCACATGGTAGAATAAATTAAACATCACAAAATCCTTTATAATAACCAGGTACTGCCTCTGAGATCTAGACCTGAAAACCAACCATGCTAGTGCTTGACCGAGCTAATACCCAAGTGTTCAAAATGACCAACCACGATGTATAGTGACAGAAACATACACATGCTCACTTATTCCCATGGAATATTTAGTAAACACAGACCTAGCACCTGACCTGATATAGATGACTGAAGCTTTCCAATCTCAATGGCAGATGAAGCATAAATATTCAAACTAAAACATATTGCATAATCCTTAATCTACTTCCAAGTTCACTGGTCATACAGCAGTATACCTGATCAAGAAGAAGATAGTGCTTTATAGATCGTAGCTTTCCCATCAGATCATACTACACAGACAAAAAAAAAAAGATAAAAAACAAAAAGGGAAGATTAGACAACAAGGTAAACAATTGCTATGAAATCATGAATTTATTCATATAAGAACCAAAAAGGATGATAACATATGCACAGAAAAGTATTTATGATGACTGAGCCTCACCTTTTCTTTGATAAGATTTAAGAGCTCGCTGCTTGCAAAGTCATAAGCAGATTTTATACATTCGATATAACGATGATTTGATCCAAAGCTCATCAATTTTGAATTTTCAGATACAGGGACCTAATCATACAATCCAGTCACTGACAGATACTAACGGCACCACAAGGGAGGTGAAGGATTGTACAAAAAAAAGATAATATTGTACAAATGTACAGGATAAACCATAGTGGAACCTGAACATGGTGCCCGCATTCTCTCATGACATTTAGATACTTTCCGGTGATCAAAATTGTTCCAGCAATATTTGCAAGAAAGCTAGGAATTCCATCCTTAAGGCTGTAACGTTGCCTCCAATACTTGGCATCATAATCTTGAGTGAGGCTTTCCTGTAACACATTAAGCACAAGGCTTTTGATGGGATTGCACTCATATAGCTCTTCAATTATATATATCAGAGAATGCACTATAAAATTTATAATTGTAAGGGTAGACAATACCTTTTGCAGAGATTTGTTCTCAGCAATGAAAAATTCACCATAAGGATCATCAATGACTCCTTCATAGACCCACCTATAAGAAGTTTCATTTCCAAACATTGAGATCAAATAAAGTATCCTTCAGATACAGTAAAATGATAAATCCAAGTCACAAGAGCTTATAGGATTGGATATATAAAAAGAAGAGATATAAATGATACTCAAGAAAAAAGTTGCATGCACCCGCAAACACAATACTCTGCAGAGATCTAATTTGGGTCTGAAACATGTCTTCCTCAAGCACAATTGCCCATAGCCTCTATCCAAAACCTCATCCCTCATTCCCCCAAACAAATAAAGAAAAAGATGAATAAATAGATAAAGAAGAGAAATGAAAACAGTCATGGAGCAAAATGAACTGCAGTTTGTCTAGTGCTAGTTCCAATATAGTACCAGAAGAACAAAGAAAGAACTTAACTTATGGAAGCATTTTAAGCTTATGTAGTTTTAACTAGAGATGTTTGATAGGATGGCATGTATAAGACACTGCCAGGGGAAGTTGCAATTCCCACAACAAAGAATAGTAGACATTCCAGAAGAGTACCTCTCTAATATACCCAGGTAGGCATTGCTAGCACATTCAGCCATCTTTTCTAGCAATGACCTTACAGCAGTATCACCAGCCATGGCCTTAGCCTGGATATTTCAAAAAGCCATATTAGTATGAAGTAGCAATTCAAAAAAGAAGAGAGAGAGAGTGTGTGTGTGCGCTTTTTACTTCCCAAAGAAGCAGCCAAAAGTTATGCAATTACTATTATCCAAACAAGTATTAGGTAACATAAAGATAAGGATTAACCTGACTCTGCACAAGGTTAAGAACTGCAGAACCTACAAAATTATTAGCTGAAGCTTTCTGTATTACAGTGGATAGTGCTTGCATAGATCCCATCATTGGCTGAAACACACAGTAGAGAAATTACTCAGTTTTGATAAAGGAAAAAAGAAAAGAAAAGGGAACCCTTAAAGTGGTTAAATTTGTCTAAGAAAAGCTCATGCCTGGCAGTAATACCACAAGCCTTGTAAGGAGAGTCTTCCAAGTCGAAATTGGTGTTCAAGCTGTGCCACCATAGCCTGGTAATCCTAATAAAGAGTAAAAGGGAGGAGGAGGTCACTCATTCTAGAATCAAATATGAAAACACCTTAAAGAGTGATGAAAAAGGAATATGAAGAAAAAAAGGAAAGAAAATGGTTACTAGGAGGAGGGCCCTGAGCGCAGCAGCAAAGGCATGATTAACTAAACCATTCTTGAACTGAGATCTTGATTCAACAAACTGATTGATGAGCATGAAGCTCTCGCACAGAGGAAACACCCGTTTGGCCAATTCCTGAAGAAGCATTTTCGTTTCAGTTAAAGATGAAGAATAATGTCCAAGTTGTGATTGATAGATGATATGATACCTGAAGAGCTAAATCCATGGAGGCATCAACTTGAAAGGTGAAATCATCCTCCCTTGCGCGGACTCGTTTGATGGAAATGTAGCGCCCTTGGATGCCAACCATGGCGGACAAGAGGTCATCGATGACCATCAGTTCCTAGTTCATCATCATCATCATCAGCACCGAAACTGAAACTAGTTGAAAATTCGAAAATTGAAACTTAGGTTCATCTATCTCACCTGAACAGCAGCATTGTAACAACCAATGGCATCTTGGAACCCCAGACTGCAAATTCCAAAAGGAAGAGGTGACAGACAAGAAGAAGAAGAAGAAGATATGAACTGATAAAGGAGAAATGATATTAGACTTACGTATGGGAATCCTTGATATCGGCGGCGGCGAATCGCGACGTCGTTTTGGTTTCCTGGACAAACCGAACGGCAATTTCAAAATGGAGAGTAAAGGAGGAGGTTGAGGTTAAAGTAAAAAGAAGATGAGGAGGAGGAACCTGATGGAAGCGGCCGGTGAGGAACGGCCTCTCGGAGTTCCAACGAGGAGTTGAAGGGCATGAAATTGAACTATTGATCTCCATCGGAAACCCTTTTTCCTTCCGCCAACACTGAAAAGTGAGTGACGCGCGCGCACACACACACTCTCTGTCTCTCTTCTCTAAAATCTACTTGGGTCGGCCGAGAACCACTATTCCCCCATTTTCATTTCTTACTCCTTACTTTTTTTGACTACTTCCGGTTTCATTTTCAACTTTCAAGCGAGTAAGAGAAATGAGGGGTTGCGCGCGGTAATGCCTCTTTGATTATTTGATTTCACACACAATTACACATATAATTTTTAGGTCTTATACCATCACATTTCAAATTTAACCAAAAAAAAAAAAAAAAGAGACCTAAGAACAAAATCCAACTTTTTACACAAACCATTAGCATATTCGCCAACACAACATATTTTCTTTGACATTAAAGAAAAGTTACACCAGCTCATATTTCCGAAAAAAAAAAGTTACAGAATTTGTTAGGAAAAAATAATAAATATTTTTTTACTGTAAAACGTCACAGTGAACATGCAGCTATGCTAACTTTCAATTTCTTAATTCCTAGACGTTGGCTGCTTCAATCTTCAAACTTTGGCAAATCAACAGAGCAGAGTTCTTCCGGTTGTTTTGTTTGGCCACTTTGTAGGTTAAAGGCAAGTCCGTCTGCATGAAATGCGTCCTACACACTGGCGGACCGAGGGGGGGGCAAGTGGGGGCTCACGCACCCACTCATATTTTGTACACAATGTATTTAATTGTTATATATATGCATATTTTGTCTTCTCTTTAATATATATGCCCCCACTTTAACCTTTAACAATTATATATATATATATAGTTGGGTCCGCCCCCATAGAAAACAAAAGCTGGGTCCGCCAGTGCCTACACATTCAGGTTTACACAACATTTCAACAATGCTGCTCTCTGCAACGTCCCTGCATTTTATTACACATTTCTCCTAGTTCTGTAGACAGTATAAGCCAACAGTAGCGGAATTGTGAGGCTATATCCTGGAAAATTGATAATGGGATTCATCTCGTATGCTTTGATGAGAGCCCTGCAATTCTGTAATCCAAAGACCCAAAATGAGTGAAACCAAGGCACAAGTAAAAGATGCAATCCTTTTAAAGAAAAAAGAACCAAAAAAGAAAGAAAGTATACATGCATCTTTCAGGTAAATAAGTGTTACTAACCCTACTCAAGTATTCAAGAATCTAGATAAAATGTATGATGATCCCATGACATGTATTTCAAGCTAATAAAGACATGTAAGAGAAACCTCACCATAAAATGCTTCCAACAAATTGCCAAGCAAACAACCAGAAGAACATTTCGAATCCACCGATCTCCAACACAGGAATTTGATTTCCTACTGCCCCGGTTACCATACCATAAAGATCTCTTTTCTTCTTGATCAGGATCATCTTCTTTCTTTCCAGAAAGTGAAAGAACATGTTCCCTATAGATCTGTTTTTCAGCAGCTAAAGCCCCAGTGACCAAAATAGCAGGAAAGACTACAAACAAGAGGTGTGGAAGGACAACCACCATTACATCTGGAGATCCAACATATTCGTGTTTTCCATCTTCATTGACAGATTTAATCACCCAGCCCATATAGGTCATGTATCCTTTATCCTTGCCATCAGTGAACACTTGCCCAATAAACCATGGAAATAATATGAGGTAAAACAAGTATCCTACTAAACCAAACCATGCGAGGGGAACCCTACAAAGCTCCTGTGAAACCCATCCTAAAATATTTAGAAAGCCCTTATTCTTGTAAGTAAAATGCTTATTTGAGAAAATGAGGAGAGCTTTTGGAATAAGGAGAATCAAGAGTAAAAAATATACAGCAGACCACAGCATCGGGTAATATAATGCAGCCCATTGACAACCCATGACTATAAACTCTTTCCACGTCCATGAAAGTTTAGTACTAAGACCATTAATAGAAAACGGCCTCAAATCACTCAAAGTTGATCTTCCCATGAAGTCAGTTGCTTCTATTTGCAACCAATATCTATCTGGAGATGGATCCTCAAAGGCCCTATAATTCCATGGAGCAATATATAGATCTCCCCTGGAGGTGTTATGCTGAAGCTTTATCATGGGAGCCTCAAGTACCATACTGAGATATCCAGGTCTTGTGTCATAGATCATAGCTGTAACTGACACAAGTGGAGAAACAGAAAACACCAGGGCTCTAATTGCCTCATAAGAAAAAGGGCCCATAGCACGACATTCATACTCATGACGGAATGAAGATGTTGACATGAGCTGTGAGTCCAGAGGAAAAGTGGGCAATATGATAGTTTTCTTGGTGCCTAACTTAAAGTCAACATCAACGTATGAAACATGACCTCTATCAATGGCCAAAATTCGCATGGCTCGGCTCTTCCTCCAGTCACCCATCTCCCACTCCCAGAATTCATTGGCCGTTGGGGCATCAGTCGAACAATTAACAGGAGGCTGAGAAGATAGTTGGTGTATATTAAGCTGGAAAAATTCCGGCGAAGATGAAAGCTGATGGTGCCTCTTCAAGTTTTTACCGAACCTTGCATGCAGATGCCCGCATATATAAGCTGATATGGAATGATTGAGGAATATATCTTTTAGGCTCTTCCCAGAGTGTGAGGTTGCCGAGAATGAAAGAGGAAAATGGCCGAAGGAAATCTTGGTTATTGGATCTTTTGATTGAGAATCCCAGTGGGAGAGCTCCATATCTAATTCTGATAATACCTGATCAGTTGGATGCCCAAAAAGATTAGTTGGGCCTCGTACACCAACAGACATAGTGGTATCAACTCCAACAAAGAGATGCTTCCGGTCACGAGTCTGGAATTAGATGGAGAAGGAAAGCTCTCAAAGTTGGGGAAGTAATAACAAGCAAATATGCATTGACATGTGAGAATCTATAACCAAAGGCTTAGGGATTTACAGTTAACTCAGGAACTTAAGTGGAGTGTTTTGTTCAAGCACATGACATACAATAACATTAATAGCAGGTGTAAAGAGTGCAATGAATACTGACCTGAAGAGTAATACTATTGACATTCCCAGTTCTGCCCAACTGCCCATTAATGCTATACTTTGAAAAGAAATCAAAGGCACCACCAAGAAGTGGTACACCAAAGTTATCGTGATTCCCCCTAAGATCAAAGAAGATACTCTTGTCAAGTCCACTGCTTTCGATAACGTGTTCCATTACAGTCTGGTATTCCACCCACTCCACCTCATTTTGTTTCATTGTTAACAAATCCTTGCTTTTTCCGTCTAATGAAGATAAGCAAACGCAAACAGGATTGGATTGGATTGGATTGGGCATTCAAACAGGATTTCAAGCGTGAGACTTTGACATCAACATTCGATGATTAGATTGGATTAAATTAAGGTGCTTAAATTTACAGAGAAAGGCAGGAAGGGAAGGTGTACGTTGTTACCTGTGAGATCACCAGTGATGAGGACGAGAGAAGGGTTGATCATGGAGAGAGCAGGGGCGACAAGTTTGGTGAAGTCGGTTGCTCTGTCGGGGTGGTGGACACTGAAATGGAGATCGGAAAGCTGAACCACCCACACAACAGACTCCGGGCCTCCTTTCACATCTATCACATCTTTTGGGGGGTTTGCACAACACAATGCGGGAATGACTGCCATAAACACCATCGCGTTCAGAATCGCACTCCCCATATTTTCTTCTTCCAATCCAATCTAATTGCTTTCTTGCTTTGCTTGCCGTCCTCTCTCTCTCATTCATACCGGGGGTCTTACTTCTCTCGGATTCTTTTATAGTAGCCAATCGCCTACAAAAACGAATAAAATTATAAATAAATAAAATTTAGTATAAAAAAAAATAAATAAATAAAATTACAGCAGTACATTACTACATTACAAGTAACAGCTACCAGGAGCAAGAGATAAAATTTACAGAGATGAAAAACGAATAGTGATGCTGAGAGAGAGAGAGGGGGGCATGCGACTAGCTCGCTAGTCGCTCTGGTTTGCTAATTGCTCAATCAAAATTACCAGCTGCCATCGTCGCCTGCAAACACCCCCTCTTTAACTTCTTCTTCTTCTTCCCACTAGTGCTCTCTTCTAGTTTCAATGTGAGTAATCTCCCTCCTAACTATATGTCTACTACTTGGTTCCGCTGAAATTTCTTCAATCTGGCTTCTTTTATGGGCTTCTTACAATTTTATGGGCTTCTTTCATTGAGGATTATCGGCTTCTTGATGATTGTAATGTCTTTGCGTGATGAAATTGAGCATTCCCTTCAGTTTTCTTCTCTACTCGAACTGGGTTCTTACATTCGTACCGTTAACTGTGCCATTTCTTTGTTTCATTTGATATAGAGGAGTGACATCAAGAATTTTGTGAAATTTAACAATGTGATTTGGAAGCCATATATGGCATCATTGAAGCTTTATCTCACTGTGGAAAGTTATGATACCTGACAATTGGTGGGCTTTGAGTTTTCAAGGGATAAAAGGAGATAAACTGAGTGACGTTTAGATTTATTTTTGGGCATAGTGAGGTCCATGCTGCACTGCAGACTAATATGATCCGTATGGCAGTCACTTCTAATATAGATTGCCTTCTACCTCAACAACCTCTCAATATAAAAAAAAAGAGTGTTGTCCATGCCATTCACTAACCTACTCTTCTTGATGACTCCCAATGAAAAGTGCAAATTCTACCTTTACTGCCAAATACTCTTAAAATCTTTCACTCTGGTGGCATGCAGAATGCATTTACCACTAACCTGAGACGTGTTAGTCTTAGACTTCTACTGTGACATCTCTTATCTGTTTATCATACTCTTTACTGATTGAATTGAAATCAAACAACTCTTCGATAAAACTCATATCATCTTTTTTGGTTTACCTGTTTTTTGTAGTGTGACCTTTCGATGGGAACCATGTTGCTACAGTCAACTTTTCCGATTCGGGAGAAAAGAATCCATGAAAGATCGTTTATTACTCTTGCAACTAGTCTGGTCCAGAACTGTTGCAGTGAGCCGAGTTTCAGTATGCAGACATCAAAGATCGACTTTAACTCTGTCCCTTTTTTTCCCCAAAGGAGGTAAACATTTTGAAATCAAGTGCTTTTTATGGGCATGAACATTTGCATCATTTATGGCCTTATGCTGCTTGTGAGCCTTCATCGGACAACAAAAGTGTTTCTTTCTCTTTTGATCTTGTTTTTCATTTATGAAAGAAAGTTAACTGCACTATATTTCCCAATGATTCTTAATAAGTTTCCAAATAATAGTTGTGCTATCTGCATCCTTATTGTGGCATGTACTTCTACTTTTATTCTCACATTCATGCTTGGACTTTTTCTTTTTCCTGTTCTGGGTCTCCCTTCCTGTTTCCCATTTCCAGAATGTTTCTATGTAGAATGATGTCATGAATTTGAATTTGGTGCTGTGTGTTGGGAACTTATGCCAAAATCCTTCATTCACTAGGAGTTGGGAGGACTGCCTCTCATCCTGTAGACCTAACGGACCTTGAACTTGAACGTAGCAGTAAAGATTCTGTTTAGTCGACTTATAGAGAATAAGTTCAGTCAGTCTTGTTGACTGTCTACAATTGATATCAAACAAGAGTTTTATTTACAGAACTGAGTGATTATATATCGATACCAGATCCTAGTGTCCAAATTGTATTTAAGAATTATAAGTTTCCTGGTCCAAATGCAACTAGAGAAAATGCTTGCTACAAATTTGATGCCTTTTGGTGTTACAAAATAGATCGATGCCCTTTTAACCTGCTTATCTCTGTTATCCTGAAGCAGATTTCAGTCAAGAAAGCAGCAATGGGGATTAGCCTTTGCCTTGGACACAGGTGGGGTTCCTGATAATGGTGGCCAAGAGAGCGTCAATGACGACAGCATCAATGATCTCAATCGCACTCGTTTAGGTCGGATAGTGACTGCAGCTGGAAGACAGCTATTAGAGAAGCTGAACTTAGCTAGAAAAAACTTTCCCATGAAGATATTTCTACTTCTTTTGGGTTTCTACACGGCAAATGCATTGGCCACGATCCTTGGGCAGACAGGAGATTGGGATGTTTTGGTTGCAGGAATTGTGGTTGCTGCTATTGAGGGTATTGGCATGCTCATGTATAGAAAGCCCACTTCCCCTTCTTTATCAAGTGGGAAGCTCAAGTCTTTTGTCATGCTGATGAATTACTGGAAAGCCGGTGTGTGCTTAGGCCTCTTTGTGGATGCTTTTAAATTGGGTAGTTAGAATATGCTTTTATCCCCTTGAGTAATTTGCATGGAAGATGGAGATCGATGATTAATTCTTAAATACGTGCTCCATAACCTCCATCGATGGATTGTTTAGGCCACAGTCCAATTTCAACCGCAGTTGTGCAAATAAGTATATAGTTCGTCTTATATTTGCAGTTCTTAGATTCTCTTTGCAATATAAAACGAAAGAACGTTCAAGTTCAGATATTGTCGAGAAGCGAGGGAAACCAAAACTGTTTTAATTAGATTGGTTCTTTGATCACATATCACTGCCCATTCATCAGTGACCATGAGAAGAGCATAACTGATGACAGAAATCAGGAACAGCCAAGCCTAAGATGTCTTCGCCGACTGTAATGACTTAAATTCATACTAGTATCTCGAACAAAAAAAGGAACAAAAAGGTGAATAATACCATTGCGCATGCCACATCTCCTACCAGTCGCAACCATACCGGCAATTGTATACCAACTACATTCACATTTATTAAAATTCATGTATAAGATTGCATCTAACTCTTTAGCAAATGTAAACTCATTAAAGCCAATGTTAATATATACAGTACAAAATAGAATGCCGACTATCTGAGCTTATGGCGGTCTGTCCCTTCTGATTCAATCTCCTTTACCTTATCCACAACATACTGGACTTTCTTCGACAGGTCTTGTGTATGTTCCTCGATGTGTTCAAATAGAAGGTCTATGACTTTTCTTAGTGAAGCAGAACGCTCTCTCTCAAGGAACAGCTCTTGAGTTAATTCTTCAATCTTTGTCTTATCATCCTACAACACAAGGGGGAAGAGAGATCAAATTCAGGCCATATGAATAAAATATACATGTAATGTCCATAATTCTACTTATAGTAGATAATGCAGTTATTAGTTAACTAATTATAATAAGCTAAATGCAATAATGTAGCTAACATATTATTAATTTGACTTGTTGTCAACTAGCCTTGGCTAGCATGGGACTTGCCCCGTACTTGTAACTCTTCTATCCATAATGGCATGAAGGCCAATCAATGTCTACAGTCGAGCCTGAACAGATATTTCTAAGCAGATGAAGAATGAGCAGCCAGTGAATGAAGAAAAGTAGAAAACATCAAATCATTGCCTAAAAATCTATTCTAAATCCTGACTTAAAATAAGAACTCTGACTTGGAAAGACAAGACTGAATGAATTACCTACAGAACATTGATGGTTAAACAACCACAAGTGAGGTACAAAATTTTAATCACCCCCTTCCATCTCCACCCCCAGCACATACATACGAATGTGTAAAAAGTAACATGTTTCCTTATAACTTTTAGAACACTAATATTAAAGACTTTATATTGAAGATTTATACTTGCCAGGCAATGAAAAGGATTTAAGAACAACCATAAGCAACCTGGAACAAAATTTCATGAAAAGAAGATCATTTTCAATTGAGACCTGATCCGAGATAAATTAAGAGATCTTCAGCTTTTCCAAAAATCTATCACCTTAGATTGGAAGGATTAGTTTTTTGCTGACCTCAGAACCGGCTAATTTAATTTTTTTTCTCATTTGAACCTTCCAATTCCACGTAGCTGTCATATCTTTCTATACAACCTTCTATGTAAACACGTGGACAAGATTTTGAGTTGTCTTAAGCCACTGTTTAATATGAATTGATATGTGTATGATACATAACAAAAATGGACAAGGCAAACAAAAATTTGCTATAACAAACTAAGTTAAGAAAGAATATAGAATATCACAATAACTGACCGGTATTTGATCCTCAATCAACCCTTTTGGACGTTTGCTCGCTATCAATGCATGATTGTGCTCCTTGATAAACTTAGTAACAACCCACTTGCCGATATTCAGTTTTTTTATCGACAGCATTGCCATACAACCTACCCTAGTGGGAGCGCGTGGGTTTACAGTCTTCTTGTCACGCCTATCAGGCTTCCGGTAACCCTCTTTGCTGCATACAAATGTTCGTGCAATGATAGTTCCATCATGTTTGGATCGAGACAGATAGTTCATACGAGTATTGAAACCCATACGCAAGCCATAGACATTATAAAATGCCTGTGCATTTACTTCTGTATCAAATTCCTGACCCACATATGGCTCATCTACTTCGACTACAGATCCATCTTTGGAAGAGTTTTGAGTTCTTTCATCATTTTGTACAACCCAAAGTATCTTCTGAAGAGAAGTGCCTACCAAGGCACCATCATTAGAATTAGAATGCTTGAACTCAGTATCAGTTGAACCATTTGACACCTCCTCATTAACATTTATATCAAGTACCGAATCCACTGCAAAAATATGCAAATTCAGGGAATCATAAGTAAATTCTGCAATGAAAATGACTGGTTTTCCCTGATCAGTGCCTATCGAACCTATAGCCAAGAAACACACCAGAAATGATAGAATGGGGTTCTTCAAAACTAAAACTAGTATTTGAGTTTGGTGATATAGAGTCCAGTGTCCGGAGTCATGACAGAGTGCTGTTATTACGAACAATTAAGTTGTATTGACACACAATTTGAAACAAACGAATCCATAAATTTACAGAAAAAGAATCAGAGCCAAACCCAGAAACCATACACGGAGAATCAAACAGAAAATCAGCAATTTTACATCAAAGATCTCATCTTCAGAATAAGTAAGAATGTGAAGACAGTTGTTCAAAGACCACCATAGAATATTTCAATTATTTGGAACTCACTGAATTATGAAGACCGAAATTCAGAGGGTCAGATCCATAACAACTCCATGTTTGCTTGCTTCAGAGTTCAGACTTGAGACTTGAGACTTCAGACTTGAGAGAGAGAAGGCGAGAGGCCTATGAAAGAGAGGCTTCGTAGGATTTTGAGTCAAACAGTCCGAGTCACTCAACTTGGTTATAATGAATATGATTGGCCCTGGCCCAGGCCCAGTAATTGAAGCACGCAAAAGATCTTTTGCATTTTTCATTTAGCACATATAAAGGAACGCAATGGTAAAAACCCTCGCGTTCCTGCTCCATGCAGTAAGATTTTAATTACTAGACTACAGATCTGGTTGCAGTTTAAATTACCTATAGGAAATAAATACACTAAATCTATAAGCAACAAGCCAACGACTAATCCTCATACATTTGATCGATTCTCAATGAGAATTACATCGCAGGTTTAATGCTGAATTTGAAGGTAACATAACAATCCAGTGACAAAGCAAATGTGAAGCCTTTACATCTATTTCAGTACATTATTAAAATGATTGGTCGGAGACTAGCGGAGATTTTGACGGCCTTTTGCTTCAGAGGATGCGATGTCTTTGAGAATGTCATTAACGCGCAGGATCTTTTGTGAGAGGTGTTGAGTGTGGTCGTCAATGTGATTAAATAGGAGGTCTATGATTTTTCTATATGAAGCAGACCTCTTTCGCTCAACCATCAGCTGTTGAGTTAATTCTTTGATTTTTATCTGTTCATCCTGCAAGTAACAAGATGCTTGGTTATAACTTCCCACCCACAGTCATGGAAAACAAAATAGCTCAGTGATTGCGACCAGTATGTGCACAGATGTTAATTGTGCCTGTAGAAGACTCTCTAGTTCTAAGCCCTCGGAGAAAGGAAGAAAATACACTCCAACAAACTAAATGATACCGCATACTGAAACTCCAACACATGTTTGGCTGGTATCAAGCAAACGACTACTCTGACCCAAAAAAAAAAAAAATGATTAAATGTGGAAAAGATGATGGAAAGACTGAATAAAGATAATAAACTACAGCATTTTCAACTGCACTTCTAACTCCATGTGAATGTAGCATATGTTAAGGTTAAGAAGTAGTATTCTTCTTCCTAAACAGACACAGATCAACCACAGAATTATGATAATCAGTTCATCACAACCTTGATGCAGAACATTGCTTCCAGAATTTTAACAATCAGTTAATCACAACCTTGATGCAAAACATAAATAATAAACCTCAAAATACACTTTCCACAAGACACTAACATACCTCAGAAACAAAATGGACAACCCTGATGCAGATGTAGAGGTGTCATATACATATATATTACACATATCCTGAGACTCGACACCATGACACTAGAATCAGTTAAGGTGTTTCAGGGAATGAAACAAAATTGAAAGGAAAAAGGAACAACAATAAAAGATTTACCAACAGTTGCAAACCATGTATGAAGTTATGAACAAGCAATTTTCAAATGAAAGAGAATAGTTGCCTTGCAAGTCTAACTCATAGTAAACTAACTGAATGATCATATGCTATCAAGTTATTGTAGAAGGTGCAAGCGCATGATGAGCATCCAAGTTGGACATTGATGCTAAATTGGGGACATGTACCCTTACGCCTATCAATTCATAGATACAAACAATAGCATTTTCACCAAAGAAAAAAAATAAAATAAAAATAAAAAAACCGTACTGAAGAATAAAAGCTGATACAAAACTTACTGAAGATTCATCATTCAATCCGTTTTCACTCTTTCCAGGAGTCAGGGAATGGGCGTGCTCCTTGACAAACTTTGCAACCACCCAGTTTCCATTACTCAGTTTCTTCATTGAAATCATTGCCTTGCAACCAACCCTAGTTGGGGGCCGAGGTCTCACACTCTTCCTATCACGCTTATCAGCCACTCGATAACCCTCTTTGTTACATACCAGTGTTCGAGCAATGACAGACCCATCAACCCTAGAGCGAGATAGATCGTTTACACGTGTTCTGAAACCTACTCTCAGTGCATATGCATTGTAAAATGCATGTGCAGCTGCTTCTGATTCAAATTCCTGACCCACATATGGTTCATCTGCTTCAACCTCCAAGCTTGCAGAATTTTGACCCACTTGCTCAGTTTGCCCAATATTAGAGACCTCCCCAACAGAAGTTCCGAGAATTGCATCATCGTTATTTAATCTAAGCTCAACATCAGCTAAGTTATCCGATGCCCCATTTTGAGTCTGTGTATCAATTCCAGAATCCACTGCAAAAACATGAACTTTGAGCCATTACCTCTCTCTCTCTCTCCATAAAGAAACAAAATTACATTAACGAAAGCTACATAACACAGGAGAATCAAATGCCCATCATATAGAGATACATTGACATCATTCATCTTCAGCCTAAGCTGAGCAACAAAATGGTCAAATGAGTTGTACTGGGTTAAATTTCATTTTGATGGATTTGATTTGCATTCACATAGAGCACACTGATCATTCATTCCCAAATGAGCATATATATATATATATATATATCTGCAATTGTTGTGTGTGTAAAGCATAACCCAGTATTAAGAAAATGAAAAGAAAAAAATAGTACAATACTGTACAATTCATATTAGAAACCCGCAAGAAAACTCCATTTATCAACGGAACATAGAATCTTTATATTAAGGAATCTTTCAAAGAGAACTTACTTGTTCATGGATTCTAAAGCTGGCCCAGAAGATACAACCACCAAAACCAATTGAAGCCACTGAAATGAGAGGAATTAAACTACTTTTGGTTACTGGGGAAAAACAAAGTGCAACAGAAGGAGAGGAAGACAAATAGGTCTATTGATTGAGAGCAGTCGGGAGAGACAAGAGCGAGGGAGATGGGCAATTAACCGGGTCTCATTTACAATTACTAGCTAGGGCTCACTGGGCCTTGTAAAGTCTGCAACTTAAAGGGTCAAGGCCCTTTTTCACAAGAATCCAATCCCATATGACCAAAACAAATGACTTTGTTAGGTTGGCCCAAGTTGCATTGAACAGACATCTCGAGATGCATGAGGGATCATGGACTACGTGCAAGTATAATATAGAGAATAAAACCATTGTGGTGTGGAGAGCTCACTGCCATCTTCAACATGAATATGATTTGACATCATTCTCCAAAAAAAAAAAAAAAAAAGAAGCCATCGCTTTTTATAAGTTAACTAGGGTTTTAAATACAAATTAAAAAAACGTAAAAGACGAGACCGGGGCCTGGAATTGATATACACGTGGTGCTAAGGCATCCCCGAAAGCAAGCTAGGCAGGGACATTGCTATTCCAAATGGCCAAATTTACTATATAAAGAGTTCTCAACCATGAAATATATATAAAGAGTGCATGTGTCTCACATGTCTTTACTCGATCTCGCTATACTGAGCCGGCCATATTATTATTATGTTAATTAATATTATTCAATTCATGGCTAGAAGTATATATATGAAAAATGGATCGTCTAAAACATGGACAGCTAACGATAAATTCAAACAGAGAGACGGTGAAGTTTGAAAATCATTCTCATGTATGCATCACATTGCTAACGAGCTAGGGTTAGTATGTCTCATGTTGCCATTAACCCTAACTAGTATCAAAACTAAAGTTAGATACACAGTAGTCCTAGTACTTTGGTCAAAGTCATAGTTGAGATAAATCTTCCATCTCTTTATCATCTAAGAAGCTGGCTGGGCGTGATAATTGATTAGATTACCGATGATCCAAGAGCGAGCATTTGTTTATTTAATTAATTAAATTTCACAGTGGCAACAGGCAGGGGTGATTAAATAAATTGTAATTACAGTAGCTAGGTAGAGGGAAATACCATGTGTTTTACCGTCTTTGATTCCTTTCCTTCCTTCACGGTCAAACTTAGAGAAGGGAAGGTGGTGTTTTTTGAAGCCTTCGAGATCATGAAACTCTCTCCCTTGCTTTCTGCAGCACCACCTCCATGACTTACATGGTTCCACCCTAGCTAGCTACTCCTTTATTTAAGCGCCTCTCTCTCTCTCTCTCTCTCTCTCTCTCTCTCTCTCTCTCTCTCTCTCTCTCTCTCTGCTCTTCCATACAGGACAAGATAAATTCAGGCAAAATGCCATGTCACATACAGACGTATGCAAAATTATGGAAGACCACAGATTAACATATACCAACGTATATATGTCGGTGCAAAGGCTTTGCAAATGAAAAAAAGATTAGTAAAGTTACCTAATTATAAGATAGCTAGCTAGACCTAAACCCTGATTCCATCAGGTGAAATATCTAAGTTCGAGCAGAGGCCAGGCGTATATAAAGTTATACATATGTTTTAGGCAGAAATTGACAAAAGCTAGCCGAAAATGAAAGATCTGAGAGTCTCGTTTCAACAAGATACGAAAGTCTTGTATATAGACGAGTAGTACGTACTTAGATTTTGTTCCAATCTGTCCCGGCCATTAAATGGAATTTAAAAGCTTAGAGAGCTAGGTAGAAAGAGAATGAAATATAATTTCAATTGAATCATGATAGGGAGGGAAGGGAAGGGGAGGGAAGGGAAGGACCCGGAAGACAAGGGTTAGTGTCTTCAAATAGGGGTGCAAACCTAACCTCGATCATCTCTTCTCTCTATCTGCTGCGCATGCACGCCACCTATATATAAACCTAATTTGTTTTTTCTTTCGCACTCCCACAGATCGACTGTGCATGTTTATATATAATCTAATGCCTGGAATCCCTTCTGCCCAGTAATAAATATATAGCTTTTTCTTTAACTTTGAATATATATGTATTCCCTTTTAATTCGAAGAAGAAAAAAATGTGTCGTGTCAGAGACGACATGCATGAATTATTGTCATATATATGCTGAGTGGATAGACCCACACTCCGTTTGAAGCGGGGGAGCAGATTGATGATGATTAGAGAAAGATAGGTAGATAGACCGGCCGTGGAAAGATGCATTTGTAATAATTTGAGGAGTCTGTGTATGGATGAAAGGAAGGAATGTGAGGAAGTTATGGGTGCACATTTGTTTAGCTAGCTGGTAGGCAGAGAGAGTCAGTCAGAGATTGAAAGCGAGAGCTGTTCAACATAATGCTGCATTATTATTCTGCTGCTCATATTGCAAATATACGCAATGAAGAAAATGAAATTAACTGAAGGAAACCTAGGTCGACTGAGTGATCGAGTCTGAACGATCATAATATAATACAGTATATTATATAAGTATCTGACATGCATGAAATGACTAATGTCCAAGTGGGCATGAATAAATGGGCGTGGGGAGAGGCTGCCTCTGGGTTGTTCATCACACTTTGTCAGATACATATATAATTAATTTGCTTTATTTATATCATCTTTATCTCTCCTCTTCTTAATTTCTAGAGTCTACAGGGTATTTGTTCGTACATGCTTCATAGAAATTAAAGAGAACGATCGAAGAGTAGCTAGAGATCAGATACGGATCGTTAATCAGATCTGGAAATAAATGTAAGTGGCTGGCTTTGAAGAGAATACAAGGAATCTCAAATATTAGATGATAAAATTTCAACACAGAAAGATCGATGATCAGTACTGGTGCATACTATTTTAGGATTGGATTAAGTACCTTAAATAGTTTATACAGGAATGATATCTCTGTATCTAACAAACACTTAATTGTTTGGTCAATCTAGCTAACATACATATATACACTTAATTAGCAGTGTAAGGGACTTGCATCATTTAAAATAAATGCTCGTGTACCTTTTCATTTTTTATTGGTCATTTGTCAGGCAAATACTTAGCAACCGCGCAATACTTGGCACAGTATATTATATGCATGAGAAACCTAGCTGCTGTACACATTCAAACATATTGATCTGGGCACCTAATGGTTTTTTTTTTCTTCTGGGAAATTAAGTTTTTGTACAAATTACTATACATATCACCTATGCATGTCGACCTCCTAATTATACCAAACTTAGTATATACATATCTCTTAGAGGCTTTTTAAATTAGAGAAGATCCAAGTGCTGCCCTTAAATTTTAATAGAAACACAGTCCAAGCTAATTAATGAGTGCCCTGAAGATAATCAAGATTGAGGGGCCCCATTTCCTAGTTTTATGATATTAGTGCGGGTCAGAGAGAGAGAGAGAGAAATTTATATATAAATCTTCATTTTGCATTGGAAGCAGAAAACGATTCTCGCATTGTCAAGATTTCTCTTTTTCTCTCTCTGCAAGTTTTGACCTTTCTTCTTCCTTCACTTTCATTCCCTGGAAATACATGGATCCTCTCCACTGATCTTTCAGTTTTTCAACTCCACATATCAATCTTCAAGCATGGACCAAACTTATTATTACTCTTTTTGATCTCTCCGTTTGTGTTAGCTTAGTTAGAGACATTCATTCGATCAGTCTGGTCAACAAAATAAACCCACACTGACACCGCCACCGCCCAATAGGTCTTGAAATTAAGAATAAAGTGGGTTGGATCGATGAACATGAACTGGTTGGGTTTCTCTCTTTCCCCTCAAGAAGATGATCATGCTCCAATATCACACCAGCTGGCTGACCAAGAGACCTTAGCCTCTCGCCTTGGCTTTAACTCCAATGAAATCCAAGGTGCCGGTGGTGGCACTGATGTCTCCGGTGGCGGAAGCAGTGAGTGCTTTGATGTTACTAATTCTGACTCCACTGCTTCTGTCAATCACCACCTCACTCCATCTATTTTTGGCATACATGAAGCTGCAGCTTTCAACAGGAACAATGATCATATCCATTCCCAAGGTTTGTCTATCATCTCCAAAAACCACTAGCAAGCTAGCTGCTTGCGTGCTAGCTTTCAGTACAACAAATTAAACCCTAGCCGGTCTGCTTTTTGATCATTCCTGATCAGATATATACATGTATACCTGAAAATACCTCAAGCGTATTCAAACCCTAATTAAAGATTATATAGATTTTTCTATTTCTTTTTTCTATAGAAGCCTTCCATAAAGATCAAATAATTCAAACCCTATAAATATATTGCAATTGAAACTTTTTAATTGCTTTGTTTTGATGAGTATTTTAGTTTTCCTCTTTTTAGTTTTCATCTAATATATTAATTAGTTGTTTCTAATAAATTCTCGAGTACCATGTATTAATAAATTAATTGGGAGACGCAGATTGGAATATGAAGGGTGCTGGTATGAACTCATCAGATAGCAATAACTACAAAAGGACCTCATCTTCAGACCTGTCGACTATGCTAATGGGAAGCAATACCAGTACTACTAGTACTTCATACAGCATTATCAGCCAGCAGGCGAACCTTGAAAACCATCATCAACAACTACCAAAGCTTGAAAACTTCCTTGGCCGGCATTCTTTTGCGGATCATGACAGCAGCAGTGCTGGCCATGATTACATGTTTGATATGAATAATGGACCCGGTCCAGTTAGCAGTATTGTTATGAATACTAAAACTAATAGTAACAATATTGGGTTGTCCATGATCAAGACGTGGCTGAGAAATCAACCTTCTCAGCCGCGCGATAACCACCATCAGCTGGAGCAGGAGAGCAAGAATAGTAAGGAGAGCAGAAATCAACCACAGAGTAGTCTATCGCTCTCAATGGGTACTGGATCGCTTCAAACAGTTACTACTGCAACTGCAGGTGGTGCTGCTACTGGAGAAACTACTAGTTCATCAGATAAAAATACTAAACAGTCACCAGTGGTGACAGCCACAACAACAACGGGGACTGATGCCCAAACTCAGAGTACTGGTGGTGCTATTGAGGCCGTGCCCAGAAAGGCCATTGATACATTTGGCCAAAGGACATCTATATACCGTGGTGTAACCAGGTTGATTAATTAGATCTAGCAATGTGTTCTCATTTGTTGTACTTATTTCCATCGTTTTGTATACATAGTGACTTATTATTAACAAAGGATCTTAATTTGGGTGTTACAAAAATACTGATGTACAGGCACAGATGGACAGGTAGATATGAAGCCCATCTATGGGATAATAGTTGCCGAAGAGAAGGACAAACTCGCAAGGGAAGGCAAGGTATTTTTCTCGATCTATTGTAGATTAATACTAGGCTTATTTCATGTTTATCTGATTCTAGTCAAGGATACCTCATACATAACGTATTTTGCATTGAACAACTAATTCTGTTCTTTTCTTTTGTGGGTCTTGATCACATCTGGGTGCTTTTGATCTCATCTCAATCGCTCCAACTGCAGTTTATTTGGGTATGTACGTACAAAGGAAGAGCTCTTTCCATATAGCTTCTATATAGTCTTCTTCTTCTTTTTTTCTCTCATTTCCTCCCTTATTATTGTAGAGTTCACTTAAATTTTGATCATATGTTGCTTATGCATGAGTTTATATCGAATCATGATGTAGGTGGTTATGACAAAGAAGACAAAGCGGCTAGAGCTTATGACTTAGCAGCATTGAAATATTGGGGCACCACAACCACTACCAACTTCCCGGTGAGTGCATATATGATATATTCTGGTGTGGTTTAATTATTGTTATTATGTTCATGCGATAATGAGATATATATCTCAAGTGGAGATCGAATATATAATTTGTATATAATATACCTGTAATACTAAATCCAGATCAGTAGCTATGAGAAAGAGATTGATGAAATGAAGCCCATGACAAGACAGGAGTATGTTGCATCTTTGAGGAGGTACAGATACTAATTCCATTCAAATTCCATAATCATCATCAAATGAAAATGCGGGCAATGGCATCAATCATATAATCAATAATTATAATGAAATCATTTGATTAATTATTATTACTGAAATTTCAATTTGGAGTATAATGAAATCGAGAGAACACATGCATATAATCAAAGTAAATTTGTTGGTGCAGAAAGAGTAGCGGATTTTCTCGGGGTGCATCCATTTATCGTGGGGTGACAAGGTAACACAAGAACTCTAATTACATCTAACTGACGTATATGTTTGCTGTCTTACTTGGGGTAATAAGGTAACATATTGTTGTGAATTTGGATATGCAAACAACATAGGCACCACCAGCATGGGAGATGGCAAGCAAGGATTGGGAGAGTCGCAGGGAACAAAGATTTGTACCTCGGAACTTTCAGCACCCAAGAGGAAGCAGCCGAGGCATATGACATTGCTGCCATAAAGTTCCGAGGACTTAATGCAGTAACCAACTTTGACATGAGCAGATATGATGTCAAGTCCATTCTGGAGAGCAGCGCATTGCCCATCACTACTGGTGCCACTGCAAAGCGATTGAAAGACGTTCAGCAGCAGCAGCCGCCTCCTCCTGCAGATCATCATCATCAGATCATGTTGTCGTCTGTGCTGGATCATCACGGACAGGTTATCAGATCCTCATCATCAACAGAACATGACATCATGAGCAATGTGTACTCAGCATATGGATCTTATGGAGCCCAGCAGGGGTGCAGTTGGCCAACTCTTGCATTCAACCAAGCCCAAGCTCAAGCAGCTGCTGCTCCTCATCAAGCGCCTTTTGCCGCTGGCATCAATGGCATGCAGTTGCACTACTCGCCGTATGGATATGGATATGGTAATGCACATGCACAGAGGGTTTGGTGCAAGCAAGAGCAAGATACTAATTCAAATCAGGAAAGGAGCTTTCATCATCAGGATGATGATCATCTTCGTCAACAACTCCAGTTGGGAGGTACCCACAATTTCTTTCATGACCATGATCAGCAGCAGCAGCAGCAGCAGCAGCAGACTAGTGGCCTTATGGGACTAATGGATTCTTCAGCAGCATCTATGGAACACAGCTCAGGTTCAAATTCTGTCATATATAGTGGTGGAGATCACCATGGTAATAATAATGGGTATGGAAGCAGTACTACAGGGACTGGTGGTGGCTATATAATGCCCATGGTTATGAGTACAGTTGTAGCCAATGATGACCAAAATCAAGCTGATGGAAATAATAACAATATCAATGGTTTTGGAGATGGTGATGATCAGGAGGCCAATATTAAGGCGCAGCAGCTTGGTTATGATCATCATCCTCAAAATATGTTTCTTGGTTCAAGTAGTACTATAGATCCCGCTTATCAGCATCACGCAAGCAACAGGAACTTGTATTATCATCTTCCAGTACAGGATGATCAGCATGAATCGTCGTCAGTGGCAGTTGCTACTAGTAGTACTACATGTAACATGAATTGGGTACCAACAGCTGTTCCAACTCTTGCTCATCCTACTTTTACAGTCTGGAACGACACATAGCTAGACTATATATGTTCCATGTAGGGAGTAGCTATTAGTGATCCAGTAGCTAGCTAGCTAGGGAAACAAGATTTATACACTGAAATTTCTAATTCGATCTGATTGTTGATTCGTTCTTCTTATTATGCGCTTCGATAGCTAGACTACTTAATTTTTCCGGTTTGTGTCGAGTACTGTCCAGCATGCGGAATTTTAAGGGTGTAGGTGGCTAAAGATTGGAATTATAGCATGCGAGACGGATGAGATCGAGAGTATGAAATTCATAATTTTTTTTTTTGGAGTACGTACAAATTTTATTTTTTTATGTGAAATTAAAATCTCGAACGTAAGAATTTTTGTTTTAGTTAAAGGGTTGTTAATTTTAGCAGTGGCGGATCCAGCATTCAAACCTTGGTGAGTTGGTGGGGCTTGAAGTTTTTAACAAGAAGAAAAAAAAAATTATTGTGGAGAATATTGACAGTACAAGAGAATTTTATTAATTAAAAGAAAAATATACACCCTTCCATACAAGATAATATTCTTATTCACACCATTGCTTGCAATTGCACCTCGCTCTACATAAACAAATAACAAGTAACTAGCAATGACAATATAGCATATATATAGTTCGATTTCAGGTAATTGGATGGGTTTAACTAAGAGAAAATACATTTACACCAACAAAAAGTAGCATATATATAGGTTTTTTTTCATCCCACAATTCTCCTCGGTGGGACTTGAGTTCCCCCAAAAAGGGCCTGGATCCGCCCCTGAGTTTTAGGGTAAAAAAATATTGAGGTGCCATTAATGTTAAAACTAATCATTAAAGGTTGTAATTAGTTTTAGGGTTTACGTGTTTGCCGTAAACATCCCTTTGTTTAGCAGATCGATATGCATGCTATTGGTCGCTTAACTGATAACTCTTTGCCTCTTTAATAAGCTATATATACATGTATTTACACACGAAACACGGCCAGCATGTACATACACATTGCGTATATAGTACTGTATAGTTTTTCGGTTTATAAGTTCTTAAGAAGGAAAAAGGATATTTATACGTAGGTTAGGGCATAACCAATGGAGAAAGTACCGAGGAGAGTTTCACAGATAGGAGCCAAAACAAGTTGTGTGGGAACTGGGATTAGTGTGTCAGGTCAAAAAAGAAAACTAAAGACTGGGATTGCGCGCATTGGAGAAATCAGCGGAGGAGCACCCGTGCTTTCTCGGGAAGAAGACAGCCTGCAACTGCAACTGCAATTGCATGGATCATGATGCGACTCACTCGCACTGTACAGAACTAGAATCAAATCCATCAATCCTCCCATAAGCTAACTGGTCCTAGGTTTGCTCATTCTCCTCTCTTTCTTTCTAGGGCTTTTCATTAAATTACTCACATTGAAACCCTAAACCCTAGTAATTAAACTCACTCTTTGTTAATCGGGATTCCAACCTTTTGACCATTGACCATGCACCGGCTCTCGATCCCTCCCTCCCTTCTTTTCATAATTCGGTTTTGTTCTTTTCAATAATTTGTTTTTTTTTTATTTGTCAATCATACGGTGTTCTAAAAAACTCTTGTTTCCTCCCCTGGCCACCAAGAATATATTGAGATTTAACTCCAATAAGCGTCGGCGGAATTCGAACCCTGGTGTAGGGGTTCCACACCTGGATGCTCTTACCAACTTGACCACCTGTGGTGGTTTTTTCAATAATTTGTCTTAGATTACAACCAACCAATATAAGAGCATCGATGATGTATATTTGGTGCACCATCAAATCAACAACACCCGTACAGAAAGAATATACTTATGTATGTAACTTTTTTTTTCATTAAATAAATTTAACTCGTTTGATCGAATTTAAAAAAAAAAAAAAAAAAAAAAAACTACAAGCTAGGTACGTGGAAGTGTAGTTTTCGACTAGAAGAGAGAAGAGCGGGGGGGGGGGGGGGGGGGGGGGGGGGTTGTATAGAAATGGGAACACCCTCTACCGACGATGTTTGTTGGCAAAAGTCCGCTTAATTTTATTTTTTCAATTTAAGAAAATATAGAATAAAATTTGAAATTACAACTTTAGAATCTCGGTCACATTTAACATGCTTTTTCATTAACGTTGAATTTTAACGTATGGAAGGCTAGTTTTTATTCCAATGATAAAAAATTGCTCATTATAGCACATGGTTTATGTGGAAGATGGCATGTTGCAACTTTCCTGTGATCTTTGGACAGGTAAATGAGGAAGGATAAAAGTCCCAGAGAAAAAAGCCTTATGCCTGTACGCATGGTCCCCGGACGTAATAGTTTTGATGAACTAAAGAAACAAAAGGAAGGTTGGGCGATGACGAATTCGTCGTAGGTCCTTACTTGGTTAAATTCAGTACAACAGGGTAAATACCAAGAATACAACTCCCGAACTGGAGCTATAACAATAGAAGCCACATTCAGCGGGAAACGTTTGAAAGCGTGAATTTTTTTTGTCTTTGGTGAAATTGAGACTACTTTAGTTTGGCACATATCAAGCATGTATACCAAACAGATGTTCAATTGCTTACTATAGCCATGATTTTTGTGAAATATAGCATGTTGCAAATTTCTTGAGGTTTTCTTTAAGGGCAACGAAATAAACTGCACCCCTGCCTGGAAGTAATAGTTTTCAACTAAGAGAGAAATAAAGGGGGAAAAATTGGAACAACAGGCTATCGGAGACCTTGATTTTAAACTAAATTGAAATTATAGAATAAATATCGGGATTACGGAACAAATATCACGTTATGACAATATGGTCCTGTAGTCTTGTACTACACATAAATATGCGAACCAATATTTCATTCCCTCACAGGCTTATCTGAAACTCTGGATGTCTTGGAATGTATGTTGACCTTCTGTTCAACTCCCAACCACTTCTTGATATGTTGAAAAACCGTTTTGTCACTTAATAGGTCCCGGTGTCTTGCAGCTATTGCTACTCTTTCAACTGCAGCAAATCCATCTGCCTGCGCAATACGAAGAAACAAGTTTAATTCACTCAGATGCAGGCCGGAACCATTATCAAACTTGCTCCAAAGCAGTAACTTACAAATAAAGCCGTCATAGCCAGAGTATGGCTCAACACTGGCTAGAAAGTAGAAACTAAGAATACAAGTCTGCAACATAATATGAAAAGTCAGATACAACACCTTTGCTGATTCAGCAGAAACTGTTTCATCTCCATCCACATAAGAATACTGAGGCTGAAACAGACAAATTATGTAAATCACAAATGAGTCAAGCGCCAAAGATAAAAATATTTACAACCAAGGGACAGGGTGCATAAAAATACTAATACCAAAAGGACTGACCACTTCACAATTCTATTCGAGCATAATCATTGAGCCTAACGGGCAAAGTAGATCTACGGTGCGTAAACAAAAGTAAGAGTTACTATTTGATAAGTAGCATTGTTTTAAGCATATAATAAAGTTGTTATATGGGATAGCATCATCAAGACTTAGACATCATTTTTCATTAATAAGGCTCAACCTTGATCAGCTACAATCATCAAGGATACAACTCTGCTTGAAAATAGTCTTGGTACCGAAATACCAATAATGAGGCTGATAATCACAGATCAAAGGAGAGATGATCTAGGCTGTTTTAAGTTTGAATCCTTAATACTTCACACATGACTCGCAGAAAATTTAATAGTTCCAACAATAAATAATTTACCATTGAATGGCATATTTCAGACAAGTCTTCAATTGGAGATGCCTTCGAGCCATAACTGCATTAGTAAATGATTATATGTTTGAGATCCCCTTACCGACTTAATAAATTGCAACTTGATGAATACAGAAAACAGAAAGATGAAGAACAGAAAGTAATACATATGTACTGCTAGTCACTGTCTATAGTTCATTTCATTTTCACAAACTTTAGTGCCAAGGACATACAAAAAAATAAATGCATGTTATTCTTGACAGCCATTACTCTGGAAGATCTGCAGTCTAGTGTCAGTTTTATCAAGTAAAATTAACTTAGAAATAGCTGACAGTCATACCAGTTTGAAACCCTGATCACATGTCCTTGTTTTGATTTAAATCTGGGTTTAGCAGCTAGTTACTTGTGGATTTTTTTTCTTTGAGCAAACAAAACTACCATAGTTCAGATACCAGATTTCTTACATACCAAACATCAAAAGGTGTGTCAAAGGATATTCCATAAATGTTATAGAAGCAGACACCATCTGGTAGTTTGGCATTGTTGAGAACTTGGCGAGTCTCAGCAGCCCATCTGGAAATAGCAAAGTTAAATGGCAAAGCTATAGTTTTACCATCATAAGTTAGCTGCAATGAAAGAGAGTGACATAAGCTCTGGCTATTAAGGCAGGAAAGTAGTAACAAGTTTACATTGAGATTCAAAGTAAAAATTGCATCCCAGATACAGGAAATGTTCAAGCAGAGGAACATAGACGTTGTTTGCCAGAGATTGAAAAGGTGAACAGTATACCTAGCCAATCAACTGTTGTCCACTGTCGTGTGATTAAAATTACAATATTGAATCATGCTGATTAAGGAAGGGTATACCTCATGCTATGTTGGCAATTGAATTCATATCCGCTAAATACAAAAGTTGTTCAATTGCTAGTACAGTGTATCCTTATCAACTAAAAAATTGTTTTGAGCTATGATAATGATTTAGTGATAGATTTGGTCTTAGTTTTTTTTTCTTTCCTAAATACAGTTGAATACCGCACCAGAAGCAAGCAACAGCATGGCCGCATGAGTGAATGACACAAAAAAAACAAGTCAAAATTGCAAACACAGATGCTTTGACACAGAAATTTTGAAAACTTTTCGAGTTTCCTAGCCAGATTAAGCTGAAAAACTGTACCTCATTATGTCTCAATGCTTCTCTAAACAAAGTAATACTTTCAACGGGACCATAAGATTCCAGTTCAATAGAAGTTTCCCCATCCTTAGAATGCTTCCTCCAAACCTGAATTTCCGGCTGCTTTTTCCAATTAAAATCTGGATTGGCCAACATCTCGTAGATTGATGGACACTCAACCAACTATATGCGAAAGACAAGTATATAGACTGTTAGCTGTCAATATGCTCAAACCGTGTCGAAGAAAATTCACATGTCAGGAAACAATTTATTGTTTTTTTACTTTAAATTTATTTATTCTAAAGTAGTTGGAATTGTTGTTAATTGCATAGAACTCATTCACAGCATGTCATGCATGCGTACTTTCATTTGAGATAGTGGTTTACCAAGAAAGATGATAAACTGATGCCAATTAAGCTTAATGTATTACCAGCTGGTGCATAGTCCACCTTGATACAAAAAAAAAGCTTTCCAAGCCTTCAACAAACTGCAGTCCAGTTAAAAGAGAATCATTGATGCATCCTGGTGCACCTGTAAAGTGTGTGTCATAATCAATATTCAAGGATGAAGAATCAAGAAAACAATTAAAGAGATAACTGAAATTCTAAAAAGTTGGGTTGGTAAATTGTTGAGGTCATCCAACAGTGGGCTCAAACTCTTCCCAGAACTGTTGCAAATGCCTGTACGAGTTTCTTTACCTTTATGATTATCTAAAGCATCACAATTTGAATAATTTTTCAAAAATAAGGACAAAATATATGTCTGTTTATGGGTGTGAGAGAGGCAGGAAGGAGGGGCTTCAGCAAAACCAAATGCTTCAACTTCCAGTCTGAGAAACTTTGTTGTTTCTGACACAGTAAATAGTGTCTACATATTTCAAGCAAGTAATGGATTTGATGATAACTAACAAGATAAAACAAAATTCACTAAAAACGGAAAAAATAAGTAAAGAAAACCCCTATTGTGATTTTGACCGAAAACACAAAGAGGGGAGATCTAATGCAACTCTCTACACCTGAGAACATTCAATGGACAGATTTCAAGAACTTAACAAATGGCACGCACGAAACTACCTTGAAAAGGGCAACCGATGCAAATCCATTTACTCACATACTTTGAAAAGGCCTGCAGGTGAATGATTTAGAATAAATGGTTATGCCTCTTTTGAGATGGAGCTGTTTATATATTTGGCCCCACATTCACCAAGTCACTAAAAGATAGTATGCACACCTCATGATGAAGTGACATAAAACACATGACTAGCAGTCCACCCATTGAATGCGAAATTATATTTACTTTTCTACCGCCAGAAGCCTTGTAAGCAGTTTCCAATTTCACTTTAAGATCTTCCATTAACTTTTCAATTCTGCCAACATATTTGCTATGGTAGTCAGACATAGTGATAGTTGAATACCTAAAGTAGTCACTAGAATACCATAGTAATTGTAACAGAAACTAGGCAGGAACAGAAATAACCAGTTAAAAATAAATTACCTGTTGCTTTGTCGGAAATCATAGCCATATCCAAACAATGTGGTTCCCTTCTTATAGCCACAACCCACAAGCATATTTATCATATCATGAAAATAGTATACCTCTTTCAAATGTATGCATTTCACAAACTGGAAACATGGAGAGAGATATAACCATCACGATGTTTTAGGGTAAGTATCCAGCATAATAAAGGACAATATCTAGTTTCTTAAAATAATGAATAAGGAAAGATGAAATAAGCAAACCTATATGTTCTGAGGTGGGTTTAGGGTCTATGATAAAAGAAAAGAAAGGTTTCCCAATAATGCTGGCCACTATAAAGATAGTGTTCATTAGATGCAATTAGATAGACTTCAACCATCAGTCAATACCTACTAATTCCAAATAATGTACACAAGAAAAATGTAAGTAGTGACAGGCAGATGGATTCTTCAGTTTTAAGTCCAAAATCATGTTGATGATGAGCAAGAAGCAGAAGAAAATGATTGTTTCTTTAAAGGCAACTGGTTAGAATTTTGTTAAACAGAAGACTCGTTTGACATCAATTCTGTAATATCCATTACAGTTGCACCTGTGCTTTTCATCAAGACAGAGAGGTTGAAGAGTCAAAAGGTCTTTTCATGGTTTTGAAGAAAAAATGGAACTTTATTGGAATCATAACAAAAAAATAACACTCGACAGAGAAGAGTAATTAATATACTCTCACCGGGGACGGGTCTAGAATATCAATTGCATAGAGGCCATAATCATCATCTGGGACAACAATTTCATTGTCTTTGTCTAAAGTTTCTGTATAACCTGGAGATTAGGCAAATAGAGATTCATTAGAGCCTTGTACTTTGAAAACTTGAAAGATTCAAACTTTAGCAATTAGCAATTCAATTTTGAATGAGTTGGTTACAACATAGATGAGTTTTGATCATAATAATAATGTGAGTGTGTATGTTGTGCTGATTGATCATTCACATTATCTTTGAATGATAGAAACTAAACCAACAGTCTCCAATTCTGACCAACCAAAGAAAAAAAACAAAGGCTAGAGAATGTTCAATGTTGTTGTAGATGAAAATGAATGAGTAGTGCAGAGAAATGAAGAGAACCTGTTTTGGGATTATAGAGAGACCAGAGTTTCTTCCTGAATTCTAAGTCAGCCAATAGGATCCGTACCCAGACCCGAGTGTCGAAGCCCAGTTTTTTCCGTTTCGAAGTTAGAATGGAACCTCCGATTCCGGAGATGAGCAGGACCGGCTCCAGGTCCACGTCGTCGGAACTCCCGCGGTGGTTGTCGTCGAAACAGGGGCAGAAGCACAGCATCTCTCAGCTCAGCTAAGCGATGATCGAGTGAGAACCGACACTGCCGTTGCCGTTACTTTTATTCTCTTACAAAATTTTCAAAAGACGAAAATATAATAAACCCAATTCGCAATTAGGCCCTTCGACTTTAAATATATTAGAAAATTTAACGCTTTTTCTTACTTAATCTAGCACCTTCCTTACTCGGTAGATAGATCTGTTTCGTGTTTAGTAGCTAATTAAGAAACTTTGCCCTTTCTTATGGGAGGGGAAGTTGTTGGGAAGCGGGGTAAATAACGGGGAGTGGAGGGAGGGGTCAGAGCCCCACCAAACAGTCTAACCAAGGACTCGGTGGCACTTGGGCTCAACCGAAAAACAAAACACCAAACCAAAAGATACAGAGAGAGATGGAGACCTGAAACTCGCGTCTACAAATAAGATTCGGATATCCAGTTCCCCCGTTTCTTTTCTTTGTAGGGTATACTACTGACTAATGAACAAAACAAGGCTTCATCTAGAACCCTGCCGCAGATCACCAGTCTTCTCGCACAATCATGATGGTATGCTAGCAACTTATCCCAAAACAACTACTATCGTATACAACATGGCTTTGATATAATCAATTTTCATTGCGTCTTTTATCAGCTCAGACTTATCATATTTTATCAAAGGGCGAAGAAAGCATCAACTCCAAATAAATAAAACCATACTCAATTCAAATATCTGGGAACAATAACATCTGGCTCCAACAAAACATAAGTTTTTTTTTCAGTCTTCAAAATCCACAAAACAAAAAGGATTTCTTCATTGCATTCCTCAGATTGCTAACAAAAATGCTTCACAGGTCCTGCACGCTCAAGCCTACATAAGAAATTAAAACAAAACTGTCATAATGTGGCATCACAAATATATCAAAGGGCTCGTATAGAAGCTCATCTCAACAGAAACCAAAACTAGGGTAGAGTTGAACTACCCAAATAAGTTCAAATATACGAGAAAACTTGGAAGCCTAAACCAAACATCAAAATTAAAAACACAAGTGAACAATAAAAACTATACCTGGAGGAAGAGATTGCTTCAACTTGTCTGCCTTCTCGGAATCAAACACGCAAAGGGTGTAGAGGTACTTTGAGCACCGAACCTTGAACTTCACAGCGTCCTTCGTTCTCTTGATTTTGACAGAACGCGCATCCTTCCTTCTTGCAGTAAGGAGGAAATCCTTGATCTCGTGAATTTGCTTCGGCTGCCGATAGAAAAACAAAGCATAGACATTAAATCTTTAAATAATCTCAGTATATTCACAATCTTTAGAACCTATTAGTCATCACCTACAATTGTTTTAATTACTTTCTCAACAGTTAACACCATCTAAACTCTAAAGATAAGGCAGCACGCTAGTAGTAATCACACAATTGTCATCAAGCACCATATCCAACACCTAAAATGATTCATGATTGTCAGAAAGCAAAGATGTTGACTACAGTCGGCATCCTCTGATTCAAACCACAGGCACAGGATTCAACGAGAAGATTCAAAATACCGATTTGAAAACAATGTGCACAGGTTTACTATAAACAAAATAGAAGCCGATTTCGGCCTCCCAAAATCAACTACTTCAGCTCCAAACACACAAAAGAAACAATGGAGGATCATTTCATAATTTTCCAATTGAGTTAAATATGCATATCGGGAAAAATAGATACAGTAGAAACCATCTATATGTATTTTCATTTTCAAGGCTAGGCTCTACTGACTATACTTCTACCGAAAGATTAAAGAAATAATGAATAACCAAAATTGCATATACTACTAAATGGTATACAAAAGTACTATGACATGAACCAGTAACAATAATCGGTTTGCATCAATCATACTAGAGTGTGCTTCGTTCAGTTTTTGAATCAAATTTAGACAAAGAATTAGAGAGAAAGCGTACCATTGTGCTGCTTGCCGTGCAAACTCTGGACTTTGAAGGCGGAGCTGAATGGTGATTGTAGACGATTATATATGCAAACGGCGCAAACCCTAATCTACCCGAGACATTTATTTGTTGCTCCCAATGGGCCTACGGCTCTGGACTGCATGTTACAAGTACTGGAGCACAGACTTGTTTTTGCTGCAGGCTCTCTGTCTTACTTGACCCAATTTGGGGGTAAGAGGGAAAGGGTTGGGCCTGAGGCTTTTGGGTTTAGTTCCTTGGATTTTTTTATTTTACATATGTGAGAACAACTCCAAAAGAGAAAACAAAATTTCCTAAATTTATATAATTTTAAGAAATAATTATAAAGATTTTAGAGGTTGCTATAAAACACGGAATTTGTTAGAGTTGGAGATGAAAAATAGGCTGAAGCTTTCATTTTTTGCTTCCCTGTAATACAAAAATTATAAAGAAACTGTAGAAGCTGCTCTGATATGCCTTAATGTGGTGGCTAGTATTAATGTACACCAATTACAGTTTTGGTGGATGTACTAGTTTACTGGTTGGGTCATGTAATATCAACTAGGGCAGGGTTTTCGTTTTTTTGATTTAATGTTTTGAATAAGCGAATAATGCGTTCTAAAATAGAGATTATTTGTTTGAACTTTATACTATGTTTTTAGGCCGAGTAGAATACAGTTATTCTTTCTTACAGGGATTTAAATTCTGATGCATGTTTTGTCCTAACATGAGTCAGTAAAACCATATGGGTATCTTTTCTCTCTAAAAAAAAACAAAACAAAACAAAACGTATTTGAGTTAATACTGTTTTAAATTAAGTCCTTGACCTAAAGCACCAAAATGAACAAAAACTATCTCACTTACCCCAGCAACAGAAGTTTATTCCCACTTACCCTGTTTAAAATAAAATGACAGTTTTGCCCTCTCCTTAATTAATTAATTATAAGAGAACCTCTCTCCTCTTTTCCAAATCTGCAGCACCTCTCTCTCTCTCTCTCTCCGGTGAAGGACTGGGACCGTGGCGGCCTAGGCGGGCATAATTCCGACGCTCACTTTAATCCATCACACGACAGAGGTGGCAGAGAAGGTTTCAGAGGCGGAGGAAGTTCCGGAGTCGTGGCTCCGGCGCCGACTCAAGGCTTTCGAGTCGTTGACCTCTGATCAATTCGAGTCGTCCAGTTTTTGCTTCAATGACACACCGCCTGGCTCGGGCTTTCGCTGCCACTGCCGAGCGGGCAATCGACAACGGGGTTCTTGCAGGACATTTACAGGTGGGCCCTTAAAAAGTCTGACCGGGTCAAGAAGTCGCCCCAAGTTGACTCGCCAGCGAGAAAGGGCCAGGTCTTCACGTCTCACAGTCGGAGAAGATGTGTGGGTGCCCAGAGCATTTCTAGGTGCCCAAATCAAATTTTTTTTTAAGTAACGGGACAGAAGGAAAGAAAAATAAAATTTGAATGTCTATTGGGGGGCAATAGACGTTTGAATTTATATAATCTCTTCGTTTTTTTCTTTAATCAAAGTTGTATTTGTCTAATTTTAGGTAGATTAGTTTCCATTCAGGAGATCGAAAATTCTAAAGGGGGCAATAGACGTCTATTGGGGGGCAATATATGGCTGATAGAAGTCTATTGCCTCCCAATAGACGTCTATTAGGGGGTAATAAACTATTGGGGCAATAGGCGTCTATTTGGGGGGGCAATACATAGCTGATAGTCTTTTATTGGGGGGCAATAAACTATCGGGCAATAGACGTTTATTGGGGGGGGGGGCAATAGATGTCTATTAGGGGCAAAAAAACCTTTCTGGTGAGATTTTTAGCAAATTCCTGTGGGCGGCTGCAGGTGATCGGGCTCCGGCGAAGTTTCCTATGGTTTATCTCTCTTCCATTTTCTCTCTCTCTCTCTCTAAGTTTCAAATGGATGAGGGTAAAATGGTATTTAAAAAAAAATCTTAATGGGGTATTAGGAAAGACCTCCTTAGATTGTTTTGGGTAAGAAGGAATTAAAAAAACTTAGTGGGAAAAAAATCTCTAAAAATGAGGTAAATAGACAAAAATCTTTTTAAATTTTAATTTTTAAATTTTACATAAGCTACATTTATTAAATTTTTTTTTTTTTTCCACCAATTTTGGTTATTGGCTTCTTGCTGGTGGTTAAATATGTTTTGCGGTTCAGAAATCGGGGGACTTGGACCTCATTCACTTACTCGAAGCGACCATGGAGGTTCATCTAAAACCTCTATGCAGCTCAACAGCTGTCTTATCCCCCAAAGCTTCCAATACTAGACTACCACAGTTACCACGCAAGTCCACTTCCTCTTGTGCTTCTCGTATATCCTACAATTTACCTTTCTCCACTACGCTTTCCACACCTTCTAGATTCTCTCCTTCTGGTGCGTTATTCTCAAGCTTTTTATTCTATGCTGTGAATGGGTTTTGGTTTCTTTGTGTGCATTTGGAGCTGTAACTGGGTTTCATCACTTTCTGGATATTTCTGAACGGGTTCACATATGTCTGACTATCTTTTATGCCTTAAAAGAAAGATTCGATTTTGATGGCTGTATGGTGGTTTTCGAAAGTAAAGTCTCATGCTTGACTCGGTTAATGCATGCTTTTACATTTATACACGGGGTAGAGAATGAATTCCAAATTTGCTTAAATGGTTGATGTTTGGTTTGTCTCAGTTTTATTTGCGACACCGGAGAGTAGTCAAGTAAGCGCGGAAGTCAACACCAACGAAAGAGAATGGGCGATGCAAGGTCCGTCTTTAATGTTTACTTAATATCGTTCAATCAGTTGCAACTTGCAATGTTGTCATTTGCTTCTCTTTTTCTCTCACAGATTTCTATACATTGAGAAGGGAGGTAGAAATTGCGGCAGGACGTGTTGAAGAGATAAGAGCTTCCGCTTGTCTGGAACAGTTGGAAAAAGAAGTTGCCGAGTTGGAATCCGAAGCAGCTGATAGCTCCTTTTGGGATGATCGAGCTAAGGCTCAAGAGAACCTTTTGGCCCTCACTGATGTCAAAGACAGAATAAAATCGCTTACTCACTTCAAAACACAGGTCTATTAACTTTCTTTTTTGTTTTCTTTCTTTCAGCAGAATGGCATCGTTGTTGTTTTCCTAGATCATAGGATTGTGGTTGAAGCGTAATTATGTATGAAGCGTGCAGTTTTAATAGGATGATGGCCATTCCCTGCGAATGTTGTATACATTTTCTATTCCAGCTTTTTCACATGTCATAGCGGATATGTATTAATAGTTCTATGGGAAAGTATTTCAAAGGTCTTAAAAAGAGGTGCCTATTCGATGAAAGCAAAAACAATAGGGTTCACATATCACTTATGGTATCCTTTCATCAATTGCAATCTCATGGGGATGCTACAAAATCTCTTTTTTAAGGTTGTGATTATACATCTTATTACCATGTGCATGCTCTGATAGAACTTGAGGACATTGGCAGATGGGCGCATGACAAATTACCATTTAACCCAAGTAACTTGGATGAGTTTGGAGTAGATCTGTAGTTCAAACTTAAGAGTAACAAGGAAGAATAGTTGTTTTTGTCCTATGGTGTTGTACTGGAGTTGACATAGAAACAGGATTTCAGGTTGACAGGTTGCCAATTAAAATTACTGCTTAAGACACACACACAAACACACACACATTAGTTGCATATCTTAAAGATCAGACCGTGAGCTACTTCTAAGTATCATTGTGTTTAAAATACATTGGATGCAGGTTGAAGATGCAGAAACAATAGTCAAGCTAACTGAAGAGATGGACTCCACAGATAATGCACTTCTTGAAGAGGCTGCCAGTATCATCAAGGAATTGAACAAGGGAATGGATCGGTTTGAGTTAACTCAACTTCTTTCAGGGCCTTATGACAAAGAAGGTGCTGTTATTTCTGTTACAGCCGGTGCTGGAGGCACTGACGCACAGGTAATAAGGACAACATGTGCAAAGCAAGAGCAAATCATTCTTTTGATTCTTATAATTACGTTGATGGAAATGTTCAATTCTTTGAGATGCATTTATAGGGTGGTGAATTGACCATACCGATCATGAATATCGCTCTTCTCGTTCATGAACTTCTCTTAAGAATTTTAAGACACAGCTATCTAGTTCATACCTAGCCAAAACTAGCTTTCCCCACTTTCTTTCATCTGTTGTGATTACTCATGGGTCGTACATCCAATTTTCAGCAATTACAAAAGTTGTCGTCAGCATTCACTATGCGTTTTTTTTTCTTTCTTTTTTTCTTTTGCACTTCTGCTTGGTTCTTTACAAGTGGTAGTAGAATGATGTTTCTGATTGTTGATAAGCTGATGAAGATTCTAAAACTCTAAATTGTTTAGCCTATCCTTTGTCTAAGTCCCGTTTCTATCAAAACCGAAATTTAACTTCCGTAGCATCTTTATTCTATTCCTCTTTAGGCTTTACAATGTCAATATGTGCGTTACGAAAGTTTTTAATTTTTCTTTCCATTTGTTAATTGGTTATGTTTCTAAGTTTTGATTATGTTATTTTTTTTCAACTATCCTGACAGTCAATGGCTTAACACATGAAACATAAAATAAAGGAAAGGTCTGAATTCCCCAGAATGACAGAGATGTTCAGAAGTCCTACATGTAGAAGTTTAGAAGTCTCACCCGGACTTTTCATGAGGGTTAGGTTAGTGTTTTTTCAATTCTTTTCTGTAGGAAAAAAAATTATACATTAGAAAGATATAAGATAATTATGATCCACCACATGCATGCAACCACAATGATGTGTTATTTAGAATAGTGTTCAGGTTAGTTCACAACACTCGTCTCAGTTTTATGCATGTTTTTCCTGTATAAAACCTTTGATAATTTTCAGTGCAGGATTGGGCTGAAATGTTACTCAGGATGTATATGAGGTGGGGAGAAAAGCAGAGATACAAAACTCGAGTGGTTGAGAGATCCCCAGGAGAGGAAGCTGGAATTAAGTCGGCGACACTCGAAGTTGAAGGTCGTTATGCTTATGGTTATTTGTCTGGGGAGAAAGGCACACACCGCATTGTACGACAGTCTCCTTTTAATGCCAAAGGTCTTCGCCAGGTATCTATAAACCCAGTGCTTACTATACATTTAATTACAAAATACAAATTATGAGGAAAGAATGGTGAAGTTACACATAGATGCATGTCCAATCCCTAGTGCATGTTGTAATTTGAAGTTAGCTGTGATGCAGACAAGCTTCTCTGGTGTGGAAGTGATGCCTCTCCTACCTGAGGAATCACTGAAAGTTGAAATACCTGAAGAAGACCTGGAGATAACCACTTCAAGGGCAGGTGGGAAAGGAGGTCAGAATGTGAATAAAATTGAAAGTGCTGTCCGGATTACTCACATCCCCACTGGTGTTACTGTTCGCTGCACAGGTTGGTTTCTTCATATATATTTAGAGTTTTAGACCCTATATACACACACATATATATAGATATGTATTAACTCTTGCTTAGTATGTGATGACTGATTGCGTTGTATCTGTTGACCACAATGCACCATTGTACAATGGAATGGAATGCAATGCAGAAGAGAGATCCCAGCTTGCAAACAGAATAAAGGCTCTAAGCAGGTTGAAAGCGAAGCTGTTGGTGATAGCTGAGGAGCAACGAGCATCGGAAATTAAGCAAATACGAGGAGATGCAGTGAAGGCAGAGTGGGGGCAACAAATAAGGAACTATGTGTTCCATCCGTACAAACTCGTCAAGGATGTAAGGACAGGATATGAGACATCTGATATCACTTCTGTGATGGACGGTGATTTGGAGCCTTACATCAAAGCCTACCTCAAACATAAATACAGTATGAAAATCAGTGCATCAAGTACAGCCTAGGCTGTTGCTAGTTAAATTAGTTCACTTTTATTGGATTGACACCCAATTTTCATTAAAAAATGTAGTATTTTCTTTCATTATTTATATTTTATAAAGTTGAAACTTATTAATGGAGGAGAAATTAAAATCTTTCTTGGTTAGCATTACTAGGTAGCTTTAGAGCTCTCTTAATAGTGATACAAGTTGTTTGTGCCCTCTGTGGGTGGTCACTATGTACTTTTAAACCACATTTTGTTTTAATGGATTGACATTCAATTTTCATACAAAATTGGTAGTGTTGTCTTTCTTTATTTATTTTTTATAGAGCTAAAAATTATTAATGGAGGAAAGCTAAAAATTATTAATGGAGGAGAAAACAATACAAAACAAGGTAAGGCATTACAAAATTAATTTTTTGTCAACATTAAAATATTTCTAGGTTGGCATTACGTAGGTAGTTTTAGAGGTCTCTTAGTGATGCAAGTTCTTCGTGCCCTCCGTGGTGGTCACTGTGTACTATTAACCACATTTTCTTTAATGGATTGACATCCAATTTTCATTAAAAAATGTAGTCTTTTCTTTCATTATTTATTTTTTATAAAGCTGAAACTTATTAATGGAGAGAAATTAAAAAATTTCTTGGTTAGCATTACGTAGGTAGCGTTAGAGCTCACTTAGTATTGATACAAGTCGTTCGTGCCCTCCGTGGGTGGTCACTATGTACTGTTAAACCATATTTTCTTTTAATGGATTGACACTCAATTTTCATAAAAAATTGGTAATATTTTCTTTCTTTCTTTATTTATTTATTTTTTATAAAGTTGAAACTTATTAATGGAGGAGAAAACATTACAAAATAGGGCAAAGCATTACAAATAAAATTTGTGTCAACATTAGAATCTTTCTTGAGTAAACTCAGGCAAACGACCTCGAACAGAGGAAATAGGATCACAAACTCCTTTCCTATAATTAAAGATTGCATCAATCTTCCTAGCAATAAGACTAGAAGTCAAAAGACTGAAGAAAAGTTTCAAAGCAAAACTCAAATGACATGAGAAGTTTGTGTGTTATCTAGAGAGTAGAGACACACATAAAACATTTATACTTAACAACGTAAAGAAAACCTCGCATATGCATTAGAAAATGTTAAAAATTCAAGTTATGTTTTCAGTGGAAGCTCATGTGAACCAATTTAGTTGAATATTGCCTTTTTTTTTTTTTGGTTAGATACTTGAATATTACTTCGAGTGGCGTTTTGACCAAAAAAAAAAGGGAAAAAAAGAAAAAATGACGTCAGGGGGACAATTGTAGAAATTCACTATGTTGTTCTCCTATTTGGTCTGACACGGTTTGACGTATTTTGTTTGTTTTATTTTTAATTTTGGAGGTAGGGGAATCGCGTAGTGAGGTAGGGGAATCACAATTCACACACATGCTTCGCTTTCCCTTGTCAGAGCGGTTTCGAATGTTTCTCTCTCCTCGTCAACTTCAACTTGAACTTGAACTTCCAAGGTCTTCAACTTACGCAGTAAGGGGAGGAGGAGGAGGCCAGGAAGGGAAGTCGCTTCCTTTGGAAGTTTTTCCCCTCTATAAATATCTTGCTTGCTGTCCCCCTAAATACATTGCATTAATTCTTAAATACATTGAACTTTCTTCCTGTCTGCGGCTATAAATACCCACCTCCTGGCTCTCTCTCTCTCTCTCTCACTCTCTCAGTGAGTGACAGTTGCATTGTTTCTCTCTGAATTCTCATCGCTTCTGCTGCTGCTGCTACTCTGCGATCAGTTTCCCAAGCTTTAGCAGTTGGTTGTGGCTTTACATTACAACACAACATTCCCGTTTCTCTTTTGCGATTTGTAGAGTGCGAGTGAGATTCTGGGACAGATTGAAATTTGAATCTTGTTGTCGTAGGAGATGGCTATGGAACCAACTCGCATGGAGGTTGACGATGGAACCCAACAATCTGCTGATCCTCTCCCATTCGCCAGAAGGTCGCTTAATTCCCTTTTCTTCTCTTCTCTCTTTGTTTGTTTTGCTACAACTCTTGCTTTTTTCCTTTTGATTGTTTGGTCCAATAGAGAGAGAGAGAGTTTTCTTGATTCTTTGTTTGGTTGATCATTGAAAATGGATTATTAAAATCTCTATTATTGTGGCTCTGGTTGGTTTCTGCTTTACAGTTACCAACTGGAAGCATTGGATGCAGCAATCAAGCGCAACACCATAGTGTTCTTGGAGACCGGCTCTGGCAAAACTCTGATTGCCATAATGCTTCTTCGGAGCTATTCCCATTTGCTCCGTAAACCTTCTCCCTTCGTTGCTGTCTTCTTGGTTCCCCAAGTTGTCTTGGTTCAACAGGTATGCTTGCTGCCGATTGCAAACCCCTCTCTCTACTGTCCACATCAACATTTATCACCTAGATAGATCTTCCTACTTACTTGTGTATATGTTTATGCCTGCACTATAGCTTCTGGATCATTCCTCTTACTCGTGCATTTTCTTATGATATTGTTATCAGCAAGCTGAAGCGATCAAAATGCACACCGACTTGAATGTTGGTATGTATTGGGGAGCAATGGGAGTCGACTTCTGGGATGCTAAGATGTGGAAGCAGCAAATAGAAAAATATGAGGTGGGAATTTTGATGATGAAAATATTATTTTATCTCAGAGCTGCTTCATTCGGACATTTACTTATTTTGTTTTTTATATTTCATAATCCACATTTTGGCTGCTTTAATTTGTTTCACATTTTTTTGTTTTTCAGTTTCTGTGTTCTTCCTTTCAAACATTGTTGAGGCCAAAAGCCATTTGATTTCTAAATGGACCATATGGCAGTCAAAAAAAATATTTTAGGTCCCTTAATGTTTTAAAGTGCACAATCTTTTGAGACACAATCTGCCAGGCATTGTCAAGCCATTGGTTAACAAAATTCCCAAGAGACATATAAAATCATTCTAACGTCAAGTTTCAGTTTTACCCACTGCTCTCTATTTCTTAATGGCAGTGTTCATGAGTGTGAATGTGTGAATGTGACATACGAAAACATATGGCAGCCCTTCTGGTCCTTAACTTTTATCTTTTTGATTACAGGTGCTTGTGATGACTCATGCAATATTGCTGAATAATCTGAGGCATAGCTTCTTTAAACTAAGCATGATAAAGGTTTTGATCATGGATGAATGCCATCATGCCAGTGGGAAACACTCATATGCTTGTATAATGAGGGTGAGCTGTCTATTGTTTGATTTTGTGGAATTAACAAAAATAGCAACAGAAAGTTTATAGCATCTCCATTAGGAACGTGATTAATTCTTTAAATCTTTTATATAGCTCTGTGATTACTTAATTAGTGAGAAAATTTATTTACATGTTAAATGTCACATTAACATCATCATAGCTGTGCTACAAAATTGAGTGATTGGAAGTTATTGTTCCCTAGCTGTGATGCTTCTTCATCATCAGATAGTTGCATACCCAGTTCATGCTTTTGTAGTATTTGAATTATTTGGGTGATGTGCAGGACTTCTTTCATCGTCAGTTAGAGTCTGGTCAATCTGAGCTTCCAAGAATATTTGGAATGACTGCTTCCCCCATAAAATCAAAAGGTATTTGCCTTGAGAGTTTTTTTTTATATCATATTTATTATTAGATGCATTTATGAGAACTTATTTTATTTTCTTTTGGTATAGGTGGAAATCCAGAGTTATCCTATTGGAAAACAATCCATGAACTTGAGACACTGATGAATTCAAAGGTGTATACTTGTGTTGATGAATCTGTGCTTGCTGAGTTTATACCAACTTCAACTCCCAAGTTTGAAGTTTACAAATGCGGGAAGATTCCATCTGCCTTGTATACATGCTTAACAAATCAGTTGAATGTTTTGAAAGAAAAGGTGTGTATTTTATGTTATGGTATATGATATGTCATAATTGCCATTTTACATTTGTCATATTATGAATTTTGAATTTGATTAATTTTTCTATGGAGTAATTGCTCGTTGATAGAATTCTCTGTAAGGGGAAAAGGAAGGATAAAAACAAATGAGTAGTGGTACAGGATTTCTGTACTGAATCCTTAGCATTACAAAATGTCTTTTAGGGGGGCTGGAATTCTGTATAAATCTTTGTAATTCAAAACTTGAATGGACATTAATGCTTATTGACAATTGGTTTACTGCTTTTTAGCATGAGTTGTCGACAAAAAGTTTGGATCTCGTTGAATCTTCACTATCCATAAGGAAAAAGCTGATGAAGTTTTTTTCAGCTTTAACATTTTGTTTGGAAGAACTTGGTGTTTGGCTTGCTTTAAAGGTAAATTGTTTTGGGTTATGTTCTAGTTGTTGTACGCAATTGGCATAATTGACATCATTGCATTTTCATTTGAGAAACAGGCTGCGTGGTTCTTTTCACACAACGATACTGACATCTTTACATGGGAGAAGCTAGATGTGATGGGTGAGAGAATCATTAGAAGTTTCAGTCTAGAAGCCTACAAGTCATTTGCACGTCTTCTTCCATCTGGTATGCCTACTGTGGGTTTTTGTTTTCTTAGTACTGGTATAAACTTACACATGTTATTGGTTTTTACGTTGTTTCCTTCTCTTTTTGTCTTTCATCTTTCACTTAGATCCAAAGTGGATGATTTCTGATGATTTCATAGGCAATGTAAACAAAGGGTTTCTAACTTCCAAAGTTATCCGTCTCATCCAGTTGCTTCTTCAATACAGGTTGGCTTCTTCTCAATTACCGTATATGCTTGTGAATAGATTTAGGATAGTGTGGAATCGGTTGAAATTTGAATGTTCGAAGGATGGTGGTCAGTATGCAATTTCATTGATTCACATTTTGTTTCTTCTTTATGGACTGTTTTGCTTTTATTTTTTATTTTTTTTTATTGTGTTATGTTATATTTTCTGCTCACTAGTGATTCTTAATATAATTGAACACAGGGGCCTAAAGAATTTGAGATGTATAGTTTTTGTTGAACGGGTCATCACAGCAGTTGTCCTAGAATCTTTATTGAATGAATTTCTTCCTAAACACAATGACTGGAAGTCAAAGTACATTGCTGGAAATAACAGTGGGATGCAATCCCAGACCAGAAAAAAACACAACGAGATTGTTGAAGAATTTCGTAACGGCATGGTATGGTAACTTTGTCCATTCAGAATGAAAAACAATCTTTCCAATTTCCATGAAAGATATTGACAATGATATATGTTTCAGGTGAACATCATTGTTGCAACATCGATTCTTGAAGAGGGTTTAGATGTTCAAAGCTGCAATCTGGTTATCAGATTTGACCCTTCTTCCACTGTTTGTAGTTTCATACAGTCTAGAGGCCGTGCTAGGATGCAGAACTCTGATTATGTATTAATGGTGGAAAGGTAATAGTTATATTGATTTTCCTTTCAAATAAAGTTTATGGCATGGCTTTGTAAAATCCTTTGAAGTAAATGTCTTCCCTACCTTTCTCTTGGTATCATTCTTGTTGTCAGACTTGCCAGTAATTTTTTTATTTTTTTTTGGGAAATTCAGATTGTTTTTTTTTTTGGTGTTAATCATCTAGATAGATCTTTAAAAAATCAGTATGTGACTTGATCTCCTTTGTTGTTTTCTACAGTGGAGATTCAAATACACATTCTCGGCTACAAAATTATCTTGCCAGTGGAGATATAATGAGAAAGGAGTCCCTACGACATTCTTCTCTTCCCTGTAGTTTGCTGGAAATCGATTTACAGGATGATGGCTTCTACAGGGTCGAAAGCACTGGAGCAAGCTTGACCCTGGAGTCTTCTATTGGTTTGATGTACTTCTATTGCTCCAGGCTCCCTTCTGATGGGTTAGTCCCATGCAACTCTCTTTTAGAGCTACGAAGTCTTTTATTCATTAGTTTTGAATAAAAGTTTTATTTATTTTTTTGCATAAAAGTTTTATATATTTTTTTACATTCTTCTTCTAGATATTTTAAACCTGCTCCAAGGTGGGATGAAGAGACCCGCACTCTACATCTTCCCAAGAGCTGTCCAATACCTTATGTTCGTGTAGAAGGAAGTGCTAAAATTCTGAAGAAAATTGCATGCTTTGAAGCTTGCAAGCAACTTCACAAGATCGGTGCTTTAACAGATAATCTTGTTCCAGATATTGTTATGGAAGAAGCCCCACAAGACTTTGGTAACTTCTCTAACACTTTGTTTTCCAACCTTCTATTGTTTCAAATCGCGAATAATAAATTTGCTCGACAGTGATAGTAAATGTCAAAATATTTCTCTCTTTTTATTGTTCTGAACTGAACACTAAAAAGAAAATGAACACTCAATGACTCATAAACTTATATATATTTCTAAATGCTCTATGTGCAGAGAATGAGCCTTATGATGAGGAGCAATCCAGTTATGTCCCAAGTGAATTGGTCAAACCTTGTCCAACTGATACTAGCATTTTGTATCACTGCTACTTTGTAGAGCTGGATCAGAATTTCGGATATGAGATTCCGACTATTGATTTTGTGCTTGGCATGAGGAGTGAGCTTGACAGTGATATTCCAAATTTGCATCTTGAGTTAGAATTTGGCAGGGGTTTTTTAACAGTGAACTTTAAATATGCTGGAGACATGCTTCTTGATTCAGAGCAGGTAAATGTTTCTTTTTCTTCATTAGGTTTGTGGTATTATATGATGCATTAATGTGTTGTTTCTGATTATTTAGGTGCTACTCTGTAGAAGATTCCAGATCACAATTTTCCGAATTCTAATGGATCACAACTTGAATAAGTTGAAAGAAGCTTTAAATGGACTTTGTTTGGGAGAAAATCTTGGACTTGATTATTTGTTGCTCCCAGGGACCAGAGTAAATCAGAGACCTTCGATGATTGATTGGAAATGCGTCACATCGGTGTTATTTTCACGTGAAGAATATAGCAAGGAACACACAGAATGTTCTATACCCAGTTTTGTACATACCAAAAACGGTTTGATTTGTACCTGCATGATCCGGAACTCCGTGGTGTGTACCCCTCATAATGGTAGCTTGTATTGCATCACTGGTTTGTTGGAGGAGTTGAATGGGAACTCACTTCTGCAGCTTAGTGATGGCAGAGTTCTCACTTACAAGAAGTACTATGTAGCACGGTATGTTATTTTTCTGTATACATACCTCACTATTTTCATGTGATTAATGAACTTGTGTTCAAAAACACAAGGATATGAAGAGTAAGTGAGCATAGAGCTTTGATTGCATTTGATACGATCTTAGCAACATTTATCAGTAACTTATAGTATTCTCCAATTGCAGGCATGGGCTCAACTTGCGTTTTGACAAACAGTTGTTACTGAAAGGAAAACGCATTTTCCACGTGAAAAAGCATGTTCAGAGGGGCGGGCAACAGACAGAAAAAGGTCCAATTTTCTTACATCTTACATGTAGATGAGAATGTCAAGTTTCATTTAAATAGTCTGCCTGCTTTCTGCACACTTTGTATTCTTGCCTTCTGAAAGAATTATACTTTTTCACAATCTAAATGCAGCTCCATATATATGTATATTCATAGATATATTTACATAGATATATGCTATTAGTTATATATCATAATGTGGTTTGAAGAGACGGATAACCTTGAGTCTAATGTGTCCAATGGGTCCAGTTGTAAGCTCCTCATACTCAATTGTTGTAGAATAATGAGCTTAATTTTTTTTTTGTTTTCCCTTTGCAGAATCAAGCAATATATATGTGGAGTTGCCTCCTGAACTGTGTTCTATAATCATGTCACCCATATCACTCAGCTGTTTATACACATTTTCATTTGTTCCATCTATCATGCATCACCTGGAGGCTCTACTTATTGCTGCCAACTTGAAAAAGATGCTTTTGGATCAGTGCATGCAAAATGTCAATATTCCAACCATCAAGGTACTTTAATACATTTTTCAATAGGACAAGGTATTAAAAATTTAGGGTTTAGTAAAACCTTGCTAAACCCAAAACATTTAGGAATTGATATATCACATTCGTATATATAGTGTTTGTTGATAGTTTCCATTGACTTTTCTTAAACTTGATGAAACTGAGTGGTTAGTCTATGTCATAAGTACATTCTACAGTGAACTGATAAAGTGATTATCCTTACTGGATGCATATGATGGACCTAGGTTTGGGTAAATCTTCTGACAGTAGATAATGTATTGAGAAGCTTATTTAGTCTCTGTACCAGTATATTTTATGTAGTCTTGGTGTTTTATCAAAGTGTAGGGTTCAAGTCTGATTTTCTTTTTTCTTCCTTTGGTTTGTTTAGCTTGTGCCTTAGCCTGAAATCTACTTCATTTGTGCCATCTGATATCTTTTTATAGGTCTTGGAAGCTATTACAACAAAAAAAAGCCAAGAAAAAATTCATTTGGAATCCCTAGAGGCTCTTGGAGATTCATTTCTTAAATATGCTGCTAGCCAGCAGCTTTTTAGAACCTATCAAAATAATCATGAAGGCCTTCTAAGTGTAAAGAAAGACAGAATAGTTTCTAATGCTGCCCTTTGCCGGGTTGGATGCAACTACAAACTTCCGGTAACAATTCTTTATCTGTATATTATTATTAAGTTGTTACCAGGATGTTTATTATATGAAATCAGCAAACACGCCATATTCTGTATTATAACTATGCCATTGTTTCATAATGTGTAGGGCTTTATTCAGAACGAACCTTTTGATCCAAAAAAATGGATTATACCTGGAGACTTTTCTGAACCTTGTCTGTTTAAAACGGAGTTTCTTACCAATGAAAGAAATATCTACATTAGAGGAACAAGGAAGATTAAAAGCAAGAGTATTGCTGATGTGGTTGAGGCACTAATCGGTGCATTTCTTAGCACTGGCGGTGAAATGGCTGCTGTGTACTTCATGAATTGGGTTGGTATAAAGGTTGATTTTACATATATACCATATGAGAGGAACTTCCCAGTGGAGCCAGAAAAGCTTGTTAATGTGAAACATTTAGAATCTCTACTGAACTACTCATTCCGTGATCCTTCCCTTCTAGTGGAAGCACTAACTCATGGTTCTTACATGCTCCCTGAGATCCCAGGATGTTACCAGGTACATCCACTGATTTAAACTTCTTCCATGCACATCAGCGTACTGTAATTTACATGTCAATCTCATTATTTGGATGTTAACAGATAAATGACGGTTCTTCGATTTAATTTTTAGTTACTCACTCCCTCTTTCCCTTTACCTCCTTCCCTGAATTTTTCACTCACTTGCATGGAATACTATAATACCCTCTTTATGTCAGTTCAAGTTTATTCAAGCTTTACCATCTGTTCATCTCTGTTATTTGTTGTGCAGCGGTTAGAATTTCTTGGGGATGCAGTCTTAGATTACCTGATCACTATTTATTTGTACAAAAAATATCCTAGAATGTCACCAGGAGTTTTAACTGACATGAGGTCTGCTTCGGTGAATAATGATTGTTATGCCCGATCTGCTGTGAAGGCTGAATTGCACAAGCACATTCTCCATGCTTCACACAAGCTCCACAAGGATATAGTTCGCACAATTGCTAATTTTCAGAGGTTATCTACAGAATCTACTTTTGGCTGGGAATCTGAGACATCATTCCCCAAGGTTAGTCATTTCCTAAACCCTATGTTTCTCTGTAGCACAGGAAGAAAATTCTGCCATAACTAATGGTCTTATAACATTTATCACATAGATCAAATTGAAGAATGTCCAACAATTAATCCCCCTGGTGAAGGGGTTCTCAGAAGAACTTTCTCTTTCTTTGTAACAGGTACTTGGAGATATTGTCGAGTCTCTAGGAGGGGCAATTTATGTTGATTCTGGATATGATAAGAATATTGTATTTCAGAGTATTCGTCCTCTCTTAGAGCCCTTGGTTACTCCAGAAACAATGACGCTTCATCCTGCAAGAGAGTTGAATGAATATTGTTCGAAAATGCATTATGATATGAAGAAACCAGTGAAATCCTTCCAAAATGATTCTGCTACCATTACAATAGAGGTTGAAGCTAATGGGGTCACATACAAGCATGCATCAACAGCTTCTGATAGGAAGACAGCAAAAAAATTAGCATGTAAAGAAGTCTTGAGGTCCTTGAAAGAGAGAGCTGAATCATCAAAATGAACTACAGATTCAAATGCGAAGGATGCAAGACATGGTCGTGTACATAGTAATGTATATCAGTATGCTGCTTTTTAGTTGTCAGGTGTGGCGGAATTGTAACAGCCGTTGGCAATGACAGATTATGTGTAATTGATTGATGGAGTAATGTAAATGCATTGGTGTAGACTACAATGTAGTATAAAATGCAGTACTGCTGCCCCAATCAATGATGTATCAGTTGTTTCACATTTATAGGATTTCCTTATGTATTATGCATTGTGTTCAGCGTTCTCGATTTTCTTTTATGTCTGCATTTAACACAGGTTATGCAGTAGAAAACAGACTACACTGTTTAAAGCAGTTAGAACTTAGAAGAGCTGAATTCGTGAGTGCAGCTGGTGTTGGTTCGGGTCGTGGTGAGATCGAAGAGGGCCGTAAAGAGTGCTGCCGCCAACTGGGCCTGTAATGATGGGCCGGTTTCTAGCCCAATATCGGTCTGGGTCATAATTTTTCTCTCTTTCAATCATCCCCTTTTCTTTATTTATTCTTTAGGAGGCTTTTTGGCTACTAATTATTTTGCAACAAATGGCCGTCTCTCAAAAGGCAATTAATAAAGGTCCCCCAATCTTTTTGGGTTACAATCAGTAGCTTCTTAGTGACCCAAATCCTAAACCCTAAACCCTCCTCAACCCTTGATCATTTCACTCATCATACGTAGTGAAAAGGACATAATTTCACCCACAATTAAGAATCATTCACTGATTAATGCCATAATGTCACATACAACCATCTATGCTGGCTGTCCGATGGAGCTGCATTTCACATATTCATGATGCCTTCTTTTTCCCAAATAGTAAGCTCAATGAGTAAGTGTTGCCCTTCCTTGCAGCAGCTTCAACTCGATTTCCACCAATCTAGAGGTTATTTTAACCAACTCCAAATCAGTTTTGGCAGAAGTAAATCAGAGAAGCATTTCTAATAAAGGAAAGCGAACAGGCTGTTGGATCTTTTAGAATATGTATAAAATTGGAAGTGAATTAGTTTTAGGGTACGGAAAATACCTTGTCCATAAGCCAATAACCAATGGTTGGCATGTACTGCACCAAGTACATTACAGCCAGGACAGGCTACAGTAGAAAACAGAAGATATAAGTGTGATTAGGAGAAGTTGTTGACAGTAAAAAGCAATGTAGGACAAGATGCATTACTCACATCTTTTCCCTAGAAATAACTAGCAAAGATAACCATATTCAAAGGGCAAATTACTGACTTCCAGAAAAATCCACTGCTAAAAGTATCTCTGAAGTTGCATTTTGTCTTTTAACACATTTAAAACATAACTGATCTTAAACACTGCAGTTTTTTTATCCTCCTTTCCCTAAAACATCAAAAACTATGTCAGCTTCTTTAATGAGACATCAAAGATGGTAGCAAGTTGCAACTCATGGCCCATCAATGTTAGTCAGATTGAACCTTACGAGTGATCCTTGAGCAGAATCCACATATGACCGAGATGATTTGAAAAGTAATTTGAGAACCTAAAGGATTGATCATTGTAATTTTTAATACATATTATGGCATATTATGTTTAGATCATGATATGTTTCACAAGGCTAAGTGCTGATTTGAACATATGGTATCACAAATTTTTTTGGCCAAAGATATTATCTCACAAAGTCGCAATGAGAAAATGGATGTGCGGAACAGTAAGGTATCCTAGGATGTAGATACTTTTCATCACCATCTAGGCCTTACCAACTGATCCTTCATGGCTATACAATATACCAATAACAATACCTGGTATGATATCCAAACTTCCTTTAGACCATGGGTGGCAGCAATTATTGTCAACTCTGCACACCTTTCTGATGACACACGCTTCTGTCAAAACAAATAAGATAACAAGAAATGAACAAAAAGGTAACAAGAAATGTTTTACAAGAGATGTTTAAAGCTCTTTTGACTGCTCAACTACCCCGGATAAAAACAATAAAGCAGTAAGAAAAGGAATGCCCTAGAGATAACATGCACGGCCACACTAAACTACAGATACCACCCCAAGTTATCAAAAAGATGAAATTCATGGGCATGATCATAAGGAACAGATTTGATACACGCACAACATCATTGTAAGAAACTAACCTCAGAAGAAGCTTTATTCTCTGAGCTTGCTGCTCCTGTACCATTTGATGTTTCTATTGGACCAGGACAAACAATGGTCACCCCTATTCCTTTCTGATAGAGCTGCATTAAAAAAGATAAATTAACACCATTAGGGGAAGCAGAAATTATAGTTGTATCAACAATTTTATCTTATCTTGATATATTAACTGCTTTACTAAACATGCAATTATTCTTAGTATCTTAAATTTTTATAATTAAGTCTCAATATGATGGAAAACTTTAATTAGTGAGAAATGGAAAACAGCAGATTGCGGCAACAGACTTATACACATTCCTTTTACTCTGGAGTATGGAAAGAAGTTATAATTCTTACCTCGGAACGCAAGGTGTGAAAGTACCCATTTAAGGCATGTTTAGAGGCAGAGTATACGGCCTGACCTGGTGCAGGTGTCTTTCCTGCAGCACTGCTCATCTGCACATAATTAAACAAGTACTGAGAAGGGTGAAGAGAAAAAATAAAAATAAAAACAAGAAAACAAACAAACACAATTCAAAGAGAATGAGGGATATGCCTATTCAGCACTAACAAAAACAATTAGGCACTTTATGTACAGGAGATACATAAAAATCATATTTTGTTGGGGTTAGTAAGCTTCCAGACTTGGACATTTCATAAACTTTTTTAAACTGAAGAGTAAAATTACATTCAAAAAGAGAATCAATGTGCTGAATCACAAGCGGGACTATAGAGCAGTTGGCAAATCGCCACTGAAAACATAGCCGATATATTTCTTTTGCACTGTATGTGGGTCTGGCAGAGAAGTTAGACATAAGCATCACCTAATAACAAAATAATTTTCCACATACCACAACAAAATGGCCCTTCCCTCGCCTCAGCATGTAAGGTGCCAGTAGCCGGGTCAGCGTTATTGTCCCAAGAACATTGACATTGAAAGTTACCTACTCAAGAGAAAGAGATACACTATCACTCTCATTGACATTGACCCATAGGAGCAGTAGATGGCTTAGAGATAAAACAGCATCAAATGGGGATTTCCTAGAACTGGTACCTTTAGACTCTCCTCAGTAACATCCAATGCTGTAGTTTTCTGCCAAACACCAAAACAGGTAGAGATGTATTAGTAGAAATCGTGTTATCTTAAAAGGACAGTATATCAATATATCACCCTGAATAACCAATATACCCACTTACAGGACGCTCAAAAGCAGCATTATGGATCATGTAATCAACACCAGCATTTGGAAAGAATGACTCTGCTTTCTCTACAACATCCTTGAGACAATCTTCACCAGAAGCCAAATCCAATGGCAAAACTTTCACACCATCAGGTGCATGTTTACCTGGGCATTGCCACCAAAATTAAGAGATGAGAGGCATAATCAAGATTGAAGACCTCAATGCTGTTCGTCCAGCTTACGATTAAAGAACAAACCAGTAAGTTGTTTCTTGACTCGCTCCAATTCAGCTTCATTACGGGCGGAAATAATGAGCTTAGCTCCCAAATTTGCAAGTTGCTTAGCAAGAACCTCCCCTAGGCACCAGCATAATTGAAGGGGTAACATAAGATAATTTCATTTATGCATGCCAAAGAAGGCTTGAAACAAATTCAACGAGGGCATTGCTTCACCAGACATATATCATAATGGAGATAAAGATGCAGCGGAAGGTATTAGGCTAGGGTAGAATATGTGGGTAACAGTAGAATATGTTGGTTACAGTAAAATTAGCTATTAACCAGCGGAAAGTAGACAAAACATACAGTTTCATTACTAAAGACTTAATAAAATTCATGGGCATTTATGTGATCATAACAGTAATGACAAAGAGAATGGCGATAATAACAATGGCATTGCAGAAAACAACTGCGAAGATAACAAGGCAACAAAAAAGAAGAAACTGTGCAAAGAAAAAGATGAACAGACTGAAGGAATACTGGTAAGCATTTCACTTAGAGACTCAACGATTTTGGAGCATGAATTATGCAGAGGTGAGCATAATTGTAATGCAAGAAAGCGAATAAAGTGTTGATATAAAATTAGAAGAAGAAAGAAAGAAAGAAAGAAATACCAATTCCACGGCTAGCACCAGTTATCCAAACAACCTGAAGCAAGCAAGATCCACAATGTGAATAAAAAAGTTTCCTCATTTAAAAGAAACAAAGATAAATTTTTTTTTTTGGAGGAAGGTATAGGTATGGAAATGAGCTCACTTTGTCTTCAATTTCGTGGCGGTTAACATGGCGTTTGGACATCAAAGTGAAATCACCTGAATTAGAACACAGAGAGAGAGAGAGAGAGAATTAGTCGAGGCCTGACTGAGGCTCTTGAGCTCAGAGAGAGAGAGAGTGTGTGTGAAGGTTGGGAATTTAAGAAAGATTGAATAATACCATCAGCTGTGGTAAATTTGATTAAAGCAAACAAGAGAAGAAGAAGCAGAGAAACCAAGAATAGCACCACCACCATCGCCATCTTATTCTTCCCTCTCGCTCTGTCGCTCACACAGTGCCTCTGCCTCCAGTTTTGTTAGTCCAAGACATAAGTTCTGCAGAAAGCCCAATACCACACAACTTTCTTTTTCATTGAAAAGGCCCAAACACCTAAACATTGGGCCCAGTCCGGTTGTTTTTGATTGAAAAGGCCCAGCATCGGGGGCCCGGTATAGACGCGACGTCGTTTATTAGGAAATCGGGGGTTCTAGTACTCTTTCGACCTGTCTAGACTCTAGACTCTCACACGCACAGAGCCACAGCCGAAAGCAGCAACCATTTCCGGAGAGAGTTAGAGTTACAGTAGAGTAGAAAGAGGTCTAGTCTTGTTTTCAATGGGGGCGAGAAGCGTAATGCTAAAGTACCTGAGAGTGCCGGTGGTTCAGGCTGTGCGGCCAAACCCAAGCTCCTCCGTCACCTCCCCTCTCCTCAACGCCATTCGCGCCCGCTTCTACTCCGAAGAGGTCAGGGGGACCTTCCTCGACAAGTCCGAGGTCACCGATCGGATCATCACCGTCGTCAAGAACTTCCAGAAAGTCGATCCCTCCAAGGTAAATCCCCTATTTGTTTCCTAATTTGTGGCACGATTCCTTCTCTTTCGCTCCTCACAACATCGAATCAAAAGTTGATAACGCAATTGTGCAATGAGAAATTATTATTATTTTTTGTGGAGAGTTATATTTGTTCGAGTTGAAAATGAAAACAAAAAAGTCGAGTGATGAGGATTCACATACCTACTGATAGTAATGGATAAAATTAGGGTTTTGGAATTGTCAGTATAGGATCATAAAATGTTTGTTTTCAGTGTTGAGTCATAGCATTGTGGATCTTGTATATGACAGGCCGTTGTGACACACAAGTAATGACTGTATTTTGTGTATGCAAAAGTAGATGTGGATTTGGGATTGAAATTATTGCTCCATGTATTTGGCTGATTCTGGGTTCATTTATTTGCAGCAGCATGGCTGTTTGTTTTTATTAGAAACTGAAATGCACAAGTCGGGAAAATGCTGGTTTTAAATGTGCTGAAACTTAATTTCCTCTTTAAATTTTCATCTCAGCCAGGCACTCGGATTCATCTTGTTTGCTTATTATTGCGTTTTTCCATAGGTTTAACTTCTTTTAAGAAATACTTTCTTTTTTAGTCCCTCGTGTATATTCTCCTTAGGTTTCTCTCTTTCTTCCTCCATATATTACTGTAGGTCGCCAGAATTAGATATCTTCTCATGAAACATGGATAGATATGTGTTCGTATATTGAATGAGCTAGATCATATTCTTCAACCAACACTAGTGAAATTGATTGACATTGTTGATAAACTGGCTGTGACTTTTCATACTTGAAACCTTCATTACTTAGTTGAGTTATTTTTTGAGCATTTGTTTGGTTTTGTTTTGGATGTATTCTTCCTACTGTGGTATTAAGGTCCGAACTCCCAGGGAGCTTTAATGCCACATTGTGACCCCTAAATCTTGTTTTTGTCCAAGCTCTCCGACTCTAGAATCTAGATAGCCTTTGAGCTCCGTAATATGGAAGAACAAAGATTATAGATTTAGTCGGCATCTGTCTAAACTAGCCTTCTAGTTAACTCTCAAGATCCCTGATGGTTTTAACTTGCCTTTGAAATTATATTCAGTCTTAGAAAACTTGGATCTGGGGGTTGAGGGGAGGATACTAGAGAAGATTTATGTGGGGTGACCTTGATCTTTAAACTTTTCTGTCGGGAGTTAGTATATCCCTTCCTCGAATGTATTCATTAATTTCCAGTCACATTTTGAATTTGTTTTGATGGCTATTATGCTGCTAAGTTGCATTCCAGTTTCTATAATCTTCAATGTTTGTTATTTCTCTCTTGGTAGGTTACTCCGGATGCTCACTTCCAGAAGGATCTTGGATTAGATAGTTTAGATGCTGTTGAGATTGTGATGGCGCTTGAAGAGGAGTTTGGGTTTGAGATCCCAGACAATGAAGCAGACAAGATCAACTCCATTGGTCTTGCTGTTGACTTTATTTCCTCTCACCCTCAGGCAAAGTAGGGTTGGCATGAAGCTTCATTTTATTTGCTGCAAGGAATAGCTGTAGAACTTATGAGCTTCATATCTCTTTCCCACCTTTTTTCTTGTTAATCCTACTTCCAAAAAAGGAGTTTTTTGGTATGCTTAAACTTCAGTATGCTGGCATTTCCAGTTTATGGAAAGTGTGTAAACAACTTCATTGATGTTTTGTTTAAATAAAGTCATTTAGTTTATTGCTTGTCAAATCTCAGACTAGTGTTTCATGCATTATGGTGTAGGTATTGTATCCTAGAATCAGATTGGATTAGAATCTAGACTACAATATGTTTGTATATGTTAGGTATGTAGAATGAAAATTCATCCATAATGTGTCGTATTACAAGTATTCGATAACTGGATTTCCGAAAGGAGGGTATGCACTGGAGTCTTATGCAGCAGAAGTCAAGCCTGCTGGGTGCACCGAAGTCATGTACAAGTCTGATTATTGTGAACGACAGCTTTATCTTGTCCTACCCATTCGTTACTCTCTTTGTCTTGGCCTAGGAGTAAACTTGACTTTAAGGGAAGACTTTGAATAACGCGTGTCACGAAAACAGGAGGAGACCCCAAGTCAGGTCTTTTGTTAAGAATACCCTTCCTCTTCAATGAAACTACAACTATATTTATACTTCTGTTTCCTTATTCACTACCTGCCGGGAAGTTTACTGCAAATGGGTCTCGGTTCGGTAGATGACCCCAAGTCAATCATAGGAAATGTTGTTGTTTTAGCAATTAGCATAATGACAACCGTAAAAATGCAACTTTTTCGGTTAAATATCAATAACTAAGATTGTGCACTGAATCAAGTCCCCTGCCGATATATAGAAGAATTTTTGCGAAAAATTACCACATTTAGAGAAGGGCTTGGTGATGCCTTTTTTTTGTTTTTTTTGTTTTTCGAAATATTTCCTCATACTGTCATACATAATACAATGGTGCAGGCCGCGCAATAAGAAAACTAATCATCTAGTTTAGTTAATTGGAGTGGATGGATTGAATTAATCATGAGAAGAAAGAAAATAAGAAAACACAATTCTGATTGGGTAATGAAACGTTTCATTCATCTCTCATTGGTCGAACCAACTCGAATTGCAAAGCTGAGCCATCGGCGCTCACTACCCCACCCCACCCCCACTTGAGGGAGACCATGACTTGAACATTTATATTATTATTATTAGGTATTCAAGTCATCTAAGGGCATTGCCGAAATTAAAAAGCAGAGTGTGGGCAATCTCTTGCTTGTTCTAATATAAGTTGGCCAAAGACACAAAGCGAGAGCAGTAGTATCTCAGTTTGTTGCAACTTGCGCAAATGGCAAAGCAGCTTAAGCTTCAATTGTTGCAACTTGTGCTATTAACACTGTCCTCACTTTTCTTCAACTTCCATTGTTCACGCTCAGAAATCATTTTTGAAGAGCGTTTCGAAGGTATCATCCTTCTTTCGAGCTCCTTGACTCGCTCAAGTTTTTTACTTTCAGTAACAAAATATGCTCACCCAGTATCTCTTAACTGTCTCTGATCTCAACTCAACCCACACCTTACATGTTCTGAGAAACTTTTTATTTTTTACTACTGTGTGAATTAACAGAATCCAAGTCAAGATGAGCATTGACTTTGGCTCTTTCTTGGATATATAGACTAGTTGATGGAAAAACCAAGTGGAATCTTCTTTGGCGTTTTAGTTTGGTGGTTTTGGTGATGTACTGACTACTGATGTGTGTGTGTGTTTGTTTGTTTGGGTTAATTAGATGGGTGGAAAAGCCGTTGGGTTCAGTCCGACTGGAAAAGAAGTGAAGGTAAAGCAGGTTACTTTAAACACGCTGCTGGAAAGTGGCACGGAGACCCAGATGATAAAGGTATGCTTCATATTCCCTTCCTAATTATATGCCATACTAAAGAATTACTTGTCTTTTTCATAAGTTGATGAATTTATTCACTCTTGTGTTGTAAAGTCTTGCACTTTTTGTGTTGCTAAGTAAATGAACTCATCATCTGCTCTTCATCATACATTGGCTTGAAAAAAATGGAGTCTTATTGTTAGTCCATTGGCTAGAATAAGTATTTGTATGAATTTGTTGTTGTTTCGTCTCGTTATAATGAAATTTCTGAAAGAAAGTTTGTGAAAAGTAAACGTCCTGTTTCTTACAAAGTAAGAGTTTCTGTTAGACATGCTTTGATTTTTATGGCTTCATTTGTTGGGTGAACTACTGGTGGTTTTATTCTTCTGATGAAATGCAGAGGTAATTAACATTTGACAGTCGAAAGGAAGTAAAGTTTTGGATTCATGATTGTGTATCTGAAATTGCAGGAATTCAGACGTCTAGTGATGCCAAACATTTTGCCATATCTGCAAAGATACCGGAGTTCAGTAACAAGAACAGAACGTTGGTCCTCCAATATTCTGTAAGGTTTGAGCAGGAAATTGAATGCGGTGGGGGTTACATAAAGCTTATGTCTGCATTTGTTAATCAGAAGAAATTCAGTGGGGATACTCCTTACAGGTTTCTTTCGTTTTACTCAATCTATGCACATGTTTCTATTCCTAGAACCGACACAAACTACAACTCTCAATTCTAAGATTCATCCCTGATTATGCTGAATTTTTTTTGTGTAGTTTAATGTTCGGACCAGATATATGTGGAACGGACACAAAGAAGCTCCACGTTATACTCTCCTACCAAGGCCAGAATTACCCCATCAAGAAGGATTTACAGTGTGAAACTGACAAGTTAACTCATTTCTACACATTTATTCTTAGGCCTGATGCAACTTATAGTGTCCTCGTTGACAATAGAGAAAGGGACTCTGGAAGCATGTATACAGACTGGGATATTCTTCCACCAAGAAAGCTCAAAGATGTCAATGCAAAGAAGGTACATTATATGTTAATGCTCTAAGGTTCTATCATGTGCTAAAGGCACTACATACTCAGTAATCTGTAGATTAGATCACTTAATAACTTCATTATGGTAATGCTTTTCCTGTAGGATCAATTTCAATTTCCATTTCAAATCTTTTGTCTTCAAGAACCAAGTTATATGATAAACTTCTAGGTTTTTCTTTCTCTTTAACTAAAAAGTATCATTTACTGTTCTTATAGCCTGCAGACTGGGATATGAGAGAATATATTGATGATCCTAATGACATCAAGCCTGAGGTATGGAACATTTCTTTCATTTCCTAAGGCTTTGTCTCTGTGACTGTGCATAAGTAATGTCTTATTGACGCATTTCTTGGTATTCCAGGGATATGATTCAATTCCAAAAGAAATTCCAGATCCAACAGCTAAAAAGGTCAGTTGATTGGTTATACTGTAATTTTATATAAACAAAGCTACATATGTGAAAAAGCTACTGCCATATTATCCGATTTTTCCCATTCTTCGTTTGCTTTTAGGACTGTGACTAATGTCCACTTGTGCTTTGATGCATATTAGAAGAAATGAAGTTAATAGAAATATTTCTTATTTTCCCCTTCTAATTAGCCCGCTGACTGGGATGAAGACGAGAGTGGTCTATGGAGAGCTCCAAAGGTACCAAATCCAGCTTACAAAGGACCATGGAGACGCAAGGTAGATTAACTAAGCTTTTAAGAAGAGAGATAAAACTGAAGGTCAATCTTTTGGCATGCAGTTTCTATTTTCTAATTTGTGACTTATACTTCCATTTCAGAGAGTCAAGAACCCAAACTATAAAGGCAAATGGAAGACTCCTTATATTGATAATCCAGGTATGGTTTAGTAAATAAATAACATTCTCTGGCATGGTACTATAGATTATTATAACTACAGATCTTAAAAACAGATATGTGAAGTTTAGTGATTTCATTTTTCTTCTATGCAGAGTTTGAAGATGACCCTGATCTTTATGTGCTTAAGCCAATTAAGTATGTGGGGATTGAGGTTTGGCAGGTAGGACTGCACGACATTATCAATTTGTGAATATAAGGATGTTATTGTCATTGTGTTAATGTGATTAAATAATGTGGTGTAGGTAAAGGCTGGTTCAGTTTTCGACAACATTTTAATTTGTGATGAACCAGAATATGCAAAAAAAGTTGTTGAGGAAGTATTTGCTAATAGAGAGGTCAGTGATCCTCTATCGACTGTAACTGGTATTTACTAGTTCATTGGCATCTAGCTCACAATAGTTATTTGTGTTTCTCCTGTGGTACTTCAGGCAGAAAAGGAGGCTTTTGAAGAAGCAGAGAAAAGGAGGAAAGCACAAGAGGAAGAGGTATTCTATGCCGTAATCACTGCTTATGAGAACTTCTTTCAGGCTTAATTAGTTGAGTTTCATTCATAAGTATTTTGTGCTCTTATTTTGCAGGAAGCTCAAAGAGCAAGAGAAGAAGGTGAAAAGAGGAGACGAGAAAGGGGTCATGATCGACGGCATCGGGACAGATATAGAGACAAATATAGAAGGGTAAGCTTGAATCTTTCATCTGAAATGTAGATATAGGTTTTCAGAAAATCAGATTACCATTGATGAACGTTTTGTTTGGTTTTTTAATGGTACTCAGTTTAAGCTTTTAGTTCATTTGAATGTCTTACTAATCCACTTCTAACTCGGATGTTTATACTCCACAGCATCGCGATTGGGACGATTATGATCATGTAAGCACCAATTTTTCATTGTGTTTTTTTTTGTTGGTTCTTTTTCTTTTCTACTGGCATTAAAGAATTACAGTAAATTAAGGCGTGAACACCACTTACAGATGACCTTTTCATTTGGTTTGCAGGATGAGCTATGATTTGATGGTGTTGTGTTCCTCTTGGTCTCGGTTTCATATAAAAGATATTCAGTCACTTATTTTCGATGTAATAACTTAATTGCAATGTTTGCAATGTCCTTCCTAGCTCGTGTCACTTTTATTTTCCGGAGTATGTATGCGCTTTGCTTTCCCTTTATTAGGTTCCACATGTAACTGTAAAGGGTATCCATTGTTGAAGAAGCAGTAGTTGCCCTACAGGCGGCAGTCTTGGCTTAAAACTTGTATAATCAATTACAGGAGAAATGACATTAGTTGTTTTTCGATGTTATACATTTTGCATTGTTCTACAAAATCCTTGTCCATGTAACTTCTAGGCTTCCACTTTTACACGTTAAAAACGCCTTGTAGAGAATTGACCCTCAAAATGTTACCTATAGCTGGGTTTGAAAGGTAAATGAATAATACAGCTATGTATTTAAAACTACAGTTGGTCATACAATATGGCTGCATTAACTACGCGAGAGATTCTGTCAGTTGTTGGAATAGTTAAGATTTGCTGCTGCTACTTACTGTATGGATCTCATGCTAACATACTCTAACCTGACTGAATCACAATAATCAAACACAAGATAACTATTACAATTCCAAAACCATCGGCAGGATCTACATCAGTGCAAGTTTATTTGGGAAAGCATGCATGGTCCTAGTATTTGCTTCTACATAACATTGCAAATAAATTACTCTAATAATTAAACAAACCACAACCAGACATGCCTTTGTTCTTGTTCGCATAAGCGATCCTCTAATAATATTATTGTCAAAAAGTGGGAATCGTTTATGAACTGAATAAATGCACAATTCTCTACAATACTAAATTCGAAATTTTCAACAATTCAACCTTTCCATTCAGCGGCAACAGCCTTTCTTACTATTACAATTTTGGCAAAACTACTGAATTTACAACCCTCATGACGGTCTCTCCCCCATGGGATTAAAGATACAATCAACAGTCGAACCTAAAATGTCATTCACTCGAGGCGATGTTGCATCATTCAGAAACAAGTGAAGAAAATGGCTATCTTCTTCGCACAGAAGAACTTGACCCACGTTGGATTGCAGCTGGCTGCTGTGCTTGGCCAGCAGCTGAGGGAGCACCAACCTGTTCCTCGGCCATGTTCATTGCTTGGGTTACGGCATTCATAACAATGAGCCCAAGAGGGATCAGGTACATCCACTGATACAAGCATTCCAGTAGAGTCCATCAATAAAAGAAAGTTCATCCGTATGCTAAAATGTTATATAATACATGTGATAGTTATGAGAGGGAAAAATGCTAACAATTAACTCCAAGAATACTCACATATTTAGCCCAGAAAGACCTTTCTTGTGGCGGTACAACTTCACCTTCTACTCCCTCACCACCGAAAACCTCCTCAGAAAACACTGGAGCTCTGTGAAAACATTTTGTAATAGAGATCAACTTTAGGGGCCTTCACAAAAAACTTTGACGATCAAATCATAGACAGAATCCACTATAAACACAAAGCAAATAGATCATTCTACTGATTGCTGATCCCCTGCATATTTACTAATACAGAATACAGATTAACCAGATTAACTGCAATTTTATATATGCATTTCAATCAACCACGGAACATATTTAAGATCAATACACCTTATATCAATGGGTAACTATTCTTTTATGTAATCAGTGTCTTCACCTTTTCTAGTTGAGAAGTTGAAATAATTAAGAACTTTCAGTAAGAGTTTAAGCAGCAAGCACAACATGCAACACACTGAGGATATAATGAACTGAGAGCATCTCACCTTGGTGCCTGTTCACTGTTCTTCAAAACTGTGTGAGAGTTAAAAGACCATTTTGAAGGCTGGAATTACAAATCAAAGAAGATGTTGAAAGGTCAGATTACTCAACAAGATTCTAGCTCACAAAGCCTTAACTTATTAGATTACCCCACCCTTGACCTATCATAATCTTCACACCCTCCCTCACCACCACTTATGGCAAACCCAAGTGCTACAAAGCCTTAGCTTTTACTCACACAAAGAGGGGTTAATCTCATGTGGTCTGTGAAGAAGCCTCGACTTTTATTTATACAGATACACCATCATATTGCTGTTTATCTTAGGTTCATTAACAAACAACTAGAAACAAAGAAAGATTGATCCTCGCTTACAAGTCTCAGTTGCCGAGGATATGGGCACGCCCCAGGGGAACCATAATTAACTGCCAGAATATTAACTCCATCCTGCAAAACAAATCTAACCTTTGAGACATGCACAAGACTTGATGGTTGTAAAGAAACAGGAATCTATTAATAACATGGGTCCATCTAGTAAGAAGACTATGTAGTCCAACAAAATTGACAAGACATTTTTCCAATTGAAGCTGTCTTTTGACATCTGTCTGTAGTTTTAAGAAACAGTTCAAGAGTAATCCGAGTATATATTCACATATATAACTCCTATTCTATCAGGTGCAAATTTAGTTATAGGCAATCTTATGCAATAGTTTTCAACAAGAAGTTCTAACCAAGTCTCTTCCCTGAATATGGGTTTGCCCCAAGCACCTGCATATGCAGCTGCAAGGCGCTTATCAAGTTCATAATCAAGCACAAGGATGGATTTTGAAGAAAATTCTCGAAAGTGTCATTATAACAGCACAGGTGGGCAATAGTGTTTATTGTCTCATTAACAATAAAGTTAACATGAGTTTTATTTCCCCCTCTTTCTTATTAGAGAAAGCACGCCAATTGTAGACAATTCTTAGAACTATTCCTATTTAAAATACTCTCAGAGATACACTAAAAGTTTAGAAGCAGAAAGCAAAAAGTCAATATGAGAAAACAGCAGGAAGAGTTCAAAAGATTTATAACATTGAGGATTACCGTGTGTATAACAAAATGTTCATCCAAACCCTCTCGCAGAAGACATCTCTGGATATACAAAAATATTGTTAGTGGTGTCTCCTTTTTAATCCCATGTGCATTTAACATAAAAACACCATATGGAAAGCATGGAGAGCAATAGATGCATAAACTTTATATTTGGTATTTATTAAGAGAAAGTTGCAACTAAGTTTTTAAGTTCTTTGATCATGGAGATAGACTCCTTAAAAAAAAAAAAATAGCAGCAGAGAACAAAATAACAGAATAAAATATTGCACATTTACACAACAAGTGCAAAGACAATAATTATAAAAGTATATGATTAGTCAATATTATTGAAATCCTTGCTTAATAAAGGGTGCTCAAGACTTGCCGCTTTTACTGATGAAATAACATAATCCCTCCCAGGAGGATTCGCAACACTGGATGGCAACCTTATGCTATAGAAGTCATCTCCTTTCAGCAGTAGCTGCAAAGATAAATCAACATTTCAAATTAAGTTAGAGTGAGAAATGGTCAAACTCCATCAAACGCAAGAAACATGAGTTTAGGGTGAGAAATTTACAGAAAACTCCTCCTTCTCCTCTTCAGTAAAAGCATTCCTCGAAAACCGAAGCTTCGTTAGCGTCTGTACAGAATAATACCATGTTAAATTGAAGGCGTATCTTAGGTTTTCTTGGATTACAACTAGTAAAGCTCAAAAGTATGAAGCTTTTTGATCAGCACCTGAAGATTAATTATTCACCTAAACTTGCTCAGCAACCAAACTAAAACAATCAACCTCTTAATCTATCAAACTCTGAACCCCTCATTTTCTCATCAAGCACCTCACAACTCAAAACAAAACACACTAATTTCCATCTAACAATAAACCACAAACAAATCCGGTAAAGAAAATTTCAAAACTGTGAACTCAAATCAAATCATTGATTGATTAACCTCCAACTGCAGCTCAAAATTTTCAGTTTTCTAAAAAAGCTTGTTAGCAACGAAATAGAGCAAAGACAGGAAGCAACGAACCTGACCACCATGGCTCCATGTCTTTAAGCGAGCACTGAAGGTACCGGCGGGAGAGAAATCAGAGTCCCCGAAGGCGTGATGGAGCTCGAACTGGATCTTGGAGTCGGTATCTTGATCGGAAAACCTCCTCCGGCTGGTTGTTGTGGTCGGTTGCGGCTGCGCCGGTGGTGAAGAAGATCGCGTGTAAGTGAGATCGGGAGACTTGGTGGGCACCCCTCCTTCCAGACCGAACTCCTCGTCGTCGAGCAACAGCTCATCGGATTGGAAACCTACTGAAACACACAACAAGGCGGAGACTGCGAAGAGGAACAACAAGTCGCCGGCGGAGAGAGAGCGCGCCATTGCTTCTTTTGCTTTCTCTCGGTCTCTCCCTCTGTGAGCTCCACTGTATCGAATCAGAGAGGGACTAATACTCTTATGAAACAGTAATGGGCCTAAAATTGGGCTTGGGCCGATAGAGTCAAGTTGTGCCGAATTTGAAAATTATATAAAAGTGGAAGGGCATGCGAGCAAAGCAAATATTATTAAGTACAATCCAGAAGCGAGCGTTAACACAAAACTTGAGAAATCCAAATCGTGTGTTTTTTTTTTTTATCTCCCAAATCCGAAACAAACCCTAATCAAACGAAATCCAAAGCTGTGGAGTAGTCGAGAGAGCCATGGACGCGCTGAGGAAGCAGCTGGACCAGCTCATGGGAGCCAATCGGAACGGCGACGTCCGGGAGGTCAATCGCAAATATTACGATCGCGATGTGTGTCGCCTCTACTTGGTCGGACTCTGCCCCCACGAGCTCTTCCAATTAACGGTAACCAAATCGTTTATCTCTACTATTATTTGATTCATACGTTTTTGATTGATTCCGATGAGAATTCAATCTTGATTTTCGTTTCAGAAAATGGATATGGGACCCTGCCCGAAGGTTCACTCTCTGCAGCTCAGAGAAGAGTATCCTTTTAACACGATTCATTGCTTCAATTTTGATTTGATTTGAATGTGTGTTTCGGTAATCTTTCAATACTAGTGGAGCCTTAACTCTTCCGTAGATACAAAGAAGCGAGAAAACAAGGGACTGATAACTATGACAGAGACCTGGAGGATGTCATAGAGAGGCTCATTGTTGAATGTGATCGAAAAATTTCTAGAGCCCTTAAGCGCCTCGAGGATGATGATGCAAAAGCTGCTATTGCAATTTCTGTCTCTGAGGTTACTCAGGTGATACATCATTCGTTGTCTCTTAGTTATAGATTGTGTTTCGGAGGTGAAAGTGACTGAATGCTTATGTATTGGTTTCCATTGCAATTGCAGACACCGGAGATACTTGAGTTGTCAAAGCAGATCAAAGAGAAGCTTGAAGAAGCTGATAGATTCGGTAAACCTTTTTTAATTTACTGTATAGCTTCTGTTGTCCGTTATATGTACAATTTTTTGTTATCATTATTATTATGTGCTACAGTTTTCATTTTGTTAACGTCAAATTCGCAGATCTTGAAGGCAAGACAGATCTTAAGATTCGGGCTCTGGAGATATTAGAAGAACTCAGAGGCAAGAGGGCAGACAAACAGGTACAGATAACTTCCCTGGAATTAGAAATATATATATATATATATATATATATATATGCGCATATAAACTGAACTATCTTTGTGCTGCTCCTTTATGTGGTTCACTTATTGACAAATTTTCATTGCTCTTAACTTACATTATTTTGTAAACAGTCAATGCTTCTTTTGGATGCTTTCAATAAGGATAGGGCAGCTTTACCTCAACCACTGCCAAACCCACCACCTTTGGCACCGTTGCCTGTAGTTGTTCCCGACGCTCGAACACAGGAAATGATAAATGAAAAGTTGAAGAAGGCAGAGGACCTTGGTAAGTGAATAGTTTCTCAATTTTGAATTAGGTCCTGTCAAACGCTAATTTTGAATACAAGATGAGTATGAATTTACCTTCATATACATTCATGAACTTCTATATACCCTTTGATTGTCTGCAATCGTCTGCAATAGGTGGTAGTGATCTCTGCATTTAGTTAGATGAAGTTATGGTAGTGGTTTCTTTGCTGACTTTTATGGCATGTACGATGACTTTCAATGGAAGCTGATTTTTTTTCTTTTTCATGTTTATCTGATTGTAAAGATCATGGCCTGAACCAGAATTGAATTTTCAGTGTTGGCATATTCATTCATCAATTTCTTTTGAATATGTTTTTGGAACAAAGTCTTTACCTCATGCTTTAGATTATATTAGTAGGAAATTTAACTCAAAAAGTGTTGCGTGCTTATCAGATGTTACTTTTCTGCTGTTCTAGAAATCTTTTTGTTAGTTTTTTTTCTTTAGTATGTGGTCCATAAAGTTCATTATCATCTTTAGGTGAGCAAGGAATGGTTGATGAGGCGCAAAAAGCATTGGAAGAGGCTGAAGCACTGAAAAAGGTATTAACTGAATAAATAATAATAATATTGTCTTGTAATAGTTAACTGGTTCACCTGTTCTGCTACTCTTGTTAATATCATTTTATTTAAAGTCTTGGATCTGTTGTGTTCTTTTTTTCTTTCTTGCCAATGACCGGTGAGGGACTGTATATTTGTTTTCAGTTGCCTGCCCGGCAGGAGCCTGTCCTGGATTCCTCCAAGTACACTGCTGCAGATGTGCGCATTGTGAGTTCTTTCTTCTTCTACTTTTAATCTATCTATTAATTTATTTGTTACATAAGGTAACAATGACAAACTATCTGCTATATAATTCTTCCATGTCACATGGAAAGTGCTCATATATATTGCTCCAGCACTTTGGGCATATGTCACACATTTGTGGTTAGAAATGGGAAGAAGATATTAATATTGTGATCATAGGTTGTAATTGTAACTCCATACTTTCCTCTTTGTTGTTCAATTATTCACATTAGATGCTTGCATGCCTGTATGTTTTGTCATTGTTGATATCCTTTTCTATGGAAGGAAGAAAATCTCTGATATATGCGATGCTTTCTTGCCCATCATTTTCATTAACTTGTTAATTATGCTGTTGTTTCAGACGGATCAAAAGCTGCGTGTTTGTGACATCTGTGGAGCATTTCTGAGTGTTTATGACAGGTGAAAAATCATGAATACCATTGCAACTCTAGTTTCTAGTATTTTAGGTACAAATAAAATTAGAATTTGGGGTTTCAAGTGCTTCAGCTTTTGACCCAACGATTATACCTTGTCACCAGCAGGCTCTTGTGCCCAGTTTTACGAGGATAACTTTTGCAGCTAAAGAATGTGCGTCTTTTTTTTGTTTCATGTTTGTAGATCATGCTATTGTTGACTAGTAATTTTATGGGAATCTGTACTGTACATGAAGAAACCTGTTGGAGCCATTGCATGTCTAAAGTGACTATCCTGAGCTTTTTGTTGTTGTTTTCAGTGATCGTCGTTTAGCTGATCATTTTGGTGGGAAACTTCATTTAGGCTATATGCAAATCCGTGAGAAGTTAGCAGAGCTGCAGGTATGATGATTGTTCTATAATTAGATAAACTTTTCTTAGGTTGGTTTCATGGAAGAAGTTACTGAATTGCTAGTGCTGCTCTCAACAAAGATGTTTTCAGCATTTTAGGCATAGCCTCATATATGTAATCCAAGTATTTCAATTTACCTGCCAAGTTTTTAAGTTATTTACCTGCAAAGTAAGTTTGCATTGTGAAATTTGGCTCAGGTGCTCTGGTATTGTTACAAACTTATAGAGATCTCATATTACGGTATCTGTGAGTATATATTTTTTTTGTGAAGTCTTTTTTCACTATTATTGAGCTGCTTTTCTAAAGGTTCCAAGGGGGAAAGAAAAATTATGGAATGGAGAATGGGCAAGGAATTATGTTTTGTTTTTGGGTAAAGGTGTATACCTTTTGTATCTAGGCCATGGAATGGAGAATGGGCCTTGGGTCATGCCTTTTAAAATGCTGTACTTCTTAGTTTAGGTATTTTACAAGGGCAAAACTTTTTTCTTCTCTTTTTATTTTTTATTGAAAAGGAGGGTAAAATTGTTTTCAGTTTTGAGGAAATTTAAAGAGTTGGTTTTGGGTAACAGTTAGTCTACTTATGAGAATGGAGTAAACAACCTACTTAATTCATTTCATGATTACACCCTGAAGGATGTTAGGCTTGCAATTTTTCGACTCTAGTGGAATCTGTGTTCAAAATTATTTGTTACTCTTTTGATGTACTATTTCAAAGATTTTACCATCGATGGGATTATGATATGCTATATGAAACAAAATGAGCTAACAAGGATTATCCATAACATCCTTCTGCATAGAGATTGCCTTGTTCTGTTTAATAAGTGTAAGTTGCTTCAAGCTGTCGGATTTTGTAATACGCTTGCACATTTTTTCTTTTTTTTTGAATTATGAAGGGAGCAATCCTTGTCAATTGGCCTTTCAATTTTATATAAAGGTCCATGCGTATGGGCATGCCAGTTGTTTTAGTTGCTTTGCTGTTTGTCTCATTGTTAGCGAAGATCTTATATGTTGTTTACTACTTATGGTCTACCTCTAAACCCTCATGTTGCATCTCTTCATAAGCAATTTAGTTTTTCATGTCCATCTTAGTAACAAAAGGGGTGCCAATTTCAGGCTGAGAGAAACAAGATTCGCAAGGTTGATCGGTATGATGAAAGAAGGTAAAATTCAATATGTTTGTGTAACAAATATCTATATCTCATACTCTTTACATAATTTTCATTATAAATATGATTCATGTCTTTTCTTTTGATTATTTGCCATATAGATCAAAAGAGAGAAGCAAGGAACGTGACAGAGAATCAAGTAGGGACAGAGAGCGGGGAGATAGCCGTGACCGGGGGAGGGATCTCGATCGTAGGAGCAGAGATCGTGATAGGTACTATGATCGCGATCGTGGAGAGCGTGACAGAGATTCAAACCGTTCCCGCAATTATGATTCAAGAAGTCACCGTAGGTCACGCTCTCGGTCACGTGAACGTTCCAAGGATTATGACCGAGAACGTTCCAAGGATTATGATCGCCACAGGTGATTGCTCATCCGTTATTATCTGTTCTGTTGACATACATGCTTCCTACTTTTGTGTTGGATAAATGAATGTTTTCATCTCAGTGACTATAGAGTTGAATCTTGTGTCTGATTTTCACTCTTGGATGGGAATGAAAATCAGTGACATGACATCTACTGGGATACTTCTGTGCTTGATATAATCAAGTATTCAATATCATCCAAAGACTGGAACAACCTTAATAAATCAGTTTTCTGTATCATAATGGACAAAGTGCCAACATCCAGCAAAAATTCATTTAAAGCTGTCTTCACAATTCTGTTTGTTACACACTTTTTGTAGTCTGTCTGCAATTTTGTGAAAAAGTACGATGGACTTTTTATTATCTTGAAAACGGACCTAATAGCTTGAAGCATGCTTTTAGAGGGCTTTGTGGCTTCTTTAAAGTGCTTCTTGCCAACCTGTAGAAATGGCTTCCCTTTTGGTCTCTCCTATTGTCTTAACTACTAAATTTTTGGTGTGGGTTTGGAGGACAAGATAGTTGCTACCTTATGTTGATCACAAGCCATGTTCGAGTCCTTGATTTCTGCCAGAGTGAATTTGAAGCTGGGCTTTTTACTAGTATATGCTTTCTGGTTGAGTCATATTCATATGCAAGTTTGAAAACTTCTTAGGATCATCATCTGATATATTAATTGGTTCTTCCAGGCGTTATGACCGATACTAGTTCTTGCTTTGGAGTATGCGGAAAAAGGATAATTCGTGTTCTTGTCTAGGTCAGTTTTAAAACTTATGTACCCAGATGGTATAATGTTTCTTCCTAAGTTCTTTTGTTGGAGTTGAGCTGTTTCTCCTGTGATGGATGTAAGGACTGCTGCTTAGTTTTTCTCAACTTCATAATTAAGAGGTATGCATGAGAGGTATGTTTTACTGTCTTAATATATCACTAATTCACATTTTCATGATATCTGACTGATCTTTGGCAAAAATAGTTGTAATTTTAAGTAGTCACTCCCTCCTTGAAATTTGACTCCCATGTTAAAGAGATATGTTGGCCTAAGAGATATGTTGGCCGGGTACTTGCATCCAGTTGCCATCATTTAGTCTAATCCATATCATGTAGTGTTGGAAAAGAGTGGTGGGATGAACCTAACTTTTCAAGAAATCATCCAGAACTCTTTACGAAGATGGAAGGTCTCTTTGGCAAAGATAGACTTGTGCGGTGTGTGATCCGGATCTGTTCTATCAATGATCTTGTGCATATAAAAGCTTCAGGACATATACATATGTTCTTGCAAGTTGTAGTTGTGAGGTTTTGATATTATGCTGTGAAACAATTAATGTCTGAACTGTTATGTGCTTGCTGGAGAAAGTTCAATTGGCCTATTTATATATTTTAAAAACAATCTCCAAGTTTCTGAATCAAGTGATTTAACATGTATCTTATTCATTAGGTTTTTAGCTCTTTTAATGTAAACTTATAACAAATCAACACCGAACAGCTTGCATCGGTTTTCCTAGCTCATGACATGCCTTGCATAGCTTGCTGACTCATGTAGTGTTGTGCCTTACCTGACCCATCTTGTGCCTTAGCCCATACACTTTTCCCTGGACTGTGCACTACAACAACATGCTGTTTTTGTAATGCTTTACCTAATGCATATGGCTAGATGAAGTTTATGAAAACTATATATACACATAGTTTTGGGAAACTTGGTGCATGGAAATTTGATGAAACTGGAGATAAGGCCCGACATAATTTGTGTAAAAGTTCAGGGTTGATCATGATTGCCATAGAAAAGGCTGCGATCCATTGCACACTTTTGAAAACCTAATAGCATGTTGCAAACTATTTGATTCGGTTTTTCATGAAGAATCCCATGGTGACTAATTTTTTTTTTTTTTCACAACTCTAATGGTTTTAGCAACACATATCACCCATATTTTCAATGGTGTTTAACACCTTTAGATGTTTAACACTTACTATTCATCAGAAAAGACCTCCCTTCACCTTTCTTCTCAACCGGAAACTTGCAACAAGAGACCATTACCATCTAATTGAACTTAGGATATGGTAGTGGGGCATTAACTATTTGTGAGGGTGTTCTTTGCTGAAGTAAATTTAAGTGGTGTCTTACTCTTTTCTGTTCTTTAAGTTTTCCTGTTCTCTAATTTGTGTACTTCAGATGATGCTTGTGATGTATTTGGTTTTGTGTGGAGTGTAGTACTGTTTATGGAAGCTTGGGACCATGATAATTTAAAGGTAACCGACATGCATTCGGTACATGCTACGTGCTCTAATCTGTGCCCAAGAACCTTCGATGCGTGTCAGTTTGTTCTAGGGGTGGACATAAAAGCTAGAAAAATCGGCCTAGACTGGCCGGTTTATTTTGGACTTTTAAATTTGATAAATTGCGCGGTGTGGATTTAATTTTTGTCAAATTCGGTTCGGTTCTGGTCTGGTCTGAATTAAAAAAAGAAAAAAAATTGATGGGTCCAGTTGCTGCCAATTAAATTTTTTTCTTCTTTTTATATTAGGACGTCTTCTTCTGTTTTCCGCTTCATAATTTCTTTTCATTTTCTTCTTCCTCCCTTCATAATTAATTGGATCGAAAACAATGAAATTTCCCCAAAACTAGTGTGCTATGCAAGGGTTTTTGGCTACATTTGGGCGAAATTTGAAGCAGCAATCAACACGTAAATTTGTTGAAAAATGAGGTTTCTGAGGAAAAACCAAAGGAAACATGAGGTTATAAGACACGTGTCAGCCTTTGTACATCACTCGATACCTCAAAATGTAATGGTTTGAATTACCTTACCAAACACTCGACTCGTAAGTTATTTTAAATCCATCCTCGGGAAAAACCCAAGGGAAGCTCTTATGATGTTAAGGGTGTTTAAAAGCACACATGAATGGAAAAATTAATTGGATCGAACTATCGAAAACTATGAAACTTACCCAAAACTCTTGTGCTATATATAGCAAGGGTTTTGTGCTCAATTTGAGCGAATTTTGAAGTAGCGGTCAATACGTAAATTTGTTAAAAAATGAGGTTCCTGAGGTTAATATAAGACGGGCTAAGCAGTATTGAGAATTTTCCCGGCTTTCCCGTTCTGAAATTTTAGGACACAAACCATTCAATCAACAATGAACAAAATCAGCAAGCATTAATCAGCTATTGCATTTGTTTCCTGAATTGATTAAGAAACCAGCGAGTGAAACTGAAACACATAAAATTCGAGCAATCAGCTCCATAAAAAAACAAGTGACTGAATCAGAGCTGGCGGCCGGCGGCATCAGCAACAAAGGGCAAATAAGGAGTCCTACCCAAAATTGAACTAACCAACCCATAAACAAAGCAGAGAACACTGAACACGAAAATACCATTGTGCCCCCAGACCATGAGCTTGTATCCCAGACCGGCCTGACCCGGACTGAAGATCCTCTGAATGAGGAGCGGGAGGACCAAGAGGACGTCCAAGGTGACGGCCTGCATAGCATTGAACCTGACATAGTGGCTGAAGCTAGGGTTTCTGACCACACCCAAATAGAGGGCGAAGAAGGCGACGAAGCTCGAGTAGGGGATGGACCGGTAGAGGCCCAACAAGGGAAGCAGCGGCTCGAAGAGGAGGCCCAGTTTGGGGAACTGGAAGAACAGGTAGCGACCGTACTGGAGGGAATTGAAGAAGGGGAGAGTGTAAGAGACGGCGGAGATTAACCGATCTGTGGCGGGTGTCGTCGTGCCGGAGGAGGACATGCAAGTGATGGTCCTCGATTTGGGTTTGGGGAAAGAGAGCGACCTGTTGGCGATGGTGGACGGGAACGAGGAGTGGAATTTGGGCATCATTTTTAGGGTTTTGGGAGTAGTCGGCGACAGGCCGTGGAGGACATGGATGGAGGCCATGGCCTTTAGCTCTGCGAATTTTGAGAGAGAGAGAGAGAGACTGGGTTGCTTCGCTTCGCTTCGTTTATTAATGGAAATGATAATGGGCGACGACACTGAGCTTTAACCCAGGCCCACAAGGAGGCCCACGAAGAAGACTTGTTCTTTTGAGTATCAAGCCCCAGCTACATACTAATTTGCACCAATCCAAGTGGAGATTCAGGATCGTTCCCTCTGGCTCTCATCATGTCCAAAATTTTAATTTATACTTCAACATAACACCACAAGGAAATCAGTTTCTTTAACATTTACAGAAGACGGAATCAAACTCAATACACAACTGAACAACCAATATATGATTGTATCGTATCCATACTAACAAGTAAACTTATATATTATGACAACAATTGACATAAATTTCAAGCAAATCTGTGAACAAGAACCAACCTGACCCGACGCCCTCGTCTGACTCTTGACTATACTAATATTACTATATATGTAGACCAACCAGCCCAATCTTCATTGCGTCTCTTTTCACTCTCTTTCTCTCTCTCTCTCTTCTCCTTACCAAAATTGTTCTAATTTTGCCCGCAAAGACACGAGCATCAGGCCAACATGTCCATACAGAATAGCAAGCAAGCAAGCACACATATTCAAAGGCCAAACCAGAAACTTTGTCATCCACTTCAGGCAAAAGGAGAAAACATAAACTAAACTAAAAATCCCTCAGCTTGACTTGATCGAGATTACTTCAACTGTATCTCTCCCCTCCTGCACAATCTATGAAGCAGCTTTGTACCCAACATCTTCTGATAGAGTCTGCAGTTTGATAATATCAATCAATTTTAGCACCAGCTCAATTACATATAATCCCACAAATTCATTACTTTCATTTTAGGACTGAAAGAAAGTAAGGAAGGACAAAGTACTAGAAAATAATCATTGAGAACACATTCTCAACACCAAAATTATTGAGAAACAAGGATAATGGCATTTAGACATAAGCACACTTTAAAATTACCACGTGCTAAACAGAGCAAGTGAATAAGATATACTCATAGAGCCAACACAAATTTATCTACATAAAGAAGTTCAACTGGAGGATGAGGAAACCAGAATACATAAAACTTAAGTGACTCTAGAATCCACTTGAAGTTCTAATATAAACTGCTTGGGGTCAGCTATTATCATTCCTTGGAATCACAGAATAGTTCAAAACTGTAAACGGGATGCAAGACGACAGCACCAGACTGAAAACAAGTTGGAAGTAGAAAAAGAAAAGTATCTTCATGAAACGTATACTATCAGTTCACAAGATAAATATGCATTAGAAAAGAATTTCAACCTCAGACATTGTTATACTCCATGAGGATTTTAATCCTTTAACCCCATACACAAAAATAATAATTACAGTAAGGACAAGCTTGGTCAACCAACCATCAGAATCTTGGACATACATTAACGGTTTTCACATGAATGAACATGAACTTAAGGAAGGGCTTGTCATTAAACACCCCACAATCTAATTCGGGAAGAGATGCCTGTCATCTTTAAAATCCCCCAATCAAGCTAGTGCCAAAAGCTCAAGCTAGTGGGAAGAGTCAACATAAAGTTCATATGATACACGACCATGATTACCATTCGTAATGCTCCTAAACCTGTCAAAAGCCTTGACTATTGTGAAGATAAAACATCAGCATCAAATCTTTTGCGAACGGATATGAGAGCATCAAACTCTGTCCAACTCCACAATTCAAATTGCCCCCATGTACTTACACTTGAACAAACATTGATTATAGCTATTTTCCTTGAATCAATTAGATATTAACCTATCAGCAATGTGATCCCATCCCACCGAATTTGTCATGTGAAGTTTAACTAAAAGAATGAGTTCATATGATGAACACCAGAACTACGGTTTCCTATGAGAAAATCACATACACCCCACACAACTCTGCAAATAAGAGACTTGTTCATTTTAAGCAGAAATAATCACAATCCAACAACACCAAACAGAAGTCTCCCAGTGAATGAAGGAAGTAGAAACAATCACATTCATCAAATCGAATTGAGAATCAGAATCTACCTTGAGGTTGAGCTCAGATGGGGAATTGGAGGAAGAAGAAGAAGAAGAGGAGGAGGGATCAGAAGGATCAAGAGCAGTGCAATCGGGCGGAGACTCGAAGAGGGACAAAGAGAACTGCTTGTCGACAACGCCGACATCGAAGTAAATGAGGCCGGAGCTGGGCACATCCACTCGGATACCTTTCACCGGAAACCAAAGGAAGAGCTCCTGAGCGGAGACGCCGGACAAGTCGGCGATTCGGCCGAAAGTGAGGGTCCCGGAGACGTTGAAATCGTAGCGGACCTGATTCTCGAACTTGGCGCGGCAAGGCTGGGGCAGAAACACCCGGAATTCGCCGCTGGAATCGTCCAGGGAATATTCCGTGATGCCTTTGGGGAGGAGGCCGATGGGCAAGCCATATTGCCGGAGGTGATCGTAGATGCTTCCTCCTCCGATGCTTGCTTTGCTGCTGGATTTGGGGGCCACGGCGCCGATCACAGCAAGGAGGAGCAGAAGAACAAAGCCCACAAGGGATTTTGGACCCTGCAATTCCAGTCCCATCTTTTGTTTTGACTTTTTGAGAGAGAGGCGAATTTTGGGTGGTGATTGGTTTTCGATTGTTTTAAGGTTTTGGGGAGAGAAATGAAAGAAAAAAAAAAAAAAGGCGGTTTTGTTTTTCCTTTAATTTTATTCTGTCTGTGTCTGGGTTAGTTAATGTGCAGGCTGGAGCTAGCTCAATCATTACCATATTTGGTTTTTCCTTTACTTGATTTTTTTCCACAGCTGAAATTTGGCATGATTTCTACCTACAATATTTCCCAACGGAAAACTGATGCTAGAGATTGCGAGTTTTGCAACGGAAAACTTGACATTATTACACGTTCAAACAGCAGTTTAAACAAAAACCAACAGTCTTCCAAGTTCCAACAAACCGAAACCCGTCGCATTGTTGACGTTAATGAACTTCTTATTCCAGGCTACAAACATGATGTTCATACTCTATACTGAAAGCATATGTTTATCGGAAAACACAGGAAAAGAAAGGGGGGTTCTCGTCTCTCTCTTTCTTGAGTCTTCATTTCAACTTCTACCATGTTTGCCTTTGTTTTGTTGTCAATTGGACAAAAGCCCCGACGCGCTTCTCACCTCTGCAAAATTGTAGTCCTCATCCCGCTCCATTTATGAAAATATCAAACCTGCAGACATCATGAAAACTAAATCATTTTACACATACATAAACCCAACACCCGGTGGTCAGTATCATAATCCATAGCATTAAAGGTGAAAAGACCACTTTGAAATCAGAGATTGTTCTGGAACGTGTATGAAACATAATTAGACAACTGTCGGTTCATAAATTCAGACAGTTAACAAACACAAGTCGGAAAACTTAAGTAGACACGGCTGAAAACTAAACAATCATCACTTCAATTATATCAGAAATGGGGAAACACCTTTGTAACATCAGTTCATACAACAGTACCTGCATCAGTCACCTTGTGTTCTGCCGGCCTTTTATCCTTTTTCTCAAGTGTAATAGATTAATAGAACAAATAAATGTACGACGTAACGATACACTCCATATTTTAATTCTATCGTGATAGTAACAGTCTTCAGAGTTCAAAGTGCCTGTGACACAATTTCACCTTTCCAATTCCCCAAAAACCCCTCGAGGATCCACAGAATAGCAGCAAAGTTCAGTCACCAAACTAATACCATTTTGTATGTCTGCATAACTCTATTAACTAGAAGTCCAACTTCAACATGACCAGCAATTTTGATACAAGAGGAACAGTGTACAGGTCCATTCATGTTTTTTTTTTCCTTTCAATGCATTCAGCAACCTATTTTAGATCCTGGATTGCTCTGAAATGGCTCAACTCCAAACTAGTAGGGCGTAACTCTAAACCAAGCTACCTACAAAGCACGTTCAAATTATATCTAGACACAACATTAAAGCCTATAAGGCTTATACCTGCAAGACTAAAAGTTTAAACTGCCATACAAGAAAGAGAGAGGGATAGAGTTCCTGAATCAATCGATCACTACAAAACCCCTTGATTGATTCATTGAAAAACTAATGAAAAATATCATATTGTGCATTTACTACTCAATATAAGTATATAACAAATTCACAATGACAAAAACAAAATGGGCATTATTAAAAATGAGAATAAAGAAAATGTAAATGATTTCTTTTATTTGTTCACTATCTAGACTATTAAAGCTTCCAAAAAGAATCAAGAGAAGCAACTTACTAAAAAATTAAAAGTTAAAAAAGTGAACTGTAAATAGAAACTAGACATCTAAATGTTTGAGGTTAAAAGTTACTAATAAAAGATGTTTAGGTTATAAGTTCATGAGAAAATCACCTGTTTATTGCTTGGATCACTGCTTTCCTTTGTTCTTAGATTTTGAAGGCATCATTCCATATGCAATGAGCCTGGAAAGGGGTAATGCTGCAACCTTTTTGCTCAGCCTTCTTCTAGCGGTCCTGGATAATTTGCTTGTATCACCATTTGAGTCCTGTACTTGTTTCTTCCCACGTTCCTCAGCTGGTGTTGATGAAATTGAATCCTTCACATCATCCTTAATTTTCAACTTCTTAGCACTTTTTTTGTGATCCATTTTTCCATGTCTGAAAATTTCTCTGGCCCTCTTCTTTATCTCATTTCTCTTACTATTGGGTACCTTCCACTCCTTCTCCGCATATGGAGCAAGCTTTTTCAAAGATACATATTGATTTAACTCCTTTTCATCCATCACTAATACCTCAGCAGTAGTCAACCCAAATCTATTAGGCTTTATTTTAGCATACCTAAATCTAGTCTTCAAGTCTCCAATTGTATCCTCATAGTCTAATTTATAGTATTCATCCAACATCTCCTTTTTAGCTCTCTCCAAAATAGCTAATTTACGCTTTTTATCTTGTTTACCTTCCTCACTCAGTTTCTCTTCTTCTCCTTCTCCTTCTCCTTCTTCATCTTCATCACCATCCTCTTCTTTCTCTTCTTCTCCTTCTCCTTCTCCTTCTTCATCTTCATCTTCATCACCATCTTCTTCTTTCTCTTCCTCCTGGTCTTCTTCCTCTTCATCATTATCACCACCAGTCTCCTCTTTTAGCTTTAAAATCTTCTCCCTCACAGCTAAGAAACCATCACTAGACCCAGCACCATCCCAACCTTTGGGAAGTCCAAGTAACTCGTCCTCCTTATCAAAATCCGGTTTCTCAATCTCACCACCATCCTCATCCATATCGCTACAAAAGTCTGAGTCATCATTTCCATAATACTCATCATCAAAAGCTTTCTTCATCATCCTATCATACTCCTGGGGGTCAAATTCGTTCTCCAACTCCTTGGAATCAAACAAGGACTCCTCGCCCTCTTTGATCCCTGCAATCTTCATTATCTTCTTGACCCTGTCATCATTCTCCTTCTTCTTCAAATTCTTCAAATGCCTCAACTCCTCCTCCCTCTCCAACCTTGCAATCTCCATCCTCTCCTCCTTGCTCTTCCTCTGCTCCTTCCTTGCCTTGACCTTCTTCCTCACCGACCCCTCGACCTCCCTGGCATGGCCCAAAACCTGATCCCCTGCATTCTCCTGGAACCTATACTCGTACTCCTCCTGCCTCTCAATCTCCATCTCGTCCTCAGACACCATCTCCAAATCCTCATCCCTAACCTCAGTAGCACCTCTTCCCTGATTCCCCTTGTCCAACCACATCTTATTCTTAAAGAAGTCCCTGAGAAACCTAGCATTGTCATCCAAGTCTTGACCGAAATACTCATCCAATTTCTTATCAAACTCCTCATCAGCTTCATCCCCCACAGCACTATTACTGCCTTTGACTCTCAATATCTCCCCCTCATCCTCCTCCTCCTCCTTGGCAGCTGCTTCCAAAAATTCCCTCCTTATCTGCTCTTGCTCTTCACTGTAACTCTTGAGGAACTGCTTACCATCATCCTCCGGAAGTTCGGCACCGTCTTCTAATAAATGATTAGCCACTACATCTTTCAAGTAGACCTTTTTCTTCTTCTTCTTAGTTTTGCTACCCTCCTCTTCAGTCTCATTGCTATTCTTTTTCTTCTTCTTAGTTTTGCTACCCTCCTCTTCAGTCTCATTGCTATTCTTTTTCTTCTTCTTAGTTTTGCTATCCTCCTCTTTCACTAGGCTAGTGTCTTCAGTTTCATTACCAGCATCTTCAACCTCAGTTTCATCAGATTTAAATAGCTCAACCTCTTTGTTTTTCAAGATAGGGTCTCGATTCTTTACCTTGATTATAGCATCGAAGAATTCCAAGTCTTTCTTCTTGGAATTGGCTGCCAAAACGACGTCGTCGTCATCCTCGGAGGACGAATCAGAATCGGAGTGGTCGTCGTCGACGAGGCCTCGCTTCTTGAGATCCTCGTAACGGTGGAGGTCCTCCCGATTCTTGTTGTGCTCATAGCGGCGAGCGTATTCTTCATTGATTTTGAGATTCGGAGCATTCTTGTCTTCGGTCTCTGAGTCGCTGCCGCCACCGAAGAGCTGCATACCACCCATTGAGATATGTTGCCGCCAACTTTGGAATTCAGAAATTAGGGATTATTATCCAGTTAGGGTTCAAACTGTGCCACTCTTCAAATACGGGCGGCGTGCTTCTGCTTAAACCCTTAAATGGTCCGGAATCTACCTTTTTCCTTTTTCTTCTTTTTTCCTCTTGCATTTATTTTATTTTATTTTTAACTCTAGTATTGCTTTTATTAGTATGTTTCGGTAAAATACCATTCGTTATAATTTTACTGCACTCCGATACTCTATTACACAAACTCGTTACTCAACTCATTTATTAGAGTCAGATTAAGCTAATCCAGCGTCACTCTCTACTAATAAGTTGCAAAATGTAAAGAAATAGCCGCCCTAGCCACACAATATGCAGCATTACTACACTTTCTAGGGCGTAGCCTGATAGCTCCAACTACAACGATAAGGTTCCTCATAATCTATCTATAATCCGTGTTTGTGTTTGTTGACTTTGTTCAATCTTTGACAAGGAAATGCTTTGAAACCCAGCTCTATTGGGATGGGAACACACCATTCTTGCACAAAGTATATTCAAATCCAAGTCTAGATGATGATGTTAAAGGGAGAGAGAACATATTAAAATTAAGCTGATCGGTATCAAATTAAGAACAAAAGAACCAGGATAGGGGGACATAGTGTTTCTAGTATTCCTACTTCTAATGATTTACAAAAGACAGCCTCAGCCAGCAGAGACGACCAACACAATAACATTACAGAACACATGAAATTAAAAGACATCCAGCAAACTCTGAGTGTGAGTTCTCGCATTGCATTCCATTCAGCTATATAGGGTTCTTCCTGATTGTTCTAAGCACAATTAAGAATCACATGAGGCTCATGTATGTCCACGAAACTTCTTTACTGGGTTGTCACACTCTTTGCAAGATTCCGAGGCTGATCCACATTAAAACCTCTTAAAACTGTGAGATGGTATGCTAGCAGCTGCAACATGGGGGAACAAAAATGAGCGCATATAGCACAACTCCAACCCAAATAATGATAATATGTTTAATATATACACTGAAACGAGGACATTACCTGCAAGGGAACTATATTAACTACTGGTTGAAGACAATCCTCGAGCTGAGGAACTTCAATCACTCGACAAGACTCCCATTCCGCAGGGCAAACAGATGCAGCATCTCCTTTCGAACACATTACAATCAGACGACCTTTGCGGGCATGAAGCTGCTGAATAACTGATTGCTGCTTACTGTAAATCACAGAAGTCATAAATAAGAAAACCAGATCATTTTCAAAGCATATGCAACTGCTTCCAACTATAACAGGACAAACCTGAAGCAAGCATCACGGGTAGCAATCACAAAAGTTGGGAGATTTTCATCAACTAAAGCCAAAGGACCATGTTTCATTTCACCGGCAAGTATTCCTTCACTATGCATGAGTGCTACTTCCTTTACCTTCAAAGCACCCTCCAAAGCCGATGCATAGTTGTATCCTCTCCCAAAAACAAGAAGTGATTGCTCTGCTATCAATTGTTTTGCAAGATCCTTCATTACCTGGTCAAGCTTCAGGACCTCTCTGACTTTGTCTACAAAGAACATCAAAGGGCATTCATTTTTAAGCTTTCTTATAAGTTACTTCTTGAAAAAGAGACGGGAAAGGAAATGCATTCTAGTAACATGGTAAGAAAAGAAAAGAAATGGAGCTTACTGGGCAGGTCAAATAAACCGTCAATTATAGCCTCTCTTCTTGCTTGATTGGAAATTGTGTCACCTCCGATTGCTAGGGCAAGCATAGCCATCACCACTATTTGACTTGTGTAAGCCTATTCAGGATGGTGACAAGACTGTCAATTATAAATACAAAATCACCTAACAAGGTAGAGAAAAATGAAAATTTACCTTGGTGCTTGCCACTCCAATCTCAGCACCAGCATTTATATGAACACCACAGTGTGTGTTACGGGCTATTGCACTACCAACGGTATTTGTTATGCCAACACATAATGCACCATTTTCTGAAGCATATTCCAATGCACTCAAAGTATCTGCTGTTTCACCAGATTGACTGACAAACACAGCTGTATCTTCTCTGTAAATAGGTCCTTGCCGATCCAACAGATCACTAGCAATTTCCATTGTAACAGGGATACCTATTTTTTTATGTGTGAAAAATTAAAGATCAGAAACAGCTACTTTACAATCAGAAAAAGATTTCAGGCAGACAAAAAGCACTCACCTGAAAGTTCTTCCAAGATAGGTCTCGCAGCTAAAGCAGCATTGTAGCTTGTACCACAGCCAATGAAAACAATTCGCCTGCTTCGCCTAATTGTTTTAAGGTGGTCCTTCAGTCCGCCAAGGAGAACAGTCTTGGCTTTGCAGGAACCACCACGTAAAAGCCTACCCCTCATTGTGGTAGTTAGAGATTCAGGCTGCTCATGAATTTCTTTCTGCATGTAGTGTTCAAAATTTCCTTTATTTATTTGTTCAACCTCCATCTCAAGAATGGACAATGCTCGTTGTACTGCTGCAACTTTTGAAAGGCCACCATGCTTTTCTTTATCAAACTTTAGGATTGACACGTGTCCATCCTGAAACAACCACCACGGCGGCCAAAAGTGAATAACTTTCATGAATTCCTACTTCAGGCTTCGGAAGAAATAAGTACAAATACCAAAGAAATCAGTATTAATAATAACTTGGCATGACAACATATTGGTATGGTAAAACCCAAGGCCCTGAAGCTCCAAAAGGTCCAAGACAGAATGAGGACTGAGGACATGCTGAAGGAAACTCGAAAAAAGAATTTAAAAGGGCATCTTACATGCAACTTTCAGTTTTGAGCATCTGTATTAGAACAACTAAGAAATAATGGAAGGTTACAAAAGAGTGATCGTTATAAAAACAAATAAAAGTACAACAGTAGGTTATGTAGTTCCTCACGAAGTGTGCTTAAATTTAATAAAAGAAGATACTGAATGAATTACCTTAAGATGAACCACTTCACCATCCTCAATCACCAAAACCTTTTTGGTGTGTTCAACTACGGCATTTGCATCACTGGACAAGAAGAGTTCTTTAGGATGCCCACTTTTTGAAAGGAAATTATCATCATGAAATGCAGAACCATTGCTAGCATTTTCATTAAGTTCCTGACATTAGCAAAAGGTCAGCCACGCCCAGAGAGGAAGAGATACAGACAGACAATTCAATAAGATTTACAACCAAAATGAAGCATTCTAGACACAGCAGATATAGATGATCAAATTATGAGGCTATGATTCAGAACAGACTCATGCTATTTTCACTAAAGAAACTATGCCAGACACAACACGCACCAAAACTAGCTAAAGCATTACTAAACAAAAATCTATGGACTATAGGCATAATTAAAGGTTTTAGCCTCAGGTGTTACAGTATATATGACAAAAGCAAACCTACTTTCACACCAAGGAGCAATGGACTGCCACGTTTACAAGCAATCAACTCATTTGGATAATGCCAGCTTTTAAAAATCAGCGCATAGGCTCCTTCAAGATGCCTCATAACCTCATGCACTACTTGACTAAATGTGATAGTCTGGTCACCTGTGACATAAGCAAAATATCACTTCAGCAGGTTGTGCTTTGGGGAGTATGTGAAAAGATTCAGATAAACATTCAACAAAACAATATAATCAAAAGGAAATTCATTTGTGGGTATATTCAAGAAGCCATGACTAGCTTTATATGCTACCTGCAACAAAACTACGTAAAATTCATCCTGTACAGGAAAGTGAAAATATAAATTTTAATTGAGCATTTCAATTCCTATTGTACAAAAGCACTTCCCTGCCATTATTTTTGGCAAATAGAGATGAAAATATGAGATATTTTCTCCAATGTAACTAAGAAGCCTTATATATCTAGAATAAATTGAACATGTTAAACCAGAATAAATGGGAACCTTTTACATTCTGTAAAATCTTCTATTTAACTTTAAAAAGAATTGAACATGCTAAACCAAACAAATATCAATATTATCAGTTGATGAGATCCTTTAGCTAAAAACAATAATTGTACGAATACAGATATTACAATTGTGCATGTGCAAAATGTAAAGCTTAAATTTTGGACTCCAAGTCATAACAAATATTTAGGAAGCAAAGCTTTTAACACACTTCAATGACATGTTAACTACCTTCTCCTTCTTTAGCTTTATCAAAGACATATTTGGCAAGCTTTGGAATAACTTCTGTGTCTGTTTCAGATTGAAAGGTAAATCCATGCCGAACTAGAGTGCCCTTTAAGGCCTGAAAAGTAAGCAAGGAAGTAATATCAGCACAGACCATTGTTGACAGAGGCCGTTAGGCATATAATTATAAAAGAAAGTAAACCTGAAGCCAATTCAAAAGCAATTTAACAACAATAAAGAAAACTTTAGATAAGATGGGAAAGAATCTCCAACAACTAAAACAAGACAAAACAGTAAAAAGGAAGGTATATAAGATCTCAACAATAAACATAGGAGTCAGCTCACCTAAGAAACAAAAATTCATGACCCCCTCAACTATACATCAGACAAGTAGTAATCCGTTATTTATAGTGTTGATGAAAATGATTAATCTTAAAAGCAAAAACAAAAACAAAATTCTGAAAAAAAAAAATACACCATTTAACTGAAATCATAAAACAAACCTCGTAATTAGTAATAACTCCATTGTGAACGACCAAAAATTCATTTCCAGGATCAGAGCTCTGAGGGTGGCTGTTCCTTGGAGCGGGCTCTCCATGAGTGGCCCACCGGGTATGTGCTATTCCAGCATGGTGAGAGAAACATTGCTTCAAATTTAGGTCTGTTTCAGCCACCTCTGAAAGTATAAACAAGTTGGAAATGTCAAGAGTCTGGTTCTTCTCTAAGTAAAGAAACAAGACAAAAATTGCAGAAAAGAAGAGAGGTAGTGCGCTCTTTCATTCATCAGTTCATGCATGACAATTACTCACCAAACGGTGGGTAATGTAAAGCTGGCATTTCCATAACAAGCTCACTCTTGTATACACCCAACTAAGAAAACTTGTTTGAGCTTAATTGAATAAGAAGGAGAGAGGCATAACAATTTATTTATGACAGTAATCGACAACCAGAGCTTAGGTAATTCTGACCACCCGGAGCAGAATTAACTCCCAGCATTGACGGAACAAAATGCAGAATTGAAGAACAAAACAAAACAAAAAAGGTGTGACCTTGGTAGACGGATTTGACGAGCGACTCGATGTTTCCCTCCTGGCGGAAAACGAGAGAGGGAGGGAGAGAGGAGGTTTTGGGATCAGAGGAGGAATGATCGATCGAAATTCCGGCGGAATCGTATCCCCGGTACTCCAATCGCCGGAGGCCATTGAATAGCACCTGAAGAATATAACTCCTCTCTCGGTTCACGTTGTAATTCAGGTACGCAAATATCCCACACATTTTTCTTCTTCTGCTTCTGATTCTGATTCTTCTGAGCAAGTAATCGTACAAGGAAGAAAGTAACCTCTGACTTTTTCTGGGGATTTGAAATTGGAGGAGGGAGGATTTGAGACAGGGGACTTTGTAAAAATACTGACACAATGCGTGATCTAGAAGATTTTGAGAGAGGCCAAAGCTCAAGGGTGGTATTGTCTTTTCGCATTGCATCAGTGTGCTACTATGGCCTCATTCCATTGGTTGCCAACGGGCCAGCATTAAGGGTACGACTGCAGTTGTAGCTGCCGATTAGGGACTTTAACGTCCTTTCGAAGTTTACCGTGGGGGAAAATTTCCAACTTGGGAGTTTCCTGGAAGTGTTTTGGTCTCAGCCTGGAAATGCTTCGTTGCCTACTCTGTTTGACTCTTCCGTGCTTTCATAATCTTCCTACATTCGATTTTTGGATCTATTTTCTTCCAAAGTGTTAGATTTTTCATCTCTAGAATATGTCAAATGATCCATGATTCTTTCGCTGTGATATAATGCTTCAATGACAGAGGAGCTAGCAGGGCACCCACGTGCATTGAACAAACTGCCACTCTGGTTGGCATTTCTTCTCCTGCCTCACGATTCCTCGTGACAAAAACCAGCAAAGAAATAGAGGTTTAACAAGCCATGATTACCATTTCAAAAGCTTTGCAAGCTCTTTGACATTAGAACAGATCGATTTTGAGTACAACTCCACATCATATACTATCGAGTACACATAATACAATTCAACTTGAGAATGTGATATACAGCTTTTTCTCTTGACAAGCCATGATCACTACTTCACCTCAGATACCTGCAATTCCTCAAAACAACCTGCAAAAAACAAAAAGGGGGTTTTAATATCCTCATCGTTGTTAAACAGAATATGTGTCACTGTATACCGATCAACAGATACAATGCCGTTTTCTTATTACAGATTAAAAATAGAGCAACTTAACGCAGCGATGGTATCAAATTACCTTTTTTTTTGTTGCCCTTTTGGTCATACTCTTCCATTTATCCTTGAGATAAGCTGCAGTACTTGAACAGTATGAACTATAATTTGGTCTGGGTTATATTTAGGGAGTTGTTGAGCGTGAAAGCCTTAACCCCACCGATTTCATAAACCTCTCTCTGGGATTATGAGGTGATTGTTCTCTCTAGATTCTTTCATTGGTTTGCCTGATTTGGAATCGATTTTATCTGCACTTCAATTTGATTTTTATATATAAACAAGAACCTGGTGCGTGTTCTAATTATTTATGGGTTACCTCTATTAAAGGTAGGTTCTCCACAACTAGTTACAAAAGAAAGGGAATCATTTTCGCTGACAAGTATTTGCCAATATAGGTTGAGTGATTGTCATCCCCAGTTCATTGCTTCATTGACATGTAGCTGTAAGTTATCTAGTTTTTCCTCATGGTGCAGGTCAGGCTTTTTCCCCAGTGGACATATTTAGTATTATATATGATTTTGCTAGTAATCATTTTGGGTTCATATCAACGTACTATGGTTCAATTTGAGAGCAGCTCTTTTTATTCTCTGCTATGTTGGAGATATTCATTGAATCATGTCTAATTGACAATTGAAATGAAAAAACAAGAAGAGAACAATATGACCTGTGCCAAGGTTCAAGATAGTTTTTCATTTTCATTAATGGTTTGATTATTTTCATTATATTGTGTTGGCAAAAGGAGAGTCAAAGACTGTTCTTAGTTGGCAAAATGTGCAATGAATGTTATCTTTCATTTGGTTGTAGCTAGGTTTAACCTACTAGGTTGGTACCCTGAGGGCCTGAGGTTCTATCGAGTATATTATAGTTGATTGATTGTTCTATGATGATAAAATCCTGGCAAGCTATTCATTATTTTATTTATTTTTAAATCTGTTGTTAAATGAATCATCAGTTGAGCAAGCTAAGTGTTATCTACTGTGATTGTAGACGTTACTTGAGCAAACCAATTTGGGTAAGCTTCTCATCCATTCGAGTCTGCACAACAGTAGATAGATAAATCACAAAGAGTGAAAGACAGAGAGGTCAAGGTGCGACCTACAGTGAGGCAACAAGTGTATGGCATTGAAAGACAGTGAGGTCATATGTAAGACACTACCACATTAGCGTGTTTGTGGACACATTTGGAAGAACAATTGTTGGATGAAATTGTCGGAATGGTCCAGTATTGGAACACGAAGAATAGGCTCGTTGAAAATAGTTTTATACTAGAATAGGTGCCCGCGCCTTGCTGCGGGTGTTCAAACAAAATCTGCAAGTTTGGATGGCTAGAAACTTATGTTTGCAACTAACATTACCATTAATGTGAATGTTCTGATAATGTGCAAATATACAATACAACTGCTGTTGACAGAGCTTCTCAAAATATATTGTTCTACTTAATAGGCTAACCTAGCTACATTTGATCTGTCTGCTGAAAAGAGGTGTTGATGTTCGTCACCACATATCAGTGGAGGCTCTTCAAAATGGTGCTCACAACCTCGACCACTTCATTAAGAACTTGATTCCTTAAAGGCTCTTCATTCCAGGCCCTCCCATAGAAGACCAGAGGATGCTTGAGCTCGAATCGCACTCACACATGAATACTATCTCAGCAATAAGATAAATTTACCTCTGCAAAATGCAGACTTCATTACATCTTCAGCAACATGCATCACAAAATGGTGTCTTTAGTCCTGTTTCTGGAACGTGCTTTAAAAAAATATTCAAACTTAGATGTGAAAAGTTATTAAGTCAATCTATTCCAAGTATTTGCAGGATGACACTTTTTTTTAACATGTGTTTATCACCTTCTCTCTCAGCATCTGTCTTTCTTTAGGAGTTTAGGGAGCTGTCATGTCTAATACATTCTGCAGGGAAACCTCATCATACAATAAACCAATCTCAAATTTCAAAGAAAGACACAATCAGTACCTATGTTGCTAGAGTTATTAATAGTTAATCATTAACCACTCAAGTTCAAATGTTTTGATTCAAAATGATATGAATATTTGTTTCATGTTTGTATTTGTATTAGAAAAAACTGTTGAAAGCAAGTGCAATTGATAAGAAATGAATTAGTTAGCTTAGCTTATTACCCAAAATAAAAGCAAAGCACATAAGCTAGCTTCTCCAAGGCCGGCCCTCCATCAGCACCCCTCATCTCCAAGTATCTCTTCAACCTGACCTGAATTATTGGAAAAGACCAACATTGCAAATATACTATTAGTCAACCTAAAGGTGCTTATGATACCAGGAAATCTATGAGTTAAATTCCCATAGCCACTCCCAAATAACAAATGTATACCAAAAGACATTTCTAAATAAGCTTGATAGCCAACGGCAGTGATGTGATCAAGGAACTACATGTATGTTTTAATATCCAATAAAATAGTTAACTAAAAACTATGGTCCTTATGATACCAAGAAGTCTATGAAGTAAAAATTCCTATAGTATCTCCAACATAAGGAGTCACATTTCTAAATAGGCCTGGAATGCAAAAAGGTAAAGCTGGTGCCACAAAACCGTACTCATATAATTGCAGAACTATATAGTATACTTTTTTTCCAGTAAGGCATTCACCTCGAACTAAGCTTGCGTTTTCACTTCAAAGTACTATACAAACTGAAATTTTAATACCTTAATTTTCCATTCACTTCCCTGACTATCTCAGCAGTCAACCTAATACCCAAACAAACCCCAAATCCAAAATTTGAGTAATAAAGCCATTCTACCATGGTGTTGATAGACTTTTTGTCAATTTCTCTTATTTCTCTACCTTATTCTATGCAACAGAATCACTATGCCATATCCATGTAAAGATAGGAAATTTATATACATTATGTTTTTTGCTTTGCAAAGATATAGGATTCTATTTGTGAAAATCATGGGCAAAGAAGAAAACCAAAATATTACCATCAGACCTTGTGCTGCTTCTCTTATTCTTCAAGCCTTCACTCTATTTGCTGGAGCTACACGAAACAAAATTCACAAAATATTTACATGACCTCCTTCATCAAGAAAATCCAGATACATATTATGTATAATGAAAGTAACCTGCAAATTTGATATAACCAAATTGTATTGCCAAAAGCATTGATGTACATAAATATGCAGTTGACTAATAGTTCGGTTTTGCTTCCTCTCATGGCTATAATTTAATCAGGAAATTAGAATGCTTGCTTAACAATAACTTTGCTGCAGTTTATAGTTAGGCATTTATGATTCTCTGCCTACACAATCGTACAAATTTAAGCTCTATATTAATCCAGAGAATTGTGGATTAAAGTTATGTTTAGGCAAATTTCATTACAGAGAAATATGTACCTGCAACTTGGCTATACCAAACAGAATGATACTAAACTCCACTGGGAAAATACTATAATTGATAGCCTCATTGCACAATCTGCAGCCACAAATAGATATTGTTGATTAAAAAATTTCTGCTGACTTAACATTCAATAAGAGTATAAAATACAGCAAACTATTGCAAGAATGAAAAAGGAACTCTAATTTGCTTACCTCAAGACCCAACTCAATCAATTTATTGATAACACCCAGCTGCAACATCTCACCAGCTCAGTCAACTCTCTTTCGACGATATGTGCATGGCATTTTTCCTGTAACAATAAGCAAAACGTATGGTTAAGTCAAAACCCACATATTGATCAAGAGAAATCTGAAACTTAAACTTGCTACTTTAGACAATGTCTATGTAATCACACTCTACTCCTTAAGCCTTTTCAAATACCACTTACAATCAGATACGAATCTTAGCAAAAGCTAAACTACTCTAGTTGTCTCCCACTACTGATTGCAAGCATGAAACTTTGAGTGCATTTTGAACTACACTACTCAAATTATTATCCAAAAAACAAAAGAGAAAAAAGATGTAGTTTTCACCCAGAATAGGGAAAAAGAAGAGAGAGAGAAAAAAAACAGTTGGAGTTAGAATAAGCATACAACAACACTGATGATTATATAAACAGTACATTACCATAATTGGAATTCATCTAAAACAAAAGTTAGAGAAATACATGCAGGTTTCAGTTAAACCATTAGTACAGTTTGTAAAAAGCCATCTAATCAATGCAAAGCTATTTGTGTGATACGCCAATTGCAGTTAGAATTTTTTATGCAGGAGTTCTCATACATTAAGCAGTTTCATGTATGATGAATACTATATACTGTATTTTTTCTTGCAGTACAGTCCCTGAGTTTTTTTTGTAAAACTATAATATTAAATGTTGCATAGTACTCGACCAAGATATGTTTTGCTTTATGACTCTTCCCCCGCAAAAATTATACTATTCATCTACAATAAAAAGAATTCATCTGCATATATCTAAAAAGTTTTGAAAAAAAGAACTCAGTAAATGAATTCAAGTTGTAAGCTTCGGTTACGCACATGTCAATATGCACATTCCAGTCATAAAACAGAAATAGAAGAAACAGCAAGGAGAGCAAATGGTACTGAATGGCATTCTAAAGACTATAATTTTAATTCATACTTTTATATTAGCAGGGTATGGAGAAGCAAACAATTATAACTAAATCTGTTGAAGTTTAAATGGTTTTTTTAGCTTCTTTAATCTATATTCTCACTCTTTCGTGCTCACGACTCTCATAAAAGATAACTTTGATTCCTGTTTTACTTGATTTTCAGTGAAAAGTTTTCTTAGATCTATATAATTTCAGCTTCCTTAGGAATAACCATATTAAAATAAATTGTAACAACACTGGGTCATTAGATTTTGGTTTCACCTAGTTTCTAAGGAAATAGTTAAGCCAAATATGGTTATTCCTTGCTTATGGGGCAGTAGATTTTGGTTTACTTTCTAATGCCACTATTCTGGTCCATCCATAAGTGTAACAGAGCTTTAGCTCTATTTGATTTCCAAAAATGAGAGATGACTAAACCAAATATAGCATACATAAACCAAATATAGCAATACTGCCACCTCCCATTCCTGTCCATTTACATCCCTAGCAAATGCAAACAATCAGCAAAAAAAAAAAAAAAAACAATCCAACTTTTCAGCAGAGTAGTTGTCAATGTACGAAAACCTATTTTGAGAATCTGCAAATCGAAACCTTGTAATACAATTGAATGGAACAAATGGTGGAAAAAAAAAAGAACAAAAAAACCCAACAACTACCTACCTGTACATGCGAAGAACCCAGCCAAAAACGAAGAGAAAAAGAGAGAGACAGAAGATCGCGACAATGAGCCCAACACCTCCTGCTTTCCTCGATCTAATTCCAATCTCTGTCTTCCCTCTCGTTTACTAACATGAACTCCTGCGTCACCGAAACCCCAAATCAGTCACATGCAAGGAACAAACAAACCCTAAATGGAAAGAAAACAAACACGATCACAGCATGCATAACCTATTCTCTGCAACTCTGTCCCAAGAAAGCAGGGCTGAGCGAAAAACAAAGATAAAGAAAAAAGGTCGCGTCAACCGAAACAAACCATAAAAGGAAAATAAACACAATCACAACACACAGCACCTATTCTCTGCAATTCTCTCCCTCTCTTTCACTCTACCAACAACAGAAACGCAGAGATCAGCCAAGAATGAAGAACGGGAAGAAAGATCGCTTCTATCTCCTCACCGCGTTTTATACCCTGGCCAAACAGCAAACCGCAATTAATCAAAGAATGGAGGGCAAAACCGTAATTTCACAATTCGGCTCGGCTGGAGCCGGCACTGTTCATAAGCCAATGAACAGTTAACTGAGAATTAGAAGATTACTAGATACAGTTTCCCGCGCGTTGCGGCGGCTGTTAATATGATACTAATGGAACTGAAAATGAAGCAGACAAAAGTTTTGTCCTCAAGGAGTAAAGATCTAATCTAAGGGGTCTGCAAGGAAGTTCAGGCAAAGTTCAATTGGTAGTGTTGTTTAGTTGGATGCGAAATTGTACTCAAGGACTCCCAACTGAACTTTGGTTGAACTTCCCTGGAAACTTCTTGAATGTCTCCTGGACTCCAAATAATGTGCACATTACGCGGAAATTTGTGCTTCCGTGAGCCACAACCAAAACAAAACCATTATTAAAAGCAGAGCCATTATTAAAAGTATAAATGAATAAATAAGGATATAGATTGAAAACAACTGTTTTTTCCAGTTACACAATCAGATGAAGTAATGCAACTATTATTTGATTAAAAAACAGAAACCCCAGCAACATACTAAAACAAAAAGAGTTAAATTACTGTCCTACTCACTATCGCCCCCATCTTCTTAGCAACTGTAAATCTGTAATACAAAACGGCACAATCTAATTGAGTCTTGTTTAACAAATCCAATATCCAACTACTTAAAGTATCAGAAAAGAAGAAGAAGAAGAACCAAAAAGCAGATTCGACCATCTAAGATTCTGAATAAAGCTATTCAAACACTTCTTTGACGTCAATCACTCTGGCACAGACCGAAAATCAAAAACTTACCTTCAATCACTGAAATCCCAAACCCAGCAACACTTCTTCTGTTTTCTGCAACCCAATTTCAAAAAACAATACAAACAATCAATAACCAACAATATAGACCCTTGGCTTTATTCAGAATCTGAGTTATATGAAAATAATAAAGCACAACTACATCAATTGAATGAAAAAATTACAGCAATATTGAACAAAAAAAAAACGGCACTGATTATATGTGTAACCAGCAGTAACAAAAACAAAAACATGACCTTCAAACCTTCAATCCTTACTCATATCCATAACAACCAATCGCTCTATATTGCTATCAATTTTATCATTATTTTCAAGAACACAGAGTCAACAATTGAAAATCAAAACCTTACCTTCAACCGCTCCAAATCAATCACTGAAATCCTAAACCCAGCAACACTTCTTTTGTTTTCTGCAACCTAATTTCAAAGAACAATACAGACAATCAATAACCAACAATATAGATCTTTGGTTTATGATGAAAAGAGCAGATGTTACTTATATGAAAATAATGAAACACAACTACATCAATTGAATGAAAATATTACAGGAATATTGAAAAAAAAAAAAAGGGCACTCATTATATGTATGACCATAACAACCAATCACTCTATGTTGCTATCAATTTTATCATTATTTTCACTACTACATTAAAACAAAAAAACACACTTCACTTTATAATGCCATATTTCTATATTCTATAAGCATAGATCATCATCCAATTGACTTAATGTGATAAATCAACATTTATCTGCTAAAGAGTTTCTGAATACAAAATGTCCAAAGTTTCTAAGAATACAAACTCAATAGTGGTATGAAGCTGGTTGTGAAGCAGCCATCACCCTAAACTCTTTCCAACACCTGAATTTAGGTAATAGTGCTAGTCATTCAGAAACCAAAAGCTTCATAGAATTGTGATTTGATTTCAATGTTTTCATCGTGTGATCAGTTTATATATGTGACATTTAGGCCATTCTTTGATTCAGAGTGTATAATGTGCAGTGTGAATTTAGCTTGGGCTTGGCAGATTCAGAGTTTTTTTTTTTTCACTTTTGACTTGATAATTACCTTTTTGATTGAAGATTTATACTGTATGCATTAGATTCATAGTAAATCCATGGATATATAGGTTAGACATTCACAAAAATTATTAAAAATTATTAGAAAAAGAGCCTATTATAAATATCATGGATTGGTGAAATGTATTATATCATGTATTCTAGCCAGACCCAAATGGGTGTACTGATTTATATTTTTTCATTGCTGAGACTCAAATTTGCATTTCTTCAAATTGGATTTAGAATATTCAGTTCTTCCTCTACATTGTATTTTAAATAGAGTTTAAATTGTATTTCTTCAAATTGGATTTAAAACATTCAGTTCTTTCTGTACAGGTATTTTCAAGTTTTTACTGTCAATAGACATACCAATGTTAGCGAGAAAAGTTATAGCATCAAAATAGGCTAAAGAAGAAAAATGCAAAAAAAAAAAAAAAACAGTGACTAATCATAAATGTAGATCTAATGAGTGTCAATTTTTTTTGTGTGTGTTTTTTGGCTTTTGCTTCTGATTCCAGTAGTATTGTGTTATAGTTAGTTTTGACAGTTGTATAGTGTTCACTCCTAGGAAAGGTTGTCCGCGTGTTGCTGCAGGAGTTATGATTGTGTGTGAATTGTTTTAAAAAGTAAGTGATTGTATGCATAAGGACATGATTGATTTTTTTATTGGAATGAATGTGTGATAAAGAGGATTGGCCAGGTACCAAAGGAGTGTCCTGTTATTGCTAAGAATTTAAGAGACAAAGTTTTACTGCTGTTTCTGAAAACACCAGAGCTGCTAAAGTGACATCTATATTTGGCTGTGTGACTAAACAATTGAGGCCCTAAACCATAAGCACGTGAAATGTAACCCAAAAAGGGTAAACAATTGGCTGTGTACCGTAAGCATCTCTCCATACAAATGAAATGTAACCCAAAAAGGGTAAACAATTATTGAAGCCAAGCTTAAATAGAGAAATGAAGAACTGCATAGTCTATTGTAGTTTCTGTAGAGCTAACCCAAATGATTACTATATGAACGAAGCTTTCAATATTTGATCGCTTTTCTGCAGCGTCATTTGTTTTCTTTAATTTGTAGGATGAGGAATTTGGTGTATTTGCTGTTAAGATCAATGACATATTGGTTATTGAAGATAATGATATCTCAGATGATAAAGATAATGACCAGGATGATGAGCGGTAACTGAATCTTTTACTTATATTATGTAGTACAGCACTTAGTGTGTGCCATGCTTTAACACAGTAACTGAACCATGAAAATATGGTTTGACATGAACAATGTAATATAAAAAGTGTCAATTATCATTTGGCAACTCATAAGCAAAGTGATAAAAGAAAGGAACAAACTTGAAGCAAAAACAGTAAAACCAAAATAAGCAATGATAATGCAATTACTAAAGCATTCACACCGAATAAATTCTAAGAGATCACTAAAAGCTTGAAACAGAAGAAAGCAACGGATTTGCCAGTTAGAATACCTTGTGAAGCTGAAGGAGAGCTCATTTTCCCATTTATCTTCTTCAATCAGCAAAGCTAAGCACACTGCAAAAATATCAATACACATCGTTTAGGAAAATTTATTGAAAGAAAAAGCTGAAGAACCAAATATTTATTCAGCAAATACCTGAAATCTATAGCAAAAGATTTTGCATTTGTTAGATAGAAATACGATATGAACCAAGTTTGAAAAACATGTGAAAAGAATGACTCCTTAGTGATAAGAAATATTAGAGGGTTCAATTATATAGAAAAGAGTAAGAAGGGGAGGTGGTTCTATACGTAAAATCAATGTATGTATTTGAGTTTAGAGGACGCAAAAAAGGTGGCAGTGTAAACAAACACACCTGCCAGTACACAAACATAATGCAGTAATCATTTGTCTTATTAATCATTTTGAAGCTTATGATATGAAATTTCAAATGGAAAGAGAAAGCCTTACCAACAATGTTTGAAGACATCAATCATAGTATAAGGCTATATCTGCTTGATGTTTGTGGAGCTCTATCAAAATTGAAAATGCTGATTTTCTGTAGAATGAGTGAAACAAAAGTGTTAGCTCATGTTTGTTTGTAGTATGGGTAGTAGGAAAAGATATGTAGTGTATACTATACTTACATAGATAGATTTCAGTGCTTCTATTGTCTACATACAACAATCCAAGTACTGCTTTGCATAGAACCTACACAACCAAAACAAAAGGATTATTAAAAAAAAGAAAAAAAAAATTCTATAAATTCAAAACAACAGATACATTCATTGAAAGAGCACTCAGTTTTTTCAATGTAAAACAACAAAAGATAGTCTTACAACTATAATAGCATTCTTTTCACCTTCTCATATTCATAGCCACACTAAATTCAAAACAGAACAATCCAGTAATGAACAATGATGTCAACAGTGAAACCAATAGTAAATCATATGGAAATAAATACACTAATAATTAATCAAAAAACAATCCAGCTAACTTTTCTATCTGTAACGTGATCTTCTTTTCACAGCTCTACTGACCTTCTATTAGATTTTTACATGATTATACGTCTTTGGCCTATCATAAAAAGAGGAGATTTTACATATATTACGATGCTGAAGCACAACCATCAAAACAAATTATCAGATGAAAGCTGATTCGATTATTATCACTGAAACACACATATGTGTAACCCCAGCAGAAAAACTAACTAAAAAAGAACATAACAGCAACAACACACATTTCAAAACCTCCAATCCTTACTCCCCCAACGAAACCCAGATCTATAACAATCATTTGTTTTCTGAATTACTTGCACATTTGGTCTCTATCTTTTCTATACACTTAAACCTCCATACTTACGCAATACCCACCTATGCACTAATCACCTAAATGCCTAAATCTATGATAGCAAAACTTCTACTCTTTCTTTGACAACTATCCCTCACCTCCTCTTATTTTCATCGAAGGTGAATTCGACTCTACTATACTCTGCTAAGAAAAAAAAGAACATAACAACAACAACAACACGCATTTCGAAACGGCAGAAAGAAGTCAAGAACTAACTTCGTGCTCGGATGATGAGGTGAAAATCCCCTTTCCTGACTATCAGCTCTCTCTCTCTCTCTCTCTCTCTCTCTCTCTCTCTGTAGAAAGCACAAAACACACACCCGATCTCTCTATCTCTCTGTGGATCGTTCTTGATATCTCTCTGGATTGCTCTCTATCACACTCGACCTCCTATCTCTCTCTGGATCGTTCCTCTCTATCTGTAGATGTAGAAGTCTGGAAATCACTTCTGGAAGTGGCAGGGCTGCAAAAAATTTCAAGAGAGGGCAAAAGCGTCACTCCATTTGGAGCCATTTTACTGTTAAATGAACAGGAGAGATGAACACCAACCCTCCTTTAGTTTGACAGCTGATTAGCTGAATGACAGGGATGTAATTTAAGGGGAAAATGGAGGGCAACGACGTCAGTTTACTGTTCACTCAAATGAACAGGCCTTATGAACAGGGCTTTCTGGCTTTCTGCTTTAGATGTATGTATAATAAATATGCACAGGAGACCACATGACTTAATCAAGTGAAGTCTTCAAAGTATACAGTAGTACCCTGAATTTCTATAAGTTCCCTGTAATGCTGTCAACAATTTCAGTTGTCGTTCGCACGTACCTTGCAAATTTGCTGCTTTGATTCATTCAAAGCTACCCTTTTGTCTTTCAAATTGAATGGTTCAAGAACCAAATTATAAACCGTAACAACAATGAAGATGAGCAAAATGTAACTGAATAATGGTAAGAAAAGACAAGGTCCGTAGATCAAAAAGGGATAAATGGTGCCACAACCATGCAAAAATAGACTATACATATATACACAAGCAGGGATCTCTGCAGCATTACTCAAAAACCCACAGTAGTTGTACAAATTTTGGTTCGGCAAGAAACTACATTGAAAAATTGTAAATACACAAATTCCAGTGTTGCAGCATGCCGACTTTATTTTGATGACAGTTTTTTTAGCAGTATAAGCAAGCAGTACCATAGTTTTCCTTTGGACTCATAACCACGACAACCTTCGTAAATCTCCTTACCCAAGTGTGATGCCAAGCACTGCATAATCCTTTTTTTTTTTTTTTGGGATAGAGCCCTAGACAAAGAGAAACAAATGAACTATAATACAGAAAATAGTGGCTTCTTTAAAATTTAGAAAGATGAGAATGTCATCACACTCCACCTTGAGCTATACTCCTTTCTAGTCAGTTGCCTGATTAAACAATACAATCTCTTTACATCAGTCGTATAAGTACACCAATTCACATGTTTTGAGAGCCATTGCAAATTCCAATATGCTTATGCAAAACTAATGTAATAATGTTGACACAAAGCCAATATATGATAACTTCATATTCCTATTAATTCAAAAGTAGGTTATGTTTTATTATCAAAAGCCTCGATTTTTTGGGTTTTCTGCTCCAATCTCTCATCAGTCACCCTCATTTCAGTTTTAATACTTTTACACAGTAGCTTAGCATCAAATCTATAGTTCAGATTAAGTATCATTACTCAATGCACCAAAATGGATACATTTCTCAATACTAGAGAAAGAGCCATAGACCAACATACCCTTCCGCATGCTTCAAGTACACATAATACCAACAGCATGATCCCAAGCCGGCATTGCGATAAGTTTAAATGAATCATGTTAACGTAGTTCCTGAATTTCTATAATTCACTGACAATTGGAGAAGAACCAATAAAACCCCTACCTGAAGACACCAATAAATAGTTGCATAAACTGCAAGAAAGGGTGAATACAACTTGTTAGAGTTGGCTCTAAACAAGGGAAAAGTAATTTGTAATGGATCTTGGAAATTCAGAAACAGGGGCCTGTAACTTAATTAATATGTCACCTACACATGTACAATGGCAAATCAACAATAAAAACAAACTAAGATTGATGCCCGCGCGATGCTGCGGATATATCATTTATGCATTATAAGATAGCAATTACAAACATTAGATGCATTATAAAACGACATATAGTATTGTTATACAGATTCCAAAATCTGGTATCATGACCATATTTGTATTTACAAATTTCAAAATAAGAGATGCTAACCAATTATTTCAGCAAAACATGATTAGACTCAACCAAAATTTTATATGTTTGCAATTACAACCAACTACTTACATTAACTCTTTAGAGGTGTCCTCGGTTGATTCCGTCATGTCAGTCGCATCAATGGCAGCAGGAAACAGCTCATTCGGCATCTCATTTGAGGGGTTGTTGCTGGATGTCAAAAATAATGATATCAATAAGGAAGGGGAGTAACGGATCAAATGCAGAAATTTATAGCTGAATTGAAACACGAGGGTTCACATATAAGCAAGAATGTAGTTTAAGATCTTATGAACTCTGTTGAGATTAAGAATTAATAGTATTTCAAAAAACCAACAGAATGACAACTATAAACAGACATGAATTGAACTGAAAGTAATGGAATCTGGATGAATGTTTGAAGTTCTTGAAGTTTATCTAAGTTCGTTTGTACTACATCATCTAGTGATATTATTCTTGATAGTTGTGAGGAAGAATGCATACAGGTGTGTTGGCTCAGGGCTTAGTTCTCTTATAAACCATTTACATGAGACATAATGATCAGTGATCAATATGAAAACATAATCAATGCAGACCTACTTAAAGTCAAATAAAAAGAAGACAGAAGTTCAGATCAGATGATACGCAAGACAGAAAATCTTCAAGGAGCAAGCAAGGTACAAACTTTGATACTGATATACACCAACCAAATTATTCAAATTCAGCAGCGCCCTAAAAAAAAAATCAAAATCAAAATCAAAACCAAAGAGAGCTACAAATGCAAAGTTTACCAATTATGTATGCTAAAGTGCATGCATGCATGAGTAATAAAACTGAAGCAAGCAAAGCAAACAGGAAAAAGTTGAGATACAAAATTGTAGTAAATATGCACCTTTTACCCAGAACCTTGTTTCTCTTTGTAGGCTTATGACTGTGCAAATAATAATAGGATGATGATGCTAAATATCACAGCAAAAAACCACAGCACACGAACACAGAATTTTATAGAGGTTCGACAAAAACTTTGCATACGTCCTCTGTGTGATCTCTCTTGAGAATCACTAGCACTATGGAGAATAACAACTTGATTACAAGTACTTATTGAAATCCCTATGCTAATCCCCAACCCCTTTGCTAGATCTCTCTATCACCCTTTGCTCTCCCTGCCCGTGTTTATATGTAGCTGAGAACTCTCTGAGATCTCTTTTTGATCTCTTCTCTGATCTGAGGACACATTATATGAGCTCCCTGCAGCCCTATTTATAGATTATAGGTGCTGGTTACAAACATATCACATTAGGATTCCTAAAACTATTAGAACAAGGAAAGAGAGCTAGCTTTCCTATTCCTAACTAGAATAGAACTTACTTTCCAGGTCTAAATCTATAGGAATAACTCTTCCTATTCCAAAACCCATTAGGATACTAGAAGAATTCCTGTGCGCACTAATCTTCACTTACCCATCTGGTTTTGCCTTGAATCCTAATCAATTTAGGCATATCAACGAGCCAAATTCACAACAAAAATAACTAGTGATGAGAGATCAAGCTGCAGGGCACAGGAAGAAGGCATCTTAATCTAAACAGAAAGTCAACGCGCAAGGTATAGATGGTTGTATACTAAGCAGGTAGCTCATTATGGTTGTGTAAGATCTCCCGTTTGCAACAAGCCTGCACAATACCTAAGCTGATCTGAAGGAGTTAGCAGACCAAAGTTCTTTCTCATATTCCTCTTTTACTAAGGTTACTTAAGGTCAGCGCATATACAAAGAATAGCTAGATAGCCAAGCCTTATTCTACAAATATATGCATATTCCTTTCTAAGGTACACTGATACTTTTATATTAGTTGCTATATGTCCTAATATATAGAAAACAGCTAGCTAATATGGAGTCTATATGGATCGAAAATTCGAAATACATATTACGTACACAAAATCTTCTAGTTAGTTATTTTGCTTGGTCATAATGTCAGTAACTCCACAATGAAGAAGGTAACTAATATTATGAACAATAGACACATTGATATTTATATTAATCTAGTCGCATATGCAAACCAATGAAGAAATTAACTATAGTTTCATGAAGGTAGTTTCAAAATGTAATTCTCACAAACACATTTCGACAACAACAATTCGAAAAATATCTTTCACTTAATTAGCTGCATATTACACAGTACATGCACACCATGAAATCAAAAATAACAAATCAAGCTAGATAAGAGAGGTAGACTAATGAACATACGCAGGAGAAATGTAGACTAATCCTGACATATTGTTGCCTGTAACATATAGCCTCTCATGATCATCAGCATGCTCCATAGCATCTGCATCTTTCTTGAACTCCGCCACCAAATGCCTGATCACATTGGTGTTGCCGTATCATATCAGATGACGTGGCCCTAATTGTGCAAGAGGAGAATGTAATCCGGTGGTAGAATAAAAGCCACAGAGAAAAACAATAGCATATCCTTATCTAAATCCAAATCGTAAATCAGAAATTCAAAAGATATCCAGATCCGAATACCAAACATGTATATCAACAGAGGCGAGATCTAACAAGTTACAAACCTTACGCATATGAACAGGTCATGCATGACTCGGAGACAGAATCCAATGTTGACTTCTGGCTAGGGGAAGTGCCCGGAGAGCAACGATCACTGACTGACAGATCTGACGACAACCAATATGGCTGTGCAACTGCGATAAACTACAATCGAGGACTTAGTGGTCGAGATTTTGTTCACCTTCCTTCCGCTGCATCAATTTGGTGGGTGAGTTAACACTCGCCGTTGGACGGAGGGTGACGATGGCGGTGGAGGGAGGAGAAGAGGAGGAAAGAAAAAGAAGGACTCTGATGCACAAAACTTTTGGGAGGGAGGATGTAGCTGTTGTGCTGCTATACCCTAAAATTGGTGGGCAACATCATCATATTTGCTACTGAAGACTAGCAACCGTCCCTATTGAACTTATAAAAGCCACGGAAGGTGTGGCGTACCCAATTGTGCTGTGGCCATAGGCCATATTTCTAGTAGTGAGGAATGTTTGCATCGAGAGTTTCGATAATATTTACACACATATGTATAGCATTGGAGAACCTTAATGACAAACACAGAAAGAAAAAAAAATTAACGACACGAGGATGATTGAAACAAAATTTTGATATCAGTATTATTATAAAGAGAACATAAAGTCATAAACCCAATTACGACTGCCAACCCTTCTTTTTGGAGTTTCATTCACCAATGGAGTACTCCTCATCAACTATTGCTCCTCGACTCCTTAAATTTCATTGACAAATGAGCTTGGAATAGACTCAGTTATCCTGCCCCGACTCATGAGTTCAGGCTCCAGTATTACCTTGCATAATCTGGTTCATCGTCTTGTACAGTTTATACGGCAAATAATTTCTATATAGGCAATGAGTCCCCAGAGCACTCAAATTTTCAAGGGATGCCTTCCTTTGGTGCTCCACCATACGATCCAGCTCACTTTTCAGCGTCACATCGTCATTCACAAATTCTTCCATTATCAATTCGCCTATTTTCTTCAAATCTTTCTTGAGTAACTCCTCTGAAGGTATATTAAGTTTTACCAAATCGCTTGGCCAAATACCTAACCAATACATCAAGGGACTGGCTAAATTTTTACTGTCATACGCCATATTCACTGACCCGTGCTTGACAACTGCTGAAATCTCAATGCCCGATGGATCACAGTCTACAAGGCAGAACGCTGGTAGCTTGAAATCATCCATTAGTTTTTTTGTGAGTTGTCTGGATACAACATCGGCCTGGCCTGTTCCGGTAATGATGATACAATGGTACTTATTGTGGAAGTTTTCTAATGTCAATTCTAGAAAAACTGAATATTTTTCCACAAATAAGATAAACCAGACATCACCTCCAACCTCCATCTCAGTCACTAGATTCATGAATGGCGGGATAATCTGCCCCAGTTTGCACGTAATATCATCACCCGCTTCAATATTACAATTGACTAGTCTTCCCTCCAATTTGAAAGAAAGGGCACCTATGACGGTTCCTCGGTCTGTTGCAAAGACGTTTAGACTAGAACGGGTGCAACGGAGTTCAATACAGACTTGATTGATAGCTTTATTCGTCTTAGACTGGTCCTTGAAAAGCGCGACATCCATGTAAAAGAATGAGCGTAGTGTGCGGTACACCTTCTCTTTGCAGAACGAGTGAAGGAGCTCGAGAGCACGTCGCAATCTTTTCCTTGTTTTTTCTCTTGGGTGGCAAACTTTGTCACCGTCTTCTAGAATACGACGTTTGGCCCCCTTCTCACCGGCGATCCGTGTGTTTGAGGCCGATTGATCAACGACTGTGTTTGGCCCGTCGTTCTTAATATTTTTCTGATACTTTTCAATTGCCTCCAATACTTGCTCTCGAGACATCTCACTGACCTTGACCATCTTATGAAATTTATCGCTGGGGGTGGAGTAGACCTCACGAGAGGTCCTATACCAAAGTAGGAACTCTTGTGATTTACGGTTGACCTCAACTCTTGATGGTGTCTCCCAGTTGGGAACTCCGTTACGGTTTCCACCATGGGAGGCTGAGCTTGAGCTGTTCGCCATTTCGAGTAAGTAGCTCTCGATGGAATTCTGCTTATGGGATCTGTGATTCAACTTGGGTTCCTTTATATAGAAATCAGGATACTTTCTAATAAGAACACAGTGCAGAGAGAAGAAAAGAAGAAAATTCAAAGCAGACTAATTTCATTCATGGCTCGCAAAAGCAGAAGTTACAGAATTTAAAGGTAAGAAACAAAAGATTCCACCGATGGATCAATGACAGATGTCTAAATCCTACCGATGCTTATCCTAAAACAGTACTACTAGAGTACTAGCAAGCTGTCACATAACCGTTGTTCTTGGAGCTATCTGAGAGAGTAATGGGTAAAATGAAATGTGTTGGAGCACAAAGAGAAAAGAAAGGAAAATTGAAATGCAGAAAGGAAAATTGCTAAAGCATCATTCATTCATAACTTGCCAGAAATGGCTGAGATAACAAAATATATAGCTAGGTGGCTGCACCAGCAATAGTCTAAACATAACAGCTGTCAAGCATAAGTCTAGGACCACAACTGAAGGTACGAAATGAAAATGGGCTGGTTACAGAATACAAAGAAAATGGGCAAATGGGCTTGCAGTGATAAAGTCAGCTATTGCTGAGGACACCCTCAACAAAATGGGTCTTGAGAGTGATAAGGGGTGCCCTTATCACTTTCCTATTCTATTTGGGAGGACGTTCCTATTCTATTAGGGAGGATTAAATTCCTTTTTTTCATTAGGGGGTTCTAAACTGATCTTCTTCTTTTTTTCCCCCATTGTATAGGGGAAAATTAAATTAATATTTTGTTTTTGTTTTTGTTTTTTTTGTTTTTTTTGTTTTTTAAATCTCTAACCTGTTGGCTCCCAATAGTCATTCTTGACCTTCGTCGAGTGTCGCCCTTCATCATTGTGATTCACCGCATCTGGTTCGCAGCCTCTCTCGCCGTTGTTCGTCAATCCATAACCCTATAATGCTTTCAGTATTTGTAGGGTATTGTTGGAATTTACTTTGTTCCAAAAAAAAAAGCACGATTGGGGATGTGTATTAATAAAAAATGAGTGTGTATATAATTTCTCTTTAAAAACATTATTTTGTAAACTTTCTTAAAAAAAAATTACAGAAACAAATTAAAACATGAAAAAGGTTACTATAATTATACATACATCTAAAGCCGAATCACTGTTTCTAGCCACTGTTCATTTAACAGTGAAGTGGCGGTTTTGCCCTCGAGCTGTATGCGGAGAGAAAAAGGCCCGAGTTTTCTTCTGTGTTCTAGAAGCCTACATCGACTACAAGCTTCGTTCCATTTTCGGTTTTGTTCTCGGATACAGACGCGGCGTGAAACGGAGTTATCAAGCGTATCGATCAAGCTCTCAGATATAAAGGTTGGGCTGCAAACGAATAGGAGGGGTTTGGTTTTGAGAGCTTTTGAATTTTTGATTTGATTTAATATTTTTCGATTTTGATCGTAGGTCGCTGGGGTAGCAGAGATAAGGGGAGAGATCCAAGATTTTCGTCCAGTTCCGGAAGAAGCTTCGGGTTTGTTTTGTAAATTTGGATTTGGTTTCTTGAGCTTTTGAATTTTTGAGGTAATGTTTTCGATTTTGATTGTAGGTCGTTGGGGTGGCAAAAAGAAGGGGAGGGATCGAAGATTGTGGTCGACTTCCGGAGGAAGGTTTGGGTTTGTTTTATGAATTTGAATTTAGTTTCTTCTTCTCTGATTGTAGCTTTTTCTGTAAACAATTTTTTGATGATTGGCTTATAGGTTGAAAAAGAGTGGGGCGTTTCTCAGTTCGTGTATAGGTGAGGAAATTACAAGGGTGAAAATTTGGGTTGTGTTAGGATCCCCAGGATCCAAGCCCAGAAATGCCATTGCAAGCGAAGGAAAACAAGGGAAAGCTAACGGAAATAAGAGAAAATAAAAGCTTCAATATTCTTCAGTCCCTCTATTACAAGTCCTAGTGGTTATTTAAGCAAAGAAAATATCTAGAACTAGTGGACTCCCGAAACATAAAGCCCAAATAGGCCCATACAAGAATAATGGCCCATATAAAAGTATAGAATCATAACATTTCCACCCGCTCGAAGAACAGGCTTGACCTCAAGCCTGAAATGTCTTCCAACTTCCAACAATTGACATTGTACTTGTGGAATTCGATGACTCATACCAGTGATCGATCTTAGCAATACCTGTTAAAGGCTGAAAATTGTTGTACCCGTCACCCTCAATACTGAGCTGAACAAATGATGCAGCAATGATACTCATTGCATGTGTGACTGATATTAGTAGTGCACCCAGAATCAGAAAGGTGGCAATTGAAAAGGTCCTCCATGCAAATAGGCAAGCTTGAGAGGCTTGATCTATGTCAGTTAGTACCTTAGCTGGTCTCCCTGCTTCATCATCCAAGTCACTACCCAAGCTAGTGACAATTACCATATCTTTGAGTTGCTTCTCTTTTGTTTTTGTGACAGATCCATTAATGCAGCTTTCTTCATAAATCTTCAACAAACACAAAGTAAAATACTTATGAGTCGCTGGAACCTTGAGATTCTTCACATGTATTTCTGCAATGTTACACAAGGTATGACTATGTTGTGAAGTTTTAACCCATTTAGAATCCAACTGCAAGTGTAAGCTACCAATAGATGATGTAAAAGGCAGTAGAATAAAGTCAACCATAAAACTGGAGCATATTTTCTTTTGTGGCGGGCTTACTTGATAATCCACCAGAGTCTCCATTTGACTCTTAATGTTAAAGACTTGAGCCAATTCCTTGAGATACTTCATGATCCTTGACTTGTAATACCAGAATAATTGATCATGAGTTCCACTTAGGACCAATGCACTGATAAAAATTGCAAGCACTCCAAGTAGTTCAATATCTCTAATAAGAATATTGTCTTTAGGTTGATCAGACATAGTCCACAAATAATCCCCAAAAATGATCATCAGTACATGCCAAGCATCATATTTGGACCCATAAGTAGTGTTGCCAAGGACACAAGGAGGCGAGCAATTCAGAAGTGAAACCCTCTCAAGAGATGATGATTCATCACTATCATAATAATGATATAGCCTAAGAGCTTTGAGTATTATGGCCAATGAGAATGTAAGCCCCTGTATGCATCTCACTGACAACCCAAACCATTTGCAGATGTACAAGTTTGACCTTATAAATGCTTTGAATTGATCATGACATAGATAAATCTTCTTGCAAGACTGATCAAGCTCACCATTTTTAATGCAGCCACTACAATCTTTCCCAAGAGACGATGTAAGAGCTGCAATTAAATTCTCATCTCTTTCCACATTATTTAGAAGCACGGTAGCAGCAAGAAACACTCGAATATTACTAATGTCTATATCATCGGTTGACATCGGTGCAACTGATCCACCTAACAAAAATTGTAGCCATGCATATTGTTGCTTTATCAATGATATTCTGGACAATAAAATTGCAAAGACCACATCCACCATAATTCTAGACCAAACAATAAACACATAAAAGAGGTATAACTTCAATGCTGCTATACCAAGAACAACCTGATATCCTTAAACCTTTTTCCAATTAATTGCCCTTTCCAATTCACACGGACTCTTTGGATAGACATCTGCTTGCTCTGATAATGGATCACAATTAATCGCAAGAACGCACAAAAATGTAGCAGAAGTAGTTTCATTGTGTATAATGATTTGTGAAAACAATTGCAACCACATAGACAAGTTCAGAAGTAGAAAACGAACAACAATATCATATTGGCTTATGTAACTTTTAGAAGCTGAAATAACATTTTCATACATATAAGGAGACCGCTCAGTATTATTTTTGAGAAAACCAGGGTCTGAGATGTACTGAACCAGTGAAGACCTTCTTTCAATGAATTTGTAAGGTGCATCCAAGTTAGACAAAACATATCCCAAGCACTTCTGATCTAGCTTCATACTGTTTTCAAGAAAAATTACATGTAGCTTTTTCTCCACACTACTACATTTTCCAATCATGGTCTCCAAATTCATATTCATGGCATCCAAAAACCACATCTTTGGCACCTTAACTACACCAATTAGACAATCCTTAAAAACCAAAGCAGGGCATACATTAACAACAGTCACAAACATATCTTCTTCATTCAAAACAGTAGACACAACTTTAGCATGACTATCGTCATACCTTCCAAGGCTGGGCTGCTTACCTATGTATCTCAAGTAGAAAGCAATCAGTGGTTGAATGAAAATTCTGTGGAAATCACATCTATGGTCATCAACCTGGAAATCATCAGGAAGCTTAGTGCAGCCCATAATGAGAATATCATTATGCTTACTACCAGGTGTAGTTGGAACAGGCACAATAGCTTCAAGACTGGATAGATGTTTCACAACTGAAACGAAGAGTTCATTTGTTGATTTCTGACCCTCTCTCAAAAATGAACATGCTGCCTGCACCAAAGAAGCATAACGTTGTGGTAAGAAGTTCTTAAATGCAGTTGATATACTCTGGCCAGCAGCAACATTGCTCAGACAATCAATAAGCCATAATGTAGCATTTCTCACTAAGGAATCCGAAGATGGTTCAGTACCCTGCTCCAAACTATCCATTTTGGATGACTCCCTATCATCTATCATGACTACATTCCTCTCTCCCCCATCAGTTTCCATAATAACAGGAATAAAAGACGATAAAAGTTCAGTTGACGTGAGAGAAGCATCAACCCTGTGTTGAATATTTGAGATGGCCTTTAAAATCTCAATTAGCATATCCAGATGAGGACCATGTAATGAGGAAGCATGACGCAATAATTCACCCAATCCACTAGAGAAGGAGATCGATTTATCACTTGTTAGAGCATGCAAATAGGTTCCTGAAGTACACTTCACAAAGCACCTCAAAGCATTGCGATCTTTCATAGCCTGAAAACAATTATTATTTAAGCACATGGCATATAGACACTGTGGGATGCATGTAACAGCCTCTATTGAGTAAAGAACGCCATCCATTATAGTATCTATGAAGTTAGAAGGAAGACTTGCTTCATCTAAAACCTTTCTCATTGTCACTACAGCTTTATCGAGCTCCTCAATCACTTGATCCGCGTCTTTCTTGAACTCAAATGGTGCTTCTCCTTCACCATGACCTTTCTTAAAAAATTGCTTACCATCTCGCAGCTTCCCAATTGATTTTACTGTAACAACTGCCCCTTCAGTACTTCGAATCTCAGACTCCCTATTTCCCGTACTAGCACCCATACTGTTACTCACAATATTCAATTTCTCAGTAACACCTCCAGCAATATTTTTATCAACATTCAACACAAGTTTTTCAGTCATACCAATAGCAATATTATCCTCACTACTACTTCCAGATACCACAATAGAAATATCATTACTCAAATCCAATATTGCTTCATGAGGTGATATATTAAAATTTGGTTCTGAGATTTGAATACTACCTCCAGCTATAGCCGTAGCTGAGGACGATGTCTTCCCCGACGCCGTAAGAGACGCAGCAACCATAGGAGCTGGTAGTGACCCAAACTTCAATGGCCTCAAGGCCGGCTCCGACGCTGTAAGAGACGCAGCAACCATAGGAGCTGGCAGTGACCCAAACTTCAATGGCCTCAAGGCCGGCTCAGTAATCTGAGTTTTTTGACCCACAAGTAGTTGATGAAGCTCCTCCATAATTGCAACTGCCGCCTTGGCGTTGTGGCGTGGGAATACATCGCCGTTTCTGGCCTTGATGACCCAGAGACCGCACCTGTGGTACCTCTTGGACCTCGAATACTTACCCATATCACGGAGCAGATCTGGGTTTCGGGTCTTTTTGGCAACTCTTGCTTTTGCACCCATGACGACTCTACATCTGAAACCTCGAAACGGCTTGCTATAGAGAGGAAGAGGTTTTGGATCAGTAAATTGGAGTTGGGGCACAAAGGTGGAGACTGAAGGTGACTGAAAGGTTGGAATTGAAGGAGTAGAATGGTAAACAAGTGGGGTACGCATGGTTTTGGTGGAGATGAAGTGAAGTGTGAATTAACACTGCTAATTGATGGTTTATAGGAAATCGATGGATAGATCCAGGGATTTGGGTTAGAATCAGGTGAATGGTAAGTATGGGTTGATGGAAATTGATGAGGGAAAGCATACCCATTAGTGATTGTTTGGGAAGGTGGTGGTGGTGGTGGTGGTGAGTAACTCGGTTGGAATGGAAATTGGGAAGGAGGTGGTGGGTAGCTAGGGCTACCGTGAGGGTGAGACGAATGTGTGAGATAACAAGCGCCGGAGATCCCACCACCGTGCACCGCCGGACGCACCGGAAACAGGCCCAGTTGTGGGCTCTGATACCAGTTGTTAGGATCCCCAGGATCCAAGCCCAGAAATGCCATTGCAAGCGAAGGAAAACAAGGGAAAGCTAATGGAAATAAGAGAAAATAAAAGCTTCAATATTCTTCAGTCCCTCTATTACAAGTCCTAGTGGTTATTTAAGCAAAGAAAATATCTAGAACTAGTGGACTCCCGAAACATAAAGCCCAAATAGCCCATACAAGAATAATGGCCCATATAAAAGTATAGAATCATAACAGGTTGTGATTTTGTTTTTATTTATTTATTTATTGGATCATCTTCCATTCCCGATCTAGGGTTCTGAGACCGTCCATTTGTTTTGGTGAAAGGAAAAAAAGAGTGATCGATAGAGAGAGAGAGACTGTGAGAGGAAAAAAAGAGTGATCGATCTAGATTTAGAAACTGAAAAAGGAGAGAATTTAGAAAGAAGGAGAACTGGGATCTGATTCTGGTTTTGTTTTGGGTTGCTTGGAAGGGTTTGACTTACCCACATCGGTTGATAGTCGGTAATTTAGAAAGAAGCAGAAGAGGGATTTCGGTTTTGCCCTTCGTCGTCGGTGAATTAGGGCCTGTCGCTGTTAATTTGGATCAGAGGGTCGGTTTTGAAGAGAAAGAGAGAGAAAGGTTGTTGTTCAGACCCAAAAAAAAAAAAAAAACGAAAGAAAGGTTTGTGGTGTTTGAAGAGAAAGAGAGAGAAAGAGGATTTGGTTTCAACAGTACCGAATTTGTGCCTTTAGCGAGTTTGACAAGAGTTTGTGTGTAAGTTTTCTGCTTCTGCTGCTATTGCTTTTGTCAGTTTTTGTGTGATTCGGTTTTTGAGTGGGTCTTTTGTTGTTGGTGGTTTTGAATTGGTATAGGTTTCTGGGGGGGGGGTTTGTTTGTCTGCGGGTCTGGGTTGTTGATTATTGATTGGAGAGGTTTCAAGTTATGATTTTACTGTATGTTATATCGATGGGGAAGTTATTAGAATCTCTTAGATTGTTGGTTGTTCTGGAATTGAAGGCTTTTATTTGATTTCTGCAGATTTTATGCAAAAGAATTTTGGCACCATCTTTCTGCAGCTGTTCCTTTGCCTATTGCTCAGTGTCGTCTTGCTTGCTTATTCTTATTCAGTTATAAACGGTAAATTTTATTACTTTGCTTCTGTATTGAGTTTATATGTAGTATGTATAGCCATGATAATATCAAGTTTTCTAATTGTTGTCACTTGATTTTGTAGATTTTAGGAGCAGTTTGCAGCCAGATTATTCAACTGTCTTGAATTCGGGTATATATATTTTCAAAGAATGTGAATTTTCTATATTCTTAGTACAGTAAAACCCATGAGCAAATTTGATATATGTATATTTAGCAAATTATTGATAATGGAACTATTTGTGCTTTGTTTGTTGTGTTTTGTTTCTCAGTTTAATTGCTTTTACACTGTTTTGTTTTCGTTTTCTCTTTTGGTAAACTACAGTTCCTACGTTTTGATTGTTAGTCCCTGAACAATTTGTTCAAGTCGAATTTGATGCCATGTTAAGTCGGTTGTGGTTGTGGGATTCATTTTATTGAGTAGAGGAAAAAATGACCTTTGAGCATGTTTGCGTGTTTATCAATTTTTTGGATATGTGAAATTTGGACTTGGTTTTTTTTTTTCTAACAAGAAAACATATTAAAGCTAGATATTGCTCTTAAAATCAAAAGAATTAGAGAACTACAAATAGGATCAGGTAAAGAGTTTCTAAAACTCAATGAATTGTCAAATTATTAAACCTTGGTTCTGCTATTTACACTTTTGTTCAATATCAGTCTTTTTTTTTTTTTTTCCCTTCTTCTTTTTCCTTTGGACACTTCTGTTCAATATTAGTGTTCAATATCATTACTTTGCATTCACATTACAATAGTAGAAGTTAGTTGCACTGTTTTTGGATCAGTTACTAGTATATAGTATAGATAGTTTAGGAATAGCTTCCGCTTTCCGTTTGTTTTACTTACGGGCTTCAGCTTCGATTAGGACGGTTTGTTTTGGGCCTGGTTGTGTTTAGGGCTTCAACATAAAATCCCCATCCACTCCAAATCTCCAATTGGTGAGTGACAATGGCCCAATCATCAACCAGTGGAAAGAGGGCAAAAACATCCATCCACGATGACGTCTCCGGCAACGACGCCGCCGCAATTGAAGCCTACAAGACTTACGTACGGGTGATGTCTTGCATTCCCCCAACCCACTTCAAAGAGATGGGTACGTAATTATCAATTTGCATTTGATTAGACATATTTGCAATCTCTTAACTTTTTGCTTGTCCTGACTCCAGAGAAAACCAAACCAGAGAGTATGCGTAAACTTAAGGCAAGTTTCGTTTTTCAGTTTTATTTTGTTTCCCCCATCTCCAATAAAAAGGATCGGGGTTTAATAACTTGTTCATCAATTTTTTTTCTTTTGCAGTTGAGCCTCGAATCCAGGGACCGACTGAAAGAGATACATGTCGGTTTGTTTTCAGAATTTATAACCTAATTCTAGATTTTAGGTCTGTTGAGAATAGTGTAGATGATCAAAATCCATAATGCAGGCTGACATCGTCAAGGAGGAAGCCCTCTTTGTTGAGGAGAGAAAGAGATGGGTGGCAGATAACCGGGATCTCTATACTGACATGGTATGTAGGGCATTTAGCTTCTCAGAGTTCAGGTTTGGAACTGTTGAATGTGCATGTCAAGTCCTGATGTATGTCTTATTACATTCGTATATTGCAGAATCAGTTTTTTGTCAAAAGATGTCAATGGGAAACTGATTTTAAGGAAATCCACTTAAAGCCTCTTTATGAAAAGGTATACCCAACTGTATTTTGTAGATCAGAGGTTTAATTTTTCTGGAATGCCTTGAAAGTTATGTTGATATGCCATCTGGTTAATGCGACTTATTTGCAGAGATGTATTGCTGCTAAAGGAGTCCCTGCCTTTTGGCTTACTGCAATGATTGCTAACAAGACACTTTATAAGCAGGTGTGCAATTCTTCAGCCAAATTTTTTTCTGTGCTTATGTTTTTCTTATGGTTCTAATCAATTGTAGACACTTGATCAATCATCATCTTGTCTGTTTCTTTTTAATAGATTGCAGAGAGAGATACAAAGGCTTTGTACTTTCTGAATGATATCGAGTCTAGTAGGACAATTGATTTGAAAGGATTTGAGCTGAAGTTCACCTTTGGCGATCATAATCCTTATTTTAAGAATAAAGTCTTAACTAAAAAGTATGAGGTGATTGATGACAACGAGTCTGTTTCGTTGAAGGCAATTGGGTAATTTCAGTTCATGATGTTATATATACTTTACTGATTTGTCCTATCGTTTCTTCTTCTTCTTCTTCTTCTTCTCTTCTTCTTCTTAAGTTTGTGGTATTTTCTTGTAGGACTAAAATAGACTGGTATCCTTCTAAAAAATTGACGCAGCAGAGTGGTAAAAGCAATGAAAGTTTCTTTAAGTTCTTTAGTTCATATGCTACTGTCGATCCTCTTTCTTTTGACAAAGAAGCTGTAAGTTTGGATTACTTAGTTCATATGGTACCTTCTGCGTTTTTGAATTTAGTTAATGATGATTTTAGGCCAGTTTTCCTAATCTTCTTAATGGATGCAACTTGTTAGGATGAACTCAAAGGCGACCTTCCGACGGATTATTTAATTGGGTATGTGAATCCTTTATTTTGCTTTGAATACAGTAGATTGACAAAATGGCTTGAACCTTACTTTTTAGTTAGTTGCTTAATCCCTAATAAATTGACTAAGGATAAGAATCTTTATGATGTAGATTTATTGCTCTTTGAATGACATGTTGCTATTGTGATTTGTAGTACCAAGTTTCGGGACAAGATCATTCCACATGCTATTTCCTGGCATGCATTTTCAGAACACGATGATAGTGACTTTGGAGATGACAGTGATGAAGAATGTGAGCGTTGCTCAAGGTGGTAGATAAGAAAAAGGTATACATGTGTATCTAATATGGTGCCGTTCACTATATATTGTTTGGATTAAAGTGTCGCAGACCATTGCTGACGTGCTTTTTTGATGGTTTTTTTAATTGTTTTGCAGTCGCAGAGGCTTCTGGAGAGTCCGTGATTTTTGGCATGTTGACATGGGCACATGGCTACCTCTGTTTTTACTCTTATTACATTATGTTGGGTAATACCAAGGGAGTCTTTTTCAAAAGATGACTTGGAGTTAATTTTTGTTAATTTTTAAAGTCATTTAGTTCTTTAGTGCTAATTTTGTAATCAAGTTTCATGGATCATTCATGGAGTTACCTTACTTGATCTTGTTAGGAAATCAGGCCATGCTATAAGCCTGATGATGACCAGTTATCTCGATCATGACCTAATTTCTACCATATATGCTTCTCAACCATTATCTCGATCACGGTCTAAAGCTTGTGTTCATGTTTAGCAACAGTTAACTACTGAGCTGTGAAAAATAAAATAAATGTCAGCAATGATCACTCGAATACAAGTCCTTCCCCTGAAAGACTATTTAGAAAAAGAATTTGAAGTTACACCCCACGCTAACATCAAGGTAGATAGTTGATGCTTCAATTACAAGTACACATGTTCTAGCTGAAACTGTAAGCCATGTTGATGAAGGCAGAACTAACTATAATGAAGATCTGTAACTTCACCTCGACCCCCTAATGTGTAAAGAGAAGGAAAAAAATGTTTGTTTTCTTGAACTACCACAAATAAATAATTGGATCCACGAAACTATCCACCGTGTGTAAAAGTAAAACGACGAAGTTCCATAGCTGAAAGCCTGAAACTTTGACAGGAAACCAAGAAAACCAAGGAACTGCTAAAATGATGTGTCTATATGAATTTGATGAACGAATTCACATGAGAGCGAAAACTCATGCCTACCTCTATGAAATACTACATGCTTCATGGAGCAGCAAAATGTATCTATTCATTGCTGTATTTTAAAGCATTCTCGAAAGCAGAATGAAGTTTTGAAACTCTCCGTCAAAGTAGTGGCTCCAACTGAAATGAGGGAATTCCACTGCCACTTCTTAGCTTCATACATCTCATTCCATGCTTGTATTATCTCATCAATCTTGAATCCTAGACCTGTAACAATTGCAAGTGAGCATAATGTCTGAAATACTTAAATATAAAGTTTCAAGTGAAATAGTTTGAATTATGGTCACCTTCCAATGCATTATCATCTGAAAAGTGGTTTTTGACCAAAAAATCTATATCTGTTGAAGAAGCCCCAGCAAGTCCAAACTTCTAACTGCGACTTCCACGCATTCATGCCATACAGGTAGCCCCAATTTGAATGCCACAATGGATCGCTCGTAGAGCATGGCGCCCCACAGCTTGGAAAGTGGTTTATATATTACCATTTGAATTGTGGTCACCTTCCAATGCATTGTAATTTGAGGAGTGGTTTATGTACCATTTCTGAGCGTGGAAATGCTTCATTGCCTATTCTGTTTGACTCTTTCGTTACGAATTTTTGGATCTATTTCTTCCAAAGTTTTAGATTTTTCATCTCTAGAATATGTAAACTGATCCATCAATCTTTCAACGTGATGTGATGCTTCAATGACAGAGGACACCGACATTAAAAGAACTGCCACTCTGGTTAGCATTTCTTCACCTGCATCACAATTCCTGCGATTCCACGTGACAAAAACCAGCAATGAAATGGAGGTTTAACAAGCCATGATTACGATTTCAAAAGCTTTGCAAGCTCTTTGACATTAGAACAGATTTTGCGTACAACTCCACATCATATAGTAATGAGTACACAAAATACAACTCAACTTGAGAATGTGATAGCTTTTTCTCTTGACAAACGATGATCACTACTTCACCTCAGGTACCTGCAATTTCTCAAAACAACCTGCAGAGAACAAAAAGGGGGGTTTCAATATCTTCATTGTTGTTAAACAGATGATGTGTCACTATATACTGATTAAACCGATACACTGCTGTATTTTCTTATTACGGATTAAAAATAGAGGAACTTACGCAGCGATGGTATCAAATTACCCTTTTTTGTTGCCGTTTTGGTCATAAACTTCCATTTATCCTTGAGATTAGCTGCAGTACGTGAACTGTGAAATCTATCTTTGTAAGCCTGACAAATTTTCTCCCAGGGTATAGACTTTCTATTTGTGGTCCAAAATTCTTTCACTCCCTCCTGGAGCACAAAATACTTTGTTAGATTCTAACAGAGAAAACTGAAGAACTTGAACCTATCAGAAGAAACAGTTTCCGTATCCCATAGGAATCTGAGCTCAATTTAGTAAGGTCATTTCAATTATTTATACCTTGATCAATAATTACTTTGGACTTTATAGGATATATCTATGCAAATCTCCTGAAAGAAGAGATTCTAAGAACATTTTAAACTGTTAGAAATAAATGAGTCAGCAAATGTAAGGTTAAAAAGGCAAAGAATACAAAGGGTTTACTATAGTAAAATCTCTTTTTCAGGATATCAAGTCTATTAGCATACAGTTGGTTTGAAATTGCATTGCTCTACAGTGCCTCAAGTGTGTGCCATGAATTAGTACGTACTCTCATCAAGGGTACATAACATTTAGCCATTATAAGGATTGTTAACTTTGTCTCATAATCCAACCTTTTCCTACGTTATAAGAAGATGACATATCTTAGAAAACAGACATGTGAGTTTCTAATTGCTGCAACAAGAAAGGTCATCACTATAGACAGAATTAGCTGATACTATTACAGATGATGAATCAATTGGCTGAGATACCTTTAAAGCTTGTTCCTCTTCCTTGGTCCATAATACTCTCCTTCTATCAAGACATACGAAGCTTGTGCTGGATGTCAGGAGAAACAATGAGTTATCAATTTGTAACTGCAGGAGAATGTGGAGCAACACATAACCAATCAGTAAAACAAACTCAAAAACTGATTATATAACTCAGAAACCACCTCAAAGATTTTGGCAACTTTCTGGTTCCATTGTCCTCCTCCTCGGCCACCCTTTTGCCAAGTCCTTCATCTCCATCTGACGTTCCTTGTATATCAGAAAGCCTCACTGTTAGCAGAGGCTCCACCACCAAAGGCTCTCTTTCCTCCTGTCTTTCTCCACCTTTAACATTCTCAAAATCCTGCCTTGCAGATACACCGCCATTCTCTTCATCATCGTCAACCTCCCTCCTCCTCCTCTGCTCACTGTCTCCTTCGGTTGCCCTCAAAATCCAGTTGGTCAATTTAAGAGCGGATAGGTTTAACATTTTCTCCTTCTGCTTACACAAATGGCTTATCCACTTGTATGCACAATAAGGGCAGTAAAAGTGACCCATATCATCAAACTGAGGCTGCACCGTCATACACTCTTCATGAATAACAATTGGGCATCCATTCTCACAACAAACCAACAATCTGTTGGTTCCACTAGTACCCTCTTTACACTTGAGACACCACAAAACCCTCGCGTTGCCCTCCTCCTCTGATATCATTCTAACAATCCAACTACGGCAAAACCAATAGTTAAAGGACTCAGACGAACTCAACCGCAAACAAGAAAGGATTCAGTAGAAACAAACCTGAGAGCAAAATTACAGTCCCTGCTGTTTCTGTAGATGAGAGAAATAGCACAATTCCGAGACCCAGCTTCGACCTTTCTACGAGACTATGTAACACAAGGTATTCGGAATTGGGTGGGGGGCAGCAACCATTTCCATATGATCCCTAAACAGAAAATACAGGCAAAGAAAAGATTCCACCTTTCACCTTTCGGGAGATGAAAAAGCGCTGGACTTCTGTTTGAATAACAGAACGGCCCAAATGATTTCACTTCTGTTTGCTTTTACAAGGCCCAAAGAATCAATATTCAAATCTACATTAATCAATAGCTCTCCTGGTCACTAGAGGAAACCAAAACCATGATCTGTCACCATTGAATTAAAATAAAATAAATTAGGTATAAGTTTGAGTTGTGCTCCTTCGCTGTTCGCTGTTACAAGTTTGAGTTGTCTCTTTTTTCGCCTTTTGATACAGATCACCTAGACAACTAGGTTGTGAGGCATATTAACCAGATAAACAGACTTTACTTTCAAATCAAGTACTCTTCTTTTATCTAAATTGTATATATTTGTTTTTAATTAGATTTTTATCTTTAAAAATGATGGGTGCTAGTTTAAGACTATCATAGTGGTCTCTCTCTCTGAGAAAGTAGGTGCATTATGGTACATTTCTTCTCCATTGAAGTGAATTACAATCGCAAAGAAAACGTCACATGGATACATACAAGTAGAAAATAATTTCCAAGCAGGCGTTATTTCATCACATTATTAACATCAAATGGAGAAAATAAAATAGAAGAAGATTGATTCAGCTCGTTCTAACAGTCTCTATGGCAGCAACTAAATCATCAAATTTGGCCCCCGTCACTTCTTTTACAACCTTGTCATGCTTCAAAATCTTGAAAGTCGGTACCACCCTTATTCCAAGCTCCTTTGCCAATGGCTGCTGACAGTAATCAAAATAAACATAAGATAGAGCACTGCCACCTGACAAAAAATACTGGTGTCAAATAAAATTTCAACATGACAGATGACAAACCTTATTTTCTTGGTTACAATCAAGCTTCAAAAATATGACATCGTCATATTTCTGTGACAATTCTACATATTTTGGAGCTATAATCTTGCAAGGACCACACCTGCAGATCAAGATCAAAGGAAGGAATCAGAAATCAAGAGTAACTAATCTTAAGACATTAAAATATACCAAGAAGCACAAGCCCGGTGAGAAACTAAAACAGATGTAGTCATTATAGCAAGGTTTTCCTTATGCCTCTCCTGATATTCTTTGACCTGAATGATATATATTTCTAATTTCCTTATGCTTCTCCATGTGTGGATCATAATCCCTATACAATCAAACTACGTAACACAATAACGATCCAAAACCACCGTATCAGGACTGCAAACCTCCGAATCAAAGCTCAACATAACGATCAAAATAATAATATTGGAGTAATTTCACGCATCACATGTAATCTAGTTGATAACAATAGTCACTCCATGATGTGATAAAGATACAGAGGAAAGAAAATTGATCCGGCATGCTAAATATCGTATTTTTAGATACCAAGATCCAATATTCAATCGCATCCCAGTTCAATTTCTTAGTTCATTATTGGAAGTAAACAAAGATCACAATTAAAATAGAGTCCTAGACCTCGACTAGTCAAAGACCAAAGCTCTCTTACTTCCGTCTTTCTATTTTTCATGTAAAAAACAAACTACACCATAAATGTACGCTACAGCCCCATATCTCTATACTAAAAAGATTCCATTTTGCTAGACCTCTGAATTCAACTACTGCGTGTGCCTGGCTTGCGTTTGTGCTATCAAATTTGGCCAACTAGATGGAACCAAGCTGTAGTTGAAGTCACGAACTGATAGGGTACTTAAATAAGCAAGGAGAGCATGCATTATCATTATAAAGGACGGCAGGAAAAACCATGACTTGGACTGGTGGTAACTTGGCAAATCGTGGATCAACAAGATATATGGTAAAATTTTCCATTGGTAACATACAGTTTCAAAAGCATATATGCAGAACCAATCAAATTACAAAGGGGCAATTTAGCATCTCAAAAACAATCAAAAATTAAGTAATTTTGTTTCCTTGAAATACTCAGACAGACATGGCCAAAACATTCTGAAAATTCATGTATTTCACATCTGAAAATTGCATTATCTTTCTTTCGAGTGTCGAATTTCCTCAAGATCGAGCATGCAGGAAGGTGAAAAAAGAGGAAAATAATGCGCGGGGGGAGAGAGCATGATGCATACCATTGGGTGTACATATCAAGGACGATGGTCTTGTCGCCGGCGGCGTTGACGATCGGCCAGAAGGTGTCCTTGTCGACCTCGGTGACCTGGCCGACGGTGGCGGCAGTGTCCAAGCTAGACCTGACCGCAAAGGCAGTCTTCCGCCTCACCAAGCCCACAAGGGCAGCATTCTTCTTGTTGGGAGCCCAGCTTGAGCTTGAGCTTGAACTTGAGCCTGAGCTTGAAATGGAAGAAGGGTAAGTGATCGGGTGTTTGGACGAAGTGGAGCAGCAAATGGAGCGAAGAGGAGGGAGAGTGGCAGACTGGAGAAGAGCCATTATTGGATTCTGTGATGGAGAGCACTCCAGTTGCATCAGCCAGAAACAAATAAGAGAGGGATCCAGCCTCGTTTCCAAAGGACTGATTTACCCTTCGGTTCTGTGGGTTGTGCTGGGATATCCGCTCCGCTTTTCGTCACTTCACAAAACTCCATTTGTGGATCAAGAACTAGCCAGCACCTGGTGGTGGAAAGACAACACTGCCCCCTTCATTCGGGGCAGTTGCAATCGGAAGCTTGAATTTAGTATCGACTATGGACATTAGTAAAAACAAAACATTTTTAACAGGTGTCGACGATGTTATCGATATTTACTCAACTTGTATGAAATCAGCAAGGCATTTTCCGTCTCTTGAAATGGTTTGTGGAAGCAAAATGAATTGCCTGTGGCTTGGATCAGAAAGTTTATAGGGTTATTTTGGTAAACGAAAGAGATTTTAGACGTCGTTTGGGGTTTAATGGGTAAACGAGTGGTGTGGGTGAGGGAGCTTTTGGTTTTGAGAAAGTGAAAGAGTGATGGAGGAGATGGGTCGTGAGTCATCGGATGCTATTTTGCAACCCAATATGTTGGGGTCCTCGAGTCATTTTATCCATCTCGCATTCTATCTAGCGCGTGCTCCACATAAATGGGAGAAGACTAATCAAAATTAAAACCTTTGTCTCCTGTTGGAATGAGTTGGTAGAATTGTATGTAATGACGATACAAAATTACAAACTACGAATTCGAGTGTTTTGAGCTTTGAAGTTAATGTAGAAATAGTGTTATCAAACCTACTCCCTATAGAAAATAATAGAGTTAATTACATATAAGTGCATATTTGAATGTTCTTTTAGCCATAAGGCCACCAACTATTTTTTTCCCTCATAAGGCCACTAGAATAAAAAAGGTATTAAATTTTGGATATAAAAATTAATATATTTACATAAATGCCACTAGAGTAAAAAGTTAACAATCATCCTTTATACCCTAAACCCTAAACCCTAAACCCAAAACCCAACAAAAATAAAAACCCTAAACCCTACCCTAACCCTAAACCCTAAACCCTACCCTAACCCTAAACCCTAAACCCTACCCTAAACCCAACAAAAATAAAACCCTAAACCCTAAACCCTAAAACCCTAAACCCTAAACCCTAAACCCTAAACCCTAAACCCTAAACCCTAAACCCTAAAATAAAACCCTAAACCCTAAACAAAAATAAAACCCTAAACCCTAAACCCTAAACCCTAAACCCTAAACCCTAAACCCTAAACCCTAAACCCTAAAATAAAACCCTAAACCCTGTGCTTGGAACGCTGAGACCTCTCGCCGTTCAGGTCGTACCTTAGGTTGATAAAGAAACCTAAGGTAACCCTAAAATAAAACCCTAAACCCTAAACTCTAAACCCTGTGCTTGGAACGATGAGACCTCTCGCCGTTCAGGTCGTACGTTAGGTTGATAAAGAAACCAGGCGGTTAGTTTTTTTAGGTAGAAGGGTAAAATGGACAAAGAAAAAATAATTTAAAGAGGCAAGTGGCCTTATTTGCACAAAACAATTTAGGTGGCCTTATGGCTAATATAAGTTTCAAAATGACACTTGTTTGTAATTTTCTAAAAATAATATTACTTGTCGTCATTTCACAGTGCTATTCATCATCAGAAGTTCAGAACAATTCATTTTTTGAAACATCATAAGCATCGTTTAAAAAAATAATAATAATCAAACATATTATAACATTTGTTTTTCATTAATGATGGTCAAAAATTCGTTTTTACAATAAATAACAGATTATAATTCATAGTGTTATTGCTATGTGAAACAGTGAAAGGGCCTTGATCGATATTGTACAGGCTCATAAACCAAGCATCATTTTCCTGGAAAAAACCCTAGTGCAAAAGGAGCATATCAACACACTGACTCGAAAACTTGGCTTCAAAGATGACATCTGCTACCCACATGAACGGGAGTCACAAGGTGTGGCTCTCATGTGGAATGAGGACACTAATGCGGAGCTACGTTCTCGATCACCCAATCACATTGATGTAGTTATTGGCAAAACAGAGGATGCACTCAAATGGCGTTTTACAGGCATTTACGGTACGGGGTAGTCGCAAGGGGAGAGCGCCACAAAACCTGGTCTCTTATCAGAGCTCTCGCGTCTGAACAATGTTCCCTGCCTTGGCTTGTTGCAGGGGACTTCAATGAGATTATGCCCAACAATGACAAGTCTGGAGGACCACCGAGAGCGGCAGCACCGATGGCTACTTTTAGAAGAACAATGACAAACTGCGATCTCATCGATCTGGGTTTTGTGGGCAGTCGTTTTACATGGAGTAGTAAATACACAAAGGAACGACTGGATAGGGGTTTCCAAACACCCTAATGGAGAACCTTGTTCCCATATAGTAGGGTTGTAACTCTAAACCCTAGTGAATCAGATCATAGCCCCCTTCTAATTATTGTGAGTTCAACAAAGACAACATCGCAAAAAACTCCAAGACTGTTCAGGTTTGAGGAATGTTGGCATGAAAACCCTAATTGTGGTAATATCATTAAACAAACGTGGTTAGGGCCTTCCACAAGAGATGCATTGTAACAATTATCGAGGAAGATCAAGGACACATGCATTAAACTCATGCAATGGCACAAGTTTGATTTTGACAATCAAAAGGCAGAGTTAAGAATTATCCAAGAGAAGCTAAATGACCTGATGGGATTACTCTACTCCCCAGAGCAATATGAGGAGCAGAGATTATTACATGTCAAACATAGCCAAACTCTTGCTCAACATGAAGTTTACTGGAGGCAACGATCTCAAGCTATTTGGCTCAAGGACGGAGATCGCAACTCCGCTTATTTTCACAGAAGGGCTAGCAATCGTAGAAGTAAAAATCTCATTTGTGGCCTCAAAGATGAACAAGACCAGTGGCAAACTGACCCGAAAGAGGTTCAAAGATTGCTGCTCTCATATTTTTCAAGTGTCTTCTCGACTGAGGGCTGTGAATTATAAGCGCTAGCACAAGTAATGGAAGCCACACCAGTGAGGGTCACACCAGAGATGAACAATGACCTATTGAAGCCATACACAGAAGAAGAAATCAAGGTAGCTCTTTTCCAAATGCACCCTTCCAAAATCACTGGCCCCGACGGTATGTCCCTATTTTTCTTCCAAAAATATTGGAACATTGTAGCCAATGATGTTTACTTGGTAGTTTGTAGTTTCCTTGAGACAGGTGAATTATGTGATACCAATTTCACGTATCTATGCCTTGTACTGAAAATCAACGACCCTCAGGAAGCTGCACACTTTAGGCCTATAGCCCTTAGCAATGTCATTAGCCGCATTGCGTCAAAAGTTGTTGCTAATCGTTTAAAGCACTGGCTTCCTGAGATCATATCACCTCTGCAAAGTGCCTATGTCCCAGGGCGTATCATCTCTGACAATACTTTGGTTGCCAATGAAGCTGCACATTTAATGCACAAACTAAAGCATCAAGACACTGGTTTCTTTTCGTTAAAGCTCGATATTAGTAAGGCGTATGACCACCTAGAGTGGAACTATCTGCATGCCATTCTATCGAAGCTAGGCTTCCACCCTCCTTGGATCAGTATGGTGATGAAAAATGTCAGATCGGTGACCTACTCAATTTTGCAGTAAGGCAACACAACTCCTCCTATCTTACCTTCTAGAGGAATCAGACAAGGAGATCCATTGTCACCATACTTGTTTATTTTGTGTGCAGAATGCCTCTCTGCTCTAATCACTCATGCAGTTCGAGCAAATCTTATTACTAGCCTCAAAATGTGTCCTCAAGCTCCATAGCTTCACCATTTTTTTTTTTTGTGAATGATAGCTTATTATTTGGTACAGCTAATATTGAGAAATGTCTTGCCTTTAAGCAAATTCTAGGGATTTACAAGAGAGTCTCGGGACAGAAGGTCAATTTCCAAAAAAGTAGTGTTGTTTTCAGTCGAAATGTCGGATTAGATCTTCAGCACAGCCTGGCAGCCATCCTTGAAGTGGAACGCGTGGAAGAACATGATAAATATCTTGGATCGCCATTGCGTATGGCTAAATCAAAAACTGCAAAATTTGCCTATATAAAAGAAAGGTTATCCAAGAAGTTGATTAGTTGGAAAGCCAAAATCCTTAGTTGTGCTGGAAAGGAAATCATAATAAAGGAAATTGCTCAAACAATGCCCCTATATGCCATGAACTGTTATTTGCTTCCTAAAGGCCTATGTAATGACATTCATCAGTTGTGTTATTTGCTTCCTAATGGCCTATGTGATGACATTCATCAGTTGTGTTCTTCTGGGGAGACACATATGAGAAGAAAAGGATTCATTGGAGGAGTTGGGAACAGATGTGTTTGACTAAACAAGAAGGTGGGATGGGCTTCAAAAATCTGTATGCTTACAATATTTCTATGCTTGCTAAATAGGGTTAGAGGATTATCTCTTATCCTCAATCTTTAATTGCCAAGTTGTACAAGGCAAAGTATTTTCCACATTTGCTCTTTTTGGGAAGCAGAGGTTGGAGATTCTCCATCATTCTCTTGGAGAAGTATTCTCCAAGGTAGAGCGGTCCTAAAAGCAGGAGTTCAGTGGAAAATAGGATACGGTACTCAAGTTGATATTTGGCAAGATAAATGGATCCCTGTACCCACACCAACTTCAATTTCCAGACCACCAAATACTAGCCTTACAAAAGTGGTTGATCTAATTGATGCATCATGTAGACAATGGAAAGCTGATACCATACATAACTTGTTTTCTAATCACATTGCAGAAAGAATTCTATGCATTCCACTTGGAAGACATCATAATCCAGACAGGCTGATTTGGAGCCCAGAGTGGAAAGGATACTACTCAATGATAAGTGCATATTGGATTGCAAGAATGGAGGTCATGCAGCGTGCCCTAGTTTCGACTTCATCTGGAAAGCCTTACAAGGAACTATGCGTCATATTTGGATAGCCAAAGTCCCTGGCAAGGTTGGCATTTGTGTATGGAGGGCATGTAATAACTTCCTGGCCACAAGGGACAGGCTTCTAACTAAAGGTTATAACAGGGGACTACACTGCTTCTTATGTCCACATAACAGCGAGGATGCTTCCCATCTATTTTTTCATTACCCCACAGCCTCATCGATCATATCTGCACCTCCATTCAACCTGCCAACTGATCTACATGCAACTTCAAGGACTGGATGCTTGAGAGAGCTCTTACCTTGAGCAGTGAGATCTTTGCCAAACTCATGATGATTATTTGGGCTCTTTGGAAAAACAGGAACAACTTCTTATGGAATGGCACACAACAAACTGCTCAAGATATTCTCCTAAGTAGTTTTGTATGGCTTGAAGAATTTCAAAAGGCACGCGCTCCAGCTGCGACAACATGACAATTACCTCGACGTTTTTGGAAACCCGCTGCAAATGGGGTTCTTAAAATGAATGTTGATGCTTCATTTCTTTCCACTCATACTAGAGGAGGAATTGGAGGGGTCCTGAGAACTACAACCGGGCATGTGGTAGCAGCTTTTGTTGGCCCTATTTCTCATGTCGCATCCCCAAAACAAAGTGAATTATATGCAATCTGAGCTGGGGTTGATCTGGTGAAGTTTCTACACATACAACAGGTTGTTATTGAGAGTGACTGTACCGAGGCAATTGCAGAAGCATCTTGCTCACTCAAATACTAAATTTACTCACTAAGCCTCACTCAAGTTCTTGAAGAATGGTGTTTTTTTTTTTACTTTCTTTCTCTTTTAGCTGTGCAAAAAAAAAAAGGAGTAATAATTTTTTCTTAATGTTTATTTATTTTCTTTATTTTCTTTACCTCATGATTTATTATTTAATAGTTTATTTATTTATTTATTATTATTATTATTTTGCAAATATAATGGATAGATTGGGATTTAGATCATAATAAAAATTTTGTTCTCCCTCACCAATATGCGTTCAACATATATGATGATAGAAATTTTTATGTCACATGTTCTTGATTATAGTTTTAATTCTTATTAAATATATATAAATATTTTAGTGAGTATGTAGTGAAATTAGAAAATAAAAATAGATAAGGAAAATAATAAAGAATGCAATATAATACTATTGAATTGGAAAGTCTAGAGAAATTAAATATAATATTTTTTAGGTATTATTATTGTCTTTAATAGTCATTTTATAGAAGGTTATATATGTCATTTAATAATTCATAATAGAGTTAGGTCAAATGAGCATATTTGGAAAGTAAAGTTTAAGAACAAGTGTAGCGGAGAGAGAAGGATCTCAGTCAAATGGCTCCTCTAAACCCTAACCGAGTCTGTTCCGCCACTACTGCTTTTCAACGTTGATCACCATCGACTCCTCTGATCCTTGCTATCACCATCCTCCTATTTCATGGGCATGGGCATGGGCTATGCGCTGGCATCTATGGCGACCTTGATAGTCGCCCAAACATCAATCACCAAGAATTCAAAGACGATGCCAAATCCTTTTACTCTGCCGGCAACTTCACCGTCGATATTACTCACTTCTCTGAGAACATCAATCTCGCTCTGACCAAGCATGTCCTCTACGCCAACCTCCATGTATTTCACGGGGGTGGCTTTGCTGCGGCTGATCTGGATCGCTCATTACTTATTCGAATCAACAATCTCATTGTACGAATGATGCCTACAATATATGCGCTTGTTTCGCTGGATGTTGCGTCTCATGGACTCGTGAAGAACAATACTCGGGATGTGCTTTGGTCAGAGATGTTCCAATCATGGCCAGAGATGCAAAGAACACCAGATGTCTGGGTGCCCAGATCAGTGGGGTGGTTGGGTTGTACTCGGACTCCAATCAATGCCAAGTTCTTGATAACTTCAATGGTGAGGGTGACGACGAGAGTACCTACAATTTGGCCAGAGTGGGTTGGACGATGGCTGTTGGGCTGGCCAGAATCTATGGCAGAGGAGATGCAGATAGGTGTCGACGGTCCGGCCTCTGGTGAAAGGTTGTGGGCATCTCTTCTTGGGGTGTCCATAGTAAATTGGAGTTCCTTGTTTTTGGGTTTTGCAAAACTTTGGGCCCAATATTGGGCTTTTGGCTTTTGGACCCTTGGAATTTGGAAACTTTGGATCTGGAGGTCCATTTCAAGCTGGAGTGCTAGGTTGCCTTCTCTTTTCCGGCACCGGCGACTTGCGGATGTTGGCCAATATAGAGTAGTGTTGTTGACCACCAAATATCCCTGACCTAGCTTGAAGGGCAAGGAAAAATTATAGGTAGGTATGGTAGGGGCCTATATACTATGTCTTACTATTCTTCATAGTTTATAGGCTCACTTTAATAAATGAGCGATTAGTTCGAATATATATGGTTTGTCTCTATGTTTCACAGTAGTTCTCTTACTACAACTTCTTAATCTGTCTAGTTGAAGGCAGCAGAAGGATATGTAATGACCCTCTTGACATGCTTTAATGAAATCCACATTTCTTTTAAAAAAATAAATATATTTAGAGATCTTAATAGAAACACTCGACCATTAAATCGAAAATATTGCAGATTTTCCCTATATCCATATTGTTGAATTGCGTCAACTAAATAATTATAGTTTACTGGTTTAGGTTATTGGGCCATGATTGGGAGGCTAGTCAATGTATACTTTTATTAGGAAAGGAGGGAAGTCAAGGGTGAGGAGACCAAGTTTGGCTCCAAAAACAACCGCGACAAATGAGTCCAGGGATTTAGAAAATCCAATAAAAATAATCGTTTGCTTTTTCAAATTTCAATCGTTGAGACTTGAGACAGACAGATTCCCTCCTTAATTTGGCATACTGAAAAAGCGTAACTGTCTCCTGGCATTCTTCTTTATCCACCCAATCCAACTCGCCCATGAATTTTTCACAAAACCTACCCACATTTCTAATTTCATCCTCAAGAGTCGATCATTCTGGGTTTTGTCAGAAGCTGTTGCTGTTGTGGGGTCACGTCGCCGGATGTATAGCTAGCCAGCTTCAATAACAAACACATCTATCCAAACTGATCCAACCTTCCTTGTGCCGGATCGCATTGGTCAGTCTCGAGTATATTTTGAAATGGAACCAAGAGGCCTAGGTGGTTTCGTTGCGGCTGCGTTGGTGGTGCTTGTTTCGGCATTGGTCATCGATGTGTCCGGTAACTTGGTTTTCCCGGTGAGCCATAAGTTTAATGGTAGAGATGGCGCGTCTTTGAGTGAACTTAAAGCCCATGATCATCGCCGTCACGCTAGATTTCTCGGGGCAGCCACCCAGAATGCTATCGATATAACTTTGGGCGGCAGCGGCAATCCTACTGGAAATGGGTACGTAACTAACTAATTCATTCAAAATTTCACTTTTCTTCTTTAAAATTACTTTTTTGTAATGGTCTCATTATCATTTATTTTTTCTGTTCAAATTGTTGTACAAAAATGATCACTTTCATTACACTGCTTTTAACGAAGGAATCAGGTCCTGTAGACGTTTGTACATATTAATAATGAGCATTATCTGAGCTGCATGCTGGGCACTTCCAAACCTTTGGTTCTAGACTTCTAGTGTAAGCATCACGTTATTAAACGCGTTATTTTTAAGATTTTGAAACTGGTAAAGAACCAACATTGGGAGGGGTTGGTACCGCGTGAGGATGATGCATGTAGTTTTGGCTTTGGTGCTGATCGTGCTTAGTTAAAGCTTACATATTTGAATGTCTGATCAATTGGTTTCGATTAGTTAGTGTATAATTGATTGCAGGCTCTACTATGCTAAACTTGGGATTGGGAATCCTTCACACGACTATTACGTGCAAGTTGATACCGGAAGTGACCTACTTTGGGTGAGTTGCGCTGAGTGCGGCAAAGGCTGCCCTGACCATTCTGCAATCGATGGTGTTAAACTAACACTTTACGATCGAAACAGCTCTTCCACTTCAAAGGTAGTGACTTGTGGTGATAACTTTTGCACTTCCATACACAAAAAACAAAATGAAAGTCAAGTGTCCAACTGCAAGCCAGACGAGAAATGCACCTACCATATTGAATATGGAGATGGAAGTACAACTACCGGATACTATGTCAAGGATGATGTGCAATTTCAGAAAGCTACCGGAAACCTTCAAACATCCTCCACTAGTGGATCTGTAATATTGGGGTACGTGATCAATCACTGACTAGTTAGTTGCATGTAATCACTTGCATATCTCTTTAATTAGTTTCATATTATGAAAGTAGCTGCCTGTGATTAGCTCTAAAGGACTACTCCTGATTGCGGAATGTACACATATAGGTGCGGGATTAAACAATCCGGCTTGCTAAATAACCCTCATACAGCAGTTTCCGGGTTAATTGGTTTTGGACAGGGAAATGCATCCATGCTTTCACAGCTAGTAGCCGCAGGAAAGGTGAGGAATAAATTTGCACATTGTTTGGATAACACGAAAAAAGGTGGTGGAATCTGGGCTATAGGAGAAGTGGTCGAACCCAAAATGAAGTACACATCACCTATCGTACCAAATCAGTACGCACTAGTGCACTACTACTATGTCACACTATTGATCTAATCTCTTAATTATGCTTTAATGGCAATTAACACTTTGATTACATATATGTTGGACGATCAGGGTTCATTACAATGTCGTGTTGGAGAAAATGGAGGTTGGAAGTGATGTTATTAAACTTCCTACTAGTGGTGGTGGTGTTTTTGATAAAATATTTGGCAGCAGTAGTACTTCAGACCAAACTATGGCAATTTTTGACAGTGGGACAACATTGACTTACTTACCACCAGAGTTGCAGGAACAAATGGTGAAGAAGGTATCTGTGCTAATGTCATTTAGATTTAAGTTGTCGACTTGGTCTATAAATGTTACTTCAATTATCTCTTACATCCTTATTTTGATCAGATATTGTCTGCGGAGCCTGGATTGAAATTGAAAAAAATTGATGACAGCGAGTTTACATGTTTCGAGTATTCCAAAAAGTAAAGCACTTTTCTAACAGCACTACTTATTCCTTCTTAATTATTGACTAATCGGATGTTCGTCTTGAGCTTAACGATGTACTTCTGCTGTCGGTTGATGCAGCATTGATGAAAAGTTTCCTATTGTTAAGTTCAGTTTCAAGAATTCCGCTTCATTATGGGTGTATCCTCATGATTATCTGTTCAATTTGAAAGTAAGGGCTATGATGTTAGTAATTCTTTGTAACCAACAAGGAACCTTGTATAATGATTTCCTGATCAACTAACTGACTAATAATGACGTATTACATATAACACAGGAGGATCACTGGTGTCATGGTTGGATGCCATCTAAACCTGGATCAAAAACCGGCATTCTTCTGGGAGGTAAACATCACATGGATAATCTTAAATTTTTTTGCTGCAGTAGATATAAGCAATTCTATCCATTCATTGACATGCAATTGTTAATTTCCCTTGGCAGATATGATCCTTTCAAATAAGGTAGTCGTATACGATCTTGAAAAGCAGGTCCTTGGGTGGGCTGATCACAACTGTGAGTAGCTAGCATTGACTTGTGATTAACTTAAATGCTGATTCAACTGCTTGTAATATGGTTTTGGTGTTTGATGAATGTTAGGTTCTTCAAGCATAAAAGTGAAAGATGACCAGTCAGGGTCAGACTACTCTGTTCAGTACCACAATCTTGCTTCAGATGCTTCCAGCCAAAGACTACCAATGTCATTCGTGTTATTAGCAACCGCTGCTGCTACTGCTATGCTGCATATGACTTCTATATAAATCCATCGCTCTCATCTCACCTGGCTAGCTATTTATCCGGCCAACTAACGAAAATAGTACATAACACAACAGCCTTCATTCATTAGATGCCAGTGCACCATAAGCAAATCCATGATTGAAAACTATGCTTCTTGATGAGATTGATTCTAGTGGAAGTCTTTTATAATATCCACCATAATTCTGGGGCACATTTTCTTTAAGATGAGCTTTTTTGCACATTTTCTTTTAGGAATTCTTGGGTACTACTTTGATTTCGATCTCAGATGTGATATATTGCTGATTATGATACAGTATTTATACAAGAAGATTGATATATAGAACAAGTAATACTTATAAGGTTGTTCTCAAAAGTTGTACAACAAAATAAACAAGTGCCAGGAACAGAGCAATTTGATACACATCTCTTTGGAAACCGTCGTCCCTTTGAAAGAACTGATCGAAATTCAATCAAAAGAAATAAAGAAATTTGATCAGTGAAGCGATAATAACTAACAAGCAAGTGAGCTCAATTAATTTACTGTTTACTAGCTAGCTGACTGACCTTAGTTGGATCACCATAAGGGTCTGGAAAAATGTCCATGTTCTGTTTTTCTGTTGGGAAGCGGCTGGAAAGACTTTTAACTGCATCAGTCAAGTCTTTTCCACCCTCAATTGTTGCAAACAGACGACGCGAGGTCCAGAAATAGGCTTGCGAAATGAATGAAGAAGCTGATAAATCCCAAAACTCTTCATGTCGAGTCACTTGGCCACTGATCTGATTCAGAGTGAATTGGGAGTTGATTTTTAGAATCAAATCTCCTCCTAGTATGTTCTTGGGCTTGCCTTTGATTGTCCATTTTATACTAAGCACACTGGTCGATAACATGCTCATGTCTTGAACACTCTGCACACAATCAAGTATATTAATTAGCTAATTCATTACAGAGAATATATGTGATATTAACTAATTAAGGAAGAATAAACTGTTTCATGAATTAGGAACATGGAGTGACTAACCACAGAAGGCTTCTCTAGTGCAGTGGTTATCCATAGTGGTCTCTTGTACTTGTCACGACCACTAAAACTTCTGACGGGGTCCTGAAATCACAAGTAAAATGGGGGATTACGCCAAGTTTGAAATTAGGGAATGAACTAGCTAGTACGTATACATATTACGTAGCTGACCTTGTATTGAACCGAAAGAGCAAAGGTTCCAAGGGCGCGATTGCCTTCCCGAAGCTCAAGGATGTCTCGGACAAGCTGTCGAGCAGTGGCCTCCACCAAGGGGCTGCTAATGCACTCAAACTCGTCGCAAAGCTCCCCAAAGTTCAAGCCATCCACAATTCTATCAGCCTCTGATCTTAGATATTCTTTATCAGAGTCAGAGGAGGAGGACAATTCAGTCCCACCCTGATCATTTGTTACTGCAATGTAATATATCAAGCAATTTATCAGTGACCTAATTTACAAGTAGCTAGGTAGCAGCAGCTAGGTTCTTACCGCGCAGTAAAAAAGGGTGGTGGACATGGTGTGAATCTTGGGAGGAAGACGCAGTACTAAAAGGCTTGGAGTACTTGGAGATGAAAAATATAGATTTACTATTAGCAGCAGTAGTAGTTTTGCTTTCGCGGCGGCGAAGGCAGCAGCTGGTGGTGGTGGTTGTTGCTGCAAGGAGCGCAGTGAATGTAGTAGCACTAGTACCAGTAGTGCAGCAGCTATTCATCATCATGATCATCATCATTTCTCCTACCCATAAATAATATATTAATCCTCTGATACATTGCAGCCTCTTCTTGTTTAACTCATTTTTTCTGGGTTTTCAATGTTTCCCTCTGGTTTTGGGATAAGGTTTGGGTAGCTTCTAGTCTCTGTGTGTAGGTGAGTGCGGCCACTTGTCATTTGGTGATTGGGTGAAAATGGGAGACCCACAGGCTCCGACCTTTCATGGCATTTCAGGCTGTCAGCTATTACATTCATAGATGACTACTCGTCTCACCTGAGTTGATACCAACTAGTGATCCAGTAGTCTTCCGTATATGTGTATTGTATGCAACATTAATATGGCCTCACGTTAATGTGGCTTTGAACATGTACACGCTTTCCTCATGAGCAAAAACTGGCCATGGATACATGTAGAGGTAGTACGTTCATTGATTCAATCAGCATATGCAAGTCATGATATTGTTTCCTTTACTTTTAAGAGTATGTACTACAAGCTAGGTTTCATTCATATTTGGGATGAGCGATTCAAATGAAAGCCGATCATGAAATTATTTTGTGTTTAGGACTTGAAAGTGTCCACTTTAATTACTAAGATAGGATTTACTTGTTACTAATATAATCAAGTCTCTGTTTTTCTTTAAATCTTTTTTTTTTTTTTTAGGAAAATAGATAATTTCATACATTTATTCATGGTCAGAAGGCACGTACATCAAATGTTGTCTTACATCAAAATCATAAATGATATAAGCTATCAAGCAAAGGACATGTGACTCTCACTGCTAATACATTCGCTCATTTATAAGCCTAATCATATGAACACAAGTCCAAACTATCTAAATCCTTGTAATAACAACCCTAGCCGCCCAGAGACCTCAATTGGTGTACAACTAGTGAAACAAACTTAGATAGCAGGAGACCATATTCATACACTAGACCGAGAGACACTAGATAGTGTAATCAAACCATACATCCTGCATAAATTCTCCAGGGTCCCAAATCCAAGCCCATAGGGAAATCTGACCCAACAGAAAATTGAATTGGACCCCACAGCAGCCCAACCTTCTGAAAGCCAGATCTGATATGGACACCCAGCGCCGGGCACCCATAGATGGTCGTCGTCTGTCAGCCACCCATAGTTTCGACTGCACCCAACAAAGCCACCAGCCTCCCTGGATGAAGGATCCGATCAGCTAAGCCATCGACTCTGGGTCCCAAATCCAGATCTTCCATAGGGCTCGTGAGAACCGCATCCGACTGATCTGAAAACCCAAGAACAAGAAGCCCAAATTTAGTGCTTGAGCACAACCATCGCCGTCGTCTGTATGCACCCACAGCAGCCATAATATCTGCCACCACAGCAAGATTCCAGTTCCTGTGCCTCCATCGAAAATCTTCCAATCCCTATAAGAAGGGAGACGCCACTCCAACCCGATCTCGGGTCTCCTCACCCAGCCTAAAAGAAGTCCCCACCATGGTCGCCACTGGAAACTGAACCATTATAAACAGCCTGTAATCCTCCCCTCCCAGAAACGAGGAAAGAACTTATCAAAAGTCAGCCACAATCATACAGTAAGTGGAGGCCACAAAGTCCTCCCTGGAAACCACACCAAGAGGGTGGCGCTAGGGTTCGCCGAGGAAAGGCTCTCGACTCTCATTCGTTAATGGTTTAGGATGTTGAGAAGTTTTTCTTTAAATCTCTTGTTTTACTTTGATAGTATCATATATAAATCAAGTCAATATAATTAGACTCCATCATAAAAAGTGATTATTAAGATACCGATCTATATACGTACATAACAGTTTAATAATAATTCGTCTCTCGAACATTAATTAACACAAATTTAAAAATAATAATAATAAGATTATCAAATCAGACTTCATATTCAATAAGTATGTATTCCGGCCCCTATAGCAAGTAGATGTAGTGCATTAAAGTCAAGAATCCAATGGAAGACCTAGCTGCTCCTTTGAATTTTGTTATCTAATGTATGTTTGAGGAGGAGATTGCGAGGTAGACTTGGAACAAATGCGTCTTGGTAGTGGATTAACAACTAATTGATTGTAATTTTCTTTATCATGCTCTAGAGTGATGGAGAGACAAGGATGCTCCGGTCACTCCAACTACATCTCCATCAACTTTGACTCAACTAATTTATTATTATAATATTAGATAAATTTGATAAGTATTTTAATTGTTATTTGTTTTTTTTTTTTGAAAAGGTTATTTGTTTTGAATAAGTGGATGTCCTAGTCTAGCTAATAGGAATTTTTTAGTGTTTACCAAACCTTCACGGAAATCCCATGAACTTGGGAGTTGTTAGTAGTAGTCAAATTTTCTGCCAACCAGTTTGTTTTGTAGGCTCTATTTATACAGAACTTCTATTCATATTGTTTAGTTTCTATGTTGATAATCGAACAAGTAATTCACCTGCAGCGGGCATTTCCTTGCTTGCTAAAATTGAAGTTCACGCCCAGGCCAAGCCAGCTCATATATATAATATATGCAATAATGACAGTTGAACTTCTTCCGACCGATCCATTGTGTGTTTGTTTCTGTGAATTTCGATCACTCTTGGGACGTCTTGTTCACAACGGCAGCCGCTATATATCCGTTTCGAAAATCCCAACACCCACCTATCACTCTTTCACTCTATATAATATATGCATGGTCGTCTATATGTATGTAGAGACAGGCTACAAAACCCCCGTATCCCATACCAAAAATAATATTTTTTTAATACATAACAATTTAATATAATGGTAACCTAATGAATTGGTCATCAGGTTATCCATTCAAATTTTGACACATGACAATTTTTTTTTAAATATTACCAATTTAACAACATATTTGTCATCAATTTGTAATATTGTCTACATGTATAAATATTGTCCTAAATGGAGTAAATACCAAAATGTTTACCCCAATTACACAATCGAGAACTATATTACGTGAAGTGTCAATGCTTTATTTGATATAAATATAAAGATTTATCGCTTGTACAACACATTTGTCGTCAATTTTATAAAATAATTCATAAATTGGTAGATGTTGTCTTAGACCTTGTAATTAACACAAACAGGACATTTAATACAATATTTTTAATCATTTGTCCTTATATTCGTAATAATTGTCAGAGATGTAATTATTTTCTCAATGAGAAAGATTACACAAGATACCACCAAATTACACATTCGAGAACTATATTACGTGAATGAGGGCATATGTCATCAATTTTGTAAAATAGTTCATAAATTAGTATATGTTGTCTTAGACTTTGTAATTACCACAGACATTTATTACATTATTTTTTATCATTTGTCCTTATATTTGTAAGGGAAATTATTACATGGTCCTGGACTATAAAAAGCATTGTCAAAGACATAATTATTTTCTTAATGAGGAAGATTACACAAGGTACTACCCAATTACACATTTGAGACCTCTATTACGTGAATGAGGACACATGCTCTATTTGGTATGAAATATGAAGATTTACCACTTGTACAACACATTTGTTGTCAATTTTGTAAAATAGTTCATAAACTAGTATACGTTGTCTTAGACCTTATGATTACCACAAACAGGACATTTATTACAATATTTTTGATCATTTATCCTTATATTTGTAATAATCGTTGTCAATGATGTAATTATTTTCTCAATGAGGAACATTACATAAGGTACCAGCCAAACTGATTACGTGAATGAGGACACATGCTCTATTTAGGGGGTGTATTCATTTAAGAGTCTAAATTTTTTTTTTTGTATTTTGAAAGTCTATGGCCTCATTTGGTTCACGGAAGGGAAATCGATTCCATTGTCTTTCCCGTAGGGAAGGGAAACTAAAGTTCATGTCAAATTTCTTTTCCGATGTTTGGTAAAGCAGGGAAAACATCCAGGAAAGATCATTTGATTTCCCTTCCGATGTTTGGTTGGTGCAGGAAAGGAAAGTAAAAATATATCAATGTTTCAATAATACCATTCTATTTTAAAATAAAAACAACCTGGAATGAATTTTCAACACTACCAAGGGTACTCAAGCAATTAATGCTAGGGTATTATTGTCCAAAATTATTGCAATTAATGCTGGGAAATGGGATGACAAACTCAATCCCGTGAAGTTTGAGCGGAATGAGTTTACCCCCAACTTTCCCCTATGTCAGGAAAGCATTTCCGGACTTTGTGGTTACCAAACAAAGGAAAGGAATAACTTTCCTTTCCCAAGTCCTCAAATCCGCCAAACAAACGAGGCCTATGGGTATTCAATTGAGATTTTAAATAATCCTTTAAAATCTTGATGTATTCAATTAAGATTTTGAATTATCCATTCAAATTTGCAAATATTCAAAAGTATACGGATTTTTAAGGATTTCATTAAATGCTGGATTTTGAAGGATTTTATAGTGTTTTTTATACATATCACAACTTAAAAATAATCTAACCACTTCCTAAGAGATTTTGATGGATTATTTATCACTATAGCTCTGGAAGCCTTAATCCTTCTAACTAATTAAGCTCACTTTCAATGGTATTGTTAAGATGATACATACACATGTTTCTTTTGTAAATTAGATATGAAATAAATTATGTCATTAGTTTAATACTTTATTTTTTGTGTAACATTTTGGCTGATTAGTTTTCTCTTATTATTCATATATCATTACGCACAACATAAAGAATGATAGATTGCCACACACACACACTTGTCATTGATATAGCATTATAGTTGGATCTATACATCTATTGCTTTTAAAGAAGAAGAAAAAATTAACCTACCAAAAATATCACAAGAACTTGTAAAATCAAAATAAATATGAAGGTCCAATTAATTAGAATCAATCAGAGTCCATATAGAATTTAAACAATCCGTGGATTAAGTAAATCCATGGATTATAAAAACTCAAACAAAATCTTTTAAAATCTGAATTGAATACATCCCCTTAGTCTAAAATATGAAGATTTACCATCCAAAACAACACATTCGTTTTTAATTTGATAAAATGATTCATAAACTTGTAAATGTGGTCCTAGACCTCGTAATTACCAAAAAGATGACATTTTTTACAACATTTTTCGTCATTTCTCTTATTATTTTTTTTTTTTATAAATATGATCATATGTGGAATAAGTACCATAATAGAATTAAATTTCCACATCTATAAGGTAATATATTGTCATCATATAAGTAATTATTTGATTTAATAATAAATTACTCAAAGTAGACCTCAGATATAATCGATTAAGGAAAGTACTAATGATGCACTTAATTAGTAATAAAAGATTCATTACTTTTTTATTTTTCAGAGAAAAAGATTCTATAATTAATTATTAATGATTTAGTTAATGAGTAAACAGGTTACTAACCTTTTAAATATTCAAGGTCATTGGATATATTATTAATCCAACGGTCTAAAATATTCAAAAAAATGGTTGTATAGCAAACAGCTCAGCACTTTAGAATTTTCCATGACTAATTTCTCAATTTCATTGTTTGACCTAGCTACCTGCTTATATATATATATATATATATATATATACACATACGGTATAATCAATTAAAAATTTCAGTATCAATGCGACCTCCGCCCATCACTTCTAGTTTGACTCCAAAATTGTACCTTTTCTCTTGTCCTTCCTCCCCTTGCTCTCACATGCATTTCTTGTCTCTATATATAGCCCGGCCCGGGTGTCTTTCTTTATGCGCAGCATTAATATAAAACCTCAGTTGCTTGGCTTCATTTGCTTCTCAATTCTCATTCTCATTGGTTCTACCAACCAACCGCCCACTCTCTCTCTCTCTCTTTCTCTCCTCACACAAACCTCGTTTCTCAAGCACCTCCAGCCATGGCGGGCATGGCCAGACCGTTGGCTACAATTCCCACCTGCTTCTCAATCATAATCATATGCTTAAGCTTGATAACAATGAGAATTGAGGCAGCCCCTCAAGGCTCTCTTGTCACCCAGCTTCCCGGCTTCAATGGCACTTTTCCGTCCAGCCACTATTCCGGGTAAGCAACCCGCTTGGTATATGTAATCTAGCCATATGTGTTTTCTTCTTCATGTATTTGTATAGGTTAATTAAATGGGGTGGAATTAAAATCCAAAAATCATAATGAATGGTTGTGTGTGCTTGATTATTAATGAATGGTTGTGTGTGCTTGATTATGTATGTGTATGTGTATGTAGATATGTAAGCATAGGCTCAAAGAAACTTTTCTACTACTTCGTAGTGTCAGAAGGGAGCCCCGCAGACGATCCTGTTGTCTTGTGGCTCAATGGCGGACCCGGCTGCTCTAGCTTTGACGGATTCGTCTACGAACACGGTACGCTACTCTATATATACCTACACTTTCGTGTCTTTTCTTTTTCTCCCTCCACTAGTCCGGCCACCACTAGGCTTCACTCCACTACGTACCGCACCGTGTACTACTTGGACGTCCACATTCTTTCCAAATTGATTAAATTAAGGGTTAAATACTATTTACTCCTTAAACTTTCAGGGAAAAAACAGTCCAGTCCCTACCTTTTTAATTTCATACATTTACTCAATCATTACTCAATTTTGAACCAATAGGTCAATTCCGTCAAAAAACTCTATTAAAATGTCTATTATACCCTCAGTTCATCTTTTTTCTTTTTCTTAATTTATTTTTTTATATTTTTTTTTCCTTTTCAGTTTATCTCTTCTTCTTCCACCTCTCTTCTCCTTCAACATCAAAATTTCTAAAGCGATCAAATCAATCCGAAACACAAAACCTCTCTTCATCTGCTCAATCAAAAAAAGGAAAAAAAAAACAAAACAAAAGAGAAAAAATATCTTTTCAAAAAAGAATTAATTAATTAATTTAAAAATTTGAGGGTAGAATTGATATTTTTGGTCGGAGAATAACAAATTGGACCTATTAGTCCAAAATTGAGATATGAGGGAGTAAACATGTGAAATTGAAAAGGCAGGGACCGAACTGTTTTTTCCCTAAAAGTTCAGGGAGTAAACAGTATTTAACTCTTAAATTAATTTCCCGATAGGCCGGTATGTTTTTTTGAGTATTTATTTTGTCTTGTAAGTTCGAACTCAAGAGTTGCAAAAGTTTTATAATGTTCTGAATTATTGAAACTCTATGTTGTACCTACTTAATTTATATATAATATGTAATAATTGAATTTCTAGTTGCCTTGAACCGGCCGGAGTGCTGCAGATGAAGCCTATAGATAGATATAAGATATAAGAATATTTGCAGTCAAAGTTGGATTAGCTGTGTGTGCAGCGTGCTACTTTAGCAAATGTGTGTAGTCATTATCATCTTGTCATTAATTTGGGGCCTATCAATTATCTAGCTTACCTTACTTGGGTCACGCAGTCACGGATACCTGTTGAGAATTGTTCTATCATTGGATACAAATTAGGTGTATATATTCAATTATATTGGTTTCACGTCTACGTCTTATGTAAGAGAGCCCTTTCTATAATTGACTTACAGATTTTGGATCCAGTTAATCATAACAGATTAGATTTTACCTGATCTAACAGTGAAAAATCTCAAACTATGTTATATACCAAAATGTATTACTATTATTTGTGAAATGATCAATACGTGTATTATTTGAATATTTTACGAGAGTTTACTAACAAAGATATAGAATGTTCATAGTAGTACACATATGGATATGAGCACGTACTTGTATGAATAGTGATATTTAATTGGGTCGTTATTTATGTACATGTACGTGCAGGGCCGTTCAATTTTGAACAAAAATCGAAAGGAGCATTGCCCACTTTACAACTTAATCCTTACAGCTGGTCCAAGGTATATGCATAAATTAAGTCTAAACAGGATTATCTCTTAATCCTTTAATCAATTATGTGGCAAGCAAGTTAGCTACAAGCTAGACTAATCAATTGAGACTGAATTTGTTTTAGGTTTCCAACATGCTGTATTTGGATTCTCCTGCTGGTGTTGGGTTTTCCTACTCAGAAGACCCAAGCCAATACGTAACTGGGGATCTTCAAACTGCTGCCGACACCCACGCCTTCCTCCTCAGCTGGTTTAAGCAGTACCCGGAGTTTCTTTCCAATCCCTTTTACATTTCCGGGGAGTCTTATGCTGGAGTCTACGTCCCTACTCTTGCCTTTCAAGTTGCCACAGGTAACAAACAGTACTACGTAATTGTTTCTCTATCTCTATCAGTCGCTCGATATCCAGTCTTGCAAAAAGTACTGATCGATGATCGTATAACTACTGTATGTAGGTATTCAAAATGGAACAAAACCAGTTGTAAATCTCAAGGGTTACATGGTGGGGAATGGAGTCACAGACAGAAACTTTGATGACAATGCTCTTGTCCCTTTTGCTCATGGGATGGCCCTCATTTCAGATCAAATTTATGAGGTGCATTCGTGTTTGAGGCACAATTGTTACATCATATAATTAAATATTTGGTGCATGGCAATAAATATTTAAGTTGCCTATATGATATTAATGCAGGGAGTTATAGAAGAATGTGGGATCAACTACTCCAACTCATCTAGTCCCAAGTGCAATGAGAAACTTAATCTGGCTCGCGAGGTATACATAACATCTACGATCAGTTCATTTGCTCAATCATTCAAGCCATTTTATTATGCTTGTAACTTACTTAATTTAAGACAATGACAATTGATGTTGATTGTATATGTTTGTATTAGGCTCTTGGTGGACTAAATATCTACAACATCCTTGAGCCTTGTTACCACGGAACTGAATCAGGAAATGATACTTCTACAACAACCAAAAGCAGCAACTTACCCCTTAGCTTTCAGCAACTAGGCAAGTCGCCTGAGAAGCCTCTCGGAGTGAGAAAGAGGATGTTTGGCCGCGCTTGGCCTTATCAGATGTCAGTAGAAGATGGCTTAGTCCCTTTGTGGCCACAGCTAGCTGCTAAATCTAACTCACGCACTGTTCCATGCTTTGTAAGTAATTCACACTTCTATGGTTGACATTCTTTTGCCTAGCTAAAATTAGCCAGATATCTCATACTCTCATATATTAATCTATAGATCGAGCACGTACTCACACTCTGTTTAAGCTTTTTATGTTAATCTGTAGAATGATGAAGTCGCAACTAAATGGCTGAACGACCCCGCAGTTAGGGAAGCAATTCATGCCAAGCCTGTAAGCTAATTATTTAGTACAACTATAACTATCCCATTGTTCCCTCATTGAAAGAGTTCAAATATATATGCAGGCAAGTGTGTCTGGTCCCTGGGAATTATGCTCAGATAGAATAAGTTACGATCATGATGCTGGAAGTATGATCCCTTACCACCGAAACCTTACAACCAAAGGATACAAAGCAATCATTTTCAGTGGAGACCATGATATGTGTGTGCCATATACTGGAAGCCAGGCATGGACTAGTTCACTTGGGTATAAGGTTATAGACCAATGGAGGTCTTGGCTATCCAATGACCAAGTTGCAGGCTACTTGCAAGCATATGAAAACGACCTCACCTTTCTGACTGTCAAGGTCCGTATCTGTATAATACTCTATGCTCTACATCATTGTTTGCTTTGGTATAACTTTATTATTGTACTGCCAAGAAAAGAGCTCTGCGTGGTTTGGTTTGTATATTCTGATGGAGTTTGTTTGATTTGTTGTGGTGGCATTGGCGTGGGGACACAGGGAGCTGGACACACCGTCCCTGAATACAAGCCACGGGAGGCACTCGACTTCTACAGCCGCTGGTTGGCAGGAAAACCGATATGATAGTGTATATGACGGCATAGCATGGATAGCATGGCCGGTGACCGGGGAGAAAAGATAATCTTCTTTTTCATTTACGGCTAATTAAACACAGCAGCCGCATTCATTCCATTTTTCATCATTTTCTCTTATTCTATGTCTGTAAAATATAGACAACTGATTTTTCACATCAACAACTGTAAACAGCCATGTATCTTTGTAATAATGAAAAGGTTAATAATGCCAGCCACGACCACAACCTCAAGGTTCAAGCTCATCCCTAGTCGTTCCACTTGCGCCGAACTTCACAACCTACCCATACAATATCAGGAAAAAGTGGCAGTCTACTGTCTAGCATCCGTATATGTAAATATAAAAAATAAATGGTACTATAACTCTATAACTCCACCACCACAAAGTGGAAACTCCTCATCCTGAATGCACCTTTCAAATTGAATTCCAAATGACAGGACAACAGCACATTTTCCCATTTATGAACAAATTGACATTCTATCAACTGATTGAAAACAACACCCCAATCAGTCTCAATACCTCACCCGCCGCTACATATATATTATCTTCAATTCAAGAAATTTGAAAAATGCAGTAGTGGGAAAGCTAGCTTTCACGATTCAATAGCAATGTAGCTAGTGTGGTCACTGGCGGTCCTGATGCATGGAGCTAGGACTCATACTACATTATCCGATCTGGTTTTGAATCTTAATTGATTATGACAAGATATGGGCATATTATGGAAGCTTCATAAAAAGCCAAGAAAAAATCAGCTAGTTTTCACTCTTGGTATCTATCAGCAAACTTCCAACTTGGATGCCAACTTGGATAGCACCCTAGCTAGCAAAAAGATGCATTATACATATCTTGGTCATGCATCACATCAATGAAAGTCGACAACTAAGCAACAATCCACAACAGAAGAAAAGCTAGCTAATTAGCTAAATATCTTCATTGCAAATGCAAATTCAAATGCAAATGGACCTAGTTAGAAACAACATTGCATTGCATTGCATCTCAAGAGGACAAGGGTGACCTTGCAAACTGCCAACTAAGATGAGGCTTCATATCACAAGATTATTATCAACATAATACACATGAATTTGTTTCAAACAAATAAATTATAGGACGGAGAGTTGGATTTTACAAAAATTCCAATTCTACCCACAATAGAAAGGACAAATTTTCCCAGACATGCTAATATAGTCGGGAGGGCCCCCCTCTCCGGTCAAAATTTTAACTTTGATGGCCCTACAAATCACAGTTGTGTTGAAGAAGAAGAAGAAGAAAACAGAATGGGAGACGAGGAAAAGAAAAGGAAAAGGAAGAAGAAATATATAAAAAAAAAAATAATACAAAACAAATTTTGTGGAACAAGGGAAGATCAAACCTTGTTCCGGGCCTTCATGTCTTCTTTTCCAGGCACAAACCTTGGCAGAGTCAACAATGTGTTAACACGAGAAACTCCTTCCAGAGCAGACCACTCTATACCCGATTCCGAGTTAAGTTCCTCTGTGGCATTCTCCTTACTTCTCTCTTCCTCTTCATCTTCTTTGTCTTGAAAAATCTCTTCGCCATTTCGGACAGTCCCTGAGCGGACCATAGAAGTTGGGATAGAGACATCTTCTTCATTCTCACTCCCAGCATTCACCACATTCACTGCAGTAGGCTGCTCACTCAAGTTATTATTAGCAGCAGCTGATAAGTTGTTTGTGTCTGAATCGAGGTATAGGCAAACTACAGCACAGTCGTCTACTTTGGAAGTTGGGTATTTCTGTCTCCAGGCTCGAACTGCTGACTCAACCAGCGCTCGAGCTGCAGAGGAACGTGCAGGGGCTGATGCTATAATGTCTACCACTTCTTTGTTAGACAGAACATCCCAAATCTGCCAAAAAGTTTCAACTTTTTAGATTCAAAGAGCAGGGGAGAAAATTAGGAGGAGGAATAAAGAGGAAGGGAAATCTAATATTGTTTTTGTAAGTGGCTTCAAATTAGGTGGCTCCATACCCCATCTGTGGCTAAGACTATAAATTCATCCTTCTCAGTGAGACGCCAATAGGATACATCAGGCACTGAGATCAGACCGAAATCCTTGAGGCAAAAATCTCCAAAAGCCCGTGCCATGGCGAGACCAGGGGAGTCATTGTTTGGCAGCCAGACCCGACAAACCTCTGGTTCATCATGAAGAGCAAAAACACGTCCCCTACACTTCCGTATTCTTTCTGCTTCCGCTGTACAAAACAAAATAGAAACAGAAAGAGATCTAAGGATACCACTATGATGACACAACGGATAACTCGTTCACAAGTATTTATTTATTCCATTACCAAATAGTACGGGAGCTTAGGAGACCTTGATCTGACTGTTTAATGTCAATACCACCCTTTTCCAGTTCAAATTTTTTAAGTGAATGTTGGTATATTGTAATATGGATTCAGAAACTAAGTGCGAAAGAAATAATACATGAACAATCACCGTGCTGCCGTTACAGACTCTCATATACTAACAGAAATCCCGAGTGTTTATAGACAGTGTCAATTCTGCATTGGATGTCCCGCGAAAGTACATTTACACAACAAGTCATCTTGACAAAAAAAAAATTCAAAAATTCAATGACACCTCCAAGACAAATTTCTGCATCTTTCGAACATCATTGGATGCGTAAACCAGTTTTGAAGGACTCAGCAAAATCCATAACAAGAAAGGAGAAGGCCAATAGGAACTTAATTGGTGAAAACTGCAATTTCTAAATTGTAGAGCATATCCACTGAAATATGAGAGAATTCTATGTTTAGTGACAAAGGGAACAACAGCCCAAATAAGACACTTCTTTTCCTCTCTTTCTTTTGTGAATTGCGAACTTAATTAAACATGTTTCATGACAGTATTCATGTCGTCATGACGGTGGAAAATGCTAATATTGAATTTTTATGCATGAACATAAACCCAGAATATATATGGACACACAGATGCATAACTAGCCCAAACACTTGCCTTCAAACCACAAACGATAGACAAAGAGAGTACCTGGAAGATTTGGTTTGAGATCCACAGTCAACTGAATTGCCAGTAGAGTGTTATCTTTATCTCTTGTGCAAAGAACGGCTCTGGAGTCCCCAACATTTCCAACGATTATATCCCGACCCTGAGAAACATGCCAATACATGCATGATCAAGATCATTACCTCACAAAAACAAACACCAAATTGGGACTAGTTAAAGGATTATGAAGTCACCTGCTTAATTAGAGTTACTGCTGTTGTCCCACTACAAAAGCAATCGATACTTGGTTGTATTCGCAGTTCCCTGTCCATAACTTTGAAAGCTTTCAAGAACGACTCTTTCAGTGTCTGAAAGATCTCAGGGTGCTTTTCTGATTCCCCAGAATCAACGGAGGCCCTGAAATCTTCATCAACAGACGCAAATGCGGTATCATCTGAATTCAAGCTTCCAGCAGTGTTAGGGCTGATCTCTTTGAGAACTTCCTCACTGTTTAAGTTCACTTCCCAGTGTGAGCTCAACTTGAGAGGAAGTGAATCCCTCACTCTCTTAGCAACCATATGACCATATGGACCATGGCCATCAAAAACGCCACAGAAAACTGTGTCTGTTCTTGAACCAAAATTCTGAAGAGCACATTAAGAAGAGTTAGGCACACAATACATAGCTCGAACTTGCAGATAAACTCACAGAAGATTTTCAAGATCAATGAACTTGGTAATTCAACTCTAAACCCTTGTGTCAAGCAAAAGATATAGAATTAATAGATTATAGCAGTTCAAGGTAAAAAGGCAGGCAGGTACATCAAACATTTAAGCTGAAAATCTTATACGTTTTTTTTTTGATACGTGAAAATCTTATACGTTGCATATCGCAATGAAAAGAACAAAAACTAGCAATATAAGAAGAATGAATCTACAAACCATAAAATAAAACAGTTTTTTTATTTATATAGCAATAAAAAGTATGAACAAAGCAGATTCATCTTCAATTACATAAACTGCTAGCAATTGACATACAAAAAAGCTACTTTATATATATATATATAGGTATAAGAAAGAGTGGGAGATGAGTGAAAAGAGGAATGGAATTAAGAAAGAGTAAAGGGGAAGAGATAGGTATAGCTAACCTCCCAAACAATCATGGCATCTTGGTTGGTTCCTTTCTTGCCCTGTTGAGTAAACAAAGAAGCAACTTCACTAGAGCCATTAAGGAACATTCTCCCCGGAATCCTATGCAGCGCGGGGTCTTCCCGGCGGTGATCAAATGAAGAATTGCGGGATGCAGATTTCTTCTTGGAGCTCTTCCTCCGGCGGGAGGCGGCTCCCCAGGCAGGAGAGGCCGGCGAAGAACCGGCCATTGGGCTCCTGCTTTCTGCAGACAAGCAGGAACCCATTCTCAGGGCCCTGATTATGTTGAGTATGCACTCCAGAACAGCCGAGCAGTAACAACCCCTGTTCTCAATTGACGGATCCGTCACGGGCCCCTTTGTGACCACCAAAGGGGTCACTCTCTTTTACACAATATATATATATATTCCAATCACAATCTGCTCAAACCCAGAACTCACTTCACATATACCAACAACACTTGTCCTTCTATCTTTTTTCAGAAAATCAAGGCAAACACTGTTTATAACCTTTTCAATGCCCAAAGCTAACAGCTGCCAAACATGAGATAGATTAAAGCAGATCTGTAACCAAAAGCCAAAGCCTCTACCTTTTCATCACCTAATTCGACAAGAAATCTTGTCGTCATCTAGTCTAAGAGAGCGGAATCGGATTGAGCTTGTGCTCCTCAGATCAATCGAGCTTCAATTCATCATGGAATGAAACATCGATCCACAAGAAAGGTGGGAAATTTGAGAGAGAGCTGAGCTGAGGGTGAGAAAGCGCAGAGATGGTTAATTTGGAGAGAATAGAAAAAAGAGAGAGAGAAAGGAAGAGGAAGACGTGGGTAATAGAGCCAAATTTAGAGCAAGAAGAAATGAAAAAGACTTCCGAATGTGAGAAATATTCGCAACCACCAACAGGAACCAACTGATATTATATTGCAAAAAAACCCGCTCCTATAATATGACCTGACTTTCTAGAGAGAGAAACAGACAGACGAAAAGTTCTTCTCTTTCTTTTGTAGAGAGAGAGAGAGAGGGAGAGAGAGCCTCTTCTTCCACAATAGAAATAGAGGTTGAATTTCTGTTATCTCCATCTATCACATTCACAGCTGACAGCCCAAGGGGCAGGGGCAGGGGCAGGGGCAGGGGCAGGGGCAGGGGCTTACATGTACAATGTTGCATGCATCGTTGCATCATGTATGCATTCATTATTGGCAAAGAATGGAAATAACATACTTTTATGGAAGCTTTCGTATGAATGGGATAATTTTATCTTTAACCCACTCATTATCTCAATCCATACATATGTCATATTCCTCAACTTCATCCCCTACGAATACCATTTTCTCTACTGTTTTATCCGTACCCATTTTTTTGGCGGGTAACAAGACTATCACATGAATAGTCACACTTTATCATAATGATGCTTAATTACATTTTATTTCTCTAAAGAAAATAAAAAATTCTGGGTTCGTGTATGAAGGAGCGGTGAAAATGGAGCTTGGCAATAAGGATAAAATTGTGGATAAGAAATGGCAATTAAAACTTTTGGATATAACAATATGCAGCTATTAGAAGTTGTCAATTAATTTTTTATTTAATTCCAACTATATATATATATATAGATGGATGTTGTTTTTATGATTTCTTAATTTAGTAATAGTGGGATTACAAAGTAAATGCATGAGAAATTCTCTTGTTGATGATTTGCATCGGATTCTCTCTGTACTAATTAATAGCGATCGAAGTTTGTATTACATACATGCATGTTACTATTTACATTAACAGCTATGAAACACATCATCCTGTCCCTTAAAAAAGTGAGTACTATATATCCTTGTCATTTCTGCGTGGCAACTCTGCTCCTACTCCTGGGATACTCAGTACAATGAATATAAATAGTATATATGATCCATATTGGCAATATTAATCGCATGCTTCCACTCCATTTATTTGTCTTTTTTTTTTTTTTTTTGCCTTTTGTAATTCTCAAAATGCTCTACAAGCACAGTACCGTAGAAAAAGATTTGTTCACTGTAATGAACTTGTTCACAAATAGTTTCCCAGTAATTAAAGATCGAGATGAAAAGCAAGTTGCATTTACTAAAAGAAGGAAATAGAAAAGGACCGTGGAACCCAGCTGTATGCTAAAATGAAGTGTGTAACGACACTGATGATCGAGGACATGAACATCATTATCAATCTAGCTATCTAGTTTCGAGCTCAACGTGATTTACGTGACCTGCAATATATAGCTATATATATGTATCATATATGAGAACTATATAAGATCATTCAATCTCCATGCATATGTACATATCTATATCGAGGATTGAGCACTACATACCAACAAACTCTAAACTTTATTCAGTCAAATAGTCACATCACATCGTCATCGATTAATAATAATCTTCACTTTACTAAATTCATTAATTATATATTAATTAGTCACATTTTGCATGCCTTAATTCTAGAAGCCTTTATTCTGTCCACAATGATGTTACTTTCCATCCCATTAAAACTAATTACATATGAGAATACAAGCACAAACATATATACATAAAATTTAGTTTAAAGAAATAGATCATGTAAAGAATGTGTTACGTTAAATTGTTAGTCAAGTAGAGACAAAAGAATCTATTTTTAATTATGATTGATATTTATTGGACTTTCATTTTGTATCAATAAAATATAGCTAGGTAGCACTTGAATTTTTTATAAAAAAACAAATGCAATATATAAAAAGTTGCATGAAAAACGCGCTTGGTTTTTCACCTTTTCTTGTGATATTCAGAATTGTGCTGGGGACCTGGGGTCCTATCCTCATTCCCTTCAAACTCAATTGTATTAGGGCACATTTACTTAGTTGGAAGGAAAGAGAATGATTACGGGGTAAAAACATTCCTGCGTTTACTAACACATAAAGGAATCGGAATGATTCCGGGTAAAAGAATTCATGCGTTTACTAACACATGAAGGAATCGGAATGAATGTAGGTCTCACCTCCTTATCAGGAATTGATTCCTGAATACTCAGGAATTGATTCCTGAATACTCAGGAATTCGATTACGAAGGGGGGAGATGGGTTTAGGAATCATTCCTCCGGAATCAATACCGATTCCTTTCTTCTCCCATTCCACTTGTCTCCAATTCATGATTATTTTCTATTCCAAGTAAACGTGCCATTAGTTACTTGGTTCTCATGAAAACAAGACTACATAATACACATTTTCAGCCCAGGCCTGTCCAAGCCAATCTTGGCCCAAGTGCAGCCCAAACGTGTCCTGGCCGCAATGGAACAAGCAGATACATCTAGCGACAGAGAAAAACAATAGCTAGCCTTGGAAAATTTGAAGATGGAAGAGGAATGGCACTTATTGATTACTTGTGGTCTGCTATAACTAGTCTAGCTGGGATTTGTTACTTAAAGGAATATCAATAACCTTGAAGCAGAAGATACACAAACTTGTAAATTGAATATTTATACCAGATTTCCAGGGTGACCGCTTTAATATTGTCTAGTTGTGAGCTAATCAGACTTCTGAAATTGTCCAAGCACATCATCAACTAAATCCATACATACGATTAAGTTGTTATTTCTATTTCTATTCAGTTTAGGAACATATAATGTTAGAGAAGAAAAGAGAAGCTCTTACATTTAATCAATTGAGCTAGCAGCTGTTTGCATTCATGTTTCACAAATTGAAAGTTTATGACCAACTCCAATTGTCTTTTAATTATGAGCAAACTGAAATGAAGGACAGCTTGAATTTATAACAAACTGTTTATTGTTCAGTTTAGATGTTACAATATTAATGGTCATTTCTGCTAATTTGTTAGCTATTAAATGCAAAACTTGTTAAACTTAATGAGCAAATCAAATACCATGATCAATTCACAAGAACATAAACACACTTTAATATTAATCAACACCACATGAACTAAAATACAAGATTTATTTGCTACCTTCTTCTGTGTAAGCTATTGGAGCTGTACAGATTGACCTTAACAACAAGCACGATTGATCTTCTCCTCAACTCTTGATTCAAGCTCTTTTCTATGGGGCAAGACTTGACGCTTTGTTACAGAGAGAGCAGGGACCAAAACCATCTATATATATTGGTTAATTATCCTAAGAATCCTCCCATAATGGTGTTTCTCAGTAAACAAGTCACCAATAACAAGAAGCCTAATGCAACACTAATTCAGATTATAATTGTAATCAAACTAATAGATTCCTAACCTATGAGCTTATATAATTGTCTCAATAGGTTTCTAGGTATTGTACTTGACATACATCTCGTATGAATGATCAAAGTTCAAATCCAATTCGTAGACTGAAAATAGATGATGATAGGTCCACTTTTATTCTATCAAATCTAAGATGTTTCATTCTTTCACTCCATATTTATGCCTATCTGCTAATTCAACAAAGCTCACAAAGTAAAACTAGAACTCAATACATTTCAAATATAGAAGACATCCAAATACAGCTAGCAAACACATGAGAATAAACATAAAATTCAATCTAAAACGGTTGTTGTTTCCAGTAGCATTAATTGACCCGATAGCATTATGGAAAGAAAGGAATTGCAATCACTTTCAACTCATTTCTCTTCCTAGTGCTTAATCCCATTAATTCAGTCATGTTAAGCTCTGGTGGGTTTTTCCCATTTGGGAGTTCCAGTTGAAGTAGTAGAGCAACTGAGAAAGTGCAATCTCAATAGCAGCAGTTCCAAATAAGATGCCTGGACACATTCTCTTACCAGCCCCAAATGGAATGAATTCAAAGTCGGACCCTTTAAAATCAATGGAAGAACCTTGAAACCTCTCAGGCTCAAAGCAATCAGCACTGGTGCCCCAATGTCTCGGGTCTCTTCCTATTGCCCAAGCATTTACCAACACCCTGGCTCCAGATGGTACATCATATCCACTGACTTTGCATCTTTTGTTTGCCTGTCTTGGTATTAAGGCAACAGGAGGGTGCAATCGTAGTGTTTCTTTTATTACCAACTTCATGTAGTCTAGTTTCTTAATATTTGCCTCTTGAATTTTCTTCTTTCATGCAACAACTTGGCGTATCTCGGCTTGTGCTTTCTCCATTGCTCTTGGATTTTTCATAAGTTCCGATATTGTCCACTCTATAGTAGATGCTGAAGTCTCACTTCCAGTAGAGTACATCTCCTGAGAATTTATTGATGAGTACGTTGTATCAACAAATTGACTTTTAAGTAATTCATTCCATTATTGGGTACGTAAAAAGCTTTACTTACCATAATGACAGCTTTGATATGGTCGGTTGTGAGTTGGAATTGGAGGTCACTAGACTCTTGAAGTTGAAGAAGCACATCCACTAGATCTTGATCTTCATGTAGATGATCTTCACCAGCTGCTGCTGTTGCTGCAATAATGGTACTCTTTTTCTTGAATACTAGTTTATGATCACTGATGATTTCATCAAGGATCATGTCCATCTTCAGATGTATTCTATCAAGGGCAGACTTTTCCCTTGTGAAATGACGGAGAAATTTGAGACAAGGAAAAAAGTCTGGGATGTTTAAGCTTGCAACAAGTTTGTTTGTTTCAAGGATCAATGATGTGAATTCTTGTTGATGTGTGCATTTTTTTTCCCAAGGCTGCACGGGCAGTAATGTTGTTTATCATGGAGAAAATCATCTCGCTAAGGTTGAAAGACTGTGATAAGTGACTAATTGATTGAACAAGGTTCCATATGTCTTCTTCTCTCAATGAAACAAATGACTGCACACGCTTTGCACTTAGGAGCTCTAATACACAAATCTTGCGCATTTCTCTCCAATAATCATTACAAGGACTAGAGATGATACCTGAACAATTATAGGACAAAACTTCCTTAGCAAGAAAAGTAGGTCGGTTGGAGAAAGCAGAAGCCTCATGTACCTTCAATACTTGATTGGCTAATTCTGGTGATGAAATGACAATGGCAGATACTTGTCCCAACTTGAGATGCATCATAGGACCATACTTGTTGGCCAAGTCTCTCAAGAAATGATGTGGTAAAGAGCCAACCAAAGCCAGCTGATGCAAGTTCCCAATAAGAGGCAGCTTCCGTGGCCCTGGTGGCAACCTAAGACTAGAACTAGTATGGCTACTAGTACTGGTCTTCTTCCAATACCAATTCAGTAGATTTAGGATGACTAGGAAAACTAGGATATTAGTTAAGAGAGAAAGATCATTAAGGGAATGAATTTGGATTTGGAACATAGCTTATTGTTATGAGCTATAGCAATAGCAGATGAACAACTATGCCAGGTGAAGAAGCAAGCTAGCTAGGTAGGAGGAGATTGAGAGTTCATGAGAGAAATGAGTGTTTATGTAATTATTGTTGACTTATATGTGTGATTAGGTGCCAAAATAATAATTAAATACAACTGTGAATCCTACCCTCTTGGTGAGCAAAAAAGTAGGTGCATGAAAATGGCCTATATCAGATTCTACATGTGACAAGTACAGCCTGTCATATAGATCTGAAGTGTTGAATATGGTTATTGCATGGCTAAACAATTTTCGATTCACTAATTCTTGTTTTGCTAATATTTAACTTCAGTTTAGTGCTTAGGAACTGATATACGGCTAATAGTATACGGCACATGAGAGAGCATGGTATAAGAACAAAGACAGGAGTTCTTTGGATTCAAAGGATAAAACACTTAATAGCATGTCATTGTGCAAATTGTAATGCAACAGATCCCTTTACAAAGTAGTTTTTGGAAGTAAAGCAATAACACTTTATTTACTATTGTTTCAGCAGCATTACAAAATGAAAGGAATAGCAATAACATTCAAATCATTCCTCTTCCTGGTGGCCATTCCCACAGATTCAGTCATGTCAAGCTCTTGTGGTTTAGTCCCATTTGGGAGTTTCCAGTTGAAGAAGTAAAGCAACTGACAAAGTGCAAGCTCAACAATTATAGTTGCAAATGATAGGCCTGGACATATTCTCTTACCAGCCCCAAATGGAATAAATTCATAGTTGGTCCCTCGAAAATCGATGGAATAACCTTGAAACCTCTCAGGCTCAAAGCAATCAGCATTGGGGCCCCAATGCTTCAGGTCTCTTCCTATTGCCCAAACATTGATTAACAGCTTGGCTTCAGATGGTACATCATATCTATTGACTTTGCATCTTTCATTTGCTTGTCTTGGGATTAAGGGACCAGGAGGGTGCAGTCGGAGAGTTTCTTTTATGATCAACTTCAAGTAATTTAGTTTCTTAATGTCTGCCTCTTGGATTTTCCTCTTTCCTGCAACAAGTTGGCGTATCTCAGCTTGTGCTTTGTCCATTGCTCTTGGGTTTCTCAGAAGTTCTAACATTGCCCACTCTATGGTAGCCGCTGAAGTCTCACTTCCAGCAAAATACATATCCTGGAAATTAGAAAGGTCATGTTCAGCTAAGTTGAAGTAATAAATTGACCTTGGTTTCGTTAGGTGCTAACTGCTTTCTTACCAGGGTGACAGCTTTGACATGGTTAGTTGTGAGTTGGAATTGGAGCTCACCAGACTCTTGAAGTTGTAGAAGCACGTTGACCAGATCTTGATCTTCCTGCAGGTGATCTTCACCGGCTGTTCTCTGGCTCTGTAGCACTTGTTTATGATCATTGATGATATCAACAAGAATCATGTCCATCTTTCCATGTAGTTTTTCAAGGACAGACTTGGTCCCAGTGGCATGATGGAGGAATTGGATCGAATGGAACAGATCTGGCACACCAAAGCCTGTAGAAAGCCTAATCGTTTCGTGGACCAATGATGTAAACTCTTGTTGGTGTTTGCATTTTTTCCCTAAGGCTACGTGAGCTGTAATGTTGTTTAAGGTGGAGAAAATCATCTCGCTAAGGTTGATTGGCTGTGATAATTGAGTAATTGACTGCACAAGATTCCATGTCTCTTCTTCTCTCAATGATGAAAATGACTGCACGCGCTTTGCACTTAAGAGCTCCAACCCACAAATCTTGCGCATTTCTCTCCAGTAACCATTACAAGGACTAGCAATGATGCCTGAATAATTATAAGACATGATTTCCAAAGCAAGAAGACCAGGTCGGTATGAGAAAATCTTCACCGCTTGCTTGGCTAAGTTAGGTGATGATATGACAATGGCTGATACTTGTCCAAGTTTGAGGTGCATCATAGGGCCGTATTTCTTGGCCAAGTCTGTTAAGAAATGATGTGGTAAAGAACCAACAGCTAAAGCTAACTTATGCAAGTTTTCAATAAGAGGTAGCTTCCATGGCCCTGGGGGCAACTGAAGAATACCATCATCATTTAGACTAGTATGGCTCATCTTCTTCCAATACCGATTCAGAAGAAGTAGGATCACTAGGACAACCAGAGAGGTAAAGAGAGGAAGATCTTCATGACAATTAAGGGAAGGAATTTGGATATCTCGGAACATTTTCACTAGTCGATTGATGTACTAAAGAGTAAGGACAGACATTAGAGAAGATACACACACACACACACACACGTGTGTGTGTGTAGAACTTCTTGTAATTTAACGTTAGCAGTAGCGGACCAAAAAATCAAAGTTAGGAGAAGATAAGAGATTGAGGGAGATTGCAACGTGGACTTATTATACCTGGTTTGATGAGTGCACATCTCCATTGGTTGGTTTATAGTATAGTGTGTGTGTGTGTGTGTGTGTGAAACTTCTTGCAATTTAATGTTAGCAGTAGCGGACCAAGAAATCAAAGTTAGATGAAGATAAGAGATTGAGGGAGATTGCAACATAGACTTATTATACCTGGTTTGATGAGTGCACATCTCCATTGGTTGGTTATAGTATAATGTGTGTGTGTGTAGAACTTCTTGCAATTTAATGTTAGTAATAGCGGACCAAGAAATCAAAGTTAGGTGAAGATAAGAGATTGAGGGAGATTGCAACATAGACTTATTATACCTAGTTTGATGAGTGCACATCTCCATTGGTTGGTTGTAGTATAGCAATCTACAACAGTAAATGACATCAAGATTCACATAATACAATAATTTGTAGAACAAACAAAAAAGATTGCTTCTGTTACTAATAAAAAACACTAATTTGGTTGATCAGTTTCACAACGATCTTATGATTTGTATGGCATGCTAGGAAGTAGGAACAAGACAAGATTCGACGACAAGTCGTTTTCTATTGCTTCAATTTGTCAACTCCTTTCGGGTCATATTACAGCAGCTAGTCGGCTTGTAAATAATTCAATGAATAATTCAGTTCAAGATCTATAAATATTAAAGAATTTTGAAGCACAATGTCGATTTTGAAAAGCTCATAGAATGATTGAGATAATTTGGCATCCTTCGATCATTGAGTGGGTTAATATTAACTCAGATGGCATAGTGCTTAAAAGCATGAGGATGGTGTTAGAAGTATTGATTCTAGTTTGATGGGATGTGGCTCCTCTTTCATTTTGTCATATTGCAGTAGTAACATTTTGAGTCTTCCTCAATTTGGTTTTGTTAGTTCTGTTTCTTTTATTCTTCTCGTAATTTTCAAGAAGCGAATAGCAGATGCATTAGTTAATCAGGGTATATTGTTAACTAAACTAGTTTGATGGGATGTGCCTCATCTTTCATTTTGTCATATTGCATTAGTAACATTTTGAGTCTTCCTCAATTTCGTTTTGCTAGTTCTGTAACAAATTGGCGTATCTCAGTTTGTGCTTTCTTCATTGCTCATTGGATTTCTCAGGAGTTCTGACATTGCCTACTCTATGGTCATTGCTGAAGTGTCGCTTCCAACAGAATATATATCCTGAAAATGAAAAGACTCAAGTTGGCTTGTTATTAAAAAGTTGTGATTATATATAATAAATAATAATGTGACTTATACAGTTATACTTACTACAGTGACTGTTTTGATATTGTTGGTTGTGAGATCAAATTGAAGCACACCGGACTCTTGAAGTTGTAGAAGCACATCAACTAGATCTTCATCTTCCTACAGGTGACCGCCACCAGCTGATTTGTCATTGCTAATGGTTGTAGTGGTCTGTCTTTTCAATTTATGATCATTTATGACTTCTTCAAGGATCCTATCCAGCTTTCGGTGTATTTTCTAGATGGAAGACTTGGTACATGTGACATAACGGAGGAATTTGAGCTAAGTGAACAAATCCGGCAGGTCCAAACCTGTGGCAAGCACATGCATTTAATTCCTTGACCAATGATGTAAATTCATGTTGGTATTTGCACCTTTTTCCAAAGGCTGCATGAGCAGTAATGCTGTTAACTGCGGAGAAAATCGTCTCACTAAGGTTGAGAATTACTAGATGATCAAGGTCATGACCCTGTGGCTGTGATAAGGAGTTAATTGATTGAACAAGATTCCATGCCTCTTCTTCTCTCATTGATGCAAATGACTGTACACGCTTTGCACTAAGGAGTTCCAACACTCAAACTTTTTGCATTTGCCTCCAATAATCATTATAAGGACTAGAGGCGATACCTGAATGATTATAGGAAGTGAGTTCTATTGCAAGAACAGTAGGCTGTCCTACGAAAGCAAAGGCATGCGTCTTCAACACCTCATGGGCTAATTCAGGGGATGAAATGACAATGGATGATACTTGTCCCAGTTTGAGGTGCAAGATAGGACCATATTTCTTGGCCAAGTTTCTTAGGGAATGATGTGGTAAACAGACCGCAGTTGCTGTCAGAGCAACCCAAGCCAACCGGTGCAAGTTCCCAATAAGAGGAAGCTTCCTTGGCCTTGGGGGCAACTTTATATCATTTTGAGCAAGGGTCTTCTTTTCTCTTTTTCCCTTTTTAAATTAAATAGAGGATTAGACGATATTAGTTTCTCTGCGACAGCCGATTTGGGGTGACTGGCACCCACCCACAATCTCGAAAGAAAGGGGGTCATCAAAACCGGGAACCCACTGCCCGTCCCTCTATTTTATTTTATTAATAAAAGAAAAAAAAATCATAAGAAGAGAGAGGGGGGACAAGAACCAAAACCTCTCTTGAGAACAAAATGAAATAAAGTACTCAAAGTTAGCACTGAGCTAAAATAGTTACAGACTGATGAATATAGCAACCATGCAGCAAAAACCACGTTTGCATGAAATCTATCAAGCACATCAGAATTTAGCTAATACGGAAATTCGGTAAACCTTGCAGATTGTGAACAAAGGCAGCTGAAGCACAAGGAGGGCAAGAGTCCCACCAATAATGCCCCTCATGATCCACCCCATAGTTAGCTAAGCAGTTAGCCACTTGATTCCCTTCTAGATAAATATGTGAAAAACGAACCTGCATAGAGGAGAGAATGGTACAACAATTGACCCAATCAACACTTAGACGCCAAGGGACTGAGCAATTTCTATTGGCAAGAAAGTGAATTGCTACCGCTGAATCACACTCAATCCAGAGAGAAGTCCATCCTTTTCTTGATGCGATTAAAACGACATGAATAATGGCTTAAAGCTTTGCTTCTAGGGCAATAGCAAGACCCATAGAACCAACAAACAACCCATACAATTGCCCAAGTGATCACGAAATATAGCTCCAAAGCCTGCGAGGCCTAGCGTCCCACGAGCAGCACTATCTGTATTAACCTTTAACTGAAAAGCACAAGGAGCATCCAATTTACCTCACGAATTTGATGTGTTCTTGAGGCTCTAACGCTGATTCCAAGAGCACTACAAATACAAAGCCCATCTACTGAGTTACGCATAATTTCAAAACCCTAAGAATCAACCTCTCGAATTTGCTGCTTGATAGAGTGAATCAAGTAATCAGCAGTTAAGCGACGCTCATCAAAACAAATAGAATTTCTAGCGTCCCAAAGAGAGTAAAAGCTAGCTCCCATCATTCCCCACCAAAGCAAGTGCAATTGAGTACCAAAATCATGTTGCAGTGGGTAAGAGAAGAAAGTGTATATATCCAGAAAATGAGTATTAACTATAAACCAAATAAAATTGCGCACCAGATCTGCATAGAGAAAGAGCAAGGGTCTTCCAATACAGAAGAAAAGGGATGACTAGGACAACCAAACAATTAGCAAAGAAAGGAAGATCAAGGGAAGGAATTTGGATTTGGAACATTGCTGCTGCTGCTGCTATTCCTATTAGCTAGCTAGGCACAATATTAAAGAGAGAGTAGCTCTTACAATTGAGATAGCAGTAGCAGAGGTACCGTGTGATGTTGAGTGGTTTTATTCAACTTGCATTTATACAGAGATTGGTATGTACGCGTCATATAAATTATGACCATGTATAAGTGTATAACTTCCTCACTAAGGTTAACATTATTGTCAAAACCAAAGAAAATGTCAACCTTACCTTAAAAATGCACATTCATTCTCATTCGACAACCACACAATAGACTATAGACCTCAAACAACGGAACCAGTTATCTTAACCATGTAAAAGTTTAGTCATATCGGAAACCTTCAATCATCCGAAATGGTAAAAGACTCGTCACTTTTCTATTGAAAAAAAGAAGAAGAGAGACTCGTCTCGTTGTCCACTACCATCGTATTTGACTAACAGGGTGCCATGCAATTACATGTAGACTTTCCAAGCAGGCACGAGGTAACGGGTAGTGATTATTCCATGATATAATACAATGTACTTAAGAAATTGATGCAACTTTAATATTAGATTATAAGCAACGTGTGGAATATGAATTGGACTCAATAGATATAGCAATATGAATTATTTGCTAAACAAGGCTATGAGAGAAAAGGATAGAGAAACTGAGAAAGCATCCATGTCTCAATTTCTAAAAGGCCCTTCCTAGCCAGGAAGAGGTTGAAGTCAGCAGACAAGCCTTACCGTTACCAGCATAATATATAATTATCATACATGATTAGATTAGTAGTTATGTTTTGCTTGGTTTATTCACCTTGACTTAGCTGTCAAATTAACAATTCAGCACAGTGATTGAAACCAAGATTGAGATTATTATAACTTTAACCCAGGTAAATGTGAACCTAACCAAATCCCAATCCTACAGACCACGGTCTTGTTCATAAAGATACATACGTGGCCTATTACATATACATGAATTCCACTTTTTATTCTGAAGGGAACAATAACAATTACAGGAAAGAACTATAACTCCTTGTTTTGTGAATCACACACTTTTTTCTTTTTCTTTTGGTATGTGAATAAACTAATTTATAGATTATACCCCTAAGCATGAGCTCTCACTTAATGTAGGGGACTCACCAAGAAACTCTGATCTCAACTGCATCAAAAGCCTCCCCAAATAATTTAGGCCTTCTCCATCCCGGCCTCCACCCCAGAAAAGATCATGCGGTGAAGCTTCAACGAGAACAGATCCAGCAGTTGACAGCAACATAGAATTCAAATGTGGGTATATTGAGAACTTGCATTTTAGTGCCCTGTACATCACATCAATCTTGACACTTTCCCAGTCGGATCTTACCTGCAAAGCACATACAAGATGTCAGAACCAGCTTGCAACATAGCCCACCTGTCTAAGTAAAAGAATCAAATTTTCCCAATATTATACTAAGAACAGAATAACTGTAAAGATTTTAGACTCAAATATTATTCTCTACACATAAATGACCACTGCCGGACATAACATGATTGGATTGTTTGTCCTGATGTTGATGATACCAATGTAAAATCAATCAAATCTATGTAGAGCCATACTAAATAAGGGTGCTGCCTCTGCATTGACCGTCCTATTCGTGCTGCTTCTTCCGGACTTTTTGCAGACTTGATATTTTCAACACAATCTCGTGCCACAGGATCATCTACCCCAACAAACTTGTGAGCCTACATGTCAGTACTTCTTTTGTGAGAAATACGCCAATTTAATAAGATGAGAAGAAGATTCATGCAGAAAAAGGAAGTACCTGGTAGTAATGCTCTACACTCATCCAAGTGGAATAATCACCATCAACATCAAGCATCTTAATTGGGTGAGGAGAGAAATTTGAGAAAGCGCCATAAGGATCCCATGTTTTGTAAAAGAATATGATTCTTGATTCATAAGGAGTGACAGTTGGATCAATTTCATATGTTTCATCAACTGATGGAATAACAGGCGTCAGATCTGGTATGGGTTGAAGAAAACCACTAACAAGCATGTCAGGTCCAACCTATCATTCAAGTTCCAGAAGCATAAAACAAAATGATCAGAAGGCAGGAGAATTCTTTAGCAATTTACATAATGACTTACATCCAATGACACAACTATGGAAAAGATCCTATGGCTCTTTGTCCATGACATGTGGGACTAGTACAAAGAAAATTCAAGTGGTCGATCTCTATGAAAAAGAACTTGTCTGAGTCATATATATTCAGTAGATTAATTAGTGAGTTCAATGTTGGACTCTCTCCTGAGCAAGGGTAAATTAAGATTAGGCTTATAGATTGCTAGATGTTTAGCTTATAGCCTTATAGGACCACATATCAAAACATATCAGTATAACCACACAGCAACATAAATCTGCCCCAGAACTAGCCCACATTCAATGGACAGTTACTCTAGAGAGAGAAAACTCTACACCTCAGTTAGCCAATGTATCAAGGTGATTTGGATTGAATGCCGTTGCACATGTAGAATCCAAGACCGCTAAATCCTATTCTATCTCAGAGTTATGAATATTCTCAATCAAATTTAACCTAGAGTTCAATAAATAGATTGTCGCTTAACAAAAAATATAGACTAAAAGGAGAAATCCCATATGAGGAGATGAAACATAGGATTAACACAAGATCAAGGAAAGGTACTTTAATCAAATTCCAAAACTCCCCACCAACCTGTTCATAGCAAACATCAATTAAATCCAAGGCTTGTGTCATTTCAACCATCCCAAGTTCACCTACAGGGGATGGAGCATTTTTTCCACCAATTATCTTAGGAGCAACAAAAGCAAAGACCTGCAACATATGGAATGCATTACTAGAATAAAGACATAACCAAAATTATGCTTGCCAAAAACAATGCAAAAAGGAGTTTTCACCTTTTTCTCCAATATCCTGTTGAAATTATATATACCAACATTCGTTACTCATCAGTTTTAAGCAGACCAAAGTAGAAGATTAACTTGAATTGATAGAGACAAAGAAGCAAGAAAGAAACCTTATGTATTACTCCAGATGAAATAGCGGCTGCAGATAGTGTCCCTCCACACTCCCACAAAATTGAAAGATATCCACGATCATGGAAGTACTCCATTACTTCTCTGGGGTTTAAGATGTCAAACTCCACGACTTCAATTCCTTTAGATGCAAGAAATTTCTGGAAACTCCTTCTCGCACCCCTTTGTGTCACGACTATAGTAGAAACATCAGAGGTATCCCAAAGGTTTGCTTCCTCAGGGAGATCAAGTGTCTGTGTCATTACAATCCGCATGGGCATATGTCCACCTCCATGCCTCGCAGTTAGCCTCGGATCTGATTCATAATAAAGAGATGGAAGATAAGACAACATCTTGAGCATTTCCAACTTGTATGAACACAAGGAATCACAAAGTTTGGAGACAATAATGACAACACTTACTGTCCCTGCGTGCTGTGTTTCCCCCTACAATGATGGCATCACTTGTACCCCGCAGTTCAAAAACTCGATTTCTAGATGTCTTGCTGCTAATCCATGATGCATGTCCACTGGAAGCAGCAATTTTCCCTAGTTAACACCAAGAAAGACAATGAGCAAAGATTCAGGCCCCTTGTTTAAGAGGTTGCATAATTCTAATTTAGGTGCTCACCATCAAGGGTCATAGCAAACTTGAGAACAGAGAAGGGGACTCGAGAAGCAGCTCTACAAATTAAAGGAGCATTAGCCAGCAGGCACGACTTCCGAGCTTCCTGTTTCATCACATGTTAAATTCGGCGGCACCGGAGATAGATATAGATATGTAATTCACATATTTTATTATTTATTTACCTCGATGAGTTTGCTGTTGAGGTCCTCACCGAGCACCTCAACTTGCAAGCCTTGACTTCTCAATGCCCTTATGGCGTTGCCCCTTAGATGCTGCAGTGGATGCCTCAACCCAATCACCACTCTTTCAACCCCGCCCTGATCATCATCCAAAACAAACAAACAATCAGAGTCAAACTAAGTTTGTTTCTTGAATTAAGAGAGAGAGAGACTGAAAACCTGAACGAGGGCGGAGACGGCGGAGTGGTCGCCGTGGCAGTCGCCGGGCTCCATGTTCAGATAAGCGGTGGCTTGGCGGGAGAGCTGTCCGGCGGCCTCGACCGCGAGGACCTCGGCGGGCCTGGTGCCCTGGGCGTAGAGGAAGCCCTCGCCGGCCACTTTGCCGGAAGGAGTGGCGATGACGCAGCCGAAGTTGGGGTGGGGAGAGGTGAAGCCGGCGGATTTACCGGCGAGCTCGACGGCGCGTCGGATGTAGGAGGCATGGAGCGCGTGGGATGAGAGTGAGTTGGCATTGTTATGCGAAGGAGTTGCGTTGCAGTTGCAGCTGCAGCTGCAGAGTATAGAAGAAGGAGAAACTGTGAGCGCCATCCAACTTCACGTACGGATGACTGCATCAGATAACACCCCAACTCATACTCACACTCATCTCCCACGCATCATGCACGTGATCGTAATAGACCTTTTTTTTATTGTTTTTTTTTAAATCATTTAGCTTTCTAGACATTTGGAAGATGAGGAGAGCTCAAGTCCTTTGTTTATGCCCGGTTGGTTTAATGAAATGAATAATGCACATCTCACATTCTGCATCCTTTCTGATGATTTGAGCTTGCATTGTAAAGATTTGATGCAAGTTATGGTTGTTTTTCTTTTTAAAAAAACAATGCAAGTTATGCTCTTGCATTTTCTACCCCAAGAGCTTCAGCAAGGAATTTGTTACATGGGAATCCAAATGAACAAATATCAATACCTCACTGACAACAAGGACACTGAGTTACTTACTAGGCATATGAGTTGCCCCAAAGGAAAATGCAGTGCAAGTAATAAAAGGAAAGCATCAATTATTTATAATGTAATTTCATCATCATCATCATACAAGGCACACCAAACCTTACAAGGAGGTTATATAGAATATTTATGAGTTGCTTCTCTTGAAACTAGAAAAAAAAAAACACATAAGACATAATACGACAGGCAGTGAATAGCATCACAACATCAGCAGCTGCATCTATTCCTCTTCTTCTGCCTCCTCCAGCCACTTCACAAAAGGCTCCAGAGCTTTCACAAATGTTTGCCTGCCACAATTTCCATTCAAGCATTTATAAGATGCAACTACACAACAAAACACTGGTATCTGAGAAATCGTAACAACATATATGTGTGAATTTTCAAGTCCAAAACAAAGCCCTACCTGCCCTTGGGATTTGTTCCTTTGCGGAACCAATGGAGGATAGTGTCTTCTGCAAGCACATCCTGGTCATACAGAGACCTAACAATTTCAGAGAACAGCTTCATCAGCTTAGCATCCTCATAGCACTGCATCTGAACTTTGTATATCAGCTCCAGCTCAAGCTTCCCATTGGTGCAGAAGGCATTCAACAGTTGTGCCCATGTTTTCACCTGAATTTTTAAATTGTAACAAGCTCATTAAACAATAATGAGCACTGGGCCTGATATTCTATTTAAACACAATCAACAAATAAACATATTTTTTCCGCTTTCAATCTTTAGATTTGGTTAACCATTTTAACTCAAATCTTTACATTCAACTACTTAATTGCTAACCATTGGAAGCATTCTTTTATCATTTGCAGCTACATTAATCTATGGAGCATATGAACATAACATTCAAGCATACCTGGCGAAGAGCTGCGTTGGCATTCTGTTGCTGATTCTTACCAGACCACTGCACAGCATCCATAATAACATCCCACAGGATACGCACAACCTCAACATCTGGCAATTTGGCATCTTTAACGCGCTGCTTCACAGTTTCTATGACTTCAGATATATCAGTTTCCTCTGTTATCTGGGTTGTCAAAGCAGATTTCATATCTTTAAGCTTCACCTCAAAAATCTTCTTTTCATTGTATTCAACCAAGGACACTAGCCCTTCCTTGCTGAAATTGGCATAAACATACGCAAATACAAGTCAGCAATCCAATACTATAATTACCAGACGATATCACTTGAAAACCCATTAATGAAATTGACAGTACGAGATGACATAAAGATTTCTTTACTGGATATATTATCATCCACTGACAAGCCAAATGTATTCAATCACAGCTAAACAAGAATGTATTTAGCTCTCAACATCTTCAAATTTTAAATTACAACTGACTGAATGAAAAAGAAAAAACTTACTAATCTAGGATAAAACATAAAGCTTATTTATTTTATATTTCAAAATCAGAGATGGGAAGAAGCAGACATAGAATAAAGGTTTTCTGGCAACCAAAACTTAGCAGTGAACTGAAACACTCACGGATCACAGCTACTTGAGATTCGTCAATTATATTGCATTTCAAATATATCAGCTATGAATTTTAGACAATGAGTATTATCTTGCAAGGTGGTCATGTAAACAATTCTTATCATCAATAGATGAACTTACGTGAAATGCTCAGAGAAACTCTCCTCAGTTCGCTTTGCGGCTGGGAAGAAGTCCAGAAGATTATCCTCCACTTTACCCCGTTTCAGAATCGAAATCAAATCATCAAGGCTATTGTCAATCAGATACTCCTTGAAGAACTCAGTTATAAACGATAGAACTAGCCCTTTGCCAACAAGATTATCCTTGAGCATTGGCTGGAACACCGTTTCCGGTGGAAGTCCTGATAGCTTCTGAGAGAATGCAAGTGCTGTGAAAATTGCCAGCTTCTTCCTTTCATTTTCCTCAAAAAGCTCCAATGACTGAAGGAAACGTCGCATGACATTTTCGAGATTCTTTATCAGAAATGGCCTCCGCCTCAAAATCTTTTGTATGTAGATAACAGATGGTATAATGACTTCACGTCTAGGCTCAGACTCTAGTACAGAGTAAGGGTGGCGCTCCCCCTCATCAGGTTTTGTTGTTCCAGGTTGTGTACGGCCCCCAGTGAAAACAACCTACAGTTGTGAACAAATTGTAAGACCTAAAGTTGCATCATTGGAAGACAATGATCATTCATCTGAACTCATGCTAAAATATCCATAGTCTACCAAATAATCCTTACAAATTTGCATAAAAAATAAAATAAAATAAAATAACACGACAAAAAGTACCCAAGCATTAAGAGAACTTGCCTCAAAAAAGGTGTCACCGTATCTTGAAAAGTTAAGGTCTGAAGATTCAATGCTCTTGGCAATAAGTTCCTGCACAAATCATTTCAACAGATAACCAACTGGAAAAGCAAAAGGACGCACGGACATAACTAGACAAGATCACCAACGCAAAGCTAACAATTACCAGATCACCAGCATTATCCAGATAAATCTGGACCACTGCATCCGCAAAAGCTGCAGGGTCCAGCGGCGCTGCAATATTCCGTTTGCGGGTCTTAATCCGCGTGCCACTGTACATAAAGAAAAACAAAAAACATGACATGCAAGTCAGGGATAAGAAGATATACATTCAACACCTATATTCTTGTTAAATTTGACTGAACTGACCAGCATAGCAAACTCAAAAAAAAAACTATTTGATAAGATTTATCATCAATATATGAAAATCAGTTCTTATAGTTTAACAATTTAAGATACAATATTGCCATGAGTTAACGTATAAGTACAAAGCATATCCCAAAAACATAAAAATGTAGCAAGACTCACCCGAGAGTGGGTCTCTCCTTCGAGCTGAGAATACAAAAACACAAGCAAACTCATCAGTGCATAGCCAAAACTTGTATATAAGCTACAACTTTCACAACCCAAATAAAGTTCTTTAACGGAAAAGGAAGAAAACAGCAAACAATTACACCAATGATACTTGGAAGAAGCATCAGATGTAAACTCTTAACCATAATTCAAATCCAATTTCAATATTCATACCACAATAAACTGGATCAGAATGAAGAAGGGAACAAACAACAACCAAAGACATTTAAAATGTCCCATCTTCAGCTCAAATTAAGTTTCAAAGAATCAAAGATGTGTCCTTTCTTTAAATCCGGATATACCCAAATCAAACTTGAACCTAACAGAGCTAAATTAGATAGGAAACAGCAAGATAAGATCAATCAATTGAACTAATAACCTGATACAAGCAAAACCCATCAAGAAAAACAACCAAAAGAATCAATAATTCCCTCGAAATAGTTGAAAGAATCCAATTAGAAAAAGAACCAGATCTGTGACCCAATAACATGTAATCAAAAGCAGTAAACTTTACAGAAGAGAAAAGGAAGCAAAGGCAAAGAGATCGCAAAGCAGATGCAGAGAAAGAAAGGGTACCTCATAAACCAAGTCGAAGAGGGATCGGAGAGTCGGAGGCGGTGAGGAAGGCTCGGCGCGTTTGAGAACCCCTTTTTGATTAGACAGAGAGAGAAAGGAAGGGAAAAAGAGGAATAAGGGATGCTGTGGTGCCTCGCTCACCGATATTTATTGGAGAGAGAAATTAAGTTTTTAGAATTAAAATTAAATAAAGGGTTACTGTGTTGTACCTTGCCTTTTTTGGCAATCCTTTTGCAGATTGTACCCATGGTATGGTGGACTACCTATGGTTACTGTGGTGTAGGCCTCATCAAAAAGCCCGCGGATCAAGTAGGCCGATGGAGGCCCGTCGGCCCTGAGGGCTAAAAGCCCGCCTCGGTGGGTAGTGGGCCGGCTCGCAAAAAGTTAAAAACATTGTACCCATGGTGGACTACCTATGGTTACTGTGGTGCTTCGCTCACTGATAAGTAAAAAGTTAAAAACATTACAATCTTGCCTATGGTGCACTACCCTTAAGGCTTAATCGTATAAATAAATAAATAAATATAAAAATATTTTAGGGAATCAGAAATTGAGAGAAAATCGCTGTGTGTTCTCATTGATAATAGGGGTATTTTTATATAGAGGATTACAATGCATATAATCTAAATCATACAAGAAAAGTAATCGTACATTGAATAGAAATCTAGATCCTTCTAATGTAACCTATTACCACTAGGTCAAGTAACCTAGAGTTTTGGTCAAACACAAATTAGAGATTTACTCCCCCTTGTGTTGCCCAAACGCGGTGCTTCTCTCGTTGTCTCACTAAAAACTTTGCCGAGTAACAAAAACTCAGTGGAACAAAAATAACCTCGGTCGAAGGGGAAAAAGAGCACAACACACCCTTCACGCTTCGAGACGAACATGTAGACATCTCCCCCTGATGTCTACGCCTCCCCCTGATGACTACGATCATGGGAGTTCAGATAATTTTCTCAAGCCAATTCTCGCCACATGTTTCTCGAACGTGGATTTAGGCAATGACTTAGTAAACAAGTCTGCCACATTGTCCTCTGATCGAACCTGGTTTACTTTGATCTTGAGGAGCTTCTGTTGTTGCTGATTGTAAAAGAATTTAGGTGATATGTGCTTGGTGTTGTCGCCTTTGATGTAGCCTTGCTTCATTTGTTCAATGCAAGCAGCATTATCCTCATAGATGCTCGTTGGCTCATCTGTGGTAGATTTCAGACCACAATTGTTTTGAACATGCATAACTATGGATCGAAGCCATATACATTTACGAACTGCTTCATGAAGAGCAATAATCTCTACATGATTCGAAGATGTAGCGATTAAGGTCTGCTTTGTAGACCTCCAAGATATCGCGGTCTTTCCCATGGTGAATACATACCAGTTTGGGAGCGACCTTTATGTGAGTCAGAGAGATACCCAGCACCAGCAAAACCTGCCAAAACATTATATCTTTTTGGGATGGGGATAGAGGACGCATACCAGTGTTTGTGGCGATCCTGGTGTGTGATGGGTCCGAATCCATCATCTCTCTGTAGGGATAGAACAAGCCAATATCAATTGTACCACTTAGGTATCGAAAGATATATTTAACACTAATCCAGTGGCGTCATGTTGGTGCAGAGCTATATCTAGCTAACAAGTCCACAGCGAATGAGATGTCTGGTCTTGTGCATTGTGCTAAGTACAATAATGCGCATGTTGCACTTAGGTAGGGCACTTCTGCCTTTAACACTTCTTCATCGTCATCTTTTGGACGAAATTGATCATTTTTTGGATCAAGACTATAGACAACCATTGGGGTGCTTGAATGCTTAATCTTGTCAGTGTTGAAACGCCTAAGCATCTTTTGGGTATAAGCTGATTGATGAATCAGGATACCATCTCTACTGTGCTCAAGTTCTAAACAGAGGCAAAACCGTGTTTTCCCAAAATCTTTCATCTCAAACTCGGATTTCAAGTGTTCAGCGGTTTCCCTTAACTCTTTAAGGGTGCCAATTATGTTCATGTCATCGACATAAACCGCTACTATTGCAAATCCAGAACTTGTCCTTTTTATGAACACACATGGGCAAAGTTCATTGTTGACATATCCCCTACCAATCAAGTAGTCACTTAGACGGTTATACCACATCCGTCCGGATTGTTTCAATCCATATAGTGAGCGTTTCAATCTTATAGCAAATGCGCTCCGTGATTTAAAGCCACTTGATTTGGGTAACTGAAATCCATCTGGGACCTTCATGTATATTTCTGTATCTAGATCCCATATAGATACGCAGTAACCACATCCATAAGCTGCATGTTCAGTTTTTCATAAACTATCAAACTGACAAGATAGCGGAACGTTATGACGTCCATTACGGGAGAATAGGTCTCCTCGTAGTCGATTCCAGGGCATTGTGAGAAGCCTTGCGCCACAAGGCGTGCTTTGTACCTTACAATCTCGTTTTTCTCATTACGCTTTCTAACGAATACCCATTTGTGACCAACTGGTTTGGTGTTGGGCGGTATTGGTACAACTTTGCCAAAGACCTTTCTTTTCGCTAGAGAATCAAGTTCTGCCTGGATCGCATCTTTCCATTTGGGCCAATCAGCTCTACGTTGGCATTCATCAACGGAGCGTGGTTCGATGTCATTGGTCTCAATAATCTCACGCGCCACTGAATACGTGAATACATCATCAATGATGATGAAGCTTGTTTCCCACGTCCCATGTACACTAGTGTAATTTACAGAGATCTCTATGTTCTCAGGGATATGTTCTGACATTGAGGCGTCCCCCAATGATGTCTCTTGGACAAAACCATAATCCAGAACATTCTCATGGAATGGATTTTGAGTATCTATAATCAAAGGATTTGTTTGTGCCTCATTTGCTCTCTTTCTAAGACGAGAATCATTCGAACCAATCGGTCTACCGCGCTTCCTTACGGGACCTGCGTCCATAAATGCCACATTATTGCCATTCTGGGCAATGGCGCCATCTCCTGGTGTCACAGGTATGGCGTTATGTCCAGTATTCAAGACATTAATCCTTGCAGACACGTTTTTGCAGCAGGTATGTGTGATCTCATCACTTTGGCAACATCAGAAAACACATCAGGCAGAGTATCTGCTATGTTCTAGAGCTAGATTATTCGTCGCACTTCTAGTTCGAACTGTGCGGTACGGGGATCGAGATGAGACATAGTGGGGACAGACCACGATAATTCCTGTCATTCCTGTTGAACTTCTGTGTTCTTATCTCCCCCTAACGATAGGAAGACTGTCTCATCAAAGTGACAATCCGCAAATCTAGCGGTAAAGAGATCGCCTGTCAAGGGTTCAAGATAGCAGACGATAGTTGGAGATTTATAGCTAATATGTTAACATAAAAGGTTCGCTATTTTTAACATATAGCAATCAATAGAATTCCAGAAACAAAGACGAGGAGCATTTGACTAAATATCTAGGATTCCATCAAATCTGAGTCGTTCCATAGAGTCTCTTAATGAAAAACTACCACGGCAGGAAAACCAGAATAATGAAACAGCAAATATTTTTGACACAGAAGATTAAGAATTATGCTGGCATTCACCGACTTGACTCTATACAGCAGTGGCATATAATAATTCATTAGTATGAAGATTTCTTCATTAGAGCAAGGCAACATGAATTTTGCTTTTAGAATAAGTTTTGAGTACTAAAGCTAAAGACTTGCTAACCAAACAAGATATTCAAACCAGCACATGATTTACAAACAGTTAGTGAGTCTTCCACTATGCACATCCAACTTATGCTTGAATTGATGAACTATTCTATTCATAAACATGAAAACAATGAAAGGACTCACACAGAAAGTGAAGTGAGAGCACCACCTAGTACAATTGCTACAATCTAAAATCATTCATTCATATTCCAATTTAGCGGGCAGCTCTAATTTATCCACCTAATTGACTTGTCTCAAGTCTCGACAGGAAGCAGCTCCCCTAGCAGGAGTAATTAGTTTTAGGGAACAGCCAGATTATGAATTTGAGTCTGAATCATTGACTGGACCCATTCCCAGCACTAAGCAACTTATCAACAATAACATTGCAGTAAAGCAGCATATGTCAACATAATCAAAATGAAATCTTGAAATAGGTCATGTCAGTATGACAAACACATTACACGCAATCTTTGTCAAAAGCCCATAAAACCGTTTATCCAAACTGACAAACAAACGTGATATTTGAAGACATCTTCTTCAATAATGGAGAAGGGTAGAGTGTCAGATACAAAACTGGGATTGATTCCAATATTTTACCTACCTAGCTAGCTACGAGGATTTCTCTTCCCGAATCACTTGATCTGATTCAGGCACCAAAATTGTCTCGGAGTTGGCGGCGGCACTGTGTCGTTGTTGTTGATGATGATGCTCCTCAGTGTTGTTCATAAGGGTGTCCATGTCTCTCACCCTGGTCCTGACCACATTGGCAACCAAAACTAACAACACCAGACACCTGATGATTAGGATATGAAATATGAAATATGAGTGTAGAAGAGACGGAGGTTAGAGTAGAGTTAATACTGTACCAGCGGCGGTGCCGAGGGTCCAGACCCACAGAATCTTCAAACCGGGGGGCTTGTCTCTCCACATTCCTCCTGCTCCTGAGCTTTCGCTTCTCCAGTGTTTGTTGCCGCTTACCAGACACACAAACGCTTCTACTAAAACTCGCCTCGCTTGGGCTTGGGCTTGGGCTTGGGCTTCAGTCGGGAATTGTAACAGCCCTCACCCAGAATAATTGAAAATAATTTGTGTTTTCCTGACAATAAAAACATCATTTGGTAATAAACAAACCGATCAAATCTTACCATCAAGTAGACCTTATTGAAATGGGTATTATCAGACCTATGTCGATCTCAGCAGCAATCGACCTTCAGACTCCTCCATAACACCAACAAGTTTTCCTTTCAGTACTATGAACGGTAAGGTAATTGGCTTCACTCATCTAAGACCTATGGCCAAGCTCTATTGTTTGCTAGTGATCTCAAGAAAGAGTCACAACTGCTGCTCGAGAGGGTTCTAGAGACGAGAGAGAAAAATGCTCGAAATAGAGGGTTCCACAGACAGAGAAATGGGGGCGGTATGGATCGAGTTGTTTCTCGGAGATTAAACGGTGTTAATGTTAATGTTGATGGCCAAGATTATACCGTTTTTTTCTTTTTAAATGTTTTATTTTATTTATTTATTTATTTACCTTCTAACCTTCTCTTTCTGTAATAAATAAATTGGTTGTCAAATATCGTCGACTTTGCTCTACTAGGGTTTCTCTGCCCTAGCCGTACCATTGATCGAGTTGCCACGCAATGGCGGAGGAGAACACGGTGGCTCCTTCTGCATTTTTTGAGGAGGCCATTGTGAGCCTTATTGGAGGAGAGGATGCAATCCATGATTCATTCTTATACCTTTTGTGGTCGGTTTTTATCCAAGAAGACAGTGGTGATCCCGTCATTCTCGGCGGCGATCTCTAACGTTTGGGGGTTGAAGGAGAGATTTCTGATCCGGCAGGAGAAGGAGGATATCTTTGTCTTCCAATTCAAGGATAGTGAGGTGAAGAATCAGATTCCCTTAAGCGGGTCCATGGTTCTACAACAACTCTATATTGCTGCTAGCAGACTATGACCGCATTTCAGATCTCGGGGCGGCTCAGCTGCATTTCCTAGAGGTTTGGGTGGCGGTGAAGGGGTTGCGCATTGCTATGCGCAACGAGAAGGCCTTAACCCTAATTAGATGAGCGTTGGATTCCTTCGTTCGGGTTGATCAGGGGGCGGTGCAGCGGAAGGATCCGATTCAGAGGATCCGTGTGGTATAGGATGTTCGGCGGAGGATTTAGGCGCGACGGACCTTTCAATTCTCTCCGACGGTCTCGATGTTGGTGGAACTCCAGTATGAAAAATGTCATGGGCTATGTGAGGCTTGTGGTTTTTTCGGTCATGGTGGGGGTATATGTGATGGCAGATTAGAGGCGGAGGCGCGCGCTGCACTGGCTCTAGCAGTGTCAGACTGCGAGGTGGAAGCAAACCCAAGTGGGTTGGAGGCGTCGGAAACTATGGTTTCTGGGTTGGTTGCTGGGTCAGAGATGCTGGTGACGGTGGGACTAGGTGCGCCAAAGGTTTCTGGGGTGGCGGAAGTGGCTGGAACACTGGTGCTAGGATTGGGTTCGCTGGCCGCTAGGAGCTTTGTACGCGTTCAGGAAAATTCGGCGGCAAACCCTAATTTTGAATTAGGGTTGACTGGTGGGTTGACTGGGACTGCTCAGTTTGGCCTTGGGCCGGGGCTGCATGGGACTGGATCGGACTACTTTGCTGATGGGGCTAATATAAATGGCCTTGTTGTTGGGCTAAATTCATAAAAACATCTTACCTTTGGGTGTGAAAAAGAAGAGTTTTCAGCCTAGGTTGGCTTTCATACCTCCGAAATTTCACCTTGGTGAGTTGGTGGAGGTTCCGATTTCGCTAGGGACAGCTCCAAAGAAAAAAGGCCGTCCTGTTGGACGAAGGAATAAGCGTACTTTGAGGAATGAGAAAGATAAAGGTAACAATAATGGTGCAAATATCAACTCCAACTCGCCAGGGAAGGAGCTGGCTATTGTTTAATTGCTTTGATTGGGGTCTTAAGCCTGTTTGAGTGTGATTAGGTTTCTATGAGTCTTCTATGACGTTTCTAGTTTCTTGCTTGTACCATAATTGCGTGACTGGCAAGTGAGGGCTAGTTGAATGATTTCTTTCCGTAGGAGGTGAAACTTTCTTATGCTTGGGCAGACTTGCTTAAATGTGAGCTTCCCATTGATTTTAGTTTGTTTGCTTTAGCTTGGATAGGTTTTACCGAATTTTCTTGTCGGACTGCTATTTGTAAGATTTGTAAGCTATGGCCAATTGGCTGTTGATTTATTGAATATCAATCAACTTCTATTCAAAAAAAAAAAAAAGGTTGTCAAGAAAACTCACTCACGAGAGTTTCTACGAAACGATTTAAATATAGATTTCACTTCATTTATACATTCCAACAACTTGATATTGGTTTGTCAGTTGGAACCTGATCAGAATATTCTGCCAGTTCTGGTTCAGGTACAACTGGTATCAATCAACTTCTATTCAAAAAAAAAAAAAAGGTTGTCAAGAAAACTCACTCACGAGAGTTTCTACGAAACGATTTAAATATAGATTTCACTTCATTTATACGTTCCAACAACTTGATATTGGTTTGTCAGTTGGAACCTGATCAGAATATTCTGCCAGTTCTGGTTCAGGTACAACTGGTATCAATCAACTTCTATTCAAAAGAAAAAAAAAAAAGGTTGTCAAGAAAACTCACTCACGAGAGTTTCTACGAAACGATTTAAATATAGATTTCACTTCATTTATACGTTCCAACAACTTGATATTGGTTTGTCAGTTGGAACCTGATCAGAATATTCTGCCAGTTCTGGTTCTGGTACAACTGGACGCGCGCACCCACTCCTGACTTATTTGATTCAACGAAACAAGAATAAGACTAACTTGGATAATGAAATAGAGTTGATCGGTGGCCTCAGATTGTCCATTTGATGGCGGATGGCGATGGTACGACGTCGAGAAGCCGCTGCAACCTAGGTAGTTTTCCGGTGATTTCCAGCGACAGATTAAGTTGCATGAGGTGAATAAATCCTTCTCCTCTTCATTCCCTACATATGGGTATAATCAGTTTTCGAATTTGAATAGGTTCTGATGAGATTGTGTTTTTACATAAAGTTTTCAAACAAAATGCCTAGCGGTTCTCTAGAATGTAAATCGAGCGTTCGGTTTATGTTTTAGAGACTCGCGGCACTGTGACGTACTTAAGCTGGTGAGGTGCAACTTGGGGCGTTACATAAAGTGGTATAAGAGAATAACTAATTACATTGTATTTTCTAAATTTAGCTAGTATTACACTAATGTATTAAATTAAAATAAATTTACCTCGGGTATTACAGGAATGGGAAGATTCGAGCTCAAAATTGGCTTAGGCCAGCTCATCCGTCTTAATCATGTTAAATAATGACAAGTGTGACCCGAGGTCCATTATTGTGCTAATATTGTTCATATTGGGTTTTAACTCAAAAACCTCGGTACAACTGAGTGTGAGTTACCTTTTTTTAAATTATATTATCTTTTGCCACTTATTTAATGTAAGAGTGTTTATGTTCAAACCTCTAAAATTGACATTTGGACTTCCTCACATTTTTGAACATTTCAAAATCCTATTTTGCTCCTCTAAGTTAAAAAAAAATAAAAATCTCATTCTTTTCCCATTTCTTCATTCAATGTTGCGTGCACTGCCGTGCACCTTTTTTCTCTCGAAACCCCTGAAATATGAGATGTTTCTTATTTGTAGTTTATATAAAATTATTTCTCTATAACCTAAAAATTAATTGAATTATTTTTTCGGCATGCTTGAATTCATATGGTATAGGATGATTGCTGGAACTCTCTCTTCCTAAGTCCTAACACCATATTCCTCTGCTCATTTTATTCAAATTATCAAACTCCAGTACAATCTCTCCAATTAAACCAAACCCCTTTTAAACCTATTAAATCATACCTGGAGCAAAAGCAATATGCATCTAAGCTATCTAATCAGAAAAGTCGATGTGTTTATCAAACAAAATGGAGGAGCCAATTCATTGTTTATTTTGATTGCAATTATATCTTCATGCACCTAGTTAAAGAAATTAATCATTAAATCCCATTGTGTATTCCGATTCCTTTATTTTTCTTCAAGCTTGAAATTTTAGGAGAGAAGAGAGAGAGGAATAAGAGAAGCTGTAGAGAGAAAATAACAAAGGACTAAATTGGAAGTTCTATGGTAAAAAGTATTGAAGGAGATCCAAATACTAATAGAGGAGGTGTGAATAGAACTACTCTTAATATAAAATCTTTTTCTTTTTAACAAATCAATCACACGGTGTTTGATATCGCTACTAAACTTTATTTATGAGTGACCATTTCTTAATTAATAAGATGGTTTAGGCCTAATTTGGCATTGTTTATATTGTGCAAAAAGCTGCCTAACTTATACGTTACAGCTAAAGGTGTTGTTTGATAAAATTAAATAAGGCAACTTATTGTAAAAATTAGACCAGTAAGTTGTTGCTTATATAAATTGATATGAAGCAACTTTTATAAGCTAAAAAATTACAACAACTTATAATTTAAGCTATACTATTCCAAACCGGATCGTAGTGGATATAGCAACTTTAATGAATAAGAAAAGCGAAAAGTGAGCACCATTGAAGTTTGTTTTGTCACACACTCGTCGATCCATGTTCATATTGAAAGGACTAGATAGAGCAAAATAGACACGCAGAGAGAGAGAGAGGGAGAGAATGTCCTCCTACCGTACGTATCCAAAGAAGAGAAGACAACGCAAGATGATCGAGATTGCTATACAAAAAGAGAAAAAAACCAAGTGTGTAAAATATGGCATTCTTGATTTTGTTTTTGTGATAATATTCTTGATTTTGGTGTGCTAGCTCTACCTGGACAAGGACAGCATTGCAATGTCCGATTTCGATTTTAAAAGAGCTGCAAGCAATGTTGGGCGGCGTACGTATTTGGAGTACCAGTAGGGCGGTAGGGATAATGATAGAAGCATTTTAATGCGGTATTTTAATAGTTAATTCCTCACATTTTGCTTAGTTAATTCCTTAACGAATCGATTTTTAACTCAATTTCTATTTTCTTAGGTACATTGGAGTAAATGATGGTGAAATGAGCATTAGGTCCACACTTACCTATAAATGGTGGAGAAAAATGGAAATGTACTAAAATGTCAATTTTACACATTTTCCTACTCCGGCTAGGAGAAACCAAGCCAAGCAAGGAAGAAGGAGCGTCCGCCTGACCAAATGAACTTCAAATGAGCTGAAACTTTCCAGATCCATTCTAGACACCCAAAGGAACATTTCATATGAAGAGTGCAAGATCCAGATAGAAGTGGAAGGCCTTCAAAAGATCGGTCCAAAGTTCTGACTAAAAGACGTGAAAGTCGGACCTGAACGTATTCTGGAAGTATTTCCGGCCAAAATACATTTCTAAAAGATCTGAAATTTTACCAGGGTAATCTACATTCATGGGGGAATATTTGTTATGAAGAAGTCTTGGGTAGAATCTAAACTTTCGGTGGAGATAAAATTGAAGTAAATGAGTAGGAAATCCATCATCATCATCACCCAAAAACATTCCATATTTTAGGGTGTAATCATCATGTTTTCTCCATCATTTCTCACACTAATAAACCATCATCATCACCCAAAAACATTCCATGTTTTAGGGTGTAATCATCATTTCTCTTTCTTTTCCATATTCTACAAATCACTTTCATACTCCACTTTCATTATTTTTCTTCCACTCATCATTTCACTCTTCTTTTTCTTCCTTATATAAACACCTTCTCCTCTCATTCTAAAACCAATTCCTTCATCCATCTCATCTTCTTTGTCTCTCCATTTCCTTTCCATTTTTCCACATTCCTTCATCCATTCCATCTTCTTTGTCTCTCCATTTCCTTTCCATTTTTCTCTTCATACTCTAGTTTTAAGTTTCTGCATTTTTAAGCAAAGAGAAGAAGAGAAGAAGAAGCCATGAAGCCTCCTAGCCGTCATCATCCACCTTGTGCCGTGATAGTGAAGTCTTGCTTTAAAGATTCAAGATCAACGTCTCAAGCTCTTCATCATCCACTCCCTTCATGGTGTAATTCTATCTTTTTCCTTGTAATTTCTTTTGGTTTTCTTTGTTTAGATTTGTAGAACTATGAATTCTAGTTAACAAATAATGTTAAGGGCAAAGTTTAAAGCCCGTTTATATGTTTTGAGATAAAGTTGTGATTTCTATATGTTGATTTTTATGTTGCTTATGTGGGTTTGTTTAATTAAATTTGCATGATAGAAAACTTTTGTATTTTAATCTTATGTGGTTGCAAACACTTAGGGTTTTGATATAATTGGTGCTAGGTTTAAGAACATGAAATCGACTTTTCGTTTTGTGTAAACTTGAATCAAAGTAGTAAAGGTTTTGTGCAAAGACCGAATTTAATTAAAGAGGATTGCAATTAGGTGGACTTTTCCATACTAAGTTGTACACTTGAGTTGATAGCCTTTCTCTATGTCTAATGCGTTGAACATGTCATGATTGACTAGCTTTCTAGGGCTTGATTGCATGTTTGATAGGATTAATCTAGGTGCTTTCGCTTAGGTTAATTAGCATTGAAAAGTAAAAAATGGGAATTCATTTGCTTTCGAATGTTTCACATGATCAACTCCTCTCTCATGACATTTAAAATCAACTATAGGAATTGTAATTGGATTTCTTGCATATGGATGTGGTTTTGATCTTTGTTCCTTGCGATCCACCCTTGTATATATGTTTTTACGTTTTCTTTATTTTATTTTTTTTAATTTTAATTTTAAGAATCTTAATCCCCCCCTTATTTGTGTTTACTTGTATATATTTATTCTTTATTTTATTTTTGTAAATAATACTTTATTATTTTAATTCTTTATTTGTTTATACAATTGTATATATTTATATTCTTTATTTTATTTTTGTAAATAATACTTTTCTTTATTTGTTTCACAATTACAAGTGTACCCTCAATCCCCGGATAGAACGATCCCTATTTGCTTATACTACTAACGATATTTCAGGGTTAAATTATGCGCTCCCCAAAAGCGACATCAATTTTTGGCGCCGTTGCCGGGGATTGAAAAATCACTTGCTAAATTGTGTCATTTATTGTATATATTTGTTGTATATAAATTGTTTAAAACTTAGTTTAAATTTTTATTTATATTATTGAGCACGAATTTTAATTGTAGGTTGTAAATTGAGAGGAATATGTGAAGTCTCTTTTGTTAATATTGGGCTAAACCCCTTATTGGTACCTAGCTCAGGTCCCTTAAGGTTGAGGGCGGCCTTTATTAACACTTGTTGAACTGTCTTCACACTTATGAACTTTTTCATCGTAGTAAGAAAGCCTATGTGAAATGGTGTCTAGGAAGGGGACAACGTTCATGACGGGTTTTTGAATCCAGAAGTGCTTGCAAATGGGCCTAAACCACAATGTGGGAGTAGCTCATGCCAAAATGGATTTTTCCTCTCGTGTTCGCCCTCCCCCACCTGGCCATTTCAGTAAGGTTGCCCAAAAGATTTGAAAGGGAGTTTGTGTCTAGGCGACTATACTTGGGCCGCACGTCCACTTGATTTACCGCTTGGAATTTGATTCGATATCAATAATGTTTATAATAAAAGAAATACTTGTGAATACTCTATACGTGTAAATTATTTTGTTGTTTCACACTTTAAACTTGTAAAAATACTTTTCACGTTTTATACTCACTTGAGTACTTAACTTGTGTCTTATGTACAATATACTTGTTAATTATACTTGTAGTTTGTAATTAATAGTTATACTTGTTTTTATTTTGTATTTCTTTGTTAATTATAGTTACTAACTTTATTTAATGTAGGTACCGTCTGGCTGCAAGACGTAAAATACAAGCGCTACTTGGGAGGCAACCCAATTCAGAATATAATCAGATTTGCTTTCTCTTTCCCTATTTCTTTTTATTTTTCATTTTTTCTCTATTGTTTTTATTTTAGGATTTGTTTTCGTAAATGTCTTCTATCTATGCTTACTTATTTCATTGCATGCTTTTAATTGATTACATTGAGGATAATGCAATATTTAAGTGTGGGGGAAGGGATTTATATTTTTGTCTTTCATTTTGAGTCCTATATATATATCTTTGTCTTTTATTTTTGAGTCCTTTATATAAAAAATAAAAAAAATAAAAAAAAATATATAAAAAAAAATTTGCATTCATTCAGTCTTATTAAATTCAGCTATTTACAAAAAAAAAAATATAAAAAAAAAATATATAATAATAATAATAATACTAAGCCATGTCTACATCTCTGTAGGAGTTGAGACTGAGCTCAAGGGAAATGTGAGAGCCACCGCCATAACCGCCACCTCCCTCGGAAGTAGTCTTCATGTTGCCCAAGATGTCCTCACCATGCATGGGGAATAGTGGAAGGGTTTCAATCTCCTGGTGATATTCTCCTCGTTGTTCCATGATCGATCCATCAGCACCATAGCCGACACGTGACCCAAAGTTTAGATCAATGGATCTGTCAGTGGATCTGTCATTACTAGTAGAACCAGTGGAACCAAAATTGAGATCGAGAGATCCACCAACCGGAACGTTCCGAAATTCCTTCAACTTCTGCCTCTCACGAGCCTTGAGGTTCTGGAACCAAAAGAAGACGTTTTTGTCCTCGATCTGCCCATACTGTTTCAGATGAAGGCAGATCTCTTGAATCTGCTCTGGAGTTGGGTACTTAAAACCCTTATCATAGTAAAGGCCCTTGAGGATTCTTAGTTGAGGCGGTGTGGGAGCCCACCGGTTATTAGTCCCGGCTGCTTGGTTGTTTCCTCCATCATCGATTTGTTGCTGGGTCTGTTGCTCCATTAGTTGCAGAGTTTGTGGTTCCATGTTGATAAAGAAAGGATTGGAGTTTCGAAAGAAAGGCTGAAGGGTTGAGAGAGAAAGGATGGAACTCGGAAGAATTTTCTTTTGGAGTGAATAGTCGCTCCCTCAGAATGCACCTAATTATAGAACGAGTGAGCAGATCTCCACCGTTGGATGGACGACCTCTGAGATTAAATCTACGCGTTGGATTAAAGTCACCCGCAAACACGGAAAAGCTGTTGCCGCGTGGAAGACACGTGGGGGAACCAAACGAATCTCGAGGAGCTGTGACAAACAAGCTACAGCCGAAATCAGGTTTAATTGCCGTGAATCAAGGAAAAGAAGGACGCGTGGGGGAGTCAAACGAATCTCGAGGAGCTATAGCCGAAAGCATGCCATAAATCCAGGAAAAGAAAGGAATATTTACACATGGGGGAGTTTCTTGGGCCGTGAACTATCATAACTCTTCTCCTTCCCGGAGAAGCTTTGTTAAAACCGTGTGCCTTTTCAAATTCCTTCTACTTCCTCATGGCTCGAACTAAGGTTACCCCTCGCAGGGGCGTCAATCAACGCCGTGTTCTCTCTTTGGAAGAAGAAGGTCGTCAAGCGGCCACTAGAGCTGGGCTTACTCGTCCATGGGACCATCGTCCTATCCGTGAGCGTACCCGCAGTCCCCCTCCTCTGCCTCGTCGCTCTCCCAGACTGCATCCCGGAGAGTCTTCTTCCTCACCAGCTGCTCGTGCTCCTCGCCCTGTGGCCACCCTGGAAAGCTTGTCGGATTCGATTGATGATTTGCGCTCCTCTCTCCGCGATGGTATTATGGTGACAGATTGGAGAGTCAATTGCATGATCGATTACATCTCTGAGATGAACTGCTCTTTGATCCGCTGTCACACTGCAATAAACAAGCTTGCTCAGGAAGTCAATAACTTGCAGAGTTATCCTCCTGGGTTTCCTCGCAAGGACGCTACTGCATCACACCATGAGGACCCTGACGCGCTCGAAATGAGCGCGCAATTTAACCCTGTAAAATGTCATCGTTAGTATATGGTAAATAGGGATCGTTCTATCCGGGGATTGAGGGTACACTTGTAATTGTGAAACAAATAAAGAAAAGTATTATTTACAAAAATAAAATAAAGAATATAAATATATACAATTGTATAAACAAATAAAGAATTAAAATAATAAAGTATTATTTACAAAAATAAAATAAAGAATAGAAATATATACAAGTAACAAAATAAAAAGGGAGGGGGGTTTAAGAATTATAGAATTGAAAATTAAGATAAATAAAATAAAGAAAATGTAAAAACATATATACAAGGGTGGATCGCAAGGAACAAAGATCAAAACCACATCCATATGTAAGAAATCCAATTACAATTCCTATAGTTGATTTTAAATGTCATGAGAGAGGAGTTGATCATGTGAAACATTCGAAAGCAAATGATTTCCCATATTTTACTTTTCAATGCTAATTAACCTAAGCGAAAGCACCTAGATTAATCCTATCAAACATGCAATCAAGCCCTAGAAAGCTAGTCAATCATGACATGTTCAACGCATTAGACATAGAGAAAGGCTATCAACTCAAGTGTACAACTTAGTATGGAAAAGTCCACCTAATTGCAATCCTCTTTAATTAAATTCGGTCTTTGCACAAAACCTTTACTACTTTGATTCAAGTTTACACAAAACGAAAAGTCGATTTCATGTTCTTAAACCTAGCACCAATTATATCAAAACCCTAAGTGTTTGCAACCACATAAGATTAAAATACAAAAGTTTTCTATCATGCAAATTTAATTAAACAAACCCACATAAGCAACATAAAAATCAACATATAGAAATCACAACTTTATCTCAAAACATAAAAACGGGCTTTAAACTTTGCCCTTAACATTATTTGTTAACTAGAATTCATAGTTTTACAAAATCAAACAAAGAAAACAAGAGAAAGGATATAATACACCTTGAAAGATGAATGATAAAGCCTTGAGACGAAGAACTTGAAGATCCTTGAAAGCAAGCAATCTTCTAGGGACGACACAAGGGTGGATGGCGGTTAGGAAATTGATGTATTGCATGGCTTCTCTTTCTCTTGGCTTGAAAATGAAGAACAAGAAAACTAGAGAATGGAAAAGAAATATGGAGAGGAAATGGAGAGACAAGGAGATGGAATGGATGAAGGAATTGTGTCTAGGAAAATGGAAAGGAAATGGTGAGACAAGAAGATGAAATGGATGAAGGAATGTGGAAGTGATGATGATCTTTTAGGGTAGAAAAATTGTATCCAAGGAAAAAGAAATGCTTTCTTCATATGGGTGGGAAACATGAATATGTGGTGTTGAGTTGTTTTCAGGTCAGTTTCTTCCCCTTTATTCCTTCAATTATTTCTCCATCAAAACTTCAGAATGAGCCTTCGACTTCTTCATAAAAAATGTTCCACTATGAGTGTATATCATCCTCACAAATTTTCAGAGCTTTATTCCATGTGGTTGGGCCGGAAATGCTGCTGGACCTCTTACAGGTCCAGTTTTCCGGTTTTGCTTCTGTAGAAAATTGGGCTGATTGTTTGAAGGCCTTCCACTCATATTTTTCTCTGGCACTCTTCATAAGAAATGATCCTTTGGGTGTCTAGAATGGATCTGGAGAGTTTCAGCTCATTTCGAGTTCATTTGGTCAGGTGGCCGCTCCTTCTTCCTTGCTTGGCTCTGATTCTCCTAGCCGGAGTAAGAAAATATTCAAGGTTGACTTTTTAGTGCATTTTCATTCTTCTCCATCATTTCTAGGTAATTATGGACGTAACACTCATTTCTTCTTCATCTACTCCAATGTACCTAAAAATAGAAATTAAGTTAAAAATCGATTCGTTAAGGAATAACTAAGCAAAATGTGAGAAATTAACATTTAAAATATCACATTAAAATGCGCCTATCAGACCCTCCTCCGAAGGCTGAAACCAGCAAGAGGGCTGCCACTCGCCCGCATACCGCTCCTCCAAAGGAGTAAATGGAGGTACAAGTCTAGGCTGAAAGACTTTAAACATTAAGCGCTGCATGGGAGGCAACCCATTTCAACCGTATCTGTGGAGGAGCCATCAAACGCAGATTTGCTTTCTTGAACTCTTCCTTCTATTTTATTTTCATGAATTTTAAGTTGTTTTAGGTTTCGTTGTGTTCATTTTCTCTTCTATGCTTGATTTATGCTTTGCATGATTTATATTTGTTTATACATTGAGGACAATGCATGAATTAAGTATGGGGGCGGATTATTGCTTTGTTGTGTTTTTAGTAGTTAGTATATAAAAAAAAAAAATGAAAAATAGTTGATGTTGGATTGTGTTTTTATTGTGTTTTTAATTGATGTTGTGATACACTAAGGTATATTGGATTAAACATAGTCTTGAAAAAGGGTAGCTGTTTCAGTCCCATTGCACATCGAGACTCCCTGTTCCCGTATCTAAGTGTTGAAATTAAATTAAATTGTAAAAAAAAAAAAATGTTGGTTTTAGAGTGTTTTTGTTTGTTTGAGTCTTAGGATGCTTCTAAACGTCTAGGATGAACATGTCTCTGAATTCATGGCTGAAGGTTTTCACAATCAAAATAAGACTTAATTGATTTCTGTGGTTAATCGACATTGTGATGCTTGTATGAAGATTTGAGATAGGATTGTAACTTGATTCATTAAGCATGCTAGGATTAAGTCTGATTCATTTGACCCAAGTGAGCTGTTGAGCTAAAATACTTTCTTTTTGAGTGCTTACTGATAATTTCAGAATTTCATGGCTGTATTTGCAAAACCTCATCTTTCTTTGAAAATCCAATGATCATGTGCCATAGATTTTAATGGACTAGAGAGTACTAGAACTCGGCTGTTGTGACTGTCAAAACTTGTATGCCATAATATGCACTGATCCTGGATAGGATAGAAGGCATTAGGGTAACCACCAAAGCCAAACAAGCATGTGTCCCCAATTGTGCCCGTCGTGGGACTCCTTAGAATGAACCCCTTTGAGCCTACGTTGAAAACCTTTGTTTCATCACCCTCACTACCCTACCATGAGCTTAGTACAGGATATCTCTACCCTTGTCTTAAGGACTTAGTAGAGCATGACATAGTATGTAGGGGTGACGATGAAAGACAAGTGTGGGGTGGGGAAAATCCAAGAAGAAAAAAAAAAAAAAAAAAAAAATTTGCCTTGAAAAAAAAAAAAGAAAGAAAGAAAGAAAAGCGGCAAAAGAGAAGAAAAATTGAAAAGAAAACTCTTGGGAAATTGTTGAAGTGTGGTTTTGGACTTTCAAATTTGTAGAAGGCTCAAAGTTGAAAATTATGCCTTTGTCCATTCCCATGTTGGTTAGAGTGAAGGTTTGGCCCAAAACAATGATATTTGGTCTACAAAAATGATGACATAAGGTGGTCTTTATATGCTCTGCTAGGTTCTTAGGATTTTTTGTATCCTTAATCTTCATTTCGAAAACCCTAGCTTAGCCCCATTACAACCTGTTTTAAGTGCTGACTTGATCCTTGAGATGGGCAGTCTTTGGTTAGTGGAGTCAGTTACGCAGTCGAGCTTATGGTTTAGGTCCATTTGTGCACTTAGTCATTTCATGAGGTCTTTAAAAATTCTTCACAAAATGTGTTTATTGATGAAATATGCAAGCTGTTTGTTGCCTTACAATTTGTTCTCTTGCATATACTTGAGTGTGAAGCTTTTAAGCATAGCCATTTCTGAGAGAAAAATCGAGAGTATGCCCTGTTAGTTTGGATTGGACTTGTTCGAAACATGCTATCATTCACTGTATAACTTAAGTTCTCCATATCTTGCTTAGTCATACGAATGTCACAGGTTTATTAACCATGGAATTATCTTTGTGATTTTGATTAAGTGTTTAACGTGAAAGCCATGAGTTTGGAGTCTCTGAGACAACAGTTAGGAGCAATAGAGTCATTTACTTGCTTTTTCTCAAGTCTTTGTTCTGTTTTGGATTTTTTTTGTTTTGTTTTGCTAAGGGACTAGCAAAAGCTAAGTGTGGGGGAATTTGATAGAAGCATTTTAATGCGGTATTTTAATAGTTAATTCCTCACATTTTGCTTAGTTAATTCCTTAACGAATCGATTTTTAACTCAATTTCTATTTTCTTAGGTACATTGGAGTAAATGATGGTGAAATGAGCATTAGGTCCACACTTACCTATAAATGGTGGAGAAAAATGGAAATGTACTAAAATGTCAATTTTACACATTTTCCTACTCCGGCTAGGAGAAACCAAGCCAAGCAAGGAAGAAGGAGCGTCCGCCTGACCAAATGAACTTCAAATGAGCTGAAACTTTCCAGATCCATTCTAGACACCCAAAGGAACATTTCATATGAAGAGTGCAAGATCCAGATAGAAGTGGAAGGCCTTCAAAAGATCGGTCCAAAGTTCTGACTAAAAGACGTGAAAGTCGGACCTGAACGTATTCTGGAAGTATTTCCGGCCAAAATACATTTCTAAAAGATCTGAAATTTTACCAGGGTAATCTACATTCATGGGGGAATATTTGTTATGAAGAAGTCTTGGGTAGAATCTAAACTTTCGGTGGAGATAAAATTGAAGTAAATGAGTAGGAAATCCATCATCATCATCACCCAAAAACATTCCATATTTTAGGGTGTAATCATCATGTTTTCTCCATCATTTCTCACACTAATCCACCATCATCATCACCCAAAAACATTCCATGTTTTAGGGTGTAATCATCATGTTTTCTCCATCATTTCTCACACTAATCCACCATCATCATCACCCAAAAACATTCCATGTTTTAGGGTGTAATCATCATTTCTCTTTCTTTTCCATATTCTACAAATCACTTTCATACTCCACTTTCATTATTTTTCTTCCACTCATCATTTCACTCTTCTTTTTCTTCCCTATATAAACACCTTCTCCTCTCATTCTAAAACCAATTCCTTCATCCATCTCATCTTCTTTGTCTCTCCATTTCCTTTCCATTTTTCCACATTCCTTCATCCATTTCATCTCCTTGTCTCACCATTTCCTCTCCATTTTCCTTAGTTAAGACATTCCTTCATCTATTCCATCTTCTTTGTCTCTCCATTTCCTTTCCATTTTTCTCTTCATACTCTAGTTTTAAGTTTCTGCATTTTTAAGCAAAGAGAAGAAGAGAAGAAGAAGCCATGAAGCCTCCTAGCCGTCATCATCCACCTTGTGCCGTGATAGTGAAGTCTTGCTTTAAAGATTCAAGATCAACGTCTCAAGCTCTTCATCATCCACTCCCTTCATGGTGTAATTCTATCTTTTTCCTTGTAATTTCTTTTGGTTTTCTTTGTTTAGATTTGTAGAACTATGAATTCTAGTTAACAAATAATGTTAAGGGCAAAGTTTAAAGCCCGTTTATATGTTTTGAGATAAAGTTGTGATTTCTATATGTTGATTTTTATGTTGCTTATGTGGGTTTGTTTAATTAAATTTGCATGATAGAAAACTTTTGTATTTTAATCTTATGTGGTTGCAAACACTTAGGGTTTTGATATAATTGGTGCTAGGTTTAAGAACATGAAATCGACTTTTCGTTTTGTGTAAACTTGAATCAAAGTAGTAAAGGTTTTGTGCAAAGACCGAATTTAATTAAAGAGGATTGCAATTAGGTGGACTTTTCCATACTAAGTTGTACACTTGAGTTGATAGCCTTTCTCTATGTCTAATGCGTTGAACATGTCATGATTGACTAGCTTTCTAGGGCTTGATTGCATGTTTGATAGGATTAATCTAGGTGCTTTCGCTTAGGTTAATTAGCATTGAAAAGTAAAAAATGGGAATTCATTTGCTTTCGAATGTTTCACATGATCAACTCCTCTCTCATGACATTTAAAATCAACTATAGGAATTGTAATTGGATTTCTTGCATATGGATGTGGTTTTGATCTTTGTTCCTTGCGATCCACCCTTGTATATATGTTTTTACGTTTTCTTTATTTTATTTTTTTTAATTTTAATTTTAAGAATCTTAATCCCCCCCTTATTTGTGTTTACTTGTATATATTTATTCTTTATTTTATTTTGTAAATAATACTTTATTATTTTAATTCTTTATTTGTTTATACAATTGTATATATTTATATTCTTTATTTTATTTTTGTAAATAATACTTTTCTTTATTTGTTTCACAATTACAAGTGTACCCTCAATCCCCGGATAGAACGATCCCTATTTGCTTATACTACTAACGATATTTCAGGGTTAAATTATGCGCTCCCCAAAAGCGACATCAGATAAGGGGGGCCGGGATGCCAAACTTGACTACTAATAATCATTCACCACTGGACTCCTGGAGTAGTGGGAGTGCAGATTCAGGTCGATCCATAAATCCACATGTATCACATTAAATAAAATCCTCCACTGTGCTCGGCTCAGGCTGCAGCAAACAGTGAAACCATTTAAAAGTTGCAACAAGCAATTCCAATAATACTATTATGTAATTAAAAATTTAAAACGCTTTGCTTGAATAGAATATGTTGAAAAACAACAACCACTACACTATTGGCTTATTGGCTAGCTACCTACCTACCTCCATGGCTGTCTGGTCAACATTGTCCAACGCATTACAATTTAAATTAACAGACGCAGGGGGGCTAACTAAGATCGAGAGCGTATATATTTTGACTAAATGGAGCAGCAACACGTTGATTACTTCAACTCCCTCTCTCTCCAGATCTTGTATCTATATATATATATATATATATATATGTGTGTGTGTGTGTTTTTAACTCTTACACTAATTAATATCAACCTAACCAATAACCATACATCAACTTTCATCGGCTATGTATAAACATCTACCCAATCTTTCTTTTAACTGCATAGGAGATCAACAAAAGTAAACATGCACATTAATAATTAATACTATATAAACATTAGGGTTTCTAGGGGTCACTAGATTTATTTTTTAAATAAAGAAATTAGAAAACTAAGACGTCCAATTACAATACTATAAAAGTGGTTGAGAAAAAAGAGCAAATAATTTTAACAAACTAACTAGCATTTCTTGATATCATATTATTATTTTTTTGCGGTTGAGCAACACATTGTGATTTGTGGTTGAATATTACTCTCTTTTCTCTCCTAGAGGTCCCTTATGTTGGCATGCAAGTTTATCTTTTTTCACACATTATAGGTTAGGAGAAATTTTAGTTTCAAAGATTGTAAACTCAAACGTCTTAAATTCAAATAAAAAATTTCGTTGATGGAATTTTATAGTTGGAGTGAGTTTCATTGTACTAGTAGATGGTACCCGTTTTCGCTTAACTGCTTGACCACTGATTTAGGATATAAGCATATATGGCTTATTTGTATGTGCCGTTTTGACTTTGGAATTAAATGAAATCTCTATTACTTTGTCAAAAAAAAAAAAAAAAATCTCGTTAACATGTATAACATTATCAAGTTCAATAAATATTTATGTAGATTCAATCAATATAACATCGTTTAGGGCTTTAAGTTATAAAAATATCCCTTAGTTAGTTTTAGGTTTGAATGCATTTTAATATTTATTCCATAAAAGCAAAATAAATACTGTCACCGTATTAGAAAAGATCGTGCAAAAGAAGAAGGGATAAACCTACCCTATGTTTTTGGGTCGGTCGGTTTTGAGTATCATACAGAAAAGCGAAAATAAGGATTTTCCCGTTTGGTAATTGATGTACGAGTGAGGACGGAGACGGGGACGGAGACCTCGATAGTTGTTTTTGTTGTCTATATAATTGAATCGTGGAGATAAATATTCCAAATGAGCAGTGGTCTTCTTAACACAGCTACCAGAGCCACACTCTCTTCTTCCTTCTTCCCCAAATCCCATCTTCATCGTCTCTTCTCTTCTTCTTCAAAACCTTTCCCTTCTCTCCTTCCGGCGAGGTCATCTCCGTCTTTACGCATCTCCACCATGGCCGACGCCCCCGATGCCGGCATGGACGCCGTCCAGCGACGCCTCATGTTCGACGACGAGTAAGTTCCCTGCTCTATTCACGCTTATACCATCATTTCATTCCTCAAATGGGTTCACCAAAACAGAATCAACAATAAAATAAAAGATTGGATCGATCCAGCCAGCTGCTATGTGCCCGGCCTTTAGAATTGAATCCAATGCATAATTATAGTTCTAGTTTCTAGTTGTGTAGTCATTTAATCTCAATTAAATCTGGTGCGCAGATGTATTCTAGTGGATGAGAATGATCGTGTGGTTGGTCATGACACCAAGTACAATTGTAAGTACCACAACACTTGTCTGTCATGAATAACTCGTACTTGATACATCTGTCTGTCATCTTCTTTCTTAAATTTTTGTCCCCTTTTTTTGTTTGTCAACTGCAGGTCACTTGATGGAAAAGATTGAATCTGAAAATCTGCTTCACAGAGCTTTCAGTGTGTTTTTGTTCAACTCAAAGAACGAGTTGCTTCTTCAGGTACTTTTCCTTTTCTCATGTCATGTTAATTGAAAGCATATAAGCCTCAAAATTTGATTTGATCCGCGGGAACTTAATATTATGGTTGTTCAGAGAGAGATTACTTTACTCACCCACTAACTGTATGTAAATTAAGTTCTCATTATTTTGCTGCGGAGCCAAGTCTCACAGATATACTTGGAGGCTGGCATGTGTTGACATAGTATTTGAAATCTGGTTAACCTGTATACACACTGTGGGGAGTTGTGTGTTTTCCATATTTGAACTTTTGTTTTGATGTTTGAAACTGGTGACCACCGGACACCAGGGGATTCAACTGGTTGCATCAACTGTTTTGTGTTTCTATTTTGATACAAATGGGTAGACCTGAGATTTTACTTCCGTGGTAGCCCCTCAGTTGAGATTATGGTTACTAATGTGCGTAGATGTTCTGACATTTACCACTAGAATTGAAAATGGACCCAAGATTAAATGAGTGTTTGAACTGATTTTTTGAAATTTCAGACAAAAGGGGTTGGAGAGATCACATGTTCTGTGTTGGCAGCAATGTGCGAAAGTCCAATATGTTATGCATGAACGTAACGATTGAAACTAGGCTGTACATCTGTTTGCAATATATGGCTACTAACCAAAGAGTAGGATCATAACTGAAAACAAGGCAAGAAACATTCTCTTGAATCTGGTTCAAAAAATTCTGATGGAAATTTGGAAGTTGAATGGTCAACATAGTTAAGGTTTTCAATAGTTGCAGGTTTCTGTATCATTGGAGTAGAGAATGTTTGGAGATAATAATTGAATACTAGACCAAAACACACACTTTGTGTGTGGGTTTAATTTTTAAAAGAAAAAACAAACAAAATAATCATTGGAGAAACGTGGGGAGTTTTGGAATTTGTATTTTTTTTCCTCCTCTTTTGCTGTGGAACTGTGGAAGTGGGAAGTTATAGAGAGAGATTTTAGGGGGAAATAAATTAAAATTTTATTCTATTATTTTGTTTATTACGATTATGACATCCATTTATTAAAAAATATTTTTAGATAATCTATGGTCTAAGGATCAAGTCGTCTTTTCACGTCCACTTTGGCTAACAAAGCCTCTTCTCTTAATAATAGTATAGATGAGGGCATGACTCTTGTCTTTGCAATCGGTGGCATTGATCATTTGATAATGTTGAAAGATAACATTATCTTGAAAGATAATGTTTCGTGCATCTTGTATGTTCTTTGGATTTTAACTTGCAACTCATCTAAAAGTGGTATTAGCAGCATCATGAGTAGATAAGGATTAGAAGAATTTATATCATTGGCGTTTTCTTTTGCTGCTACTTCTAGTTACAGTTCATTTGTTGGGTGTAAAAAGTTTTATTTGAGATTCTGTAAATGCGATTCTGGTAAGCTTCTTTGTTGGCATTGGTAGAATACAGTGAGTAATATGCTAATTTATGTGTCTTCTTTTGCAGCAACGTTCTGCAACAAAGGTAACATTCCCACTTGTGTGGACAAACACCTGTTGTAGCCATCCACTATACCGTGAATCTGAGCTTATCGATGAGGAGTGTCTTGGTATTTTCATTTCCCTGTATTCCTTAATTTCTTTGGAGAACCAAATTTAATCGCCTTGCTTGTCTGAGTTGTCTCTGAATTGTTTTCCCTCTATATTGCTCTTTCAGGTGTAAGAAATGCTGCCCAAAGGAAGCTTTTGGATGAACTGGGTATCCCTGCTGAAGATGTGCCTGTTGATCAGTTTATTCCTTTGGGTCGCATGTTGTACAAGGCACCTTCTGATGGCAAGTGGGGAGAACATGAACGTAATATTCAAACTCAGTTTACCCTACGTTGTTTGCTTAGAACTCTTGCTCACAACTCACACTCACTCTCAAAATTGTTATGCTCATGACCTGTATGATCCTTGTATTTGCAGTTGATTACCTGCTCTTCACTGTGCGAGATGTGAATGTGCATCCGAACCCTGATGAAGTTGCAGATATCAAATACGTAAACCAAGAGGAGTTGAAGGAGCTGTTGAGGAAGGCGGATGCCGGGGAGGAAGGTCTGAAGCTGTCCCCTTGGTTCAGACTAGTTGTGGACAATTTCCTCTTCAAGTGGTGGGATCATGTTGAGAAACGCACCATCAAGGAAGCTGCTGACATGAAAACCATCCACAGGTTGACTTAAAATCAAGTCCGTGGGTTCGAACTGGGAAAGTTTGATTATGGTGTTGCTATTTATCATCGCTAGTGGCTTTGGCATTTATTCCAATAAATTTGGACTCAAAGCGTCCCGAGAAAAAGAAAAGAAAAACATATGTAGGCAGGCATTTTGTTGTTGCGTGTTTGTTCTGTTGTTCTACATAACAAGGTGTCTGTTACTGTAATGTAGAACTCAACTCTGATGAATCAATAAAAATCTTTATTTTGTAGAAATCTGCAGTTTCATTTTTAGTTCAACCCGAGACTCTAGCTGAGTAGCTGATAATATAGTCGTGAGCAAGGTTTTAAATATCTGTAGATACACCGAATCCTGAACTCTAAATACGTTAACCAATATCTTTGTTTTTTAAGTAGTAGATATATCATTTTTTTCGCAAAAACACTACACTATTTGTAGTTACATATCTGTTGATATATTATGTGTCGATATATTTTTTAAATTAAACCTCGGTCATAAAACCATTTTTTTTGTTTGAAAAGACAACCAAAAGCTGGTCAACAGAGTCTTAATCTGCTCCGAGAATACAGGGAAGAAATTTAGGGTTTGGAAACCGCAAATAAGAGGGTACTGCCTGTCCGGCGGCACGCCCGCGTCGACTGTGTTCCGGCCTCTTCGAAGAGTGGCGGGTATTGCCGGACGGGATTGTGGGGCCTCGAGGATCCGTTTCTGTCTTATGCTTAGCCCTTCCGGGTCATGTACGACTTTTCTTTCCTCTCGGGTGGCAGCGCAGGTATGTAGGATGGGTGGTTGGCAATCGAAGCAGGCTTGGAGAAGGTGGTCAGAGGCCAGATCGTGGCTGCGGTATACCATGGATTGTATGGTGCTGGCTATCTCTCTGAGATGGGTCGATTGGTGGAGAGTGCAAGGGTGGTGTCGGACTTCCACACTGCCAGAAGAAGCCAGGCGGCAAGGCAAGGCGAGTTTACTGGGTCTTGGTGTGGACTCGTCAGGATTTGGATTTATGTCTAGATCCGATCGACAACAAATGTGGTCGGTGTGGTTTGCTGTGTGGATTGAAATCCGGCGTTGTGAGTTCGATGGGACAGTTCTATGGTGGTGGTTTGCCGGCGAGCCATCTGAGGAGAAGGAAGACGGTTTGTGGGGTAGCTTTATGTTTTTGGTTAGAGTAATTTTTTTTGTTAGGGTTTTGATTAGGGTATTGGTTAGCTCTTTCTGGTCTTTAGCATGTCCCTACTCTTTTGAGCTAGGGTTGGGTCAAATTGAGGTACCATGGATTTGGTGTTTTTCCTAGGGACGAATTGGTTTATTGTCAGTTTTCACTTATGGTCAATATGCTGACGAACGATCCTTGCACGTGGTCTGGTTGTTTTGGGTCACGGTGTGGAAGAGGGCGTTGATTGTTTTAGCGATTGTCTATGAGGTGGTATCGATATTCTCGAGATTCTCGGTAGCCCGAGACGTTGGGCGGTATAGGTAGTTAGGGGTTGGGCCCTTTCGGCTCATGGATGTCATTTTTGGTGACGGACCCGTAACTAGTTTAGGTTATAGGGAGGAGAGTGGGGAATTCTTGTCCACCATCGGTTGTTCCCATGTTATGTAATTTTGGATTATTTTAATAAAAATTTCTTATTCAAAAATAAAATAAAATTAAACCTCGGTCGTGAGTCATGATTGGTGAGAGAAGCATTAGATCAGTGGGTGACGCCACTGAGACATAGCCACTTGCACATTTGACACCACAATCTGTCTCGCATCCATCCACAGACACCATCAGGCTAATAACTACATATGATACAAACCAAATACCATTTTCTACTCTCTTATAAAACGCGTGTAACAGAATCCATTTATATTTTTGGCCGTCCACCTATTATTTTATTTTTATGTATGTTACAAGAAAATCAGTAGAATAATTTTACAGACTCCACAATCCACATGCATGCATTTCTGTCTTCTTCTTTAAAATCTCTTCTTCTTGTTTCAGCACTGATTCCTTTTTATCTGATTAAGATTGCCGAACAGAATTCATTTGTACAAGTGTTTTATCAAGGGGAGTGTAACAGTAATTGAGTAGAAATTTAAGAAGATAAACAGAAGATTCATTATATGCAATATATGAAAATGTATGACGAAAAACTTACCACGGTGGCTAAATTTAGTTGGGGTTAAACTAGACTATAAATCCATCCTGGCCACAACAAAGCAAAAAAAATAAAAGAAAGCGAGAAAGTGCCACGCGCTTTACAGCTGAACAGAGATTCTAATCTCAAAACCTATTTCCTTCCTTTCCTTCCATTGTTAATAATAATAATAATATATATTAATAATGGGAAACTCTGATTCATTTCAATGATTTCATCCGATCGTTATTAGTCGGCAACTCACAGACCCCTCTCTCTCTCTCTCTCTCTCTGCGTTCCTGTGTGCTGCTGCTCCATTCAAGGTAAACTTGCACCTGATTTATCTTTGATTCCTTTCCATATTTATCATTTCAAGACACCCAAATATATACCCAGTATGCGAGTTGTTAAAGTTTCGACCTTGACTGCTTTGGATCGTTGGTTGTATTGTTTGTTTCGATTTTGGCATGAGATTGAATCAAGTTACTGTGATTAATGAATAAATACACACTACACACTTGGGTTTGTAATTTTAATTTTATGTGCTTCCCTCCTGATCAGATTGCTACTTCCGAATCCGTGTACTGATCCATTGACCATAAAAGATCCAATCTTCCCTTGCGTGTTTTCATGGGTTTTTAGTCATCTTTTTCGTTTCAATATGTGTCATCACATTCTGTTTTGTTTCTCCTAATTAGTTTGAGTTTAGTAGATATATATATATATATATATATATATATATTTATTCACTTGTTCTAATATGGGACTTCGATTTATCATACCCTCTCCAATTGAGTTTCTGTAGTTTGATTCTTGGAATGAATGAATGAATCTGGAAAACTGTTAGCAGGTGAAAAACTGCTATGGACCCTGAGTTTGATTAGTTTGTCCAACCAGTTGATTATTGTGAAATTTCATCACAAGAAACTTCTTCTTATACTTGGTTTTTCTTGTTTCATATTCTAACTTTTTCTTAGCAACATTTCTATTTGCTTAATGCAATCAAGATCTCTGTAGTCTTTGATTGCTTATATTTTTCAGAGTTCGAAATTGAAGTTTATAAAACAGACAATCCATTGTGGTATTTAGCCTTGTGCATGAAAAACCAAAACTGTATATGATGGTGCTGAAATGGAAAGCCAAGTTTAGAAGCCCATATTACTGGTCTGATAATTGCTGTGATCTCTGTCTAATCCTGAAGGTGCTTGGGGACAAATGGCCTTGGTTACAACTGCTGAAGTCTGCGATGCACATTCGTCGCTCATTGTAAGTGGTGAGCTTCGGGTGCTTGAGCCGATCTTTCAGATATACGGGCGGCGGCAGGTCTTCTCTGGACAAGTAGTTACCTTAAAGGTATTCGAAGACAATGTTCTGGTTCGTGCGTTTCTTGAGGAGAAAGGCAATGGCAGAGTTCTTGTTGTGGACGGGGGTGGAAGCAAGCGGTGTGCAATATTGGGTGGCAACCCTGTAGTTCAAGCCCAGAATAATGGCTGGGCTGGTATAGTGGTCAATGGCTGCATAAGAGATGCTGATGAGATTAATGGCTGTGACATTGGGGTGAGAGCTCTGGCTTCCCATCCAATGAAGGCCAATAAGAAGGGAACCGGAGAGAAGCAAGTACCGATAACCATTGCTGGGACAAGGATCAACGATGGGGAATGGCTTTATGCAGACACCGATGGAATTCTGATTTCTCATACCGAGCTATCTGTGTGATTCTCAACACCCTCTGGAATTGATCGTCTCCCTTGGGAAAACAAGCTAGTCCCTGCAGCATAAAGTTTCTCAGTTCTGGATGTATGTTTCTCTGTAGTTGCTCTACTATTGTAACTTGGTTGTATTGCTTCCTTAATTGCGATAATTTTACTGTATTCAGCGACTTACATGATGATCAATATAAATTATGTTCTGGTTTCTGTTTCTACTTACCATCCTGAAGTATATCTTTGATTTTGACTCTTCTTCAATACTGTACATCTTTTGGGTAAAGGATACAGAAAATGTTGCTTTGACATATACCGTGATAGTGCTACTATAAGTACTGACTGTTGCTTGTTGAAGTTGTTGCTTTGACATATAGACCAACAGAAAATTACTACACCTAGGATTAGGAAGAAATTGCTAAAAGTTCAAGGATCTTTTTTAAAACGTAATCTACAAGCCCTGCACATATAACAACCATGCAAACCCAACCATTCAAAGGTGTAAGCAAGTAACTACACCACGTCTCCACCAGGTCATGAAGTAGTACCCAATCAAAGCTCCTAACTAAGTACACACTGATTCCGAGTCCCCAACATCTTCTTCCGCAGTTACAGTACTTGCATCTTCTCGAGTACTCATACTAATCGTTGATGGTGCAGATGAGGTGCCAACAGTCTCACTTGGTAAATCCGTTTGCAAATAGATTGCCTTTCTTTTGCTTCTGCTCCGCTGCCACTTTCTCAACAACTCTGAAATATCCTCACTCTGATCAGAATCATCTTTAAGTGTCGTTGTGGCATCTTTAGGCACTCGAAGGGGTCTTCGCCGTCTTACTTCAGTACTCGCCCCTCTATCTCTTTGAACATGATCAGTAGTTGATCGGTCATGATTAACACGATTAGCAACATAATTCGCCGCAGTTTTGATCATTGTCACTGGTGACAAGAGTGGTCTACAACACGTTACATAAGTTATTACGAATATAGTGTAACAATACAAAGAGGCCCAGACATAGAGCGTCCATTTCCAACTGCGCACCAATTGCTTTGTCCAAGGCAGCTGTGAATTCAAAACAATTTCAGCCTCATACAACTGTGGAAGATGTGAAGTACCAGCTCTTGGACTTAATGTTATTCTTATTGCTCGGGTTCTTGGATAAGTCCCTTCCTTGTGCCTCAGTATTTGTCCAGCTATCTTCTGGGTTTCTCCAGAAATGCCCAGTATCAGAGGTACACCCATAAGAAATGTTCTTGTGAGTCGAATTGGGAGGCTTCTAAATCGTAGCATACATGGCTGGCTTGACTTGGCAATCACATCACCATTAGCTGCTAATGCTTCTGCGGTCATCTGATTCAATAATAGATAACTGATTACTAATTAGCAAACATCTGAATCAATAATTTTATGGTGCAATATTTTTGGACGTCCATGTGTTTTGGTTAAACTGTAATTAGCTTTTAGAATAAACTGCAAAAGAGAGTTGAGCATGGACCAAAGTTGCAATCTAATCGACCAAAACACACATGCATGGAGCGAGCACACAAATCTCTTTAAGTTGATCATCATATCGGCCTTATAATCATACCTGAAACACCCCAATGTGCCTATTAAAATCAGACTCCGGCATCAAAAGCTCCAGAGACACAGTAAAAGTGTGTCCAACAGGAACCCCCATAGCCATACGCCTACTGTTGCTGCTAATAATAATCTTGAAGTAGTCAGCACCACTCCCAGCAGCTAACCCTGATCCTCCGAACACAAACACCGCCTTGGGATGAGCTAGGGTGTAATCAAAGTGCAACCTATCCCTAACAACCACAGGCTCTTCCAGCCAGAGCCGCACCAAAGCAACTCCCACAATTGTGGCCAGAATCAAAAGCATAAACAACACCATGCAGACATAGGCTGCCCCGAGAACTCCAAAGCCGAGCTTCTTGATGAGGACGACTGCGCCGTGTATGATGGTGGAGGGGGCTTTTTGGACTGCGGACTCGACCGTCTCCTTGGCCTGCTCGGCTTGGTGGTAAGACTCGTAGGCGAAAGAGAAGATGGAGAGTATGGGGTGACATAAAACCAGGATGGAGTTGTAAATCAAATCAGCTTGTAAAGACACTAGCTTTGGGAACCACTCTGATGGCTTTGGTATCAGATACTTGTCTTCGTCTTCTTCATCATCATAAGGGTCTAAAGTTGGTGTTTCCAGTAATGGAGCTGGTTCCATAACTAGTGTGATTACTGTGAGAGAGAGGAGAGGTAGCTAGAAATAGACACTCATGGAGTCATAGAAAGAGTATCAAAGTTGAGAGAGCTCCACCTGTGCAATGTGCATGAAAGGAGAAGATGAAACGTGGTACTGTTGTCTTACCACTTGACATCTGTTGTCAAACAGGTCAGGTCATAAGGAAAATCCGAAAATGTCTTCTTAAAATCGAACAACCTTTTTCCTTTTGTTCTTGTTTACTTGGGCTCGCCCTCTTTTGTTCCAATCTTTGCGTCTTTGGGCTTTCACAAAAAGAATCTCCTCCCCAAAAAGATTGGACGAAAAATTTTCTCCATAAAACAAAATTAAATAGAAAATTGTATGTCGTGAAGGAGTCGGAGATGGTATATTCTTCAAAGTTCAAGCCGAATCCTAAGCGGATGCTTTGCCTTAAATTTGGAACCAGTTAGGATGTTTAACAAACATAATTCTATCAAAAAATTGACGCGTACTTCTTCGAAAAAGAAATAGCATAACTGGCTATGCATTTGTCTCATAGAACTCATCACATTGAGAGAGATGACTGGCTTGCAAATGCATTCAAGTTCGGAAGTATCGAACTATGTATTTAAAGTCGACTCGTGATAAAAAATGTTTTGGAATTAACTTACGAAATTCAATTTATAACGACGTTGTGCGTGTAAGTTGTTAGATTTAAATAAAGGAGATTTAAATGTTTGTGTTAACTTTTCACGTGGGTCGTGGAATTCATGAATTGTTTTAATTAGCAAATATGTTTATAGATAGCTAAGAAGTAAATTCTATTGAGAGGTCGTTGGGAATGAATACATTTCTCATAATTAGGAAAACCCATTAAAGCAATCACGAGTTAGTCCTTTGACTAATACATTTTTGAATTCAAACAAACAAATATGGTAGCCGTTAAGCACTTAATTATAATCATAATGACCTACAAAACTAAATCCAATACCTTCTATAAAAAAAATAAAAAAAACTAAACCCAATACACAATAAACATAGTTGAAGACTTGAAGACCCTGGACTTTAATTTCAACACTCCCAAGAAAATAATTGATTTTTCTGGTATTGTACAAATTAGAAAAAAAAGAGTTAAGAACTACAACTGAATCATAAAAGCTGACAGCATATATTGCGGAACTGTATGGTAGCCACGTGTCCCCTTCTAACCGCTTATTGTTTTGGATGATACAAAACATAACATCCCACTCAACATTTGCGGCTAGCCAAGAACACTCTAACAGTCACTCACTACTTTCAAGTCCCTAAAGCAAATTATGACACAAATCATCAACTAATCCCTCTTAATGATTAGTTCGTTCCCAATTTATCAAAATACAGATTTTTTTTTTTTCAAAATATTGTACGTGTTTAATGGATTACTAATATTTAGTAAGATAATTGATAAAGAAATTATATCAAAGTAGAAACGTCAGACGTGTAATTCATGTATGAAATGAATTACGAAAAATGAAGTGTCAGATCCAATGTTTCGGAATTATTGTTAAAATTTAAGAGATACCTACTCTAAAAAATATTGGAAAGTTAGATAAGGTTAAACTTATGGAGTTTGAGGAAACATGAAGAAACAAAAATGTTTGATTTGGATTTGTAATTGTAAAACACTAAAATGTATTTCTTCAAATTATAATTAAATGGAAGGAGAAAAGAATGAGAAGCATGAGAGAAAGGAAAAAAAAAAAAAAACAAAGTTCATCTTTATCACAATTCACCACAAAACCCAGGAGGGTGGGTCCCACAGAAAATTTTGGGCAACTGACAAATTCTATTTCTTCTCTTATGTTTTCAAGAAGGAAAAACATTGTACACACCCTGTCTCCTTCCCTTCTCCCTCTATAAATTTGCTCTCAGAAACCTCTGAAAATCACATAGTTTCATTCTTTTCTTCTTTTTCATTAAAATCTCCATTGAAACCTGAGAGTCTTCTTCTTCTTCAATCCCTCTCATTTAATTTCTTGTATCAAAGCAATAATGAGAAGGTTTCAGCTCCACAATCACTAAACAAGGAGCTGAGACCAACCCAGAACCAAAGACTCCTCACACTCACAAACACTCACAGCCTTGTCACTCTACCAAAAAATATATTCCTTTCATTCATTCGTTCATTGATAACAATAACCATATAGGATTTTTAAGGACAATGGAGCAAGCAAACGATGTGGTCGTTGCAGAGAACAAAGCCAAATATGGAGGTGGTGGCGGTAGCGTTAGCATAGCCGAGAGGAGGGCAGCCAAGTGTGGATTCAATGCGGAGAGGATCAATACGGCGCGTTTCAGGAGGACCAACACCAGCCCTCTGCCTTCGCCGGTGGAGAGGTCTCCTTGCCACCTCACTATTCCTCCCGGCATCAGTCCCACCGCTTTGCTCGACTCCCCCATGATGCTCCCCAATTCTCAGGTAAAATGAATTCTTTTAAATTTTCTGTTTATTTAATCTTCCTTTACTTTGGAGCTGGATGAGTGATAGATTTTATCTTTGGTGAAAAATGGCTGATCAATGAAACCTAACCCTCCTCATATATATGTGTGTGTTTGTGTGTGTGTGTGTGTGTGTGTGTGTGTGTGTGTGTATCGGTTCTTCTGTCATTTCTAGTGTCTGTTGATTCAATAAGTGAAGCTGTGTGTCTTGCTCTTGCTCTTGTTGGAAATTGTTAACGAGACCAAAATGGCTTAAAATATATGCCAAAACAGAACAAACACAGTGATTCTTCGAGATGACAATGTTAATTATGAGCTGCTATTCTTCAACCAATATGCATGCTAGCTACCTGTTGGCTTAAATAGATGTCGTTTCTTATGCACTGAGGTTTGCTTGTCTCTGTTCTTTCTGAGTATGATATAGTTTTAATCTGTATGTAGCTTCTTACTCCCTGTTTCTAGGTTTCTATGATGTGATTGCAAAATCACAGTATGATCAAGAATCCTCTCACATGCTTGGAAGGACCGTCCAATTCGTTCATTTTTACCTTAAACTAACATTCCTAACTTATTACCTTAAACTAGGTTTTTCTTGGTTTTCTAACATATGAATCTAGAAGCACATGTAAAAGAGTGATGGAGAAGGTGGTTTTCATTACTAGAATATCTAGATTCTGTACTGTGTTAAATAAATAGTTTATTTAAAGCTAATTACTTGACGCTGACTTCTTTTTTCTTTTTGATATCATGGAATATATTAGGCCATGTATTCTAGGATAGCAGCAAATAGGTTTAAATATGAAGATGCAAGGCAATGAATTCCACATTTCACATTTGCACATAAGTGCAGGTAGCTGAGCTAAAACACAGTAACAGAAATCAACAAGGAAAATGAACACTGTGGATGGTGATAGTTACAGTGTAGTGAGCAAGGCATAGTTGTATTGTTTTATGTAGAGGATGGAAGCAGTAAATTGTGGAAAGCTTCAAGTGTTGTCTAAGTATATCTGCCTGATGCTGTTTGATATGTGATCTTTAACTCATTTGTCATTCTTCCAGGCATTGCCATCTCCCACTACCGGAACTTTTCCATTGCTTCCTCCTAGTGATGACAGTTCAATGCTGAAATCTGCAACTAATGAAGATGTTCGTAGGGGGAGTGGTTTTGATTCATCCTTCATGTTGAAGAGTCAAGGAGATCCTAAGTATCTGCCAGGTTATTCTGGTTTTGAAAATCAGGTAATGGTTTCATGTCTTGAATCTTTAAATTTGGTAGAAAACAGAAACAACTACATGCATGCCCACCATCTAATGAGATATTTGATATAATTATTTTCAATAGAATCTGACAGTTTTTCCATTGCATTTTTTCTCAGGGATCTAATGTTGACTATCAAGCTCTTGTCTTGGAGCAACAGCCAATGGATTTTGATTTCCCGATGGAATTTCCTGAAGAAGTGAATGCAAAACACTATGCTGTTGATCCATCTAATGATGTTAAGAATTTAAATAGTGTGGTAATGAATGAGAGCTGTGTTGACTTGCAAATGCCTCATTCCAGCTTAGCTTCTTTTCCCAAAGAAGTTATTCATGGGGAGGATGTTGGGACCCATCAACTTTTGGAAGGAGACCATAAAGGGTATCCATCTCTGGGAATGGCAAGGAATTCAGAGGATGGATACAATTGGAGGAAGTATGGGCAGAAACAGGTTAAAGGTAGTGAATATCCAAGGAGCTACTATAAGTGCACACATCCAAATTGTCAGGTGAAGAAAAAGGTGGAACGATCCTTTGATGGTCAAATAACAGAAATCATTTACAAGGGAGCTCCTCATAACCATGCACAACCTCAGCCTAATCGACGAGCTGCAGCATCACTTGGATCAGCATTTTCATTTGATGAGATGTCAGAGATGGGTGAGGGCAATAGAACCTCTGTCAAAGTTGACAGTGACTCACTTTGGGCAAAGATTCAGTCTGGTGAGGATATTAAGAGTGGTTATGATGGGAGGCTTGATGGTCTGGAAAGGACTTCCTCAGCATCCGTTGTTACTGATCTTTCTGATCCATTATCGGCTACCCAAGGAAAATCCCCGGGTATCTTTGAATCTGTAGACACTCCAGAGTTTTCATCCACACTTGCTAGTGTTGATGAAGATGACCAGGCCACCCTACGGAGCATATCGCTTGGAGAGGATGCAGATAATGAAGAATCTGACTCAAAAAGAAGGTACGCCATTTATCTTCTAGATGTCTATTTCTAAACCAAATGAACATGCAGGAAAAAAAAAATATATCTCATGTATTGTTTAACATTTCAGAAAGAAAGATAGCTGCATGATTGAAACAAGTATAGCTTCCAGGGCTGTCCGTGAACCAAGAGTGGTTGTCCAAATTGAGAGTGAAATCGACATACTTGATGATGGCTACCGTTGGCGGAAGTATGGACAAAAAGTTGTCAAAGGAAATCCAAACCCCAGGTATGCTATTACTGATTAGTACTTAGTTGGTGGTTTGATTAGTACTACTTCATGACCTTTGAATGGTTTTGGTATGACAGTGCTTGTTTTAGTTTCCAGTAGACAGATGATTATGTTGGCTTTGATCTTCTGAAAATATCTTCTTAACATTTTGGGAATTCTTACTAATTTGAGGTGTAGTAGTTATCTGTTGGTATATATAACAAAGAGTAGTACATATGAAATACAGCAAGTTCCAGCAAACAGTAGTCATCAGTTGTAGTGCTTTTGCCACTTTATCTAAAAGATGTACAGAATGAAACGTTGTAATTGTAAGCGTTATCTGATGGCTGTCAATGAAATTGAAGACAGAACTTAAGCTGAATTACAATGTTAAACTGTAACAGAAACCAGAACATAATTTATGGATTGATTTTCTTTCTGAATATTGATAAGATTTGGCACTTGTAGTTCCGATTGTAATATGTAAGCAATTAATCTTTTTACTTACTCTCTGTCGTGTAGGAGCTACTACAAATGTACAAGTGCGGGATGCTTAGTAAGGAAGCATGTGGAAAGGGCCTCCCATGATCTGAAATTCGTAATTACTACATACGAGGGAAAACACAACCATGAAGTGCCTGCAGCCAGAAACAGTAATCATATAAACTCAAGCAGTGCAAATGGACATCCACCTACTCAGTCAGCACTGGCGTTATCCAGAAATACCAACATTCCAAAACCTGAGACACAAGTACAAGATCTTGCGCCTCATTTTGATAGAAAACCAGAATTTCATGACGAATACCTGCGACCTACTTATCTTGGGAATTTCAGCAATGACTTGAAATATGGAGCTACCTCCATCTACCAAATGAAGTTCCCACCTCTTCAGAATGCAATGCCATATGGCTCCTTTGGTCTAAATGCTCCTCATCACAATGTGGCTCACCAGGCTGGTTCTGTTGCATCTATTGTCCCAGACTTCTCCATGTCACTGCCCTTGAATCTTCCCCCATCTGGGAATCTTGGTCTCGCAGGTTTTGATTTCAATAATGGAAAGTCAGTATATCCAGTGCAGCCTTATGTCTCAGGACAGCAGCTCCAGGAGAATGACTTACGGTACCTGAAGCCAAAACAAGAGCAGAAGGATGATGGCCTTTATGATGCCTGCAGCCTGCCTATCATTGATCAGGGAAATGCATCATTGTCACCATCCTCATCCTTACTCTATCACAGAATGATGGGAAGCTATTCATCATAGATTTTTAGTTTTTGTTCCGAAGCAGTTCATCTCAACTAAAGTGAGGCAGACTCTGCCAGCCTAACTTTGTGGTCAAGGTTTTATTTTCTTTCAATTTCGCCACTGTCATAGTTTCTTCTTGTTTTCTGAGAAAATACCTATACAAAATTTGGAAAAAAAAAAATTAATACAGTCACAGAAATTGATCCTCTCTCTGTCTCATCTATATGTTTAGCTTGCTTCAATTTGCTGGTACCGTGAACCTTTCAGGGAATGTATATCTTTAGAAGTTGCAAATGTAATGTATCATAAAGAACACATCTCTTTTGGGATTCCAACGTTGTTGAACCATTTTGTATTAAACTAATAAACACAGATGCCAAAACCTTTGTATCACTCAGATGCCAAGAGCCAACCATTTGTATTTAAACCATACCCAGATGCCAAAATACCAAACCCAAGTTTGAGCATGAGCTATTCATTCATTCATTAATAACCCGAATCAGTGAGACCAAGAAGCATCAAGGAAAAGAAGATTAAAGGAGCTGAAACATTAATCATCATCTTGATTATCATAGGCATAAGAACACAAATATACATCATCATCATCAGTCCACACCTCCACCCATACCCATCAGCACTATTCCCATACCCATCATCAAATCTAACCCCAAACACAAACACAAAGAAAGGACTGAAAACAACACAACCCATCTCCATATATCCATCGAAAATAACCAGACTCAATACTTGGTTCTTCTTCTTATTAGGCTCCTTCTTCACTTCTTGAGGCTGCCGCGGACGCCGGGCTTGGGCTTTTCAGCTGGAGCCTGGCTGGTGCTGGCGTGGCGATTCACAATCTTCTCCTCGTCGAAGGGAATCTTCGGGTGCTTCGAGTCGTGGTGAATCTGCATCGACTTGACGTCCGGCGCCGTTATCTTGCAGTGAGGGCACTCGTACTTGGCGTGCCCGCCTTTGTCCTGCCCGGTCCGGTCTGCGATTCCGGCCTTCCCGCCACCGCGATTCGTCGTCGCCGCGTCGATCTTCGCCTGGATCTCCTTCGCCGTGTGCTTCTTCGGCTTCGCCTTCCCCGTCATCGTTGCTCCAACGGCCGCACACACACAGAGAGAAACCCTAACGCTAACAGAGACGTAGCTTAATTTGGGGGAGGAAGAAAGAGAGAGAGATATTAAGAGTCCGTGTGTGTGCGAGTGCCTTTGCGATCCTTTATATATAGGGGCTTATCCTGCCTTTTCTTGGTGACTCGGTGCGGCCGGGTCTATGTGAGATTGGTGACGTGGTCCAATCCGGTTACTTTGCCTGGGCTGGACCATTTATTCCCCATGCCCTGTTTGTTTTGTTTGCCCTACTTATCGAGTACCCTTATTTCTGCCTCCCATACACTGATAACACATTTTACCCTAATTTCATCCGTTTAAAGAAGTGAAAGAGAATTATAATTTATTGATTGTGGCAGAATTAGAAATTTGTGTAACAACTTAGCGTAGTAATGTTGGTCGAGCAGCCTAACATAGCTCTTATGTTGTTGTAGGATTCGAGTCTTAATTACCATCAGTTTGTGGCCAGCAGGTTTTAGGGGCCTTCAGGTTTTTGCGCCTGCAACGAGGGATTAGTCTGACTTTACTAGAATATGCTCGTGAACATCAGACTGAATGCTATTGGAAGTGTGTGTTATTAACTCAGATTGTGTATTAAATGAGGTGATATGCATTGACCTTTGTCCCGTTTTGCACGTATCTCTCAGTCTTTCAACAGATCTAGCCCATCCTCTCTTTTACGGTTTTACCTTTACTAGGGGTCTAGCCCCTTTTGCCAATGTTGCGAGTTCTAGGCTTTTGTTAATGTCCAGGTGAAGATCATGACAGCCCATTGACTTGAGCAATTCAGGGAGCGTAATTGGTACTAGCACAAACTTTTAATTTATTACAATGTCTAGCAGTAGCCAACGACAAAATTGGTGGTGCATTATGAGTCGGACAAAGTTAAATTAGTCCTCCTTTCATGTGGCCTGTACCATCAAAAATTAAAGTTCCCACCAAAACCAAATGACATTACATGATCCAAATGATATTATATGATCCGAGGGTGTTTTAGGGATAGACAGAGTACAAGTACCAAGAATCTACTGGTCTTTATCAATTAGAAAGAAAAGAGATGAACAAATCTTGTTGTTTGTACAGAAGAAAATTGGTCTGTACCAATTACCAATTGCCATCACATTTCCGAAACAAATAATGCAGATACCAAGTGAAGAAGATGAAAACTAGTGTAAAAAAGGATGTTTTAAGCTGTGTAAAAGAGAAGACAAGGATAATAACTGTCTTGACTCATATTGTACCCAACAAGGAGAGGTCTAAGTGAGACCAGTAGCAAGCAAAGTCAGGATAAAGGGCCCTCCAACTCCAAGCTAGGTTAAACTTTCATGGTTTGGGGCTTCTGTATCTTCTCATCTCTGTACACCAACCGCCTCTTGTTAGAACCGTAACCTTGATACTGGTAGATAATGCTGTAAAGGCATTGCCTCAAGCGCATTATGTCAAATGCCTCTATGAATTTCAAATCTGTTGGCCTCGACTTCACCCCAGCAAATCGCTGGTACTCCTCAAACACAGAAGACAAACACCAATTCTGAAATTTTCGCAGGCAACCAACAAGACAACCAGTCCGATGCTGTATGAACAAATTGAAAACAGAAGGTCAGAACTGCCATATTGGATCCAAAGGCATATGAATTCAAATAGTTCCAGTGATTAACCATAAAAGGTTGTACATATCAGCTAGAATTTCAAACAAGTCCTGAGCTAATACTAATTTGAACTGTAGTTTTTATGATGTAGAACAATAGGAGAAGGTTAGTGTTGATTTCTGGCTAGAATCTAGCAACGCAAATTTGCCAGGACAAGACTTTTCATTACTCATTTCAGTATCAAGTCAAGTCAACTGAAGTCATGTTAGACAGCAGAGTCCAGAATACAGCTGGTTGTTTCAGGAAACTATATCTTTCATAGAAAAAAACAGCTTTCTTACCAACCTACAGCTGGTCATTAGTTAGAATGGTGAAGTGAGCATATTGGTTGAATAAAGAAATCCAAATTGCTTTAGATATCATCACATCATATTGCGCCCAATAAGTTCATTTCTATTCTATTCTTTGTAAAAGTCCTTTCGAGAAAATGAACAATGATATGGATACTAAAATGAACTATAGAGAAACACATATCATCATCATTTCAAGAACAGAGAAAGAACAGCATAGAGTAGAAATGTTAGAACAGTTTGCTGATACCGTTACCAACAGACTTGATCCCTAGCACAGATCCAGCAGTAAAACAAGATATTTTAAGAGCATAGGGTATCTAGTTGAACATAAAAAGCTTACCTTTCCACGCTTGCAATGGATCAACACAGGATGATTTCTCACATCTACAAACCCAAAGAGTAAATGTTAGAAATGATACAGTTACATAGATAAAAGAAAAAGTTAAATAATAATGAACTGTCTACGTTAGACTCGTACCAATCAAGATTTTCAAAGCCTCCAAGATAGTATCCTTGGGAATAGCTACAGACTCCTGCATATGCAAATGGCCATGAACTTATCAACACAAATGCAATAGAACCAATACTCTATCAAATGCCATTAAGCCGAAGCCTACTGCTTCCATTTCAACTAAAGTCTAAAACTGAATTTCGACATTTCCACGCAGGCATGTCAACATGCATGCATTAAAGCATATATTACTCGCCAATACCACCAAAAATGCAAACATTAGAACAAATTATACCAGAGAAAAAAGCAGAAAGGAACAGCATTTTACCGTCTTTCCCTCGATTCCGAATTGGAGGAGCCGAATGTTTTGAGAGCGAAGAAACTCCAAATTCTCCTCTGGATATGGCTCAGGACACAAATATCTGCTCCAAATCACACAATCAATTCACATTCAGGAGACGCATTTAAACATTTTTCATTTTCCTTGAACAAAATTTACATACTTTTAATCTGAATTTACATACTTGAACAAAATTTGCATACAAAATTGACATACATTGATCAAAAGATTCAAACTTGTACAGGAGCAGTGAAAGAGCATTCATCAGCGATCAAGAAACCTGAGAATGCCGAATTGAATTGAGGAGGGAGGGGGCTTACATGATTGATCGGAGATTGAGGGACTTGAGGAAAGGGAAGTTGGCCGGGTGAGGGAAGCCAGATCTGAAAATGCCGTCCTCCACCATCGAGAAATTGATCGGCGGCTCCAAAACGTCGTCGTGGTCGTTCATCTTGCTCTGCTTCTCCATCGTCATCGTCATCGTCATCTCGTCCCTCTCTTGCTTTCTTTCTTCTTCAACGCAGCTGAGCTCGCTCACAACTTCTTATGTCAAGAAAAAGAACAAAAGGAGCTCATGGTTTTGAGGTCTGCGCCAAACGACGGCGTTTGCGGATTCAAGGTTTCGCTTCTTCTGATTCTCGTGAAAACAAAGAAAAAAAAAGAAAAAGCGAAAGTGATTGAATTGGATTTGGATTTGGATTTGGATTACTAACTAGTATCTTGAATATAAAGAGTCTGAGGTTGTTGTGGACTTTGTCTTCTCGATCACATTTTCGTTCCAAGTCTTTCAGCATTTTTACTCATTATTTATACAAAACCCCTCTAATTTTCCTCATGCTAATTTTTTTTTTTTTGTTTTTCAATTTTGGTGTTCTATTTCTTATTTTTAGTAAACCCACAATTTTTGTTGCTGTTGCTCTTTTTTGGGTAATGTAGGTTACTAATTGAGACAATCCAACAGAAAAATTCTAGAGGAAGTGAAACAAATGCTGTTAAATAGATATTGTGGGTTATAAGTGTTGGGTGTAAATAAAAACTAACCGTTCATTCCGTTTGAGATTTATAGGGTTTAGAGATTTTTTTTTTTTGGCAAATACGATTAACCTTTACACCACCAATTACTAATAAATCCACAAATTGATAACTAAAATTAAGTTGAGTTGTTGACACATATTAATAGATTTAGATAACTAATTGTTCAGATTGTACATACCTAAACATACTCAAGTAATGTTTCTCATACTCCAATCTGAAAAGACTGATCGTAGTGACCTTGGCTCATAAAGACCGACTTATTAAACTCTTTTATTATAGATTTTTCTTCATATATATTTGCACAAAATATTTAAACATCTTATTTTCATGATCAAAGTGATGCAAAGACTCTAATTTAATTGTCTGGCATGATTGAAATTTGCAAATACTACACACAAGATTTGTCATGTGATATAGTTATAAACTTGGGGAAATTCGGTAATTGCGGTTTGGTGTTTTCGTTGAAACCGATCACTTTGGTTTCAAGCTTCTAGAAATCAAACTAAAATTCAATAAATCCAACCAATATATCCAGATTTGAACCAAGTCTGGCCATATATTTGTAGAATTCAGCCTTACTAAGTTACTAATTAAGCCTTTCAAACAAAACAAAACAAAAAAGTTACTAATTAAGAGATGTTTTAATGGTCTACAAGTCATAATTTGTTCCGCATAGATGAATGTTTTATTTAAATTTGGTTAATTGAAATTTTGGAACCTTCATTTTCTCCTTTACTAAGTTATGTGGGAATTGGGATGATAAGAAACTTGGTGGTGAAGGAATAAGGATTCCCCGTGGGTTTGAGAAAAGTTAAGAGACTAGTTGATTCTTGTGCAAATTCAGATATGAATCCGTATAAATATTTTGACTGATGGATCCATCAGACCGAGTCATAGGGGAAGAGGCCATTGCTTTAAACATGCATATTGAAAAGTTGCTGTGTCTTCTTCTTAGATATTCATTGGATTTCTACATCAGCAAGCTTTATATCCTCGAATAGGACCATCAATCCAGTATCATTCATATGAGATTCCGCGCTCCTTCTATGGCGCGCTGCTTTTGATTTTGGTTGCAACATAGATGGCTGCTAAGATAGGTTGACCCTTTCTTTATCTTCCCTAGTATATATGGCTTTCTTATACAGAATCAGAATCCAAATGACTCTTGGAAAGTTTTTGTTTGAAAAATTCTAGTGGTCACCCAGTACTCATGAAGAACCTAATACCTATACTTTAATCATATGACTTGTCAAAATCCATATGCATATTCAAGGGTGTTTGTTAATTAGTTTGATCCTCATTGCTTGGAAGCTAGCTTTTTCTTCCCTTTCTTTTTTGTCAACAGTTTAGAGTATCCAAAGGCTTATTAGTCCAAATTCTAAGGATTAATCTCTCGACACATGTGAAATGTTTCAACTGTGCATTGCAACACAGTGCCTCACTACTTTGACAACTTAATGAGTCGAATGCGGGTAGTAGAGTTCCCAACCAAAACACTCAACCAATAAGCCACGTGCAGTGTCTAAAAAATTTAGATCATTTCTCGATTTATAAGTGTCGTCCTTGCACAAGGCTCTATGCTAATCTTTATCTTTCTAATTTCAGCAAACTTGTTTTTAATAATTAAAATGAAAAAAAAATGGTGGGTGGGTCTGTAGGCTATAGTGAAGCAGGCTGCAGCTAAACACTGAGTTGTTTAGCAAGTCTGTGGGCTGTTAGTGTTTTTAAAGCAGGCTCAGCTAAGCAAACCAAACTGATTGACAAAAACCCCCAAAGTCCACATGAGCCCAACCAATCTCAAGACCCAAATGATTTATATTTTCCAATTTTCATAACAAAAAGGAAAATAGAGTGAAACCACAGAAAAATAAAAGGAGTTTGGATAAGGGATAAGATTTTGGTTGCAGTTGATCCTATGAAATCAGAGGGGTCTATGCCAACCACAATCTTTCTACTCACTCACACTAGGCAGGGCTACTTGGTCTGCCCTCTCCAATATCATAATATCTCACTTTGGGGCTTTCACTTTGTCTCTCACCACTTCTCTTCTGCTACCCCTACCATACAATTGTTAACTTGGAACTTGATCAAAGCAGAAAGCCATGGCCAGTGCTTCACCAATGGCCAGCCAGCTCAAGTCCAGCTTCACCTCCCCAGTCTCTAGAGCTTTGCTTGTTCCCAAGGGCCTCTCTGCCTCTCCGCTCAGGCTCTTGCCTTCTAAGAGATCCTCTTCCTTCACCATCAAAGCCACCCAAACCGACAAGGTATGCATGCAACTCTTGTATCATGAAGCTAACTGATTAACTCGATCTTGAACCCTATATTTAGAATGTAGTGCGACATATGAATCATACCGCTGATTTAACTCGATCTTGAACCCTAAATCTAGAATAGTGCAACATATGAATCATACCGCCCAGTAAATATATGTTATTAATTCTCAAATATATATATATATATATATATATATATATGTTATTAACACTCTTGAGAAGTAATTCACTCGTAGTATCAAGTACATTTTATAATTTACTATTTACAACAATTGTTTGATGGAACCTGCAGCCATTCCAAGTGATTCAGCCAATCAATGGTGACCCCTTCATTGGAAGCTTGGAGACTCCAGTGACATCCAGCCCTTTGATTGCATGGTACCTCTCCAACCTCCCAGCCTACAGGACAGCAGTGAGCCCACTTTTGAGGGGAATTGAGGTGGGCCTGGCCCATGGATTCCTCTTGGTCGGCCCATTCGTCAAGGCAGGCCCATTGAGGAACACTGATGTGGCTGGGCCAGCTGGCTCCTTGGCAGCTGCTGGTCTTGTGGTCATCCTCAGCGTTTGCTTGACCATGTACGGAATTGCATCCTTCAAGGAGGGAGACCCGTCCACAGCTCCATCTTTGACCTTGACCGGCCGCAAGAAGGAGCCGGACCAGCTCCAGACCGCCGAGGGATGGGCCAAATTCACCGGAGGGTTCTTTTTCGGAGGGATTTCGGGTGTCACTTGGGCTTACTTCCTCCTCTATGTCATAAACCTTCCTTACTACGTCAAGTAGACTCACAACATTTGCTTCTACTGTTCAACCTGTAATGAATGTCATGTATGCTATAATTGTTTGTGAAAATCGTATATCTTAAGCTTAACACTTAATTTGTCACTTTAATTTATGTTTACCGCTCGTCAAAGCTACACTTTCAACTCATTATTACCATGTCAGTTGTCACCTAAGATAGCTTACTTGCTTGTTTGTTGGCCATATATAGTCATCCCTCCTCGACTCGCCTGGTTTCGTTTTTTAACAGAAATCTTTCTTCCTCGGTTATTATCATAATTAACTGTTTCAACACATGCTATGCACGTGATAGATTACTAGCTTTTTAAATAGAATGTGAGAAATTACTAGTTAGTAGTAAATAGTTGAAGAAAGTAAATGTTGAATGCCACATCTCACATTATATATATATATTTATAATATGTATAATCATCACTTATCTCATCACAACATTAAAGCACCAAGAGACCAATACGTGGAAATCTAAGTAGGGAGGACAGAGAACTCTGGTTTGGATCTGGCAATGATTTACAGTGTTAAATATATGATCACATATCGATCCATCAATCCATGAATTAATGGACAAGTATTCATGAAGAGGAGCCATTGAAATTGACATTGACAGCATCAGCATCAGGTTGTGAAAACCTCGAGAGCTCAAACTGCCTCCAAGAAACAGGAGATATGAGATCATCCCTAGAGCCCTTATGAATTGGGTCAGTTGTTGCAGCAGAAGCAGAACCATCCAAACCTATGTGTGTCACATGCTTCACATCTGTAGGACACCCTATTTCCATATCCATTTCCAGTTCTTCTTCTTCCATTTCATCCTTGTACACTATCATGTACAAGAAACAGGGCACCACAGTAAAAAAAGATCACAATTATCAATCTAAATTGAACAAATGATACCCCATTTCTAGAGACTTACCAAACAATTGAGAAAAAGTCTTGAAACCCTTGGAGAGCCTATGTATACCAACAGATATGTTTGGTTTTGAAAGAGCGAGGGATCTAAATGAGTTCTTCATGTTCTCACCACTTGATAAGCCATCTCCTTCCTCCTCTTCCTCTTCTTCTTCTTTGGTTCCTTCACACAGATCATAAATTATTTAGAATAAACGTACAGATCGATGAATATGCTAGCTAATTAAAATTCAAAACATTGTATAAATGTGTGATCAGAGTCTGAGAGAGACTTATTGGAGATGGATTTGTATCTGATTTTGATCTTCTGGGCTGTTGTTGTGCACCAACAGCAATGCTTGATTCAGAAACACAACCAATGGTGAAAGGAAGAAGCACAAGTCTTTCCATTCTTTCTCTCATGTTACAATCAACAACTTGAGAGAATGAGAAAGGATGTTGAGAAATTGGCGTTTGAGAAAAATGCAACTTCGGAAGTGGAAATATGGTTTGTTAAAATAGTGTATGCACTGACTTCGTTATCAAGTTACAATAATTGTACGTGTAGAAAAGTCACAAGTCACATACGCAAGTCTGTTTGGTAGCTCAGATTTGGAAGGATAAAGAATCAAACTAATTACATTAATATTTGCAATACAAAACTCCAAGTGATGGCTATGTTTGGACGTGAAATCCACACTAACAAGGCTCAGTTGTGAAGTTTAACCTAATAGACAGGATAAACCACTTTTAGTTGGTTTTTCCACTTCACTTACCTCTCTTATAGAATAAGCCACCAATTTCCGCTTGTTCTTTGTTCTTTTTTTTTTGGGTTTGTTCAACTTTTTTACTTAGTTTGGACTCTACCTTTTGAAGTAGTGAATACTAAGCAATCTCTCTTGGTGTTACAATCAAGCTCACGGCTTAGGCCTATTTCTTAGAAGCAGGGCATATATGATTGATTGCAAGAATAGAAAAACAGAACCTTGGAGGAAGAAAGCTACGGTTTTGTTACCAACCTGAAATTGAATAGTATAAATATATGTATATATGTATAAAATTGATGAATCAACAAACTCTGAGGTTGAATGGAGCTCCATTTGATACTGAGACTAGCAAGCTCAATCTATCTCGGAGACTTAACTTTTGAGCAAAACAGTGAAAATAAATTAGACATTTTACCAATAATCTCCACAGGAGCAGCTCCCATGCTTAAAATGATGGAACCGATGAAGGTCTCTGACAATTATTTCCCTATCTAAAAGCTGAGAAGTATATTTAATGAAGTTGTGACAATCACTACACACTCTAAGGTTCTTCATTATCCGAATAGGTATCCCAGAAGCCGTGCTAATTATGCCATAGGCAATAGCAAGCTTTTCACTGTGATGACCAAGAAGTGCTTCTCCTTGTTCTTCTTCTACGTCCTGCATCACCAGCTTTGCATCCATTGAATACCCGATTGCCTTCAGTCTTGCAATAAGTTCATCCAAGTATGAATATATCTGAGTAGAATGTGGATGACACCGGTCTCCCATTGCGAAGGAGTGGACTTGATTCTTCAGTTGGATCCAAGATTGACCGGGGACTTTGTTAATTCCTCTCTGTTGCATCAACCTCCTCATTGCAGCTGCTTCTTCCCATCTGTGATTCACAGCACACATGTTTGACATCAAAACATAAGGCCCCTCATCAGAAGGTTCGAGTTGGAGTAGCTTTTCAGAAACCCACTTTCCCAGCTCTAAATTTTTATGAAGCCGGCAAGCAGATAGAAATGACTTCCAAACTGAACTCAAGTGAGAGATGTCGTTTGCATGAATGAACTCCTTAGTCTCCTCCAAGCGACCTGCACGACCATAAAGATCAACCATACAGGTGAAGTGTTCAGTTCCGGGCTTGATGCCATAAACTTCTTTCATCAAGCTGAAATATTTGAAGCCTTCTTCAATGAGCCCAGCATGGCTGCAAGCATTTAAAACCACCACGAAAGTAACCTCATTCGGTTTAATTCCCTCCCTTATCATTAGTTCAAAGAGTCGTATAGCCTCCTTCCCTTGCCCATGTAAAGCGCAAGCAGAAATCGTTGAAGTCCACAGAACAACATTTGGATCAATAGTTTGTTCAAAAATCATCAAAGCATCACTTAGACTCCCACATTTTGCATACATATCAATATAGCAGGAACCTAAATGAACATCTAATATGTACCCGATTTTCTGAACGACTGCATGGATGTTTTGACCCAGAAGCAAAATGCCAAGGTTAGCACATGCAGAAACAACACTGGTCACAGAGAATCTATCCACCATAATCTTTTCACGAAGCATAGAACGGAATGTTATCAAAGCATATTCATGCTCACCGTTACGAACATACCCAGAAACCATTGAACTCCATGATACGATTTCAGTCTTCATCTCTTCAGATGTAAACTTAGACTTTGCCCTAACAGGCATTCTTTTGAATATCAGTGATGCCTTGTCCATTCTCCCAAATTTGCAATACATATCTATCAACGAAGTTCGGAGAAATCCATCATTTTCAATACCACGCCTTACAAGATAGCCATGAATCTGTGTCCCGAGTTCCAGAACATACAAAGATGAAGCCAAACCGACAGCTACAGAGAAAGTGACATCCTCGAATGCAACTCCATTTTCCACCATCTCATAAAGTAGCTCCAATGCAGACCTTCCATCCCCGTTTTGCATCAACCCGTATACGATTGTATTCCAACTAGCAACATCTTTGGAGGGTAACCTTCTGAACAACTCAAGAGCCTTCTCCATATCCCCAACATGCATATATGCACCCATCATTATATTCCAAGTAACTGTATCTCTCTCTTTCATAGTCTCAAACAACCTTTCTGCATAATCCAACTCCCCACATTTGACGTAAACATCAAGCATTGAGTTCTCTAACACCACATCCAATTCAATCCCATTTCTCAATATCCATCCGTGGACTCCCTTCCCCATCCGAAAATCGCTTAAACTAGAGCAACTCTTCAAAACACTCGATAGCGTGAATTGGTTCGGACAAACACGCTCAGCTTGCATCCCCTTGAAAAGCTCCAGCACCGTTCTACAAGCTCCAGTCCGAGCAAACCCAGAGATGAGTATAGTCCATGACCGGACATCTCTCTCGGGCATTTCACCGAACAGCTTGTGTGCATACTCCAAGTTTCTAGATTTCATGTACAGACTAACAACATAGTTCCCCACATTCAAATGGTGCAAACAACCATCCTTAACCGACTTGGCATGATGAATATCAGGGAGTGAATGGTAACCAGAGGGCTGGAATCTCTGAAACTCGAAATTAGAGCTGACGCAACTGATGCTCAGATAAGCCCGTCTCATTTTACAACCCTACCTCTGAGGTAATGCCTGTCATACTCAGTCTTTGTTTGGAGGTGGGAGCAACAATTACAAACGTTATCCAGCTTTACTTGTGTTTACTGATATTAAGGCAGGAATGATGAAACTCGAGGATTCTGAAGTTCTATGATGAACATTTGCAGCTTTCAATTACTGTAGCTCTTTTGTTTAGGATTACAACTCATAATTTTATTCGCAACTTCGTAGTACCGAGCTTCGTTATGATTTGGAGTTGGAGAAGCTTAGCAGCATGCATTATATGGAGTCGTATCCAGCAATTTGAGAGGGGAAAGAGAGAGAGAGCCGACGAAATGGAGGGATGCGATTGAAATCTCTACATACTAGTAAAAGTAGTATAGTGCTAATGGTTTACAACGGAATCAGAAGAATGATCTCTTGTGTAACACAAAAAAATATGTGGAGAGCATTTCAGGGCTCTTAAAAGAATCAGGTTAGCACTAGGGTTCAGACTTTATAGAGGAGGATAAAAATAGGAGGACAAAGAGAAGCCCAGGAAGAGCAAGCCTCCGACGGTAGCGACTGTCCTTTGGGAGATTTTGGATGCCAACATGCTCCCTCCCACCACAGCCACAGACGTGCAGATGGTATGTCCTAATGTTGCACCTACAGCAACTCCTACTGCATTTTTGTGGGTTGCCAGCTGCAGGATTAATAGAACTGCTTGTTAAAACCAGACTATGAAAACCTCATACATACATAAATACTTCAACAATAATCATGTCCCAACAACCCAACTGAAAAAATAACATGTAGCTTCTTATCAAAACAACAATTATATAAAGCAGCAGTAAAGTGATCTATGAAAAGGGCGCATCTTACAGCGATTGTCGCTATTTGGCTACGATCTCCCCACTCAGCTAAAAATGTTAGAACGAATGACTGCAAAATCAAACATAAGAAATCAAATTATAACAGCTATAGGTGTTGGTGCTATGAGTTGATTTCTCAATACAATACAGCTAGCTAATGAATAATATATGGATCATACGTACACAGTATAATATATGGATCATACGTACACAGTAACAAAAAAGAAACCATGATAATAGCAGTAATCATACCTCCAAAAAGATTGGTGTACAAAATCTAGAAAAGAAACGGCGGAAAGTTGTCTTCCCCTGTCCAGACTCAAGTTTCTCTTCTACCTGAATATATCAGGTGCCAACCAAATTTGGAAAATGAACCCAAATTAGACTATAAGAAAAGTGAATTTCAATTTGGAAGCTAATAAATGTTATGGGAGCATATCATAAAAGAAGTAATCATATTTCAGTAAACAATACAGGCAATCAATTTAGACCAATAAATATGAAACTAAGAGATGAACTCCACTTCTCCTAAATGCATAGTACTTCCACATCCCTCAGCTGGAATAACACAACTGCAAGGATAATTAGTACAGCTGATACCTCTATAGTATATCCAGTAAAAAGCAGGGATACTAATCTACCCAATTTCACTGACCTCCTTTATCTGTTACAAAGTTGAGCCAAACTTTTTTTTGCAACTTTAAACACTATGAATGATGGGTTTTTAAGGTTCTGGAGACCTCCCCAACAGCAAAAACAGAAGGGAAAGGTACAATTTAATCACGAGACTTGGTGAAACCTTATACAATGTGATAGATGTGTCAAATCTCATAACATTCAAAAGCATCACTTCTCAACAAACTTCCATGTAACCAATATTAGTATTATTTTTCCAATGTAAGATCAATAAATATGATCCATAAACCTGATAATTACTAAAGAAAACAGGCATTGTTAACTTTCCATTTTTCTATCTAGAGATCATATATAGACACCAATTCAATAAAGGCTAACATACAAGCATATCGCAAACTGAGAATGACTATAAAATAGACATACTTCTTCTATTTCTTTCTTCTGTGAACCTTTTGGATCAGATCTCCAAGCAATGTAAAGCAACCGCAGCCCGAAAAATAGATAAAGAACTGCAAAGAAAATAGAATTACAATACTTGAGTTCCTTCAGACTATCAACCTGATTCAAAAGTTCCACTAGATCATAGTACTGCAATTTAATAAGCAATAGTTGGATAAAAAAGATAGAGAGAAAACTGAAATGTAAAAGCCTAGACAATTACAAGGATGCTCATAAAAAATGTCGTCAGGACTTTTTTTCTTTTTTCTGTTTCTTTACAAGAACCAGGACTGGTTTTTAGTTAAACCTTATAACAAGGTTAAACTCTAGTACAGTGATACGAATTGTCTAGCAAGAACTGTGTAAGCTCAGTGTCCTCCTTAATTAATCATACATGTTTAGTAGAAAGAATGTGTCCTCTTAGAAGTTAAATGATGAAACATGCACGGAGCATAACAGCAGGAATGAATATCTTTACCTGTAGCTGCACTATTTGTATGCTTCCTTGATATCAAATTTGGCACAATCCTACCAAGTCCAGTGGAAAGTATCTAAATGACACATACAACAACTTAAACCTTAATTACATTGGACTATGAAAGAGCACGTAAATCATTCCATTGCAACACCATGCAAACAACTTAGCTACTGAAACAGCAGAAAGAGAGCAGAGATGCTGAAGGAAAAAGGTTAAAATACTTATTGCATCAATAGAAACAGAAAATTGGCGAACTTACCGTCATTACGACCAGGGCAGAGAGAGCACCAGATAGGACAATTGACTTGGGGTGGCGCATTGCCATAAGAGCTGCTATTATAAACGTTTCATCTCCAATCTAGTAGCAAATTCATCAATTAGAAGAAATGCAGTTCTCATACGTTGCAACTCGCAAGGCGAACTTTCATCAATAAAAAAAGGAATTTTGTGCACGCACCTCACTAACGAGTATCATTGAAAAGCTTGCAACAAAGGCATCGAAAATTCCAAGACCGGAGTCCACATTGAGACCAATAACAACTGCATCGGAGCCATTCTCTCCAAGAGCTTCGAGAAGATTCAAATTAATCTGCACAGAGATTTGATATATAAATACAGACATCAAACAACAAATTCCAAGAGCAAGTTACTACATCTTTTATCTACAAAACAGAATTTACCGATACACACCGCCCCAATGCAAGATAAGCTCCCAACAAAAGCAAAGCATACATTCACTTTTACACAACATGTATTCAATTAGGTAATATTCACTTCCACACACCAAACCAAAACGACAAGCATTGCATTCACAATCCAAAATCCACAATCCACAATCCTCCTTTTCCTTTCTCAGCAACCAAAAAAATGTAAGGTAATTATCAAACCTTGCTACGCCGGCCCAGATCTAAGGATCCGCCGGACTCTCGCCTCTCGTTTTGCACCTCAGACTCCTAAACCATAAACCACATGATCACAATCAGCACATATAACGTCACATTTGTACAAAACATCGAACACGGGAAAGTGAAGGAAAACACGAATTACCTGAGCAGAAACGGTGGAGGAGAGGAGTAGCAACACTAGGAATGCAATTGCTCGGAAACCCATCACGCAACACGAGTTCTTCAACTCAGAGAGGTTTTGATTGGAGGACGATGGAATCGGAGCGCAAAAGTTTCGATCTAAATCTCGCCTCTGGTTACTGGGATTCTACGTAAAGTCTACGACGGAATTATTTTGAAACTGGAGAGATCTGATAATGAGAGCAATAGAGAAGATCTTGCTAATAGCGAAGATCCCTGAGAGAGCTCAAGTAACAAGGATTTCACATATTAAAATACACAGACGACGATGTCTGAATTCTCAAACCATTGACCCCAGTAAAGCAACCCTACGCAGTAATAATACCACTAACCTCCTTTTGTTTTACCTTAATTTGTGATTAGTGAATCTTCTCATTCTAATTCTAATTCTAATTGTGGGGGGTTATGATCGGAACTATTCATTTTCCACTAAACAATTTATATTTTCTTTCCATGATGCGATGGTTTTCTAACATTTAGATTTTCAATATTTAAAAAGAAGTTTATTATTTGATTTTGAGTTGCGAAAGTAAACTTTGACATAATTCAAACATCTTATAGTTATTTCATCGTTTAGAGAAGTTAATCGTACTTAACATTGCTAAATTCAATCATATTTTTAGTCAGGTTTGCTTTTCAATGTCGTTCACATTATAGTATTCTTGATAGGTTGGCTAAGTGTTGAGATTCAAGGTCAAAAACGTAGCGTAAGATTTTAAACGCACGCTATATGATTGGAGTCAGAAATATGAAGTAGTGATAATTGGGATAAATTGTTTTAGCTCGAGGCTCAAGCTCTGTATGGTTAGAGTTGAAGCAAGAGTTATCAGCCTAGGTATACATAATATGCTCTATACTTTTGGCTAAATGACTTGGGTTCAAATTGATCCATTTATAATGCCCTATAAGTATATATAATATTGTTAGCTTGTTTGAATTTGGGTAAATATAAAAAACTCAAAAAATACAAAAGTTGTACATAATAATATGTATTTGGTAAAACATGTTGCACTTCCTTTTTTTTTAAGTAGTTTGTTGTTGTTTAGTTTCTTTTTGTAGTAGCAATAATGTAATCTAAGCGGTTGATCTATCCTCACGGTATCACACTAGTGTTCTAGTGTTGAAAAGAACTACACCTGCAAGATGCAGCTCTTATCATTTTCCTCCACTAGTTGCAAGGTGGGGATGACTTGAGCATATATGTTTTCTCCCGAGTTCTGATCCATAACTCGGTTGGAACATCAGTTTCTTTGTGTTGGATACCAGCGCTTTCTTTCCAACTTTGTTGGCAATTTAGCCGGATTATTGGTCATCTTTGATGCCTCATGGTGTACAAGAGAAGTTACAACTCCTATTCTTTCTTGTATTGATGATGATAAATTCAGAACCTCAGACCGTGTTATTTAGTCATAAGTATGCCTTATGGCTGTGGATTGCACACTTCTCTGCTTGTAGTTTTACTTTCTTATTCAATGGAATGAAATCTCATTTATGTGAAGAAAATAAAATAAAATAAAATAGAAAAACGAGTAAGCTTTTGGAAGAAGAGGCAGGCTAGACTCTAGAGGACGTTATGGAATGTAACCATATTTGATCGAGGAATTGAAGCGATGGGCTGCTAATGATAGATAGGGAGGAAGAAACGACAAGTGCAAGTCGTCCACATAGAGCTCTGTGCTGTTGTCCTTGTCATAAATCAAAATGCCCAGTTGCCCGTCCAATCATGTGTGCCCAATCCACCAATCGAAGAGAAGACTACCTTCCGCCACTCCCGCTTTTACTCTCTCCACATTTTCCAATCTTTTTACCTGAATGAAATGCCAGAGTGCCAGGATCCAAAAAGCCATCAAGTCCCACTGCACGCATCGAAATAGGAAAATTTTGACATCTTTTTCTGTTGCTGCAGCCGCACCTAGATCTGGTCTTTGCAGGGCTACCAGTATTGCTACCTCTTATGGCTCAACAGAACCACATATTCAGCACATCTATCATCTATTTTTGGGTAGAAATATTCATCCCTTTTCCCTTCGTCATTTTTGCAATTTTGCCATTCGGTTCAATGGTTGGAAAGCAATATAGATGGCCACCCTTTCTTTCTTTCTTTCTTTCTTTCTCTCTCTCTTTCTTTCTTTTGTGATGTCACTAGAATTGACCAAATACCATTAAATTTTCAAGATGTTTCTTTTTAGTAGTTTAACTTTAAGCATGACTTGCTTTTCTTCTTGGTTTAATTAATTGCCAACAAGGTTATAGTAACACTTACTATAAAAAAATAAAATAAAAAAAGTTACAGTAACACTTCATAAATAACTAGGTTTAATTAGTTTTCTTACTACACAATTCTCTTCGTTCGTTTGATCTGCACATTTTAGGTTACACAATTCTCATGTCCGTTACAATTTTTGTCCAATCGCTACAATTTCAAACTAGAAAAGTTGTTTATCTGTGATCAAATTGCCACAATGTTTGACAACACAATTCATTTATCCGTTACAATCTTTGATCAAATCGCCACATTTCAGATTACACAATGTGTTTATTAGTTACGATTCTCGATTGAATCGCTCCATTTAAGACTGCGCAATTCGTTTAAACGTTATAATCCTGAGTCCAGTATACATAATTTCATACGTTAGGACATGTGTAATGTAAGTGTGACATGTGTATATACAAACTTTAATATTGTAACCGCATACTGTGACGCGCACAATTAATAGTGTTTTTTTGTTTATAATTATCAACACGAATTCATCACACCACAATAATTTATTGCACTAAAGATTAAATTAGTGCACTCATGCGTCAACTACAGCAGCATGCTTAACTTACTCTTATTCTAAACATGTTGCTTAGTGTATAAGAATAAAATTCCGACCATTGCCTGCACTACATAACTCTAGAACTGAGAATGTAACGTCCCATATTATTATGATTCTGGAAATTAAACAGAAACACAAATTCACCAAAAAATAAAAGTTCAGAATTAAAGAAAAAGGAAAAAGAGAAGTTACTGGAAAATGTAAAGAAATCAGCTGGAAATAGTAAAAGCAGTTATACGAAGCGGTCCGAGTTTCTGGTATCTGGTTTGCCAAAGAGCTCACTCGCAGTCAGGTGAGCAAGAGCTACTCGCCTCTAGGCGGCACCACGTGTTGTTTAAAAATTAGTTTAGGCATTGACGTCGGGTAGAAAAAGCTAAAGTAGCAATAAGGAGAGGGGAAAAGGTGGCGCAGCCGAAGCACGCGTGGTGCAGAGAGCGCGAGTACAGAAAGGGGCCTAGTCGCGCGGGTGGGGATAGTGTGTTGGTCCGTTTATTTCCAAAACGCGGGTGAAAAAGCTGTCTGGTTGAGAAGATGGTTGGTTTTTATTCCTCTCCTCGTTTTTGTGGAGAGGAGAACACACCGCTCCTCTCTCTCTCTCTTTTCTTTCTCTCCTTTTGCTCTCTCTCTCTCTCTCTAGAAATCCTCAAACACTTTCTCTCTCTAACGCTTTTGTTTCTGGGAGAACCGTTATTGGTGTTTGGTTCGTGTTTCTGGTTCTGGTTGGGGTTTCGGTTGGGAGTTTCAGATAGTGTTTGATCGGAAGAAGGGAATTGGCTAGAGTGACAGGTGGGTGGTGGGTGAGGGGAGCAGGGTGAAAGTGTGAGTGAGTGAGTGAATGAATGGGAATTCTGGTGACGTTTTGTTACAGTGACGGCTCGGTGATGCTTCCTCTGTCTGACTGACGCACAGCCAATAATCAAATGGACTTCGATGCCGGAATTCCCATGTCCCGTGCTTCCGCCGCGCCTGTGACCGACGACGCCTCCTCACTGTCACCGCAAGGTTCCTCTCTCTCTCTATGCATTTCATTTTTTCTCACAACGTTGTGTCGTTTGGTTACTCGCTGTCTCTGCTTTCCCCATTGTTGTTTTGGTGTTGCTTGTTTTTCAATCTATGTCGATCGATGCGATTGTGAATTTGTGAATTGTCCTTTCTGCCCCTTTCCCTGCCTTGAATCGTTTTCAGTTTCACCAATTCCGATTCCCGGCGCTGCAATTTCTGCATGTTTCTCTTGATTTTGACCAAAAACGTCTTCTTCTTCTCCTTCTCTATTTTTTTTTTTTAAATTATTATTATAATGTTCTTTATTAATTATTGTCCTGTTTCTTGAATGCTGTTTTTGCATTGGTTTGGTTTTGTTTATAAGTTATTAATGCAATAACTTATCCGGTAAGATTTGAGATATGAGGATCGATGAGTATTGAAAATTGTGATTATAAAAACAGTTTAGACAATCTTCAAATATATGAGCTTTGGCAAGTTTCTTTAGCTGCAAGCAGTGAATTTAAGTGCAGGTTTAAGCCACAGTGTCTTTTCTTTAGTTGTCTTTTTTTCTAAGGTAATGCAGGAGGAAATCAACTTTTCAAAAATATTCCTTTCCTTTGATTCTTGATAAGTATGCATCATACAGTGTGATTAACTTACACAATGTTATTTCAGATGCAATGTGGCAAATGAATTTGAGATCAAGTGAATCAATGGAACCTGGACCCTATCCTGAGCGAGCTGGAGAGCCAGATTGCTCTTATTACATCAGAACAGGCCTCTGTAGATTTGGGGCAACCTGTCGCTTCAATCATCCTCCTAACCGAAAGCTGGTATAGTTACGGCATGTATAACAAGTTTTTATGATCCAAGGATTAATGGCATAATTTGATGCATTCAATTTGAAAGTAGTTGTGAATAGACTGCTGGTTGTTAGCGATATGTTTCTTTTGCTATCAAATTGTTTCTCTTTTCAAGGTTTTACTCTTCTTTATTTTTTCTTTCTTTCCTCAAAGTTTGTTTTCTAAAATTGGCTCAAAACCTTAAAACTTGAGCTTTTTCTCATGTCTTGGCTCTAATATCCATAAGTTTGTAACATCCTTTGTAAACAGCTTCCTGATACTTCCCCTGTTTCCCTCCCAGATTTGCTTCCTTAGGTAGATTGTTTTTGTAGACAGTTATACACAAATAGCATGCACAAAAATAAGGAAGTACCCCACTCTGTGTGAGTAGATTCATTATTTGAAGTTAGAGACTTGGAGGCTTGGATGCTGAGTTTAAGAGCATAAGACATTCTAATTGTGTGGCCTGTAAACTAACATGCTGTTTGGAGGGCAATGTTCATGTACTAATGTATCTCACGTCAAGCCTTTTTGTGTTGAAGCTTGGTTCTAATGTTTATAATTTTGATGGAATTCTCAATTGAAATTCTATGTATAACGAGGTGTGTTTATTGCCAGGCTATTGCCACTGCAAGAATGAAGGGGGAGTTCCCAGAAAGAATTGGACAACCTGAATGCCAGGCATGTATCTTTGTGAATGTTTGTTGTTGTGACATGTGACTTGTGCAATATATTGAGTGTTTATCTTCTCATTTTATTGTGGTTTGACATACTAATATGTTGGTCGAACTGCCCTCCAGTATTACCTGAAGACAGGAACTTGCAAGTTCGGAGCGACATGCAAGTTTCATCATCCTAGAGACAAGGCAGGAATTGCTGGAAGAGTTGCCTTAAATATCTTAGGCTATCCACTTCGACCGGTTCGATCTTCTGTTTACCTCTCACTCATTATGACTGGGTTTTGCACATTTTCATCTCTTTAGTAAGAAGCAAAGTTTATTTGCTTAACTTGAATGCTAAATATTTAATTAGGTTGTTTGGGTGCATATGGACAGGTAGTGACAAAAAAAGAACATTATCTAGTTGACATGATAAATTTTGGAGGTAGAAGACACTAAATTATGATAAAAGATTCATACAGATGCTACAACAAAACTATTATGTAATATTATGAAGTCTTCCCATTTCTGTCTTGTGATGTTTGGACTTTGGAGGGCAGGGGGTTTCCATATTAGCTGTATATTTGAATATTTTATTAATTTATGTAGAACATTTATCATTGTTCATGTGTTGAGGCATCTTATAGACCTGCAATGCCTATCACCTAACTAATTTGGAGACTGCTCTTCTGTAGGTGTGTTGTGCATCATTTTGGTCCAAAGGATAGTTATTTTAACTTCTTTGCTCTTTCTTTCTTGCAGAATGAGATTGAATGTGCATATTATTTACGAACTGGACAATGCAAGTTTGCAAGCACTTGTAAATTCCACCATCCACAACCTACTAATATGATGGTTTCGCTAAGTGGTTCTCCTGTATATCCTACTGTTCAATCTCCAACTACACCTGGTCAGCAGTCATACCCGGGAGGAGTTACGAACTGGTCAAGAGCATCTTTTATTCCCAGTCCGCGTTGGCAAGGTCCATCAAGTTATGCTCCTCTTATTGTTCCTCAGGGAGTGGTATCAGTCCCAGGATGGAGCCCATACAGTGTAAGCTTTATCACAGCCTTTGGTACAAAATATTTTGATGCAGTTGTTATAGTGTTTAATAGCAAGTTAGGGTGCAATTAGTTATTGTTTGTCTCTAAATAGAACAGTCTGCATTTTTTTGATTGTATTCTTTTTTAAAGTCCTTATGCAGAAGCTTTTGAGTTCAATTTTTTATGAGCACTGAGAAATTCGAAACATGCTTATTGGATGGTAATGTTTCCAGGGCCAGGTCGGCTCAATTTCAACTTCAGAGGGGCAGCAGCAAACGATAGGAAGTAGTCAGGTTTATGGAACTCCACGCCAACGTGAACCGGAAAATTCAGGATCTCAAGGGGCCTTTTCTTCATACCGGTCTGGCTCCATTCCTGTAGGGTTCTATGCATTGCAGAGGGAAAATGTATTTCCTGAGAGACCTGGACAACCAGAGTGCCAGTTTTACATGAAGACAGGTGATTGTAAGTTTGGTGCGGTTTGTAGGTTCCATCATCCTAGGGAGCGATTAATTCCTGCTCCAGATTGTGTTTTGAGTCCAATAGGCCTTCCTTTGCGACCGGTGAGTTACTTTTGTTGACGGTTTTGGTTAAGATAAATAATAAGTATCTTTTAACCTTGAGGTATGGTTTTCAACAGGGAGAACCTTTGTGCATCTTTTATTCTCGTTATGGTATCTGTAAGTTTGGTCCGAGTTGCAAGTTTGACCACCCTATGGGTATCTTCACTTATAACCTTTCTGCTTCATCTTCGGCTGAGAGCCCTGCGCGGCGTTTGTTGGGGTCGACATCAGGCACCACTTCATTAAATTTATCATCAGAAGGTCTAGTTGAAGCAGGATCAACAAAGCCAAGGAGACTTTCACTATCAGAGCCTAGGCAGATGCCTTCTGCGGATGAAAATATTGACACAGAGGAATGATAGCTGCTCGAAAACAAAACGAGCCAATCCAAATTTAACAGTCATTGGGAAATGATAAACAAGAGTTTATCTGTACATTCATTTCCAATTTCTGGGAGGTTTACAGAAATCATGTCAAGTTGATTATGTCCTGATAATGAATTCAGCTGACAGACTCAACCTTCTGAATTTCACATTGATGCATTGCATTGTATAAAAATCTGCAAATATTGTCACTGTCACATTTGGACAAAAAACCAATGTGAACATTCTCTCCTTCCCAAATCCCAATTTTCTGACTTGGGTGATTTTCTTTGCCCCAGTATAATATGTAAAGCACTTCTTTTTTGCAATATAATGGCCTCCTTCACTTTAAAGGCTAGTCTTCACTATTGTGACCCATGTGTTGGAATAGTTCTCTGCGTGCGTTTTTTTGTCTCTTGGTACGCGACTGATACTTGCATATGCCACAATTGGGATCCGAGTATAAAGCCTTGTGTGCCTCAGAGTTTGAAGGAATGTCAAGAATTTTTTACTAGCAGGGGTGAAGCAGTCAGTCACGGCTCAAGATACCCAGACAGGTCCTGTTTGTAGCCATAAGAATCTTCAGTGATGTACACATTCTGTTGACTTGTTACCACGTATGGACACCACACTGCTATCTCTTGGTCAAAAAGTGGAGAATGGCATAATTATCTTCACTGCATAGTTCTATTGATCACTATCAGTGTTTCAACTTTCAACAAAGCCTTCAATGACCCGAGTCTTTGGAAAGCACTTAAACAAGTCATTTTCCTCTCCCAGTATTGGAATCTGATGGAGGCTTCCTCCTATAGGGCTATAGTCTTATACACACCGAATTACATATATTAGAGTGAGCATCAAAATAAAGAGAACTATTCTAATTCTCATGAGTTTCCCTGAATTTAACACAAAGATATAATCGAGCATCAAAGAATAAGTAACTTCTTCCATTTATTTAGAAATACGTGATAGAGGTATATCTTGATGATTTTATTATCTCCCCATACAATTTTCTTCAAGAGAGGGGGGTTACATACAATAAAATGTTCTAATTTGCCACGTGGCAGAAAGCCCTCTGAGAGGTGTAGACAACTGTAGTGCTTCACATAATGACATTCACGCAAATGGTAGGGGTCTCTATACCTCTATGCTGACCATCACCGCCCCATTAGTCTGTAGACTTCAGACTCTGTTTGCTTCAACAAAACCCAAAACCACTCCCTTGAGCCTTCATTTTCTGGTTCTTCACCAACCCGGCCACCATAGATATGCAAATTAAACCCATTCTCAACTTAAACACCACATAAGCGGTTAAACCCCCTCTCAATTTAAACATTTATGATTCACCAAATCAAAGCCTCTCAAGAGAGGAAGACCCAGCAGTGACCCACTTCACAGCTCACTCTCTTTTCCAAATTCCCATTTAGACTTTTGTCTCGCAAAACTCAAACCAAAGTAAAGGCACTACTCCCATCTCAAGAAACCATGATGCCTTCTTCTTATGGGGTCATCCTCTCTCTCATATTGCTGCTCTTTTTGGCTACTGAGGTCACTAGCACTGAACCAAGCTTAACCCATGTAAGTGTTTATCTTCAAGACCCCTTCTTTAGATCCATTTACTCTCACTTGTCAATCAAACTGTTCATTTTTTTCTTCTTTTCTTTTCTTTTCTTTCTGGGTTTTTTTGTTTGCTGTGAATTGACATGTTTGTGTGTTTTGTTTTTTTGAGGCAAATGGGTCTGACATAGTGGATGAACCACCATTTGTGCCACTGATAGAAGCTGAAAAGTTGAAGACTTTGGTGTTGAATGAGACTAGAAGAAGGTTGGGGAGCTTTCAGATTTGTGCACTGTGTACTTGCTGTGGAGGAGCTAGAGGTCTTTGCTTGCCTTCCCCTTGTTGCTATGCAATCAATTGCAACATTCCCAACAGGCCCTTTGGTTTCTGTTCTTTCACTCCCAAGACCTGTAATTGCTTTGGATGCCATTACTAACTCTCTTTCTCTATATTTTTATAAGTTCTATAATTTATATTGTTTAGTTTGGGGCAATCTTTGTTTTGCTGTTGGAGTCTGGATGGAAAAGAATATCTGTTCTCCATTTCTTTGTTTATAAGTTCTGAAATTTTAGTGTTTTTATTTCTCAAGGGGTGCTATTTCCAGGTTAGCTTTTTTCCTATTCTAGTGGGATTTTTTTTTCATGATTCTTTTTTTGGTGGAATAAGCAATGCCTGGAGATAGCACATTGCCAAGCTTACCATAAGTTCTGAGGTATTTGGGGAAACATTGTCATTGTTAATGGAGCTATTGGGGATGTTATGATATTGTATTGATCTTTCAAAAGAATATATTAATGCAAGTGCTTAGTAGAGCTTCTGTGACACTCATTACAAGGATCAAGATTCAAGTTCTCTATAATTAACAATGTGCTGTTGGATGCTTTGCATGCTTAATTATTAATTTGCACTGGTGGGATGTATTCATATTGAAATAGATGGGACTTAATTTTATGTTTCAATGGGAATTGGTAGCTTATTGCTGCCACTGTGCTTCTGCTGCCTCCACTACCTTACTCTGATCTGATCTTCCATTTGATTGATGTTTAGAGAAAATAAATCGCTAGATCTGTCATGGCTGATTTGAATGGTCCCCAGAATTGATAATTGGGGTAATCTAATTGGTTGAGTGAGACTGCGGGAGAGATATGTCTTGCCAGCTATTCAATTGCCCCAAATAGATGAGATTGCTAATTGTTGGAGGCAGAGAACCCCTAAACAGATGATTTTTTTTTTTTTTAAGTGTAGGTGGATGAGTTAGTGTGATGATATCAATGCATGTAGGTGCAGCCAACCCTATTATTAAGGTAGCTGGAAGTTGGGCAGGGACAGTGAAGCCTTGGCCAGTAAGTTGCTATGGTGGTTTCTCAGCTCCTTGATGGCTATTAATGCTTACTTTTTTACTTTTGGGTTTTCCTGGTTTTTTCATATGAGTGTTGTAGAATGTTAAGAGATGAGAGTCTAAATCTTGGTAATGTTAGTGTTTGGGATGGAAATTTCTACTAGTATTATAAAGATCCAAGTACTATTAGGTGGGCTTGAAGCCACATCTGAGACTAGTATCTTGATAGGTGTGTTTGTTTAGGGGGAATCTCATGGACCTCAGTTTGTGTTGTTGACTACTATGTCTATGTGCAACAAGCCAAGTAGCCAACAACCCATGTGCTCTCAATGAACATATATGACAACCACATTGCGGGTGTTTACATCATGCCCTTTATTTCCTGTGAACTGCCCTTGTCTAAGTGTGGTCATGTGTATTTGACTTTAGAGTTCTTTCGAAATGCATCGCATAACAAAGTTTCAATGCCGCTTTGCCTGTTACATTTTTTTTTTTTGGCAGAAGCCTGTTAGATATTTTTTTTTCATGTTACTTGGTAGAGATGATTAGTGCTTTAGTTATCATGTTTTGATGGTGTTATAATGTTTGCTTGACGTGTACGTATTATCCCAATCCCATTCACATTTCTCTTTGTCATGCTTAAGATAGGTAGTGAACCAATTGAGATATGGGTATTAAACAAACAAATGAACCCTAACTGAGTTCACAAAGGCCATCCTCATTTCCTCTAAGTATTGATTCTCTTGGTGTGGACCAGTTGTAAAGTCTCTGTTTTTGACCATGACATGAAGTTGGGATGAGAAAAAGTGTCTTCTTGTGTTACTGTATAGTGGCAAGTGAGCTGTATGCCTGTATGTAAAGCCCATCACGTCATAATACTGGTTTTTCCTCTTCCCTGTTCTTTTCCCCCTACCGCTACACCCTTTCTTTTGTATCAAGAAGTCTAGTTTGACTATGGTGTACAATATGTCATGTCTTTTTTTTTTTTTTTTTTGTTTAGAGTACAATATGTCATGTTGCATGAATATATGTCAAAAGTTTTAGAGAAAAACTGTTAAAGAAATGACGACGTACTCAAAACATAACCATCTGTACCAATGGTTTTCGTGCTAACATGGCATGTTGTACACCATAGTAAGGAAAAACATGTGTGGGGTTTTGTATATTGCGTTCTGTTTTTTAGGTGGTAGGCAGAGGTTTTAGAGGATTGGGAGCTAGGTGTTTAGAAGAAGACATTCCTTCACAGTTGGTTTTGTAGAAATAGCCCCCGAGGCCCCATCTGTGTTGTGGTTTATCTAATTGCAGTACCATGTTTAATTTGCTTTCTGAAGTAGGGTCTCTACTCGTTAAGTTGAACCATCTACTATCTTCTTAAAAAAGAGTGAAGGTGCTCCATCATCGATTCATGTAAGAACTTACATGAAAGTGAGCACAGCTGTTCTGAACAAATTAGAAAATTGGGGGACATTTTTACTTTTTCTCACCACAAATGCCAAGTATCTTCAAGTAAATTGAAATGATAAAGAGTAAAGTACAAGAAAAATAACATTAATGAATGGAATTTGACAGCAGTAGCTACTATGGTTCTGTCTCTGCTAGGCAGAGAGATTTGAATGAGATTTTACAAGATATGCTTGGAGTAATGGTATTCAAATGGTGTTGATTTCTTACTTATTCCTTTTCATCTTTAAGCTATATGATTTACATTTCCACCATGTACAATGTACAAAAACAAGAACATTCAGAGACTTGCATGTTTGGACTTTGAAAATGTATGATACTAGTTTTACACCAACTTCTGAACTTCACTGCTTAGTGCCGGCTACTGTTAACAGGGTATGGATCAATCCAACACTCATCGTTCTTCGCAGCTCGCTCCCATTTTCTTCTGAAGATCTTCATTTCGTTGTAGGATTCCCTCCTCACCTGCATGAATTTAGCTTCTAAGTCCAACTTAAAGCCTATCACATTATGTTAAAACAGTAGCCTGAGATTCATTCACGTTTCAAGACTTACATCAACTCTATGGTCCTTTGCAATAGACTGAGGTAATTTCTGCAATACCAAGACATCAAAGAGTCAGTCTCAGATAAAAGTTACAGCTGAATACAAAGCTAGGCTAACAATTTTCACCTCATTTTCGTCCGGACCTCCCAAAGTAGGGCGGCCATAATGGATTATGTACTCAGCATCTACGACACCAATTTTCTTCATTCGATTACCCTATTAGAATGGAAAACAAAAAGTCCTGTTTAGGAGACAGAAGAGGCCGGAGGAAATACTAAGACAGTAGATCAAATGACATGCAGATACATTAAGGAGCTTGCCTGTGCACAATAGCCAAGCTGCATATCTAGTCCCCAAGCATGGATCAAGTTATTCTGCATATACACAAACAACAATTAAGAATCAATGATGGTTGTTAACCAAGGGAATAAGATGTCCAATCTTTGTCACACTTAGAAGAGCTATCTCGAGCTCCAGGAATAGTAGAAGGAACACACCTGGATCATATACCATACGCAACGCCAGGCAGCTCGAGAGAAAACTGGAGCCATCAATTCTATCCACCTGCAAAGCAGTATTTCATTCTAGTTTCCTGAAGCAGGATGACTTCTATAACTAGAAAACCCTCATTCTTTTGCACTAAATACAAATCTTAGTTTAGATGAAACAAATTTCTACCCGGTACAGGGAGGAGCTTTACTGTGTTCATCGCAACCAGTCCCATTGGCATTAGGCTTGTAAGTCCTTCTGCAGAAACAATTGCCCATAGTCACATGACTAGAGTCGTCAACTGCTTGAAATGAGGCTTCAAATTAATAAAAGTACGGGACTGTAGTCATCAATTAGTATTAGCTAGTTAAATAACAGACCTATGCACTGTTGATCCTTTCACGCGTGCAGTAATTTGATGATGCACCTCTGACTGGGAAAAATCAAGTGCCGGTTGTGATATTTCAAGACCTTCCTTTCGAACAATGGACACATACCTAAAAGTGTCGCAGAAGAAGAACAATATAAAGTTTGAGCAACAGAGTTTTACAGTAGTTCAAATGCAAGCAAGGATCCTAAATTTGCTAAAAGGAAATGCAGCTACAGTACCGTTGAGGATTGAAATTGTCAACTCCAAGGTCCTCATCCCATAGAAAAATGTAACTATATTGAGCAACTATATCAGGATGTAAGAAACGCTTAGCGAACCACCTAGGCATCAAGAAAGCTATCACTCCGAAAACACATCTAATATAAGGCAACTTCTAATACAAATGAAAGGATTGAAGGCAGGAAGATAAGCCTTGTGTACCATTTTGTTTGATTGACTGCAGACACATGAATGACAAGATCATTCCATTGAAATTGCTTCCACTCATCAACGTTACCATCATAATGAAAAAGCATCACAACAAAACCACTTGACAGAAACTGCATTACGGTGTATAAGAAGCCATTGCTTTTATGAATACAAGTAGTCATTCAAAACACATACACATTTATCTGGGGGCTGAGAAGTGCATGTACAGACTTACTTTATACCTTTTTGACCATTTTACCGACTAGATCTTTCTGCTTAATCCCGACAGCCATCGCTAATAAGCTGATCGAAGAATTTGCACTTTTCTGGTATAACTTTGAAGGTGGCTGGGAGGAGACAAGCATAGAATTCAAAAATCATAGTCAAATTTCATCATTTTCTTCAGAATTGTAAGTACTTCAATTTCAAGGATAGAAAATATTAATTCAAGACTCAATAACTAGAATTTTCAGTTAACAGAAACAAATACACACATTGATTGAAAACCTTACCGTGTTAGGCGTTCTCCACAATGGCTGCATTTCTAGATTAGAAGTCTGGGAGACGATACCTCTAGGCAATGGTTCACTTCCATATGGCCTTCTGTGACTCTGAAACAGAGAAACAATTATAGGTAACAATCCCGACTATAGCGAAGACGAAAATCACAGCAGCCGATTATTTTCAAGGAAAAGATATACAATGCAAAACGCATGTATATGGAAAACAAACCTTGCATTTGAAATTTATTCTCCGCAAACTGTTTTTGACTGTCGAAAATGATGATTGCTGTGCAAACAGTATATTGATTTAATAAAAAACCATGGGATAAAATAGACTAAGAGATGGTAAAATTGATGAAATTTATGCTTAGATATTAGGGTTAACATCTTTAAGCAACACACACAACATATAAATCGCATATGGTGTCCATGTCTACCTCATTGAATTTTGATAACATGAATGCACTCCCTAGCAGGACTACAACTACAACCATCAAAGAAGCTGGAGGGAAAAACCTACAAATGCATGATCTCCCACTTCTTGGCTTTGCACCCAAAGATATCTGACAAAACCACAAACTCAAATTTGATCAATTGACTTAATATTTTTTGGTAAGAAATGCAAGTTCACCCCCGAAGAATTCAATTATGCAGCTACAATCATAAGTAAGAAAGCCATTCCCTACACAACAGCAAAATAACAAGGATTCTGAATCGTGGTAGAAGCTTCCAACTAAGGAATTCAATATGTGTAATAAGTAATCACCAGAAGAAGAAGAAAAATGACAATACAAAGAAGCAAAGAATACCGAGTCTCTCTCTTTATCTTTATCATCAAAGTTTTCACTCCCCATTTACAAATTACATAACTTTAACATGGAACAAAGAAGAAGAATATGATGACTTACAGGACTGGATGGTGGCTTCATGTTCCATGCAAATACAGAGGAACCCAGAAACAGAAAACAGAGCCTTAATTGTTGTATGATTTCTGTTTCTCTTGTAGTTTGTTTTCCTCCTCCTCCTGTGTTCTTGTTTGCGCGTTGTCCGGGACCATGGAATAATTACTCAAATATATTGCAGAAAACACGACGAGGAATCGATGATCACATTATCATAACAATAGCCCACAACGTGAAACAAAATGGGAAAGAGGAGGCAGCAACTGAATAACACGTGGAATTTATTAGTGGGGGAGCGCGAATTAGAAAACAGACCACATAATCACAAAATATCTCATACAAAATCACACACAAAATCTTTTTAATTATGATGTTTTATTAAAAAATAATTTCAATTAATTTTATATGACGTGTCAAGTTTTAATAGGGTGGTGAAACCACCACAAAATAAAAGTAGTGAGCAAATTTGAATCATTTATAATCTCATCCTCATGCTCTATAGAACAAAGTGATTCGTCACTCACTCACCAATCACCATAATGATAATAACAAATATTTATTGTAGGAGGTGTCGGTTTGGATATTGATTTTAATGGACGTGTGGTGTTCATTAGTCCTATATCTACATCTACCTTACTAATTACTCTTTGTTTCTCATCAAGAAAGAAATAGCCAAAAATATGAAGATGATAGTACTAATTCTTGTGGAATTGTTTCATGGACATTGACTGCCGACCTTCTTTTGATACCCACAACATTCCAAAATGGAAAATCAGTAAAGGGACACTAGGGCCTCTACACTTATGTACATGTCTTCATTTTCAATCTAGTATAGTGAGGGGTATCCCTCCGATGAATTGTAGACAACTACATACATATTTACATATCAGTATTACTAAAGCAAACAGTGTTTAATGGTTAAATTTTCCAAACCCTCCAATTGCGCTTCCTTGATTAAAATGTTCTCAAGTAAATATATATTTTCTTTGAATCTGAGGAATAGAAAATCAAAACATTATAATCGGTACAAAATTGATAGGAAACTTCCCACCCTCAAAAGTGGCTATTTCTTGAAAGAAATAAAATAAATAAATAAATACCACTCCTACGCATTAATACCAAAAAAATATTTAATAACTGACAAAATGCATATTGAGCAAATTACAAAAAGTCAATTAACACACATACATAAAAGACAGGAATAATATTATTGAGGCATTCAAACCAGCTAGGGTTAGGATTGAATGGTTCATTTTGATCACATAAAAGTGGCATTATTTGGGTTTGGCACAGGGGACACGTGTGACGGATAATGTAAGTAGGGCAAACGAGCAATCATTTTATCATCAATAACTCCACCTTCAAAAACCTCCAAACAAACAGCACATGATGATGGAGGCATACGAGAACTAGCGCGGGAGGTAGAAGTAGCCCTAAACTTGGCCCATGTTTTCTTTACATAACGACACATGCGCATATCACCACAACAGTCAAAACTTCCATACAAATCACAACACATGATCCTTAGAGCAAATGCACCCATAAATCGAAGACAATTGCTGATTTGCCAACCAAATTAGTACTACTAATCTACTATTCACCTCAAATTGGCAATTGCCTCTAGCTTACACAATGCATCAATGAAAGGCAATTTACCTGCCAATTCACTATTTCACACTTTAAATTTGAAGAATTCATTAATTTAAAATAATGTTAAACATATAATTTAAATAATTAATAATTAGAATAATATTACAATATTATTTTAACAAAATTTTGGTGTGAGAAATGAAGGGGAGAGAATGAGTATTTATAGAATTTTTAGAAATAATTTTCAGAGTTTTTTTTTACCCTTTCAAATTAATTTTTGAGTTAAAAACAGAAGAAAAAAAATTAAATAAAAGAAGTTATCGTTGATATTTCACTATAGCCAACAGCTAAAATCAAAGAACGGTTGCAAAGGTGAGGGGATTTCAAAATTTGCCAACAGTAGGCAGAGTGACGGAGCCCAGCAACGTTAGTCGGGCAATTGCTTGGTGGCAGATGCCGATAATTGGTCAGTGAACTGCCTGGGCCAAGTGGTCCCCACGCGGGTCCCAACAATTGGTCAAGCGATTTTTAATGGCTGGCTACTATTGCATATTTGTTCTCAGTCTCTCAACTCAACTAGTCACCCAATCAACTCATGGGTGCGTGTGCTCTTAAATGGTCACATCAATAGCCAGCCAACTGGGGGAGGGGGATGGCTGGTTCAACTTTCTTGAATATTTCTTCAACAATGTCTGGCCAGTCTGTTTTTTCAACGACCATGCAAGCAAGCGCATAAACCAATTCTCTCTTGCTCCTACATCGTTTGTCTACAGAGGAAAAATTGACCCAAATCTTTGATTCATCTAAAATACATGGTTCTGTATCAAAATCACAAATCACATGATTGGTCAGGGGAGTGGATCTGTCATGACGGCGACGGCTTTGGCTCAGGGAAGTGGAGGCTAGGATTGGATTGGGCCAGACCCACTGGGCTTGGGGTTTATTTTTCCCACTGGGCTTTCTGGGCTGTTTTTTTTTTTCTTAACCCTAATTTATTTTTGTTTTTGCAATAATTCCCTTTGTGGGAGGCAATGGGTTTCGGCTCAGTCCAGGCATTTTATTATGTTAGTTTTTCTTTAGTTGTTAGTTAGGTGTGTCCATGATAGTGGGAGCTCCTCTAGGAGCCTTTGTAGAAGTACCTGGTTTCAATGTACTACAATGACGTGCTCAGCGTTTGGAGTTAGGTACAATAGATTGCCTACGAGGCGAGGTGATTTTATTAGCATAAACTACTCTGAGCTACCAAAGAGTAGTCTTCTTTGTGCTATTTTTTTCCCATGAATTACGGCCATATTAATTTATGAGCTATTTGTCTCAAAAAAAAAAAAAAACTACGCACATATATACATATCAGTAGTACTAAAGTAAACAGTGTTTTAATCTTTTTGTTAGAACTGCTTTTTTGTAAAAATGATGCTTTCTTTGTCTCTCGCAAGAGAGTTTTCCGGCGGCGACTAGTCTTGGCTGGTGGCAGCCCTACACTTGTGACTGAGAAGTATAAGACTTCATCTCTCTCTAGTCTCTACCTTGGTGGCAATGGCGATTTGCTCGACCGGGTCTCGGTGAAGTTGATGCTTTCAATTGGATTAGTGGAGTTGATCAGGTTCTTGTACTTGGGGACCCGCGAGGCTGTGTTTCGTCCCTCTCATCGCTGGCAGGATTGGATCTGTCTTTGGCGAAGGTTTACATGAAATCGACCTGGATTGCACAGAGGCCATCAATGGAGAAGGCTGATCTGGTCTGCTAGGGGACTGAACCAACTTTGGGGTCTTTTTCTTAGTTGGCAGGTTGTTCCGTGGTTGATTTCAGTGGTGGAAGCTGGACTGGCGGCGCAGCACAGGGTCTGTCGAATTACTGCGGCGGCGGCACTGTGGAGAAGCCTGTACTCTCATCTAGGGTTTATCTTAGATGGGTTGTGTGGGCATGGTATTGGTCTGCTAGGTTCACTCCAGGTTGGGTTTTTGGAAACCCTAGGCTGACTTTGTTTGTGTGGGTTTGCTTTTAGGTTGCAGGCGTTGAGGATGGTTATGATGGGTTGGGCTGGGTCCTTAATTCTTTTAGGGCTTGGGTTGCCTCATCTTCTAGCAATAATTAAATTTTGTATTGGTCGCAAAAACTAGTGCACAGTTAAAATATTTATTTAATCTGGTTCTGAGTATCTGGTTTTTGTTAGAATAATGGTGCATGCACTTCATAAAATGTGAGTGTACTATAGGTTTGTGGAGTTCTGTTTGTTTGAAATAGATTCTTTATAAGTTCTAAAGGACGGTTCTTTACTGTCGACCCCATTGAAGTGTGTCATTTGGCACTGCTTGCTGAATTATGAAATCAAGTTGACCTCTTTAATAATAATAAAAAAGTAAATAGTGTTTGATGGTTAAATTTTTCAAACCTCCAATTGCCCATCCTTGATTAAAATGTTCTCAAATAAATATATATTTTCTTTCCAATCTGAGGAATCGGGAATCAAAACATTATACACAGTACGAAATTGAAAGGAAACTTCTCCCCTTCAAAAGTCAATACCACTCTTACGCATTAATATCAAAAAATATTTAAAAACTAACAGAATGCAAAATACAAAAAGTCAATTAACACAGACTTTTTTTTAAAAACTGATCGATCCTTCTAAGACAGATTTTTTTTTTCCCCTTGCGTCTGGGCCTTGTGCCCCCACTGGCAATAATGTATTGTCATACGGGCCAGATGGGGTTAGGATTGAAGGGTTCATTTCCATCACATACAAGTGGCATCATTTGGGTTCGGCACACGGGACACGTGCGACGGATATTAACCCACTGGGCAGTGCAAGCTGCATGAAAATAATGTAAGCAGGGCAAACGAGCAATCATTTTAGCATCAACTCCGCCTCCAAAATCCTCCAAACAAACAGCACATGAACCAGTGCAGGAGGTAGTAGCAGCAGCCCTAAAGTCGTCCCATGATTTCTTTACATAGCTATGCAAGCGCATATCATCATAACCGTCAAATCTTCCATACAATTCAGAATACGTGAGCCTTACGGTCACATCAATAGCCAACTGGGGAAGGGGGATGGCCGGTTGAACTTTGTTTAATATTTCTACAGCAATATCTCCGCAGTCTTTTTGCTCAACGCCCATGAAACAAAGCGCAAACATCAAGTCCTTCAGGCTCTGATGTTGTTTCTCTATAGAGGTGAAGTTGACCCAAATCTTTGTTTCCCCTAATATACATGGTTCCTGATCAAAATTATAAATAAAAGAATGTGGTGGATTGGTGTCTATCATAAAAGCCCCCGCTTGCATGATGACTGTTAATCTGATGAGCAAGTCGTAGCATTGTGATATTGGCGGATAGGGTCCCTCATGTACTTCTGTTTGCATCACTTCACACCAGTTAAACATCCTGGAATCACACTGCTCATCCATGCTCGAACTGATGCGAAATGAACATAGAGAATCAATACATCAGTGGATATATATATATATAAGGTACTAAATCTAATCAAACAAGGAGGAGTTAAAAAAACCCCTTCTCTTCAAGGATTAGGAAAAAGTAATCTGTGCCAGACCCTTGTCTGAATCTTAGTAATTAAGGTACTCAATACTAATCCATTAGGAAAAAGTAGAGTCTAAAATTAATTCATATCTAATCAAGGAGAAGTATAAAAAATAAAAAATAATAAATAAAACCCTTCTCTGCAAGGATTAGGAAAAATTATACTGTGCCAGACAAGGATACACCAGGGCTGAATCTGAGTAATTAAGGTACTCAATAGTCAATACTAATCCTATTAGGAAAAAGTTGTCTAAAATTAATTCATTTATAAACAACTACCCAGTTCTAAATAAGGCACTCAGTTCTAATGTTAAAAAAAAAACTAAAATAAGGCACTCAATTCTAGACCTATATATAACGAAAAAAGTAGAGTCTAAAATTCATTTACTTGCTTATTGGGTCAACTTGCATTGCTCAGTTCTAAACCCATTCTTACTCCTAAGTGCACAAAAGTCTCCTATTGGTTTTTGATCTGGAATAATTTTGCCTTCACTCCTAATTCTGAACTATTATGAGACATCGTTATATTGAAAATTTGAAACTGATGTTAATATTTTGTTTTTGGATATCTTCTAATCAAATCTAATTTCAAAAACAGTTCATTGGTTCCTGGATTTCAATCTCATTCTTGTCAGACATTTTTACTCCATTAGTCACATCGAGCTTATTTGCTGTCAGATGTAGCTGTTAAATTCCCTTGTTAAAACCTGGTTGAAACATACTTCTTATGGGGTCCTTGGTGTTGGTTTAAAACCTACCTGATTCTTTTGCTAAAAAAAAGAAGAAATTCTGTTGTAAAAGTTTTCAGGTCAATTTCACAGATGTTGGGTTCAGTGATAAACTCTTGTCTACTAATCCCCAGAATCTTGCCTTTAAGGTTGTTAAAGTTTTTTTTTTAGGGGGAGGTTGTTAAAGATTTTATTTGCTAATGGTTTGAGGTTATTGCTCTCATTCTGAGTTCAAACTTTTTTCCCAAGTTGGAAATTTAAAATCTATTGTGATTGAAGTCACATCATCAGACATCTTCCCTGAGCTTTTTTTTTTTTTTTAATTATTATGTTGGACCCTGCATTCAAACTGGATCCTATTTTTCTTCATCAGAATTTATTATCCCGACGAAGAAAAACCCAAAAAGTTAGCTCACCATACCAGATAACGTACCAGAAACAAACAAAGCAGAACATACACTACTAGAAAAACCCTCCAATGCACACAGATGACATTCACACGGATATTCACACAGATAAGATTCTGTATGAGTAAACCGGCAATACACACAGATTTTTGTATGAAAGCAACATTCACACAGAGATCCGTGTGAAATATATTCTAAAAGTGGGGCCGCGAAAATTTACACACAGACTTCCGTATGAATTATGATAATACACAGACTTCTGTGTGCATACGTGTCGGAAACTCACACAGATGTCCGTGTGAAAATTTAATTCGTCTACTTTTTTAGATTTTCATTTAGTATCAAAATTTATTATTTAATTGTATACACGGACATCCGTGTGAATATTTATTTTAAAATAAAACAAAAGTAAATAAATTTAATAAACGTATTATATTTGGGAATTATCTCTGGGAAACATTTTGCTTCACACAGATATCTGTGTGAAAGCATTTTCGATAAGTCCAATGTCCTCTTCAAACACAGATCTCTCTCTCTTCGAAGTTCTCTCTCTCTCCAAATCCATCTCCTCTAACCTCTCTCTCTCTCTCTGACTAATCTGGCATTGGAGGGAGCAATCCAAGCCCAGAAGCTGCTTTCGGTTCTGCCACCGCTGATGAGCAAGACTCTCCTCCCGCCGACGTTGCTACCCTCTGCGAACACTATTCATTGCCGACTAGATTTATTGCTTCTTCTTCACAATCGCGATTTGGGTTCTCAAATCATTAACTGAAACTGAAACCCTTTTGCTCCAATTTGCTTTTCTACCGCCGATTACAAAGCTCATATATGTTTTTCAAGATGTCAAATCCCCAGGTAAGGCATGGGTATTTCAATTTCCTCTCTTTACCATTTTTCGTAGAACTATCTAATTTTGCTGGTTTTAATAGGATCTCTCAACCCATTTCTCTTCCAATATCCTCTAATTTGGATTCAAATCAGTATGGGTCTTCCGCCTCAAGCCATAACCCTTTGGATCCAATACTTCGAACGCGCGACAAGCTTGGCAATAGAGTTTTCTGGGTTCTGTGGCCGCCTTAAGATAGAAGAAGTGGTGTTGGGATGCTTATAGCCCTCCAGAACCTTCATATTGTAGATCTGAGCAACTCAGCCATCTCTTTCTATGTGAATTTATATGGATAATAGCTTTCAGTTCCTGCTTGCTAGTCAAATTTTAAATTTATGATTTTTGATCTGTGTCTTCCTCCTTACTGCAGCGAAAATTTGTGTAAATGGTGAGAAGCAGGAGTAGTGGCTTATATTGAATGGTCGCAGCTCAGATGAATGGATTCGGTCATGTTTATGAAGATATGATATCCAGCAGCACAAGTTGTAATTGAACTCTTCTTGCCCCATGGATTGGTGGTATTGATACGGTGGTATTGGGGATGAAAAAAGACAAAAACTTGAGGGACCAAAACATAAATATGTAAATAATTTAATAAAGTTTAATAAATATATTTCGTACACACAATTTTTATTTTTATTTTTGTGAAATAATTGATAGAGTTGTGATTTAAGTGGGACCCACCGAATATATTCACACGGACAGATAGCTCCGTGTGTAAGTTGCATTAGCAACGCCAGTAATACGTACAGATATATAATCCGTCACTGTACCGTGTGTATTGGCCTATTCACACGGATTTCCGTGTGCAATACTATGATTTCACACGGATTCTCATCCGTGTGCACTGGGGGGTTTTCTAGTAGTGAGATGACGATCCAAAATCGGATTGCTGATCGGAGCATAACCAATAGGAAAATCCTGAGACTGGATTTTCAGGCCGATTTCTTGTCAAGATCGGTACTTTTCGGTGAACATAGAAGATGTTAGAAGATATCTTGGAGTTCTTCTCTCTCATATTGGCGAAAAATCGTTACTTTCCTTGGTCTGGGAAGGCTTCTGTGAACAAGGTCTCGATGTAAATGAGTAAATCTAGCCCTATTCAATTATTCCAATACCAAATGTAATTACTAATTCACCAAATCAATCAAATTATCATTTGCTTCTATAAGAAAAAACGATATGAAGATTGACATACCTTTCCATTTCATCATCCTGCCAGGGACTCGGACTACTCATGAATGCAGGAGGAGAACACATCGGGTACTGAAAGAGTTTCAGGAAAAAGGGTTGTGCGGAACCTGATGGAGGACTTTGGTCTTTGGTGGAACAGGATGTCGTGAGTTGTCAACCATGTGCAGCACTAGATCGGAATGATTATGTCTACATTTCAGAATTGACAACCAATCTACATCTAGGATTAATGATTCATTGAGCTGTAGTGTTAGTGATAGATTAGTGTAGTGAGCTGTATGCTCTACTTTTGTAATCCTATTTATACTTCAGTGTAAGATGAATAGAACATACTGATTTACTCGATATCTAACTTGGTATCAGAGCAGAGATCCAAAAGGACTCCTTAATTATTTGTTCAAGACCAGACCGATCTTCGTCTCTTTCGAGACCGATCTTCGCCTGCAATCATTCATCACCCGTCTCAGAGCAATTTGCTCTCTACACCCATCTCAGAGCAATTTGCTCTCTGCACCCATCAAGCAGGCAACCTTCATCAAAGCAGGCAGCCTTCATCTTTCCGGATCGTCATCCTTCATCTGTCCCAAGATCGGACTCATCTCAAACCTCAGCAACTTCACTGAAAAGTTATCAAGTTCACCAGTTGAAGAACAACACCATCATAATCTCAAACCTCAAGGCTCCAGATCGATCACTTTCTGTTGTCCAGTTGGCTTCGTCTTCAGCCCAAGACTGCTGCTGATCCTCTCATCAATCCGGTCCGGCATCGCCAATCAATCAACACCGACGTCGGCTTGTCAATCAATCAATCCGGACCTAGCACCGCCTAGACCTACAGATCATCTGTGCAAATCGAAATGGTGCGGACCGAAATCTGGTGAACCTGACGTGAAACTTGGCGACCTCGACGGCTGACACAACCTCGGTGCTTCCTGATTTCGGTGCCTCCTGACACGACCTCGACGGCCGACACGACCTCGGCGCTTCGTCCATCCAGTCGAACCCACTCCATCACCACAAATTGATAGCAGAAGGCCAGATCGAACCCATCTCAGATCGACAAACCAGATCGAACCCACCTCCACCAGTCGAACCCATCCAGAGAACCATCTATAGACGAGATCAGCGTCATCCATCTCAGAACGACATCAAGATCACATCACAAGCCTCAGATCGATATCAGATCGACATCAAAATCTACCTCCCAGATCGATTCCAGTTGGAGCATCAACCATCAGATCCACATCAAGGATTGTTCTCATCAATCACCACAGATCGACCAACTCATCTCCGATTCCAGAGGTCATCATCTCATCAGACCCCAGCTCCTGCATCAGCCTAGCCGCACACAAAACTGCCTGCATCAGCACCAGCATCCCTCCAGACCGGCCTCCAGCTCTTCAGAAGTTCAGATAGACCCAGACCAGAACCGATCTCCTTCACTTGCACTCGCCGGTTCCCAGACTCGGCTTTCACTCGCACTCGCACTCGCCGGCTCCACTTTGTTCTGAGTTTTTAATCTTTTTCAACCAGTGCAAAAAAAAAAAAATATATATATATATATATATTATTGCACGATCTGTTCCGCTGCATACTCTGTGATTGTGTGATATTCCTTCTATATTATTGCAATGGGTGGTGATGAAAAAGAAGGCCAGAGTTCTCAGATCAATGAGGTCCAAAAAGTTGAAGTTTCTGTCCGAAGTTCAGATGGTGGTTCTTTTGGGGGTATGAAACTCAATGGTACTAATTTTCGAACGTGGAAGAAGATTATGTCTGTCTATCTTCGTGGCATACACAAGATATGCCATGTGACTGGAACAACCAAAGCTCCTAGTGACGAGGAGGTGGATGCCTATACTAAGTGGGAGGATGATGATGGATCTGTGATGGCAATCTTATTCAAAGCCATGACTGATGATGTGCTACAGTTGGTGGAAGCATGTGAGACTGCTGAAGCGATATGGAAGACATTGGGAGATCTATATACAAACGAGTCTGATTTTATACAGGTTTATGAATTAATGTGCAAAGCTGCAAGTATGCAACAGAATGGGCAACCAATAGTTGTGTATTTCACCAAGCTAAAGAATGTATGGGCTGAAATTGATCAGAAACGTCCTTGCAAGATCAAGAATCAGGCAGATCTTGTGTGGTACCAAAAGGAGAAGGAACTTGAAAGAGTTCATGTATTCTTGAGAGGGCTTGATGATAAGCATAGCAATGCCAAAGGCGAGTTGCTCAGAATGATAGAGCCTCCTAGTCTAAACACAGCTTTTACCTACATCCGCAAGGATGAGTCTCAGCAGGACAGTATCAAACATGCACAGGTTGAAGTGTCTAGCCTAGCCATTTAGGCAAAATCACCTGCACCATTTCTCCAACAGCAGAGATCAGTCCTTCATCAGCAAGGACCTCCACCAGGCTTTCCCAATCGCTCTCGTCCGCAATGTTCTTATTGCAATGATGTTGGGCATGTTCGCGCGACCTGTTGGAAATTGAACCCACACCTTAAGCCTAAACGACAAGGTTATCATCCTAAAGTGAAAGCAGCTGCTGTTCAATTGGTCCAAGAACCAGATTTCTATGGAGTGGCTGGACAGGATCATCATACAGCAGGTGGGGCTATTCCTACAGCATCTATCGCTGGTCGTGGTAAGATTGATATGGCTTTAAAGGTTTCTAACTTTGTTGGTTCTGATACTTGGATTATTGATTCTGGTGCATCTGATCATATGACTTATGATAAATCTTATTTTACTGAATTGTCTTCCCCACTAGTGTCATATGTTACGAATGCAAATGGTGAGGCTTTTCCTGTGTTAGGGATGGGATCAATCCGTATAACCCCAACCTTACACCTCCATAACGTTTTATACGTGCCAGACTTATCTCATCACTTAATTTCCGTCCCACAGTTGAATACTGAATCTCAATGCTCTATAACCTTTTATCCTATGTATGTGATTTTTCAGGATCTTCTCACCAGGGAGCTAATTGGGCGGGGGTATCTGAGGGGCAGATTGTTCCATTTGGATCAGACATACGCTGGGGAGAAACCAGGAACACAGTCCCGCACCGCTTTGACTTCGACTTCTGACAAACTAAGTGAGATTTGGTTGTGGCATCGCCGATTGGGGCATCCATCTTTTAGTCTTATGAAAAAATCCATGCCTACTTTATTTATTGGTGTGACTGAGTCTGTTTTGCGTTGTGAAACATGTGTTTTAGCCAAAAGTCATCGTGCTACTTATTCTCCTAGTTTTTCAAAAAAAAAAGTGTCATTCCTTTTAAGTTAATTCATTCTGATGTTTGGGGCCCTTCTAGAGAACCCACTATATCTGGTATGAGGTATTTTGTATTGTTCATTGATGATTGTACGAGATTATCATGGGTTGCTCTTCTTAGAACCAAAGATGAAGTCTTTCCAGCCTTTCAAACTTTTCGTACTCTTGTTCAAACACAATACAATAGCACCATTCGAGTCATACGATCTGACAATGGGGGAGAGTATGTTAATCATGTTTTCAACAAATTTTTGCAAACACATGGCATTATTCACCAAACTACATGCCCACAGACTCCAGAACAAAATGGAGTGTCAGAACGGAAAAACCGTCATTTACTTGATATGGCTCGTGCCCTTCTCTTTAGTGCTCATATGCCTAAGTATCTTTGGGGCGATGCTGTACAAGCCTCCTCCTATCTTATCAATCGTCTTCCATCTAGTGTCCTTCAGGGAAAAATTCCATTTGAGGTCCTAGCATCTCATGTCTCCTTGCCATCATTTCATAATCTTCCTGCCTGTGTTTTTGGTTGTGTGGCCTTTGTTCATGTTCCTAAAAATCATAGGTCTAAGTTGGATGCCCGGGCAATTAAATGTGTGTTTGTTGGTTATGGCGGATATCAGAAAGGGTACAAGTGCTACCATCCACCTACCAGAAAGTACTATGTTACTATGGATGTTACTTTCTTTGAGGACATGAGTTATTTTTCCTCATCTGATACCGCTCTTCAGGGGGAGAATTCATACTTTGAAGAACTGTATCAGGGTGAGGGGGAGGAATTGAAAAGAAGCGAAGAAGTAACACAAGAAGGAGATATTTCAGCGGGTCAAGTTGAGATCCCTAATCCATCAAATTCAGTAGTCAAAGAAGCAGAAGCTCCAAGCATCCAGGCACCAGTTTCAATCACTGAAACTGAAGCTGAAGACACAACTGTCCCCTCAATCGTTGCTCCTACCCCTGACCCACAGCTCTCTGGCATTGAAGATCAGTCATCTGAGGTATGTTCACCTACTGGTACTAATAGTAGTGAGTCCAATGATGAACAGTATGTGTTGCCAAAAAGGTCTACTCGAGGTCAACCACCCAAAAGATATGAACCCACTGTTCATGCAAAATCAAAGTACCTAGTAGCTAATTACATGTCCACTAGGAGATTGTCTAAGTCATATGCATCATTTGTGAATCAAATATCTGCTGTATCAGTACCTAACAAAGTACATGATGCGTTGGGGGATCCAAAGTGGAGGAAGGCAATGGAAGAAGAGATGGAGGCGTTACAGAAGAACGAAACTTGGCAGCTTGTGCCTTCACCACAAGGCAAGAAGGCTGTAGGTTGTCGTTGGGTGTTCACTGTCAAACATAATGCAGATGGATCAGTGAATCGATATAAAGCACGCCTTGTAGCAAAAGGGTTTACTCAGACATATGGTATAGACTACGATGAGACTTTTGCTCCTGTTGCCAAAATGAACACTATTCGGGTTCTGCTTTCCTGTGTTGCTAATTTAAATTGGCCACTCCGACAGTTTGATGTCAAGAATGCATTTCTTCATGGAGAGTTAGCTGAGGAGGTATACATGAGTCTTCCACCTGGGTATGTAGCTGCTTCTCCTGGTGATTTTGTATGCAAATTAAGAAAATCTCTGTATGGTCTCAAACAGTCACCTCGCGCTTGGTTTGGGAGATTTTCACAGTTCATGAGGAAGTTTGGTTACAAACAGAGTAACTCAGACCACACCTTATTTCTCAAACATCAACAAGGGAAGGTAACAGCCCTAATCATTTATGTTGATGATATGGTAATCACTGGCAATGATACTATTGAGATGGATATACTACAGAGACAGCTAGCCTCTGAGTTCGAGATGAAGGACTTGGGCGAACTAAAGTACTTCTTAGGAATTGAGGTAGCCAGGGGGAGAGAAGGGATTTACTTGTGCCAGAGGAAGTATATTCTTGACCTATTGACAGAGACAGGTATGTTGGATTGCAAACCTATTGACACTCCTATTGAGCAAAACCATTGTTTAGCAGAATATCCAGATCAAGTACCTACTGACAGAGCTGGCTATCAGAGGTTGGTTGGGCGCTTGATTTATTTGGCTCATACCAGGCCAGATGTTGCATATGCAGTAAGTGTGGTAAGTCAGTTCATGCATAACCCGAGTGAGAGTCACATGGATGCTGTTATGAGAATTTTAAGGTACTTGAAGTCAGCTCCAGGGAGAGGAGTAATGTTTTCTAAACACAACAGCATTCTTGAGGTTTGTGGCTTCACAGATGCTGATTGGGCTGGAAATATCACAGATAGGAGGTCAACATCAGGTTACTTTACCTTTGTGGGAGGTAATTTAGTTACATGGAAGAGTAAGAAACAAAAAGTTGTGGCGCGATCCAGTGCTGAGGCTGAGTATAGAGGTATGGCTCATGGGGTGTGTGAATTACTGTGGCTGAGAAATCTGTTACAGGATTTAGGTTTCAAACTCAAAAGTACTATGCAGTTATATTGTGACAACCGGGCAGCCATTGACATATCACAGAATCCAGTACAGCATGATCGTACTAAGCATGTGGAGGTTGATCGTCATTTTATAAAAGAGAAGCTTGATGTCAAGCTTGTCAGCTTTCCTTTTGTCCCTTCTGAAGAGCAACTCGCAGATATTCTTACCAAATGAATTTCTCGGAAGGCATTTTATGACTCACTAATCAAGTTAGGCATTGTTGATATGTATATGCCAACTTGAGGGGGAGTGTCGTGAGTTGTCAACCATGTGCAGCACTAGATCGGAATGATTATGTCTACCTTTCAGAATTGACAACCAATCTACATCTAGGATTAATGATTCATTGAGCTGTAGTGTTAGTGATAGATCAGTGTAGTGAGCTGTAGTGTTACTCGATATCTAACTCAGGAAGCTATAGATCAGTGTAGTGTTACTCGATATCTAACTCAGGAAGCTTTGCATGCAGTCCCCAGTTCACCCCTGATGTCCCATCAAGAGATCATTTGAATTTATAATTTGCTCGGGGTTACCGTCCGATTTGCTCAATCTTAATCCAAGGGCCGAGAGATACTTAGATATATTTGTTTAATCATTTTCAATTACTTTCTTATATTCAATAATCGAGCTGATGATTTGCAGAACCCAGTTCTCATCCCGGCTAACAGAGTAGCAAATTCAATTCAAGATCAACATGAGCTTCCATCGAAATAGAGTAGCAATGGTGTTAAAGACAGCATAACCATACCAATTTGCAAGCGAAAATCCCACAAGGAACAAAAGGGTCTGAGAGCAAGTATATACTGCTCAGCCAATATCTCATAGAGGATGATTTGGTGTTTCAATGGCAGGAAGACCTCAGTATGATTCATATGGAGAGAAGGGATAATCATTACTGGGCACACTGAACTGCAATACTATCTTTCTATGATGAACCAACAACTTCCTATTGACAGTCAATTTGTGTCCAGATTGGCTGATCAATTGAATGCTGAAATTGTTCTTTGAAACTGTTCAGAATGCTCAACAAGCTTGCCACTGGTTGGGATACACCTACCCGTATATTCGCATGTCAAGGAATCCTATGCTCTATATGTTTTGGCCTTTGGAAGCTAATGTTCTCACCACAGATTTTACACTGGAGGAGAGGCGAGCTGATTTTGTAAGCATCACTACATGCATGAAATTATTTTTTCATGTGTTTACTGTTTTGTATTGTCAGTGTTTGTTAATTAAAGAGAAGAGTTGAGGCATGACTGATGATGCAATTATTATTATGTCAAACATTAACAGTAGAAATGGTAGAGAAACAACCCCATTTCTTCTCAAGATACATAAATTTGCAGCAGGAAATAGTAATCATGTCGAACATTACATATAATATATTTATGTCTTTTATATCCCAAACAGATTTGTTTGTCATTTGATTGTTGTAGCCATATGAGTTATGATAGTATTAAGCTATCCTTGACAGTAAACAAGAAACAGGTGCATGTCAATCCTATGGATTATTAAGCACAGGGGTTCGCTGACAGACAAAGAAAAACATTAGGTGGCTTGGCATTGTCAAAATTCAAAAATAGTATTAGGAATTCGTTCTGCACCATTTTATTAGGTGAGGTAGCATTTTAGTCTATATGGGTTGACCATTTTTATGTTTTTCTGTCCCTGATACATTTTTGGCTTTTTGCTTGTTAGATGTTTTTCTCCTGATATTCTCAATTTGATATTCTATTAATTGATGTATGTTCTTGCTGGTTTGAATCTGGTGATTCTGGTCACTGTTAATTATTCTAAATGTATGACATTTGCACTACTTATTTTTTGTGTGTTCTATATCTCTCATGTAGTTAACCTTTACTTTTCACAGATCCATTCTGCTGCAACCATCTTAGAGAAGAACAATTTGATCAAGTATGACAGAAAAAGTGGATATTTCCAGGTCACAGACTTGGGTCGTATTGCTAGCCATTACTACATAACTCATGGGACAATATCGACATATAATGAGCATTTGAAGCCAACTGTGGGGGATATTGAACTTTATCAATTGTTCTCCTTCAGTGAAGAGTTCAAGTATGTCACTGTGCGGCCGGATGAAAATATGGAACTAGTAAAACTATCGGAATGTGTTCCCATTCCGGTCAAGGAGAGCCTGAAAGATCCCAGTTGCAAGATTAATGTTTTGCTGCAAGCATATATTGCAGAGCTGAAATTTGAAGGGTTTTCATTGACACAAGATATGGTTTACATTACACAGGTTTGTATTCTTTGTCCTTGCCCTTTTTCCTTTCTGTCTTCTTTTTGAGTTACCGTTAGTTGTTAACATATGTTTTTACTTCAGTTGGATTTGTTTGCTTTTCTTAGCTTTTATTCATTTGTCTCTTTGATTTCTCTTGGTCAGAGTGCTGGGCGTCTTGTACGAGCTCTTTTCGAGATCGTTTTGAAACGAGGCTGGGCTCAACTTGCAGACAAGGCTTTGAACTTGTGTAAAATGGTTAGCAAGAGGATGTGGAGTGTCCAAATACTTCTTCGCCAATTCCATGGAATAACAAAAGATGTCTTGGTGAAGTTGCAGAAGAATAATTTCACTCCCCATTTACAAATTACATAACTTTAACATGGAACAAAGAAGAAGAATATGATGACTTACAGGACTGGATGGTGGCTTCATGTTCCATGCAGGCCCGGCCCTGGCCCAGGGCAGGCAGGGCGATAGCCCAGGGCCCAAATTTTGTGGCAGTAGATAGGGGGCCTAAATTTGATGGCAGTAGACCGGAAAAAAAAAAAAGTAGTCTTTCTGTTAGGAACATGAGAAAAGAAAAAGCAAGAGTGCAATTTTTAATTATATTTTGCATTGATGGAATGATGGGCAATTGTTTAATCTAAGCACTAAGCAGCAAAAGTGAAGGGAATGTCTCTTGGGCAGTTCACTTGTGGCAGCATATAGGGGCTGCTCCAAGCGTGCAATTAAACAAAACAGCATGAGCAAAAAAGAAGGAAGACACTCAAGACAGCATTGGATTTTCTCTTCGGCAGATTCCTTATTTATTTCCTTTCTTCATCTTCATTCTTCAAATTCCTTTCTTCTTCCTTGCTGCAGCCTGCAGGTCTGCAACTTGCCAACTTGATGCATAAAAACGGTTTCATCAGTTCCTTTGATCCAGTAATGGTTTTCTATTTTGATGTTTAATTGTCTAACTCTGATGAATGTTTTGGCTTCTCTATTAGAATTTCCAACTGCAATTTGTGAGAGCAGTAAAGGCAAGTTGCCAGGAGTCCTACAAATCACTCAAGGAGGGAGGCGTTGACAGCAAATTAGATTTCTCATATCCAGGTACTATACTTCTATTGTTCGATTGATATTTTTCCTTTTGTTTTTTGTAAATGTTTCCTAAGAAATATGTTTCTGGTAGTGAAAAAAGAAAAAGAAAAAAACAGCAAAAAGATTTTGTAAGCTCCCAAAGAGGTTCTTTAGATAAATTTTTTAACAAAAGATGTGTTTCTTCAGAAAATCAAGGTGAAAATGAGGTAACCCAAGGAGTTCAACATATAGATGAGAACGAAAATGAGGTAACTGATATAGGTGAACATGAGAATGAACAAACAGAAAATATGGAAGAGACAAATGTGCTTGAAAGTGAGAATATAGGTGAACATGAAAATGATCAAACAGAAAATATGGAAGAAACAAATGTGCTTGAATTTCCCAGGGCCGGGCCTGGTTCCATGCAAATACAGAGGAACCCAGAAACAGAAAACAGAGCTTTAACTGTTGTGTGATTTCTGTTTCTCTTGTAGTTTGTTTTCCTCCTCCTCCTGTGTTCTTGTTTGCGCGTTGTCCGGGACCATGGAATAATTACTCAAATATATTGCAGAAAACACGACGAGGAATCGATGATCACATTATCATAACAATAGCCCACAACGTGAAACAAAATGGGAAAGAGGAGGCAGCAACTGAATAACACGTGGTGGAATTTATTAGTGGGGGAGCGCGAATTAGAAAACAGACCACATAATCACAAAATATATATCTCATACAAAATCACACAAAAAATCTTTTTAATCATGATTTTTATTAAAAAAATAATTTCAATTAATTATGGCAAGTTTTAATAGGGTGGTGATACTATCACAAAATAAAAGTAGTGAGCAAATTTGAATCCTTTATAATCTCATCCTCATGCTTTATAGAACAAAATGATTCGTCACTCACTCACCAATCACCATAATGATAATAACAAATATTTATTGAAGGAGGTGTTGGTTTGGATATTGATTTTAATGGACGTGTGGTGGTCATTAGTCCTATATCTACATCTACCTTACTAATTACTCTTTGTTTCTCATCAAGAAAGAAATAGCCAAAAATATGAAGATGATAATACTAATTCTTGTGGAATTGTTTCATGGACATCGACTGCAGACCTTCTTTTGATACCCACAACATTCCAAATGGAAAATCAGTAAAGGGACACTAGGGCCTCTACACTTATGTACATGTCTTCATTTTCAATCTAGTATAGTGAGGGGTATCCCTCCGATGAATTGTAGACAACTACGTACATACATATTTACGTATCAGTAGTACTAAAGCAAACAGTGTTCAATGGTTAAATTTTCCAAACCCTCCAATTGCGCTTCCTTGATTAAAATGTTCTCAAGTAAATATATATTTTCTTTGAATCTGAGGAATAGAAAATCAAAACATTATACTCGGTACAAAATTGATAGGAGACTTCCCACCCTCGAAAGTGGCTATTTCTTGAAAGAAATAAAATAAATAAATAAATACCACTCATACGCATTAATACCAATAAAATATTTAATAACTGACAAAATGCAATATTAAGCAAATTACAAAAAGTCAATTAACACACATACATAAAAGACAGTAATAATATTATTGAGGCATTCAAACCAGCTAGGGTTAGGATTGAAGGGTTCATTTTGATCCCATAAAAGTGGCATTATTTGGGTTTGGCACAGGGGACACGTGTGACGGATAATGAAAGCAGGGCAAACAAGCAATCATTTTATCATCAATAACTCCACCTTCAAAAACCTCCAAACAAACAGCACATGATGATGGAGGCATACGAGAACTAGCGCGGGAAGTAGAAGTAGCCCTAAACTTGGCCCATGTTTTCTTTACATAGCGACACATGCGCATATCACCACAACAGTCAAAACTTCCATACAAATCACAACACATGATCCTTAGAGCAAATGCACCCATAAACCGAAGGCAATTGCTGATTTGCCAACCAAATTAGTACTACTAATCTACTATTCACCCCAAATTGGCAATTGCCTCTAGCTTAGACAATGCACCAATGAAAGGCAATTTGCCTGCCAATCCACTATTTCACACTTCAAATTTAAATAATTCATTAATTTAAAATAATGTTAAACATATAATTTAAATAATTAATAATTAGAATAATAATACAATATTATTTTAACAAAATTTTGGTGTGAGAAATGAAGGGGAGAGAATGAGTATTTGTAGAATTTTTGGAAATAATTTTCAGAAATTTTTTTGGGGAAATGTTTTACTTGATTTTAGGCTAAAAATTGCCCACTTGTTCCACCAACTGTTTTTTAACCCCATTTACCCAAAACATTCTAAGGGATTATTTCCCCTTTACCCAATTTTTTTTTTATATTTTTTTTTAAGACTTTTTTGTCCTCTCCTTCTTTTTCACTTAGAGGGAGAAGTCATCCTCCACCTTGCCGGCCTCCGGTGACCAGTGGCAGGGCGCCGGCGACCGGTAACAGGAATCCGGCGAACGGTGACCGGAATCCTGTGACCGTGACCGGAATCCAACAACCGGTGACAGGAATCTGACGACCGGTCCCTAATAATATCCAGTAACCATATTATTGCCCCTCAGTAATCATATTATTGCCCCCAATAATCATATTATTGCCTCCCAAAAATCATATTATTGTCGTCCAGTGAATTGTATGAACTCCCAAAACCAAAATGAATACACTACAGGAACAATTGATCAATTTATAATCATATTATTGGCTCCCAATAATCATATTATTGCCTCCCAATAATCATATTATTGCCCCCCAATACAAAGTCCAATGTCTCTACTGCTTCCCAATAGACCACCAAAAATGCACCTTTTTGTAGGATTTACAGATAATTTGACTTTAATACACAGAAAACAACATGTAACTTATCAAAACACCACACTATAGTGATCTCTGTCCCTCGTATCAAAGTCTACTGGGGGCCAATAATGTGTCTACTGCCCCCCAGTAGACCATTAAACAAACCCCACAGTTACATTGCAATGTCAGATTACTTACATTGTTGAACAGATAGTAGATCATTGGCCTCCAATCCAATAGGCATTCAAAAAAAAATGCTATTCCTTGCCAAAAAAAAAAAGAACTGAACAACAATACTTAAAAAAAAAAAAAAAAAAAAAAAAACGCAGCAACCGGAGTAATCCATGTCACTCCTCCGGCGACACCAGCAGCGCCGTCGCTCGGCCCAGACGAACGAGGACCTGCAGCGCCTGGGATATGCAAAGAGAGGTGCAATGTCTCTGCGGCCTAGCACAAGAACCGAGGTGAGGAAGAATTCTTACAAGTCGGGGGTGGACGCCGACGTTCCTATCCAACCCGACTTCCCACATCGGGAACAGCGCCTCCGGGAGCTTCCAGCACGAGCAGCAACGACTGGGACGATGGGCTTTGACGGTGGGCTCAAGGTCGGCGAAGATTACGCCTGGGACATGCTTGCCGGCACCAATCTCGGAGAATAAGATGGTGGGCTCGAGGTCGGCGAAGATTACGCCTGGGATATGCTTGCCGGCACCGATCTCGGAGAAGAAGATGGTGGGCTCGAGTTCGGCGAAGATTACGCCTGGGACATGCTTGCCGACACCGATCTCGGAGAAGATGGTGCTGAAGGCGTCGTGGCTCGGCATCTGGCCTTCCGGCTAGGGGGAGAGAGAGATTAAAATGAGGGTAATTATGTCAGTAGAAGTTAGATTGGGTAAATGGGGTCAAAAAACTCTTAGTGGAGCAAGTGGGCAATTTTTAGGTTAAAATTTGGTAAGTGGTCATGGTTCAAATTTTTTTTCCCTTTCAAATTAATTTTTGAGTTAAAAACAGAAGAAGAAAAAAATTAAATAAAAGAAGTTATCATTGATATTTCACTACAGCCAACAGCTAAAATCAAAGAACGGTTGCAATGGTGAGGGGATTTCAAAATTTGCCAACAGTAGGCACAGTGATGGAGCCCAGCAACATTAGTCGGGCAATTGCTTGGTGGCCGATGCCGATAATTGGTCAGTGAACTGCCTGGGCCACGCGGGTCCCAACAATCGGTCAAGCAATTTTTAATGGCTGGCTACATTGCATATTTGTTCTCAGTCTCTCAACTAGTCAGCCAATCAACTCATGGGTGCGTGTGCTCTTAAATGGTCACATCAATAGCTAGCCAACTGGGGGAGGGGGATGGTTGGTTCAGCTTTCTTGACTATTTCTTCAACAATGTCTGGCCAGTCTGTTTTTTCAACGACCATGCAAGCAAGCGCATAAACCAATTCTCTCTTGCTCCTACATCGTTTGCCTACAGAGGAGAAATTGACCCAAATCTTGGATTCATCTAAAATACATGGTTCTGTATCAAAATCACAAATCACATGATTGGTCAGGGGAGTGGATCTGTCATGGAGGCGACGGCTTCGGCTCAGGGAAGTGGAGGCTAGGATTGGATTGGGCCAGACCCACTGGGCTTGGGGTTTATTATTCCCACTGGGCTTTCGGGCTGTTTTTTTTTTTACCCTAATTTATTTTTGTTTTCAATAAGTTCCTTTGTGGGAGGTAGTGGGTTTCGACTCAGTCTAGGAATTTTATTATGTTAGTTTTCCTTTAGTTGTTAGTTAGGTGTGTCTATGCTAGTGGGAGCTCCTCTAGAAGCCTTTGTAGAAGTACCAAGTTTCAATGTACTACAATGACGTGCTCAGCGTTTGGAGTTAGGTATAATAGATTGCCTACGAGGCGAGGTGATTTTATTAGCATAAACTACTCTGAGCTACCAAAGAGTAGTCTTCTTTGTACTATTTTTTGCCCATGAATTAGGGCCATATTAATTTATGAGCTATTTGTCTAAAAAAAAAAAAACTACGCACATATATACATATCAGTAGTACTAAAGTAAACAGTGTTTTAATCTTTTTGTTATAACTGCTTTTTTGTAAAAATGATGCTTTCTTTGTCTCCCACAAGAGAGTTTTTCCGGCGGCGACTAGTCTTGGCTGGTGGCAGCCCTACACCTGTGACTGAGAAGTATAAGACTTCATCTATCTCTAGTCTCTACCTTGGTGGCAATGGCGATTTGCTCGACGGGGTCTCGGTGAAGTTGATGCTTTCAATTGGATTAGTGGAGTTGATCAAGTTCCTGTACTTGGGGACCTGCGAGGCTGTGTTTCGTCTCTCTCATCGCTGGCAGGATTGGATCTGTCTTTGGCGAAGGTTTACATGAAATCGACCTGGATTGCACAGAGGCCATCAGTGGAGAAGGCTGATATGGTCTGCTCGGGGATTGAACCAACTTTGGGGTCTTTGTCTGGGTTGGCAGGTTGTTCCGTGGTTGATTTCAGTGGTGGAAGCTGGACTGGCGACACAGCATAGGGTCCGTCGAATTACTGCGGCGGCGGCAGCACTGGGGAGAAGCCTGCACTCTCATCTAGGGTTTATCCTAGATGGGTTGTGTGGGCTGCTAGGTTCACTCCAGGTTGGGTTTTTGGAAACCCTAGGCTGACTTTGTTTGTGTGGGCTTGCTTTTAGGTTGCGGGCTTTGAGGATGGTTATGATGGGTTGGGCTGGGTCCTTAATTCTTTTAGGGCTTGGGCTGTCTCATCTTCTAGCAATAATTAAATTTTGTATTGGTCGGAAAAACTAGTGCTCAGTTAAAATATTTATTTAATCTGGTTTTGAGTATCAAATTTTTGTTAGAATAATGGTGCATGCACTTCTTAAAAGGTGAGTGTACTCTAGGTTTGTGGAGTTCTATTTGTTTGAAATAGGTTCTTTATAAGTTCTAAAAGACGGTTTTTTACTGTCGACCCCATTAGAGTATGTCATTTGATACTGCTTGCTGAATTATGAAATCAAGTTGACCTCTTTAAAAACAAAGAAAAAAGAAAAAAAAAAGTAAATAGTGTCTGATGGTTAAATTTTTCAAACCTCCAATTGCCCATCCTTGATTAAAATGTTCTCAAATAAATATATATTTTCTCCGCAATCTGAGGAATCGAGAATCAAAACATTATACACAGTACGAAATTGAAAGGAAACTTCTCCCTTCAAAAGTCAATAACACTCTTACACATTAATATCAAAAAATATTTAAAAACTGACAGAATGCAAATGTCAATTAACACACATAGATGATCGATCCTTCTAAGACAGACTTTACTTCCCCCCCCCCCCCCCGGCAATAATGTATTGTCATACAGGCCAGATGGGGTTAGGATTGAAGGGTTCATTTCCATCACATACAAGTGGCATCATTTGGGTTCGGCACACGGGGCACGTGCGACGGATATTAACCCACTGGGCAGTGCAAGCTGCATGAAAATAATGTAAGCAAGGCAAACGAGCAATCATTTTAGCATCAACTCCACCTCCAAAATCCTCCAAACAAACAGCACATGATGATGGAGGCATATGAGAACCAGTGCAGGAGGTAGTAGCAGCCCTATAGTCGTCCCATGATTTCTTTGCATAGCGATACAAGCGCATATCATCAAAACCGTCAAATCTTCCATACAATTCAGAACACATGAGCCTTACGGTCACATCAATAGCCAACTGGGGAAGTGGGATGGCCGGTTGAACTTTATTTAATATTTCTACAGCAATATCTCGGCAGTCTTTTTGCTCAACGCCCATGAAACAAAGCGAAAACATCAAGTCCTTCAGGCTCTGATGTTGTTTGTCTATAGAGGTGAAGTTGACCCAAATCTTTGATTCCCCTAATATACCTGGTTCCTTCAGAAAATTATGAAGAAAAGAATGAGGTGGATTGGTGTCTATCATAAAAGCCCCCGCTTGCATGATGACTGTTAATCTGATGAGCAAGTCGTAGCATTGTGATATTGGCGGATAGGGTCCCTCATGTACTTCTGTTTGCGTCACTTCACACCAGTTAAACATCCTGGAATCACACTGCTCATCCATGCTCGAACTGATGCGAAATGAACATAGAGAATCAATACATCAGTGGATATATATACATAAGGTACTAAATCTAATCAAACAAGGAGAAGTTAAAAAAACCCCTTCTCTTCAAGGATTAGGAAAAAGTAATCTGTGCCAGACAAGGATCGATGCATTACGCCTGAACCTTAGTAATTAAGGTACTCAATACTAATCCATTAGGAAAAAGTAGAGTCTAAAATTAATTCATATCTAATCAAGGAGAAGTATTCCTTTCAAAAAAAAAAAAAATCAAGGAGAAGTATAAAAAAAAAAAAATATACATATATAAAACCCTTCTCTGCAAGGATTAGGAAAAACATATATACGCTCCTTCACAGCAGCCTTCCCGGAACAAGGTCTCGGTGTAAATCTAGCCGTATTCAATTATATTCCAATACCAAATTTAATTACTAATTCACCAAAAATCAATCAAATTATCATTTTGATTCTATAAGAAAAAACAATATGAAGATTGACATACCTTTCCATTTCATCATCCTGCCAGGGACTCGGACTACTCATGAATCCAGGAGGAGATTCTCTGTCTCTCGAGGAGAACACGTCGGGTACTGAAAGAGGGCTCTGGGTTTAATGAAAGAGGGCGCTGCAGAACACGAAGGGTACTGATAAGAGGACTTTGGTCTTTGGTGGAACAGGAAGTTAAGATGCTTTGCGTGTTGGGGCTCTACAGTCCCACGTTCACCGGTTACAGTCCGATCAAGATCCGAGGGCCGAGAGATATTTAGATCCTCATTTGAATTTATTATTTGCTCGGGGTTACCGTCCGATTTGCTCAATCTTAATCCAAGGGCCGGAGAGATACTTAGATCAATTTTTGAATTAAAATTTATTATTTAATCATTTTCAATTACTTCTCTTATATTGATCAATAATCGAATTGATAGGTAAACCCAAAAAATTTGCAGAACCCACCCGGTTCTCATCCCGGCTAACAGATGTGAGTAGCAAATGATGAGCTTCCATTGAAATAGAGTAGCAATGACAACATAACCATACCAATTTGCAAGACAAGGATAGATGTGTAAGGAACAAAAGGGTCTGAGAGCAAGTATATATTGCTCAGCCAAGATCTCATAGAATGGATGATTTGGTGTTTCAATGGCAGGAAGACCTAGGTATGATTCATATGGAGAGAAGGGATAATCATTACTGGGCACACTGAACTGCAATACTATCTTTCCATGATGAACCAACAACTTCCTTTCCTATTGACTGATCGACATCAGTCAATTTGTGTCCAGATTGGCAAATAAATTGAATGCTGTCAATTTGTGTTCTTGCCACTGGTTGGGATACACCATCCTACCCGTGTATATTCGCATGTCAAGGAATCCTACGCTCTATGTTTTGGACTTTGGAAGCTAATGTACTCGCCCCCACAGATCTTACATTGGAGGAGAGGCGAGCTGATTTGGTAAGCATCACTACCTACATGCATGAAATTATTTTTTCATGTGTTTACCGTTTTGTATTGTCAGTGTTGTGTTAATTAAAGACAAGAGTTGAGGCATGACTGATGACGCAATTATTATTATGTCAAACATTAACAGTAGAAATGGTAGAGAAACAACACCATTAAAAGATACATAAATTTGCAGCAGGAAATAGTAATCAAGTCTAACATTACATCTAATACGTACAAATAAAAGATTTACTATCCCAAACAGATTTGTTTGTCATTTGATTGTTGTAGCCATATGAGACTTATGATAGTATTAAGCTATCCTTGACAGTGAACAAGAAACAGGTGCATTTCAATCCTGTGGATTATTATTAAGCACAGGGGTTCGCTGACAGACAAAGAAAAATATTAGGTGGCTTGGCATTGTCAAAAATAGTATTAGGAACCATTTTATTAGGTGAGGTAGCATTTTAGTCTCTATGGGTTGACCATTTTTATGTTTTTCGGTCCCTGATACATTTTTGCTTGTTACATGTTTTTCTCCTGATATTCTCAATTTGATATTCTATTAATTGATGTATGTTCTTGCTGGTTTGTATCTGGTGATTCTGGTCACTGTTAATTATCCTAAATGTATGACATTTGCACTACTTATTTTTTGTGTGTGTTCTCTATCTCTCATGTAGTTAACCTGTACTTTTCACAGATCCATTCTGCTGCAACCATCTTGGAGAAGAACAATTTGATCAAGCATGACACAAAAAGTGGATATTTCCAGGTCACAGACTTGGGTCACATTGCTAGCCATTACTACATAACTCATGGGACAATATCGACATATAATGAGCATTTGAAGCCAACTATGGGGGATATTGAACTTTATCAATTGTTCTCCTTCAGTGAAGAGTTCAAGTATGTCACTGTGCGGCCGGATGAAAATATGGAACTTGTAAAACTATCGGAATGTGCTCCCATTCCGGTCAAGGAGAGCCTGAAAGATCCCAGTTGCAAGATTAATGTTTTGCTGCAAGCATATATTGCACAGCTGAAATTTGAAGGGTTTTCATTGACACAAGATATGGTTTTGATTACAGGTTTGTATTCTTTGTCCTTGCCCTTTTTCCTGTCTTCTTTTTGAGTTACTGTTAGTTGTTAACATATGTTTTACTTCAGTTGGATTTGTTTGCTTTTCTTAGCTTTTATTCATTTGTCTCTTTGATTTCTCTTGGTCAGAGTGCTGGGCGTCTTGTACGACCTCTTTTCGAGATCGTTTTGAAACGAGGATGGGCTCAACTTGCAGACAAGGCTTTGAACTTGTGTAAAATGGTTAGCAAGAGGATGTGGAGTGTCCAAATACTTCTTCACCAATTCCATGGAATAACAAAAGATATCTTGGTGAAGTTGGAGAAGAATAATTTGGCCTGGTAAAAGTATTATGACCTCTCTTCAGAGGAGCTGGGGGAGCTTATAAAGATGCCAAAGATGGGAAAAACACTTCATAAGTTCATCCACAAGTTCCCCAAATTAAACCTTGCAGCACATGTGCAGCCAATTACTCGAACTGTACTGAGGGTTGAGCTTACTATAACGCCTGACTTTCAATGGTAGGACAAATTTCATGGCTTCGTGGAGCCATTTTGGGTACTTATGGAGAATAATGATGCCATCATGAATATTTTTTGCTGAAGAAGCAGTATATTGATGAGGATCATACTTTGAACTTCACTGTTCAAATTTACTAACCCCTTCCGCCTCACTACTTCATTCGTATCGTATCTGATAGGTGGCTTGGGTCAGAGACTGTTTTACCTGTTTCTTTCAGGTACCTCATTGTACCTGAAAAGTATCCTCCACCGACAGAGTTATTGGACCTGCAACCACTTCCTGTGACCACATTAAGGAATCCGCTATATGAAGCTCTGTATCAAGATTTCAAGCAGTTTAATACTGTCCAGACTCAGGTCTTCACTGTTTTGTATAATTCTGATGGCAATGTCTTAGTTGCTGCACCAACAGGGAGTGGGAAGACCATATGTGCAGAGTTTGATGTATTGAGGGATCATCAGAAGGCCTCTGAAAGTGGCATTGTGTATATTGCCCCTGTTGAAGGTCTTGCCAAGGAATGGCACACTGACTGGCAAAAGAAGTTTGGAATGGGACCAAATTGTCTTAATCTGCATGTTGTTGAATTAACAGGGGAAAGAGCCACAGATTTAAAGCTACCTGAAAAAGGTCAGATTATCATCAGACTCCAGAGAAATGGGATGCTTTATCTCGCGGATGGAAACAGAGGAAGCATGTACAACAACGACACTTGATTGGTGGTCGGGGTGGTTCCACATTGGAGGTAATAGTCTCTTGGATGAGATGCATGTCAAGTGAACTTTAGAACAAGATTCGTATTGTAGCTCAAGTTCTCTTGCAAATGCCAAGGATGTTGGAGGATGGATAGGGGCTACCTCTCATGGCCTTTTCAATTATCCTCCTGGTGTGAGCCCAGTGCCAGAAATACACATTCCGGGGTTGATATAGCTAATCATGAAGCAAGGATGCAAGCACAAAACCAACGAACAGTGCAATTGTTCAACATGCCAAGAATGGAAAACCAGCTCTTGTGTATGTTCCTACTAGGAAACATGTCCAACAAACAGCTCAGGATCTAATGGATTACTCAAATGCAGAGAGGTCAAATGCAAATGGGAACCCCCTCCTTTCTGTTGCGGTCTCTAAAAGAGATAGAGCCTTTCATTGAGAAAATTAGCAATGAAAAGTTGCAAGACGCCTTGCGGCATGGAGTGGGCTTCTTGCATGAGGGACTAACCAGTGACGATCAAGACATTGTGTCAGCACTTTTTGAAGCTGAGTATATTCAATTATGTGTCATGAGCAGTTGTCAACGCATTTGGTGGTTGTGATGGGAACTCAATATTATGATGGCCGGGAAAATCTTCACACTGATTACCCAATTGCTGATCTCTTGCAGATGATTGGTCATGCCTGTCGCCCTAAGAAAGATAATTCTGGGAAATGTGTCATCCTCTGCCATGCTCCTCGTAAAGAATACTACAAGAAGTTCTTATATGAAGCATTGCCTGTTGAAAGTCATTTGCACCATTATTTACATGACAATCTAAATGCAGAAGTTGTAGCCCAAGTAATCGGGAACCATGAAGGGGCTCTCAATTACCTTGCATGGACATTTTTCTACAGGAGGCTCACACAGAATCCCAACTATTATCTTCAGGGAGTTACGCACATAATTCTGAGTACCTTTCAGAGCTTGTTGAAAATACACTGAATGACCTGGAAACAAGCAAATGTGTTGCTGTGGAGGATGGGGATGTTTCTGCCTTGAATCTTGGTATAATATTTTCATATTATTGTATCAGTTATTCTCCAATTGAGCGTTTCAATTCTTCCTTAACTTCCAAAACGAAGATGAAGGGTCTTCTTGAGATTCTAGCTCATGCTTCAGGGTATTCGCAACTTTCCATACGACCTGGAGAGGAAGAGGTGATTCGAAGGTTGATTAACCACCATAGATTTTCCTTTGAGAATCCCAACTTCACAGATCCTCACGTCAAAGCAAATGCTCTTCTTCAGGCCCATTTTGCAAGGCATCATGTGGCTGGGGACCTATCATTGGACCAGCTTGAGGTTCTCCTTTCTGCAAGTAGGTTGCTTCACGCAATATTTGATGTCCTTGCCAGCAATGGATGGCTAAACCTTTCTCTCATAGCAATGGAAGTCAGCCAGATGGTGACTCGGGGGATGTGGGATCATGACTTGATGCTACTACAGCTTCCTCACTTCACGATGGAGCTGGCAAAAAGATGCCAAAAGTTTCCTGGAAAGAATATAGAGAGGGTATCTGATATGGTTGACATGGAGTATGATCAAAGGCGGGAACTATTTCAGGAACTCAGGAAGTACTTCATATGTCAGATATACAGTTGGAGGATATTGAACAATTTTGCAAACGATTTCCCAACATTGGAATGACATTTAAGGTGCTGGGGAGTGAGAATGTAAGAGCTGGGGAGGAAGTCACTTTGCAAGTTGATATGACTGTGAACAGGTTGGCCCTCTTCATGCCCCGAGGTATCCCAGGACCAAAGAAGAGGGGTGGTGGCTAGTAGTTGGGGACACCAAGACTAACTCACTGCTTGCCATTAAGAGAGTTCCCCTACTAAAGAAGGCGAAGGTCCAATTTAGATTTTTGGCTCCTGCAGAAGCTGGAAATAAGACACACTGTATTTCATGTGTGATTCATCGGTCGGGGTTAGGGCTAGATCGGTCGTCGAGAGGGCTCGGAGGGCTCCATCGGTGGGCGCCGATCATAACCGTTCTCAGGATGGCCGCGGCCGTTCACTGGGTCGCGATGGTCGTGGTTCTCAGAGCCAAGATGGACGTCGTTATCAAAGCCAAGACAAATCTCTTGAGGGTACAAAATCTCAATCTCAGTTACTTTTGATTATTACGGTAGAATTCGTTGCTGAATTGTTATCAATTTCACTTACCTTCGGATTATTAGTGTAGAATTTGTTGCTGAATTGTTATCAATTTCACTTACACTTACCTTTTGATTTTTATTGTAGAATTTGTTTCTAAGTTGTTATCAATTTCACTTACCTTTTGATTTTTATTGTAGAATTCGTTGCCGAATTGTTATCAATCTCACTTACCTTTTGATTATTACGGTAGAATTCGTTGTATTATTGCTGAGTTTTTTTATTGTAAAATTTGTTTCATTATTGCTGAATCGTTTCCCGATGTGGATTAGGTGTTTCGGTGCACCGTAGTTGACTGTGAAGAGAACGGAGTTAGCTCAGGCCATGAAGCGTGCGAGGGAGAGGAAGCAGATAGTTGATAAAGAAAAGGAGGAAGGGAAGTACTTCGGGATTATTATGAAGGATTTTAAAGAAGCAAAGGCTGAGGGCCTCACGATGCCACCACGCATGGAGCATAACAAACATCAAGAATTCTGGGCTGATCCTGCAGCTGTGATATGCTGTTCTGCATCCCCCAAGACCGATGCTGGTGCGCAGGGTAAGGCCGATTCTCCACAGAAGATTGATGGTTCTGCATCGCCTGATACGAAGAATGATATGACACATAATTGAATATACTCAGCTTTAACAAACCAACAAGCTTTTCAGTCGAAAAGATCTTGTTTTTTCTGGAAGTTAAACATATCGTTCTTCGTATCAGGCGATGCAGAACCATCAGCCTTCTGTGGAGAATCAGCCTTACCCTGCGCACCAGCATCGGTCTTGGGGGATGCAGAACAGCCTATCACAGCTGCAGGATCAGCCCAGAATTCTTGATGTTTGTTATGCTCCATGGGTGGTGGTATCGCGAGGCCCTCAGTCTTTGCTTCTTCAAAATCCTTCATAATAATCCCGAAGTACTTCCCTTCCTCCTTTTCTTTTTCAACCATCTGCTTCCTCTCCCTCGCACGCTTCATGGCCTGAGCTAACTCCGTTCTCTTCACAGTCAACCACGGTGCACCGAAACGCCTAATCCACATAGGGAAACGATTCAGCAATAATGAAACAAATTTTACAATAAAAAAATTCAGCAATAATACAACAAATTCTACAAAAATAATCAAAAGGTAAGTGAGATTGATAACAATTCAGCAACGAATTCTACCATAATAATCAAAAGGTAAGTGAGCTAACTCCGCACGCTTCATGGCCTGAGCTAACTCCGTTCTCTTCACAGTCAACCACGGTGCACCAATCACTGAAACACCTAATCCACATAGGGAAACGATTCAGCAATAATGAAACGAAATTTACAATAAAAAAATCAGCAATAATACAACGAATTCTACCGTAATAATCAAAAGGTAAGTGAGATTGATAACAATTCGGCAACGAATTCTACAATAAAAATCAAAAGGTAAGTGAAATTGATAACAACTTAGAAACAAATTCTACAATAAAAATCAAAAGGTAAGTGTAAGTGAAATTGATAACAATTCAGCAACAAATTCTACAAAAATAATCAAAATGTAAGTGAGATTGATAACAATTCAGCAACGAATTCTACACTAATAATCAGAAGGTAAGTGAGATTGATAACAATTCAGCAACGAATTCTACACTAATAATCAGAAGGTAAGTGAGATTGATAACAATTCAGCAACGAATTCTACCTTAATAATCAAAAGGTAAGTGAGATTGATAACAATTCGGCAACGAATTCTACCATAATTGATAAGCCAAAAATAGACGCTCAACTTAACCCTGCAAAATTGTAGTTGTTAGTATAGATAAGTAGGGATCGTTCAAGCCGGGAATTGAGGGTACACAAGTAATTATATAAAAAATAAAGAATAAAAAAAAATAAAGAATCAGAATATAAGTATATACGAAAATAATGAAAGAATTAGTGAACAAGAAATCATAACAAGGGGGTTTTAGGTTTTGTAACACAGAAAATTAAAGTAAAACAAAAAAAGAATGTGGGATTCACAATGATATGAATGAAGATGTTAGAGATTCGGAAATCCACCACAAAAACATGCTCAAGACAAATTTATTATCCTAGTTTCAATTACCAAGTCATGAAAAGGTTTCAATCAAGAACAACTAAATTACTTAAGTTCTTATTACTTTCCTAGATTACATAAGTTCTTATTACTTTCCTAGATTACTTAAGCAAGATGAACGACTAAATTACTTAAGCAAGATGAACGCACCATTACTAGGCCTTTAGAATAAACAATCAAGGTATAGAACGCTATCATATCAACAATTTATTCTAAGCATTAATCACATGTGGAAGTTTGATTGAACAAGTATCCAATACTAGTGTGGAACGCCTACCTAGCATGCAATCATTTTTATTTAGTTTCACCTATTGTCCTATAGGTTTTACTATCATTGAAATAAGCATTATTAACCGTTCAGGAGATTAAAATACCTATTTCTAGCCCCACTCACAAGATCATAATATTTTATGTGCGCATTCATAAAACACAAACATGCAAGAGTTATCTATAAACCAAAACCAAATAAACAAATTTCACAACAAAGCAATCACAAAACTAGGAATCAAAATATTGTCAAAAACATATCTTAGGGCTTCAAACCTCGCCCCTAACAAAAGTAATTTAGATATACATTGTAGCAAAATAACATAGTATAATAAGATAGGGAAAAATAAAAAAAAGATAGTGGCGGAGGAACAAGAAAGAGAGGTAGAAGAGAAGGTGGAGGGTGCGGTTCTTTTTCAAGGTGCTGCAGTGGCTCTTTATATAGGGGATACAACCCTAGTTTCCTTTTCCAATTCTGCTTTGCAAACCTTCCTTAGTTGCTTGAGCGAGGTTTCCTTTGATTGGTGTACAATTTAATTACTTTCAAACCAATAAAATAATTCTATGTCATCAAGATTGAGTCATCATCTCCAATTTGTATCCAAGTATGATTAGAAAAGCCTTTGGACGTCATAACTCTAGAATCTTCATGTAAATATAAATTCCCGTCAAAAACCAAATTCACGCGCAGCTTGACCTTCCTGTACTAAATCGGGCATAACTTCTTCTAGAAAAATGATATAGCCGAACCGTAAAAAGCTGTGGAAACTAGACATCCAAGGCTTTGCAACAGTATAAAGATCATTATCTGTTTCGTTCTGAGATGCTCTCAGCGCTCTGTTGACGTTGACTAATCTGCACAGGAAAATTTCCTGATTTCGCCTTTCATGAGTCTTTTCTCCTTTATTTTCTCCTTTACTCCACAAGAATCCTAAAACAATAAAACAAACATTAATACTTTCTATTAAGAGAAATAGCGTGACAAAATACAAGGAAATATTAATATAAATATCAAACATTATGCTCGTATTAGTAATAATAAAAAGGTAAGTGAGATTGATAACAATTCGGCAACAAATTCTACAATAAAAATCGAAAGGAAAGACTGAGATTTCCTACCTTCAGGTGATTCGTATCGGGTTAGGCTCTGTGAACGCCGATCTCTGCATCCGCGACTGAGGGAGCGGCCTCAACAGTGATCCCCACGACCAGCCATTGCCCTAGCATCCATCGACTCCGCCCTAACCCTAGGCCCAGCAGATCGTCCCCGAACCCCCGTCATCATCTCTCTCCTCTCCTCTCTCAATCTTACCTTCATGTTCTGCAGCCACATCTTCCTTCTCATTTCAGTCCCAACATTCCGGAAATTCTGTGCCTGTATGCAGAAAATTTTAACCAATAAGTAGGACACACACAATAACAGCGTTTTCATGGGGGAATGTAAAGAATGAGGGAAAGGGGGAAAAAAAGGACCCTGAAAGAAAAGAATGAATTTGAACGAGACATCACACTTAGCAATCTGTTAAAAAATGATGCCACAGCCAATGACATAGGGGCTGCTGAATTTCTTTTAGATGATCATACTTTTGTCTGGAAATATATATTAGATGTAGATTACCACACACCACAGCCTCAGAATAAGAATGAACTAAAAATCGTATTTGTAACTATGAATCCTATAAGTATGTACAAACTTTGTTACAAGTAAAAATTCACAGTAAAATATGAGATGACCTGATGATGAAGGGTCTCAGTCTTATCAACCAAAAGCTCTATCTTTTCCCCTCTATCCAAAACCTGCATCAAAACAAAAAATGAAGATATGAGAGGATTATTCCACACTATGTCCAAGAACATGGTATGAACTATGAGATTGGGAAACATACAAGTCTATCCAATGACTTCCTATTCTCTGTGTATCTAAGAATGGATAGGTAAGCACCCAATAAGACATTAAGAACAGATCTACACGTTGCTTTTAAGTAAAATCTCCATCACTATGCTATACATGTAGTTGATGCGCTTAGAGCAAGCGCATAATTTAACCCTGAAATATCGTTAGTAGTATAAGCAAATAGGGATCGTTCTATTCCGGGGATTGAGGGTACACCTGTTATTGTGTAACAAATAAAGAAAAGTATTATTTACAAAAATAAAATAAAGTATATAAATATATACAATTGTATAAACAAATATAGAATTAAAATAATAAAGTATTATTTACAAAAATAAAATAAAGAATAGAAATATATACAAGTAACAAAATAAAAAGGGAGGGGGGTTTAAGAATTATAGAATTGAAAATTAAGATAAATAAAATAAAGAAAATGTAAAAACATATATACAAGGGTGGATCAAAACCACATCCATATGCAAGAAATCCAATTACAATTCATATAGTTGATTTTAAATGTCATGAGAGAGGAGTTGATCATGTGAAACATTCGAAAGCAAATGATTTCCCATATTTTACTTTTCAATGCTAATTAACCTAAGCGAAAGCACCTAGATTAATCTTATCAAACATGCAATCAAGCCCTAGAAAGCTAGTCAATCATGGCATGTTCAACGCATTAGACATAGAGAAAGGCTATCAACTCAAGTGTACAACTTAGTATGGAAAAGTCCACCTAATTGCAATCCTCTTTAATTAAATTCGGTCTTTGCACAAAACCTTTACTACTTTGATTCAAGTTTACACAAAACGAAAAGTCGATTTCATGTTCTTAAACCTAGCACCAATTATATCAAAACCCTAAGTGTTTGCAACCACATAAGATTAAAATACAAAAGTTTTCTATCATGCAAATTTAATTAAACAAACCCACATAAGCAACATAAAAATCAACATATAGAAATCACAACTTTATCTCAAAACATATAAACGGGCTTTAAACTTTGCCCTTAACATTATTTGTTAACTAGAAACAAGTTCATACGAATTCAAACAAGGAAAACAAAAGATCATTACAAGGAAAAAGAATGAATTACACCGTGAGGGGAGATGGAGATGGAGAGCTTGAACGTTGGAATCTTGAATCTTGAAAGCAAGTCTTCAAGGTGGACGATGGAGGCTATGTCCTCACGGCTTCTTCTTCTTCTCTTTACTTGAAAATGCAAAACTAAGAACTAGAGAATGAAAAATGAAAATGGAAAGGAAATGGAGAGACAAAGAAGATGAGATGGATGAAGGAATGTGTTTGGAAAATGGAAAGGAAATGGAGAGACAAAGAAGATGGAATGGATGAAGGAATGTGTAGGAAAATGGTGACTAAGGAAAATGGAGAGGAAATGGTGAGACAAGGAGATGAAATGGATGAAGGAATGTGTGGGAAAATGGAAAGGAAATGGAGAGACAAAGAAGATGGAATGAATGAAGGAATATGGTGACTAAGGAAAATGGAAATGAAATGGAGAGACAAAGAAGATGGAATGGATGAAGGAATATGTTTTAGAGTGAGAGGAGAAGGTGTTTATATAGGGAAGAGAAAGAAGAGTGAAATTGGAAAAGATGGAGTAAATTAGTGTGAGTAATGATGGAGAAAACATGATGATTACACCCTAAAACATAGAATGTTTTTGGGTGATGATGATGGTGGATTAGTGTGAGAAATGATGGAGAAAACATGATGATTACACCCTAAAACATGGAATGTTTTGGGTGATGATGATGGTGGATTAGTGTGAGAAATGATGGAGAAAACATGATGATTACACCCTAAAACATGGAATGTTTTTGGGTGATGATGATGATGGATTTCCTACTCATTTACTTCAATTTTATCTCCACCGAAAGTTTAGATTCTGCCCAAGACTTCTTCATAACAAATATTCCCCCATGAATGTAGATTACTGTGGTAAAATTTCAGAATGTATTGCCATGTGGTTGGGCCGGAAATGCTGCTGGACCTCTTACAGGTCCAGTTTTCCAGTTTTGCTTCTGTAGAAAATTGGGCTGATTGTTTGAAGGCCTTCCACTCATAGTTTGCTCTGGCACTCTTCATAAGAAATGATCCTTGGGCTTTCTAGAATGAATCTGGAAAGTTTCAACTCATTTGAAGTTCGGATGGTTAGTCTGCCACTCCTCATTTCTTGTCTAGCTCGCTTTCTCATTGGCTCAATTTCTCCAAGACACGCTTTCTCAGGCCAAAATGCTCATTTTAGGGCCAAACAGCTCATTTCATCATCATCTACTCCAATGTACCTAAAAAATAGAAATTGAGTTAAAAATCGATTCGTTAAGGAATTAACTAAGCAAAATGTGAGGAATTAACTATTAAAATACCGCATTAAAATGCTCTTATCAGTAGTTCATCAAAAAGATTTGGAAGCACTATGTAATAGATACTCAGAATATGCAAGTTTGTTTGAAGATACATTTCAAAAGTAAAAAGACAAGTTTCTGCAAATTTACTTTCTTCCTCAAAAACAACTGTTGTAATTCTTACTTATTAAAACATGATTCTGGTGGTATGCATATCCATAATCGCTGTACTTAGCACTTAGCACTCCCTGGTTCTAAAGATTGTGTCTAGTTTCACAGAATTGAAAGTTACTATAAAAAATATCTGGTATATTCTATGAAAGTGTAAAAGTAATGATCAAATGTATTTCTTCATGCAGTCCAGAAAAGAGTTTCCAAGTTAGGCTGATTTTCATTGTCTCAAAATTAAAGACAAACACCTTTATTCTCAAAGCCTGGTACCACATTCCCATCTCAACTATCATTTGGCCACAGCACCCATTGTTGTAGGTCAATTGGGTTCTAAGAAGACAAAACAAGCTTGCAGACGCACGCAGAGGCGGAGCCACGTTGGGGCATGGTGGGTCCCGTGCCCCAGTCAGATCTTGATTATATATGTATCTGGTTTCATATTTTTGTGAAAAGCTGTTGTGGTGTAGTGGTAAAGGTAATTAAGTACCAGAGCATGGTCCTAGGTTCAATTGTTGGTACCGTCCACAATATGTGAACTTTTTTTTTTATTTCTTCATTTTAATAACATTAGTACTATTCTACCTTCTCAACACAAAAACATTAACATTATCCTTTCATGTAGTTGAATGTTTGATTAATAAAATATGTAATTTAAAAAAAAATATTGATCTTTCTAATTTTTTATGTTTATCAAAATTTTAATATATTCTAAGTTTCAAATTATTTTTTTTTGTAACTTTAGAGTGCCCCAGTAGAGACCAATTTCTAGCTCCGCCACTAGACGCACGTGCACATTTTTGGACATGTTTGTGTGTGCATGAAAAGCATTTCATTGTCAGTCACAAAATTTTCTAGAAGTTCTCTCTAGATTCTCAAATCCGATATCACACAATTAACAATTAAGAGAGTAGCTGACTAGAAAAGAAAACAAATAGATGCCTCAATGTAAGGCAGTTGGAGCAAATAATAGTGTTTCCTGTCCAAGGCGAACAATCTAATGAAGACAACTGATACATATTAACCAAGCAAACTACCTTTTCAATGTTTTCCATCATAACACCTTTAACTTCTGAAACCTGGGCCTTAACCTTAGCAAGCTTGCCTATTTCTTCAGGATGATCAACACAGTATTGCATATGTTCCTTCAATTTTGACCTGCAAATAACAGAAAAGCAAATCAACATATTTAACCAAGCAAAATCTAATTACCATGCCTTTAATAATCATAATTAGGTCCATCACCCAAATTCCTTGTTAAGACTGTTGGCAGCAGCCGTAGCGGCCTTCCCACCACCATATTTCACAACAAAATCATCCTTGGCACGCTCCAGAAAAGCAATAGGCACTTGTCTTCCAACTGATTCATCCGCCACCACACAGTATGCTGCAACAGCAAAAAATATAGTTCAGTATACCACTTCTAATTAACAATACCAAGTACTAGAAAACCACCGAGTTCTAAGATATACACCGATGCAATAGCTTGACAAAATCTTAGTAAGCGAATACAATGTGCTTCAACTATCTACATTAATTATCAGCACTTGAACAATTGACAACGAAGCCTATGCAAGGAAATCAAAACATATCTGAATTTGAAGCATCCTTACAATGAAATCAATACAATCACATTATACTTAACTTTTCAAAGAGCAATAAAATGTAATCTACTAATCACTACTGTACAATGACACTTGATACGTGAACAAAATTGAAATCCGAATCAGAAACAAGCAGAAGATCCAAGATCTGGAAACCTAACGCACTACCGAAACCGAGAACCACCGCCAGAACACAAAATCCACAAAAACAAACGAAATAATCAGCATCCATAACAGATGTATAAGCAATTAGGCACACAAAACTCTAGCCTCAAGTTCAATTCAACAAAGCAAAACGAACAAATTAACGTGGCGATAGAAAAAGCAAAAACGGAGAAGAGAGAGATAGGGAGGAAAGGAGGACGTACTATAGCCATTGTCGACGAGGTAATTGAAGGTGTGACCGTCGCAGTTGTAGGTGAACTTGTTGTTGGTGGCCGGAAGCTTCTGGAGACTCTGGAAGGCTATGTATGGAGTTGAAATTGCCGCTGAATTCGGTGTGCTCGGCCAGAATCACAGTGCCTCGCGCCACGAACGCGTACATCAGCGACTTCTGCCCCATCTCCCACCGCTTCGCTTCGCTTCTTCTCTACTCTCCTCTTCTTCTGGTGGAGGCACACACAGAAGAGAGATTTTGTAGTGCGCTTTTTCTATTCTTTTTTCTTTTTTGGTTTTTGGAATTTTGATTTGAGTAGGCTCTTTTTTATAGTACTCCCACAATTTAGAGGGAGAATGAGAGTAGAGAGAGAGGAAAAGGTCAAGTTAAAGGTTTTTTTTTTTTTTTTTTTTAGAATGAGGTTAAAAGTAAGAGAGAGAGAGAGAGAGAGTCACATTTCCGGCTGAAGAACTGTGAAATTCAGAATTAAAGGGCTAATTGAGTTTGGGGAAAGATTTTTTTGAGGTCGCCCTCATGTGAGATTCATGAGCTCCTTTTTCAAAAGAGTTGAATTATTGGTTTATGATCATTAGTGATAATGGAGTAACATGGTGTCTAAATTTTCGAAGACAGGGGAGTGTCACCGCAAAGTCAAATTCATTACAAAAAAAAAAAGTTATTTAGGAATAAATGTGGTTCGCCAAAAATTTTACTAGTATGTATAAATTAGGTACGAGAATCTCATTGTCTATTTTATTAATATTTATAATGTGAAATAATTATTTATTATCTTTATAGTTATCATACGTACACATTGCTTTTAGGTTGTAACTATATTTCCAATCACATTAATCTCTTAGCAAAGAAATAAAATAAAGTTATAATAAGAGAAACTATTTCAAACAGTACCTGAACTTAGGCTGACTCCTAACTTCAATACCCGACTATACAAAACTATCACTTTGGTACCCCAAGTTTGAAGCCCGACCCAACAATGGTACACGCCGTCCATGATGGCGTTAACTAGCTAACCGCATGGCATATTTTGAAGGGTAATTCGGTCCAACTCTTTTTTTTTTTTAATTAAAAAAAAATTGAGACCAAATTTTTGGTCTCACCACTTGTCCCTACGTGAGCTCTGGCCAAGATGACCAAGAGCGAAGAAGCCATTACAGCCGACCTCCAAGGCCTCTCCAACAAGAGAGAGAGAGAGAAAGCTAGTTGCTCTCTGACCCGGACACCAGTCGCGACCCGAGAAAGAAATCCGACTGGAGGGACGATGTCCTGCCACCCCATGATGGCGCACAACCACCATTCCCTTCGTCTGTGCGTCGCCTACGTCCCTGTGCCTTTGGATCACTCATGCATTGAATGGAGAAGGAGCAACGACGACTGGAAGCTTTGAGACTTCTCCGGCGAGCTCTGCAATTCTAGGCGATTCCGACCACCATTTTGGCTACATGTTGTATGAAATCTCATCTCCTCGTCATGCCCAACAAGCCTGTGCAATTATTTTTTGAATTTGATCGGGTTTTAGTGACTTGGTTTCTGGGTTTGGTCTCGAGCAGCCGTGTTCTTAGACATCGGCAACATTTCCGGCTGTTCTCGACTCATTTCTGCATAGTTTCTGGTTCGACTGCTTCTCTGGACGAGGCCTGACCCTATGTGGGATTAAACTCCGAAGATTTATGGGTTGTGATTGTTGAGGCTTGAATACCAGTTCATCATGAACTTCCAATCACAAGCTGACAAACCCCAGATGAAGGAGACGAGGAGAATAAGAAGGGATCTGCTAAAGAGGCAGCGATTTGGTCACTGATGTGTGTTTGTGTGATACGAAGCTTTACCATAATCAAAAATGACTCTCTCTCTCTCTCTCTCTCTCTCTCTCTCTCTCTCTCTCTCTCTCTCTCTATGCAACATGGTTTACGAATTTCACAGAGAAATTGATAAAGCCATGAAGGATTTGATTGTGTATTGTGTTTGTGAACTGTGATTTGGTTGTGTATTGTGTTTGGGAACTGCGATTCCATGGATGTTGGGATTTCTTGGGTTATGGTTTGAGTTAGTGGGTGGTGGAGGAGTTGGTACCAGTGCTGTGATTTGGGTGCAATTCTTGAATTTCGGTTTGACTGAGAGAGTGAGAGTGAATTTGGGTTGAAATGACCCAATTACCCTTCAGGTATTGCCACGTGGCTGGGCTCTTAACACTGTCATAGACGGCGTGTACCATTGTTGGGTCGGGCTTCAAACTTGGGGTACCAAAGTGATAGTTTTGCATAGTCGGTTACTGAAGTTAGGAGTCGGCCTAAGTTCGGATACTGTTTGAAATATTTTCTCTTATAATAAAAATCTCATTTTCAACCTAGACGAATCTTGCACGATTAAGATTCACATTATAGAAAAACTTGGAAATGCAGAAATCTCAATTGAAAGTGATATGGTTCCATATCACACATAATGTTGTGCCTGATGGTAATCAGTAAAAAAGAATACAATTTTACCACTAGTTTACAAGAAAAATACAGAAAGTACATTAAACATTATTTTTATATCAATGAAATTTTTTTTTCTTTTCAAAAGACTAAATATAACATTAGTTCTGTTTAAGATGCAATTAGTCTTGATGTGTATTGTGTAATGCAACTAAGGAGGCATAGAAACCATCCTTGACGCTAATCAAAGTCTCATGCTTTCCTTTCTCTACTACAGCTCCGTCTCTGACAACTGCAATTACGTTTGCATTTCTGATTGTAGATAATCTATGTGCCACCACAACTGTTGTCCGATTCAGCATGACAAGGTCTAATGCATCTTGTACTACTTTCTCAGATTCAGCATCTAGTGCACTGGTAGCCTCATCTAGTAGTAAGATCTTGGGGCTTTTAACAATAGCACGCGCAATCGCTACACGTTGCTTCTGTCCACCTGACAATTGGACTCCTCGTTCCCCCACTATGGTGTCATAGCCCTGCATATTACATTGTAGATAAAACAATGCTTGTAGTTTGCAGCTGATTTGTAAGATAATAAACTTGGAAAAAAATGTCCATTGATTGTTGGCTAGCTTACCTCTTGTAAGCCACTAATGAAATTGTGGGCATTGGCAGACTCGGATGCAGCCAGGATTTCAGCTTCTGTTGCATTTCCTTCCTTTCCATATGCAATGTTGGCACGAATTGTATCGTTAAACAAAACTGGTTCTTGGATCACAAGTCCCATTTGTTGCCTCAGCCACTTCAATTGGAGCTTCCAAATTTCAACACCATCGAGAGTAATATGACCCGAGTTAGGATCATAAAATCTTTGCAACAGTGAGATCACGGTGGATTTCCCACTCCCACTTTCTCCAACCAAGGCAACTGTCTGAATTTGGATTTAAAATCATCAATTTGTAAAATAATATGCCAATATGTTTTTTGATTTTCTGTTGTCTTTTAATGGAATGATGAATTGATGAGGACTATGATGAAAATGTACCTTGCCAGAATGAATAACTAGGTTGAGGTCTTGAAAAATCTGAACGTCTGGCCTGGACGGATACCTGAAGCATACATTACGAAGCTCAATATCTCCCTTTACATTGTCCATTGTCATCCCAGACTCATCACTCGGATCAATCTTTGACTCCTGGTCTATTATGGCAAAGATAGAAGCAGTAGCAGCATTGGCTTTAGATGAATCAGGAGCTAAGGAACTCGATTGAGAAATCGTCATAGCAGCCATAGTTAGAGAGAAGAAAACCTGCAAAGCTTGTGATTAATGAGTGAGTCGATAAACTTGACTGCTCGGAAAAATTAGATATGTTCATTACCCGAAAAACATCTAAGAATGTTGTTTTGCCATGCACCACTAGTTGAGCTCCTGCGTAAAAACTTGTTGCGTAGACAGAAAACATCAAGAAGAACGATAATCCGAATCCCATGCCACTGATAATACCTTGCCTTATCCCTGTCCTCATAGGGCCTTCACATTTTGTGTTGTATTGTTGCACCACCTTCTCTTCGGCGCAGAAAGAAGCAACTGTTCTTATACTCCCAACTGCATCGGTAGCAACCTGGCTTGCTTCCTCATACATCATCTGCAATCATGTATTCATGTTAATATAATATTTCAGTACAATTATAAAGATGAAACTCAAATGGCCTTGGTTTAGGTCCTACCTTTGAATCTGCGCTGAACCCTTTCATAAATTTTAATTCCATATATCCTGTGACACCAATAAGAGGGAACAATACCAGGACAATAAATGCCAGCTGCCAACATGCAACAAAAGCAATCACTAAACCGGCAACTGCCGATGCAATATTTCCAATCAGCTGAGCAAGTGCATCACCAACTAGGGAGCGCACTGTGGCTGCATTTGCCGAGAGCTTTGCACCAATTTCGCCACTCCGAGGCTCATCAAACCAACCAATCTCCATGTGAACCACCTTTGTGAAACACATCAATCTAATACGTTCAATTAGCTTGCATCCAGCCACAGAAAAGAAGTATGATCTTACTGGAATCACCAGTAAGGAAGCCAAACCAAGGGTCACATACATTAGTGCCCAAAACTTAGAATCCTTTTTAAGTTGATGAGGTGGTTCATATAATGTTTTGATGGCACTGGAAATTATTAGACCAACAACTGGAAATATCACACCATTGGCTATTGCAGCTGTAGCTCCAATTACTAGCACTGGAATCTCTGGCTTGTTAAGGTAGGCAAGGCGGCGGATAGGAGCCTTTGGAGATTGTTGCATACTTGTTGTAAGGGATTCTGGTTCTTTTGTAACAATATCTACTACCTCAAGTCCTGTGGGAAATCCGAATGGTAGTTTGAATGAGTGGCGGCTGCTACTTCCTGCTCCGGATGAATCATGACTTAAGGATCTTTGCAATGATTTTTTTTTACTGATTTCTGACGTTGTTTGATGGTCTGCAGCTTGTTCTGTGTCTTCACTTAACTCTTGCAAGTGTATAAGCTGAGAGTAGGCTCCATCAGGATCCCTAACTAGTTCCGAGTGTGGACCTGATTAGTCGAAAAATATAACATCAAAACTATATATATATATATCAATCAAGGTGAAAATTTACTATTACTTGCTGCCAAGAATAGTATGTACTTCCAAAACTTCAGCACAGAATTTCCCAAGGATTGTAAGAAAAGTCTATTTCGTACTGTGGTGCTATGAATTTTGAAAATTGGCAATTGAAAATGGAAAATAATCAAATATTTCTCATGATCATGAAAACTAAGTACCTTTCTCCATCACCTTTCCTTTATGAAGAACAGCAATGATATCAGCATTCCTCACCGTGCTCAAACGATGTGCAACAATGAGAGTAGTTCGATTGACCATAATTCGGTCCAATGCCTCTTGTACAATTAGCTCAGTTTCTGCATCCAGTGCACTTGTAGCTTCATCTAGAAGTAATATTCGCGGGTCTTTAAGAACTGCTCGAGCTATGGCAACCCTCTGCTTCTGTCCACCAGACAGCTGAGTTCCATGCTCCCCAACCATGGTGTCCAGCCCCTGAATTCAAAGTTCAAAATTCCAAATCAAATCAATAGTTCTCTACGATCATGAAAATGATTATCATCTTGAAGTCTAATCATATGGGAATAAATAACACAGCAAAAGGAAAGGGTTGCTCTAAAAGTACTAGTAAAATGCACTAAGTAGGTCTCTCATTAGTACCAACCAATTGTACTAAAAATAACATTGAGCTGCAAAGTTAGCATCATAAATGTACTCACTACTCAACAGAGTAGAAAAATGAAATGAAATCCAACAAATTAACACATCTGAGGCTGTAATCAATAGAACAAGAAATTATCCAAAAGAAATGAGACTAAGAGTCCAAGGTTTAGAACCTGAGGCAATTTGTCAATAAACTTAGCAGCATTTGCAAGTACTAATGCTGCTCTTATCTCTTCAGAAGTTGCACCATCCTTTCCATATAAAATATTGTCCCGGATGCTCGATGCAAACAACACCGGTTCCTGGCTGACTAGACCAATTTTTCCTCTGATCCATTTAAGCTGAAAGTCTTTAAGGTTGATACCATCTACGAGAACCTCACCAGCCCATGGATCATAGAATCTCTCTATCAGGCAGATCACTGTCGACTTTCCGCTTCCACTTTGCCCAACCAAAGCTGTAGTTGTGCCACTAGGGATACTCAGAGTCAATCCTTGGAATATTTGTTCGTTCGGTCTGGTTGGATAACTGAAGTAAATATCCCTCAGCTCTATGTCACCATGAATGTCATCCAATACCATTCCTTTTGTATCACAAGCATCTATCTCTGGTTTCCTCTTTATAGTCTCAAACATCTTAAAGGCTGCAGCCTGACCAGCAGCAAATGCACTCATACAGGGAGATACCTGGCCTAGAGACCTGAGACAGTCATACAACACCCGAAAAAAAAGTTTCATTGTGCATTTGGGATAAAATCAGTTCAAGTTTTAATGAAAAGCCAAGATGAAAGCTTACATGGAACCAGCCAGCACAGCAACAATCACATTGACCACAGCTCCTCCTTTATATCCTCGTTCCAATACCATTTTTGCACCAAACCATGTAGCCAAACCATAACTGGATAACATAACCAACATAAACATGCCAAAACCCAATCCGGCTGCCAAGCCTTCATGAACACCAGACTTGTAAGCATCTACAAGATATTTCTTATAGTTTGTTATAGCTTGTGTCTCTCCGGTAAATGATGCAACCTGAGCAGGAAGAAGTTAAGAGGTTATTTTCCCAATATTTATATATGCTTCCACTATTTCACAAGCATGTTTCAACTTGTGACTGCATGACATACAGTTCTGATTGAGCTGATTGTTTGTTCAACTACACTTGCAGCTTTCGCATAGGCATTTTGTCCTCGGGAAGCCATTTTGACTATGATAATGGACATTATTGCTCCGGCTGCCACAAGAAATGGAATAGTGGACATCAGGACGAGGGTTAGAAGCCAGCCTTTGATGAATGCTATGACAATGCCTCCAATGAATGTCGATATTAGTTGTAAAAACTTTCCAACCTGCACAAATTAACCTTTTCAAATCCAGCATTATGTGAACCAAGATGACAAGTACTCCAATTCTTGTGCAGCAGTTCAGTACCTTCTCGCCCATTGCATCTTGTATCAAGACAGTATCACCAGACATCCTCCCAACAACCTCTCCAGTGTTTGTTTCCATATCGAAGAAAGCTACTTCTTGCCTCAATATGGTTTTCAGGTACAAACTCCTTATGCGTGCAGCCTGTCGCTCCCCTGTGGCCATCCAGCAAGCTACCTCTAACAGACAAACACACATGCACATCAGTATGTTTAATTCCTTACGTAGTCTTAGTAATCTTGAGTACATGATATACTTACGGAGGAATGCTGCAACACCAGCCCCCAAAGCCAGGTAGACATATCTTAGAGAGACCTAAAATCGACCATACCAAAAAATAATGAATCAATCTTCAAAGAACAATTTAAGATGGCAAAATAAATATACAAGTCAGGTACCTTGGAAACAACATGAACTATGTCTTTGCTATTGTAATTATATCCAAAAGAATCAGTCAGTTGGCCAAAGAGTATAGTCATAATGGGCATACACAAACCATTCCCAATGGCACCAATTGTGCCGATGGTCATCAATAAGATATCAGTTGAATCTGCAAATGAAAACAGCTTGAGAAATGGAACGGTCTCATTTCCTTTGGTCTTCTTGTTTGAGTCTTCCTGTATCTCAGTGATGCTACAGCTTCTGTTTGCTTTTTCCGCTTTGCTTTCTGATGGTAGTGCTTCATCTTCATCCATATTTGTATTGCCACCCAAGCCATTTTTCTCTGCCATATTACAAACTCCAAGATATCAACAAATGTTGAGATACTTCAACTAGTTACCAGAATATACAGAAAAGTTGTACTAGGACCTGCTCTCAATTTATAAGCAAATTAACCTGGAGAGGTTGAAACAGTGGACATTGGTAAACTGCTAGCCTTATAGGACCACAAATAAACAAAGTTATATTTAAGTGTGAATATTGGAGGCATTCTAAGTCCATGAGCAGAACCCAGAGAAAATTATCATTTAACTTAAGAATTAAGATTAGCATAGCTTAGACACTAAGCTAACATCGGAAAACGAAAGAAAATTCAAGCAGTTCTATGTGCATAAACTATGAAGTTATTCATGCATATGAAGTCATGAAAAATCTGAAACCATGTTTAATACATCCACAAGTTGAGCATCCTTCAAACTTTCAAAGAATACTTCATGTAATATATGTATAAGTAAAACAGAGGCAGAGCCGGGTGTTTCAAATTTAAAAGAAGTCCTCAATCTAATTACAAGAAAGTCAACTGATCAAAATATCAACACTAAGACGTAAAAACAAAGGGCCTCAAGCCATCAGAGAAAGTAGAAACATTGTTCTCCTTCATCTAAACTAATTTAGAATTAGAGACTATTGGCTACAAATAAGGGAAGTAGAACATCGTCTTTTCTTTCTCTCTTTTTTTTTTTTTTTTGGGTGCGAGTGTTCGTCTTTTTAGAAGAGATGATTGGCTGATTGGCTGGTGACCAGGGATGGGGCTGTTGTTATTGGCGGAGGCCATAGTAGTTTGGCCGCGTGGGCTAACTATACAGGTGGCCTGGGTTTTTTAGGATCATGGGCTGGAGTTATATACATTTGAGATTGGGTTTCTTTGATTGGGCTTCGGCTGTAAGTTTTATCTTTTTTTTTTTTTTTGGAAATGTATCTTATTTTTATTTTGTGAGAATTCATTCTCTTTTGGGGAAGGAGTTCATAGTTTCTCAAGTTTGAAATATGTTGCGAAGGGTACCCACACTTTATGTGCCATTTGATTTTCCCATGGGTTGTTTAAAGTAGTTTTGGATGTGCTTCATTATTTTTAAAAATGTTGAATTGCTCAAATAATGGCTCTCCTGAAAGTCTCACTGGAGTAAATCGTTATGCGTAATTTCGTTAATCAATAAAAAAGTTGACATTTTTCAAACAAAAAAAAAAAAACTTTGATATTCAAACTTGGAACTTCTCTAATATTGAGAATCGAAATCCTACTAAATCAATGACTAACTAGTTACATCTATTCTTACTCCATGATCATCTCATTGATAAGAAAACCATGAAATGAAAATGATACTCACATATTGGGCAAGAGGAATGTAACAGATATTGAATCGGTGAGTTGCTTATGATTAAAGAGGTTCTGTTCAGTTGGTCGTGGATTTTCTCTTTGCTTGGACTAATTTATTATAATTTATTATACAAAGAAGTTTTATATTCATTGATTTGAACTGCTTCATCAGTATGCATCTTGTCTAATAATAATTGTGTTTACGATATGTTGAGATTGATAGACCTAAAAGACTAGTGGACACATATGATTAGGTCTTGTCAATAGTTTGCTAGTATTTTGTTTGGTTCGAACTCAATCGGAATTTAATTTACGTTATCATTACTTAGATAAATTTTCGTCATCAAATAGACAAATACCATGACTATCAATCAAATAAAAATACACTGTCATAAAAATTAAAAAAATCAAATCAAAATACACGAAAACGAGAACTGTGAAAACACAACAATGTTCTTTAGGTCCACATATATATAGCTGAATAATTGGACTCAGTTGGGAACTTGGGATACAATTAACATGATGTCTATCAGATCTGAATAGGTTTACTTCAAATGCACCAAGAGCATGTTCACCGGAGTTCAAACTGCAGACATCAGCTGGCGACCCAACAAAATGGCAGACATCAGCTGGGTCCAACTCAGTTGTGGAGGAGAAAATTGCAATACTCCCAATGCTTGTGCATAAAGGAGACTCAAATCAACCAATCATGGGAATACAATCTCCACATGAGTGCCAATTGGACTAACTAACCAGTTTTGTCTTTTGAGCACTTCCATTTTATCTATACAGTAATTAAACTAATTATGTTAGAGAGAAGAAGTCTACACATGCAAGAGTACCAATTTAAAAAAAAAAACCATTATCTCAACACTAAGTAGAGAATGAAAATCCACATTAGCAATACACAAGAGCTACAAGGAGTACGAGAAAACTTATTTCTTATAAAGTGCACAAGTCAACGTGCATAAAACAACTAAAAGCGACCTATTAAATCAAAAGTATCTTAGGGTCTTTTTTTTTTTTTTTTTTCAAGATCGACCTTGTCTTTGCAATAGATGATCCTTTTTCACATACTCTATCATCATTCAAAAACACGGCACCACTACGTCTGTCCTAAACCTCTCATTTCCATATATTGTAGATCCCAACTACATCATTTAGAGTGGTGAATAGAAATTATAGAATCAGATGTCCACTAGCACATTTTTTATATTTTCAGAGTAAACGACTAAACAATCAGGATGGAACGTACTATGGAAGGGTGGCGCATATAGAAGAGCTCCTTTATCACCCTTTATATTTATAGAACCACATTGGACATGAAAGTCTTATAAAGCCAGTTTTGCATATTGAAGCATGGCAAACAGAAAAATTTCAATCAAGGTCGATCAATTTTAAGGACTTTTTACTACTGCTACTAATTAAACCGGGAATCCGGGCAGTTATAATCATTTATAAGGGAACCCATTGCCGATTAATGCACCAACTCTTTTGAGATTAGGATGATAAGGATAATTAGATTACAAGTTTTGGCAACTACAAAGACTAAATTAAATTAGTCCCACCAATAGTTTCATACCAAAATAGAAACAAAGAAAAAAATGTAAAACAAGAGATCGACGACCGGTAATTTCTTTTCTCTCTCGATCCATTGATTGAAACAGCCATGCCAGAGAAGATGGTGATCAATGCACAAATTCTAAAACTGCAAAGTAGGCGATCAACACCGGAAGGGACACCATCATTCCAAATATTACTCTGCACGCCATCAATAAGCAAATGTAAGTACTACATTTAACTTGGAAAAATAAAACAGAACGAAAAAAGTTGATGAAACTTAAATAGATTCCAATTAATTTCAGATCGAGATCACATACGCGGTGCTCAAAACTTCTGCATGGAGTCCATATTCTTTGGCATATATGAAGGAGGTAATCGATTGTGGCAATGCTGCCTGAAAAATAAATTAATCAGCAAACTATATAAAAGTGATGTACGTAACATAAGTACATAACATGTATAGTAGCTTATCAACTAGGGAAGACTAATGTGCATTTCATCATGTATAACATTAGTGATTAAGCACGAACGTTTAGTGGGGTTGATTTCAATTAATTTTGTTGTTGTTTGGCCAACAAGAAAGTTACCACCATTTTAAAAACTCTGTGCTGCATGTTGAGAGCTAGTCAGATCCGACCACTATGTCACCAATTAAGAATTTCCCTAAATTGAAAACCACAATGGGTTACTGATAAATTAGCTTAATTTTATATAGTGTCTAATCTGTTCTCGAAATATTCCAGGCTAAGCATGTATCCACTGTTCACAAAATGACGATGATATGATATTAGGGATCGAATATGTGTTGGTGGTATCAGTGGAGAAGGAAATATTTACTATATACTACCATATATATAGCTCAGCTTAGCCACCTAATTTGCTTGGCAGCTCATGGAGCGGAATGGAACCACCACCCCCTTTTTTAGGTCATGGAACGGAATGGAATGACATATATTCCATGAGAAGGTATGAGATATATGTTGTTATACCTATATACTACGATTCTATGAGGATTGAAAGATATACGAAGTCATATGATCGATTTCGTTCATTACCTGAATGATAGCAACACGTAAAACATCACCATGCAAGCCAACAGCGATAGAGCCGATAGCCATGGCTGCCGGTCCGGCAGTGAACCTCAAAATCATCCCTATTATCGCTAGGCTCGTCCCACAAGCTACGAATTTCTCTTGCAGTGCCATGAAGATACCTACACCCACGATCACACATAAATTATAAGAACATATTAATTGTAATTTGTAAGCAAAAAGTTTATCATGCACTATTTTGTTAATGCTTTAGATAATAAAATATTGACTTCGAAGTGCAAAGGGACTCGATAGAGATCAAAAATCGTTTCTGAAAATGTGAATAACTGCTACGTACATATGAAATTAAATGTTCTCTCATGTGATTGAGTTTAGTATTAGTACTCACCCATGCTAAACATGGCAGTTCCGGTACCAGCCTTCGACATGATTAAAACAGATCCCTCCATAATGCTTGGCAACTCAATATGCCACCTGCAAATATTCACCAGTCAGTTTGTAATCTATTATCTATTAAAACGAAAACCCTAACACTAGTCAAGTATTACTAGTGCCCTAGTAATCTATTATCTATGATCAGTGCATGAATATTTTTACCTGTTTGCTATAAAAGCCCAAGCAATTCCAACGAAAACAGCATAAGAGTTGGGATTCATCCCAAGTTTGAGCCACACACCCTTCATCAAAGACCAGTAATAATAAGAAGGTGAAGCCAGAGTGCTCTCGTTCGTGCCATCTAAATCTTTCCCACCTTGCTCAACTGATTGAACCCGGGTATCATTACTCGACCCCGAAGAAATGTCTAGCCCCGTCCTTCGAAATTCCAAGACGAACAGAAGCACCGTGAGCCATACGATAGCTTGCACCACCGAAGACTGAACTACCAGATCAACAGCCATCGGGCCGTACATAGCTTTCATTAGGGGCACTCCAACGACAAGTGAATTAGTTAAAGTGCAGAGAGAGAAGCTTGTTATTGACCAACTATAGCTTCCCTTGCTACTACACTTTGCCCAAAACGCGAGCACAACCACGATTATGAGCTTGGAAATGGCATCGGCCGCGATGAAGCGGTAGTTCCACTCGAAAGGATCGACGTGAGCAGTGAATTCGAACGTGAAGAGTGGGAGGGTGAAAAAGCAAACAAAGCGGTTTATGGCTCCGCACTGCTCAGGAGTGAAGATGTGCCACCACCTGACGGAGCCAAACCCTAAAATGAGTGCAAAGTAGAGTGGTGCCATGGCTACCACCACCTTGTAAACATCTTCCCATCCTATCATGATTTTCTTAATATCTTCAAAGCACTAGCTAGGTATAGCTACTAGTACTGCGAAGGAATTAAACAAGAGCACTATAGCTAATTGGCAATGTACATGATCGAAGTTGGGTATTTATATGTGTGCGTGGTGTACATGCAGCTGGGACAAAGCAAACTTTGTTATTTTCTCTGGTTTATTCTTTTTTTCTTTTAGGAGGGATCGATGTTATTGGAAAGATGATGTAACGTGCAGTATAAGTGATCGAACGAGAAACGCCAAAAAAACACAAATTATTAGTTTTAGGGTCAATTACTCAGTCTCTACTTGCATATGGAGGAGGGCCATCGAACTATAAACTTTAGATTTGATTTATTATGTAAACGTGATAGATTACCGCTGCACCGAAATTAAGCGTGCAAAATTTAAATCTCCATTAATTTTTGTAGTCTATACAGTCTAATTCGAGGGTTAATAATGCAAAGAGAGTTATCATAAAAGGGTTATATTATGTGCTTGAAAACTGTTATACAGTGTTACTAGAAAAAAAAAAAAAATCTTGCTAGTTAAGAAATGCTTAAAACTATCAAAACCTAGTTGAGATCCAGCTAGCCCCGAAAAAACTTGCAGGGTCCATGAATCTTGAAATTTTGGTGACGTCGGTCAAAACCTTTTCTTGAAACAGTTATCGAATTGCTTTTTATTAAACATATGTACATATAATTCGGTCAGAAGTTATTCCAGAATTCAAACGCATAGGTTATGAGATTAGTGCATGCTCCACTAATTATGTGGATTGCAGCAAGAGATAGAGAGCTGCAGGTAATAGAGGTGGGTGTATATGGTATTCGATATATGCCGTGGATTCTTGACATGAATTTAGTTTTGCAGCTGTTATCGAGTGCTTCAGATTGTAAAGTTGCTTTCACAGAATGAGCTTGTGTTATAAACGGTCGGCATATATTGATCTTTTTATTTATAGAATATAAGGAACGGTAGAGGTCCATCATTTATTCCCCCCACCTTTGCAAATTGGTTTATTTTTTTCTTATTGCCAAATTGGTCACTTATATCTAGCTTTTTGTCTCTTAGAATTCAGAAGCGGATTTATTCAGACATTAAATTGTTTTCAGGTGATGCTGCAATAATGTGACAATTTGCTGCATAATATAAAGCTCAATCAGTACATAGATACCAATTATGTGGTAATATTGGCAAGCACATATCAATTACAATTTTATCATCCAGAACATATATACGCACTCCATTAATGAGCATATGGAATATGTTCCACTTTTTTCCCCCCAGATAATCAAGCCTTTGCTTAAATTCAAATCTTTGTTTTTCATGAACGTACACAATTTGAATCACCCACCCACAGTCTGTATGTGCTCTCCATTGATGGGATGTGAGATATGCTTATTGTGGCACGCATTGATTTCTCATGGTGGAGATAGTTGGGTAAGTTGTTGCTGTTTCCTCCTTCGGCAACTAATTGGATGGTTTAGGTTTTAGGATGTTTGCTATAATATTCTCTAGTCCTTTAATGTAAACGTACGTTCCATTTGAATGAGCCATATATATATACGTACTTGAGGCCTCAATGCCACTAAATTAAATTAAGTTGAGTGACAACTATAGACTTGGTGTGTTGCAACATGTGAACCAGATGTGATCCATCATATAGCTAAGGAATAAGGTTTATTTCTGTTTATACGTAAGCATATTCACTCTCATGTTCATATAGCTAGCTTGACAATTTTGGTCCACATATATATATATATATATATATATATATATATATATGTTGATTAATTAAGCAAAAGGGTTTTTGTCTTCTATGTTCAATTTGCTTTATATTCGATGCATGCATGGTTCTTTAATTCTTTTCTCTATTGGCTTCTATTCATTCATCTATTTGATTTTGATATATAAGATCTTAATAAATGATTCAATTACAAGCCCCACAGGTTTCCTAAAAAAGTATAAAAATTGTCTTTGTCAATTGCAAGGACTTCCACCTATCAAAATAATAATAATAATTGCAAGGACTTCCACAATATATTCAAACATGTTATTGTACGTATATCTAATTATAGCTAATAATAAGTCAACAACATGCAACATGTTTATGTACATATAGTGATTTGCTTAGTCATCCATCATACATAAAAGTCGGGTTCGATCACTTATTTTTTTCCTTGGTTTAAAAGTTCTGCTGGTTTGTGATAAAGTGATAATTAAACAAGCTACTTAGAGTAACTCCAACAGTTTTCTTATAGTTTGATTTTTCTCTACTTTAGAGAAAAATGAGCATCTTTTGCTCCAACAGATTCCCTATAACTATCCCTATTTTAGGGAAATTGAGGAAAGAGAAAACCAAATTCCCTATATTTACAGCAATCTCTAAAAATTTAAGAAAGAATATGAAGATTTTAGAGTGTTTGGACCCAAAAGGAGCATTTTGGCTTGACAAGGCACGTCTTGGAGAAATTGAGCCAATGTCAGTGGCTCAAGCTATACATTGTCGACAAGTTCGAAATATATATTTAGAGGCTAAATAAAGCCTACTATGGAAGTATGAAAAGTCAACTTTAGCATATTTTCCTACTTCGGCTAGGAGAAACCGAGCTAGACAAGGAAGGAGGGGTGGCAGACTAACCAAATGAAATCGAAATGAGCTGAAACTTTCCAGATCCATTCTAGACAGCCCAAAAATCATTTCTTATGAAGAGTGCAAGAGCTTTTTTTTTAGTGGAAGGCCTTCAAACAATCAGCCCAATTTTCTACAGAAGCAAAACTGGAAAACTGGACCTGTAAGAGGTCCAGCAGCATTTTCGGCCCAACCGCATGGAATACAAATCTGAAAATTTGTCAGGATGATCTACACTCATAGTGGAACATTTCATATGAAGAAGTCGAAGGCATATAATGAAGTCTTGTTGGAGAAATAATTGAAGGAATAAAGGGGCAGAAACTGACCTAAAAACAACTCAATATTCACATGTTCATGTTTCCTACCACATGAAGAAAGCTAGATACTTTTCTCTTTTTCCTTGGATAAATTTTTCTTCTACAATCTCTTTAATAGATCATCATCACTTCCATGTTGCTGCACCTTCATGCTTTGCTTTCATTTCATCATTTCTCTATCTTTTCCATATTTTACAAGTGAACTTAGATCCACTTTCATTATTTTTCTTCCACTCATCATTTCACTCTTCTTTTTCTTCCCTATATAAACATCTTCTCTTCTCATTCTAAGACACACATTCACAACATCAAAACATCTCTAAGATGATCTAAGTTCTCTCTAGAGCAACCTCTCTAAGAGCAACTCCTCTCCTTTTCTTTCTCTTACCGGTGATCACACTCCTAGTCCTAGTCTTCTCAGAAGCCGACTTTCAGTGCCACCAAACCCTCTGTCAACGTACTTCGGTCCTAGTCTCCTCGGGAGCCGACGGTAGTGCCGCGACCAAACACCAACACACACACATTCACAACATCAAAACATCTCTAAGATGATCTAAGTTCTCTCTAGAGCAACCTCTCTAAGAGCAACTCCTCTCCTTTTCTTTCTCTTAGCGGTGATCACACTCCTAGTCCTAGTCTTCTCAGAAGCCGACTTTCAGTGCCACCAAACCCTCTGTCAACGTACTTCGGTCCTAGTCTCCTCGGGAGCCGACGGTAGTGCCGCGACCACAACGGTTACCGAACCAGCCAAGCAAGGGTAACGCCCTAGCAACCCAGCCAAGCTAAAGTCACGCTTTAGCAAGTTCTCCTCATTTCCCAGTGGTTCTCGCTCTGCTCGATCTACAACATCGAGTATCGATTTGGTGATTTTCAAGAAGCTCAGCAAAAGTCCTCACCACGAGGCACAAAGAATCCCACGACGAGGTTGGTGCTCTCCTCATCCACAATTGCTTGAAAGAAGTCAGGTCAAGGGACATCCCCGACGACCGCACCCGAACGGTGCTGGCACGCCCGCACAGAAAAGAGACTGTTGACCAGCCGCAACAATTCTGGAGCCAAACATAGAGATTACTCTAAAATAAGGAATATGTTAGAGTTGAAGAAGATAAAAATATGCTAAAACTTTGACTTTTGCTTATTATACAAAAATTATAGGGAAGTTGTTGGATTTACTCTTATATAGGAACAAAGTTAAAATATGTACGTAAAATGGCAAATATCGAAAAGGCTGGCTAGCTAGCTAGGAAATTAAATATTTGCATAGTTATACTAGAAAAAAGATCGAGGGGCTAGATCGCTCAGTCTAAAAGAACGCCTCAGTTTCTGATTGCCATGCAACACATAAACATATGACTAAACATGTAATGTTTACCAATTAATAAATCAAATCGAAACTTAGTTAGATCGACTGAGTGCCACTGAACTGTTATATATATATTATATATATATATATATATATATATTATATATATATATATTATATATATATATTATATATATATATATATATTATATATATATATATATATATATATAAAATAATGTTTAATGACGTGTCTACCAGCCTGCATGTAAGTTAGTTGAGTGACATAAGCCATCTTTTGAAAGAAGATGATGTGTGTGGCTATACATATGTGAGGGTCCCTAGTGAGGTCTAAGAAGGAGATCGAGGTCTGATTTTGGTTCAAGCAGTAAATATGATACTGCAAGGTGACTGGTATGTACGTACGGGGGTGACATTTCGATATGTAACACTGTTAATTGGTTAGTTAGACTCGAATCCTACCTAGCAAACTGCATACAGCATATATAGATGATGTGGTTTGGTGAAATCTTCAGCTTCTGGCTGAAGCCCTAAACCTAGAGCAAAAAGAGCTGTCTGGCCAAAAAAAGGTTACCTTTTCCAGGTAAGACCTACTTACTATGAATTCGAAAACAGAGCTAGAGACCAGTATTCATTTTCTGCACTTTACACGCTTAGCATGAAATCAATTAACAGCCATATTAAAAAGCCTGGGATATTAGATTTCTGATATTCGTTCTATTGTTTTGCACGGGACTCCAATAAACCAAGCTCCATAGCTAACTGTATGTTTCCACGTACTAATATGCATTTCGATCTGTTTGTTTAATGTGATGGATGAATTGGTACATTCCCACTACTCTCCACAACACGAAGATTGTTGGTTTTGTATTATATATATATACATGTTTGTATATGTCTGACCGATCATGCATATTAATTTGTTCTAGTTCCCTCCATATATATCTTTATAGGCGTGCTTAATATATATTAATTTCCATCCATTATCCAATAGCGACCGAGGACAAGATGAATGAAGTGCATGCAATATGGCCAGGAACCACCACCAAATATATTGTTTGCTGCTTGCTAGTACCCAAAGAACAAATTCGGGAAACGTGTGTGGTTGCTAACATCACAAATGTTACATGTCTTGGTGACTGAGATGGGAAACACTTTTGGACACTACCTATTAAAACATTGGTATTATTCTATATTTCTATACGAATCCATACATATAATGGTATAAATACATTATACGGCCGGGGAGGCTGTAAATAGAGTCTCCCCAAATTTGGGGACTAACCCTAATGTTTTCATAGTGTAATTCGAAATTAGAAATCAATTATTCTCTGGCTTCCTATGCACGAATGCCTCAAGCAAACAGTTAAACTGGACATCATTTAGTTGATTCTCATTTAGAGTTGTATTGACCATTATTCTCATGAACTGGTACGCAGAAGACGACAATTTCGAAGACTAATTAACTGGCTAGAGTTGTTCATGCCACATTGACAAGCATATGTATTGAAGCAAAAGGTGAGTAGCCAGCCTAGCTAGCTTTGCATTGAAAGAAGGAGATAGAAGATAGCTATACTATAAACATGGGTTTGATTTGACAAAGTAATATAAGAATAGATGCATGGATATTGCTGGTAGAGGAGAGAGATTTGTGGATGCATCAGGAACTGTAGCAATCCGAAGAATCACCTGATGATGAACCAAGTGAGGTAATTGGTCGATTGATCTTCATGGCATATATATCTATCGAAATATAGGCATCTGATGATGATTTAATATTATTCGATCCGTCAAGAATTATCGATCATCAGCATTTTAATTCACCAAGACACCAAGCATATATTATGATATTATCTATCTGAATCTCCCTCCTGATTGGTATATAATAATATGCCACAAAGCATCAACTGGAAGCTCAGAAACTCAATGCTTAATTTATGTCCATGCCTTTTATGCAACATGTCAAGCTGGCTAGCTCATGAAGCCAGTGGTTCAGTTTCAACTTTCAAGAGTCGGCATTTTCACTTTGGGTCGTTGAATTTAAGCCCGATATCTTTGGGTTCATGTCTTGATAGGTTCTCTAGGCCCAATGTGAGTTTGGATCAACGTTCCAAATTACCATAGTTGGGGTTTATGCAACTCTCATCAAATAAGCAAGATGAAGTAACCCATCCTTAAAGACGAAGACAATAACAGAGCCTCTTATTTAAATATTAATATGGGTGAATTCTTGCGTCTAGTGGTAAGTGCTTCTCCAACTCATGTGTTCAAAGTGCTAAAAGGGCAAAAAATAGCCCAATTAATCTCCAACCTATAATGTTAAGAAGCAAAGTGTCAAATTTGAGGGACAAAAGTGAGGTTAAAGGGCTAAAAATAGCCCTAAGGGAGCCATTCGGCCCTTGGGAGAAGTTGGATCAGAAGCATGTTGGCCCACGTCTGGTAGTGGAGGGCGTTGGGTAATTTTTTTTTTTTGTAACTTTTAAGTTTTAAATGCTTTTGTCATGAATAAAATAAATATTAAAAATATGATTTCAGTTTTATTCCATTTCAAAATTAGCTAAAGATATTTTTAATTATCTTTAAAAAAAATACAACCAAAAAAATATTTTTTATCATAAAAAATATTTCAATTACTATAAGTCAATTGACTTTAAAAAATAAGCGTGCGCGCGCGCGCACACACACACACATATATAACATATCCAAAACATGGCCGGTCCTGAAAATTAAGAGGGCTAGTGCAAAAATTTAAGTAATGCCTTATTAATCACTATCTCAATTAGAAGAACTAGGAAAAAATGTTTGGTGTAAATAAAAGAAAAAAATGGTGGAGGCCAAAAAACATAAACAAGGAAGGAAAAATAGAAAGAAAGAAAAAAAGAAAAAAGAAGAAAGTCAAGAAACATGACACAAGATCGAAGAAGAAAGTAGATAGGCCTTAGGAATGAAAAAAACAAAAAAGGCAAAGAAAAAATTAAATAGAGCTAAGCACCCATGCATGGATTTTGAACCCGAGACCAATCAAGCCTGACAATTTATGATAGAGTTGCCAACTGAACTAAACAACAATTTAGCAAGTTTTAGCGTTCTTGACATATATATTTATCTAAAGCCATTATAAAATTGAATTTAGAGGCCTTCGAAAACCATAGGCCTTGTGCGGCTGCTCCATTTGAACACCCTGATAGGAGCATTTTAATGTGGTATTTTAATAGTTAATTCCTCACATTTTGCTTAGTTAATTCCTTAACGAATCGATTTTTAACTCAATTTCTATTTTCTTAGGTACATTGGAGTAAATGATGGTGAAATGAGCATTATGTCCACACTTACCTACAAATGGTGGAGATAAAATTGAAGTAAATGAGTAGGAAATCCATCATCATCATCACCCAAAAATATTCCATGTTTTAGGGTGTAATCATCATGTTTTCTCCATCATTTCTCACACTAATCCACTATCATCATCACCCAAAAACATTCCATGTTTTAGGGTGTAATCATCATGTTTTCTCCATCATTACTCACACTAACATACTCCACTTTCATTATTTTTCTTCCACTCATCATTTCACTCTTCTTTTTCTTCCCTATATAAACACCTTCTCCTCTCATTCCAAAACATCTTCCTTCATCCATTTCATCTTCTTGTCTCACCATTTCCTCTCCATTTTCCTTAGTCACCATTTCCCACCAATTCCTTCATCCATCTCATCTCCTTGTCTCACCATTTCCTCTCCATTTTCCTTAGTTACCATTTCCAACACACATTCCTTCATCCATTTCATCTCCTTGTCTCTCCATTTCCTTTCCATTTTCCTTTTCCATTCTCTAGTTGCAAAGTTCTGCATTTTCAAGCAAGGAGAGGAAGAAGAAGAAGGAGCCGTGAAGATCATAGCCTCCATCATCCACCTTGAAGGCTTGCTTCCAAGATTCAAGATTCCAACGTTCAAGCTCTCCATCTCCATCTCCCCTCACGGTGTAATTCATTCTTTTTCCTTGTAATGATCTTTTGTTTTCCTTGTTTGATTTCGTATGAACTTGTTTCTAGCTAACAATAATGTTTAGGGCAAAGTTTAAGCCCAATTTCTATGTTTAAATAAAGTTTTCGAATTCTATAATTGTGATTCTAAGTTGCTTATGTGAGTTTGTTCGATTAAATTTGCTTTACAGAAAACTTTTATATGTTTATCTTATTTGGGTCGACACTTATAGGATTTGCATGTAATTGGTGCTAGGTTTAAGAACATGAAATCGACTTTTCGTTTTGTGTAACTTGAATCAAAAGTAGTAAAGGTTCTGGACAAGAATCGAATTTAATTGAAGAGGATTGCAATTAGGTGGACTTTTCCATAACTAAGTTGTACACTTGAGTTGATAGCCTTTCTCTATGTCTAATGCGTTGAACATGTCATGATTGACTAGCTTTCTAGGGCTTGATTGCATGTTTGATAGGATTAATCTAGGTGCTTTCGCTTAGGTTAATTAGCATTGAAAAGTAAAATATGGGAAATCATTTGCTTTCGAATGTTTCACATGATCAACTCCTCTCTCATGACTTGGAAGAACAATTATAGGGTTTGAATCAAATTTGATTACATGGAATTGGTTTTGATCTTTGTTCCTTGCGTTCCACCCTTGTATATATGTTTTTACGTTTTCTTTATTTTATTTATTTTAATTTTAATTTTAAGAATCCTAATCCCCCCCTTATTTGTGTTTACTTGTATATATTTATTCTTTATTTTATTTTTGTAAATAATACTTTATTTTTAATTCTTTATTTGTTTATACAATTGTATATATTTATATTCTTTATTTTATTTTTGTAAATAATACTTTTCTTTATTTGTTACACAATTACAGGTGTACCCTCAATCCCCGGAATAGAACGATCCCTATTTGCTTATACTACTAACGATATTTCAGGGTTAAATTATGCGCTTCCCAAAAGCGCATCAATTTTTGGCGCCGTTGCCGGGGATTGAAAAATCACTTGCTAAATTGTGTCATTTATTGTATATATTTGTTGTATATAAATTGTTTAAAACTTAGTTTAAATTAACTAGAATATTATTTATATTATTGAACACGAATTTTAATTGTAGGTTGTAAATTGAGAGGAATAGGTGAAGTCTCTTTTGTTAATATTGGCCTAAACCCCTTATTGGTACCTAGCTCAGGTCCCTTAAGGTTGAGGGCGGCCTTTATTAACACTTGTTGAACTGTCTTCACACTTATGAACTTTTTCATCTTAGTAAGCATAGCCTATGTGGAATGGTGTCTAGGAAGGGGACAACGTTCATGACGGGTTTTTGAATCCAGAAGTGCTTGCAAATGGGCCTAAACCACTATGTGGGAGTAGCTCATGCCAAAATGGATTTTTCCTCTCGTGTTCGTCCTCCCCCACCTGGCCATTTCAGTAAGGTTGCCCAAACGATTTGAAAGGGAGTTTGTGTCTAGGCGACTATACTTGGGCCGCACGTTCACTTGATTTACCGCTTGGAATTTGATTCGATATCAATAATGTTTATAATAAAAGAAATACTTGTGAATACTCTATACGTGTAAATTATTTTGTTGTTTCACACTTTAAACTTGTAAAAATACTTTTCACATTTTATACTCACTTGAGTACTTAACTTGTGTCTTATGTACAATATACTTGTTAATACTTGTAGTTTGTAATTAATAGTTATACTTGTTTTTATTTTGTATTTCTTTGTTAATTATAGTTACTAACTTTATTTAATGTAGGTACCGTCTGGCTGCAAGACGTAAAATACAAGCGCTACTTGGGAGGCAACCCAATTCAGAATATAATCATATTTGCTTTCTCTTTCCCTATTTCTTTTTATTTTTCATTTTTTCTCTATTGTTTTTATTTTAGGATTTGTTTTCGTAAATGTCTTCTATCTATGCTTACTTATTTCATTGCATGTTTTTAATTGATTACATTGAGGATAATGCAATATTTAAGTGTGGGGGAAGGGATTTATATTTTTGTCTTTCATTTTGAGTCCTATATATTTTATATATATATATATATATATATTTTTTTTTTGTTTGTCTTTTATTTTTGAGTCCTATATTTAAAAAAAAAAAAAAAAACTGCATTAATTCAGTCTTATTAAATTCAGCTATTTACAAAAAAAAAAACAAAAAAACAAAAAAACAAAAATAATAATAATAATAATAATAATAATACTCTAAACTAAGCCATGTCTGCATCTTTGTAGGAGTTGAGGCTGAGCTCAAGGGAAATGCGAGAGTCACCGCCATAGCTGCTACCTCCCTCGGAAGTAGTCTTCATGTTGCCAAAGATGTCCTCACCATGCATGGGGAATAGTGGAAGGGTTTCAATCTCCTGGTGATCTCCTCCTCGTTGTTCCATGAAAGATTGTCCTCCTGTTGTGCCAAAGGAGGTAGTACTGGTATTAGTGTTGAAGGGTGAGGAGGAATATGGGTCAACACCATAGCCGACACGTGACCCAAAGTTTAGATCAATGGATCTACCATCATCAGTAGAACTAGTGGATCCAAAATTGAGATCGAGAGATCCACCAACCGGAACGTTCCGAAATTCCTTCAACTTCTGCCTCTCACGAGCCTTGAGGTTCTGGAACCAAAAGAAGACGTTTTTGTCCTCGATCTGCCCATACTGTTTCAGATGAAGGCAGATCTCTTGAATCTGCTCTGGAGTTGGGTACTTAAAACCCTTATCATAGTAAAGGCCCTTGAGGATTCTTAGTTGAGGCGGTGTGGGAGCCCACCGGTTATTAGTCCCGGCTGCTTGGTTGTTTCCTCCATCCTCGATTTGTTGCTGGGTCTGTTGCTCCATTAGTTGCAGAGTTTGTGGTTCCATGTTGATGAAGAAAGGATTTAAGTTTCGAAAGAAAGGCTGAAGGGTTGAGAGAGAAAGACTGGAACTCGGAAGAATTTTCTTTTGGAGTGAACAGTCGCTCAGAATGCACCTATTTATAGAACGAGTGAGCAGATCTCCACCGTTGGATCGACGATCTCTGAGATTAAATCTAAGCGTTGGATTAAAGTCACCCGAAAACACGGAAAAGCTGTTGGCGCGTGGAGGACACGTGGGGGAACCAAACGAATCTCGAGGAGCTGTGACAGACAAGCTACAGCCGAAAGAAGGTTTAATTGCCATGAATCAAGGAAAAGAAAGGACGCGTGGGAGAATCAAACAAATCTCGAGGATCCGTGACAGACAACCTATAGCCGAAAGCATGCCATAAATCCAGGAAAAGAAAGGAATATTTACACGTGGGGGAGTTTCTTGGGCCGTGAACTGTCATAACTCTTCTCCTTCCCGGAGAAGCTTTGTTAAAACCGTGTGCCTGTTGAGATTTCTACCCTATTTTGTGCTTTACATATACATCCTTTTTTGTCTCCTCCAGATTTTACTAAGGTTTGTCTAAGCGTGCAGTTTCAAATTCCTTCTACTTCCTCATGGCTCGAACCAAGGTTACTCCTCGCAGGGGCGTCAATCAACACTGTATTCTCTCTTTGGAGGAAGAAGGTCGTCAAGCGGCCACTAGAGCTGGGCTTACTCGTCCATGGGACCATCGTCCTATCCGTGAGCGTACCCGCAGTCCCCCTCCTCTGCCTCGTCGCTCTCCCAGACTGCATCCCGGAGAGTCTTCTTCCTCACCAGCTGCTCGTGCTCCTCGGCCTATGGCCACCCTGGAAAGCTTGTCGGATTTGATTGATGATTTGCGTTCCTCTCTCCGCGATGGTATTATGGTGACAGATTGGAGAGTCAATTGCATGATCGATTACATCTCTGAGATGAACTGCTCTTTGATCCGCTGTCACACTGCAATAAACAAGCTTGCTCAGGAAGTCAATAACTTGCAGAGTTATCCTCCTGGGTTTCCTCGCAAGGACGCTACTGCATCACAACATGAGGACCCACCTCCGAAGGCTGAAACCAGCAAGAGGGCTGCCACTCGCCCGCATACCGCTCCTCCAAAGGAGTAAATGGAGGTACAAGTCTAGGCTGAAAGACTTTAAACATTAAGCGCTGCATGGGAGGCAACCCATTTCAACCGTAGCTGTGGAGGAGACATCAAACGCAGATTTGCTTTCTTGAACTCTTCCTTCTATTTTATTTTCATGAATTTTAAGTTGTTTTAGGTTTCGTTGTGTTAACTTTCTCTTCTATGCTTGATTTATGCTTTGCATGATTTATATTTGTTTGTACATTGAGGACAATGCATGAATTAAGTATGGGGGAAGGGTTATTGCTTTATTGTGTTTTTAGTAGTTAGTATATAAAAAAAAATGAAAAATAGTTGATGTTGGATTGTGTTTTTATTGTGTTTTTAGTTGATGTTGTGATACACTAAGGTATATTGGATTAAACATAGTCTTGAAAAATGGTAGCTGTTTCAGTCCCATTGCACATCGAGACTCCCTGTTCCCGTACCTAAGTGTTGAAATTAAATTAAATTGTAAAAAAAAAAAAAAAAAAAAAAAAAATTGTTGGTTTTAGAGTGTTTTTGTTTGTGTGTTTGAGTCTTAGGATGCTCCTAACGTCTAGGATGAACATGTCTCCGAATTCATGGCTGAAGGTTTTCACAATCAAAATAGGACTTAATTGAATTCTGTGGTTAATCGACATTGTGATGCTTGTATGAAGATTTGAGATAGGATTGTAACGTGGTTCATTAAGCATGCTAGGATTAAGTCTGATTCATTTGACCCAAGTGAGTTTTTGTGCTAAAATACTTTCTTTTCGAGTGCTTATTGATAATTCTAGAATTTCGTGGCTGTATTTGCAAAACCTCATCATTGTTTGGAAATCCAATGATCATGTGCCATAGATTTTAATGGACTAGAGAATACTAGAACTCGACTGTTGTGACTGTCAAAACTTGTATGCCATAATATGCACTGATCCTGGATAGGATAGAAGGCATTAGGGTAACCACCAAAGCCAAACAAGCATGTGTCCCCAATTGTGCCCGTCGTGGGACTCCTTAGAATGAACCCCTTTGAGCCTACGTTGAAAACCTTTATTTCATCACCCTCACTACCCTACCATGAGCTTAGTACAGGATATCTCTACCCTTGTCTTAAGGACTTAGTAGAGCATGACATAGTATGTAGGGGTGACGATGAAAGACAAGTATGGGGTGGGAAAAATCCAAGAAAAAAAAAAATTTTGCCTTGAAAAAAAAAATAAAGAAAGAAAGAAAGAAAAGCGGCAAAAGAGAAGAAAAATTGAAAAGAAAACTCTTGGGAAAATGTTGAAGTGTGGTTTTGGACTTGCAAATTTGTAGAAGGCTCAAAGTTGAAAATTATGCCTTTGTCCATTCCCATGTTGGTTAGAGTGAAGGTTTGGCCCAAAACAATGATATTTGGTCTACAAAAATGATGACATAAGGTGGTCCTTATATGCTCTGCTAGGTCCTTAGGATTTTTTTTGTATCCTTAATCTTCATTTCGAAAACCCTAGCTTAGCCCCATTACAACCTGTTTTAAGTGCTGACTTGATCCTTGAGATGGGCAGTCTTTGGTTAGTGGAGTCAGTTACGCAGTCGAGCTTATGGTTTAGGTCCATTTGTGCACTTAGTCATTTCATGAGGTCTTTAAAAATTCTTCACAAAATGCTTTTATTGATGAAATATGCAAGCTGTTTGTTGCCTTACAATTTGTTCTCTTGCATATACTTGAGTGTGAAGCTTTTAAGCATAGCCATTTCTGAGAGAAAAATCGAGAGTATGCCCTGTGAGTTTGGATTGGACTTGTTCGAAACATGCTATCATTCACTGTATAACTTAAGTTCTCCATATCTTACTTAGTCATATGAGTGTCACACGTTTATTAACTTTGGAATTATCTATGTGATTTTGATTAAGTGTTTAACGTGAAAGCCATGAGTTTGGAGTCTCTGAGACAACAGTTAGGAGCAATAGAGTCATTTACTTACTTTTTGTTGAGTCTTTATTTTGTTTTGTGTTTTGATTTTGCTAAGGGACTAGCAAAAGCTAAGTGTGGGGGAATTTGATAGGAGCATTTTAATGTGGTATTTTAATAGTTAATTCCTCACATTTTGCTTAGTTAATTCCTTAACGAATCGATTTTTAACTCAATTTCTATTTTCTTAGGTACATTGGAGTAAATGATGGTGAAATGAGCATTATGTCCACACTTACCTACAAATGGTGGAGATAAAATTGAAGTAAATGAGTAGGAAATCCATCATCATCATCACCCAAAAATATTCCATGTTTTAGGGTGTAATCATCATGTTTTCTCCATCATTTCTCACACTAATCCACTATCATCATCACCCAAAAACATTCCATGTTTTAGGGTGTAATCATCATGTTTTCTCCATCATTACTCACACTAACATACTCCACTTTCATTATTTTTCTTCCACTCATCATTTCACTCTTCTTTTTCTTCCCTATATAAACACCTTCTCCTCTCATTCCAAAACATCTTCCTTCATCCATTTCATCTTCTTGTCTCACCATTTCCTCTCCATTTTCCTTAGTCACCATTTCCCACCAATTCCTTCATCCATCTCATCTCCTTGTCTCACCATTTCCTCTCCATTTTCCTTAGTTACCATTTCCAACACACATTCCTTCATCCATTTCATCTCCTTGTCTCTCCATTTCCTTTCCATTTTCCTTTTCCATTCTCTAGTTGCAAAGTTCTGCATTTTCAAGCAAGGAGAGGAAGAAGAAGAAGGAGCCGTGAAGATCATAGCCTCCATCATCCACCTTGAAGGCTTGCTTCCAAGATTCAAGATTCCAACGTTCAAGCTCTCCATCTCCATCTCCCCTCACGGTGTAATTCATTCTTTTTCCTTGTAATGATCTTTTGTTTTCCTTGTTTGATTTCGTATGAACTTGTTTCTAGCTAACAATAATGTTTAGGGCAAAGTTTAAGCCCAATTTCTATGTTTAAATAAAGTTTTCGAATTCTATAATTGTGATTCTAAGTTGCTTATGTGAGTTTGTTCGATTAAATTTGCTTTACAGAAAACTTTTATATGTTTATCTTATTTGGGTCGACACTTATAGGATTTGCATGTAATTGGTGCTAGGTTTAAGAACATGAAATCGACTTTTCGTTTTGTGTAACTTGAATCAAAAGTAGTAAAGGTTCTGGACAAGAATCGAATTTAATTGAAGAGGATTGCAATTAGGTGGACTTTTCCATAACTAAGTTGTACACTTGAGTTGATAGCCTTTCTCTATGTCTAATGCGTTGAACATGTCATGATTGACTAGCTTTCTAGGGCTTGATTGCATGTTTGATAGGATTAATCTAGGTGCTTTCGCTTAGGTTAATTAGCATTGAAAAGTAAAATATGGGAAATCATTTGCTTTCGAATGTTTCACATGATCAACTCCTCTCTCATGACTTGGAAGAACAATTATAGGGTTTGAATCAAATTTGATTACATGGAATTGGTTTTGATCTTTGTTCCTTGCGTTCCACCCTTGTATATATGTTTTTACGTTTTCTTTATTTTATTTATTTTAATTTTAATTTTAAGAATCCTAATCCCCCCCTTATTTGTGTTTACTTGTATATATTTATTCTTTATTTTATTTTTGTAAATAATACTTTATTTTTAATTCTTTATTTGTTTATACAATTGTATATATTTATATTCTTTATTTTATTTTTGTAAATAATACTTTTCTTTATTTGTTACACAATTACAGGTGTACCCTCAATCCCCGGAATAGAACGATCCCTATTTGCTTATACTACTAACGATATTTCAGGGTTAAATTATGCGCTTCCCAAAAGCGACATCACACCCCCAGGGCCGCCCCTGATCCAAAATGTTAAAATATATTTTAGGGCTATAATTTAGCCTTTACGAGTTGGAGACGGTTGATGTTAGATCAATGAATAGTACAAAATTTAGGGCTAAAATTTAACCCCAGGGCTATTTTTAGCCTTTTGGGTTGGAGATAGCCTAAGGCCGGATTTGAGATGAGGGCCTAGTGCATAATAATGAGGTCTAAGTTGCATTAGGTCCTCATTTTTATGAGTCTCGAAATTCAAGCTGCATTTGGCCTTTGATTTTTTTTTTAATGTATTAAAGAGGGTCTCTTTAATCTGTGAAAAGTGGTGGGTGTCCATCCCTAAGTGGCAGTCAAACGGAAGGCATTCATGCAAAATGCTTGTGAAATAATTAGCTAGATGAGTCCACTGAAAAAGAACAGAAACTAGGTCGAGCATAATTATCATTTGGGTTTTTATCATAGGTGGGGTCTGAACTATGTCTGACCGGACTGAATGGTACCTGGACTTTTAAAATGATCAAATAGGTAGCTGAACTTCCAAAACCACATCATTAAGGTACTTCCGTCTATATTCCGTTAATCCTCCGTTAATTGCAGGGATAAATCAGACATTTCACCCAAATTGACCACTAAAATGACTGTTATAACCTCATCTGACATTTTGTCCATTTCCCTCCTTTCTATCTTAATTTCCCTCCAAAAAAATTGACTCTTCCCCCAACACCATTCGTGTAAAACTTTTCATCAAATTTTACCTCCAATTATTGTCTTTCGATAAATAATAATCAACATCTCAACATCAAGTTTTCTCGAATAATTTTTATTGTTCTTCAAAAATTAGCCTAACATAATGAAATACCAAATTATTCAAGTTTTACCTCCAATTATTGTCTTTCGATAATAAAATTAGCCTAACATAATGAAATACTAAAATAATTTTATTGTCTTTCGATAAATAATAATCAACATCTCAACATCAAGTTTTCTTGAATAATTTTTATTGTTCTTCAAAAATTAGCCTAACATAAAAATTATTTTGGTATTTCATTATGTTAGAATTTTGAAGAACAATAAAAATTATTCAAGAAAACTTGATGTTGAGATGTTGATTATTATTTATCGAAAGACAATAATCAGAGGTAAAATTTGATGAAAAGTTTTATTATGTTAGGCTAATTTTGGTATTTCATTATGTTAGGCTAATTTTATTATCGAAAGACAATAATTGGAGGTAAAACTTGAATAATTTGGTATTTCATTATGTTAGGCTAATTTTTGAAGAACAATAAAAATTATTCAAGAAAACTTGATGTTGAGATGTTGATTATTATTTATCGAAAGACAATAATTGGAGGTAAAATTTGATGAAAAGTTTTACATGAATAGTGTTGGGGGAAGAGTCAATTTTTTTGGAGGGAAATTAAGATAGAAAGGAGGGAAATGGACAAAATGTCGGATGAGGTTATAACAGTCATTTTAGTGGTCAATTTGGGTGAAATGTCTGATTTATCCCTGCAATTAACGGAGGATTAACGGAATATAGACGGAAGTACCTTAATGATGTGGTTTTGGAAGTTCAGGTACCTATTTGATCATTTTAAAAGTCCAGGTACCATTCAGTCCGGTCACACATAGTTCAGACCCCACCTATGATAAAAACCCTTATCATTTTCATAAATGAGATCCGAGAGCCGGCGAGAGGTCACAACAATGTATTAAACATAAACATATCATTCTTAGTAAGGCCTTTTTTTGGTTATATACTCTTATAGTTTGTTTAAGAGATAAATTTGATCAGCAACCTCGACAGTCCATCAAAAACTGTTTCTTATATAAATATATATATATATATATTTTTTGAGAAAATTTTACAAATAGTATCCGAAATAAAGTTTATTCATCATTTTCATACCTCAAACTATTTAGTACCTTAACTTTAAGTGAATATAGATGGTCATATCCTCTAACGGCCATACTTTAAATTTAATTTTCATAAAGTCAAAATTTGAATTAAGCAGAAGAAGGAATAATTGTTTCAGTTTAATAGAAAGCAGTAATTGATGCTAGAGTTGACATAAGCTTGAAAGTGATTGCCATTGTTGTTCACTTGTTCTGAATCCTTTTGGCTTCTACATGCACATAAATGTGAATCCCTACACAATATTAAATCCCAAATTCCGATTATACTCCTGTGCTCCATTCCTAAAAAAAAAAAAAAAAAAAAAAAAATTAGGAGTCGACCAATCACCGTTACAATCGACTCTTGACCCATAAAAGTCGACCCATTAAAACCAGAAGCGATCAAGAACTTAACAATGGCTGAATGAAACATACCAAGTCTCCAAAGTCCAAAGTCCACACCTTTGATGTTTCAATACCTCTCTGTACACCCAAGAAAGGCATCACCACTGAAGAAGAAGAAGAACCCACATCACTGTTTGCCTCAAAATCGTCTCGGCCGAAATGAGAGCCGAGGGACTTGTGGTTGAATCGTCCTTCTGAAATTGCGCGGGCGTGCCAACTCGCGGCCGAATGGCCGAGCGAGGTTTCTGATTTGAATGGTGCGTGATCTGACTTCTTTCAAATGATTGTAGGCCGAGGAAGGAACCCTCTCGGCCTTTAGGTTCTGATGCCTCTGTTGCAAGGACTTCGGTTAGGCGTTAATCCTGACCGGGGTCTTCTATCACACTCACTTCTTGGGTAAACTCAAAGGTTCGGGTGACAAGCGAGAGATCTATTGGGTGAAGATACTCGCAAATCACGGTAAAGACGAAGGTGAAGTGGATTCGGTTGTCAAAACGTTGTGAGATGATATGTGTGTGAACGGCGAATCGCATCAATCCAATCCGGACTGGCCGAAAGAGATCAATGGATGATAATTCTACGTTATGAACTACTCCTAAGTGCGAAAAGTAAAGTGCATATAAAATAAAGAACAAGAAAGTAAAATGCTTGAATGTAACAACTGAAATAAAAGTAAGAAACTAAAAATGAAAAACAAGTTATGAAAGTTGAATAGAAGGCAAAGTACCTATGAAAGAGTAAGAGAAAAGTTTGAGTAAAAGTTGTATATTGATTTGTTTGTGTGGTGCAGGACCCTTTACAATGAGTTACAAGGTGCTATATATACAAATCAAAAACCTAGGATAACTTGCTCTCTAAGACGTGGAATTCAAGTAGGATTCATCTTCCTTTTTTGGGTTGATTCAGCCATACATGTTATGATTCGGCTGATATCTGGAATCTTCACAATTGAAATCCATAATTGATTTGAACTCTTTCCTCGTGAGGATTCCTTCCTTGAACAGACTCCTCGGCCGATGTTTGTCAGTTGGGCTTGGCTGAGCATATCTAAGCTCCTTCTCAGCCCATCTGCGTAGTCATTCATTTGAACTTGGATTTTCCAACCATGTAACCAACCGTATGATCCAATTTCATCATCTTTTGGGTCGTTCGACCCAAAATCTCAAACCTCGGCCGAGTGATTGAACGATGTTTTTGTCTCAGGCTCAAAACTCTAATCTCGGTCGAGTGACTGAACAACGCCTAGTCATACGACTCAAAACTACAATCTCGATCGAGTGACCGAGAAACTCTTATTTCGGTCAACACCTTCATTTCAGCCGTATGACATAAATTTTATATTCTCGGTCGACCTAATGCTTATTTGACTAATTTCCTCATCTCAGCTGAATGACCAATTAATTTCATTCTCGGCCGAATGATCGAGTGACTTCGTTCTTGGCCCTTACTTAATCTCAGCCAAAATTCTCTCTCATCCAACAGTGAGAGCTTAGTAGGTCGACGTGCAAAAAACAGGTACAAACATAGCCCCCCTAGTCTCATAGGCATTGGCTCTCAAGCCAAATGGTTATGAGACTTAAATAAAAGTATAATACCTTAAGACAACTCGGTCATGTGACCGAGAAACTTGGTCGAGTCATGCAGAACTTGAAAATTCGATTGAAAACTTGGCCAAGACATCCAAGACTTGAAAACTTGGCCAAGACATCCCAGATTTGAGAATTTGGTCGTCCGAGTTGTGGAACATAAAGACTGCCATGTTGACCCATCATCTCAAACATGATTTTTTGCAACCCACAACTTGGTTCGTAACGCTTTTTTTTCTTTTCGCTTGATCGAAAGCTCGGTCATGGTATTATACTCAATCTCTATCTGAAACATGACCTTGCCATGCGTATTTCTATTGTGTCCTCAGCCAAGTCTTGTGATAATAAGAGACTTCTTGAAGCGGAAAGTTAATCACGTCATGCAAGGTTTGGAAAATGATAGAGAAGCCATTGAGTTTTAAAATTTTACTCGGCCGTTTGAACTCATTTGTAGTGTCTAACCATCTTTATGTGTATGGTCTTGGTTGACTCGGCCGTTAATTTTGTAAAGTGACTTAGCTGCTTTCTTTATACATCTCGGCCAACTATTTCATTGTCTAACTCGGCCGACCCAACTTTTGGTTAAAATTCGGCCGACATTTCTTATTTACCTCGGACAACCCAACTCTTGGTCACCTCGGTCGACGTTTATTTTTTTACTTTAACCAACCAAATTCTTGGTCGACTAGGCCGATATTTTATTTTACTTCAACCAATCAAAATCTTGGTCGATTCGGCCGATTTTTGAATTTCGGCCAACCAAATTTTTGGTCGACTCGGCTGACTTCTAAAGCACTTCGGCCAACCCCTCTTCTTATTTACTTCGGCTAACCAAAATCTTTGTCGATTCGGCCGACTTTTGAATTTCGGCCAACTAAATTTTGGTTGACTCGGCCGACTTCTAAAGCACTTCAACCGACCTAACTTTTTCCTATATCAGCTGACACTTTCTTTTTTCTTTGGCTAACCAAATTGCTGACATTTCTTTTTTACTTCAGCCCACCAAATTCTCTATTGATTCGGCTGAGATTTCTTTTTACATTGGCCAAACAACATCTTGGTCAATTCGGCCGACTTTTGAATTTCGGCCAACCAAATTCTTGGTCGATTTGGCCGAATTCTAAAGCACTTCGGCCGACCCAACTTTTTTTCTATCTCGGCCGATACTTTCTTTTTTACTTTGGCCAACCAAATTTTATAGATTCGGCTGAGATTTCATCTTACTTCGGCCAAACAAAATCTTGGTCGATTAAGCCTACTTTTGAATTTCGACCAACCAAACTCTTGGTCGATTCGGCCGAATTTTAAAGCACTTCGGCCGACATTTCTTTTTTTTTACTTCGGCCAAACAAAATCTTGGTCGATTCGGCCGATTTTTGAATTTCGGCCAACTAAATTTTTTGTCGACTCGGCCGATTTCTAAAGCACTTCGGCCAACCCTCTTCTTATTTACTTCGGCTAACCAAAATCTTTGTCGATTCGGCCGACTTTTGAATTTCGGCCAACCAAATTTTGGTCGACTCGGCCGACTTCTAAAGCACTTCAACCGACCTAACTTTTTCCTATCTCAGTCGACACTTTGTTTTTTACTTTGGCTAACCAAATTGCTGACATTTCTTTTTTCCTTCGGCCAACCAAATTCTCTATTGATTCGGCTGAGATTTCTTCTTACTTTGGCCAAACAACATCTTGGTCGATTCGGCCGACGTTTGAATTTTGGCCAACCAAATTCTTGGTCGATTCAGCCGAATTCTAAAGCACTTCGGCCGACCCAACTTTTTTTCTATCTCGGCTGACACTTCTTTTTTACTTTGGCCAACCAAATTTTATGGATTCAGCTGAGATTTCATCTTACTTCGGCCAAACAAAATCTTGGTCGATTCAGCCAACTTTTGAATTTCGACCAACCAAACTCTTGGTCGATTCAGCCGAATTCTAAAGCACTTCGGCCGACCCAACTTTTTTTTTATCTCGGCCGACACTTTCTTTTTACTTTGGCCAACCAAATTTTATGGATTCAGCTGAGATTTCATCTTACTTCGGCCAAACAAAATCTTGGTCGATTCAGCCAACTTTTGAATTTCGACCAACCAAACTCTTGGTCGATTCAGCCGAATTCTAAAGCACTTCGGCCGACCCAATTTTTTTTTTTATCTCGGCCGACACTTTCTTTTTTACTTTGGCCAACCAAATTTTATGGATTCAGCTGAGATTTCATCTTACTTCGGCCAAACAAAATCTTGGTCGATTCAGCCAACTTTTGAATTTCGACCAACCAAACTCTTGGTCGATTCAGCCGAATTCTAAAGCACTTCGGCCGACCCAATTTTTTTTTTTATCTCGGCCGACACTTTCTTTTTCACTTTGGCCAACCAAATTTTATGGATTCAGCTGAGATTTCATCTTACTTCGGCCAAACAAAATCTTGGTCGATTCTGCCGACTTTTGAATTTCGACCAACCAAACTCTTGGTCGATTCGGCCGACCTAACTTTTTTCTATCTCGGCCAACATTTTTTTTTTTTTTTTTTTAACTTTGGCCAACTAAATTTTATCTAAATCGGCCGACATTTCTTTTTGTTTTATTTCGGCCAAAGAAAATCTTGGTCGATTCGGCCGACTTTTGAATTTTGGCTAACCAAACTCTTGGTCGATTTGGCCGAATTCTAAAGCACTTTGGCCAACCCAACCTTTTCTATCTCGGCCAACATTTTCTTTTTTACTTTGGCCAACCAAATTTTATCTAAATCGGCCGATATTTCTTTTCTTACTTCGGCCAAACAAAATCTTGGTCGATTCGGCGGACTTTTCTAAGGTACTTTGGCCGATCCAATTCTTGGTCACCTCGGCTGAGATTTTTTTTATATTTACCAAAACGAAAGCAAGAGAACAAAATGTAAAATTCTTGTGGCTGTTATGGAGGTGGCCAACGATGTTTTAATTCAAACTCATAAGTTTCTTTGTTTTCAGCATTTGGTTCAAGCTTCTGGAGTCCATGAAGCATCATACTCAAAACCCTTGTAGTATGTTCTTGATTTTTGGCCACTGTGTAGGCCAACATTTCAACCTTCGGACATGTTTCTGAATCACAAGCTTTAGCTTTTACCTCAAATTTTGATGATTGTGATTTCTCTTGATCAGCTTTGTCTCCAACAATCATGTCAAAATGTTCAATTTCTTCAACCAATTGATCTCCGTACTCAACCACATGATTGTCTACTTCTTCGAACGCACTTGAGTGACCAATTTTGGGCTCAATCTTCAAATCAGCCAACCGCGGAGCTTCTGGGCCGACTTTATCTTCTACAACTGAACTAAAATTTTTTTTGTCGTGTTGGATGAATGGGTGAGATGGATGAGATACCATTGAAATCATATATGCATTTTGTCGTGCTCGATAATCTTCCTCGGCCTTTCTCCTTCTCTCCATGGACTCCTCCTCATACTTCCTCCAATCCTCTTCCAGTTTCTCTTTACGCTTTTGAAAGTATTCATCCAACTCTTCTTGGCTCTTTCGAGAGTTTTCATATAAGCTTTCTGTACTCTTTTTTATGGATTCCATGATTTTCCAACAATTTTGTTGGTGATTTGAAACAAATTTTGGACGTGGGTTGACCAAATATCCGGTCTTTTGATCAGTCCATGTTCCATCCATGTATTGGCCATTAAGACCATATTGAGTTGTTGGTGTTTGTAAACTCCATTCGGCATGACTATTCAAATCAACAAAACTATTGTACGTCGCATAGCTGTATCCACCATTGGAATCATATATTGAATTAGAGCCATTTGCATTCGGCTCATAGAAACTCATTTGTAAATATGCTAATACATTTCTGTCCCACTGGGCGTGCCAAAAGATGTTTGCCTCAAAATCGTCTCGGCCGAAATGAGAGCCGAGGGACTTGTGGTTGAATCGTCCTTCTGAAATTGCGCGGGCGTGCCAACTCGCGGCCGAATGGCCGAGCGAGGTTTCTGATTTGAATGGTGCGTGATCTGACTTCTTTCAAATGATTGTAGGCCGAGGAAGGAACCCTCTCGGCCTTTAGGTTCTGATGCCTCTGTTGCAAGGACTTCGGTTAGGCGTTAATCCTGACCGGGGTCTTCTATCACACTCACTTCTTGGGTAAACTCAAAGGTTCGGGTGACAAGCGAGAGATCTATTGGGTGAAGATACTCGCAAATCACGGTAAAGACGAAGGTGAAGTGGATTCGGTTGTCAAAACGTTGTGAGATGATATGTGTGTGAACGGCGAATCGCATCAATCCAATCCGGACTGGCCGAAAGAGATCAATGGATGATAATTCTACGTTATGAACTACTCCTAAGTGCGAAAAGTAAAGTGCATATAAAATAAAGAACAAGAAAGTAAAATGCTTGAATGTAACAACTGAAATAAAAGTAAGAAACTAAAAATGAAAAACAAGTTATGAAAGTTGAATAGAAGGCAAAGTACCTATGAAAGAGTAAGAGAAAAGTTTGAGTAAAAGTTGTATATTGATTTGTTTGTGTGGTGCAGGACCCTTTACAATGAGTTACAAGGTGCTATATATACAAATCAAAAACCTAGGATAACTTGCTCTCTAAGACGTGGAATTCAAGTAGGATTCATCTTCCTTTTTTGGGTTGATTCAGCCATACATGTTATGATTCGGCTGATATCTGGAATCTTCACAATTGAAATCCATAATTGATTTGAACTCTTTCCTCGTGAGGATTCCTTCCTTGAACAGACTCCTCGGCCGATGTTTGTCAGTTGGGCTTGGCTGAGCATATCTAAGCTCCTTCTCAGCCCATCTGCGTAGTCATTCATTTGAACTTGGATTTTCCAACCATGTAACCAACCGTATGATCCAATTTCATCATCTTTTGGGTCGTTCGACCCAAAATCTCAAACCTCGGCCGAGTGATTGAACGATGTTTTTGTCTCAGGCTCAAAACTCTAATCTCGGTCGAGTGACTGAACAACGCCTAGTCATACGACTCAAAACTACAATCTCGATCGAGTGACCGAGAAACTCTTATTTCGGTCAACACCTTCATTTCAGCCGTATGACATAAATTTTATATTCTCGGTCGACCTAATGCTTATTTGACTAATTTCCTCATCTCAGCTGAATGACCAATTAATTTCATTCTCGGCCGAATGATCGAGTGACTTCGTTCTTGGCCCTTACTTAATCTCAGCCAAAATTCTCTCTCATCCAACAGTGAGAGCTTAGTAGGTCGACGTGCAAAAAACAGGTACAAACAATCACATCCCCACCCACCTAATCCAAATAGCCGCCACAACAGTTAAACAACACGTTTCCATTGCGACATTTCAATCCCTTTCACTTCTTCCCTATTGAGCTTTTGGCCAATTCATTCCAAATTCACGTTCATTGCTTCAATAGGCTCGCAAAATCTGGGTCTGCTTCAATTTCACAACTTTCCAATACCCAGAACCAGAATTTGCTTAGTCAGGACTGGTCTTTGAGCTATTATCTGATCCGAGATCACAAATTTCCAATCCCAGCGTGGTTTTGAGCCAAAAATCTTGTTGGGTTTGCTTCAGGAAGCCCAATTGCTGTGGGAAGAAGCATGGTCTCTCTGTCGAATTCAGTGTTGTTTCCTGTGACTACATCCAATGGCATTTCTCGGCCGGCTAGGTTTCCAAAGACGATCAATTTGTGTAGTTATAAGCAGAAGAGAGAGCCCAGAAACATTGTTTGTGCTTGTATGGCGCCTCCCCAGAACTATGAATCCTATGCAGCAAAATTCGAGGTTAGCAACATTTTTCCTCTAGTTATTTATTTGGTATTAAAGAAGTCTGCTTTTTCGTACTCTTTGTTTATATATGAGCAGCCATTTTCTATTCTTTTACGGTATTCATCAACAGTTAAACTTAAATGTGGTTACTGGTGTTTGTCAGTTTGTTTGAATTGGTGTGTTAAACTGGTACTGTGATTGAATCACCTGTTCTTTGTTGCTAGACTTACAATACTGTTATTCACATTAGCCCGTATGTGGGGAATTGTAGTTATAGTTTATGTCCTCTGCAATCAAAAGGTTATGTTATGAGTTAAAATACCAAAGGTTAATTGTTATTGCATGAAGTTAACACATTTCTATTCATGTATCTTTTTTTATACCGACTTGTTTGCTAAAGGGGTTTGTGCCTGGTTTGCATTGGTCATGTTAGATGTGCCTGTTTTGATAATTGTAGTAGCAGATAACAATTGGTCATATGATAGCTGTGGCTGACAAGGTTTGTCTCAGCAGGATTCATTGAAATCAGAGGATTTATCTACAGTAAGAGAACCCGAGGATGACTCTGATGTTCTGATTGAGTGCAGAGACGTCCATAAGTCATTTGGTGAGAAGGATATATTGAGAGGTGTGAGCTTCAAGGTGAATCTAATATCAAAATATACTATGTTTATTTGATTATGGCTTTTGAGTTGTTTCAAGAATTTACATGTTTTGATTTAGTGTGAATGTGGGATAGGTTTGAACTTCGGCATTTGAAAGGGGTGTTTTTCCCTGGTGATTAAAGTCTTTTAGCTTGAACTTTTTGCTCATAAAAAAATGTCAGTGATGATTTGCTTTGGAGGAGTCAATGAATTGTTTGTTTATGAATGTGATAGGCCTATGTTATGTAGTATATTGTCATGCTTTTGAAGGTAGTTTGGTTTTTGCCTCAATATTTTTACTTTTTGTTTTAGCATAGAATCATAGATCTTCGAGGTTTAAGGAAGATTGGGTGGGGTAAACTTTTATGACAATAATTCTGTGAGAGCTTCAGAATGGATATACAGTAGAACTCTGGAAGAGAAAGAATAAGAGTTTAAACTATTTTGAGGAGAAAGATGTTCTTACATCATTGACTGCTCCTGAATTCATCTGTTTTTGAGGTAGTAGGGATCTATCAGAATTCAGAAGTTCTTTTTATTAAAGGATGCAAAGAGTGTCAATTAGGTTGATTTTCTTTTCATAATGATTTGTATGGTTCTCTTTAGTCTTTTTCAGTAGCACACGATGAACTACTGGTCATCCTTTTGTTACTTTGTGCTTTTCTATAATTTCAACTAAATTCATGTTCAATTAATGGTCAATCTTTTGGTTCGTGGCCATTCCATTTTGCATCTTGTAAAGGACTAATTTTGGATCCATTTTTAGATTAGACATGGTGAAGCAGTTGGAATAATTGGTCCTTCTGGCACCGGGAAATCTACAGTTTTAAAGATTATGGCAGGTCTTCTTGCGCCTGACAAGGTAAATAGTTAATCTGCCTCTAATAGTATGCTCACCTTTGTTTAATTAATTAATTTTTACACTTTTGTTGAGTTTTAATGAGTTATTCAATACTTACTTACATGTTGGGCTCTCTTATATACTGTGTTCCTTGTTGCCATGAGCAGGGAGAGGTATACATTCGAGGTCGAAAGAGGGATGGTTTGATCAGCGATGAGGAGTTATCTGGTCTTCGAATTGGATTGGTAAACTTTTTTATTCACTTGTATGCTACAAATTTTCTGCTGCTAGTCTTTCTGGTGTATTTCTTATACAGAAAAGGTCATTTTTATGCATCTATCTCCTATCTAACAGGTGTTTCAGAGTGCTGCACTTTTTGATTCGTTGACTGTTCGTGAAAATGTTGGTTTCCTTCTGTAAGAAGCTTTAGATTCTTTCAATTTTGGCTTTCTTCTGCGTTGTATTCCACTTAGACCATAGTTCAGGTATTAATCAATATGCTGCAATAGAACTCATATTGTTATTTGATTAGGTATGAAAATTCAAGCATGCCCGAGGATCAAATTTCAAAGCTTGTGACTGATAGCTTGGCTGCTGTTGGGTTAAAGGTATGCAATATGTCAATTATCAGCCTGCATGCAAACTACCTTCCCAAACTTAACTGATTTTATCTAGATTCTCTTTATCTATCCACTCTCCACATGAACGCTATCTATTGATCTTGTTAGTAACATGTGAGACTTCATATGCATAATGGCACTGCTCCTTGACCAAAAAAGAAAAAAAAACTGAAGTTTGAATTCTAGATTTATTTGGATCATATTATGTTGTTTTCTTAGGGAGTTGAGGATCGATTACCATCGGAGCTGTCTGGTGGAATGAAGAAAAGAGTTGCATTGGCTCGATCTATAATTTGTGATACCACAAAGGAAGCCATAGAGCCAGAGGTATATTGAATACCTAAAAGCTTGTGTTCTTCTTCTCTTGTTTGATTAGATAATACTTGCATAACTGTTTTAGTAGACAGTTGACACTATGGCCTTTTAGTAATTGCATTCTGTTTATGTCATAGTCAGAAGTATCATCATCTTAGATGAGGATGTAGTAATACTGTGTTCACATAGTCAGACTGATGGAGAAAGTAGTACTGCATATGTGATTGTTCTCCGTCATATGCTGCTATGAAGGCTGGTAGATAACCTTACTATCAAGGTAAAAGAAAATAGCCTTTTCTTTTCCTGTAAGCCGAAGGGAACTAGGAATACTGTCATCATCTTAGATGAGGATGTAGTAATGGTGTAACACTGTGTTCACATGGTCAGACTGATGGAGAAAGTACACTGCATATGTTATTGTTCTTCATCATATGCTGCTAATGAAGGTTGGTAGATAACCTTACTATCAAGTGAAAAAAAAAAAAGCCTTTTCTTTTCCTATAAGCCGAAGGGAACTAGATTTTCCAGGAGGTAAGCCTCTATAAGAGTATTCATAGAATCATGATAATGCCGCTAGAGTTGCCATCTATTTTAGGGGATGCAGGGCATGAATTTCTCCCAAATATTTCCTTCTGATTCTCCCCATTGAGGTGTCATATGCTGGGAGAGGGTGGGGTCATGAAAATTAGGTAATAAGTGGAAGTAAGCTTGGTGTAAACATGTACACGCCCACTTGGGATTGTCAGTTCAATTTGCAAGTGTACAGTTTTGGTGGGTAACGCACAACTGAGTTGGCCTGTTTTGTGAGTCCTGACATTCTTCTATGCACTTCAACAGGTGCTCTTATATGATGAACCAACAGCTGGACTTGATCCGATTGCATCTACTGTTGTAGAAGACCTCATCCGCTCTGTCCATACAGAAGAGCAGGCAGCGTCAGAGAAGTCTGGGCAGATTGCATCTTACGTTGTTGTAACTCACCAACATAGCACCATCAGACGAGCTGTTGACAGGTTGTGTGCTTAATCAAAGCTGTTGTGCTGATACTGAATACTTCTGTTGATTGTGTCAGATGATAATAGGAATTTATTCAATGTGTAGGTTATTGTTTCTGTATGAGGGCAAGATAGTCTGGCAAGGAATGACTGATGAATTCACAACCTCAACAAATCCAATCGTTCAACAGGTAATCCTAAATTCAGTTCTTTAATGACTTGACCAAAGTGTTTTCACAACCTTCTACAGGGGTTTGATGACTTGATCCGACTCCTTGGAAATGAAGACATATATTTGTTTCTCTTGTCAGATCAATCCCTCTTTCTCAATGAATGGAATGATTATTATTATTATTATTCAATGCTTTAGCTTTGTGATGATCCTATTTTGCAGTCTCAGCGTTAACTGTTTTTTTCTTCTTCCTTTTTGGGGGTTATTTTCAGTTTGCATCTGGGAGCTTGGATGGCCCAATTAAATATTAGACCTTGATGTTCTATGGTATGGTTGGTGGTATACATTAAACAACACATGATGATTTGCTTGCTGCGTGCCAGTGAAGAGGACATGAATACATGCTAGAATTGGGTCAGCTGGTGCCTGCACATTCAGGCTCTCTCTGCCTCGTGTCTTATATATTCCAGCATGGCGGTGCATCAGAGCTGCTATATATATACAAGTTTTAATCACTATCAAAAATCGTGCTCATGCATCCTTAGTTGCATCCTCTGAGTTTTTAGAGAGCCATCATCTTCTAAATTAGATGAGAGTTGAGGTCACAATTAACTTCTTTTTACTACTACTAAATTAAGTGTTTCTAGTTTTAGTGATTTTTGAGATTGGTCACCTCCCTTGAGAGTTTAGCCCCATTGTTAAAGAATGCAATCAGAACAATATTGCTCAATCATGTGTTTATGTGAGAAATTAATTCTTCATTCCTTCTAGCATAACTGAAACATTTGACAACCATTGAAATGCAATTTGCTTGTTCAGAGTTCTTTCATTCCACTTGGATAATCCTCCACTTCAGAAAGGTATGATAGAAAGAGAAAGGGTAAAGAAGTATGGGAGCTCTAGGATCTGTAATTCGGGTGCGCTTCACGGCCCTACGCCCCAAATCATTATGTGGTTACCTTTTCTGGATGTGGGATTAGTTTAGCCGTGTCCTCCATGCTTTTGACAAAACTAGCAGTCATCGTGGGACAAAGGGACCATTATCTTTTACTTTTTAGAAAAGTGGGTCTTTTGCTGGAGATTATTAGTGCAGGTTACGCCGCAGAGTTTATGATCAGGATTCCCCTTCCTCAGAACTCCTTGTATGTATGTGTTCAGATTGTTTGCAGTCTGCAGAGGATTTTGTAAACCATCTGAGTTTTCAGTGATAAATTCTGTCATTGCTCCGAAACATACATGCCCTTAATTTATTAAATTTCTTTGTCTGCAAGTAAGTGCTTCTGGAGCAAATCTAAGAAAACCAACCCATGCAAGAACCAACATAGCATTCCATCTTAATTCTTGAGTTGAATGGAAAAATTTCTCCTAACATCTGAGAATGCTAAAGCTTATGCTATGGCATTTGTTGCATTTCGCCATTTCCCATTCCACACTCGGAACATCTAGGTTGTATGATAGCAATGGAATACAAAACATCCATTAGTAAGGGTCAACATGGACCAAACAAGAAATTGAGAATTCAAAATATACAGCCTGTAGTTTTCTTCCTCATTCACATGTACATTGCACTAAGCTTTTGTATGCAGAATGTATTTCCGAGCTCGAGGGGAGCAAAAGAGGGCCAAGCCCCCAAAGTAGAAACTGAGGAATGCACTTACACAAAAGACCCAAACAGAAATACGCCCCTCAACCTCTTCTTCCCCTTCAAATGCCTTCCCGGGCACCACCGGAAGGCTTGCCGGATCACACCCTCCATCAGGGGACTCTAAACACAAATTTGGATTTCCAGCAAATGCTCCCGGAAACCTCTTATATCCTTGCTTCTTGGTCACAAACCCAGAAAAAGAGTTATATGACAAATCCAAATGAGTCAGGTCCGGAAGGCTGGAAATGTTTCCTGGAATGTGACCTGATAAAGCATTATGGGACAAATCTAAGGCCTTTAAACTCCACATCTTTTCTAAATCCGGAACCCCACCATGAAGAAAATTGTGCGAAAGATTCAAGTATTCCAAACCATGTAATCCAAACAGCCCCACGGGAACCTCCCCAATGAGTACATTGTTAGAGAAATCGATTCCAACCATTGAAGATAGTATATAACTGAAGCTTAATTCAATACTACCAGTGACAACAATCAACACTTTTGTATCCACATTCTGCATTGAAACAAATGGATCTCTCTGCATTCTATCAACCTCTCCATTGTTAAAATTTATGCTCATGTTAAAATTACCCTCTGGTATGAAGCCAGAAAATTTGTTTCCTGAGAAATCCATCATTCTGATCACTTCAAAAGTAAAGAGCCAACTAGGCAGATTTCCAGCAAATTCATTACGAGCAAGGGACAGATACCTGAGATTTGACCATTTGGTTATTGCATCACTCAAAGTTCCGGAGAGATTGTTGGAGCTGAAATCTACAATCTCGAGTGATTTACAGCCAGCCAAAGTAAGTGGGATTTCCCCAGATATCTTGTTGTTGCTAATATCCAGTATCTTCAAGCTATCCAATGCATCAAGTTCAGGTTGAATTTCACCAGAAAGATTGTTGTTATTGAGTATCAATGCAAGCAGCTGAAAACAACCAACGATGTTTAATGGAATTGAACCTGATAATGAGTTGTGTGAGAGATCAATTACTTGTAGATAGGTTAAGTTGCCAATCCTCGCGGGAATTTCCCCAACAAGAAGATTGTGCGATAGAAACAGTGCCTGCAGGCTCTTCAGTTCTGTAATCTTCAATGGGATTTCACCAGAGAAACGATTGTGAGACAAATCAAGAAGAACAAGCCCGGATTTATCCGTTGTCTCTGCAACCTTGCTCGGAAGAGGACCAGACAACTCATTGTTACTCAAGTCCAAGAGAAGAAGCTTCTCCGAAAACACAAGTCTTGGAGACATCTCGTAAGTCAATTGATTGGATGAAAGGTTCAGATGTTGCAAAGCTTGAAGTGAAGCAATACATGTAGGTATGCCTCCGACCACAGAATTGTTAGCCAGATTCAAAACTCTAAGAGACTGCTCACAAGTAGAGAAACAAGGTAAAGTACCCGAAAACTGGTTCGATCCAAGATTGAGAAACACCAAAGACTGGTGAAAATCACTAAGACTGCCAGATAAATTATTGTTCCCAAGATCCAAATACTTGAGAGATTTCAAGTACAACAAGCTTTGAGGAATCTCCCCATGAAATGAATTAAAACCCACATCTAGCTTTTCCAACTGTGCTGAGAAATTACCAACCCACCAAGGAATAACACCTCCCAAATCATTATTACCATTCAAAACAAGTTCTTTCAACTGCCCGAGCCTCATGAATGTATCAGGCACCACACCCCGAAACCTATTGTGACCAAGATGTAGAGTCCTGAGAAAGCTCAGAGTGCCTAAACATACTGGTATTGGGCAACTAAAGTTGTTCTGGGACAAAAACAAATCTTGAAGAAATGGAAGCTTGCACAAACTGGGGTCAATTTGGCCTGACAAGTTCATATTGGTCAAGTCAATCGAAACCACCCTACCAGTCTGGTTCTGGCAGGTGATTCCAGTCCAGTTGGCACAACTAGACCCAGCCCAGCTTGACAAGCTCTGGCTAGGGTCTTGAACCCCTGACCTGAATTTCAACATGGAAGCTTTATCTTCCGGATCAAGATCAAGACTTTGAGAAAGACTTGAGCATAGAAGCACTAACAAAACCAGTAGCTGTGCAGCTAACTTAAGATCACTAAAGGGTAAAAACCCTGAAGCCCATTTGTGTCCCATGAGTAATAAATAAAGGGTTTTACAGAGTTGGGTAGATGAAGAAGTAACAGCAAAGCAATCACAGGTATGAAAAGATAAAACCCATCTTCACCAAGATGGTCTAGACCCAAAATCTTGAACAAGCAGAAGAAAAAGCTCAGCGCCTCAGCTACAGTACCTAAAGATTAAACCTAGCACAGTAGTCTGAAGAAGAAGAAGAAGAAGCTAAAATTGTAGACCAAGTGTTAAGTCTTCACCCACTAAGAAAAGCAAGAAAGGAATGTAATAATGGTTGAGATAGAGATGGAGAATCAAACTTACAGATGAAAATGAAGCGATTAGTGTGAATGAGAGAGAGAGTGAGAGTGTGGGAGGAGGCAAAAAAGGGAAAAGAACATGGAATTTGGAAGCTTTCCTTTTCTCGCTCTGCTGCCTTTTTCTCTTATTAATGAGTGACGAGTGACGGCCATCAATTGGAACCAATTTTGGGCCGGGCTTGCTAACACCATACTTCAAGGTCTTCGCTCTGTCATTTTCCGCTTTTGCACTTTTTATTACTCGGGTAAATGTGTTTTTTCATTGCCATGTAATTGTTTTGGCAAGGTATTTCGATTTGGAGTTAGGAGTGCGCTTTTATTTATGCTACATTAGTGCGAAAACACAATTGATATAAAAGAATCAAATTTTAAGAAACGAAATTTAAGGTATTTACCTGATCATGTTGATTGGTTCTTGAATTTAAAGTCAGTGACTATAAATTTATGTTGATTGATATGACTAATTTAGTAAACTGCTACAGTTTACATAAGGTAAGACATTTTTTTTTTTGAGAAGGAGTTTTTAAGGTAAGACATTTCACGCTCATAAAGCCTCATTTTGAATGATATATTGTAAAATGGCCAAACCTATACGGTACTGATAATTGATATTTGATCCCTTCTGTACTGTGGTGCTATATTAGGAATTTTCATACATTACGGGTCAAACTTTTCTCTTTATTTTGAGATGTAGACATTAGACTCATTTAGGGACTAGATTTGAAAGATTTTAATCATCATCCCAACCAAAAAAAAAAAAAAAAAACTTGAGGATGAGTTTGTGATAAATGAGAACCTGGGGGCAGAAAGGAAGGGTTTTTTTTTGTTTTGTTTTAGATAATAAGAAACTAGAGATAAAGAAATAAAGTTTTTTTTATTTATAGAAATAATAGAAAATAATTTGTTAAAATTGAAATAGAACCTACTTAGTATTCACCGAAAACCCAGATTTTCGCTCCCAATTACTGACTCTCACCCACAAGACTTCAAGAAATCACCAAACTTTAAGCTCTTGAAGACACAAAGACACACAAAGACAAAAACACTCAGAAGAGAGAGAGAGAGCTGAATACATTTGATGGGCCTTTACCTTCCTCTTCTCGTGCACCATCATCAATGGCCAAATCTCTCCCCACTTCCTTCTTCACTTTCCTAAACACCCTTCTCAGATTACCCATTACCGGCATCCTCCTCCTCCTCATCTTCCTCCACTCCCTTTTATAACCCTCTCACAATCCCCAATCAAAATCTCCTCTTTTGTATATCTTTGACTTGCCAGAGCCTCATCTTGATCTGGGTTCATTGCGATTTGATCCATTTCTGTTTACTTTAATATATATCTAGCCAAAACAAAAGATCAGTCTTTTTACGGTATCTGAAAATCGAAGTAAAGAAAGCTGGTTTGGTTTCGCGGGGAAAAAAAAAAACAGAGGAGGTAAAGTTTTTGATTCTTTATATAATGAAAATCCAATGTTAATCACTATAGTTTTGTTAAGTTTTTGTAGTGATGCAATGACAGATAGGCAATGGCATCGGTGTTTCTGTACCATGTGGTGGCTGATCTAACGGTCGGGAAGCCGGAGCTGGTGGAGTTCTGCGAGACGGAGACGGTGGAGGCGGCGATAAAGGCGATCGGAGACTCGACTGAGTGTGGCATACCGGTGTGGAAGAGGAAAACGCATGCGGGTATTGAGAACACTGAAATGAGGCAGCAGAGGTTTGTGGGGATTCTCAACTCGCTTGACATTGTTGCTTTCTTCGCTAAAAGTGAGTGCTTGGAGGATCATGACAAGGCTCTTAAGACTCCGGTTTCTGAAGTTGTTGCTCATAATAATTCCTTGCTGCGTCAGGTTGATCCTGGGACAAGGTATGCTAGTTCGCAATCTTTTAACACTTTGTATCCAATTATCTATGAATTGTTTTCATGGTATTTTATGGTATTTTTGGGATGAATTTGATGATCTTGTACTGTGAAAGGGAACTATTTATAACTAAAAACTGCTTGTTTAAGGCACTCAGTTGACATTAAAGGGAAGAAACTTGTGCTTTTTCTGTGTCTCTTTTTGTCCTTTGTGTTGGAGTTGTTAAGTGGTTTGCATTTTGAGACATTTTAGAATTGAATTTGTACTGTTGAGAACTGCTCTTTTGTGTCTCACGCGCGAACTCTGGGGAAGCAAAATAGAGCACATATGGGAGGTATGGAATTTATGTCGTGTGTTGAGAGGGTCATGCTTGAGAAAGTGTATATGTGGACATTGCCTCGGGGTATTTACTATGTACAGGAGCGGAGCTAAGTGGAGGCTTACCCAGCTGAAGTAGGCCTCTGGTATATGTGAAAAAATAAGATATTATTAGACTTTCGTTGAATACTTGGATGCATAAAGAATGAAGTTCTAGTAGAAACTCTAGGTTTGAACTTTTACATATTTGCAGTGCCACCATTCAGGTCTTAGATGTGTTTTGGAATGTGTCATCTTCTCTTTCCTTCTGTCCATCTATTGATCAAGCGGGGTTTGTAGTATCTATTTTATCTAATTTGATGATTAATTAGGATTCAAGGTCTCTTTGCTACTGGATTTAGAGTTTACAAAATTGCTTTACATTTTGGATATACATTGATTAGAAAAAGAAACAAGAAATGGCAACTTTAGGCGATTTCTTAAATCTCTCTGCTAGGTTGATAGATGCACTGGAGATGATGAAGCATGGTGTAAAGCGTCTTCTTGTTCGAAAGAGTGTCGTCTGGCAAGGCATGAGCAAGCGCTTCTCAATTCTCTATAATGGTAAGTGGCTCAAGAATATGGATACTAGCAGCAGCAGCAATAACCTTGGTCCCAGTTCCAATCGGCCTTCCTCATCAACCACTACCAGCGCCCGCGACAAATTTTGCTGTCTCTCAAGAGAAGATGTTATACGTTTCCTAATTGGTTGCCTGGGTGCCCTAGCACCTCTTCCGCTCTCCTCTATCTCCTCGGTTGGAGCTATCAACCCAAACTACAACTCGATTGAAGCCACATCTGCAGCCATTGAAGCCACTCAGAAACTTCCTGAAGACCCCTGTGCAATTGCTGTCCTTGAACAGTCGCAGGATGGTCAGTATAAGATTATTGGAGAGATCTCTGCCTCCAAACTATGGAAATGTGATCACTTAGCAGCAGCATGGGCTTTAGCTAATCTCTCCGGTGGACAATTTGTAATGGGAGTTGAGGATAATGTGTCCTCAAGGTCACTGAAAGATTTTTCTGTAAATCAAGCTGCTGGGAATCACAATCTAGCTAATGGTGGTGGGTCAACAAAACCAAAGAAATTCAGTAGCAGGAGTATAGGTTTCAACGCTGCAAACCCGAGCTTGGCAGTGAGTAGAAGCATGTACAGGGGTAGAAGTGCACCGTTGACATGTAAGGTTACAAGTTCATTGGCTGCTGTTATGGCTCAGATGTTGTCTCACAGAGCAACCCATGTCTGGGTGACTGAGGATGAAAGTGATGATGTTTTAGTTGGAGTCGTTGGTTATGCGGATATTATGGTTGCTGTCACCAAACAACCATCCTCTGTTGTCCCTCCACCAGGTCGGTCTACTGAGAATTCTGGTATTGTTAATGACGTCCACAATTGAATTATTTCATTTTTTGGCTCTATGAAGTATTTCTTAAGTTCTGTTTCCTATGCTATCTGTGTTTGGTAGGGGATGTAAAAAGGGGCTTGAGACTGGGATTGTTACATTTTGACCTTTTGAAAAACTTTGTTGCAATAATGAATAACGTGTCTAGTGGAATAATGCAGGGTAAATAATTTTGCTCAACTGTGCCTAATTACTTTTGCGTTTTTACTGATAGTTGTGTAATTTGTAGTAGGATGATATCATGATAAAGTTTCAAGTTAGTGTAGAAGTAAGAAGGAATTCCATTCATGTCTTTGCAGTTTCCATGGGAGTCTCCACCTGTTAAAAACTCCGTCAAAAATTTCATAATTGAGTGATATCCAAGCTATTAGTTTCAAAGTTATTACACACCAATATTTGCTGATATTTATGGATATATTAATCGATTCCAGAAATCGAAATAAAAAAATGATAAATATATTAAAGAATGCATGCTTATGCTTCTTAAATAAAATTAATCTGGTAGTCTAATGTTCAGCCTCCTCAGCCAAATTGAGTGAAGCACCATGTGAAACACATCAAATGGCTTAGCAGGCCGGTTCAGCTCAAAATGCCTTCTCACTTGCATCACCCTCTTCTGCAATTTCAAGTATTCTGCATGCGAAACAGCCTTCAATATCGTCTTAATTTCTGGTATTCTCTTTGGTGGAATTTCTATTGTAAACTTGCTCCAATCAAGAACATCGCCAAAGGGTAATGCATAATAATCAGAAATAAGCACCGGAACACATCCCGCATACATTGCTTCAACCACTCTAGGACTGGCAACTTCAGTCCCACTTGGACACAAGCAAAACTTTGTTTGTCCCATTATTTGGTGATAATTTTGACCCTTTGGAAGATACTCATGGACTTGGATTTCCTCATCTTTGTCCCTCCAATGCTCAAATAAAAACTTCCTTATGTCACCATGAGCACCGCCCGCAAAGAAGGCCAGGATAGGACGCTCATCAGGGTGTGAGTCAAGGCGTGATGGACCAAGAGTGCCACTGGCCAAGTTATATTCTGGCAACGAGACGTCTCTCCCAGGCTGGAATCCTTCGGATATGTTAGCATTGCAAAGTACTCTTATGAAATTCTTGTAGAACTTGAGATCATCATTTATTATTTCTGGTGCCTGCCAAGATCATAGAAAAAAGTATAGGTATGCAACAATAGCTGATGGTGAAAACAAATAGAATCAAAATTGTTAAGGTCATGCATGCATACCCAATCATGACAAGAGACCATAAAATGGTCAGCTCCCTCGCTCCTATTCCAGTAGGGATATTTTTGAGCTACCACATTGATATAGTCAGTGACGATACGAACCAAGCGACCGTGAAAAGTGTGAGGTTTAGGCCGATCATACAAGAAATCAGCAATCCTTTTCACACTTACTGGTACGAAGAATGAATGTGCCTCATGAAGATGGCGAGCCAGAAATGGACTTTTCCCACTACTATCCAGCTCATCCATGAACTGCCCTTCTATGGAGTAGATGTATGACATTGGTCCATTATGGAACATGGGTATCTCCCCTTCCTTGTATGCCCATATCTTGAATCTTTTTACCATCTCTATGTGACTCCTGCTAACCCAAATAGCTAGTTAATTTAAGAAAGAGGTCAAATTGTGCTCACAACATCATATGACAATTTTTCCATTTATTCTAACTGCTTGTTTATCAAGTCGACACAATTAAATTAAAAAGAAATATCTCCACTCTTGATTACTCAACAGTAGAAGAGTGTGACAAAAGTAGTCTCTATTTTAATAATCAATAAGATGCAATCAACATCAACGTGGACTGAACACTGGACAAACTATTTAAAAAAATTCAACCATCAATTTAAAAATCAATCGTCCAATTTCTTGATTGCAGATATCTTGGTTTTGCAATCACAAGATAAGGAAGAGACTAAATTTGTTTAATTTCTCAAGAAACAATATAGAAGTTTAGAACTTATCCCATCCTAAATTCCTGCAATTCATATTCCATTCAAACCGGAAAAAATGCCTGTACTATATGCCAAAGATAAGGCCAAAACTTCAATTATTGATGGAATATGAGTAGTGAAGTTTGAACCACCGGAAATAAACAAATGGCATGACAAGAATTTGGACCATTCTTAATAAATACATCTCCAAATTATCAGAGAAGAATCCACAAAAGGAAGATGAAGTTGGAAAGTGGAAAAGGATTGCGTTCGCAGTAAGAAAAGTACTGACACATCTAGTCAAAAAAGAAATTGCACTAAATTTTATTCCAAAAGTATCCCCCACAATTATGCCAGTTAAACCAACCAAGCTTGAAAGGTTAAATCTCTACATTACCCAGAATTGAAAATTGCATTTATATCAATTTGGGATGATTTCAAAGAACTTACTGATGAAATGCATAGGGATTTCTGTACACACTTCCTCTGGGGATGTAAATCTCTTGTCTATCAGATGTATAGTTCTTTGTAAGAACTGCTTTGTGGATAGCGGCTCTTGCTCTGGCCAATTGTTCCTCAATCTTGCTTGTATTGCTTTTTTCCTGCAAGAAAAATCACACACCAAAATGTAAAACCCAAGAAAACAGAGCAATATAAAGAAAAGCAACAGCCCCCAGTAAACCCAAAACCCAGAAACAGAAAAGTTTACAGTTTTACCATATAGAAATTGAAAAGATGCTTACTTTGACATGGTCTGCCACAATGGGAGTAGGAGAAGGAAAGGGCGGCTGTGATCGTGACCGTGACTGTGACTGTGAATGTGACTGTGAAGGTGAGGGTGAGACATATTGGTTTGAACTGGTAAGATTACTGTGTAGAGGAACAGATGGGGTTTTAGAAGAAGAAGAAGAAGAAAGATTGATGAGACTGAAACTGCTTTTGTTAAAGGGTGAGAAGGAAAGGACGAGAAGGAGGAGGAGGAGAAAGGTTAGAGAGAGTAAATATGGTGATCGGAATTCAAAGGCTGCCATACCTCAAGTTATAAACTGGCATACCCCCAAGAATTTGTCTCTGTCTTTTTTTTCCTTTTCGAAGTTCTGGTTGGTGGTTTTTTGTTTTTGTTTTTACTTGGGGAACGTAGAACACCACCGTTTGATTAACTCACCGGCTGAGTATGGACATGTGCCGAGCTACATACAGCTAGCCTCACTCTCCTCTGGCTTATTTCCATAAGCAGACTAAAATTGTGTGCATGTTGCCACGTAATAACACATATATATCATTTAATATACCACTCTTGCTCATCATCACTGTCGTTGTAGTATAGTGGTAAGTATTCCCGCCTGTCACGCGGGTGACCCGGGTTCGATCCCCGTCAACGGCGCTTTATTTTCCGTTCTTCAGCTTTTTTTTTTATGTTGCTTTTTATTCGACGTGAGAGTTTATGCTCACAAGAATTTTGATTTCCAATAACAATGTAAAGACATCTTGTTTGTTGTTTTTTATTCGACTTGAGAGTTTAGACTCACAAGAATTTTGATTTCCAATAACAACGTAAAGACATCTTGTTTTTTATTTAGACTCAAAGGAGGAATGTCACTATCCAGCTTCGTCTTTTAACAAACTTAGATGTAATCAAAATGCCATATTCTCAATATAAACATACTCTTAAACTTCTGTTCACTTTATAAAAGACTACTATGAACTATATTTTCTGAATATTAAAGTTAGTCTTATAAGATGACCATTTAGAAATATAGGCCTAATGGAAGAATCATTACACAAAATAATCTCTAGAGAATGCAAATTCATTGAAAAGAAACAAAGTTAAAGAGAAATTTTATCTACACATCTCATTCTTGTTACACTACTCAATTGATTTTTCTGTATGCAATAATTCTATATGCACCACCCAAAACTACCCAAACTCTCCTCAACATTTTCTACCATATTTGTACTCGTAGAAAAGAAAGAACTTCTCTTTTTCATTATCGTTCTCAGAACATCTAAATCAAAGTTTGCCAAGCCGTGTTTTGTCTTGATATGAGGTTTAATGAATTACCATACTTCTCGATCTTCCTTGCTTTATATTCACCATGATGGAATGGTTTTCTTGGATATTTGGTTGTTCAATATGTATACAAATGATTGACCATCGTAGTTGGTGATTGATCGATTTGTGTTTTGTATATGTTAGACTAATGCCTAATACTGGTAACCTATTAGCCTAATCAAGTAATCATTAAGTTTGGGATTACAATTATATTTAGACTTATTCAAGAACGAAGAAGCAAATCGATATCGCGCTGAGTTATGTATAGAATCGGATTTGCATTTGAATAGAAGACTTGTTGGTATTGTTTGAATTACTATCTGCCCTTCATTTCAAATAAGTATTTTATATCATTTTTCGAGTTCAACCTAGGTTCCAACACACCCACATACCCATTTCAGAAAAGTTTGAATCCAGATTATATCCAAAGCCACAATAGGGACAATCTAAGGCTTTTGTTAAAGGGCTTATGGCATTTTTCAGGTTTTAAGTCTAAAATTTACAAGTATAACAAAGAGCGTAAGAGCGAATAAGAGTTGGGGTTGATGGACTATGAAGAAAGAAAAGATTTGTTGTAGGGTTGTTCAAATAAGAGGCCTGCAATAAACAAAGAACACGTTCAAATCTTTCAATTTTGTTGCCATTTTTGGTCATTTTATCTACTCTAGAAATTTAATTTTGTATGGTGATAATTACGGATGTGTGTGTGTATATATATATACAGATCCTATCCAAAGCGATGCCTCACTCTGAAATTTCAGAGCGAGGTTAGGGTTTATGGTCACTTTTCGGTCGCATTTCCACATCTCGACCATTCAGTTTTTAGCTACTAATGTACAAATCATCTTTGCATAATTTCAACCAAATTGATGGTCGTTAAGGCATTGATAACTGCCTCAAAGCTAGTACAGTTCAAATTGGACAGATTCAGTTCGTCCACTGGTTTAAGCGAGTTAGATACCTTAAAAATCATCAATTTGGTTGAAATTTTGCATAGATGATCTATACATTAGTACCTAAAAACTGAACGGTCGAGATGTGGATATGAGACCAAAAAGTGACTTTAAACCCTAACCTCGCTCTGAAATTTCAAAACGAGGCATCGCTTTGGATAAAATAAATAAATAAATAAATATATATATATATAGTATATAAGAATGTGTAGATAAAATATCTCCAAAGTTAAAGAGTTTGGGAAAGAAAAGAAAAAAAAGCTGGATACCAAATCCAAACATTGGGTTATTGACTTATTGGTGCCTTTCACAGGACAAGTTACAGGGTTTGGGACTCTGGGTCCATATAACAAGAACCGGGTGGTGCTCTACCATGGCCTCGTATGTTACCATGCCTACACTAATATTAGTGACAGGTCTTTGAAACTCTTTAACCACCGGAAATAAAGTTCGATCGTATAAGCAAATAAATCATGGGTAATTTGGTAAGTGCTTGATCCAGTAAGAATGGATAATTGCTTCTTATCCGGATACATGATCGATCGAGCACAACAGGTTGGTATAGTCTAGGCTTGTTACATCATATATCAAACCTGCTGGATCAACTGCTCGATTTGGATCAATGAAACCTGCTCCCATTACTATACGTGAAGCAAAGCGAAGTTTATTACCAACATCAAGGATTGGCTTTCGCTCTTTGAGTAAAAGAGTTGCGGTGGTCATGATAGCAGACGTAATAGCGGCAGGACTCTAACCTGGGCGCTTTGGAGCTGCAACACCACTAACATGAGGACAATGTAAGAAGTAATTTGGACAAACCAATTAATTACCTCAAGCATTGACAGTAATTATGACTAAGCAGAATAAGTTACTACGAGATCATTATGTAATTTTGACCCTTGACTAAGTCTTGTGTTATCTGGAACAAATGCAAGATAAGGTAACTCGAATTAGCCTTTATATTAGGGCCTGTTATGAGTAATGTGGTATTGTGGTTTAGTGGCAGAGTTGGAGTAGGACTGAAAGCACCTATAATGGGATGGTGGTTGAGATACTCTGATCAATGTATAAGGGGGTCCCTGCTAATGCTATTGCACCTCAAATCAAGCATTCTCCCCAATAAGAGTTCACTAGAGCATAGCATCAGTTCACATCCAGTTTCCTCACTGCAAGAAAATGGATCCTCAAGGTTTGTTTCATTCACCTTAACCTTGAGCTTAAGTACTTTATGTCATTGTTACATTGATTGTGATGCTGATGTGTCTGTGTTTTGTGGCATAGCATTATTACTTCACTGTAATATCAGGTTTAACAGACAAGCTATCGATGTCCCGGAGACTATGTTGTAGTCGTTAAACAATGAAATATTATTCTCAACCTGACCTGCTAATTTGTTAGGGGGCCGAGCACCTAAAATATATGAACCAGGTGCCATAAATCAGGCTTCAAGATGTCTTGAAAGCTCTTTGAAGGACCTCTCGAACTGTACCAAGCTGCTATTGGTGCAAGTATATATAGATCTCATAATGGCTGTTGGAACTCGATCTATAGTAGCTGACGGAGTAGTATCGCCATTACGATCAATCACATACGTACCGAGTCAGTTCTTGAGCATCATTAGAGTTAATTACGACACAGGAACAACGAAAATATTGGAACCCCAATGATCTAAGATTGTCAAAGATAAGTATAGCTCCTGTCACGTTTGCACTAGCAAGTATAGCCTGATCGAAGACGAGAATACCTACAATCACATATAATGATGCTGTCGAGGACTTCCTTTAAACTAGTGGCAAGTTTCGTAACAAAGACCATCCATCAATCCTTATCCCCTTACCGAGAGTCACAGTTCCAGCAAACAAAAGGTCAGTTGTTCCTGCGACAACAGTAAAGAGCCATGGAAAATTATTGTGCACAGTCCACTTAGCCGGGCCTTTATTTTCCTCGGCACATACAACCACTATTCCTTCTCCATAGTTGAAAATGTAGCAATGGCCACAGAATTGGTATACAAAGGCGTCGGACCATGCAAGGAGATTTGATGTGATTTCCCACCATATATAGCTTAGTCTATACCAGCAAGAAAATCCGAGGGATCAATGCCCTCATTCCACACAACCTTGTAAACTGCTACTTGAGCATGTATTGCCATGACTCGCGCGGTTACTTTTGCATATCCAAAATAAGACATTCCTCTACTTGATTTTTAGCAGCTATAGAGGCAACGATAGTACCATGTCCAAGAGACCAAGACTGTCCCTAACAGAGCCCTTACTTTTCATTAGGCCGGGTTTTGCTTCTTTTATACCTTCATTGAAGTACCTAGCTCCTATAAGGTTGAAGTTGCACATGGAGGAATTAGAATCTTCGCTTCCTTCACACAAGCCATTCCTTCTTAGCTAGGAATTGCAGCAGTCATATCATGATCTCTAAAACTCAAGCTCTCCGGTTACGTGTACACCACTATCAATATATAACACCGATTATGATGTCACTGCCATAATTTGAGTTGGATAATAAGTCGGCAGAAGGACTGAGCTTGAGGAATTCAGGTGTATAGGTGGTATCAGATGTGAGAGGTGCACCATCATGAACTGTGATGAATCCTGGACTCCTATCTAAAACCTCTAATTCCTTAAAACTGCACTAAAAGCAAGAAGGGGTTTGGTGTATGTACAAGGAATGGAGATGAAAGATTATCATTTACTGAGCTAGGGTAGTAGGGTTATCTAACTTATAAGCATCAACAACAAAATAATACCAGTTATGGTGGGTAGAAAAGGGTTTGGGCATATGGAGCAAATCCATGTGGACTATATATAATAACCTCTCAGTCACTTTTGCATTAATATTGAAAAGAAACAATGCAAGAAAAAACAAATATAGGGCAGAAAATCCATTGAGAAAACTCATTTCATCATCTACTTAGACAGTTAAAAAGATTGGAGTCCTGATCTGATATAATAGTTTATCTAGCTCAGCTGTTAACCAAAATACCTTTGTTAATTGGTAAGTTGCATGTTCTGCTTTTCCGTAGATATCGATAGAGGAGCTACACTCATGTAAGCAACCTGTAGTATGCAGATAAACTTAAAAAGTTAAAAGTGAAAATTTGATGTACGTAATTTACATGTCATATCCATACTCGAAGGGTAGAAATGTTAATTAAACGAAAGGTCTTTAGTTGGCTTTTAATATAAGAAGAAAGGAAACAAAGAATATTCTAATAATATAATTATTCTATTTTCATCTTGGAGAATATTCTATCTGAAATCCATATATGTAAAAAAAAATTGGAAAAAAGACTAACAAATCATTAAAATTAAACTCCTGCGTCAGATGAATTGCAATGTTATTGCATGTGAAAATATTGAGGAACCTACAGTGAACAACGAACATTTTGGAAAGTAGAGAGAATAAATCAAGAATCATATATTCATATATAAACCTGTGATGGGGCCTTGGTCTATACAACAATGCATGGAACTGTTAAGCAGTCTGTTCCAACCTAAAAACAGCTCTTCTGAACAGAAACTTAACTCAAACTCCACAGGAAAAGGAATCACAGACAGAATCATCTCACGGTTAGAAAAGTGATCGGTGATTAAATCTTTACAAGCTAATGAAGCGATGCCTTCTAATCCTCAAAATTTATCAGGTAATCGAATGTTGAGCCTTTTAAGCCACACTGAGTGAAGCACCATATGGAATACATCAAATGGCTTAGCTGGTCGGTTGAGCTCAAAATGCCTTCTCACTTTCATCACCCTCTTCTGCAATGTCAAGTACCTTTTGTGTGGAACAGCCTTCAATATTGTCTTGATTTCTGATATTCTCTTGGGCGGAATTTGTATAGAAAACTTGTTCCAGTTAAGAACATCAGCAAAAGGTATTGCATAGGAATCGGAAATTAGCACCGGGACACACCCTGCATTCATTGCCTCCACTACTCTAGGACTTGCCACTTCAGAACCACTCGGGCACAAGCAAAACTTGGTTTGTCCCATGATCTTGTGGTAGTTTATAGTCTGAGGAAGTTTTTCATAGACCCGAACTTCATCATCTTTTTCCTTCCAATGCTCGAACAAAATGCTCCTTATGTCTCCATGGGCTGCACCAGCAAAGAAAGCAAGGACAGTACGGTTATCAGGGGGTAGCCCAAAACGGGGCGGGCCAAGCTCGTAGCGTTTTAAGTTGTATTCTGGTATTGAGACATCTCTAGTAGGCTTAAACCCTTCAGAGATGTTTGCATTGCATAACACCTTTATCAGATTCTTGTACGGCTTGGGGTCATCACGTTGGATAAGTGATGCCTGTAATACCAAACACACAGACAGGTTATGAACAGAATTACATTAATCAGTTAACTTTTCACCAGTTCGGTAATTTCGACCCAAATTTCATCATCATTTCTTCAAATATAAAGATTCCAAGCCAATCAACAAAATAAAAACACCAAGAAATAGTGAGAACTAGACTTAAATTCGGTGACAGTTGTTAGAACTCTTAATTCCAAAGTTTGAACATCTCAAAAGCAAGCATGAAAAAGTTGTCTTTCTCATTTTCATTATTGGCCTGGTACCATCTAATATTTGTCTATTTAGATACAAAATTTCAGTGTTTGGGCTAGTAGGAAAAGGTCATTGATAATTTAAACCCTAATCTCAAATGATTGTTTAATGTATTCATGGCTTAATGTTCACAGTCGGATAATATATAACATGTCCATCTACAACAAGAGAATATAAATGTTAACATGCAAGGTTTATCGACATCAAAGCCTTAGAGAAATAAACTTATTGTAAAATGAACAATATGGAAACAGAAGCTTACTAACCCAATCATGACATGAGACCATAAAATGGTCTGCTCCACCACTCCTATTCCAGTAAGGATACTTTTCTTGTACAACATGAATGTAGTCGGTGAAAACGCGATCCAGTCGATGAAAAAATGTCTCATGGTGAGGTCTGTACAGAAAGTCAGTAATCTTGGACACACTCAATGGTAAGAAGAATGTATGAGCCTCATCAGGATGCTTGGCCATGAAAGGGCTTGGCCGACTTTCCATCTCAAAAATGAACTGGCCCTCTATGGAGTAGAGGTACGTAGTTGGCCCATCATGGACCATTGGTACTTCTCCTTCCCTATAGGCCCAGACCTTGAATGTCTTGACCATTTCTATATGACTCCTATCAACCATAACAATGTAAGAGAAATTAGACCTAAATTTAAAACTAAATAAGCTAACCTTCTGTTTTGCTAAAGGCAAACACAAAGACAAAAGAGAGACAATACAATATGAATTAAAAATTAATTGATTGTGAACGTTTTGTTTTTGGCAACTGATCATGACCCCTAATCTGTATTGCATCAATTAAAACAAAATGTTAAAGAAGAAAACAAAGGAATTTTTAAAACATCTTTACCATGGTTGGACATATTCATGATATGGCCAAAACTAGAAACATTGTGGACAAAATGTTGATTAGCACTTACCAACCACCCAAAATATGCAGCCAGATGTTGATAAGTATTAGGACCGCTCATGAAAACACTGTGTTTGGTTGTAACTTGCCACTTAAAACAACCCAGAAATCAAAGGAAGTTCCCAAGAAACTAAAAGCTGAACCTTGATGGGAAACATTAATGGCATTTGTAAAATTGATGCATTTTCAAAAATATCCAATGCCCAAAGTTTGCAGTGTAAGTAAGGAAAAGTCTTCGGTAATTACAACACTAGACTTTCGCAGCGGTATATCGAACTCTTGCAGTGGTTGACCAACTCTTCATAATTTACCACTACAAGAAGTTGGTATACCATTACATTGAGTGATCTACCACTAATGTATCGTTAGTAAAAGAGATGCCCACTAAGTAATGAAAAATAACTAGCTAGAATTCATGATTATCAAAGAAATACAACATAATATTTAGAATCGAACAAGAAAATTTTAACTAAAAGATAGACTTAACTGATGAAATGCATAGGGATTTCTGTAAACACTTCCTCTTGGGATGTAAATCTCATTCCTGTCAGAGGTGTAATTCTTCGTCAGAATAGCTTTGCGAATAATGGCTCTTGCTCTGGCCAACTCTTCTTCAATCCTTTGCGTTTTGCTCTTGTTCTGTACATGAAATTTTTCCCACTTGAGTTTTCTTCAAAAACTGAGAACATTAGACAAATCCCAAAATCTCAAAAATAAAAATATCTCAGAATTAGGTTGACTACTGACTTTGACACTGTGACTGAGTACTTGAGGCAAAGTGAGAGTGGAGGGAGGCCCATGTTGGTGAAACGGCGGAAGCGATGGCGCCGGTGCCGGTGCTGAAACGACATGCAGGGCTTTGTCGTTGTCGGTGGTTTGTTGGTTTTGATGAGTAGAAGAAGAGTTAGATAGGGAGGAGGAAGGAGATAAAAGATTGAGCGAAAGATATTGGTTTCGGTTTAATGGAGAGAAGAAGAAGACTGTAACGAAGAGGAGGAGAAGAGTTACAGAGAGTACTATTGGAGAACGATAATCTGAGTCTGCCATGGCTGAAGAGCAAAACCTTAGTGCACTAACTCAGAGAAAAAAGAAGAATGCGACAAAATCGGTTCAAAAAGTCTAAAGACTAGGAAGATGGGGTAGAAGAAGAAGAAAGACTAGGAAACGTGAAACAAGGAGATGGGGTAGAAGAAGAAGACACAAATATTATTCTAGCTGTGGTGATGTTATTTCATTCGATTTGGAATATAAAATCTCTGGATTAAAACCTTTTGAGTTACTCTTTGTTTTCTTTTATGGAAAGTGAAATCTGGTGCATCATCAATATACTTAATGCATGGCCTTTTGGTGAATTTGGTCCTTTTCATTGGGCTAAGAATTTCTTATTTTTCTATTTTGTAAATTTGTGGGATTTTACTTAGGTTAGATTCCAAAATAGTCGAATTGAAGCATTACATAGACATTCCAAATCCTTGTGCCTTGATCCAATTTGGGAATAGAGAATATTTTTCCCTTTTGATTCTTCTGTTTTTGGTAGGGAGGAATACCATTATATCTAATTAATTATGGTTATATGTGCTACTTTAAAATAAGAAAATAATAGAAAATAAAATTTTCGTTTGCAGTATGATTGTATTGAAATTAAGTTTTATTATTAATGGGACAGACAAATCACGTGGATATGATAACCTCATTAAGAATTTTATTATGTTTAAAATAAAATAATAACATAAGCCAACCCTGCTGATAAGGTCGAGTTTAAATCTTGATCTTCTCATTGAGCCATAACTATTTTCACAAGTCTACCCGCTACACAATGGACATCCCCACATATATGTTAGTAAGAGTCTTACTTAAGTAAAGAACAGTCCATGAAACTAGAGATAACCATTTATACAATATTCGTAGAATAAGAAAATGAAAACTCCAATGAAACAAGATTAAGCATTCCAAATCTGTTCCGTAAATAAAAAATTGCAAAAACTTCAATTGCAAATTTGTAAAGCTAGGACTTTACTTATTATATACACAACACATCCAAATGAAGCACATCACCAGAAAACGAAAATATATTGGAATATTACATTGTAGATCCATTCATGTGGATGCAAAAATACTCTAGCTACTTACACTAATGGCCATCGAGAAATGAGCACTAGATTGACTAGGGAGTAGGAGGAGGCCAGGATGTTTAAGCAACCACGAGGCAGAAAAGAAGAAGATTAAACTATTTTTAAAGACTTAAACAATTGCTTGCGCGATCCAAGATGCTTAGATCTAACTATCAGGAATTCCGATACATAATACGATGGTAAGACTATGAAGGCAAACTCGATCAGTACTGCTTCTAAAGGTGGTATATGTCGAGTTAATTATATAAATATGGTTTTGGCACTATATTTCGACAAGGGTTAAATATAGAATGCAAAGATAAAAAGAAGCGCTAAAATCACGTCATCTGGATACAAACTCATCCATCTAACAAAAAGTTCCCTGGCGTAAGAAATTGATTTGTCATTTGACGGATTATCGCTACATTACACAGATTATTTACAGATTACAATCTTTTTCTTTTCTTATATATCCTCATCCCACCCCTTCATAATGCCTATGAGATTTAAACTTTTGATCGATCTCCACTAAATAACTAAGACTACAGTTATGGCGGTATTTAAAATTACATCCGAAATCTCCCAAAAGATTGAGAACATGATAGGCTGGTCATGCATGTACTTACATAACACATACAAACTCCAACCACCTCATTGCGTTCAAAACCCCTATATACAACAATAGCCCTTACCTAATTTCAGCTTACCAAATATACACTAATTCATCTCATGAATGTAACAGGTTCAGTTCACCATACATATATGAATTCGTGAAAACGTAATGTATCAAATTAATTGATATCCTCCAAGTGACCACAATTAATTACAGGTCAAACATAATTATGAGTCCCAAAAATGATGAAATTAGCTTATTTTGCTATAAGAAAGCAGTCAAAGAACACACAGACTGTATTATGTATATATTGCTATGTTGAGTGTTGGAAAAATGATGATGGGAGAATTAGCAATATATGCTGTGGAAGTCGTACTATTTTCAGTATTTTGTGCTCTTCCTTCTTGCCTTTGCCTTTTTCCCCATAATTATCTCGAGAGACCTCGACCTATATATTCAGGCAAATTAAGTTGGGAGTACCGTTTGGTTATCAGTAACAAACTCAACCAGGATCGACTCAACGTCTCAACCTTCATTGTCAATCCGAACTTGAAGATATTGGTTCAGTGGTCCTGCTCCAGATGAAGAATATGAATTTACACTTGGCGAGGGGTTGACCAGACCTATTTTTGTAGCGTGTGGTATGTGGATCGTTATGTTCCTAAATTCATTGCATTTGGAGAGACATGTGATGAGGAAGATTATGATTTATGAATATTAATTGCACTAATAATTGGGTGGCACAAGAGGATGGAGTCTACTTGTGCTCTTGACTTTCATTTGGAGAAGAAGTATGTCTGGATCAAAGGAAATTGGAGAGATTATTCAGAGTACCGCCGTGCACTTGCACCAACATAAATGAATGGTTAGATTGCATTAAATACATTTTTTGTTTATTAAAAATAAAGTTGATAATAAATATCAAGGGTTGAGATTATTTTATAAGGGTTGGGTCACTTACACCGTCGGTGCATAGAATAATTTCCAAGGAAATTGATCGAATCTTCGACTTCATTCAAGAGGAACTAAATATATTGCATTGGTTTTAATTTACAATTTTGCTATAGAAGATGTGATCTTGGCACTAGTTTACTATTGATATAGTGAAAAACTTTGTGAAACCTGCTCAATGAGAGAAGGTTTTACAAGTTTGGGGATTTTGGACAAAGGGATTCCAACATCTTCTCGTTGAGAACCAATTCTGACGTCATCACTTAAGTCAACATTCGGAGCACAACATTTGCCCTCTCCTTCTTTGTCTCTCTTCTAAAAAAAAAGAAAAAAGAATGACCTGTTTCTTACTTTTGGGGAAATTCATTGTTTTTCCAAAGGAAGAAATGTTTGAGACCAAAAAAAAGAGAGGAAGAAATGTTGTATAACAACACGCAGCCTTGAGTTTAGAATCCACTAACTAATTGAGGTATGAAAAAAGTGTTTAAGGATATCTCTATTTGTGTTTGACCCAAACTCTAGGTTACTTGACCTAGTGGTAATAAGGTTTAATTAAACTAATCTAGAGATTATCTTTCCTTGTATGATTCAGACTCTATGCATTGTAATCCTCTATATAAAGAGGCCCATATTATCAATGAGAATACACAGCAAATTTCTCTCAATTTCTGATTCCTTAAAACACGTTATCAGCACGAAGCCCTAACCCTGAAACCCTAATTTCATAACCTTCAAAATCCTGCAACCACCGCCCCATATATCGAAGCCCTATTCCCAAGGATCCCAGAACCGGCGGCGGAACCACAGGAACCGGCAGGAAAACCACTGGACCGGCCATAGGAAAAATTGGACCAGCCCCTGCCTTGTGCCTGCCCCTGCAAGCCCTGCCGAGCAGCTGCCGAGATCTGCCGAGCCTTGTGCCTGCATCTGCCGAGACCTGCCGACAGCCCCTGCAAGCCTCCTGCCGAGACACCTGCCGAACCCTGCGCACCCCTGTGCCTGCCCTTGTAGACATCTACCGAAAGCTTCGCATAGCCCCTGCCGAGACCTGCGCACCCCTGTGCCTGCATCTGCCGACAGCTGCCTAGCACTTGCCGAGCATCTGCCTGCTAGCGCTGCACAGCCCCTGCAGCAACCCTGCCTAGCTCTGGCCACCAGTTTCCGGCCACTTTTCCGGCGACCTCCGGCAACCTTTTTCCGGCCACATCCGTCATCTTTTCCGGTCAAGAATTCCGGCATCTTTCAAGGAATGGATGAACTACAATGTCTTGCGGATAGTGCGACTACGCACACCATTCTACGACATATGCAATTATTCTTAGAGATGTTGCCTATATATTCCTCTGTGATTACGATGGTTGGGCCATCAAGTTTAGTTCAAAGACATGGAATGACCCAATTCCTTTTGCTCAATGGCATCTTGATTAAAGTCACTGAAGCTCTCTACGCTCCTAAGGCAAATAGAACCTTATTGAGCTTTAAAGATATAAGAGCCAACGGATTCCATGCGGAAACGCATAGTGAGAACGGAATAGAATTCCTTTGCATTTTCTCTAATGATTGCGGACTAAAGCGCATCTTAGAGAAACTTATGTGTCAATCTAGTGGACTTTATGTCACTACAATTTGACCAATTGAATCCAATAGTGTCATAAGAGAAGATCTCTTGGATTCAGACACATATTGGCTTTGGCATGACCGACTAAGACATCCTGGTCGTGATATGATGCTCCGTATACTTAAGACTTCACATGAGCATCCTTTCTTCAGAGTGTGAAGAACCAAGAATCAAAAATTGATTCCAGGACTTAGCAAGACTGCAAAAATTGTAGCTTCTGGCGCTGCTGCTGTTTTGGGCCGCCGAAAGGCCGCCCCTGTCCCTAGTGATGACGCCATAAATGGCACCAACCATGAGCATGACGCCATGGTTGCTCCTCCTAGTGGCCATGACGCCACACAAACTAATTTCCATGGCTCTAATGCCATAATGGGAGATGTAGTCACACACTTTACTTCTAATAGCGCTACAGACGCTCAGGCCCATCCAAAATCCTCATTGGTTGCTTATAAGTCCCCTCGCTCATTTTGCAAAGCCTGTTCTTTCGGGAAATTAGGACCGAGACCGTCCTATGCAAAGGATCCTAAAATACTCATTCCATTCTTACAGATAATCTAAGGAGATATCTGTGGACGGTGGACCAATTCAACCATCATGCGGACCTTTTAAATACTTTATGGTATTGGTTGATGCGTCGACACGCTGGTCACATGTCGCGATGTTGTCCACTCGAAATGCTACTTATGCTAAACTCCTCGCCTAGATTATCCGTATACGGGCTCACTACTCTGATCATCCTATTAAGTCAATTCGACTTGATAATGCTGGGGAGTTTACATAAAAAATGTTCGATGACTATTGCATATCACTGGGGATTGATGTAGAGCATCCAGTTCCCCATGTTCATACCCAAAATGGTCTCGCAGAAGCCGTATCAAACGATTACAGATGATAGCACGGACATTGGTTATGCGCACCAATCTCCCTGTTTCTGCTTGGGGATATGCAATATTGTATGCAGCGACGCTAATTCGTCTACGACCTACTGCAATCCAATCTTACTCTGTGTTACAGTTAGTGACTTGGTATGAGCATGATATCTCTCATTTACGCATTTTTGGGTGTGCCATCTATGTGCCTATTACGCCGCCACAGCGTACTAAGATGGGTCCACAATGACGAATGAGCATCTATGTTGGCTATGAATCTCCAACTATTGTCCGCTATCTTGAACCCTTGACAGGCGATCTCTTTACCGCTAGATTTGCGGATTGTCACTTTGATGAGACAGTCTTCCTATCGTTAGGGGGAGATAAGAACACAGATGTTCAATAGGAACGACATGAATTGTCTTGGTTTGTCCCCACTATGTCTCATCTTGATCCCCGTACCGTATAGTCCGAACTTGAATTGCGAAGAATAATCGAGCTCCAGAAAGTAGCAAACACTCTGCCTGATGCGTTTTCTGATGTTGCTAAAGTGACGAGATCACGCATACCTGCTGCAAACGTGCCTGCAAGGATCGATGTTCTAAATAGTGGACATCACGCCACTCCTGTGACACCGGGAGATGGCGCCATTGCCCAGCATGGCAATGATGTGGCATCTATGGCCGCAGGTCCCTCAAGGAAGCGCGGTAGACCAATTGGTTCGAAGGATACTCGCTCTAGAAAGAAAGCGAATGAGGCACAAACAAATCTTTTGATCATCGATACTCAAAATCCGTCCCATGAGAATGTTCCGGATTACTGTAATGTCCAAGAGACATCATTGGGGGACTGCCTCAATGTCAGAACCTATCCATGAGAACGTAGAGATCTCTGTAAATTACACTAGTGTACATGGGACGTGGGAAAGAAACTCCATCATCATTGATGATGTATTCGCGTATTTAGTGGCGTGTAAGATTATTGAAACCGATGACATCGAACCACGCTCCGTTGATGAATGCCAACGTAGAGCTGATTGGCCAAAATGGAAAGATGCTATCCAGGCATAACTTGATTCTCTAGCGAAAGAAAGGTATTTGGCAAAGTTGTACCAATACCGCCCAACACCAAACCAGTTGGTCATAAATGGGTATTCGTTAGAAAGGGTAATGAGAAAAACGAGATTGTAAGATACAAAGCTCGCCTTGTGGTGCAAGGTTTCTCACAACGCCCTGGAATCGACTACGAAGAGACCTATTCTCCCGTAATGGACGTCATAACGTTCAGCTATCTTGTCAGTGTAGTAGTTTCTGAAAAACTGAACATGCAGCTTATGGATGTGGTTACTGCGTATCTATATGGGGATCTAGATACGGAGATATACATGAAGATTCCAGATGAAATTCAGTTACCCAAATCAAGTGGCTCTAAACCAAGGAGCGCATTTACTATAAGGTTGAAACGCTCACTATATGGATTGAAACAATCCGGATGGATGTGGTATAACCGTCTAAGTGACTACTAGATTGAAAAGGGATATGTCAACAATGAACTATGTCCATGTATGTTCATAAAAAGCACAAGTTCCGGATTTGCAATAGTAGCGGTTTATGTCGATGACATGAACATAATAGGCACCCTTAAAGAGTTAAGGGAAACCGTTGAACACTTGAAATCCGAGTTTGAGATGAAAGATCTTGGGAAAACACGGTTTTGCCTCGGTTTGGAACTTGAGCACCGTAGAGATGGTATCCTGATTAATCAATCAGCTTATATCCAAAAGATGCTTAGGCGCTTCAACACTGACAAGATTAAGCCTTCAAGCACCCCAATGATCGTCCGTAGTCTTGATCCAGAGAAGGATCCATTTAGTCCAAAAGATGATGATGAAGAAGTGCTAGAGGCAAAAGTGCCCTACCTTAGTGCAATAGGCGCATTATTATACTTAGCACAATGCACAAGACCGGATATCTCATTAGCTGTGAACTTGCCAGCTAGATATTGCTCAGCACCAACACGACGCCATGAGACTGGTGTTAAAGATATCTTTCGATACCTAAGTGGTACGATCGATATAGGCTTGTTCTATCCCTACAGAGAAAAGATGGATCCGGACCCATCAAGTGCCAGGGACGCCACACATGGTGGACTGCGTTCCTTCTCCCCATCCCAAAATGATATAAGTGTTTTGGAAAGTTTTGCTGATGCTGGGTACCTCTCTGACGCACACAAAGGTCGTTCCCAAACTGGCTATGTTTTCACCATGGGAAAGACCGCGATATCTTGGAGGTCTACAAAGCAGACCTTAGTCTCTACCTCTTCGAATCATGCAGAGATTATTGCTCTTCACGAAGCAGTTCGTGAATGCATATGGCTTTGATCCATAGTTACGCATGTTCGAAGCAATTGTAGTTTGAAGTCTACCACAGATGAGCCAACGAGCATTTATGAAGATAATGCTGCTTGCATTGAACAAATGAAGCAAGGCTACATCAAAGGCGACAACACCAAGCATATATCGCCCAAATTCTTCTATAATCAGCAACAACAGAAGCTCTTCAAGATCAAAGTGAACCAGGTTTGATCTGAGGACAATGAGGCAGACTTGTTTACTAAGTCATTGCCCAAATCCACGTTCGAGAAACATGTGGCAAGAATTGGCTTGCGGAAATTATCTGAACTCCCATGATCGTAGTCATCAGGGGGAGGCACAGACATCAGGGGGAGATGTCTACATGTTCACCTCGAAACGTACGTGAAGGGTGTGTTGTGCTCTTTTTCCCCTTCGACCGAGGTTATTTTTGTCCCACTGGGTTTTTGTTACTCGGCAAGATTTTTAACGAGGCAACGAGAGAAGCACCGCGTTTGGACAACACAAAGGGGAGTGTTTAAGGATATCTCTATTTGTGTTTGACCCAAACTTTAGGTTACTTGACCTAGTGGTAATAGGGTTTAATTAAACGAATCTAGAGATTATGTTTCATTGTATGATTCAGACTCTATGCATTGTAATCCTCTATATAAAGAGGCCTCTATTATTAATGAGAATACACATCAAATTTCTCTCAATTTATGATTCCCTAAAGCAAAATTTAAGTCTGAAATCCCAATTTAATTTCAACACTTGAATTCTCAACATCAAGAGACAATGTCCATATACATAGCGTAAGAGTTTATTTGCGTCTCATTAATAGTTACATTCATTTTTTGAAAGATTACCTTTTTATTTAATTGAGGGGAGTGCTATATACACACTCACTTGAGTGTGTGTGAGCCACACTCAGACAAGTGCCAACTTCTCATAGTTTTCCACTATTAAATTACACAATAATAATTAATGCAACTTTGAATTTATTTTTTTCCATCTCTACCCCTGTTTTGGAAAACATAGAGATTAGAGACCCTTTTCCTTCTAATTTCCTTTCCCGCCACAAGCCAATTAAAGCTTCAATTTTCCCGCCTGAGGGCTTAATTACCTCAAAGTAAAATTTTGAGATCCCTGATTTAGAAAGAAAAAAAAAACAAGCTTTTGAGATGCAATTTCCAGCTATATTAGTTACTTTTGTGGGTTGCCTTTTACATTGAGGTAAGATTCTCAATCAATTTATGCGATTTTTGTGTTGATAGTTGGTATTGATATATACTCATGATGATCCCTAATTAAATCGGTACTCTATTGTGAGATAGTTCTTACTCTTATATACCTGATTTCCTCTTTTATTTGACGTGATTGTAGGAAATCAGTTAATTGACCTGCTATGATTTATATATAGTGTTCAATTAGCCTTGTTTCATTTCTTAGATAGTGAAAATTGGTTGAATAATAGTTTTTTTTTTCTGATGTAATTTTGCAAAACGTTAATGGAAATAATGATCTTATTTTGCTGTTCTTATTTTTTGTTGATCTTAATGGTTGAAGGAAAAAAAAAGGATCTTATAGCACCTTACCATTCAAGTTTGCTAAATGTTAGTTCTTGATAAACTACTTAGCTGTCATAAAAAAAAAAATAATAATAAAAAATTATAAAAAAAAAACTACCTAACTGCTATTACTAATAAATGCAGCACCATTGTAGCCAAATAAGTCAAGAATGGAGAAACTAGTTTGTTTGATTATATCGTGTTTTATAATGCTCGTAATAGGCTATTAAGTGGTACCCATTTTTTGTTATAAGCATATTCACAGTCACATGGGTTTTGATTAAATGAGTTCTAGCTATTCAGTGTTCTATCTAGAAATAGATAGTGGAGGGAAAGTAAAAAATGGAGGAGAAATATGGCTAGGGGTATTCCATGAAAACAATAAATTCAAAGTAGTATTAATTGTTATTGTGTAATTAAATAGTAGAAAACAATGAAAAGCTGACACTTGTCTGAGTGTGGCTCACACACACTCAAGCGAGTGTGTATATAGCACTCCCCTTTAATTGATAAAAAAGAAATTCAAATTTACGTTAATGTTGGAAAGAGGAAATTCAACAAGTTTAGAAGCTAAATGATTTTTAATTGTTTATACTAATGGAGATAAAATTTTGGTCTTTCAATTTTTTTTTTCGATGAAATTTTCAATGTTTTGTTGGCATATGCTCAAAATGTGGACTACATTTTCTTTTTTGCAAAATTGAGAAATTATATAATATGTTAACATATGACACACATACAATTACTATTTTTAGGTTTTAACTACTGAAATGAGAATATATTACAATTATCACTTTTAGAACTTGATTACTCAAATGAGAATCTACTTTACTAGAACGAGAACCTTATTTACCTTAATAAAGACTTTTTTGTAGTTATAACGCGAGTCTTTAAAGTAATACATATCATATAAAACACGATATGTATGAAAAATATTAACGTACCATAACTTTACCTTACAAAATTAGTCTACAAAAGTAACTCGAGGCGTAAACAAAAGACGCAAAAAATGTAAAACAAAACTACCATTCAGGCTGTTGTATTACTAGACTGGTGAATGTCGGTTAATAGTTTCGTAACTGGAGTTGAATTCCGCTCCCTCCTTAACCCCGATGAATAGTTTGCTGTCTTGTCAAGATTACTTGTTTAATTCATTTTAATTACACCAAAAGCCTTACTTTTCCGTAAAAACCCAAATTCCAATTTCCACGCACCTTTTTCTTCTTCTTCTTCTTCTTCTTATGCACATTTGCCTAAACACACAGAAATTGCAACAAGAAAGAAGAAGGTGAGGTGTGATTGGATTGGGATTGCTGTGATCCCAGCCCTCGTGTTCAGACCCAAATCTGGAGCCTGAGGGGAAGCAGATCCGTTACAGATCGCCTTCGTCGGCCGAGCTCCTCGAATCTCAGGCCAATTCTCCCCCCTCCGATCACTCCCAAATGCTGAAACGTCCTCCCAGAGGGAGCTCCGACTCCCTCTCCGACAAGCTCTACAAGTACCGGAGCCTCCTCCTCCTCGTCTCCGTCCCTCTCCTCCTCCTGACCACGCTCCTCTACCTCACCCCCTCCTCTCGCATTCTCCTTCAGACTCCCGCTTCCACCTCCTACGCCGTCATCTTCGACGCCGGCAGCTCCGGCAGCCGCGTCCACGTCTTCTCTTTCGACCGCAACCTCAACCTCCTCCCCATCGGCAAAGATCTCGAGCTCTTCATTCAGAAAAAGCCCGGCCTCAGCTCCTACGCCGCCGATCCCCGCAGCGCCGCCAAGTCGCTCACCGATCTCCTCCAGAAGGCGGAGGCCGCCGTTCCCCAAGACCTCCGCCCCTTCACCCCCGTCCGCGTCGGCGCAACCGCCGGCCTGAGAGCGTTGGGGACTGATGCTTCCAATCGCATTCTTCAGGCCGTTAGGGATTTGCTGAAGCAAACAAGCTCCCTCAACTCCGCCCCTGATTCTGTTACTGTCATCGATGGAACTCAGGAGGGTTCATTCCAGTGGGTGCGTTCAATTTCAATTTCGATTTCGATTTCGATTTATTCACTTATCATTATCTGCTTACTGCCTTATTGACTTGGTTGCTGTGCATTTTTCAGGTGACTATCAACTATCTTCTAGGCAATTTGGGGAAGCAATATTCGAATACGGTTGGGGTAGTTGATCTCGGGGGTGGATCTGTTCAAATGGCTTATGCTATCTCAGACGCAGATGCTGCAAAGGCACCTAAGACTGAGGACGGCGAGGATTCGTATGTAAGGAAAATGTCTCTTAAAGGAACTAATTATAACCTCTATGTTCACAGGTACGTTATCTTTCCATATGCTCACTATGATGTGAACAATGACTTTGTGATACAGTGTAGCTTGCCTAGCCTAATGCTTTTGTATTGTTTATTACAGTTATCTGCGTTACGGGTTACTAGCAGCTCGAGCAGAGATTTTAAAGGTTTCTGAAGACTCTGGCAACCCCTGTATTTTAGATGGATATAATGGTATGTTAAGTTGCCAATGTTCTTTCATCTCTGGAATGTCAAAACTGTACAACTGAATGGATTATATATTATACAGGCAGCTATATATTGTTTAGTAAGGAACCACATGGCTTGCATGTTTTCACTTTCTGTTAGCGGATTAGTGTTTGATAGGCTGTTATGTGTGAAATTTTGCTTAGGTTCTTACAAATATGGAGGAGAATCTTTTAAAGCATCAGCTTCCTCATCTGGATCAAGCCTAGAAGGGTGCAGGATGGTTACTCTGAAGGCACTAAAAGCAAACGAAGAGACATGTACACACATGAAATGCACATTTGGCGGGGTATGGAATGGTGGAGGAGGGGATGGACTAAAGAATCTTTTTGTTGCCTCGTTTTTCTTTGACAGAGCTGCTGAGGTACTTCATCAACATTGATCTTCATATTTTTGCTTCAAGTGAGAAAAAGCTTTTGATTTATTTGAGAGACAACTGGAATATAATAGTATATAACACATATGTAGGCTGGTTTTGTTAACCCAAACGAACCTGTTGCCAAAGTTCGCCCTGGAAACTTTGACGAGGCAGCTAAGCGTGCTTGCCAAACTAAACTTGAGGATGCCAAATCCACGTATCCAAATGTTGAAGAGGACAACCTGCCTTACCTGTGCATGGATCTTGTTTACCAGTTTACATTGCTTGTAGATGGATTTGGTAGGTTTCAATTATGTTTTAGTCAGTTAGAACATTCCCTATAGCATTTCATCATTCCAATTCACTATAGGTTTCAATTATGTTTACCAGTTTACATTGCTTGTGTTCTAATGCTAATGCATGCAAACTGCTTCCTCTCCTATATTGGACAGGTCTAGATCCATGGCAAGAGATTACATTGGTGAAGAAAGTTAAATATAATAACGCCTTGGTTGAAGCGGCATGGCCACTAGGCAGTGCCATAGAAGCGGTTTCCTCATTAAATTGATTGCATCCGGATCACACTGGGTTGGAAAATACAGTGGTCTTTGATTATTTTGGCATCCGCGGTCTTTGAGCTCCATTCCATTTTTGGTAGTGCTCAGAAGCCAACCTCGGAAATTGATACCGGGTTGAATTGGGAATTGGGAATTGGATTTGGTCTCTATTTTGGGAATAACGAGAGTATAGTTTAATTTATCCTCATTTTGTAATCAGTCTGACTTGCAATTCTTGAGGTTATAGTATGATTCAATTAGTTCTGTAAGTTTTGGCGGCTGAGTAAACATAATAGTCATTCATGTTGCTGTGCTCGGAGAGACGATGTCCAGTTATTCTCTTATTTCCGTTTGTTTTTGAGTGTCCAGTTTAAATCAATTAGTTGTAAGTTTTGGCGGCTGAGTAAACATAATAGTCATTCATGTTGCTGTGCTCGGAGAGACGATGCCCAGTTATTCTCTTATTTCCGTTTGTTTTGAGTGTCCAGTTTAAATCAAATTTCCTGGAATTACCCGCACAAAGGAGTGGTGCGTACTTGGTGGGGTTGTGTATGTTATGTTGATCTGTTCGAACAAATACATACTTATCCAGGGGTTATCCTCTGTTTTCTTTGGGTAATACAACAATAGGGTAAAACTCTTGTATGGTACTTGAATTATCACGAAATGTATTTTTTGGTACTTACTAATTTTTAAAGAGTTTACTGGTACATGTATTATTTTTCTGTTAGCCCCTTTAGTACTTCTATCCATTATTTGATATGAGAATTAATCAACTGTTCGTGTGCCGAATAGAGAAAGGAAAATCGTGCAAATAGTAATTGATCTTTGTGATATCTTAAGTTTCAAAAATATCACAATGATACCTAAGGTTTTGACTCTGATCCAATATAAGTACCTGGAGCCGTTAATTTCGTTACGATAGTTGTCAGTTGACATATTTTGGACTAAAGTACGTTTCAAAATATGTCAGCAGGCAGACGTCGTAATGGAGTTGACAGCTGCGCGTACTCTGACCCAACCGAGTCAAAACCTTAAATATCATTGTGATACTTTTGTAAATTAAAGTACCAAAGTTTATAGTGATCAAATATCAGATACTTCATTGTGATACTTTTGTAAATTAAAGTACCAAAGTTTATAGTGATCAAATATCAGATACTGTTTGAACGATTTTCTCAATATAAAATGACTACTTCAGAGAAATAAAAATGAGGAATAAAAATAAAAATAAAAATATAAAACTGAAACAAGTCAAAACTCAAAAGGATGGTGAGCTAGGCAGATAGATATGGCTGTGTTTTTGAGACTACCCGCGATCCCTTTCCCTCTAAGAAACTCGTCACTTCATTCCTCAAGAGGAATAAAAATGGCTCTAAAAACCCAGAAGAACACCACCGTCTCTTTCTCTACTGCTACTACTCGAAAGCTGCCCATACTGCTCTTTGACATCATGGACACCATTGTTCGTGACCCTTTTTACCATGACATCCCTGCTTTCTTCAGGTACCCAAATCTCTTTTCTTTTTTACTGAATTGAATTGGGTTGTGTCTGTTTCTTTGGTTCATAGAAGTAAAGGAAAGAAAAAAAAGAGATTGATCGATTTTCACTGCCTGCAAGGTTCAAACTTTTATCATGTTGTGTTGTTCATTGGGTAGCTGCATAAGAATTCTCAATCATGGATTAGGAAAGTGGGTTAATTGGATGATTTGGGTGTAAGTAAAGACTTAAAAATCAATTCTTTAATATTGTCGTCATCTGTTCTGTGCTGGCTAGATTTTTTGAACTTTCTAGAAATTTGTCATGTTCTTTTTTAACATTGCGAATTCTTATGTCCAGAATGCCATTCGAAGAACTAATAGAATCGAAGCACCCAACTGCATGGATTGAGTTTGAAAAGGGGTTGATTGATGAGGTATTCATGAAGTTATGTGTGAGGAGCATTGTTAACCAACTGCTCTGTGTATCAGCGTGTATTGAACTTTGTCAGTATTGAAATTGGAATGTATAATGTTCATATCAATTTCGTAATGCCGCTTTTGAGTGCTTCCAAGAACTTGTACAAAATGTTGACTCAATTGTAAACATGAATTTTTTGCTATAGCATGTCAAGGATCTGTTTCAAAATTACTTTTTCTTTTTCACAGGTGGAACTAGCAAGAAAATTCTTTAAGGATGGAAGGCCTTTTGATTTGGAAGGTAGTTTCTTAATCTTTTTTGGTTTTGATGTTAGCTTTAGTGGACATTTCCCCACTGGTGTCTGCAGCTGTTATGTACTTCAAATACTGCTCTTTTATTAGTGTTTGACTCGATGCTTAAAACTTTGAGATTAGATCCAGTGAGCCTACTTCATGTAACTAGAAAACGACTATTTTTTTATACTGCTTCATTTTGCCTCTGATAATGTTTGTATCGATGGTTCTTTTATTGCTTTTTGAAGTTCGGTACTGATAGTGAAAAAAACAATGGTAACTGAACTGTGGGATTATGTATGTCTGTGAAAGTCTTCAGCGGCACATATTGGTTGCCATTAACTAAAAATACAACTGTGTTTTCCATGACTTTTAGGTATATGTTGTTATCTTTGACATTCTGCTCACATTACTTTAGTGAACCTTTTGGTTCTTATATTTGTATGTTTTGTTGAACTGGTAGAAGTGTCTACTTTGGCATCATATTGGAGTGGTCAACTGAGGTCTCATCTATTATGTTTTAATCTATGAGTTCTTCTTTCCTGATCTTACAGAAAAGTACTTCATTTATTTTGCAGGCCTGAAAAATTGCATGAGAGAAGGATATTCCTATATTGAAGGTGTTGAAGAATTGCTTCATGTATTAAAACATAACAACTATGAGATGCATGCTTTCACAAACTATCCCATCTGGTTAGATGAACATTTCATGTCATGCTTTCTTCGCTAGTGAGCAGCTTATCATAGTTTCAGCAAATTTTACTTTGTAGGTACAAGATGATTGAGGACAAATTAAACATCTCCAAGTATTTATCTTGGACATTTTGTTCTTGTATAAATGGTATGTTAAGCAGTTTTTGTGTTGGGATTCTCCTCCATCTGTTGGCTGCACAAGCATGTAGATGAATGGCTCACTCTTCTTATTCGTGTTTGTTCTTCAGGGAAGAGGAAGCCTGATCCTGAATTCTTTTTGGAAGTTGTGAGACATCTCAAAGTTGATCCAGCAAGCTGTCTATTCGTCGACGATAGGTTTGCACCTTTTGTGTATGAACATAGGATTTCCATTTTATCATGCCATTTATTTAGGACTAAGAATCTATATCCTATCCTCTCATACAGACCAAGATCATGATTCCATTTGTTTCGACAAAATTAGTACCACAAGGCACCAAGCATGAATATATGGAAACTGAATAACTTGTAATTTACAGTGACTAAACTTTGATCTTGCTTACAAAAGAAACCACGTAATAATGTTGCTTCATGTTGTATCCCAGGAAGAGAAATGTAGAGGCTGCAAAGGAAGTTGGCATAATTGGTCTACATTTCAAAAACGTAGATGTGCTTCGTCAAGATCTTTCCTCGATGGGGATTGACATTTCAACAGATGAAATCAACCTTGCACAAGAATAGTTGTCTACATCATTTCCTTTCTTATGATTCTTTTGATTTACATCAATTGCTTCTCTAGACTGGAAATGGGGAAAAGAATTACACCATAACCAACTATAGAAAAAACTTCCATGAAGAAATTCAGCTTTATACCTCCAAGCTGTATGTATCGTTGTGGCAAATGTTCACAAAATTCATAACAAAAAATTGTCCTCCTTTCGTGTTTTCTAGATAATGTTCCTTCACCATCTATGACCCAGTTTGACATAGCTTATGTTTTACAAGAAGCTGCTTAACTTCTGAGTTTAGTAGCAAAAAGTGTTTGGTAAAATTAAATAAAACAGCTTATTTGAAAAATTAGACTATTAAGCTGTTGTTTTTTTCGCTTTCGTAAGTTAAAAACTACAGCTGCTTCTAATTTAAAATAAGCATTCAATTACTATGGTACCCGACAAATGGTCATGTCAACCTTTCTTATGTCTACTGTTATTTGAAGAACGAACATCATTCTTACCAAGACCTCAAGAATCAAAAATAAGAACGAAATGGCATATTTTCTCAAGCCAAAGAACAAAAAACCTCTTCATATAATACCCAAATGAGCAACTTTATGAGTCACACCAACAACCTCTTATGAGAATCTCAAAAACCAACAAAACCCTTTAAAATAAAATAAAAACATTAAAATTAGTAAGCGCTCTCCTTTTTCTATTTTGTTCTGTCATTTAGGAATAACCTATTTTCTTATTCAAAAAAAAAAAAAAACCTATTTTGACACTCCCATTTCCTTTTTCTATTTAGCTTTTAATATAATAATTAAAGTTTTGGCAACCATAAAATCCTAGAACACATCGAAACAGAGTTCAGAAACACAGAGCAGAGATACAAAGACTAGTTTGAAGATGTGGAGTGTTGGGGCCTTGGACTCAATCACTATAACAACCCCATCTCCGTCGTCGAATCGGTTCAGAGCTCTGGCCAAACCACCCACTTGTTCACTCCACGTTCACTACCCCTCTAGACCTCTCCGAGCTCTTCCCACCTTCACTCTTTCAAATCAATCCTCCTCTTTCCGACCCAAGAGAGCTCTCTCTTTCCGATGCTCTGCCGGTACATCACTCACTCTTCTCTCAGTACTTATTTTTTGTTTGCTTTGCTCTTATTGCTAAGTTTGATACGTATTCAATGAATATTTGGCTTTCCATTTCGGCTGATTTTACTGAAAATTGTTAAGTTTTCGTATGTGGGTTGTGTTTGGTTTGTCTGAATTTGGTATAATTCAATGGTGATTGCAAAGAATGAGTTCAGTTCTGGTTAAAGATGACATTTTTCTAGTAAAGTTCCGGCCTTTTGTTCGTAAATGATTGGATGGGGAAGATTGAAGTTGAAAGAAAACTTCTTTTTGAATGAAGAGGGTGGGGTTAAAAGGAAGTAAGCAGAAATCGAAACTATAATAATGATGTCCTTTCGGATTTTGGTTGGTGCTAGATGATCAGATAGCAAAAATCTAAACTATAGTATACAAATTTAGAGCAAGTTCATAGAAACATCTGTAGTTTCCTGTTATAATTTATCTGAATATAACAGCTTTTGAACTCTCTCTATCTTCCTCACTGTTAATGTGCTTGTGTCTGCAGCATTAACTCCAGAGCTGAAGAGTACGCTGGACAAAGTTGTTACTTCACACAAAGTGGTTCTGTTTATGAAGGGAACAAAGGACTTCCCACAGTGTGGATTTTCAAACACTGTCGTACAAATATTGAGGTCGTTGAATGTACCTTTCGAGACAATAAACATCCTAGAAAATGAGTTCTTGCGTCAGGGGTTGAAGGAGTATTCCAGCTGGCCAACATTTCCTCAGCTTTATGTTGAAGGAGAGTTCTTTGGTGGTTGTGACATCACTGTTGGTGAGTTAATTTCAGTTCTTATATCAGTTTAATTTTTGCATATTGTTTTCATGCACGTAAAAGATTAGCTACTAACAAAATTGGCAAAGTTTTATGCATGAAGCATATCAGCTGTGGACCTAGTTTACCTCTACATCTTAATCTTCAGTTGTGGAATCAACTAAATTAAGTACAACAAAGTATAGAACCTGGACTAAAAGAATCTGAGAATTAAAATGATCAATAGATCTGTTCTGTTGATTTACAGTTTTAGTCAGATATGCCAATGAAATTTAAGCAGCAAAGCACGTGTCAACTCAATTACAAAAAATACTATCTAGATGGCAGTTCTTGCATTTGTCAACCTTTTACCTTCTATCTTGAAAGAAAAGTTGGCATGTGAATGCTACTCTTAAGGTAGCTGTTTTTGCTCAGTTGCTAGTCTGGATAGGTTTTGACAACGGAGAATTTCATCAAGACAGAAAAAGTTCTTGCTGATTGATGTTACATTTGCAAATATGGAGTTGAGAGTTTTTCGCATCATCCTTTTGGATTATGTTACAATAAGTATATTTGTCTCTATTGGGGTGTATGGGAGTCTCCCTGAATACTAGTAAACAGCAATTGATCAAAACTTTGTGTGCCTCTGTCAATGATCCTTAAACTCAATGTTTTACTTTTCGATTGGTTGCTGTTAATGACACATTAGCACATTAACATGTGTAAAGTCACCTGATGATTAATATAGAGAGCATATGGCACTGGAGGGTCAAAGACTAAGAGAGTGTCAAAGGCTGAAACATTGTGGCCTATGGCTTATGACAGTATTATAGGACTAGGGTTGCTCTATCAATCAATCAAACTCTTCATAGTTTTATCAAGTACCATGTTCTCACTGCATGTAGTCAATTATGTTTGCTTATTGAATGGTTTGTGTACAATAGTTTGAGTTTACATAGATATGTGATATATATCTATATGCAATTCATGAGGAAGCTATTTTCTTTGCAGATGCATACAAAAGCGGGGAGTTGCAGGAAGTACTGGAGAAGGCAATGTGCTCCTGAGGCTTTGGAGGCTGTGATTTATCAGTGTGGACTCTGATGATAATGCTTTGATGTAATTCATTCTCTCCAAGGCTGTGCACTTTGATTACAAGGAAAACTGTACACTGTATTGTTTCAGTACTAAAGAATCTGCAATGGGGATTAATAGTTCGTATAAAAATGAGCTAGAATGTGTGATTTTTCTTGATATAATTTGAATGAAAGTTTCCATGGTGAAAGGCTATATCACGGTGCGCCTATACAGATATCCAAGATTGCTACTATCAAGTAAAATACAGAGAAACGCAGTTATAGGAACCATGAAAAACATTGCCAATAAGCAATGCTATCCCGTCATACTATAAATTTGTATCATCTAGCCGAAAGGTGCTTCTCACAATCTTGCATCAGACATTTAAGAAAGTAAAGTTTCCAACACATGCGCAGATATTAAAACAATAATACTAGGCTAAATGTCTTTTTAACTTAGTTTTGACCATATTAAAACGATTTTGTTTTCAGGTGAACTATCTTTTTAAATATCGTTATGAATTTATTTTATTTGGTCACGTACGTGTTTCTATGGTACTGTATGGTGTGCAGTGGGCCTCGAATTTTTTTTGAGGAGCGAAAGAAAATACAACTTGAAACCCCTGAGACAACCGAGCCTCGACTTTTTTTGTTGTTGTTGTTGCACACTTCTTATTTCTGAGTGATTTACATAATTTGGTTAATTAATAAACAGTAAAATGTATATAGATACGTGGGAGATTATTATTGGTCTGTGATGTTGGCCGACTCTAGAACGGGTAAGACTATGGCTATTGTCGTCCGACAGACACAAGTAGTTGAATAGGACGATAGATTGACGAGAGAGAAAGGGAGGAACCCGTTGAAGTTGAACACCAAATCTGACAGATCATAATATCTCACTCTGCAATTTCATTCATTCATTCTCAAACATGAGTATGACCCAGTTCGCTATGGTACCCTTTCTCTTTAATTGTATTCTCTCTCAATTCCGTTCAGCTAATTTGTTACTTTTCAAAGATAGGCTTTCAATTATGTTGATATAGGAATTAATCATTAGAAATTTTGCAAGTTTATTAAATTTCTGTTCTTTACTCATAATTATGATGCCCATATTCGTTTATATGTGTACGCTTAATTTTGCTTGGGTTGGGTAGTTTACAAGTAAAGAAACCTCCTTTCGGTTCAGATAACAGGTGCAGTTTCTGTTATTTGTAAACTCGTGTTCCATTGAAGTTTTAAGAGCCTCATAGCCATTGAAAAACTAATAACAGGAGATTACCATTGGGAATAGTCAGTTGAAAGCAGATAGATATAGATAGATAGATATATATATATATATATATATATATAGAGAGAGAGAGAGAGAGAGAGATCGAAACCGAAATCAAGCCTCCCACATTGCATACCTCTCACAAATTTTAGTGCTTTAGTAGAACCATGTGTCGTCACAAGATTTGATCAATATTTTTCAATTATTGAAGCTCTACAATTCATAACAAGACTACCTAAATGCAGGTTGAGGAATTGGCTTCTCTTGTCAAGGACAATCTTTCGTGCAAGCATCTTATTCTCTCAGTGGAAGAGGCTTTGGTGGATTTCCTTCAGAGTGATACCAGGCATGTAAGACAACTGCTGAATGTTATTGCCACTGTCTTTTCTAGTTAGCCGTTAGTTTGGACAGCAAGCTATACAATTCTTAACACTATATCACTTAGGAAGTTAGGAGTGCGCCGCGACAGTCAAGTGTCGACATCTGAGATTGGTTTGATGTGTCATTAACTGTGGAGCTCTCTACTATATGGGAGTTTTATTTCAGATTGGAAAGTCTTACAGTGTATCTCTTATAGAAATACTCTTGCAGTGATTCTTTATATGTTGTCTTCGAAACCTATTTCATCTGACTTGTTTTAATTGAGCATGTTCAATAGGTGAATAGTTATCTTGCTTCTGTCTTTTCCATGTCTAATGTCCAATTTCAGCCACACAACATTATTGACTAACAAAACATTAAGATTAAGATTACTTTTGGCTAATGTTTATTGATAACTAAATTTCTCGAAATCTGAGTTAAGGTCTATTGAAAGATCTTGTATCTCTCCCTCAGTTCCTCAATGTTATGTGAAGGGTAAACTTTAGAAATCCTTGCTTTCTTGCTCTGCAGCACTACTTCAGCTTGTGGGTGTTAATGTTATCATATTTGCTTCTGCTGCTTGCAGTGATTTTGTTATCTGATGCGGCGGGAGTCTAAACTTTGTTATAGAGAATCTCTTGAAACTTTTTTTTTTTAATCATTGTTTGTGCTGAGAGTATTAATAAGAAAAATTGTGCTGCACTGCTGCAGTTCCAGTGGAGTCTTGCAGTTGGAACCAATGAACTCATACAACCGTCTTCTCTTGCATCGTCTTGCAGATATATTTGGGTATTTTTCTTTTCCCATCATCTCATTGTTGATTTGCCGAATGTTTTGGATCAATTTCCCCTTTGGTTGTTGGATAAATAATTTTTTGGTTTGGTGAAGAATGTGTTAGCTCACATATTCCTGACTTTTATTGATGATATTGTGCATCTACTAGATTTTCCCATGAATCTGTTGGTGAAGGAGAGGAGCGGCATTTAGTTTTGGAGCGATGCCCGGAGACATCAATGTATGTTAAGACTACCATAGCCCACTTATTCTTGAATTAGCTTTTACTTGCTACATTTGTTCTTTACATATGATGAAATCTTCTGCCCCAAGTATAATTACTGAGGCTTTAAAACAGATCTTGTATCATGCCATGCATTCACATTTTGGGACCTCTTGAGTAAGAAAATATCTTGTCATATACATGTCCATGAATTAGTGTAGATATGAGAAGATTCATGAGTTGGTGAGAGTGTGGCAAGAAAAGTAGAACTAGTAAATCAATGTTATATTTAGAAGTTAGAGTGGCATTAGTTGGCTGGGTGCCTGGGTTGAAAGTAATTTTAAAGACTGCATCGTAGCAATACTATCAATCTGGTTAAGTATTAGTTGCTGGAGTGACTAGGTAGGGTAGAAGAGCTTGACATGAAGTGGTGAATAATTAATCATGGTCTTTCATATTTGGCATATAGAAAAAACTTGTCTTACGACTTACAACAACTTGATGCATATACAATAGGTATTAGATATCCACACGAACTAATAAACATGAGTGGTTGAAGTTGATGGTGGTTTAGCTGGATTGTTATAGTTAACCTCAGACATTGTCCAATGTCTCCTGTTCTTTTTGCTTTTGATAATCTGTGCATTTCGGTTGCAGACCGTCTATCCTTGTCAGTGATATTTTGTGGCAGTATGATGAGCCTGAATCTCCAATGACTTCACACTTATTATTAAAGAGGTCAGAAGCCCCTCCAGGTAAAGATTTTGGCCCTGCCCATTTTGTTCTTATAGTTTTACTGGAATATGAGGTCTTAAGCCCTCCTTGCTGTCGTTCTGTATCTTGTATAATTGCACTTGATAGTAGCAGCCTTCTCAACAGGATCATGTTGAACAAAGAAACTTTATGATTGTTTCAATATGAAAGCTGTATTATTGTCAAATGATGATATGTTGAGATAACCCTTCTGTTACATTTTAGTGTTAAGGAAAAAATCTCCTCCGCTTCAACATTCACTAGAGGAGAGAGAAGCAGCATATTTGGCAGCTCGTGAGCGAATATTTTCGAGGGATTTGGGAGAAGTAAAGGAATCTGTCACTCAGAGGCAACGCAATGTTCCTGTGGTTGCCCGTCGGATGATAGCACATGCCCTAGGCAAAAGAATCAACCCATCCAGTCAGGATGCCACTAATGAGGATTGCAACGCATCTAGAGGGCTGAGTGATAAGTTGAATTGTCAAGGCAAGGTTGAAGTTGAAACCAATTTGATTGTGGAAGCTTGTCATCAGACCCTCACCCCTTTGGACCAAAATGTGAACTCCTGTGGTGAAGTGAAAAAGAACAACCGTAGTTTGAATGCATCACCCCCAAGTCTAAGTGAAAGGAAGACATCCCAAAAACAAGATGACAAGATTTCTGGTGCTGTCAGCAGCATATCTCAAAACGGAAGAAAAGGACATGGTGCAGATGAGGAAGACATCAAAAGGGAACATTTGGGTGCAGCAAAGAGGATGTTTGCTCATGCCCTAGGAATGCGCTCAGGGAAGAATGGTGTTTCATCAAAAGGCAGCGAGATAAAGCATGTTAACATGGAGTGAAGTTATGAAAAGCATGTTGGTTATTGGATTCGTTTCTCTTGGTACTCAGCACGTGTCAACTGGAGTGTTGGGGGAGTCTTCGGTCACAGCCAAAGGATTGTTTATGGGCAGGTAATGATGGCTCGGATGATATCAATGGAGATGCATGGCAAAAGAAGTGATCTGTTTGGTACATGTTGGCTGCTCTCACTTATATGGACGCACATGCACAATGATAATCCTCATAGCCAACTGATATCTGCAGATACTTGAGCAGCTCTTCGTGTAAAAACGAAGTCGATTCATGTAGCTGAAATATTTTGGATGATGGGGTTGTGGGCTGTACTTGATATTGTTTTGAGGAAAATAGAGGCATGCATACAGCTTATCGAGTGTCATTTTGGTGTGATCAAGTACATTCTTTTGTGTCAACTGTCAAAGTTTGTGGTTGTAATTGGTGGTGTTACCGCTCACTATTATGGGTTTTGTTTTTGTGTCTTTATAATTCTGTATAAGATATTTTAAGAGTGTTCTGCTTCATGGGCTATAATACTATGATTGCAATTCTTCATGCCTTAGTTTAGGCATTGTCAAGGATGATGGTCATGTTGATCAAACCGTGTGCATGTTGTATCTGTGGTATTTCGTGACAAGAAATATATGAAGGTCCAGTAGCTGTGGCGTTTTTCAAGTATTATGAACCTTAATGTACAACAAGTATAGGTTTTGGCTTGAGTTTTTACTTGGATTTGCGTCAAAATGCCAAGCAAAGGCTAGTTGTTGCTTGAGTTTGAAATTATACTTACGAATGAGAGACTTATGTCATTAGATCAAATAATACCGGATAAAAATTAATATCACTAGAGTTTGAACTCACGATCTTTCACTTACTTATGAACAAGAGTCTCACGCCATTAGATCAAATAATATTGGACAAAAACTTGTGTCACTAGACTAACTGATATCGGTTAAAGTTTCACAGTTCTAATCAGGGTAAAATGGGATTAGGGGGGAAAATGGTACTGTTTTTTATTTATTTCAACGGGTTAAAGCAAACTTCCTCCGAAGGCGGAAAAGTTGTTAAGAGCGTTAAACCGGCGGGAAAAGCTTGATAGAGAAGCTCTATCTCTGTAATTACAAAGCGATCGAAGAAAAAACTTGGCGGTAAATATATAATTAAACTCAGGTTTACCCAAAAACAGAAACAAACAAAATAGCAGTTAGCTCCCCAAGCACGTGTTAGCCATTTCTGCATGCATGGACCGATTAAGCCTATACATAAATACAGCACCACTACGACGCCACACACCACTCATTTTCACAGAGCCGGTCACGGCGACGGAGCCACGGCGGAGACTGATCGAGATTCGCATTTTCTATCATGGCATCGTCATCCTACTACCTCCGTCGCCGCTCCGCCGCCTCCCTCCTCCTCCGCGCTCTCTCTCAGTCTCAGTCTCACTCTCATCCTCCGGCGCGTCAATTCCACCTCCTCGAGAACCCTAACCTTCTCTCTCCTCACGTCCCTGATCTCACTCGGAGCAGGAGCAGCAGTGCCTACTCGTTTGCTCCGACTCGCACTCTCACTCTCACTCCCTCTCTGTGTTTGGATTTGGATCAACTCGCCGGAGTTGACTCGGCGGCGACTCCGTCGGCGGTTTTGAATTCCGGCGCTGCTGAAGGGTCGCTGCTGCACCTGCGTCCCATTCAGGACTTGATTTCAGTGCTCGATTGGTTCCATCAGCTCACTGGTTTACCATGGTAAATTACCTAGTTTTACTGCTCTCACTGTGTTTTGTTCACTAAATTTTACTTAATTTTATGGCTGGCTTCTGTTTTGGTTGGAAAGTAAAAGTAAAGCTTCATTCTTGGTTAAGAACTTGAACACCAGATCATGGAAATATAAAATCGATCTGTTTCCTTTTATTTCTTTTGCTTTATTAATTAATTATGAATCTGTTTTTCAATTTTACAAATTAAACTATATACAAGTGTTACAGTATGAAAATTTGAATATGATTTTTTTTGTTTTTTTTGGCATTTGAATTATTCACAGGTGGCTAGTTATAGTTTCCTCCAGTTTGGCAATGAGAATTGCATTGCTCCCCATACTCATTGTGCAACTCAAAAGGTTGAAAAGGATTGAACCATTTCTTCCCAGATGTGAGTTTTGGATTTTCACTTCAGTTCATTTGAGTGCTGTTTTGCTTTGAATAATCCTAGTTTCATATGCACTTCGTAACAGTGCCTCCTCCCGGGTCATCTTGCTACTTAGCAAAGAGTTACTTTCGTCGAATTTCTCTGTTTGAAAAGAGGAGGAGGGAAATAGGATGTCCCTCATTTTTATGGCTAATTGCAATCCCCATTGTTCGGGTAATTCTCTTTTCTGATTTAGTACTTCTATCATATGAGGTCTCGAAATTAACATATATGTCATCCATTAATTCTCATTTGATCTACTATGTGTTATACAAGTGCGTGGTTTATTTAATCAGGTTTTGATTACTTTTAAATGTGAATTGGATTTTGAATCAATGATAACTGATAAGACAAGAAAGGATAAAGTTAGATGTGGATGATTTTGCAAGTTTGACTTCAGTGATTAATCATTAATCTTAGTTGATTTGAAGGGTCTTCTGTTTCTGTGATTCTAGGAATGCCAAGCTTCTCAAGAAAGTTTAGATTATGGTTGTAAGAGAAACATGTATTGGTCTTTCTACCACTTGGAATATTGTGCTCTTTTAGATATTGATGTTTCCCTCCCTTCCACTTCATATGCAGGCTCTGTGCTTTTCCCTCTGGTTCAGAAGTATTCGAGAGATGTCACTCAGTAACCATCCAGGGTTTGATTGTGTGAGGCACTGAATGCTTATGACGATACACACATGCGTGCACTCAAATTTAAGAAACTTATTGGTGAACTTATTGCTATCTGTGTCACGTATTCATAGTTGAGGAGCTAGCTAGTATGAGATTGTCTTGCAGACTTGTTTGCTTTCTGGAAGCTACTCTGACACTTTCATCTAACTTGGTCATCTGTGAAAGAGAAGAATGTTGATAACTTCATAGTTCATGCTTATGGCACAGTATCTAAAGTTTAGATACTTTTTACATGAAGTTTAAAAATCCAGGACCAATGACATCGAGTATATTTTATTTTTTATCTTTACTTGTGTCTTGTAATGTAACTTTCTCAAGTTTTATGCGATGCTTCTCTATATAGCTCAACAAAACTGCTGACAATATGGTGCTGCTTATTCATTGGCTTTACTTGATCCAGCTTTACTTTACTGTTGAAGGAAGATGAACATTGAATGATTGAATGTATTGGATTCATTTCAGGGTGGCACTTTATGGTTCCAAAATTTGACCGAATTGCCTCGTGATGTTTTAAGCTGCATCTTCCCTTTAATGATTGCTGGTTTGCATTATAGCTATATTCAGGTAATTAACTATGCTCTGGTCTCTGTTAATGGTTTTCATTTTTTTTTTACCATCTCATCTATCTTGACTGATTTCAACCCTCAGGGTGATTATATAGTATCACAGTTCTTAAACTGTAGATATAATGCTCTTGTCTTCTCCAAGTTGATTTCATTCCTTCATCAAAATTTCTCTCATATCAGTCCTAAACCAATGCCTTCTGTTTGATTCTAATAGTGGACATGAGTAATATTTGTCAATTATAAGAGTACATCTGACGTTTGATCTCCTTTGACTTACCAGAATTACTTTAAGCCATCTTCAGGAAGGAAGTTCATGTTTGGCTTATTATCTGAAGAAGTGAGTAGATTCACACACGCAGAACATATACCAACAGAAATGACATCTCTTGATGCTTTCTACCTCCCTTTTTCCATGCATCGGTTTTTATAAGATGCACTCTTTTTTGCTTGCCAGTTGAAATTGCATTTTATATTCTTTGGTGGAAAAAAGTGTATTCATTTTCACACAATTGATTGGAGTTCTGTTTCTTATAATTTTTATTGCAGGAATTTAAGTTCCAATTGAAAGTTTTGACGCTGCCTATCTACTTGTTTTGCTATTTTGTTCCTCAGGTAATTTGTTAATTTATTTGTGTGAAATTAGGCTTTATTATATTGGATCACATGAGTTTTCTCTATGCTGGCCCTTAGAAAGGTTCTACTTGCTCACATTGTATTGCAGGGATGTCTAGTCTATTGGGTCACAAGTAATTCACTCAATATTATTCAGGTAGGTCACTGTACTTTTTTTCCCTTAGATAGCCCTCTACATACTGTTGAAGAACTTTGTTTAAAACCTTGGCAACTTTAACCTCAAGTTCAATATGTCAGGCTGCAAAAGGCTACTCTAAACAGTATGAAAACACTTCTTGGCCACCTTATCTTGTATTTCATCCTTTGTTTCTTCTTGTACTATTTCTCTTGTTGTTCCCTTTTGTTGGTAAGAAACTAGGTTTTCCCAATTACATCTGGCTGCACTCACCTTTTCAGGCATTAGCTCTGGCTGATCCTCGTGTATGTGCAAAGTTGGGGTTGCCAGACAAGAATCATAGTAAAGAGACTTCGAGTTGTGAGGAGTTGGATAATTCTAGACTATCACCCTTGGTCTCTCCTATGAAATCAAAAAAGATATCTCCGCAGATCCCATCCCCTAGAGATCTGAGTAATGTGAGTATTTATGAAGTAAAACGTTGTGCAATCTGTGTTTTTCAAATGTTTCTGTAGGTATTTGCACAGTCGTAACTTCATAGTTGGGACTGTTGACAGCTTTCAATCAAACTCTTATCAGAAGGACATAAAGAAAGAGCACTACATTTGCTAAAGTAATTGATCTCTGCTCTTCAAATACGTATATCTTTATTTTATCCCATCATTACCTATTGTCCTACTTCTATGTAGGCTTAGCCAGCTCTTTTTTATGGTTGTATTAATATTCTGTTTGAACAGAATTGCTCTTGAAAAGGATCCTGAATATATAAGAGCATTAATTCTTATGGGTCAGACTCTATTGCAAAAGAAATTGAATGCAGAAGCAACCGAGTACTTTGAGCGTGCTATAACAAAGGTCTACATTCATGTCTACTTTATATCCTCTCTGTTAAGGACAAACATAAAATAACTTTGGAATGAACATAAATTAACTTGAGAGGGAGAGAGATTTGATTATGAGAATGAAGAGTAATGTGTGTATTTCATTTCATTCAAAGGAGGTATTTATAGGGATACATTTGGAGTAAATAATGATACAACTTGATGGCATCTTCATTTGTAGCCTCATTTTGTGGCATCTCCATTTGTAGCCTCATTTTGTGGCATCTCCATTTTCAGCTCCACATTGTGGTTGTGATGATGATGATTGCCACACTTGTTCCCCATTGGTATAAAGCTTGACTCACAAGTCACTATACCTAAAATACCTATCTTATACATGACATAGACATTTTATACTATGAACAATACAACATGTTTCATATATACTACAACACTCTCTACCTTTTTTTCTCTGGTACCATCATGGATAGTTTCCATTGCAATTTTATGAGCTGTGATTATAATATATAGTCAATGGGAAGCTACTTTCTAATTTCTTATCAGATCTTTATTGCTGGTCATCCGACAAAAGTAGAGGACATTGATAATCTAATTGTTGCATCTCAGTGGGCTGGTAGCGCCTACATACGACAGGTGAGGCTCAGTAATGTTCTACTGACTGTCAAGCTTTCCTTCGAAAATTTTGCGGCTTTGAAATTCCATTTATAGTTGAATATATATCCAAGAAAATGTTGCTGTTGGGGTTTTCATTAGTCATAGCCATGGAACTACCAACTATACTGAAGTCGGTCCATAGCTCAAAATCTTTTATATTTTCAATCTTTTCCCACATGTTTGAATAGGGAAAAATGGAGGAAGGGATTGTACACCTTGAAAGAATTGCACAGTTGGAAGAGCCAAATGAACCAAAGAGCAAAGCTCATTATTTTGATGGGTTGTTAATGCTGGCAAGGTATTCTTATTGTAGTAAATGGTGAAGAAAACTTGCACCTATCTATATAAACTACTTGAGTATTGATCCTAGCTTGGCATTACAGTGCTCTATCAAATGTGGGTCGCAAGGATGAAGCTTTAAAGCATCTGCGCTTGGCTGCTGCTTCTAATCCTGCTTACAAGGAATACTTGGAACAATGTAAAAATATGGATGACAGTGTTGTCAGTGGTAATAGGAAAGTCCAGCAAGACAGAAGAAAATTGGGCAACAAGAAGAAAGACAAGAAAAAGAAGAATTGCTAGCGTGTTAGTAACATCGTGCCTGTATAGTCGTAGAAGGGTTGTTGCTTGATGATCGAGTGCAATTGATTAATATTGTAAGGTGACTGTATGAGCTTCCTCTTGCTCAAGAGTTTGGCTCTGAAACTTTTGCATGAACTTCTGTTAAAAGTAAGGTACACTTGGTCCATGGAAGTATATTAAATGCTGGATTTTGTTTTGTTTTTTTTTTTTTTTTCAATGTACTCAATATAGCAAAATCAAAACAACTAGTAATAGAAGGAAAAACATAGCTTTATTCAATTGCACATTTCTTTATACAAAAATAATCATTGAATTCATTGAGTAATTACACTGTACAAATTGCAGTACATACAACAAATAGAACAGGGGAGAAATACTAAAATGGAATCATGTATGGGAATACCCATATCCCAGCCTCAGGCAACCACTGTGATTCTGTTGGCAACAAGGTCTGGCTTGAACAACTGGACACCTCAATGTTAGCTTTATAGCTTTTAGTCCCATCTCTGGTTTTCCCTTGCTGATCTGTGTACTTCCTCAGGTCCATGCAACGCGGTACAATGCAATTTGATTTTCTACAGTCTTTCGAATGCAAAATCAATCCAAGCCATGCCTTTTTACATAGTTCACAACCTCCAGCAGCTCGAACACTGCACTTCTTTACATGGACAAATAGCTTTTTAATTTTGAGGCAGTTTGTGTTAGGGTAAGAGCAAGGCCGGTTCTTGATAGGGTAACACACAGCAGCATGTTCCAACACATGGAGCAGTTCCTTTATCAATGCTGGACTCAATCCTTCAGTCAGTTGTGTCTCTCTACTGATCTTTGTCACACGACCAACCGTGGGTGAACTGCCTTTGTCTTGATCAATCTCACATATCCAGCTCTGATCAGCAACTTTATGGCCAATGCTGCTGCATGTCTTGTTCTTCTCAGCACTAGTCAGTGCAGTAAGATCACTGAGATGATGGAGAATCATCAGTGAGGAATACTTGGCCTGGCGTAGGGTGTCAAATTGATAATGATTCTTCACACAGAAGTTCAAGAAAGAAGTCCTTTCCTCAAATAAACCATTGTTCAAAATAACCTCTCTATCCTTTGTATCAGGAAGCTCATAATCCTCCAGTAGTACTATCACCCGAGAGAGCACATGTTGTTCCATGTCGACTGTCATGTGCATGTTCTTCCCACCACAAAGGCTATGGCATTTTTCACAAAGGTGAAAGTTTTTGCATTGACTACAAGACCAGTGTTCCCCAGATAATATCGCTTCGTTGCAGCGTATGCAAACATACTGCAAATCGACAACCATGAAATTCTCCCTGTTGGTTAAGATAGCATCCCCCAGTTTCTGCATCAGAAGAATATCTTTGGTGGAACCATCAGAAGCATTTGTATGTCCCATCGCTTCTAAAGTTCTCTTTCTAATTTTTGTCTCCTCCTCCTTGCCAATCTCCTTGATCAAATCTTCAGCAGCATTAGACCAATAGTCACCATCAAAATGTGGCAAACGAGCTGCTGTGACCTTGGAGTGGCATTCCCCAGTACTACTAGGAATAAAATACCGATCATATAAGTTGGTAGTGCCGACCACAATCCCTTCATTACTTGCTTTCTTTATCATCGACTGGTACCATTTACGCAGCTTAACGGGCAAGGGTGTCTTCTGCATTGGTGGATGGCAGTACAGAATATAATCTTCTTCCTTTGAAGGGGGGCAGGCCCATATGTAGGCGGTCACGAAGCCTTGTTTCTTGCAAAACTCAAGGTATCCTATCAATACTTCATGGTAAACAAATGTCCGAAGAGCTTCTCCTGTCACAGCTCTTGCTTCTGCAGGTCTGAAGTACTTGACTGAATCAAGATATGATATATAAACACAACCCTTATTTGGATAGCTACATTCTGAGCCGAACTCCTGCACATACATTCCGAAAATACACACATCTACACCATCAATCTTCTGAAACATAAGAATGACCTTGGATTTGTATGGGAATTCAGCAGGGTAACTCTGTTCAGGAAACAGATCCAAATACTGCTGCTTCACTTTTACTGTTTTCCCAACCGATAATACCTCTCTTACAACAAGACCTTCCACACCTAGAACCTCAGAAGATTCATTTCCTTTATCCTTTGACCTTCTCTTTCGTCTCTCTTGCTCAAGGCACCTAATGAGTCTTTTCTCTATGTGGTCACTAAGAGTACTAGTTGGCAGATCTTTAGCACAAAAACCAACATTTTTCGGCTTGTGCTCTCCGAATTCCATCTCTTTCAACAGACATTTGAAACATACATACTCGTCCGAATCACGCTTACCATTATAGAGAGCACATATCTGATGTTGCCACCCCTCACACCTACCACACCGCACCCAGGGCTCTTCTATTTCCTCATCATTTTTCTTCTTTGCAAGTGTCGCCTTTGAAACTTTGATATCCCCTAATGAGATATCTCCACTTCTTGTATTATTATAGCACCGCGAACAGAAACAATACTTTGCACCATGCTCAGTTGGTGTGCTGTAGTAGTTTGCTCTCTCCTTGATCCGGCCACCACAGTTTGAACAGTACAATGGAGTCGCCGCAAACAATAGCCCACCGGATGCACAAAACTGACACACTCGATCATAGTTTGAACAATGCATTGGCGCTGCGGTAGACAATAGACTCAGCAAATGAGCATTGATGTGCTCTTCTGTTAACACTCCATCCTTTGTTACTTCGTCGACAAGTACTTCTGGTTTCGGCACCTCTTGTATGGAGTTTTCAGCCTCTCCCATCTTCACTTGCATCACTTCAGAATCCAAAGACACAGGAGACTCACACTGCGAGTGTGCAAGTCCTTCTTTACTCTCAACCTTCAACCTTTTGGAACAAGGAGCCGTATCTTCACTGCTTCCCGAACCAAGTACATCTGAATCAGCAGGCTGTTGTGACTCTTCAGAAGCAACAGTAAGGCCTCTCTTTCGGTTCCAGTTTCGTTTGCACATCTTTGTCGCTGGTGGCGGCTGCACATTCTGCCCATCAAGATTTGAGACTTGTGGGTCTTGCATAACGTCGACATTATTAATATCCGAAGTCGTCATCATGAACCGGCCGTTAACATCTTGTTGCTTGGTATCGAAAGCAATCCCTCCTATGAAATCATCAAAAAGGCTCGAAATCGAAGACAGTTGCGGGTAGCCCTGAATCCGACCGCCGAAAATCTCCGATGAACTACTGAATCTCTTGATCACATCCATCTCGTTGAGTCCATTCAGGAATTGCGATCTGGAAACCTGCGGCAGACTAGAACCCTAGAAGTACTGGCACGAATTCAGACGACCGACCTGAAGCGAAAAACCCTAATAGGAAAGGAAAGCGAGATTTACGAGCAGATTTTTACTTGGATTTCAACCACACAAGGAAAGGCCAGCAGGGTTTATAATTAAAGAGAAAGCCTATTCCCATTAGGAGATGGAGAGACACGTGTTTTAGAAATTTTTTTTTTCTTTCAGAATTTTATTATTATTCGTCACCTAATAATAAAAGGAAAGACAACAGAAATGTTTGTTTTGATAAATAACAAAAAATATTTGTTGCCGATTTTGGGCCGTGGTGATAGTTACCCGTTTCTGAGTTGAAGAAATTGTAAAACTTACCCTGCAATCGAATAAATAGTCAAAATTATCCTGTAATAATTTTTCTAAAGTTAAGAATATCCTTAAATTTATCTAAATACATTTAGTTATGATATTGTGACTATATGGTAACCCGAAATGCTTTTATCTATGAGAGGTGATAGGCACACTCTTTTGCTCTAAAAATGCTAATCACACAATGAGTAGAGTTTTACACTCCCTTATCCATTTTAGCATCCATCGATCAATTCTCTACCGACTCCATTCACCGATTGTATTCATTTGTTCAAATTCATCTCCACCGAGACCTATATTGGTTAACTAGCCAACAACTAACTAATATTGTGAATTGTGAAAAACACATGTTCAAATCTCACTGCCATAAAAAAGAGGTCCGAGTGGAGTGAGATAAATAATAATAATAAAATTAATTAATTAAAAATTGTAAAACTCCGCAAACATGTTTCAAAAAGAAATAAAACAGTAGGCTACTCATTAACAAAAACTATATCCATGAAAAGGAACGACCACACTATAAACGTATATATCCTTGTCTGAAAGGCTATGTTTGGACTTCTGTTGAAGAGTTTGTAGCTAAAGAATGGAAGAAAGACTGAGCCTCTACTAGTTTTTCCCTAAGCATCACATTGTACTCGTACAAACTTTTAAGATTCTTCTGAACATCAGACATATCCATTTCAGCAGGGTCCTTCAGTTCTGCAGTGAACAAATATAAAAGTAGCATAAGGACGAAAGAAAAGCCAAAATGAACTTGAGGCGGAAAAAAAATGGTGTCACTGTTCTGAATGAGTTGATTCTTACCAAGTGAAGGGGGTGGAGGAATGATATCATCATTTGTGAGAGATGATGCTTTAGGCAGGTACGAATCTTGCTCGCACGAAGCAACACCTTGCTGTTTTCCATTCCTTGTAGAGGCAAGTAATTCACTTTGCAGATGCTGCGAGACGAGTATAAGTGAGGTATACCGATTTAACATGTCATGTCCACATTTTTCTCAATCAATAAAGTAAAGTACAAAATGACACTTCCATATTAACAGATAAGTTAGCTACACCTTAAGTTTATCCTTGAAATGACAACATTCAAACCCTAATCAACACACATTACATCATTTTAAAAGCCCTTGCACAATGTTCTTGTGGTTATAATGTAAAGCCATGTAAAAATAAACATGTAAATTTGGCCTAAGCAATTGTAAAAGTTATAATATGAGGAATTGGACTTCTCATACATGATGACTTGATACCCATGCTTTTGAGAAAGAAACAAAATTAATGATGACTCACAGGTCCAACTCCAGCTCCAGAATTTGATGAACTTTCCGGAGGGTTCACTCTAGTTCTCGATGTATAAAATTCCACATCCCCATCAGTGTCCAAGCACTCTTGAACGACAGTCTGCACAACATAAAATTTAGGAAAATAAGTCATTTTTTTCAGAGAAGTACCGTAACATTATGAAATAAAATTTTGAAAATGGGTCTTTCAAGCGACTAAACAGGTATATAATTATAAAACATTACCTTCTTGTTATTTAAGCTGAGTTTCCTGTTAAAACTAATGGTATCTGCTTCATGGTGCATTCGCTTCTGTGATGTCCCACTTCGGAGTACTGGTTGTGTACTGAAAACAGTGCAAAATGATCTGTTGTTTGTGCTCTCATAACATTCATCCAATGCTTTGCAGTTCCATGTGTACATCACATATTTCCTCAACTAGTGAAAAGCACATGAGTCAGTGAGTTTAACATATCAAATCAGACCAATATCTTATCCAAAAGCAGCAAAAACAACTATGAGACTCAGACAAATATGAACAAAAATAAAAGGAAAACAGAAAAGAAATTACTTTATCCCAATGGTCTTGAGCTTTCCGCCGATTTCTGATCGTGCGCAGCACACTATCTTCATTCCGGAGTTTTTTAATCCTAAACTCACACTTCCAAAGTTAAAAAGGACAAATTCATTAGAAACATATAGCATACGAATGACCAGTAGAAAAAACTTCAACTTTCAGTCAAACTAAATTATCACTGGAAAATATACAAAAAGATGCTGAGAGGCTGCTAGTTTTACACATAAATTTGAGACTCAGGAACTGGAGAAGTACATTTGTGCCTGCTTTAGACCATAACAAGCCAATTTCATGCCTAGGGCATAGCTGGAAGATGGTAGGCCAGTAAGAACAAGCATGCATGCCAGTAAAGGGAAACCACACAGGTTTCTGATGGAGATACAAACCAAGCACTACTTAAAGTGACAGATCTGTGTACTTGTCTATTATCATTTCATTTTCATAACTAATCATGAAAATAGACTTCGAAGATGACGAAGCTTGACAGGGCTTACCATGTTGCCCAAAGAAAGTTTGGCTGTTTTCAGCTGTTGAAAACAGCATTGCATATGCTGTGATTTCTAGCAAACAGAAATAGGAGACCCCTAAAGGGACTGTCATTGCAATTTAATATGGAGAACTTTCCTAAGCCTAGTGCAAACACTCACTAGTTGTGGTCTGCCCTATTGACATTATCTTGATTTTGGTTGCAACCTAAGATTTTTCCATTATGTGTCCTTTGAAACTTTTCATAAGCATGAAAATGGTGATGAAGAATGAAGCAAAACTTTGAGGGTCAAGTATCATACTTGCACCAGAAGGTAGAAAAATATGCCAATGGAGATGCAATACAAGCCGCCAAGATCCGCAAGGAAGCTCACTGCATTTTAAGGTAGAAGAAAAAATTACATCATAACATACAAATAAAGAGAATCAATAACGTTACATGAATTAAAAACTGAATACTTCAACTGAGACATGTGGCAACAAGAAAATCATTTGTTGGTAAATTGGGATTAAGGAAAGATTGCAACAACAGAAAAGGATCAAGATCAAATTAAAACAAACAAAACCACAAAAGTTGCAGGTTACTATGGGTAGAATTAACATAGAACATACTGAAAGGATGGATCTTGTTTACTTAAGGGAAGCACATATTACTTACCAGGACCCATAATATTTCGCTTATCTATCTCCACAATGTAGTCAGAGAGGAAGTTGATGTACAATGTAGTGTTAAGTTTTCCATCCTTCGGACTTTGAAGGGATGCTTGGAGCTGACTTGTGTCATTAAAGAATGAACCCGGTACAAACGCATGAAACAAAGGTTGGATGAGCCTTAGATCATGTAGATTACGGTATATCCGCGGAAATAAACTGAATTTCAATATATTTGTATTACTCCCTCTGAATGTAACTGGTCTATCATCCAAAGTACTTGCATTCTTCAGGGTTCCACTAACAAAACTCAGATGTCTTTTATTAGCATGGCTCCTTGTAGTAAGATTGAACTGAAATCCAACAGCAGCAGCAGGATTATCAGGAAGATCAGTGAACTGCCAGGAAATGTACATATTGTCTTGAATTGGTTGACAATTATTGCACCTAAGAGTTATCCTTGGTCCTCCACTTGTATTTTGACATGAGTAGTTCCCAAATTTTGACAGAGGAACCACTCTGTAGTCGATGAAGCCAGGATTTCCAGTGACCAAAGTACCAAGATCACGTAAGTTTGAACAGCTCATACTAGAAATAGTGGTTATGTTAAATTCCAGGTCATTGTTGAACAAGGCCAAATCAGGTGCATTTGATGCTCTGACATTATGTACCTCGATACTTCTCTTAGTTATGATTTGGTAGAGCAACCTGTAAAAAAACTGAAAAGCCGAGTAAATATAAACTAATATGATGAATAGTACTCACAAAAAGAAATCCATGCAGCTAAGAAACAGCATGAACAGAGAAAGTTTTCACAAAATACTCACGCAGCAAACAAACCAATAAAGAGTATCCAGCTTGCTGTTGAAAACATTCCACCAAGTTCTGTTTTCCGTTTCTTAACCATCTTTTGATCATCCTATACCACAAATGAAGCTAGTTAAATCCATTGTCATAATCTGATATCAGGATGAACAAGAAAGCTACTGATAAAACTGCCTCTTAAAAGGAACATCTAATTGAATGTTGGAAAGTATCTTCAATAAGTAGCATAGACAAAGCTCACTACAGATGAGTTATCTACAAAAGAAAATAAAATAAAAAAGCAAATGAGAGAGCAACCTGACAGAAAAGCTAAACTGTACGAATAGTTCGTCAAAAAGATTAAAGGTATAACAAAAGGTCTCCGAATACAAATTTGTGTGTATTTTACACCACAGAATTACATCTCTTTTTCAACAAACATGAATCCACTCCCATGATAACCTTACTATTCAGTTACAAAGCTCATTTTATGCTGCACCAATCTTTTCTTTGCCTAATATTTTTCTTCCTTCAAATGGATACATTCAAGCAAGCCAAGAGCAAAGCAATGAAAGAAGTTGGAGTTATACAAAGTACATCAGCGTTACTGCACAGTGAAAGCAAAACCCAGAAGTGGTGCAAACAGCAAAACATCTCAAATCTAACACTCTTAAGTTCCCAATCTGCAACATTTTGCGCATATATACTAACTAGCTAGTGAATCAATCACAATTTACATCATAATGATTAGGTTCCACAAACTTGCCCCAATCCGACAATTACACTAACCACAAAAAAGCTCACAAATTGTTCATCAAAGCTATTAATTGAGACGAGAGATTAATTAATCTAGCATAAAAATGAGCCATGAAACTAACTAACCAGCCAATGCCTAGTGGCAAAGCAAACATCCAATCTGCTAACCCACCATCTAAGCCTGAACCAGATGCTCCTCCCATCATTCCCAACCTTGGTACACCTCAGAAACAAGCAGAACACAAACCAAGAAAGCAGCAACACAAGCGTGGCCTCCAAGAACACGGCTTGGGATTGCGTGAACTTCTTGATGGAGTCAAAGGAGAAGATGCTCTGCGGTATGCCAAAGGCGAAAGAGTCGTCGGAGACGCCGCCGTCGGTGGAGATGGTGGAGTTAGCCGTGAAGAGGACGCAGGCGTGGCTGGTCCGGTTCTGAAGATACCCAACTGCACAAGCACAGTGGCTTCCATTGTAGCTGAAGCTGTTTGCTGGGCAGCTCATTCTTCTTCACGAAATGGTTTTGTGGGTTTTGTCAGAAACGAAGAAAGATTTGAATTGTGGGGGTTTGGACAAAATGGCTTGTGGGTTTTGTTAGAAACAAAGAAAGATGAAATCTTTGCTTGGATTTGTGGGTTTTGGGACAAAACGGTTTGTGGGTTTTGTTTTTTTTTTGTTTGCTTTGGATTGTGGTTTTTGGACAAAATATTGTGGGTATTGCAAATCATAAAGTGTGCTAGTGTTGTTTTTTTGCTGAAATTGCTGCTGAGAAAACCGGAGGGTGTTTGTAAGAAGAAACGAAAAAGCAACCAATCTTTGATTTTGGCGCTTTTTGGGGGGTCAAAGCTGAACCAAGCTGGGTTACAAGTTGTGAGTTCTAGGGAGGGATCACGCAATAGTAGTAGATACGTTCCTTTTAGACTTCCGGAGGTTTCTTGTGTGTTTGGGAAGAGCTGTAGGGGAAGCAAAGAATGTGAAAGCAGCTTCTTGTCGTGGCCAGTAGATTAGAAAAGACTAGCATTCTAATTAAAAAACTTGTATATTCTGATTCTTTTTCTTTTCTCTTTTTTTCCCACGTTGTGTTCTTCTGGTCTCCTTGTAACAAAAAAAAGAAAAAAAAAAGACTTTGTGGCGTATGGGATCCTCAACGTCCATAAACAGTTCAATGGAGTCCACATGGGGTTTGCAAGGAAGCAAATAAAGGAGACGGCCATAGTTGCTTGGCCAGTTGGCTATCTGTATCAATCAGCCAGCTTTTATTATTATTATTATTATTTTAATAAAATTCTATCAATCTTTTGACATCTGTTTCTTTATACCAAGGAAAAAGAAAGTCCTTAATCTCTTATCATTGAAATTCAGAATTTTTGGCTGACATTATACAGGTGGACAGGTAGTACGGGTACATGCTGCATACTAACATGTGGAAACTTAGTTTCTTTCATAAGTTTCTTTTATAAATTATCTCTGTCTCATAATTTTACTATTATAATTTTACTATTGCTAACACATGGAGCTCAAAACTTTTAATAAATTTTCCAGATTTTTTCTATTTTTAGTATTAAGATACTTTGGATATATCATTTTTTAAATTATTTAAAAATTATAATTTAGATGTGCGAAAGTTTTGATTGAAAAACTAGAATATGTGATTTTTGAAAGAAAAAAAATCATGTGCTTTAATTAACAGTTTTGAGTGAAAATTAATATTTTAGACAAATAATTTTTTGTGTCTTCGTGACTAAACGGTGATTTCAAACCCTCAAATATTAGTCCTTGCTCCCCTTTGTGACTTTGCAAATGCTTGCAAGATATGTTTTCATGCTCCAATCAAATGTGAAGAATCATTATTTGTTGTAGTTTATATAGTAGTATGATCAAAACCACTAAACTACACCAAAGTATAGATCGAATTTCTGAACCATGTATAACCCGATTTCGAAATTCAGTATGCTAATTGAGTAGTTCACTTGAGCGCACTAGCTTGCTTGCTTCTCAAACCATCACTGAAATAACGGTTCAGGCCCGAATCCAAGAAATAAAAGGGTCGGGTCGGAGAAAACAGAGTCAGAAATCTCGAAAAACCAAGTAAACAAAGAAGTCTTTCTCACACGTTGGACTTCTTCTCCTACCTTGTTTGTTGGTTTTCTTAGAGAGGGAGGGAGAGAGAGAGAGAGAGAATTATGTATATTTGTGCTCCAGTAGTTATATGAATGAGTGCATGAGAACTCGACCTTCTCTGCTATCTCTCTCTATTGACTCAACTCTGCAATCTCTTCTTGGTACTATTCTCTCCCATTTGCTTCATTGATTTCAGTAACTTTTTCATTGAGCGCTTTTGGTTTGAGGTGTGAAATATGGATTGCTTTATGGTTTTGGGGGAAATGGGCAGGCTTAATCTGGTGAGTTATGAACTGGGCTTGTGTAAAGTTTGACTCTTTCATGGCAATTGATGCTGGTTAAGTGTGTGCTATTCATAGGTTGCTTGCTTCATTAATTCATTAAGTTCTTTGGTTTGACTTTGAGGTGTGAAACAATGGTTTTCTTTCTGTTTTTGGGTAATGTGCAAGTTTAATCTGGTGAGATATGAACTGGGTTTGCTTAAAGTTTGAATCTTTCATAGTAATCGATGATGGTTAAGTGTGTGCTAGTGGCAGTTGTTTGGCATGCTGATTCTATTGATTAGGGCCTTTGTGTTTTCAGACAATATGTAAATGTTCTGTTTAGTAACAAACTCAAACTACTGAGCTCAGTGCTCTACTTGTAATTTTTGAATGATGATCAATTTTAAAGCAAAAAATAATGGGGATTGTGATGATCAATTTTAAGATGTTGTTTGACCAGGAAAACTACAAAGACGACTAGTTTGTCTCTTCGCCTACCTCAGACAGACGGACCCTATGCTTGGGCGCCTTCTGAATTACATATGGACTCCACCAAACTATTATCCCTCTTAAGAACATGCACCACTTGGAAGTCGCTGAGACCGGGCAAGCTCATCCACCAAAAGATACTCACTCAAGGCTTCCAATACAACACCCTCTTGTCCAAAAACCTCATAGACTTCTACATCTCTTGCCATTTATGCCCTTCTGCAAAGCTTGTTTTCCAATCCATTGAAAACCCATCCAGCATTTCCTTGTGGAATTCTCTCATGACAGGTTACACCAAGAACCTCATGTTCATTGATGCACTTGAGCTCTATGAAAGGTTACTCTGCTACCCCTATCTGGGTCCTGATAGTTACACCTACCCGAGTGTTCTCAAGGCCTGCGGTGCATTGGGTAGGGTAGGTCTTGGAAAAATGATCCATAACCATTTGATAAAGACTGGTTTCATATCAGATATCGTCGTGGCAAGTTCCCTTGTGGGAATGTATGCGAAATGCAATGTGTTTGATCCTGGAATTCAGCTGTTTGATGAAATGCCTGAAAGAGATGTGGCATGTTGGAATACTGCAATTTCTTGTTATTATCAAAATGGGCAAGCTCAGAAGGCAATGGACTTGTATGAGAAGATGAGGAGTTCTGGCTTTGAGCCTAATGTAGTAACGATCACTACTGTTATTTCATCATGTGCAAGACTTTTGGATTTGGAGAGAGGTAGGGAGATTCACAAGGAGTTGATACAAAATCGATTCGTTTTGGATTCCTTTGTTAGTTCTGCTTTGGTAGACATGTATGGGAAATGTGGATGTTTAGATATAGCAAAAGAGATTTTTGAACAAGTCCCAAGAAAGAATGTCATCGCTTGGAACTCCATGATTGCAGCCTATAGTGTAACAGGTGACAGTGAATCTTGTATCGATCTTTTTAGAAGGATGACTGATGAAGGAACTAGTCCCTCTTTGATTACTTTTAGCAGCATTTTGTTGGCTATTTCAAGATCGGTCCAACTTCAACATGGAAAATTCGTGCACGGATATATGATAAGAAACTATGTAGAGGCTGATATCTATGTTTACAGTTCGCTTATTGATCTCTACTTTGTGTGTGGAAGTATCTCGTCTGCTAAAAATGTCTTTGAAAAGATGTCCAAGACAAATGTAGTTTCTTGGAATGTTATGATTTCTGGATACGTGAAGGTGGGAAATTATTTCAGGGCTCTAGGGTTATATGATGAGATGAAAGAAGCTGGTGTAAGGCCAAATGCCATCACGGTAACTAGTATCCTATCAGTTTGTTCACAACTAACAGCACTGGAAAAGGGTAAGGAGATTCACAGAACTGTTGTTGATAGTGAGTTGGAAACCAATGAAATAGTCATGGGGGCTCTTCTTGACATGTACGCTAAATGTGGTGTGGTGGATGAAGCACGTAATATTTTCAATAGATTACCAGGTAGAGATCTTGTGTCATGGACATCCATGATCACGGCTTATGGGTCTCATGGTCAGACTAAAGAAGCTTTAAAGCTTTTTGATGAAATGCAACAATCCAATGCAAAACCAGATGGAGTTACTCTTCTTGCAGTGCTATCCGCTTGTAGCCATGTTGGATTAGTTGACGAAGGTTGTTGCTATTTCAATAAAATGATCGGTGAATATGGGATTGAACCGAGAATAGAACATTACTCTTGCTTAATAGATCTTCTTGGCCGTGCTGGTAGGTTGGATGAAGCTTACCAAATCATCCAAAGAACTCCACAAATTAGGGAGGATGTTGACTTGTTAAGTACACTATTTTTTGCATGTCGTTTGCACGGAGATCAAGACTTGGGTGTAAAAATTGCAAGATTGCTAATTGAGAAGAATCCTGATGATCCTTCAACATATATTATGTTATCACATAGTCTTGCTTCTGGAAACAAATGGAATGAGGTGCGGAAGGTGAGACTAAAGATGAAAGAATTGGGATTAAGGAAAAATCCTGGGTGTAGCTGGATTGAGATTAACGAGAGGATTCAGCCTTTCTTTGTTCAAGACGAGTCCCACCCAGAATCCGAAATGGTATATCAGTGTCTCAAACTTCTCAAGAGTCACATGGAGGGAGATGAGTTATTTCCACACTGGGGATCAGCAATATTTCATACTACATAGAAGCATTTACTTGAATTTGAGCTCAAGGTAGGATTAGAAGATTAAGAATTGGTACATGACAGTGTTTGGTTATGAGAACGAATACGAATTGGGGTGTAGCAGTGAGATGCATTTTGTTTTGTGAGGAGAAGAAGAAATGTCTTAAACGGATAGGTTTTGCACTTTTGCCATGGTTTGTGAGATTATTTTGTAATGGTTTAGAATCTTTAGTACGACTATGCCTTCCTGAATCTTTGTTTATTACAGTGGAATTAGGCATATACAAAAAAGTCCTAGAACTTACGCACAGAGAAGTTCTCCTTTGAGTTCTCTATTTGGGAGTAATCATAGATTACAGAAGGATAGTGCAGATCATCGTCGCCTTCATAGTCCATATAAAAGTCTTCCTAGAAATGGTTTGGGTAAGGCACTATCAGATTATCGTTGCCTTCATAGTTCATTTAGTGGTTAAGTACATTGTTTGTTATTAGGAGGTTCGGAGAGTATACGTTGTCAGCTGAAGGCACTGGCAATGGACGCTTTTAGAGTTGATCTATTCAGTGCTGTTTGCTCATCAAGCCAAGGTTCTGGCCATGATAATTGTGATGCCTTGGGAGATGTTTTCATTTGGGGAGAACGCACAGGAGATGGTGTTGGTGCTAGTGGTTCTCATACAGTTGGAAGTAGTTTATCTGCCAAAATGGATTCTTTGTTGCCCAAACCGATAGAATCTGCAGTGGTTCTGCTGTCCAGAACATTGCCTGTGGTGGACTTCGTGCAGCTCTAGTAACCTAGGAGAGATTTATTTACCTCTGCTGGCCAATTCTTTACTTTTGGTGATTGTAAAAACTACAAAGACGAATGTTGTTTGAGTAGGTCAACAGGTACCAAGATTTACTTAAAATTTGCAATAGGCAATAAGCATCACAGGTTTAACTTCCATAACACTGTCTACTTTGCCAAAACACCAGAGGTTGAGAGAGAGTTGAAACGAAAGATCATTTCCTGCTGTTCTTTTAGCCCCCCAGAGTTGCTTGGAAAATAATAGGTACAAAACCTGGCAGACTGCCATAAATCATAATATCAAGTACAAAAGATTACACAGGGGAAGAACAAAACATTTCAGACTGATTTTCATTAATGATTTGCCTGGTAAGTTATTTAATCCAGGACAGGACATTGTAGAATTTTATTGTAAAGATACAAATCAATGATCAGTAACTATAAAACTGAAAAATTACTGTACTATCAAGTATCAAATCAGATACAAACCAGTATAAATAAAGGGGAATGCTATTGGCACTCCCGGTTGTATTTCTAAAATCCTGTATCAGATGAGTGCAAATGGCACTGCCCTAGCAAAATTTGCATTTGATTTATGCAGAATCAATAATCGGATCGTCTACTGCTGGCAAGATCACTGACTAAACCATCGTCCTCATTTTCACACTGTTCCACGTATTCATTGTAAGCAGGATTATAAGCAGCAGCTAAGCGCAGGTGCTTTAAAGCTTCATCCTTGCGACCCACATTGGATAGAGCACTGAAACACCAAGCTATGATTAATACACAAGTAGTATATATAGATATGTGCAAGTTTCAGTCACAATTTTACTACTCTAATAAACATACCTTGCCAGCATTAACAACCCGTCAAAATAATGAGCCTTGCTCTTTGGATCATCTGGCTCTTTCAATTGAGCAATTCTATCCAGGTGTACAATCCCTTCTGTGAATTTTCCCTATTCAAACACATGGGAAACCAAAGTTTAAAATTAAGGCTTGTGTTTTGAATCTGCTGAACCAAGCACAGTCACATGGCTCAGTCAAGTGCTGAGAACCTAAATACCAAGGAATTGAAGATAGATAATGATGACATGATGCTAGTCATCTGTTCAGCACTAATTTGAAAATTATGTATTACTTTTGAATAAAATAGAAGATGAAAGTTCAGTAAAGCAATGCTGTGCTCACCTGCCGTATGTAGGCAACACCAGTCCACTGAGACGCAAGAATTAGATTATCAATATCCTCCACTCTTGTGGGAACCCCGGTACTAAAGAGCTGATGAGAATTTAAAGAAGGGTCAGGTTGGTAAATTTGCTTACATCAGCTTCTGATTAATGACTGAATAAGCAAAGAATACTGAGATAGAACATAGCACAGCAATTGACAAGCATGAGCGACTGATAAGTAACATGCCTCTGAAGTATCATATTCATTAACTTTTTGTGATGCAGGAAGACGTGTTTACAGTGAACTCTAAAAATCTAATAATCACAAATGGCGGTGCAAGGTAATTATAACACCAAAGAATAACATGATCATGAATGCTGGTATGAAAGCAGAAAAGGCAGAATGTGGACCTTGGTTATAGCACGTTCCAAGTATTTAGTAGCCTCTGCATGCAATTCTTTCTGCAATAGAGTCTGACCCATTACAATCAATGCTCGTACATACTCGGGATCTTTCTCAAGAGCAAGTCTGTTTTAAAGAATTGTTTATCAGTGCATCTATCATGGATGTTGCTAAATATAACAATTTATAATCAAGCAATATAAGTAAGTTGATGAGAAGAGAGCAATTACCCTAGCAAAGGAAGTGCTCTTTCTTTATCTCCTTCTGATAAGACTTGAATTGAAAGCTGTCAATAATGATGGCCATCAAATAACGAAAAATACAAAATAAAACTTAACGCCTGAACTGACATCTGACATAGACACAAATCAGAAGGGTCTAGTTCATAATACTCACATTAACAAGTTCTTTAGGTGACAGGTTCTGTAAAGATATTTTCTTCATTTTAGTAGGAGAAGCTAAGGGTGATAGTTCAGGAATACCCAACTTCTCAGAATTCTCAGTTTCTGTAGGCCTGTCATTGTCTGGCAACCCCAACTTTGCACGTACAGCAGGATCCTTCAGAGCTAATTGCTGAAAAGATAGTGAGATATTATAACAAAAAAAAGGGTTTATCATACTTATCTACATTGTTGTTAGTGCAGTGACTCACCTGAATGACACTTATTGAGCTATTTGTAACCCAATAGACTAGACTTCCCTACAAAACAATGTAGAACAGTAAATAGAAATTTCTAACACCAGCATAGTGAGAACTCACAGAATTCATTATAACAAAGTCTAATTTCACAAAACTTGATGAAAAAGCTGACAGATTACCTGAGGAATATTGTAGCCAATAAAAAATAAAGGCAATGTTATGAAATTCAAATAATACTTGTAGTACTGCAATAAGATAGAAAGACTTGTCAATTATGAGAAAAGATAATACTTGAATCAATCAAATCCTGTCATTTCAATTAACGAAATAGAACACCCCAAAGAATCGATAAATCTATCTGGAAACTCACTTTAGCTAATGTGCCAAACACCCCCTTCATTGTCTTGAGAGAAGATGCCTTGAAAGAAATCTGCCAGTCAAAGAGACAAACACCAGCTACATATTTAGCACCCAGATGTGGGGAAATGGATCATTATCTCTACAGTTTTGTACATTCTTTGCACATATTTGACGGTATAATCATCCAGAAGGTTGAACCGGCTAAAAACAGAGAAAATGTAAACAGCTTAAATCAGAAGTCAACAGAGACCAGGTACATGATTAAGATACCTGAACATTGGCATAGTGCAAACCAGCAATCAGGAGAGGAAAAATGGGGCCTGAAACACCATGAGGTAATTCAGACAAATTCTGGAACCACAAAGTGCCACCCTGAAATGAAATCACCGAAATCCATGTTCACTTGCTTTTGATACTAAATCATAAATTGCATAAATGATAGCAATGATTCAGAACTTCACAATATGACTAAAAGCCTTGAAAGCAGTATATAATAGACAAGCATTGGAGAAAACTGAAATAAACTAAACTATTTCAATAGCCGAAAAATAAACTGTATGTATTCTTACACAATCAAATCCAGGATGATTATCCAGTGACATTCTGCGAATGGTAGTCAACCACAGGAAAAAGCATGGAATCTGCAGATGAATTAGAAGACAGGGCAACATCATAATTCCAAAAACTTTTTGTTTTCATCTAGTCACATATTGTTTAAGCAGACACATATTCTGTTGGTAGAAAGACAAAGACATCTTTTTCTCACAACCATTACCCAGTCTTCTTAAGTAACTTGAAATTGACAGTTTAACTGAGCCTTACAACCAATCTACATTAGCCATCAAAGTGGCCGACTCTTAACGAACTTGCAAATTCATTCATTGAACTTTGTTGTTTATTTTCTTACGGTCTTACCGCTCAATAAAAATATTAAATTAAATAAATTGAAGATATCTAGACAAGACATAAGATGTACAGAAAGATCTGTAATCAATTATTAACAAGTTTTAATCACTGAGGCTACTCATGGCCGTCGAATAAATATTTTCCAGGTTCACATCAATCATTCAACGACCAAAAATCTCTAACCCAATCTATCAATCCCTAAATCTTCAACACAATCGTTACAAATCTATGTCCATGCCTTTATATTGGCTCGTACAGTAATTAACTTGCCTACACACCTGCTTTATTAAACTCACAGCTTACACATGGGAACAGAAAACAAATGCATCACTCCAAAAGATAACACTACCCTGAATAATCACAGTGGATTACCTGGACAGAGAAGTACGCAAGGAACCACAAGAACGAGGGACATCCAATTTCCCTTCTTTCCTTTCGAAATACAGAAATGTGATCTGTATAACTCTTTCCTGAGAACATTGGTGGCAGTGGAGGAGGCACTATGAGAAATGCATATGAGTTAAACAAAATTTAACAAACAGATAGCTACTTCGAAAAAAAATACACTAGAGTCCCATAGTAACAATGCATATAATTGATCAACAACTGCAGAAAATTAACAAAGTAGGGCCACTTTTGGCTTGAAATGAAAGTCGAAAACTCACATTTTGGAGACAACTCTCCGATCCTCTTCAGCTTCTTAAGCTGCACAATAAGCAACGGAAGCAATGCGACTCTCATAGCCACAGTAGAGGACGCAATCACTATCCACCTGCATTCAATTTGAAATCTTAAACCATTCGAAAATCACATATCCGCATACAAATTCCAACACTCTGAAACAAAACGTTGTTTCTTCACGAAAGACTCACCATGGCAAACCAGTGAGCTCGTGGAAGTGATCGAGCACTGAAATGAGGCCCTGAACCGGAAGCAGCGACTCTTCACCACTAGCGGTAGCACCAAAATCCAAAACCTCAAACTGAGTAGCAGAGTCGGAATCGCCGCCGAATCGACCGAAATCCGATTCATCTGGAGAGGCGGAGGAGAAAAATCGAGAGTGGGAGGAAGCGAGAGTTTGATTAAACGCGAAGGCGTTCCGAAGGTGAGTGTTGGAGTTAGATTTAGGGATAGGAATAGGGATAGGGTTTGAGAGGAGGTGGAATTGGCGGGAGTGAGAAAGAGCGGGAAGGAAGTTGAAGGAGGGGCGGAGACGACGGAAGAGCTTGGAGGAGGTTGCCATTTGTGGCGGGTGCGGAAACAAGTTTAGGGTTTTAGGCTTTTTTGCCGTTAAATTCACACTAAAAATAGGCTTTTACCGTTAACTCGCGATGTAAGCGCGTCGATTACCTTTTTTTCCTTTTCTTTTTCTCTCTTGGTTACAAATTGGCCAAAAATGTAGAAAAAAAATTATGAAAGATTTCTGGTATATTGCTTCACAATGAAAACGATTTACAATCTACATGCATTTATATAGAAGATGATGGAGTAAAGAAACAAACTTCAATCATTCATTTATTTCTCTCAACAGTTTTCATTTAATTTAAGGAACGAACCATAATCTTAAGTTAACTTACTTTATCACAACATATGCACAAATTTTTTTGAGAAATTGATAATTTCATTAGTTATCCATGGCCAGAAGGCACGTATATCATAGGTTGTCTCATACCAACAGAATTCGAATGGCACAAGCCGCCAAACATATGACAGGTGACCCTCATTGTAAACAAATGCGCACAATTATAAAAGTGCGTAGCCAAAAGAAACAAACTCCAAACTATCTAAGTTCTTGCCATGACCACTCTAGTCGCCTAGAGACCTCAATTGGTGTACAACTAGGGGAGCCAACCTACATAGCCCCGGACTTTACCGCAACATATGCACAAAATTAATAAGGCGCAAAGTAAGGTAAGTAAAGAATGAACAATAAGGTATGGAGTGTAACTTCCAATAAAAAGTTAAGACGCACACGAGTGAGTTAGCAGTTTAAACTTTGCTTGGCTAGGATATCAGTTTGCAACTGTATTCCTCTCCCTGTGTATGTCTTGGATCGGAGAGTACAAGAATCAAAGAGCTGCATCATGGACTTGCAATTAGACTCTCCCGAATGAGTTTGCAATACTCTCCCGAATGAGTTTGCAATACGAGATATATGTTATGTTTTCATAATTTTACATTTCACTATTTTTGTGATTTGAGGGGACAAGTCCCTTTATGTTTAGTTTTTCAAAAATTTCTTAGGTACGGACAGCCACACCACGTCCAATCAAATCTCAAAATTTTTTATCCCTATTTCAAAGCTGCCCATGATTTTTAAATGTGAAATATCTAAAATACCCCCCTATTTGGATACTGATTGGTCAGCCGCACCGCCACGTGTGCGGCTGCCCCACGCAAGAATTACTCCAGTTTTTCTTCTTAAGGAGTCCCACATGGTTGAAAATTTGAGATAGCATATGAGTTTGTTTCTCCTCTTTGTTATTCTCGTTGCAAGCTGTCATACCGTATATTTTAGGCTCTGAACTGAATGTTTATGGAAAAAACAATGAAGATTAGTAAAACAATTCTTGTTTAAAAACATCATTAAAAGATCATCTCCGGAGATGTTGTTCATGTTAGCTAGGATTAAATTATGGATTCATTTCCACTAGTTGAAAATTTAGAGATCTTGTCTATCACGCTATGAACTCTTAGTCATCTCAAGAAAATCTCATTTTCAAACCAAAGAATCTCACTCTCAGTTGTTCTGTTTGATTTGAAATTAAGATGCAGGAAAACATAAGTCAAACAAATAAACAGTGAAAATCAATATATGAACTATAGAACTCTGATTAATTCCTAGCAAGAGAAAATGTACAGCCTAATAATTAGAGTAGTCTACATGGAGATTCCGAAATGCGTTACGGTCTGGAAGAGCATCGTCGGGGATATACTTCCCCCAGAACCAATGCTCCTTCCACACTGAGTTCATATCTTCAATCGGGACGTGCTTGGTCTCCGGCAGGAAGAAGTATATAAAGACGGTCATGATCACGCAGAAGCCGGCAAAGAGATAGAAGAGGCCAAACTTGAGATGACAAAACATAAGAAAGGAAGATTGAGCAATCACAAAGGTGAAAAGCATGTTCACAGAGACATTGAGAGCATTAGCTGCTGATCTGATCTCTAATGGGCAGATCTCACTTGGTACTAACCAACCCAAAGGACCCCAAGACCATGCAAATGCTGCTACATAGAAGCAAATGAGCGCTACCATCAAATCCGTTTCGCTTTTTGTTAAAGCCCCCAGACCAGAGAGTCCAAACTTGGTGCCGATAAAGGTTGCTATTGCTGCCTGCAACATGCCGAAATGCACTTAATTAGTTAACGTTTCAGACTGACAATCTGTCTAACACCGTATGCAAGATGTGTTCAGAGTAACAAAAATTGTTGGTACAATCTACAATGCATGTTGGTCTTTGTGTTTGGGTTACTTTAAGATCCTAATCCAACTACGTTGTGATTTTTGCAATGTTGGTCTAGGGTTTACAATATTATTTTTCCAATTATGTATATCCATCAATCTCGATCACGTCTCACGATTGCATGCTAGTCCACTTTGAATCATAAGATGGGATGAACTTTGAACTTGGCGAGTGAGAAGCATGTTATCGTTTTAACATCAAGATGAAGAAATGTAAATTATGGTAAACAAAATTGCCAGAGTTGCAATCTAAACCATAACACAAGATGGAAAATGTAATGGTCAAAAACTGTTGTACGTATACCTGACAAATAGACATTTGAATACCACCTACAATGAACAAAGGCCTCCTCCCACTACTGTCAACCAAGGCCATAGAAACACAAGTGGAAACGGCATTAACAACTCCAGTGATGGCCGACGACAGCATCAAAGCCTTCTCGCCGAAGCCTAGAGCCCTGAAGAGAAGAGGTGCATAGAACATGATGGCATTAATGCCAGAGAACTGCTGGAAAAATGGAATAAGAATGCACATGACAAGGTAAGGCCTATATCTTGGCTTCATTATGTCCTTCCACGGATTGTCTACCTTTTTCGCAACCTCGGATGCAAAAACTAGGTCCTGAAATTCCTGATCCACATCACTATCGCCGCGTAGTTTTTGTAACAACTCTTTGGCCTTGTCAGATTGGCCTCTTTCAAGCATAGAATTGGGAGAGTTAGGTAGGAAGAGAGACCCAACACCAAGCATTAGTGCTGGGATAATTGCCATACTCAAAGCAACTCTCCATCCCGATCCACCCTTTATATCAGCAGTCAAATAGTTCGCATAATTCGCCACTACTATCCCAACTGTTACGTTCAGTTGGAAAATTTGGTTAATAGCTCCTCTAATATTTGGTGGAGCCATTTCTGAAAGATAGATTAGAATTGATTGAATGCCAAAACCTACTCCTACACCGATAAACATTCGACCTATGACAAGCATTGTGAAGTTGATGGCACCTGCGCTTATGCTAACGCCGACCAAGTAGATAAGGCCAGCAAGGCACATGGAGACGTTTCGGCCACAGTACCTGGTTACAGATGAAGCAATCAAGGACGCTACCAATGCCGCTATGTAGATAGAAGAAGTGAACAAATTTATGTACTGTTTTCTGTGTTCTTTGCAGTATAGGTTGGCGTGATTCTTTGCATCACTGTCTATCGGGAATAAGGCTGGAAAAAAATTCTTCAGGAAGAATTCCCTTGAAGCCACCCCTCCTGCAAGTTACAACAATCCCATTAGTGTCATCAACGGAATTACTATATAGCCCTCGTTTGGTTCGCGGAATAGAATTTCTTTTCAAAGTATCCCCATGGGAAGCCACCTTGGAAACACATTTCGCAAACCAAATGAAGCCATATTATGTGCATGGATACATCAATTGCCAAGAAATTAGAGTCCAACCTGAGTCATAACCGAAAATGAGACCACCCATGGCAGCAACCATACATGCCACCAACATATAGTTGGTGATGATACCCTCATCTTGCCTCACCCCATCTATAATAACAACTGTTCTTTTGGATCTTGCCATCTCCTTACACTTTCTTCTGATCAAAGAAGGCTACGAATCAAAACCGAATTCTTGCCATGGATGTAGGGGTAAATGCTCATAGTACTGGAGCTTACGGCCCCAGAAGGATTCACGAAAGCTAAAGAATCAAGCAATGGGGGCAAATGCTCCCAACTACCCCCACAACAATTATTTTTTAGTCAATCGCCCATAACAATTTAAGCGAGTAAAATAGCAGTTTCCTTGGCATGGATCTTTCAAAAGAAATTTTCCACTATGATCCGCCAAAGTGAATCTTCTTCGAATCTTTGTTTAACCCTAAACAAACCAAAGAAAAGAAAGAGGCCTGTGAATTCAATTTGGTCGCTCATCTTGTGTAATACTGATCACACAAACAGTCTCTCTTAAAATAGCACCCAAGTTACACAAGAATGGTCATCTGAACTACTTTTGATATTAACCACATTTGTCGCCAAAATTTATGAGGTTGAATCTCATAATTTAAGGACAACGATCAAGAACCTGGGGTATCAGTCAACATTTAGGAGACAAAATCTTCTCACACTTGTGAATAATGGGATTCCCTAAACTCGGATAAGACTATAATAGAATGCTAGAAAGTTGGCTTCAATCTCACATAGGCGGAAATAGAGGATAGTCATCAAGAACAATAGAACAGTTAGTTGACCAAATAATCGCAGTAAAAAAAAATAGTTTCGTGTCCATCCACAAAAGGTTTAACTTTTCCTCGACTCTTTCGATTTACTTGAATAAAGGTACAGGTTTTCTATGAAGAACTATAGTAACTTCATCAAAACAAACAAGCACATGGGTTACATGGTGTCATTTCATGAATATCAGCTGTTGTGTGTACAAAGCATTGGCCAAAATAGATAGTGCACAACATTGGCGGCCAACTATAAGTCTATAACCTAAAATTCATGTGTGTTTTCCAACAGGACCACATGCTCTATTACATCTCTATATCATCCAGGTCTGGTAGAGGGAAACGAAGAATTGCAGCAATGCCAGTTATTTGTGCCAATTCTGTTGATTTGAGAAGACAATTAGAAAGTTGTTTCAGAAAAAAAAAAAAACATTTAAACTGGTGTCAGATACCTAAAGCAACGTTCATATGAAAAATGCAAATACTCACGTTCTCCTGAAACGTGCATAGAAGAAAATATATGAACATTGCCGCCTGAATTCTTCACTGAGTTCACCAAATTGACATATTTTTGCCGCGTTACTACATCAGCATTCCTGTCCATCAAGAAATTCTTAACGTTAAAATCACATACATGAATCTGGCAATGACAAGAGCTTTCTGGACCAGTCCCCAGTTGGTCGATGATGAAATATGGTAAAGGAGGTAAAGAGGGCAGGCCATTAACTTATGCATAGCATTTACCAATATGAATGTGCAGGTGTGTCCATGTATGAGTTAACTAATCAATTAAACTGCAAGTATGCATGAACATTTCTAAAACACCTTCTACTCAGTGGGCCCATGTTTCACAATCCTAAACCTATTACTGAAGACTTGAAAGACAACCGAAAAAGTAGAATAGCATTTCATCAAAAAAAAGCAAAGAAAAAAATATATGTATATGTATATGTAGGTATAAGTTCTTCAAAAGGTTTTAATCTGTTGGCTCCTAATTCGTAGTGGCTTGTTCAACCACAATGTGGTTCTATGGGATTTACAGTTCAAAGCCACTAGGTATGTTCAGTTTCAGGAGCCTCCTCACAGAGAGACAAATTACCCTCTTCCCCACCAAAACAACAGCCATCAAGAACGTAGTATATCTTTGAATCTAAAGGCTGTTGGCATTCTTGAAATTACAATGCACAAGGATCTTGCAGATCAAGAGATAAATTTCAAAAGAAGTTAAGAAAATGCAACATGTTATAGCTATATTCATATCAACAAACAGGGTCTAGTCAGCCATGTTATAAAGAACTTAAAACACTAAAATCATAAAGCACAGCTTCGCAATGAGCCAGCAGAAAAGGCTGGACCCTAACCTGAACAGCTCATCTGTTATCAAAAGGGTTTGCACGGCCATTTGTTCATGAGCAACCTCAACATGCTTTGGTCCATAGCATGCACGATGTGGCTCCTGCGCAGAAACAACGATGATTTAGCTGCATGTAGAATACATAAAAATGATAGACTATACTAAGTACGCAAAAATCTCACAATATATGTCTCTTTCAATATTGTATCTTGATTAAAGATCATATATCATTTAAGTCCTAACTCTCTCCAGTAAAGTGTTTGAGAATGTTAAAACAGACAAGCTAAATGAACGTAACATGAAGAATACTTCCAAGCCCTAAAAGCCTACAATTTAAAAAATACACTACACAAACTAACAAAGACATAATGTTGGACTTTTGACATGGAGGGAGTAACTACTGAACTGCAGCTTCTTGCCCCTTAATGGCTATTATTCTTCATCCTCAAGCCATCTTCGTAATTATAAACATGTTCATAGGTTTTCCTGTATACCTACCTACATACATACATAAAATCCCTTTGCAAAGACCACGTATCAAACAATGTCTGTCAGTCAAAAGATAGCATGACACTGGGTTGAATCAAATATCAGTCCTTTTTAGAAGGAAATACCCACAGGTAACAACTAGTCACTATTCACTGAATATGACTACCTCAACATGCTTATCATAATTATTAATTGTTCCATAATATGTCTTGTCAGTTGGCATCCAATTATAACCTCAAATAAACCAACAAAATAGTATTTCAGATTTAGAACCTGACATTTGAAAGCATACTGAAGAAATCTTGGAGAGCCCGGACCTGAAGAAGAAAAGGACCAATAAATGATGTTATTGCAAGGTCTTGTTCTATTATTACTTAATGTAGGATAACACAAGATGCACTGCTGTAGTTAAGTTTTTATCTTTTTCAAAATAAAATAAAAAATATAAAAAGGAGAAGAATTTACTTTTACTTTCTTTGTGTTACTAATGAACTGGAAACAAGTTGCATACATTGACCAAGTAGGGCAGTGTTGTACCTCTTGTGCTGCTTTAGTATCTTTTATCATATTCATAACATTTGGAGCATCCAGAACCTCCCTCAAACTATGCCTGTGGTTGCAAGAAGATAATGCAGACACATAAAAAAGATTGAAAATAATAGAAGAACTTTGGAAAGCAACAGAGCATTCTTTTTCTTTTACTGAGCAAATAAGTATCATCTGCACTGGGAGAATGAATTGACAAAGCACCATTTACAGATCAAAAGAAAAAGTAAAATACATGATGTGGCCCAGCTCATCACTGAGGGCCAATGTTTATTAGACCATTAGAAATTAAAAACAATCGCAAATTTAAAAATGAAAGATGAAACCAGTAACTAGCTAGTCAGATTGTCAAAAGCTACAAAGTTAGGATCCCGTATTGTTGGTGTTAGTTGTACAAAGGGAATAGTTGTACAATCAGAAACATCTACTTGTTATCTATAGTTTAATACTATATTATCTGGTTACTGTTTTAAAAACTGTCACCATCCAAAGGATATAAGAGATGACCCTACTTGTAACCCGAGGTTGTATGCACAAGAAGAATCCGTGACTTGTTCTCAATGATAGGCCTCAGCTGTTTTCTCTCTGCTTCCAACAATAAGTGACGATGAAACTGATCCTGAAGCACATAAACACAACATTAACATGACATAAGATTACTTAAAACCATTTAAATTCTTCTACAAGTAGCTTTCCAAGAAAGCTTTAAACATAGCACTAACATTAGTCCACTTGTAAAAATGAGGCTTTAATGAGTAATCACAATTTGCACTAAGAATGAGTGAGCTTATGGAGACTCATTTCATACCTTTGTGAAACCTGGACTTGCAATCACAGCACAGCGAACAACACTGAAATCAACATTCTTCAAGAAAGCCTATAACATATAGACACGTGTTAGATTAGATACAAACTATAAACTATCTTTGAAATCTCGGAGAGCTTCAGTAACAGACTCAGACTAAAGTCACCTGTAACACATTTTCAAAGAACTTGCTCAAAGCCTGTTAAAAGTAAAAAAGATATTAGTAATGCAATATTAGTCTTATGGCTTGCCAGATAACTTAAAATCAAGAAAATTAAATTCTGAAAGGAGAAGGATACATACTTTCTCATAACCTGCAACTGAAGGTCCATGCTTGCGAGGAATTGAAGTTTCTATTCGTGACCGAGTTATTGTCATACTGACATAATTAGTTTCAAGAATATCAGTCTCACGGCCCTACCGCATAATCAATATTTTGCAAGTCTTTTTTGTTTTCTAACTCATGATGGAGACTTTCAAAGAGCAGACTTTCATAAAATAAAAAAGTTCAAAAAAATTCACATAAATCAGTAGTAGCTTTAGCACGCATTTTAGTAACATAATCAAGTTCCTAATGAAAATAGCCTCCAAAAGAAGAGGGGGAACTAGTAACTAGAGTGAGTGAGAAATGTGGCCTTGAAATAGTTTTTTATAGCTTCAAAGTTCAACATTTTCGTGAAATATCAACTGATATCATACACAAAGTTCAAAAAGGAGTCGTGCCCCCAATGAAATCAGACGCACCTTCTTCCAACAAGGAGAATATGTGCTAATCCTTCTTGCATTATTACCACAGCTAGGTCAGCACTCGCCGCAGGATCTGAAAATTATAGAGAGAAGACCATCAGATAAATGGTTGGTGTTAAGTTCTTCAACCTTCATACTTGGTGCTCTAGATGATATTAGTAAGCTTAAGCTGTTAAGCACATCTCAAATGGCAATAAATTCAAATTTTAAGAACCCAGTTAGTTTGTCTTATAAGTTATACAATGTTATACAATACTTAATCTTTGGAGCAGGAGGTGCCACTAGGCATAATATCTTGGCTATTTATTGTGTCAATGTAAATCACATGGGTCTCAAGAAGTTTAATACTTTAAAGATGGTAGAATATCTGTCTCACTGGATGGCCTCAGCCCGGGAAGATCTAATAACATACCATAGGCTAAACTCATTTGTGTAGAGCACGCATTAGAAATAAATCTTAAGGATAATTGGTCAACATAACATATTATTCTGTAGTATCCAAATAAAAAAATAAAGAAAAAGGCAAGAAAGATAAAATCTCAACCATTACTTAAAGGAGATAAAATGTGGAAAAAAGAGGACATACCACGGGCTTGATTGAGTTCGTGCAAGGCCAGTGAGTCCCACACATCCTAAAACATATAACACACAGCATGCCAAGAGTCAGTAGGAAAAAGTGGTTCATCTTTTGAAACGATATCTGATCAAAACATTATTTTACATGATATCTTACTTCCATATAAATGCAAGTGCACATTGCCAAAAAGAGCACTAACACACACACACACACACACACACATATGTGCATTTATATAAAGTATGAACACACATGAGAAGTTTCTCAATCCCAGCAGTTTGTGTGTGAGACCGATGCCATGATCAAAGGCAGACAATTAGTAATTTGAGTTAATGGTGCTAAAGTGAAAGGCTAATTATTGTACATGGTGCAAGATTATAATCCCTGACGAATCTTCTTAACAGTTGATTAGTGTTTAAGAGGTATTTAATAATGAAAATGGGTGAAGATATTTCTGGTAGTTTCCGAAAGTCTTACAAGTTCTTATTTGGTTTCCAGCCACTCTTCGGTAGATTCAAATTAATGGTCCAAAAGCTAGTGTATGACATAGAGATAAACAAAATATTGAAAACTCCTAGAACCTATTCAACGCAGGCACACATTCTCATATCATCTTTGCTTCTCCAAGACAGTTCTATCATCTGGAAGGCAAGATTATCTCCATCACGGTTTATATCAAAGTTTGACATGACAGCATTACTCTAACAAGTAATAATTTATAGACTTCTAGCATGAATGATTTGATAACATGAGCTTCATATGTAACTCAGCTCCATCTCCCAACCCCTATCACGTAACACAATAAACTTGAGCACAGAAAGATAGACCTTGATTAACTTATGTCAGAGACTTTCGTAAATGGAAATTAAATATGCAAAACGAGATTGAATGAAAGGTTTTATTCTGCATGTAGTAAAAAAATGCATGTAGAAGTTAATGAAAAGAAAGACATACCTTTTTTAAAACAAAAGGTCGGTGAGGCTCAAGTTCCAGAGTATGATATGCTCCTATCTGCAATACGAAAATGAGAAACTTAACGCTGCTCTTTAATCTAATTTGAAATGTAATTTAATGCCACAATTACCTTTACATGTTCATTCTCAAGAATATTCTTTCCACGTATACGCAAGACATTGCCTACTTTATCATAATCAGCAACCTAAAAAAATATGAGAAATAAGAACATAACATCAAACCAAAAAGCATCATGAGAAAAGAAACACAGAAAGAAAAAAGAAAAAAAAAAACCAAAATGACATTAATCCAACTTTTCTCCATACCTCCTCAACTTTTATTTCTAACTTCAGCTTCACACGCTCTGCATCTCTTCCACCGCTAGCCCCTTCTCTTAGAACTTTCCTATCCCAAGACACACACGACAGCATTAAAACTGCTACTCATCTTTCCTACTAGAAAATGTGCATGATGATATGATCACCATAAGAATACAACGCAGCTTTATCACAATAACACTTGCCGCGTGCAACCAAATGCACCGAGACTTACAGAAACACACTAATTGCAAATTGCAAAGTAAAAAAAAAAAAAAAAAACTCCCGAGTAAACATCAAGCATTCAAAAAAAAACTTCCAGCAGAAACAACCAAACTCAAATGTATCGCAGACATTAAAACTCCAACATTCCAAATAAAATCAAAAGAACTCAGCTAGTGAGGTAACAATAAACACCGAAATTTCGATACAATTAAAACCAAAGACCATGAATTTACCTCACAGTGACAGCAATAACACTATCTCCAGGAGCTATCAAATTGTACACATACCACAGATCATCGGAATCAGCCGGCACCATCTGCCACACCGGAAAATTTCAAAGTTAGCCGGCCGGAAAATAAAAAACACAGAGCAACCCTATTTTTGCTTCGACGGAGAATTCATCGAAAACCAAGAGAGAAAAGAGCACCTTGACTTTGCCGGGTCCGCCTGGAACGAAATCCTGGTGAACAATTTTCATGGTGCCTCTGGTTCTTCAATTGAAATCGAAAGAGGGAAAAGGTAGAGTCTTTATGGGTCTGAAGACAACGGAGGTGGAAGAAGAAGAACTTAGCAAGCTTTCGGTTGGGTTGGGTGGCGGGTAAAAGAGCCTTTCAGATAGTGATAGCTAATCGGGGTCGTTTCATCTGGTCATTATGTGGTTAAGTTAATTAGTAATTACTAATTCCTAAGGTCTACGAACATCTCTAGAGCAACTAAATTTACAACAAGCTTAACTATTCCGGTTATTGCAAGTTGCCAAGTTGTATTTCAATTGGTTATGCCTTGGTTTTACAAGTTTAAGTTGGTTATGCCTTGGTTTTACAAGTAGAAGTGAAAATATTAGGATGAACGTTTTCTTGGTATCGAGAGGTTATCATCCCGACCTACACTGATAACTGAATTTCGCAATTGAGACAATAATTTGTAACCCAATGAAAACCTCAAATTAAGGTTTATAAACATTGCGGAAGTCTTGAGAACCCAAATGAAAAGCAATCCAGTGAACAAAAAGTTTCATACAGAGAAAAAGTTTCATACAGACATAAGCACCAACCACGCCTACAATCGCTAGACTATCCGATTATATGGAGCATAAAGTTCAGTAACAACTAGAGTCACATTTTGATTTAGGCCTTTGTACTCGTACTTAGCAGTTACCACGTCATTAAACATTCCACTATCCCACAAAAAAATACAAAAAATCATGCAATTAACGCAGAAGAACAAAACAGGACAATCACAACTGAACATCAAAATTAGGGGTACAATTCCCAAAAAACTCTGCTGCCAAAGAAAGATAGTACAAAGTCGGTTCAAATGTCTAAGGATGTAAACTAATCATATTGTGGACGAGATATCTCCAAATTATATCTTCAAATGAAGACTCACTCTGAAAGAACCTCCTCTTGAGTACTCACCACTTCCTCTACCTCAACCTCTCTAGCTTCGTACTCCTCCTCTTCATCACTGGCTTCTCCATCCCTGAGCCTCTGCCTATCCATTTTTTCTTCTTCGTACAACCGCTTCCACTCAGCGACCCACTTCTCCCATTCTTCCTTCAACTCTCTCCTCTTTGCACGCTCCTGCTCGCTCAATTGCTTTTCCACATCATTATCCTCGAGCTCATATCTTTTGCTATACTTTTTCAAGTTCTTTGCAATCTCCTCCTCTTGCTCAGGAGTCAGGAAAGATGCTGGCCTTGGACGCCACAAAAACTGTCAAAGGCAACAAGGAAACAATTAGAATAGGACTTCTTTGTTGTCATTTTCTTTCTTGGTTAAAAAAGTAAGAACATATACTTGATAGTGTCCAGAAGTAAAACATAGTGTAAAAACGTACAGATATCCATCTGAAGATGAAAAGCTACTACTATTTAGTCACCAAAAGAAGATAGGAATTCAATCAAAATTTATACATTTTCAAGCTTCAACTAGCTTTTATATATCTTCACAGAAGGGCAGTCACAATCAATGCAATTAACATTTCTTGATTATATACCACAAATCACAATCAGAAATAACGCATGAAAAAAAAAAAATTAAAGTTCATCCAAAACATCAATTATATTAACATTTTCTTTCATCATGTTATAAATATATGTTGATTTAAATGGACATGGTTCAGATTTTGACAGATGATAAGAGTCGAACACAGATTGCTCCAAATCTTCTAAATGGCATTACCTGGAAGAAATGATCCTTTAATACCCGATAAAGTAGCTTGCCATTGAAGGTCCATATAATATAACCATTCTCCATCTCATGAACTGAAGTAACTGCAGTAGCAACATATCTGAGGATGCAGAAAGTAACACATCAGAACCAAGATATATAAGAGCACTTCTGTAGGAGCACTCAAAACAAAAGAAATAAACCCCCTGTTGCAGAAGACTGTCTTAATATTACCTTCCAGTAGGATCCCATTCAATATCAGTCGCCATAAAATGCTCAGTTGTCGCCATCGTTTCTTGCTCATCCACATTGTAAAATTCCAACTGCCCGTTCAAACCCTTCAATCCTGCAAGAATTATAAAGCGCCCTGAAGGTGACCAAGAAAGAGCATTCGCCTGCTTGCCTTTAAGAGTAATAAGCTTTGACACACGGCCTGTATTGTGAGCAGTACGCATTGAGTAGAAGCTTATATCAGGCCTTGGAGTGTCACCATGAATAATTGCAAATCTATGTCCCTTAGGCTCCCAAGCAAATGCAATGATCTTGTCATTCTTATTCTCAAGCTCTAAAACTTCAATAGGGATATCTCGCTCCTTGATTCGGAAAAGTTCAAATCCAGTATATGTACTTTTTTTCGTTTTTGTATAACGATCAACTTTAACAGCAAGATACTCCCCATTGCTTTGCCAGTACATCTTGCAATCACTAACACTGAAAAGATTCTTCTGCCTTAACTCCTCTTTACTGGGGATTTGAATAAGACTCACCTATTTGTACCATGTAAAGCATTAGGTCAACTAAGCTATAAGTAAAACAGGGAAGATTGAAAAGAAAAAAACTGAAACATAACCAGTTAACTACTCACCCTAGCAGGTTGGTTCCCACCGCCCAATTCAGGAACAAAAAGAGCAAGAATTGAATCAGTTGGTGACCAACTGAAGTCCATAACATTCTCAACTTTGATAGATTTTTTGTCCACAAGTGAAAACGTTTCTGTCTCATAAACAGATATAGCACTCTTTCCCATTCTGGCAAAGTACTTGTCATCTTTTCCGCCACCCCATCTGCAATGATAACAAAAAAGAAAATCCATTAGAATATTGACGTCAATCCACATCACACTGTATGCTACTAAGCACAGAAACATTACTTGAACACAGGCCAAGACACGCCCGAAACACCTCCAGTTCCTCCAATTGCAAAATCATCAGGAGTTCCCTTAAAATCTCTCATAACTTTTCCAGTTCTCACATCAAAAATGTCTATGACAACCCTCTGTATGATAAATACATGTTAGAAACAGAAACAGGGCAAAAACTAATCACAACAAAGTGATGAATCACACATCCAAAAAACTCACATTTGTGTCGCGGGGATTGCTTGCTTCATGGCTGCTGTAGGTCACCAAATATTTCTCACCAGGGGAAAAATCAATCAGTCTAACCTGCACTTGGCAATTGCAGCTAAACACTTAGAACTAAAAAATTATGAAGTACTAGAAATTGTTGAAACCAGAAACCAAAAACAACCTGTGGATGAGCATAACGCATCAATCGTTTGAACTCGCTGGTGGCACCTCCCCAAACTGCAGCACCCTGTCTGTGTACAGTGGCCAAATAAGTCCCCAGGGGCGACCATTGCACAAAGCTTTCAGTCCAGTACTGTAAGCAAATACAATCATTCAGTGTCAAAATGTTGATATAAGATAGATGGGTCACATATTACAGGGATGCAAAGAAAGAGAATAATGGGTCTTTGAGATATAGCATCCACTCACTTGACGCTTGTAAACAAAATCAGGCTTCAATTGCCGTGCATCATTCCAATAAACTTCAGTATCATTACCAGCACGGATGACAAATTGATCCCGGCCTTTTAAATCAGTGAGCCAATTTTGAAGATTTTCCTGTAAAGATTTCCAAGTAGGCAGAATAAATACTATAACTTAAACATATGTTATAAATGAGTAAAATTTAAAACATTGTCTCTTCTTTCTCCCTCATAGCCAAAAAATGAATGGAGCAATTGTGGGTAAACAGGAAGTATACAAGAAGCATCTACAAAATATACAATGCCGCACTTCTTTATCCAAATAATTACAGAGGACTAAAAGGAGCGAGTCTATTTGACATTTCATGTATGTCAAGAAACAAAAACAAAAAGGCATCTTGACTATACACAAGCAATAAGTGAATAAACCAGCAACAAGGTTTCATCACTTTCATGCATCATCAGAACTAATTACGCAGGTGACAAGAAAAAGATATGCTAGTCGAGTTCCACACAAGAAATTATTCAAACCTCGATCAAGTTGGAGTGACATGTAAGGAAATATTGAACCAAATTAACATAAAAGCGCACTAAGTACTTTTATAATCTGATAACCATACATTGTCTGGAACCAAAACAGTAACAATAACACAAAAACACATGAGATTAGAGTATAATTATAATTACCCCTGGAGTATATGGCTTAGTTTCGGGCGGAGCCCACTGATCAGGAACTTTCATGAAACGATCGAAGTCATCAAACATGCTGACAGCGAAAATGTGTGATCTGTCCAGCTTGTATCCATGAGTCTTCTCCCTGGCAAGCTCAGCTTCCTACAATTTGAACGAGCCAAGCTTCTATATCAACCTAATGTGCTATTTAAAATCGATAATGTACATCACTTCTACTACTGCAAACAGTTGTAATACCTGAGGAGTATTGAACTCGATGAAGCAATAGCCCATAGTCTTCTGTGTTTCGGGCTCGAGAGGCATCCAGAATCCATCTTCCTTGATCACACCAAGCTGACTGTAAATTTTCCGAATCACGTTTTCCAGCTTCTCGAACTTCTCGATTGGCACCACCGGCAGGTTATCGACGACGATGATGTTCCCGAACCCGGACTCCATCTCCGAATTCACATCGTGACCGATATCTTCATCGTCACTGCACCAGTTCATCCAAAACGATTCAATGAATGCAATTCGAAACAGTTAGAACTGTAAATTATTTCCGGCAGAGACAAATAAAAAGAGATTTGGATGTCGCCGGCGTTAGGGTTAGGGTTTTATACCTTGGAATGCCGAATGTTTCGCCGTGAGGGAGACGGATTGAGTCAAGGTCTAGCCGCGCGAGGTCAATTCCGAGACTAGCCGCCGTCGCCTCAATATCGTTCATCACCATCACGTCCGCCATGGTTCTCTTTCTTCAAGAGAGAGAGAGAGGCGCCTCCAATTTTTGCAGTTGCAGAGAGAGAGAGAGAGATAGCGTGCTGCGGTTTTAGGGTTTCAGAGTGAGGCTGATGTGCAGCTTTGTTGTTTGGGTTTTCCGGGTCGGTTTATTTCAGAGTGAGGCTAATATCCCTGTGTGCACAAAATAGCCCACAGATCTCATTGCAGACCAAAAAAGGCCCACAAGCCTCTCCATCCAGGTCAGCCCAAACTAGACCCGGCCCAGAGAAAAATATGGCACCAGCTGCCAGGTGTGATGAAAGATGCATACATGCAAACGGTCCTTTGATTACATATCTATCCATTATGGGTTTTATTTGTCTTTATATTTTGCGAATGGTTTTATTTCTTCATATCCAAACCCTAGCTAGAAGGAGGTGATCGATGAACTGGTTTGTTGATAGCTCCCAAGATTTTACCATGAGATCGACTCAAGCTAGCTTAGCTAGCCAAATTTAGGCAAATTTGAGATGCACTGGTTTTTTTTTTTTTTTTTTTTGAGGAAATAGATACTTTCATTAATATATCTTTGGCCAGAAGGCATGTACATCAGATGTTGTCTCATACCAAAATCATAAATGATATGAGCAAACTAACAAAAGACAGGTATCCTCATTAGAAACACATTCGCTCACTTATTGAGCCTAAAAACAAGAGACAAAACCCTCTCTACCAACCTCCCAAGAAGCAGTAATCTAGTCGCCTAGAGACCTCAATTGATGTACAACTAAAAAACAAAGATGAAAGTAGTAGAAGACCCCACTTCTAACATTAGGCAAAAAGGAAAACCATGAAATCAAAGTTTTCCTTTGCTCTTATCTCTAGGGCTAGAAGCAGGTCCAATAGGTGGAGGATAGGTGAGCTTTAGAAGACTACCCTTAGTCTTCTTACTAGTGCGCTGAATCTTATTCTTGCTGCCAAGGGGCCTACCAGTCTTCTTCTTCAAAGATAGCAAAACAACATCACTGTCATCATCAATCAATCCCAATGCATCAGCCTGTAGGGTTGGAACTTTTCCACCCAATATAGTTTTGAATTTCTTGGGGGAAGGGTTACCCACACTAGTTCGATTTCGTTTATTAGAAGACAAACCAGCATCTTGAACCATCTGCATACCTGCAGAACCATCCAAATCAACAGTCTCTATAGGAGGTTCGACCGTGGGACTCTGATCCTTCTCCAACTCGTGCTCCAAAGGAGCATCAGTCTCAGTAACATCCCCTACAGGGACCGAAGGAGAAGTAGGGGAAATTGGCCGCTCCAATCGACGAATAACGGGTTTCCGCTTCAAAGGGATGGAAGAAGAGGCAGTGAAAAGATCAGTCTTGTCCTTTGCCGAGAAAGAGAACGAACCTCTAGATGCCGATGGTCCAGGAAAATGCAAAACCCTAGGAGTAGGGTTTGCCATACACGGTTACGCACATGCAATTCCGGTATGAGTGACAAGTCCACACTGCGAGCATCTCCCTTGCAGATGTTCAAAGTGAAACTGAAGAATCGGTTCGACACCAACATCCAAATAGACTTTGCGTTCAAGCAAGATTGGCTTGGACACATCATGGGAGAAGAAAATCCTATTCAATCCTTTCTTAAACTCCTTATCATAATCCAAAAAACCCCCAAGGAGGTTCCCAATCAGTGTGAGATTCTCAGACTCTTCATAAAGAGGTGGTATTCCAGAAACCCTAGCCCAAACTCGGAGATGCTTGAATTGGACTTCATGCAATGGTTTGACTCCATCATACTCTGCAAAACACACGGGGGCGCGATCATAACACCAGACTCTTCCCCGTAATACTTTGTTACGATCTCGAACAGATTCAAAAGAGAAGAGGAACAGATCCCCCGCCCTCTCATGGATCCTGAATTCCTTGTCCACCATCCAAGTTCGGTGGAAGTGAGATTTGAAAGCCTTCGGATCAACCTGCTTTCGAGCCAATGGTTTGCAAGAAGAAAAGATTGGGATGACTTGAGCACAGGACCACCACCAATTTTCTCCAGATCAGGGGCGCTAGTGCCCTCAGCAAGAGCAAGAGAGGCAGAAAAGCTTGTTGTGACTGCATCAATGGAAGCCATGGAGTGAGAAAAGTGGGAGAGAAGGGTAGAAACGTTGACGGTGGAGGCAAGGAGGCCGTAGACTAGCTAGGATTGAGAGAAAGTCTCACTAGGGTTTTTTCTCATATAATAGAGATGCACTGGTTATTTGATCATTGGTTGTAGGATTAATCAATTTGTTGGTTTGTTCCATTTAGATCATTTATTTTTGGTTTTATAGATGTTACACCTCTTTATTGATTCTCACTCTAAGATTAGACGGAAATGATTTCAATCTTGAAACTTCTACTAACACTTTGTCAATGTACTCTTAAGATGCAATCTTAATATTTTAATTATGGAAGATTGGTCATTTGGTATGTATGATAGTGAAGGCTTGAAGACAAGCAAGAAAACCCAAGTCAAGCCAAACCAGACCTCTAGAGAAAAATAGGATAGCACTACCCTAAAATATAACATTAGCCAAGACAAGGCCCAATAAAATCAAAGCCCAGCACTGCTTGTTTATGAAACTTGTTGACTCTTTTACATCAACCATCTTTTCCCTTATATAGGGTACAAGATTAACCTACAAAATATCTATAACGAAAGCATATTAAACTAGTTTAAAGTACTTTAGATACAAAATATCTACCTTAAAGTACTTGATTGTCTCTGATTGGGTTGCTTTTATTTGAATTACCTAAACGACAGATTGTTTTTTTTTAATAAATTACAGATTGCTTTGGTTAAAATGTAAAAAGAGAAAGTAACAAAACTAAGCATAAGTAGAAAAAATGATTTTATTAACTTGACAATCGATGAAATTTATTAAAAACATTGTGATCATCATCATCGATTACGTTTTTTTTTTTCTTCTTTGAATAAAGAGCTGGTGTCGCTACCCTCAAGTCTTGATTAATGAAACTATCGAATACAAGGGGGGACATAGAGCCTAAACCCCTTATTACAATAAGCATCATCAATTGAGCTTCTTATTGTTCACGGATATACATACAATCAATTTTTTTTCCAAAGATATGTCAATATATTTCCGTTCTTACTATTGTGAAACAGAGATACTCCATCCTCTTTGCCTATCCATATGCAGTGATCTCCGCCACAATCTTCTTGAAAATCTAGATTAGATTTAAGTGAAACAAATTCAACATGCTCGTCTAAATACCACAAACGGCAGAAAAAAAAAAAAAAGTGTGCGACCCCAAAAGTTGACTTTAAAGTGAAATTCGAATTGCTCATTGACTGCAAGATTGTGAACACCAAGATCATCGTTTTTAGATTGGCAACGAAAATTTAGTCTATATCCGTTGTTCAGATTATTGACGATGCGTACAAATTTCTTTGTTCCAGGCTGGTTTATCCACCATGTATTACTTGAACCGAAGGCCAGAGCAATGAGCAAGACAACAAGGGAAGTTTGTCCCAGCTTCATTTTCAATTTTCTAATTGAAATGACTAATGAGTTCGAGTTCGATGAGTTCTGCTATTGGTAATTTCCAGACCTACTTATTGATACTGTTTTTTAATCATTTTAATGCAAATGGTTTGTTTGAATTTCAAGAATCTATTTTGATGCTGATAGTTTCCCTCAGGTGGAGGCATGCACTGTTTGGGCGGTACTTTTACTAAAAGTTAAGCTATGTTCTTGGTTTCCTGGTAGTAGGAGGCGGTTGAATGCTGGTGAAACTCTCATGGTAACTTCCAAACTTACTTTCAGTGTGCTTTTTTATGTTTGAATGCTAATGCTGGGTTGTACAATTCTCAAATCATCTTATATATATTCATGATGATTGGCAGAAGTTAACATATGTTTGGGCTCGTATAATTAGATTTTTTGTTGATACTATTGTGCTCATAAAATTATTTGATGGTGTTTTGTTTTGTGTACATGTTTTTTTTTTTTTGGCTTTCATGCATCATAGTGTTTTATTTTCTTTTTGGTCTCCGATGCATCCTGATCATATCACTGAACAAGCGTCAATTTTAGGTAAATGGGGGCTCAGGTGGTATTGGAACATTTACAATTCAGTTAGCTAAACAGCGGAGAGTTAAAGTAATTGCCACAACAGGTAATTTTTCATTTCTAGCTAAGCTGTCGAACTTTTTTTTTTTTTTTAAAAGTATTAATGTTTATAAAATCATGATTGCTAGTTAGCGACGACCAATTACGTGCTTGTGAGAAACTTGGAGTTGATGAGTGCATCGCTTTCAATCACAAGGATGCGGACAAGAACAAGGCAGAGAAATTAATTGAAACGGTTAAAAGTAAAACATATGGCAAAGATTTGTTATCTTGTATCACACCCCATTAATAACCACAAGAATGATTATTATACAGTATAATGCTAGTTTTAGTTACTGCTGTCAAAGACAAAACATGTTGATATATATTCCCAATGGCAGGAGTGGATGTAATCTTGAGTAGCCTTGGGATCGAATATTTATTGGAAGAAAATGTCTGCTTAAAAGTTGATGGGATGCTTGTTAGCATCGTGGGCTGTTGTGTAGGACACTCAGATAATTGTAGTCGGCTTCCACAGCCAAAAGGAGCAAACTCTAAGGTTGAAGCACACTACAACATCGGAGGTGCTAAGCTACAGTTTTTGCTTATAATTGGTATATTTTTTGATTGCTTATACTTTGTATTTGAACAAAATATAATCGAAACCACAACTTGTTCATTTGATTAATTTGCAGTAGCAAATGAAGCATGAACATATCAACTTAACCCAGCAAACTTGTGTACTTGAGTTTATGAACTTGTTGACTCTTTTACATCAACCATCTCTTCCCTTATATAGGGTATAAGATTAACATACAAAATATCTAGAACGAAAGCATATTAAACTAGTTTAAAGTACTTTAGATACAAAATATCTACCTTAAAGTACTTGATTGTCTCTAATTGGGTTGCTTTTATTTGAATTACCTAAACGATAAATTGTTTTTTTTTTTTTGAATAAATTACAGATTGCTTTGGTTAAAATGTAAAAAGAGAAAGTAACAAAACTAAGCATCAGTAGAAAAAATGATTTTATTAACTTGACAATCGATGAAATTTATTAAAAACATTGTGATCATCATCATCATCGATTGCGTTTTTTTTTTCCTTTGAATAAAGAGCTGGTGTCGCTACCCTCAAGTCTTGATTAATGAAATTATCGAATACAAGGGGGAACATAGAGCCTAAACCTCTTATTACAATAAGCATCATCGATTGAGCTCCTTATTGTTCATGGATATACATATAATCAATTTTTTTCCCAAAGATATGTCAATATATTTTCGTTCTTACTGTTGCGAAACATATATACTCCATCCTCTTTGCCTATCCATATGCAGTGATCTCCGCCACAATTTTCTTGAAAATCTAGATTAGATTTAAATGCAACAATTTCAACATGCTTGTCTAAATACCACAAACGGCAAAAAAAAAGTGTGCGACCCCAAAAGTTGACTTTAAAGTGAAATTGGAATTGCTCATTGACTGCAAGGCTGTGAACACCAAGATCAACGTTTTTAGATTGGCAACGAAAATTTAGTCTCTCTCCGTTGTTCAGATTATTGACGATGCGTACAAATTTCTTTCTTCCAAGCTGGTTTATCCACCATGCATTACTTGAATTGAAGGCCAGAGCAATGAGCAAGACAAAATTCATTTGTTACCATTCATTACAAAGTAATTCATTTATTACCACTTTAGTACTCTTTCTATTTGGATAATATTTAGTTAGGTTTATGTAGAATCATATTCAAATTTTATGGCGTTATGTCGTTGACTCTACACGGTTTGTATATAAGTATTTTAGTTTTATCGACAATTTGACACATGAGATGCCTGAGTGTAACAGTTTTTGTTTGTATTTATATTTATATTTTTGGAGAAAAAATGAAAAAGAAATTTTATCTTGAGATGAGGGAAGTATTTCTTTTTGAAATGGGTGAGATGAGGGAAGTTATATTCATAGAATGTGGGATGCGAAGTTTTTTCTTTTCTAAAGAGAAACAAAGGATTTCACTTCTACCTCCATGGTGACTCGAACTCATGACCTCAATCTTTGGGAGTATCAAACATGCTTTTATTTTTAAAATTTTATTATTATTTTACTATTTACCATAATATCCTTCATATATTAAAAAATATTTTAAATTGACATATGAACTAAGGATAGTTATGTTATTTCACACCCACTTTGCTTGTCAAAGTGGGTTCTCCTAGTAATATTATAGATTAAAGGAAAACATACAATACGCACAGTAGATAAGATTCATTTTGATATAAATGGTAAGAGAGCTGGTATATACGAAATTTTGAAGATCATTTGTACATGTATTATATATTTTTTTAGGGTTTTTCTAAATATATCCAGTAAATTTCTATGTAGACCCAGCAAATCAATTTTACATGAAAATATATTTATATCCTCGTATGAAATGACAATAATAGTTATATAATTTCCACTTTTACACCTATATTTGTACCTAGCAATCTTCATCCCTTCCCCACAAACTCTTGAAGAAGAAAGTCTGATTTGAATGAAAATGGTTATGAGGTGGAAGGAGAAGTGACTGTGATTGAAAAGCCGTTGATGAAGTACACCCAGTCGGCATTGAGGCCTAAGAGCCAAGTAGCTGAGTCTAAGTTGACAGAGAAGATCAGCAAAGACAAAATGAAGAATGGCGCAGTAATCCATATATGGCTATTGATAGCGAACCAAATACGGGTTGTGGTGGTGATTCCGTGAATGAAGATGATCGAGCTTAAGCAGGAGGAATTGAAGAAGAGTGGATCTGAACAGGCTTTGGTGAAACTAGAAATCTCAATTTGATTGAAAAGGGTTATAAGGTGGAATGTGAGGTAAGTGAAAAGCCGTACATGATTATTACTAATGTTGCTTTAACATTATAATTTTATTGGTATTAAGGAAGAAAAACTGCATAGAAGGGGGTTATAGGAGTGACTACTTCTGTGAGCAATGCAATTGAAGTATGGAACTGCTGTGAGCATTATGCTGGGTTTAATTAAGAAAAGCGCATAATTGGAAAGCCTGCCGAGTGTAGATAGAAATTTTGTAATTTTACTGGGTGTAAAAATTTTGTTGGGTCTATTTAGATATTTGCTGAGTACATTTAGAAATACCATTTTTTTATTACCAATTTTATATAGATCAGATAATTATTTGAATATGTGGTTTACGTGATAAACAGATAATAGTAAATTAGTGTCATTCGATCTTAACCAAATTAATACTCGTGGTTGTAAACATTACACCCCATTATTGATTCTTATCCCAAGATTAGAAAGAAAATAATAGCTTAATTTGATCGAAACTTTTGTTTTATTTTATTGATTAACGGAAAAGAAATGAATCGATCTTGAAACTTCTAAGAACACTTAAAAGGTTCTCGCGATCTTAGTCTTTCAACATTAATGGAAGACTGGTCATTCGGTCTGTATGACGGTGAGGTCATTCGGTCTCTATGAAAGTGAAGGCCCGAAGACAAGCAAGAAAGCCCAGGCCAGCCCAAACCAGACCCGGCCCAGATGGTAGGTCAGGTGTTGAAGTTAGGGACAGCCACGTTATCCATCATCTATCCGATGAAAACTGCATGTAAAAATGCGGTTTGCATGCAAATTGCAAGAGCCTGCTGCAACTGTGTCAGTGCTATCCTCACAACGCGTGTCATATATTCAAATGGTCCTTTGATAATAATCTATCCATTATGGGTTTTATTTGTTTTTATATACTGCGATTGGTTTTATTTCTTCAGGTAATGATGAATTAAACCCAACCCTAGCTAGAAGAACATGTCCCGTCAAGCTTGAACCATAAAACCATAGAAGGAGGTGATGAACTGGTTTTTGCTGATAGCTCCCAAGATTTTACCATGAGATCGACTCAAGCTAAGTAGCTAGCTGTCCAAATTCAGGTAAAATTTGCTGAAGCACTGGTGATTTGATCATCGGTTGAAGGATTAATCAATTTCTTGGTTTGTTTCGTAGAAATTTACCTTTATTTTTAGAGCTCTGATATTAGATCCTTTATTTTCATTTATTCTGTTTCAATTTTGTTGTTCTCGGATAGTTTTATTTGGCAGCTTGCTAGATGATAATAACCCTGAACATTTTTTTGTTTTCTTTTTTCTAAGGTTGATAATAAAGTTTTGAAAACACTTAGCAATGAATTTGTTTTCTATTTGTGTATAGAATGGGAGATCCAAGTGGGAAGTGTGAGATTGAAGAAGATACTTACTGCTTTGATGAGTCCTCTCCCCAAGTAGATAATAATACTGGTAAGGCGAGTTGGTTATTGAACAAGGGATGGGGGATTGGGAAGAAACTTTTGGTGACTGGTGCCGTCATTTCTTCTGCACCCTTTGTTCTCCCACCACTTGTGGTTACATCGGCGATAGCGTTTGCCTGTTGGGTTCCTTCCGGGGTCGTGTTGGCAAGTTATGCTTGTTCTGAGAAGATTATGAGCAAGTTGCTCCCTTATAATAGTAGTAGTAGTAGTACCACAGGAGGAGTATTAATGTCAGATAATGAGGATGAAGAAGAGTTTGAGGATGCGGAAGAAGGTGTAAGGGTGGATGTTGGTGAGAATTTGGATGTGGAGGAGAAGCCGATGTTGGATGGGATTAATGGGGTGATAATGGAAGGGTCGAGATATGAGTACAATGAGGATGTCCTGCTAGATGAGAATGCAATCAGTGATGGGGTGGATGTCTTGGTGTTCAATGTAAATGAGGGAGAGGAGTTTGGAGTGACGCCAATTGAAGTGATCATGACAAGTGTAGTACCGGAAGGAAGCGAAGGTCAAAAAAAAGTAAGTGCCTTTCTGGAAGAGGGGGAAATGGTGAAAGAGACGAGGGGATTGCTAGAGAAAATTAGGGATGAAGGCAATGCTGATGATGGAATGGAAATGGACAATCAAGATGTAGATGGAACTGCAGGATCAAGGAGGGATTCCATGTATGTATTGCTAGGTAACAATATAGTCAGTGATGAGGTGGACGTATTCGTATCGAATGTAATATTTGAGGGGGAGGAGGAGATATTAATTGAAGAAATTGAGGAAAAGGAAATAGTAAATGACTTCATGGAGGATGAAGAAGTGATGAAAGAAACAAAGGGATTGCTAGAAAACATCAGGGATGCAGCTGGCAGTGCTGATAATGCAGTGGCAATGGCAGAGCTGTATGCAGGAGAAATTGAACGAGGTGAGGAGGAGACAGATGAGATAACTAGAAGTCATTCTGAAGAGACAGAGAGTACAGTTGACAACAGAGTCACTGATGCTGATGTTGGCTTGGAGAAACCTACTCATACCATGGAAGCTGGGTTGCCAAAAGAAGGTGAAAAAATTGAAGAAAAGAAGCATGTGACAGGTCATCTGGGTGGAGAAGGTGCAGACTTTGCAGAGCTTCCAATTTTAAGCAGGGTCGATGAATCTACTGATGCTAAGATATCTTCTCGGAAGAGCGACATCCATTCCAATGGGGTTAGAGATTTGCTTTATGTTCTTCGGATATAAATTTCACATATATGGTTTGATACTTCCTTAAATATCATGGTGAAAAGTGATTTAATGTATTGCTATTGCACTGTCAGAACATGCCTTGGGAAGGATTAATAGTTAAAGTCCTTCCTTGCAAGTTCTCTTTCAGAACAATTATGCCTTTCCACCTAATCACAATTAAGCTGAAGACAGAACTTATGTTGGTGTCCTAATACTATTACTAGTCATAATGGGAGAATTGTCTGAATGTTTCAGTAAGAATATAACAGTGCACTGTGCAAGTATTCAGCATGTTGTACGTGTACACTGTTTTCTTAGTCATTTTATCTTATCTTAGCAGGCTTATAGGTGAAACATTAATGTGCTTGTTTTCTTTCAATCAAATTGTATTTCTGTCTGCATAATCTCTGTAAATTAATGTGACTAGTGTAACTGAAGTGACTTCTTGCTTCTTCAGGTACTTAACAAAGAGGACAAGATATGGAAACAGATTGATGCTATCCGAAGTATCGTCGGATATAAAGTCACACCCCATGCAAGTTATATGGAGGAACTAAAGGCTCTTTACATGTTCACCGGAGTAGAGCCACCTACATTGTTCAATGACCCTCCTGATCTTGAACAAGTCGACAACAAACTCCGTTTTCTCATGTCCATAATTGGACTGAAGTAGCCCGTATTAGTGCTAGTTCGTAGACTATCCGTTGTCCGATTTCCTGTTTACATATCATACCAAGACATATGAGCATCTTCTTGTGTATTTGGGTTAGCCTATTCTAATAGGGTTTCAGAGTGTTATGTTTCGTGCAATAGTGGTTGGGACTTTGTATCAGTTGTAAATGTACTCTTCCCCTTATGTATTTACTATTTGGTTATGTGATTGCATCTATGTTACCGCTATAAGTTTATAGTGGTAAGGTATGATAGTATGAGTAGTTGTGAAACGTGAGTAGATTGTGATTACAAACCCTCGAATATTAGTCTTTGCTCCCCTTTGTGAATTTTCCAATGCTTGCAAAATATGCTTTCGTGCTTCAATCAAGTGTCAAGACTCGAGAAACGCTTCCCAAAACTCCACCAAAGTATAGATCGAATTTTTGAACCGAATCATTTACCAAACCAAACCATCACTAAGACTAAAATAACGGTTCAGGCCTAAAAGGGTCGGGTCAGGTCGGGCCGCACACGTGACACGTGGGAGCGGCAAAGTGGCGTGCATACCCAAAAACAGGTGGCCAATGAGTTCTTGACCTCAGAGACGGAGAAAACACAGTCAGAAATCTCGAAAACCAAGTGACAGCGGATCTGCTTCTGTTTCTCACACGTTGGACGAATTCTTCTCCTTACCTTGTTAGTTGGTTTTGTTAGAGAGAGGAGAGAGAGAGAGAGAGAATGATTTTTATTTATGCTTTTGGAGAAGTCTTTATATGAATGAGTGTATGAGAACTCCGCCTTCTCTGCTATCTCTATCTATTGACTCAGCTCTCCTCAACATCTCCAGTATCTCCGATCTCTCTCCTCTCCCTGACCACATAATCTGCGATCTCTTCTTGGTACTGTTCTCTCTTTTTGCTTCACTGATCTAGTCACTTTTTCATTCAGTGTTTTTGGTTTGAGGTGTGAAATATGGATTGCTTTATGGTTTTGGGTCAATGGGCAGGCTTGATCCGGTGAGATATGAACTGGGTTTGTGTAAAGTTAGAATCTTTCATGGTATGGTTAAGTGTGTGGTGCTAATCATAGTTTGCTTCATTAAGTGCATTTGGTTTGAGACTTTGAGATGTGAAACAATGGATTTCCTGTCTGTTTTTAGGTAGTTTGCAAGTTTAATCTGGTGAGATATGAACTGGGTTTGCTTAAAGTTTGAATCTTTCATCTTAATCAATGCTGGTTAAGTATGCGCTGCTCATTAGATTGCTTGCTTCATTCATCAAGTGCTTTTGGTTTGAGGTGTGAAGTAATGGATTTGTTTCTGTATTTGGGGAATTTGGGCGAGGTTAATCTGGTGACATATGAACTGGGTTTGCTTAAAGTTTAAAACTTTCATGATATGGGTGCTGGTTAAGTGTCTGCTAGTGGCAGTTGTTTGACACGCTGATTAGGGCCCTTTTGTTTTTTAAAACCTGATTTTGTTGAAAACTTTAATGGATGCTGGTTAAGTGTATCCTAGTGGTAGTTGTTTGACATGCTGATTCTATTGATTAATTTTGTTTGAAGATTTCAGCCTTTTGGATGATTTCCTTTGTGTGGTGAAAAAATGGTGAAGATTATTTGTAATGGTTTATAATCTTGAGTACAATTATGCTTTCTGAATCTTTGAAGGCTAGCCCTGCATTGTTGATGATTTTGCCATGGCTATGTTGGATTGAGCTGATCTTCTGGGGCCACATGGCTCAATTATGGGACCTAATTTCGTTTCTTGATGAGCTAATGAAGTTCCTGAATGTGTTCCAAAGATGTGTCATTGAAACCCTATTTACTAGAGATGGAGATTGTTTGTTTAGCACAGTGGAATTAGGCATGCACACACACCTTTAAAAAATCATCATGATGTTATTCTGTGTTTGTTTCTTTTTCTTATAGACCTAATGGTTTGTGTGATGAACATTCAAATAACAGTGAAATTTCTCAAGAAACTGAAATGCAATCCTTTCATAATTTGGTGCTGTAGTTTGATTCTACTTGTGGCTTCTGTGCTATTTTGCGTTTTGGAACATCTGTTGAATTTTGCCATACCTTGTTTGTTGTAGTAACACTTTTTTTTCTTGACAGAAAACTTTGAGTGCTGGAAAGCTGAATGAGAAAGTCTTGAAGCTATTCATAGCAACTGGCAAGGATGAAGTCCTTTCACTAATTGAGGCACTTAATATTCGGCAGATCCATAGTCCTGTCCTTCCTACCAGTAAGTTAAATTTGTAAATTCCATTGTCCTCAGCCATCTATTTAGGTGCACTCTTCTTCTGACCTCCTAGTGTCTTGTGCAGGATGTTCTGAAAAGTTCTGAGATCGTGTGTAATTGTGTACGCACTGTATACATTTTGAAGCGAAAGGTCAAATAACTACAAAACGCTAAGCAGTACTGATCTCTCAAAGTCTGTTTCAAGATGTCTAACGCAACCATAGACGATAGTGAGGTTGACATTGTGATTGCAGCAATCAACCCGGACCTGAAATCATTCTTGAATGAATGGAGACCAATTATCTCCCAGTTTCATCTGATTATTGTCAAAGACCCTGATATGAAACAGGAACTCCAAATTCCAGAAGGATTTAATGCAGATGTCTTTACCAAAGCTGACATAACCCGCAAGGTGGGGTCTTCCACCTCCATTGTCTTCTCAGGTTACTCGTGCAGGTACTTCGGTTATCTAGTATCACGGAAAAAATATATCATCTCAATTGATGATGACTGCACCCCGGCTAGGGACAGCAATGGTGATTTAGTAGATGTTGTTGCTCAGCATATTGCCAACCTTAAAACTCCAGCAACCCCTTTCTTTTTTAACACACTCTATGATCCTTTCCGTAAGGGAGCAGATTTTGTTCGTGGTTACCCATTCAGCCTGCGGAGTGGGGTTACATGCGGCCTATCCTGTGGACTGTGGCTCAATTTGGCTGACCTTGATGCACCAACTCAGGCCCTCAAGCCAGAGCAGAGGAATTCTCGATACGTGGATGCTGTAATGACTGTCCCAGTGAGAGCCTTGCTGCCTGTAAGTGGAGTCAACATTGCTTTTGATCGTGAGGTGGTTGGGCCAGCTTTGTTCCCGGCTTTGAGGTTGGCAGGTGAAGGAAAGTTTAGGTGGGAGACGATGGAAGATATATGGTGTGGAATGTGTGTAAAGGTTGTATGTGATCACCTGGGGCTTGGTGTCAAAACTGGGATGCCTTATGTATGGAGAAAAGACCGAGGTGATGCCGTTCAAAGCTTGAAGAAAGAGTGGGAGGGGGTGAAGCTGATGGAGGAAGTGGTCCCTTTCTTTCAGTCGGTTAGGTTGCCACGATCAGCAGTTACAGCAGAAGATTGTGTTGTCAGTATGGCAAAGACAGTGAAGGAGGAGCTGGGAAAGGTGGATCCTATGTTTGCTCGTGCATCGGATGCCATGGCGGAGTGGGTGAAGCTCTGGAAGTCAGTTGGATCCAGCTCATCTGAAGCTTAGTGGTTGAGCTCTGCAATTTTATGTTTTAGCTTTTCTATAACAGTAATTTACAACTATAGAATTTCCTGATGTTGATCTATCCCTTACGACTAACTATAATGATGAATTTGATATCTAGTATGGGGTTGGAAATAAAAAGGTTTGTTGTTTTCAGAGTATGGTTAATTTGATATTTCTGGATACGTTATCAGGAAGCACTGCAACTTAAATGTGTTGATAGTTTCCAAAATGATTTTTTGTGCCTGTGGAAAAATCCACTGGGAGCTCGTTTCTCTTACTGAGGCATTCTGCAGATTCTGCTCTTTATGAATTTTGATGAGACTTTTTAAAACATTAAAGGAAAAATGAAAATTTAACCAAAGGATCTCTATGAAACATTTTCGCTTTCCAAAGGTACCAACAAAGAAGCGAAATGCAAAACAAACCAAAATCTCCAGAAATGCGAAATGTTTTTTTTTTTTTTTTTTGAGAATAATAGTCAACCATTTTATTAATAATAATAATAATAAGGATTACAAATTATAGACGTAGACTACATGAAAATGAAAAATAGCAGAAAAAAATATTAGATGCAACAAGGCATCGGAAATAAAACCTAGCGAGGATAGTAATGAATGCTCAAAAGCATTTGATGAGGCACCGGGCAGACCCCAGACAATGTAAAACGGTAGCAATAGTATGATCAACCATACTTCCACACACAAAAAATGCGTCGAATAGAGACTAACATTCTATCAAGGTAACCGGTGATAGTGTGACCGACCTTACCTACTCCATACAAATTAATACATCGAGTAGAGAGCAATCTTCTATCTACGTAGCCAAAATTCCAATTCCAGAGTATAGCAAAAAAAAAGAATCCGTAAAAAGTCTTATGGATCCCAGATGCGAATCCAAATAGAAGACAGAGCCCAATCAAAGGCCCATCTTGAGTAGCCCAAACAAAAAGGAGCCTAGGTCCACAGTTGGGCACCCAAAAATCTCTCTGGGCACCCAGACTTGCCTTGTCCTCAACCCCAGCCGCTGCACCGCCAGTCCTCGCCGGAGGAACCCAGTCTCGGACCTTTTCACACGAATCAAGACGTCGCCACCTGCCCCACCAGTCTTGGGGCGGTGATTGCTCCGCTCCAATCGTCACTCCAACGCACCGGGAAAATGGATAGGCAAACCTCGTGCCAACAACTCCTCGTCACCACGGTGACCCAACCCGAGTTCCTCGCCCAATCACCTCGCCGCCCATCCAAAACGCAATTTTAGCTGTGCCCGGCTTGGTTGAAATGTCAGTGCCGTCTCAAATCAGGAGGGGAGCGCAGCCTCGTCGCCCCACTGAAGAGAAGCACCACCATCAGACAGGATTTGAGAAAAGGAAGTCGAAGCCGGCAAAAAAGCTAGCCCTGGTCTGTTAGGAAGCACGGTATATGCCTTGCGCAGAGGGAGCGACTCCGAAACTGGTGCCGGACAGGTATTCCATCAGTGATGGAGGAAGGTGCAGAGAGGCGCTCTCTCAACCCTAGCAGAGCGCTAGGTATTTTCATTTTTGAGGATAGAGAGTTTAAATGCGAAATGTTATAACTTGCCCGTACGTAACTATATATTCAATTTTTTTTTTAAATTAACTTTTCTTGATGCAATCTTTAAATAATTTTTGCCAACAAAAACTTCGTCAGTTTATTTGATTTAAAAAAAATTAATTTTACCCTTGAAATTCTATCAGGGTTTTTGAAAACCAATGCCAACAAAATCTTGCGTGCTCGGGTGAGTATTGAATTTTTTCCAAGAACAACCTCTTTTTTTTTTTTTCTCTCTTTTCAAAAAACTACTTATGCCAACAAAATTTTATGTGCTGAAGTGAGTATTGAGTTTTTTTTTTTCAAGAACAACCTTTGCCAACATACTATTCATGAGTAAAAGTGAGTATTCAAATTTTTCTAAATAATTTTTTTCTGTTTGTAGATTATAAAATAAGGAATGTGGAGTTCCATTTGGCAATACAATTAATGTCATCTTTCTCCTATTATGGTTGAGACAGATTGTCAGAGTTTAGTTTATGCTATTGAGGCTGAGGGGGAGGAGACTTCATCCTTGGGTCGTATTATTGAGGATATCAACTTTTCTCTTGGGATGTTGATGGGTACTTCCTTGAGAATGTGTATCGTGAAGCTAACAGCCGCCCATAATTTATCTAAACTAGCTTTACATTCTTCTTTTAATCTTTCATGGAGTGGGCTTGTTCCTCCTGTTATTAGAAGCTTTGTGGCTTCTCATTGTACTCTTTGATTGAGTAATACAATTTGGTCGTCTTTCCCTTCAAAAAAAAAAAAAAAATGTGGAGTTCACTCCCCTAATAATATCATAGAGGCTTTAAATGGAAAAGTCACTCCTTAATTATAAAAGATCTTAAATGAGTCACATGAATTGCATGAAATCTCCAATATTACAACCTTAAGTATTAAGGGTAAAAACTTCAAATGATACTCAAACTATTACAAAATGTATTTTTTGGTACCTACGAATTTTTTAATTTTACCTCAAAATGGTACCTTATAGTATTTCTGTTAGTTAAAGTGATCTAAGTGAAAACTAACAGAATTGCTATATTTGGTAACAGTGAAATACTTGAGGTACCGTTTGGGGAAAAAAAAAATTATTTGTAGGGTACGTAGCAAAAAATACTTTTCCGCATAGCTTCCACAATGGCCTTGTAGTAGGTTTTTGTGACTTTAACGGGAAAACTAATGGAAATTCCATATTTGGTAACATGCAATGCTTGAGGTACCGGCCATTTGATGTAAAAGAAAATTTGTAAGTACCAAACAATACATTTCTCAATAGTTTAAAAGTACTGTTTGGAGTTATTGCCCGAGTATTAAATTGGATCTTCATTGGTTGGACACTTCCAATACTTCAAGCATTTACATAATGAAGGAGAAAATCTTCTTCTATATCTTTATCACGTAAACCAATGCGTCCAAATTGGTAAAAAAAATATAATACATGCATGTACAAATGAATCTTCAAGATTTTGTATACACCAACTCTCATACCATTTATCTCAAAGTGAATCTTATTTAATGGGCATATTGTACGTTTTCCTCTAATATACTTATATACATAGCATATATTTTTTTGGTCATAGCATATATAGACGCCATAAAAGTTGAATATGATTCTATATACACCTAACCAAATATTATCCAAATAGAAAGAGTATTAAAGTGGCAATAAATGAATTACTACAAAACAATCATATCTTGTTGTATAAATACATAAAAAGAGCTTTAATCCACCTCAAACTCATTAGTCATTTCAATTAGAAAATTGAAAATGAAGCTGGGACAAATTTACTGTGTTGTCTTGCTCATTGCTCTAGCCTTTGGTTCAAGCAATGCATCGATAAACTTTCCTGGGACAAAGAAATTTGTACGCATTGTCAACAATCTAAGCAAAGGAGAAAGACTTAATTTTCATTGTCAATCTAAAGACAATGATATTGGTGTTCGCAGTCTTGCTGTCAATGAGCAATACGAATTTAGCTTTCGGATCAACATCTGGCGAACCACACTTTTCTTTTGCCGTTTATGGTATTCGGACAAGCATGCAGAATTTGTTGCATTTAAAGTTTCTTATGATTTTTATCAAGATTGTGGCAACCAAGATCATTGCATATGGACAGCCAAAGAGGATGGAGTATACTTGAAAGATGAATTGGAAATTTTTTGGGTAAAAAATTCAATATATGTATGTACATGAACAATATAGCTTTGATCGATGATGATCACAATGTTTCTAATAAATTTCATCGATTGCCCAATTAATAAATTGCAACCATGCTATTCGCCCACCGACAGCAGCAACCTGATTTTTTTTCCCCCTCTATCTCGCTCTCTTCTCCCCCCTCCATTGTACGCATATATTGGCATGGATAAGAGGATGTGGTTTCACACTTTCACTCCCCTACTTCTCGAACAAAGTCTTAGTCGGTCTGAATAAGTGATCGAGATGGATCCCACTGCTAAATTGCTAATAATATAAGATTAGTGTCCTAGAATACTGGGTCATATTGGCCATAGTTAAGCACAGTTCTCTGACCAATCATCTGCGGAAAATACTCTCCATGCACAAAAAGGCTATTTGGGTCTCTCTGGTTTCGTTATATATTCAGCTTCTTGCAACAACCTCTTTCACTACAAAACCATACAAGTTAAAAAGACCCGAAGAGAAAGTAGCTCTAGAACAATGGCAAGCCTCACCACCAAACTTGGAGCAATTGCGAGGACTCCAACTTCTAGGATTTTTTCGAGATGGATTCAAGTAAAATTTACGTTCATGGTTGCATTTGTTCGATTTGATCTGAATCCTATTATACTAAAGAGGATACAATGTTTGGTTGGTAAAATGTGTAAATCACAGGTGGGTTCGCAGCAAGGAAGAGACGCACTACAACAAGGAGCAAATGAAGCTAGGAATACTGGTGAACAGGTAATCCTCGAATCAAATACAATATCGATATTTTCTTTTTAGGTTACGCGCCTACTCCTAACTCAATTCCCTAAGCCAAGGGTTTCATATCGATGTTATCATCGCTTGTATATTTTTGTGTTTAATAAGTGAGTGATGTGAATGGATGCAGGTGGCAAATCAGAGCAGTGATATGGCTGGGAAGGTGTCTGCAACAGCACAAGATGTGGCTGAGAAAACAAAGCAGACAGTGCAGGATGCATGGGGCTCAGCTAAGGACACTGCACAGAAGGCGGCCGACAACGTCATGGGAAAGGCACAAGAATCAAAGGAGTTCGTCAAAGAAAATGCAGAGCAGGTCAAGAAAAGCATGAACACCAAGGGTCCTATCAATTAACGACCATCACCATCATTTCTCCTCTAGTCGATCCATTGATCTACCCCTGTATATCTATAACTATTATCTATATATATATATATATATCCTTTGTTGGGATATTAAAATATGGTTCCTTTCTCGACAAGAAAGTGATTAGTTCCTTTTCATGTTTATGATGTATCAGATGTAAAAGGCTAGGAAACAAAGTGTGAATAAATCCTTGCTTAAGATCTGTTATAAAAGTTATAATTTAGCTGCTGAAAAGTAAATTTGAGTTGTTTACTTTGTGATCACATGCCTTAATCCATGGGTTAATTTCACGAGAAGCCAAAAAAGAATTCGAGACTCTGCACAGAAGGATATAGGGTTTAACTAAAAGAGCAATCAAAGAGAAACAAGCAGGTAATCATCAGTAGCATTAAACGAGAGAAAGCATCACAGTGAACCCTGATCTAGCAATTTCAAGCAACTAGACTGGTGTATAATCGATCATATAACACAGCATCATCATATACAGATCAGACGAAGACTGATTTCACAACTCATGATCATAAATCACATAAGCACCGCATGTAAGACATTTATATATAACGGAATTGCATCACCACAAATTGCAAATATTCAAGAACCACTACATTCCATGAAAAAATCATGAGCATTTCATCATTGATATGAACCTAAGAATCGAAATGTTCCTCACAACCATTTGATCATAGCCAATATTCACAAAAGTCAAAAAAGTTTTCATCCTCTCATTTCAGTGTCTTCACCGTCTTCATCAGGGCTTGCTGGTTCTTTAGCATCGACAGTGAAGTTATGTTCCTCATCACACCCCAAATATGAATCACACATGAAATACAGTGTATATGCCTTCTTTCCAGCTTCTGCAGGAGCCGAAAATCTAAGCTGGATCTTCGACTTGTTTAGTAGGGGAACTTTCTTGATTGCAAGCAGTGAGTGAGTCTTGGTATCCCCGACTACTAGCCACCACCCCTCTTCTTTGGTCCTGGGATATCTCAGCGCATCAACAGGGCCAACATGTTCACGGTCCGCATCAACTTGCAAACTGATTTCCTCCCCAGCTCTTACATTCTCACTCTCCAGCACCTTAAACGTCATTTCAATGCTGGGAAATCGTTTGCAAAATTGTTCAATATCCTCCAACTGTACATCTGACATCTTAAGTAGTTCCCGAAGTAGTTCACGCCTCTCATCATACTCCATGTCAACCAAATCAGATACCCTCTCTATATTCTTTCCAGGAAATTCTTCGCTTCTCTTCGCCAGCTCCCTTGTGAAGTGAGGAAGCTGTAGAAGCATCGAGTCACGATCCCACATCCTCTGCGTGACCACCTGGCTGACTTCCATTGCTAGGAGAGAGAGGTTTAGCCATCCATTGGTGGAAGCAACATCAACCATTGCGTGAAGCAACCTACTTGCAGAAAGGAGAACCTCACGCTGGTCCAGTGATAGGTTCCCAGCCACATGATGCCTTGCAAAATGAGCCTGGAGAAGAGCATATGCTTTGACGTGAGGATCTGTGCAGTCGGGATTCTCGAAGGAAAATCTCTGGTGGGTAATCAACCTTCGAATCACCTCTTCCTCTCCAGGTCGCATGGAAAGTTGTGAATACTCTGAAGCATGAGCTAGAATCTCAAGAAGACCCTTCATCTTTGTTTTGGAAGTTAAGGACAAACTGAAACGCTCAATTGTAGAATAACTGATATAATAATATGAAGCTATTATGCCAAGATTTAAGGCAGAAACGTCGCCATCCTCGACAGCAACACACTTGCTTGTTTCCAGGTCACTCACTGTGTTTTCAACAAGCTCTGAAAGGTACTCAGAAATATGCGCATGCGTAACTCCCTGAAGATTATAATAGTTGGGATTTTGTGTCAGCCTCCTGTAGAAAAAAGTCCACGTCAGGTAATGGAGAGCCCCTTCATGGTTCCCAATTACTTGTGCCACAACTTCTGCATTTATATTGTCATGTAGGTAATGGTGCAAATGGCTTTCAACAGGCAATGCTTCATATAAGAACTTCTTGTAGTTTTCTTTACGAGGAGCATGGCAGAGGATGACACATTTCCCAGAATTATCTTTCTTAGGGCGACAGGCATGACCAATCATCTGCAAGAGATCAGCAACTGGGTAATCAGTGTGAAGATTTTCCCGGCCATCATAATATTGAGTTCCCATCACAACCACCAAATGGGCTGACAGCGGCACTCCCCAACACAATGAACTGCTCACGACACACGATTGAATATACTCAGCTTCAAAAAGTGCTGACACAATGTCTTGATCATCACTGGTTAGTCCCTTGTGCAAGAATCCCACTCCATGCTGCAAAGCGTCTCGCAACTGTTCATTGCTAATTTTCTTAATGAAAGGCTCTATCTCTTTTAGAGACCGCAACAGAAATGAGGGGTTCCCAGCACTCTCTGCATTTGAACTCTCTGCTTTTGAGTAATCCATTAGATCCTGAGCTGGTTTTGTCATCGCTTGCATCCTTGCTTCATAGTTAGCTATATCAACCCCCTGAATGCGTATTTCTGGCACTGGGCGCACACCAGGAGGAAAATTGAAAAGGCCGTGAGAGGTAGCCCCTATCCATCCTCCAAGATCCTTGGCATTTGCAAGAGAACTTGACAGCGCTACAATACGAATCTTGTTCTCAAGTTCACTTGCCATGCGTCTCATCCTAGAGACTATTACCTCCAATGTGGAACCACCCTGACCACCAATCAAGTGTAGTTCATCTATAATAAAAAGACTAACTTGCTGAACATGCTTCCTCTGTTTCCACCCGCAAGATAAAGCATCCCATTTCTCTGGAGTGCTGATGATAATCTGACCTTTTTCGAGTAGCTTTAAATCTGTGGCTCTTTCCCCTGTTAATTCAACAACACAAAGATTAAGACCGTTTGGTCCCATTCCAAACTTCTTTTGCCAATCAGTGTGCCGTTCCTTGGCAAGACCTTCAACAGGGGCAATATACACAACGCGCATGCCACTTTCAGAGGCCTTTTGATGATTCCTCAATACAGCAAACTCTGCGCATATGGTCTTCCCACTCCCTGTTGGTGCAGCAACCAAGACATTGTCATCAGAATTATACAAAACAGTGAAGACCTGAGTCTGGACAGGATTAAACTGTTTGAAATCTTGATACAGAGCTTCATATAACGGATTCCTTAATGCTGTCACGGGAAGTGGTTGCAGGTCCAATAACTCTGTTGGTGGAGGATACTTTACAGGTAAGATGAGGTATCTGAAAGAAACAGGTAAAACAGTCTGTGACCCAAGCCACCTATCAGATACAAGTCATACAACACGAATAAAGTAGTAAGGCGGAAGGGGTTCGTAAATTTGAACAGTGAAGTTCAAAGTATGATCCTCATCAATATACTGCTTCTTCAGCAAAAAATATTCATGATGAAGAATATTTTCCCCATCATTATCCTCCACAAGTACCCAAAACGGCTCCATATAGCCATGAACTTTTTCCTCCCATTGAAAGTCAGGCGTTATAGTAAGCTCAACCCTCAGTACAGTTCGAGTAATTGGCTGCACATGCGCTGCAAGGTTTAATTTGGGGAACTGGTGGATGACCTTATGAAGTGTTCTTCCCATCTTTGGCATCTTGATAAGCTCCCCTAGCTCCTGTGAAGATAGGTCATAATACCTTTCCCAGGCCAAATTATTCTTCTCCAACTTGACCAAGATATCTTTAATTTGTTATTCCATGGAATTGGCGAAGCGGCATTTGGACACTCCACATCCTCTTGCTAACCATTTTACACAAGTTCAAAGCCTTGTCTGCAAGTTGAGCCCATCCTCGACTCAAAACGATCTCGAAAAGAGCTCGTACAAGACGCCCAGCACTCTGCCCAAGAGAAATCAAAGAGACAAATGAATAAAAGCTAAGAAAAACAAACATATCCAATTGAAGTAAAACATATGCTAACAACTAACGGTAGCTCAAAAAGAAGACAGAAAGGAAAAAGGGCAAAGACAAAGAATACAAACCTGTGTAATGTAAACCATATCTTGTGTCAACGAAAACCCTTCAAACTTCAGCTGTGCAATAAATGCTTGCAGCAAAACATTGATCTTGCAACCGGGATCTTCCAGGCTCTCCTTGACCGGAATGGGAACACGTTCCAGTAGTTTTACTAGTTCCATCTTTTCATCCTGCCGCACAGTGACATACTTAAATTCTTCACTGAGCGAGAACAATCGATAAAGCTCAATATCCCCCATTGTTGGCTTCAGATGCTCATTATATGTCGATATTGTCCCATGAGTTATGTAGTAATGGCTAGCAATGCGACCCAAGTCTGTGACCTGGAAATATCCACTTTTTCTGTCATACTTGATCAAATTGTTCTTCTCCAAGATGGTTGCAGCAGAATGGATCTGTGAAAAGTAAAGGTCAACTACATGAGAATCCACAAGAGATACAGAACACAAAAAACAAATACTGCAAATGTCATACATTTAGGATAATTAACAGTGACCAGTATCACATAAATCAATAAACTTCTACTGATATCAAATTGAGAATATCAGGAGTACTAAAACATCTAAGTAGCAAAAATGTATTAAGAAGCGAAAATCATCAAAGCGGCAAACCCATATAGACTAATGTTATCTAATAAAATGGTGCAGAACAACTTCCTAATAACGTTATTGAATACCAAGGTACTGCATCAGCTTATTTTCGACATTAATATCGTTACCTTGAGGTAGTATCCCCAGAACCTCTTCAGCAAGCTTCTGGCACTGCTCTGCATCCATCTGTTTGTCGAAAGCTTCCGAAACCTTCCTCTGAAGCCAATAAGCATCAATGTCCTGCACATTAAGCCTCACACCCTCATTGGCTTCCTGCATTTCGACATCATCAATCCCCTCCTTACCCACTTGCATAGCCCCAAACCCGGCTCTCTCCTCCACATCAGAATCCTCCTCTTCCTCATCCTCCTGCACCAAATCAACATCACTTCCCTCCTCATTGTCTTCATTCTCTTCAAACTCAAACCAAAACGCCCACATCATCAAGCCCTTCATCCCCATTAGCCCCACTAGCATTACTCCCATCTTGGTAATCAGTAATCCTAGCCCCAATCCTCACAAAAAGATCAAACACCGAATCCGGTATAGCATTCAACAACTTCTCAATCTCCGATTTCTTCTCCGAATTCTTCAAATTCTCATTCTTCAACACAGCCAAAACCTCATCCGCCGCGCCACCGACTGTACTCGGCGGCTGACCACCCAACTGTTCCTGAATCACACCAAGCAAAGCCTCATACGCCGCCTGCGTCTCCCTCGTCTTAGGCTGATGCACACCTTCCTCTTCATCATTCAGTACGCTCTGCTCCTTAATCCGACGTCGTTTCCGGCGAAGTGAACCAGGCTCGGCTTCAGCTTCAGCATCACGCTTCTTCTTCCTCTTCGACGACTTGCTAATCTCGTCGTCCATCTCCGCTGGTCTTCCCCTGTATGCTCTGTCGCCGAAGCTCTCACAGAGACTCCGGCTCGCCGGTTGGCTCGTGCATGTCACGTGATCTAGAGTCCGTGGTCAGTACCAGGCTCGAGTTGGCCCGATACTCATACTGCTTGCCCCGGGCGTGCGCCTCCGTACCGCCCCCCAAGTTGGGCTGCGACATTACTCAAAAAACCCTAAAAAACGAAAACAAAGAACGGAGCCTAGGGTTTCAGCAAGAACTCAGGTTTTTGATTCCAAAAAAGACTTAACAGGTATATGAAACCAGAATGTACCTCCTCGAAACGTCGTCGTCCGGGTTGAACTTCTCACGAGCGAAACTCTTACTCCCAGTGACTCGCTACCTCTATTTGTAGAGCTCTCGGTCTGCGCTAACTGCCTTTCGCAGAATCATGAACCGACGTGATTTTTTCCCTCCATGATTTGGACTGGGTTTATTGGACTTCTCCACTGGCCCACGATGATATGTCTGTGGGCCTTCTTTTTCGTTTCGGCTTTCATTTGGGCTTCATCGTCCAAAGCAACCAAAAGAGAAACAAAATAATTTCAATTTTTATAATTATGTTATTGTCTGAATATTTTATAGCCACCTACTACCTCTATGTTCTAAGTAGAGGGTTTGGATAATGAAGATCAAAAATGTTGAAATATGTTATTCACGTGAGCGAGTGAAGAAGTAGGTTCAATGAGAATTGTTCCCTCATTATGTAGAGTATTTTTTTAGTTCTTTTTTTAGTCAAAGTGGTATGAAGATATTTTGATACCGGAAATATGAAGGTCAGCAGACCAAATTCTCTCTAGGAACCTTATAACTTATGAGAATGAAAATTGGTTACTACTAATTGATCTATATTATAGTAATCGATGATAGAAGCAGCACAAAACCCCGCCAAACTAAATCTTTAAAAAAAAGTTAGTCCATAATACGCTTATAAAAAGAAAATGCAATATATCGGTTGAGCGATTTGTCTAATTAACATTGTTAATAATAATGATATAAATTGAAATTAGTAATTGAAATAGAAGGCACAAAGTCATTAGGATCTTTATGACACTTGGAACATTCATCCATTGCATGTTAACCTTCTCAGACAATAGTGTAAAGATTTTTTTTTTTTTTTTGAAAATAAAAAACCTTTATCTTATATAATTAAGCCAATTCTCAAATGAATGGTTAAATTTTTGAACTACCATATTTGTCCTCACATAATATAGATATTAATAAATCTTATATAATTAAGCCAATTCTCAAATGAATGGTTAAATTTTTGAACTACCATATTTGTCCTCACATAATATAGATATTAATAAATAAATTATTTCTATATGAGGATAAGATAGTCAATTGACTATATCATATTTCAAAAATTTACAATATTAAACTTCCCCAATATTAGGAGAGATAACTTTTTAAAATTAAAAAAATAAAAATAAAAGTCAATTGACATGTGCGGAGCACATGTTAAAAGGCTAGTTGATAATAATCCAAATTACATCAACGGAAAAAATATAAAACACGCGTAAAATATAAAACATGATATGTGCCGTTTATAGATAAAGTTTATCTGACTATGTATTTAAATTCATGCATTACATGCTACCCTTCTGAAGTAATGGTATTTGACTTTTTGACACATAATATTTAGGCCTGGTATGTGTTGGATATATATCTCTGTGTGTGTATTATGATAGCTCTTTATTTATTGTCGTCCTCTAAAATAAAATAAAAAAATATTCACAAGCAAACAATGAGGGTTCCAAGAAGTAAACCTCAACTTTGTAAGTGGATAGTCTATCTTAATAGAATCTAAAGCCTTGAGACGCCGAAGCTTTTCAGCGGCGGCGCGAGGTACGGTGGTGGAAGATTTTTGGCGGTTGTACGAGCTCTCGGTGGAGGATGTCATGCAGTGGCAGCGCAGACTCACGGTGCCGGTGGCCTGAAAGTTATGGGAAGTAGCTGTGGGGTGCCTATAGCAATTTCCATGATTTGGGCTTCTTAGGCCTGTTCCTGGTTTATGGGTTGTGGAACTAGAATTCGGGTCCAAAAGGCGCTTAAGGCTTCTCCGGTTGTTTTATTTTGTATTTTTGTTTTAGTCACTCTTCCTTCTTTTTTGAAGGAAGTTATGACCAATTTTTTCTTTTTTTGAGAGTTGGAAGAGTGCAAAGATTAGTTGCTCGGTTGTTAATTTTATTTAATCTGCTTCTGACTATCTTGGTTTTTGTTAGAATAATGGTACGTGAACTTTCTAAAAGGTGGATGTGCCCAAGAGTGTGAGGTTCTGGTTGGTTGGAATAGGTTCTTTGTATGTCCTAAAGGACGACTCTTTCTCTCGGCCCTTCTGGGGTGTGTCGTTTCTGATACTGCTTGCTGAATTATAATATTTGATTGACCTCTTTCGATTCAAAAAAAAATTGATGCAGCATTTAATAGATTGGATGAATGTAGGTCTTTTTTTTTTTTCTTTTTTTCTTTTTTTGTGGTGGAGGTTGGTGGATATTTGCAGATTTCTAGTAAACTTTTTTTGAATAGAATGTTTCACTATGTAGTATTTACATGGAATGAAAGGGGAAAAAACATGCGCATACTATTTATATATGGACTTTATCAAATGTTACATTGTACCTTTATTTCACATTTAAAACTCATATGAGTGTTTGGCAACTCCAGGGTACCTCTTTCGATTAAAAAAAAATTGGTGCAGCATTTAATAGATTGGATGAATGTATGTCTTTTTTTTTTCTTTTTTTTTGTGGTGGAGGTTGGTGGATATTTGCAGATTTCTAGTAAACTTTTTTGAATAGAATGTTTCACTATGTAGTATTTACATGGAATGAAAGGGGAAAAAAACATGCGCATACTATTTATATATGGACTTTATCAAATGTTACATTGTACCTTTATTTCACATTTAAAACTCATATGAGTGTTTGGCAACTCCAGGGTAGTTCCACCCTGTTGGTATGTCTATAGTAAATTTGCTTGAATATATCCTTTTCATATATAGATATTTGTATTCATACGGAATCAAGGATAACACCTATATGGATTTCAAACGATACATTGTACCTTGTAATTTCCAAGTTAAAATTTAAATGCATTCTACTTGTTGTTTCCCCCTAATTTTAAAAGGAAGAAACTTAATATGGAAATTAGTACAATTCACCAACTCCATATTTGATTAATCACATATAGGTCGCCGCAAGCAATCCAGTCTCAAGGATTGCAGAAAAATCAGGCATTGGATGTGGATCTAAATCAAACTCCAGTCGCAAATATGTCTAGTGATCAACAAGTATGTATTGTTCTTCCCAACATATAAGTTTTTTCTCTCGATCTGTCTATAACTTTTGAAATCATATCTTGTTGTGTTAACATTGCTTGTCTGCCATTATATATATATATATATATATTATGTTTTTTGAGTGGATGATAGCTAGGGTTTTAAACTTAGTTTCGTGTTTAGAAAATGCTATTGGACGTTAATAGTTTCTCCATATGATCATTACAAGTTTGATCATCAATTACATATCCAGTGGTGTTTATTTGGAAGATTCTAATTCGTTGAAAGACACTGAAACTTTTTAGTGAAAATTCGAGAAAGATATCTATTTTTATCTTTTGAAAAACATTGTAACTCTTTTTAATTAGTGTTATCTGTAGCTTCATGTCTTGCGTATCCGTACATCAAGCAATTCCCAAAACATGCCAATTGATCACCATGTAGAGCAACAAATGTGTCAGTTTAAACCGGCCAAAAGATAAAAGGAATGAAGTGATAATATTAAAAAAAGTAATTGGAAGATTGATGATTCAATCTCGACATTGTAATGCTTCTTTTTGTTCTTTCTTTTCTTTTTTGTGACTAATTAAACAACCCCATTTATGGTTATACATCAAACCAACACGTATGTCTAGCTCATTCGACTCTAATCAATCTATATTGACATATTTTGGATTTAATTGAATACTAGCCTCTTCACATGTGCTCGTGCGCACGTGTTCATTGGCTTTTTTCTTAATTTATTTTTCATATATACAATTGGTTAGTCTTGTTCACATGATGGACAATTTATGGACTGTGAGGGACAAGTGGATCTCAACCACATGTATTAAATTTAAATGCTGAAATTATAACAATTTAAATATGTGTGCTTATCCTCACCATCAGATGCACTTGTCCCTTACTCTGTCTCTAAAATATGTCATTTAGATGGGCAGCTCTGTACAATTGGTAACTACTTTTATTAAGTTTTATTTTTTTCTCAAACTACAAGGCATCTAAAAACTTAAGTGGAGTTACTTTAATTTGAAACTAAACCCACATTATTTTTCTTTTATCGTTGCATTTTCTTTTTATTTTCTATGTACTTAAGTTACTGTTTTATCCTCCATATATTATACTTTCTAATTTTTTAATTTAACGTAGCAATTGGACATTTGAGGGTTATTGAAATTTAATCATAAACCTTATAAACTTAAGGGCAAACTACTGTTTAGTCCCTGAAGTATGCATTTGTTCTCGTTTCAGTCCATACCTTTCTAATTTAATCCCAAAAGTCCCTGAACTCACAATTTTCAGTCCAACCGGTCCATTCCCTCCATTTCCTCCGGTTGCTTGCTGACGTGTCGGTTATGTATTTGCCAACTCAGCGCCACGTAAGACATGGATTGTGTAAAGTGATGAGAATGCCTTTGCTTCAGTTTCAGTAGTTTTAGACATAGTGTGTGAGAGCTCCAGGAGAGAGAAAATAGATATGGGTTTCTCTCTCTCCTCCACCAGTGGATATCTAGGCACCATGTTGCCTCACCTCCACCACCATTGTGCTGAGCGGCCTCCGATGATCCACCGGCAACTTTTTCATCATCTAGCGATGCCCGTAAGTAGCCCACGCGACCTCCGACGAGTCAAACTAGCCACCCAAGTCCTCTGCCTCTAACGAGCACACCCCGTGCTCATTGCTGCCAGTAGAGAATCCAGTATGGGTTCATCGGCGATAGCTGCAACAACCAACTCTGATGAGCCTGTGATGACCCCGGCCTGCCGTCTCTTCCTGCAGCCCCAAATGAACCAAATAATCCACTGCGTCATCGGCTTCAAAAAACCCAATAGACATTGACTCCATCAAATCCCAGGTCAAGTCCTCCGTCATGCTCACCCACCCAAGATTCTCTAGCCGCATGATGCATGACTCCCACGACCGAGAACGTTGGCACAAAACCACCCAAATCGACCCTGACCGCCATGTCATCGTCCTTGATCACCACCCCGTCTCCTCCGGCGTTGACGACGAGACCGCCGTCAACGACTACTTGGCCGACCTCTCCACCAACTCGGGGCTCTCTACCGACAAACCCTTTTGGGAGTTTCATATTCTGATTGCTCACAATGTTGGGATTTTCTGAATCCAACATGCATTAGGAGATGGGATATCGCTTATGTCGATGTTTTTGGCGAGTTGCTGGAGTGCCGAAGACTAGGAGAAGTTTCCGAATTTGGCGTCGAGCAAGAGTAAAGGTGTGGATAAGAATAAGGGTTTATGGGTTTTGCTGTGTGGGTTTGTGGCAATGGCGTAGGGAAAGAGTAAAGGTGTGGAAAATCTGGGCTAATGAGGCAAATGGGCATGCTTTGATTTTGATGTTTCAATTGAAGCTTGGTATTTCGATTTCATGTTCGTGATGACTACCAAAAACTGACCATTTTGAAGGAAAAAATTGCCAAAACTGAAGCAGGGGCATTCTCGTCATTTAACACACTCTTTGTCTTACGTGGCACTGAGTTGACAAGTACATAATTGACACGTCAGCGAGCAACTGGAGGAAATGGATGGAATGGACCGGTTGGACTGAAAATTGTGAGTTCAGGGACTTTTGGGATTAAATTAGAAAGGTAGGGACTGAAACGAGAACGAAGGCGTACTTCAGGGACTAAACAATAGTTTGCCCTAAACTTAACTAATACTGATGATTTGAATTGAGTATGTGACGGTAGAAGTAGCACCTTTGATGTGTCTCATTGATCTAGCTAAAACAAATATCTGCTCTTTATTTTTCATAATTTTTATAAAACTCAATTAAGTAGATATCTAAAAAGCCATTTTCAGCAGGGAATGTTTGGCTTCCCAATGAATAGAAATCCATATGGAGAACCAACTGATCAAGATCACACGCCATTGAGGCCTCCAAGGGTATGTACTAGTATTACTACTAGTCTTTCATATATTCTAAGAGCATCTCCGAAAAAGTTACTAAATTAATATATTGTAGCTAAGTTTGCATCAAAAATTAACTTTAACATAGTATTTTAGAACATATTTAGCAATGCTAGGTATTTATTAGTCAATTATTACCCAAAATTAACTTTAGCAAAGTAATTTAGATCATCTTTAACAATGCTAGCTATTTTTGAGTTAAATTTCAGCTAAAGTAGTTAAAAAGTCATTTTAGTTAGCTATTTTAGAAATACGTCTGCATCAGTGCTCTCTATTTTAACTAGTTTTGAATTTATATTATTTTTTAAATGAAGATTAAATAGTTTAAATATATTTATATGTTATATAAAATAACTCAATATGAATGTTTTAAATTATAGAGAGCCTCATCTCGCTCTCTATATTTAGGAGCGAGATAGCTAAAAGTTATAATAGAGAGTCACTTAGGAGTCTGGTGCAGCAGTTAAAATATATAAAAAACTAAACATGGTCTCTAAAATAGCTAAGAAGCAAAAATAGAGAGTCTGCTAAAGATGCTATAAATGTTCGCTAAAATGCTATTTTGGCTAGCCACTTTTTAAAGACGTGTGCATCAATTTCTCTCTGTTTATCTAGTTTTGAATTTAAATAATCTATTGAATGAAAAAATAAAATGGTTTTAAATGAATATGTTTAACAACTTAAATTAAATCTTTTGAATTAACAAAAATAAATAGAGACCATCATCTCGCTCTCTATATTTAGGAGACAGATAGCTAAAAGTTAAAACAAATAGCCACTTATGAGATTGATGTAGTTGCTAAAGGATATGCTCTCCAAAATAACTAATGAGCCAAGATAGAGAGAATGTGTCCAAAATAAATTGAAATTTTATTTTTTTTGTTAAATAGGAAGCTATATTTAGCTAAAGAATAATGGTAGCTAAATATCTTTTGTGTCTTTCTCTGTCTGATATTTTTGAAACATACACCATGTAAACCTCTACAAAGTTAAATAAAATATTTTAATTTTTTTACAAGCACTTCTAGAATAGAATTGTTTTTTTTTTTGAAAGGAAGACGACAAACTATATTAAGTGAAAATTGAGGATTACATGGAGTGATGCATAAAACATCAAAAGAAAGCAATAAAACATAACAAGATGCACAAACGCATCTGTAATGAAGAAAAAACAATAAAGCATAATTAGATTCACAATCGTATCGAGAATAAAAGGTAACCCGGTAACCATGTGACTTGATGCCGTAAATATGTATGTTTCATCTTTTAAGGCTAATTTTTAGTTTAAAGAATGACTATATATTATTGTTAGAGATGATCTAAATTATTCTCTATTTTGCTTTTTGTTGCTGACTCATATTGTTTGCCTTTTGTTTTGATTTATGAAACATTCAATACATTTATATAGATAACAGACTCGAGTTGGCATGGGGATTACCTACCACCACCACCCAATCCTCAACAATCTAGTTGGTTCTCTCCAAATCAAGCTCAAGGTTCCAGCCAACTAGTGCAGAACTCTAGCATTAACAATCCTGCTCCAAACCCCAAGTAATTAGCTGATTGACCACTAATTACTTCAACTCAAGGGTTTAAGGCTTAGTAAGTCTAACAGCTGCCTTGAAACTAATGAACCCCTAATTGCCTGCAGGCCCCTTATTGTAAACGGATGCTATGATCCCATGTTTGAAGTCATGGGATTACCTTTGGACCCTCATCTGCGAGTCTTCCTCGCAAAACCCAACGGTATGTGGTTGTTATAAGTAATTTATTATCTCATTAATTAACAGATTCGCTGCATATGCAGCTGAACTTGTATTCACCTAAGTTCCTGATCAACCACATACATATTCTACTCGAATTGATTTCATACTTTAGGTGTAGCATCGGACAATGGTGGTGGAAAATGAGTCTGTACTTGGCACTAGTCGTCAGAGAAATTACCGTCTGTACGTTGGAGCTACCGGCAGACTAATATATACATTAAATAAATCTCAGTTTGTTTGATTTTCATTCTAGCTAGAATTTAAAGTATCAATAATAATAAAAACCCTGTGTCAGGGTTGTTGCTTCAGACTTTGGTATCGCAGAGTTTGCTGTTTTCATCTTTGAATCTCTATGTTGGGTTAATTTCGTGATGCACTGTATTGAAAAAATTGGCTTGTCAACTTTCATTTTGGTCATAGAATATGCACTTCCTCTGTTAGAAAAGTGGAAAATTATTTCTATGCCTAATTATGAGTACATTAGGAAATAAAGTCATATAGAGAGACTTATACATGTTGCCCGGTACGTACGTCATAGCTGGGTTTTGGTCAGTGACGAAACCAGGATTTGAAACTTGGGAGGGTCCAGACTTGAATATAAGTTTTTGACATGACAATTTTAACTTTTTATTTTTGATAGGATAGTATTATTATTTAGAAAATAGAGAAAATATGTATCAAAAACAATATCTCCATGCACAAATCATTAATTTTTTTTATTAACCTAGCTTACAAAAAGAAAGAGATCAAATATATGTAACCAAAAGAAAGGAAAAAAATCAATATATATCACTCACCAGATAATGAAGAAAGTAATTAACTCCTTAACTTCATTATTTCTCAAAAAACAAAATTGTTTGCTGTTCTATTATGTTATTTATTTATTATAGCCAAGTTAAAGTTGTTTAATATGATTGGGTTGAGAATTGGGGGGGGGGGGGTCCAGCAGTTGAATTAAACACTTTCATATGTTAATTATACACTCTTTAGCTGCAAAACATGACATCTACAACAATCAAGGGTCCGGACCCCTTCAAACCGTAACATCGGTCCGCCCCTGGTTTTGGTTATAGTTAGCGGCTAATTGCATGAGTATGAACATAGCAAGAAATACACACACACACACACGCATATATATATATATATATATATATATATATATATATATGTCCTGTTTATAGGTAAAGTTTATCTGATTACATATTTAAGTTCATGCATTGCCCAGTACCAGTTGATGAAAGTTTTCTTTTCTTTTCACTTACTCCACCACCAACTTCATCAATTTCTCAAGAATTCAAAGGGGAAGCCCAAGCATCAATAGATTTATCACAATTAAATTTGGGTAAAAGTGGGGGAGTCATAAATCAAGGCTCTAGGCCTCTTGATGTGACTTAGTGACCTTCAACCTGCTCTAATTCATGTCAAGTGAGTTCCTACGACCCTTGAATCGGAGTGTGAATAGTATGAAAATGAATTTCGGTCCTTGAGTCTTGAACCTCCTTGGATACGACTACCGCCTAATTAGGAAATTTGCATGCATCTACATTATATTAGCTTCCGACACATGAGATTTGGGTGAAGGAACCTCCTTAACACCCAACATTCTCATTTATATTGCTTACACTTTCTTTGCATTTTTAGTAATTGCTTTACATTTTATTACTTTTTGTTAAGTTCAAATCAACTCTCATCCATTAAATTCATCGACTCATTTGTGTATATCTATCTTGAGGCTAGCTACAAGTTGGTGGCTTTGAATAGGCTTGGTGTGAACTAAGCCGAGCATTGTCAAGACTTGGTGCCTTGATTGTTTCTAGTTTTTATTTTATTTTATATTTTTATTATATGCATTTGGGTTGTCCTAGAGCCAATTACCTCAATTAGGTCAAACATCTAATCCCCAAAGTACGATAAACTAAGATCTATGTACTTCTCTTGACACGATTCGTACGCTTGCGAGAGAATATGCATCAAGTCAAATATGCACTTCCTCTATTAAAAAGTGGGGAATTATAAGTATGCCTAAGTCGAATGAAAATAAAATCATAGAGAGACTTTACAAGTTGGCCAATGCGTACGTATGTGGTAGCTGAGTTTTGGTTATAGCTAGCGGTCAATTTGAGTACGAACAGCGGAAGAAATATATGTTCCAAAAGAGTCAGCAACCATTTTTCACATGAAGACTGATTGAGCTTGTTGTGGACATAAGCATAAATTCAACATCAAGCAAACCAATAAAATAAAAAGAACACGAAGACAACGATATCCGGGTCCAACTGTAGGCACCAATATTGTCAACTCTAATACATATAGTGGGTTCATGTATCGTAAGAGTAAGATATTTGTTAAAATTCTCTCAAGATTAGAGTGAGAGAATTCAAAGTAACAACTTTTTCGACGAATTACCTTCAACTTTGGTGAAACTAAACTATAAACAACGTACTGAGCTAGCAAAGTAACAAACATTCATAGAAGTATATGTGGAGGAGTTCTATCTCTAACTATCTCGCATTTGTAAAGAAAGTTTTATCGTTGCGCTGAGTATTGAAGGCCTTGATGAGGCCGGTAATCTTAGTCAGTTAGTCAAAACCGGTGTTCTGCCTTGATGAGGCCGGTACTCAAAGTCTAAGAAGAGTTTGGTTCAGTCACGCAATGAGATACTGTATTAGAAAAAACTCCCCGTCTCCCTTCTATTCTACGCCGGCCACTGGTCTTGACTTGGCGTCGTCGTTGATTGAGGACCACTAATTGAACCATGGTCCATGGATACGTACGTGACTTACCTTAAACGTATGGATCGGAACCTAGGATCAACCTACCTTAAACATACGTAAGTCACGTACCTTAAACATATATATATATATATATATATATATATCCTATCCAGAGCGATGCCTCGCTTTGAAATTTCAGAGCGAGATTAGAGTTTAGTCGAGATGTGGATATGCGACCGAAAAGTGACCCTAAACCCTGACCTCGCTCTGAAATTTCAAAGCGATGCCTCGCTCTGGATAGGATCTATATATCAGATCCTATCCAGAGCGAGGCATCGCTTTGAAATTTCAGAGCGAGGTCAGGGTTTAGGGTCACTTTTCGGTCGCATATCCACATCTCAACCGTTCAGTTTCTAGGTACTAATGTATAGATCATCTCTACAAAATTTCAGCCAAATTGATGGTCGTTAAGGCATTGATAACTGCCTTAAAGCTAGTACGGTTCAGGTTGGACAGATTCAGTTCGTCCATTGGTTTAAGCGAGTTAGATACCTTAAAGACCATCAATTTCGTTGAAATTTTGCAGAGATGATCTATACATTAGTACCTATAAACTGAACGGTTGAGATGTGGATATGCGACCGAAAAGTGACCCTAAACCCTGACCTCGCTCTGAAATTTCAAAGCGATGCCTCGCTCTGGATAGGATCTATATATATATATATATATATATATATATATATATATATATAAGCATCATAGTATTTTTTTTTTGAAGGGTAGTATTTTTCTTTAGTGTGTGTGTGTATCTATATATATATATATATGATAAGGCAATTATCTCTCGTTAATTTTGTTAGTAGTTAATGCTGGAAAAAGTTTTAAATCTTATATGATTGATCATACAAAGTAATTATGGCCGAAGTCAAAAGATTCGTAAGTATCCCCAAAAATCAAAATAAAAAGTATATATGCATACTACCATGTAGGTACTATGCAAGAATACGCTTAAACTCTTAATAGTTTTGCTCCATGGAGAAGAATGTGACTTTCATTAGCAAAATACATACGTATAGTATTGATTCCAAATTAATTATCAATGATGTGTGTTGGGAACTCTATATTCTACAATACATTATATAACACAGCAACCCTCAGAGGATCGTTGTACTACTTCATGCATAGAATTAGGCACTATGTTCCATTATTCTACTTTCAATAAAATGTCTGGACATGGGATGAGCCTTCCAGTTAGACTGGGTATCAAATTTTGTTTAAAAAATAATAATAATAATAATAATAAGAAGTCTACATTTTTATGAAATTGCCGGCTGAGTTTCTTAATTTGTCACCATCTAATCACATCATGTTCACAATTCACAAATAAATTATTAATGGTCCGAGACTCCAATTCTGGCCGACCAATTCTTTGATCCGGCCTATACTATATATATATACTAGTTCAGTACGGGGTCACACTACTACCTCAAATAATTAAGCTGCGAGTACAGAGAGGGCCGTCCAAATATAGCATAGTCATGGAGCCTGAAAAGATGTTCATGTCCTTTGCGTTGCTTGCTTTCCTGGGTTTGTTTGCTTGTCTATACAATGCCTTGGTGATGAAGCCGGAGAAGCTAAGATCAATCCTGAGGAAGCAAGGCATTGTTGGACCGCCTCCTACCTTCTTGCTCGGAAATATCAAGGAGATCAAGAAGGCTCAAAAGTCCCCAACCCAAGACGCTACCATAACTCAACTCCTAGCCTCCCACAACCTTGCCGCTACTCTCTTTCCCTTCTTTGAAGAATGGAGAAACAAATATGGTACGTAATTCCATTTTAATCAGCATGGAAGATATCTATCTAGGATACTTAGTCGAAATTAAGTAACTTCAGTTAACACTTTTGGACTTCTGTTGTCAGATAATTTACATCTTGTACATTCTGATTGATGTGGGGCTAGCTGATCATAATATCATATGCAGGTCAAGTGTTCAACTTCTCCCTTGGCAACACACAAATATTGTATGTGAATGAATCTGAAGCTGTGAGAGAAATAACCACATGCACATCTTTGGACTTGGGGAAGCCTACCTATCAGTTCAAAGAGCGTGGCCCTTTGCTTGGCCAAGGCATTCTAACTTCAAATGGTGCTGTTTGGGCACATCAGAGAAAAGTCCTTGCTCCACAATTATACATGGACAAGGTTAAGGTATAATAGTAGTGACTAATACCAGTGAAAATTAAAAACCGGTTAGTTTATGTTTTTCTGAAAATTCATATGTTCTTAAACTTGTAGGGGATGATAAATCTTATCACAGAATCTGCGATTACATTGCAAGAGTCATGGAAAAGTAGGATTGATGAAGAGGGTGGGGTGGCAGATATCAATATTGATGAGGACATGAGAAGCTTCTCGGGAGATGTTATCTCAAGAGCTTGTTTTGGAAGCAACTTTGCCAGTGGGCAAGTGATCTTTCACAAACTAAGAGATCTCCAAGAAGCCATGTCTAGGAAATGCTTGGCCACAGGGATTCCTGGAATGAGGTAACGATGTTATGTTAATTACTAAATATGATAGATTGATATATTATTTGCTTATTTATTTAGCTTTTAGGGCACAATAATTGTCTTAACATTGTAGCAGAGCCTTATTTAGGGGAGGTCGTACCTTAATTTCTAAAAAATGTGCGCTATAGGCATCTTCCTACAAAGAACAGAAGAGAAGCATGGAGACTAGAAAAAGAGGTTCACAATTTGATACTCCAAGTTGTGAAGCAGAGAGCGGAAGGTGCATATGAGAATGATCTGTTGCAAATGGTTCTTGAGGGTGCCAAAAACAGTGACCTAAGCCAAGCGGAAACTGATCGGTTCATTGTTGATAACTGCAAGAACATCTACTTGGCTGGTTATGAGACCACTGCAGTCTCTGCCACATGGTTGCTCATGTTGTTGGCTTCAAATCAAGAATGGCAAGAACGCGTCCGCGCCGAGGTTCTTCAAGTTTGTGGTGGCCAGATTCCAGATGCTGACATGCTCCGTAAGATGAAACAGGTACTAATATATAGTGGTACGTACTGGCATAAAATATGTACTTCCACTTTTCTTTCACACAATGAAAAATATTTGGTTTGTTTTTGCAGCTAACAATGGTAATTCACGAATCGTTGCGTCTCTATCCACCGGTGTCTGTGGTATCAAGGGAGGCCTTCAAGGATATGAAATTTGGGGGCATATTTGTTCCCAAGGGTGTGAACCTATGGGTTATGGTACTGACATTGCACACGGACCCTGAAGTATGGGGACCAGATGCCTACAAGTTCAACCCAGAAAGATTTGCAAATGGAATTACTGGGGCTTGTAAGCTTCCTCACTTGTACATGCCATTTGGGGTTGGACCAAGAGTGTGTCTTGGGCAAAACTTGGCCATGATTGAGCTCAAAATACTAGTAGCTCTTATTCTCTCTAAATTTTCTTTCTCCCTATCTTCCAAGTACTGCCACAAACCAGCAATAAGGTTGGTCATTGAGCCTGAGCAGGGAGTCAATCTCTTAGTGAAGAAGTTGTGATCAGCTCTCTCAGCAATATCAGCATATAGCATTACAAATGGTCCTACACTTTGGGCGAGATTCGGCTTCGTTTCTGTTGGAAGAAAAATAGAGTTGTTTCTTTCAAAAAAAAAAAAACAAGTGTAGTTGTTGTACGTTGTTGTTTATTTATTTATTTTAGTTTTATTATTTATTATTTTTTGTTTTTTGTTTTTTGTTTTTCTCAAATCTTTTGATCCCCATGTACTTTGTATAAAGCATATGTGAGTTTTTCTTTCATTTCTACATGAAAGTTCTTGTTTCTTCAATATCTTTACTCTCTCCAAGAAACAACTGACCATTCAGATTGAATTTAGTTAATAGATTCATAGCATAAGACCGAATTATGTCAACACTTTAATATACTAATTTTCTTCTGATTAGTTTTAGGTAATCGATATATAAAAAATTATCAAATGAAACTAAAGTATCCAAAAAGCACGGTGATTCAAGCACATCTCCTGAATGGTTGGAGTTCAATACCCAAACTTGGCCAACTATAATTGGAGGGAATCAACTGTAAAACCCTAAACCATAGAGATAAATGAACCCCATTTTATCTTACTACCAACCACATATGTGTGTTATAAAATGTTCATTAAACCAAACTGTAGTGATAACATTTCATGAAATTTTAATAATATGATTTTCTGTTACGCAAACCGAATTAACATTGTTGATGCAATTGGACTACCACTTCCTAAATTTTTCAAATTTCCAACACTTACCTTGTGCACTAGAAAACCGCCACATTTGGGTTTGGCCTTTGCTGCATGATCATCTTCCTCTCTTTTCAGTTGGTCACTTACTCTCAACTGCATCATTCAATTTTGTGGCAGTCCTGTAACCAATGGCTGCCACTATTCCTCTGCTTCAGTTCGTCCGCGCCAAAACCATCCAAACCAACCTCCAAACGAATAGACTACTCAGACCCACAAAGCAGAGAGGTCCAATTCCACTAAAGTAGTAAAGTTTCAACCTTTTGTGTTTTCAATCTTGAGTTTCTTTTGTTTTGGATTCTCTACTTCTTTTTTATCATTTTGGTGGGTTTTGCAGAAAATATTGGTTTCTCGGTCATTACATGCTCTTCCTCTTCAAATGGAAGAGGACCTCATTCAGTGGACACTGATGTGAACAAATCTGGGTATGAGCTATGTGTTTGGTTTCAGCTATGATTGATTTCATTTGCCGAGTAAATTAAACTAGTCCACTGGATTTTGAGCATATTTAAGCTGATGGGATAAGCCTCAAATCTGTTTTAATGTTATTTGTTTTGTGATGGAAATGCTAATATTACGGCCGGCATTGTGAATTTGTGCTAATATACTTGCACTGTTTAATTTTTGTCTTTATTCATAACTCTGGGTTCATTTGAATGTGGTAACTAGTTATCCATGTCCACTGAAGAATGGTTTGTCGAAGTTGGGTGTTCGGAAGGAGATTCTAGACTTTTTATTCAATTGGGTAGATACATATCAACAAGGTCCAAGAATTCCACAGGCAAAAGGATCATTACTAGTGTAGTTCAGAATGAGGCCTTTTTTGTTCCCCTATATAAGCTTTACCACACATATGGGGGAGTTTTCAGGCTGACCCTTGCACCAAAGGTTGGTAGTTTCTAATATGTTTCTTTTAGCCTATTAACTTACTTGATTTTCATGACAAATATGCTACTGGTTTTGTTGAATTGCTTGGTCATTCTCTTTTTGGACTCAACTTTAGATAATCTTTGCTGTAGTCCTTTTTGATAGTATCTGATCCTGCCATTGCCAAACATATATTAAGGGATAATTCAAAGGCTTATTCAAAGGTAAACTAGTTAACTAATCTCCCACCAGATTGCTCTCTCGCTCTCAATTGATTGCTACTTTATTAACAGGGAATTTTGGCTGAAGTTCTAGACTTTGTCATGGGTAAAGGACTCATTCCAGCAGATTATGAAACATGGTGTGTTCGAGAACCTGCTATAGTCCCTGCATTGCATCTGAAGGTATTTTACCTGGCCACTTGTTTTACATGCTTCCTTTTCTTATGGAAAGTAATGAGAGGTCATCTAAACTATTTGTAACTATCTTTTGCTGACCATTAATCTGTAGTATGTAGCAGCTATGATTAAACTCTTCAGACAAGCTACAGTGAGGCTTTGCGAAAAGCTTGATACTGCTGCATCAAATGGGGAAGATGTAGAGATGGAGTCACTTTTCTCTCATTTAACACTGGACATCATTAAGCAATGACACTGGGATAGTACGTTGAGGTATTTTTAATTTTGAATTATTTTCGTTATTTCAGTAGTGAGGCTCTTTCTTTTATACCCTCCACTTCTCATCGTATAATAGTAGATTCTATCTATCTGGAAGTCAATTCCACAGATACACTTAAGATATTCATCATCAGGTCATTTTTATTTTGCATGGCTCGACCTGCAGGCTGTTTACAGATCGAGTCTTGAGAGAAGCAGAAGATCGAGCGCGCGCGCAGTGTTGCACCAATGCCGTACCAGTCTGGGAGCTCGAGATTCCAATATGGAATTAAAGACACTTCACCACGACAGAGGAAGGTGACAAAAGCCCTCAAATTAATCAAGCTGATAGATATGGCTACTAATTAAGCTGATGACGTACGTTTTGCTTTTATTTTTGCTCTTGGTCTGTAGTACGTACTTCTGCAGAGGATGGTAGACGAAGAAGAACTACAGTTTCATGAGGAGTACACGAATGAACAAGATCCTAGTATACATATATTCTCCATTTCCTTTTGGCATCAGGAGAAGATGACTGCCCGTAAGGATGCTAAATGACCATTTTGCCCTTCTATTTTTTGGGAAATTACCGGATGCCACTGTGAGTTTGCCATAAGACACTGGTCGTTCCCTCTCTCTCTGTTTTTGTTTGACGCTGTAAGAAGGGACTGGGTTTGGTTTGGAGAATCCCGTGCTGCTCGAACACCCAGATTTGTGGTTTTGGTGGGTTTGGCTTTAGGACCTTGGTGATTGATTCGAAAGGTTTTTAAGGTATGGCTTTTTGGTTGGTATTGCTATTGTTTGATTGGGTTTTTGGTCTTGAACTGATATCAGTTTTTTTACGTTTTAGAGGTTTAGCTTTGGAATTCGAGTGGAAGGGTATGCTTTTTGTTAGATGGTGGTTGATTTTTGATGAAATTCTAGGCATATGGGGAGCTCCAAACCAATTAGTGTTTGAAACGCAACCAGCAGCAAAGTTTCTTAATGAATTTGATTCGAAAGTTTGGTTCTTCTGAGGAATTTGTATTTGATTCATTGCACATAGAGGTCCATTCATCCCCAAATACAGTGCTTTTCTCCAAAATATCATGCCCATAAACTAAACTAATTATGGTTTTGTTATTGACCTTAAGAAAATCTTTAAAGGGAGTATTATCTGGGAAGTTTTCGGTGCTATTGCTAGCTGTTGTTTATTTGGCAGCGTTATTCTCAAATACAAGAACCAGAATAGGAACAAATTATCTCTAAGGTATCACAAGGATATTCAATCTGAAATTTTGTTATAGTATAGTGGATCTTCTACGAGTAGTAATCATTCTGGGAGTGGGTCAAAATGGGTACTTGACAAAAGTGAATGCAGACAAATCTAGAGCCGTCTAATCTAAATTGTGAGAGTGTGATCTGGATTTCTATAATCAATGGAGTGCTTCTTTTGTCTGCAATCGTGTAAGGAGGATTGAGAGAGCGAGTTTTTGTTTTTTTGTTTTCCCTGTGTTTGATGTCGATTTTTTGGTTTTGATTTGTGAACTTGGATTTGGTTTGGCTTTAGAAAAAAAAGGGAGAAGAAGAGCAATTGGTCTGCGTTTGGTTCGGATATTATTCAGAGATCGAAGGTTTGGAAATTTTTCTTGCTGAGTTTTTCTTTGGCTTGATTAAGGCATGTGGAAATTTTCTTTTGGTTCCTGGTTAGATTAACCTTTGTGTTATATGCAATAGAAGGGACCGTGGTGTTCTGATTTGTGGCTTTGGTGGGTTTGGCTAGAGTGAGGATCGCAGGTTTGGCCATTTTCTTCTACTTTTGTTTTTGTTAGTTGCGTTTTTACTTGTTGTTGGTTTCGAATTGTTATGGTTTTTTATGTTTTAGGGCTTTTGTTTGTCTTCGGATTTGGGATTTGGGTGATTGATTGGAAAAGTTTCAAGCTTTGTTTCTGATGTTTGGTAATTTCAATATTTTCATTGGATGGTGGCTCCCTTGATTTCGTAGAATTACTTTGTCATGTTCAATCAGATTAGTTGGTATTGATTTATTCAATTTGGTTGATTTGTAGATGTAGATTAGCTTTATGATTGTCAATTTGTGATTTTCAAATTGTTATTATAGTAGCCACTTTGGGTATTCTCCAATTGCCTTGATTGAGCTAGAGCTAGAGTCAGAGAAGGGCTTAGTACCTCAATTTGTAAACATTGTTTTTTTACATTTTGATTTCAATTTGGGTCTGAGATTTTATTCTTCTTCTTTCTTGCTGTCTTGCTTTTTTATGTTTTGATTTCAATTTGGGTCTGTGATTTTATTCTTAGTCTTCCTTGCTGTTTTGTTTAGTGTAAAAGCTCTTATTTACTGAGAAAAGAAATTTCAGTCCAAGAATGTCAACAAGTAAGCCTATAGCAGACTGCAGCATGCTATAATGACAATTTCAATATGGGAAACGTATCCAATGTCAACAATTTTGTGATTCCTTTATATATATCTGTGTGTGTGGTTGATGATTCCCTAGGCCTGGGTAATTCAGAGACTAATGAGTGTTTCATATTTTGTGTTTATGAGTTTCTATGTTAGATTGGATCTAATTTTTTTTTTTTTTTTAGTGATTGGGAACAAAAAGAAAAAAAGTGAAATCTTTATTTTGGTATGTTTGATTGCAGAGACAGAGAGACTCTTAATATTGTTGGAGAAGAGGCTTCGAACATTGAAGAGAGGACATCGGTTGATAGCAGGTAATTTTGGATTGCTCACGTATCTGTTCTTTTTTTTTTTTTTTGTCTGATACTAGGTTGTTGTTTTGAAATGCTCCGGGGAATTGCAAGTTTAGTCACCGTGTTGGAAGGAAGAAGAATCGGGTAATTGCTGTTGAAAGATTGACTTTTAAGCTTCATCTCATTTATCATTGGTGTCAGTTATTAATGTGTAATTATTTTTATTTGCAGGTGATTGTTTTGAGCAAGAAACTTGGTTTACTGTTGTGACTAAAAGTTGAGAACTGCTTTGTTTATTTTGATCCTGCAGCACTCAAATCAAGTTGCCTAATTGTGCAGCTGACTCTGTGAGTTAATTTCTCCTAAGTTTCATAGAATTGTGATTTAATTCTAAACCTTGGGGGTTCAAGATATGAAAAATTATCATACTTAATCACACTATTAAAATTTAGAAGTAAAGTTTAAAAAAATTCAAAACTTCCCATACTGTTTTCTTCAAATCCTAATACAAAATCCTTTGTTTATTACTATAATTCACATTACTACTTTCTATCAAAAGAATTTTTAGTCGTTGGTGGCATAATCAAACAAATCATATGAATATGGGAGGGTTCAATTGCTTCAGTTAAGCTTATTTCATGTCATTATGCCATCTTAGTTAATAGAAGTGAGAAGACCAAAAAAATTAAAAAATTGGGGGGGGGGGGGGGGGTATGCCATCTTAGTTAATAGAAGTGAGAATAAACACTCTTTAGACTTGAGTTTATTCTTAACTGTATGCTGACCCCACCTTCAAACTCAATGAAATTGCACAGTGATTTAGTAGCATTAGATAGTGAAGATGCCCCGTAGGCCGATGAGGCATCGTGGACTGGTGATATCGCGTCCTCTGACCTTTTCCCAATTTGCTCGTCAATCAGCCGCTAGGGTTGCCTCGGTTTATACCGCCAAGCGTCAAATGCACATCGCAGAAGTCCTTCAAAAATCACCACCAAACTCCGCAGGCATGATTGTCATCCTAATGACTCCTTTTGGTTTAATATGAATCTTGCCTTGTAATTTTATTCTCTCTGTCTGTTAACTCTTTTTGGGCCTCTCCATGCTTTTCAGGTAATAAAACAGTAAAGAATAAGTTGAAAGCCAAGAATGAACAGTTGGAATCTTCTGAAGAAGAAGAGTTCGATGTAAGCAAATACTTCTGGTGTAACTATTCATTCTCCCTAAAATTACAGTTCTTTGTTAGAATTGCTGAAATTTCGACAGTATTTAGTAATTCTTCATTCATACTTGGATTTTTATGAGATTTTGGTTCTAATCTGTAAAGGGAAATGTTCAAGTAGATTTTGCATTCTTTGATCCAAAAGCCGATGACTTTCATGGAGTGAAGACCTTGCTGCAGACCTACCTTGATGATAAAGAGTGGGATTTGAGTGGTTTTGTAGGCTTAATATTGGAACAGACCACTGTAGGGTCTGTTGTTAAAATAGAGGATGACGAAGATAATGGAATTTTTTCTCTTGTTACCACCCTTAACTTGGGGAGATACAAGGCAAGTAACCTATACTTCTGCATTCCAATAAATCACAGTCACATCTTTCTGCTATATACCTGTAGGTTTGCAAGTTATTGGACTTTTGACGGAACTTCTTTCATTCTGAACAGGACCAGAAATGTATGACAGAGATTAATGAGTTTCTCCTGAAAGTTTCTCAGAAGGATGTAATAGATGACCTGAGATCACTTTTGGGAAAGGAAGCACATAGTGTTGGTCTGTTGGTTTCTCAACGTGTGACAAATTTACCTCCACAGCTCTTGCCACCTCTTTATGACGGCCTCTTTAACGAAGTCTCTTGGGCTACAGAAGATGAGGTTAGAATCACTAGACTGATAATATAGGATTATGAGCTTGTGAAGATACTTCTGGAAATGAATTCCTCTACTTGATTTATATTTGTTGTTTCACTCGCGGCAGCCAACAGAGGAGCTCAAGAATTCTTTTCGATTTAAGTTTTATATAATAATCACTAAATTTTACAGGGTAAGCCATTCAAGCATTTCTCTGCTCTTTGAACTCTCCCTCTCATTCTCTCTCTCTCTATGCCTTCCATTTATTTTGTTTCTTGATGCAAAAATACAGCACAAAACTGCTGACCAGAAAAGGAAGCAGAATGTTAATGAAGAGGCAATAATATACGTAAAGCCAGAAGATGAAATATTTCACAAGGTACTGTTTATTTGATATGAAATATCATTTTTTGTTTTTCACATCATTTACTAATCATATTTTCAAATGTATTTCAGCTCAGCTCCTGGTCCTTTGAATTTTCTTTGAACTCTCCGCAGATTGCACCTCATGAGGCAAGTAGTCATATGGCCGCCTGTCCTGATTTCTCAGTATAGATCTCTAATCCATTATGCTATGAATAGTTCATCTTCAAAGAAATACAGGAGGGAAAAATTTTAATCTCTTCTTGAATTTACTGTTTGATTTGATTCATCTAGTGGACCCACAAACATTGATTGGGAGGTTACACGGAATATTTGTAATACACACACATCACCAGCATTAGTCAAATAGGTAAAGCTTTTACCGGGACAGTTACTCAAGATCATGGCAATACCAAGTTGGACAAAAAATTTCACTTGAATGGCGTCCTCTTTTGCGCTAGTCATATCATTGCCTTTGTGACTATAACAATTCGTGGTGTTTTCATTATTTATTCTGCAGCTAAGAAACTATCAGCAAACGGGGTTAGTCATGGCTGTAAAAGCAGACAAGGTCTCTACATTCCAACAACAGCTGCAATCTTTAATCGAGGAACCTTGATTCTCATTGCAAGGTTGAGCAAACTCTTTTGGTGATTCGCCTCAATTATCATATGTAATAGTCACGTTCGCCATAAGTTGATCCATTGCATCTGTATCTCTGTTTGCAGGTCCCATTTTCCTTTTGCGGGTGCCTGAATAATAGAGAGAGCTAGAGGCAAATGCATATTACAACCTTCACGTGGTGAGGATCTAAGAGCCGTTCATCAACTTCATTTGGTCCCAACTCCCAAATGGTCCCTCCTTCCCTCTTAAGATTCATCGAGAAAGTTAAGTCTCTAATGGGAGGTACAGACAAGTATGGACTATGGAGCAACGTGTCGTGGATCATTATGCTCTCTATTATCTTGGAGATTTTATATGAACCAGTGAGGAAAATAGACAAGCAGGGAATACCATCTGGATGAGAGCAAGGGATTATGAATTTATGCAAAAAGACCAAAGAATAGTACTATCGCAAATTTGGTCTTAAAATTTGTGTGTGGCGGTTAGAACAATAAGTAGGGTTTAGTACCCTTGTTCTTTTAACTCTGACAATTTCTTTGAAATTCCGTAGTCTTTAGTTCTTTATTTATCTCGAATGACCGCCTTTAATCTCCACGGAATTCCACAAAACCCGTGAAAACGCTCAATAACAAGAATCTTTCGTTTCATGTCGCCAATTGCCAAAAAAAAAAAAAAAAAAGAAGATAGAAAAGAACAATGTTGCCGTCGCGTTCGTTGCAATTTAATTGGGCCAGTTACACCTGTTTAATCATTTGGACCAATAAGCACTTTCCTTGATCCAAGATTCCCATCTTCAACCTCATCCTACTGTAATCAGAGGGAATCAACTGACCTGCGTATAACAACTCCAACCATAGAATAAGATAAATGAACCCGTTCCTATCTTACTACCTAGCATCATATATGTGCCTTATAAGTACACGTTGACTGCAGAAACCGAACTGTAGTGATAACCTGTCGTGAAAATGTAGTGACCAAAATTTATAATTGGACTTTACTGGCGGGTATCTAACACTAGGCGGCTTGAAAAAGATACCAAACTTCCAACACACTTGCTGTGAGCGCTAGAAAACCGCCACATTTGGCCTTTAATTTGCTGCATTATCATCTTCCTCGCTATTTCAGTTGGTCACTTATTCTCAGTGTGCCCAACTGAACCCATCAATCTCCTAATTCCTCTGTGGCATTCCTGTAACCAATGGCTGCCACCATTCCTCTGCTTCAGTTCGTCCCCACCAAAACCTTCCAAACCAAGCTCCAAACCAATAGGCTACTCAGACCCACAAAGCAGAGAGGTCTGATTTCACTGAAGTTTCAATCTTTGGGTTCTACCAGTAAAAAAAAAAAAAAAAAGTTTCAATCTTTGAGCTACATTTGGTTTGGATTGATTGGTTTGATTGATCATTTTGTTGGGTTTTGCAGGAAACATTGGTTTCTCAGTGATTACGTGCTCTTCTAATGGAAGAGGGCCTGATTCAGTGAAGAATGAAGTGGAACAGTTGGCTGAAGAGAAAAGGCGAGCTGAGTTGTCTGCTCGGATTTCGTCAGGAGAGTTCACTGTGAATAAATCTGGGTATGAACTGATAATTTAGTTTCAGCTATAATTGATTCAATTTGTTTGAGGAAAATCAATCACTGGATTTCGGACATGCTTGATCATAGCAACTTTAATTGTATAAGCACAAATTTGTTTTAATTGTATTTATTTTTATTTTTTTCTGGTGGTGAAAATGATTGTGGGTGTGCTTAAAGTTGTGTGATAGATGCTATATTAGGGCCAACATTGTTAGTTTGTGTTAATATAGTTGCACTGTTCTAGTTGATCTGTTCATAACTCTGAGTTTCTCTGAATGTGGTAACTAGTTTTCCATCTGAATTGAGGAACGGTTTGTTGAAGTTGGGTGTTCCTAGGGAGGTTCTAGACTTTTTTTTCAATTGGGGAGATACGCAACAACCCTGTCCGAAAATTCCAGAGGCAAAAGGATCAATTAGTGCTGTTCAGAGTGAGGCCTTTTTCATTCCCCTATATGAGCTCTACCTCACATATGGTGGAATTTTCCGGCTGACCTTTGGACCAAAGGTTGGTATTTTGTAGTATGAATGTTTTGGCATATTAATGTTCTCTCAACTTACTGGATTGTCATGACAAAAAGGCCACTGGCTTTGTTGAATTACTTAGTCATTCTCTTTTTGGCCTGAAGTTTTAGTTAATTCTTTTTGCAGTCCTTTTTGATAGTATCTGATCCTGCCATTGCCAAACATATATTAAGAGATAATTCAAAGGCTTATTCAAAGGTAAGCCAATTAACTAATCTCTCTCTTTCAAAAAAAAATTAAAAAAAAAAAAACCAATCTCTCTCAATTGATAGCTACTCTTTTACTTTTTTAACAGGGAATCTTGGCTGAAATTCTAGAATTTGTCATGGGTAAAGGACTCATCCCAGCAGATGGTGAAATATGGCGTGTTCGACGACGTGCTATAGTCCCTGCATTGCATCTGAAGGTAATTACCCACTCGTTGAAACTATTTGTTAATATCTTTTGTTGACCATTTATTATGGACCCTTTTTTGTGTTGATTTCTGTACTTGCTTTGATATGTAGTATGTAACAGCTATGATTAACCTCTTCGGACAAGCTACAGAGAGGCTTTGTCAAAAGCTCGACACTGCTGCAACTGATGGGGAAGATGTAGAGATGGAGTCACTTTTCTCTCGTTTGACACTGGACATCATTGGCAAGGCACTTTTTAATTATGACTTTGATTCATTAACCAATGACACTGGGATAGTTGAGGTATTTCTATAATTCATTTGTTCATAGCTTCAGTAGTTGAGACACTTCTTTTTTACCTTCCAAATATCCTCATTGATTTTCTTTGGGATTTAATTTCACAGAAATACTTCACATATTCATGTCTTTCTAATTTGGCTGGAATAGGCTGTTTACACTGTCTTGAGAGAAGCAGAAGATCGCAGTGTTGCACCAATTCCAGTCTGGGAGATTCCAATATGGAAAGACATTTCACCACGACAGAGAAAGGTGGCAAAAGCCCTCAAATTAATCAATGTTACGTTGGATGATCTAATTGCAATTTGCAAGGTAAGCCATCAAGTGTTGGGCAACACAGAGCTGTATTCCACAATGTTTTTTGCCTTTTCTTCTGTGGATATATTTTCCAATATGTATATGCTTATACAGTATTACATGGCTTCTACATTCCAATAACATAACTAACTCCCAATTCCCAACTTACTATTTTGGATAATAAAGTCATTTGTTGCAACTAATACTAGTTTTTCAAGGAGTGCAAATCCCTTAAAACAGATAAGAATATGGAAACTCAATTTCTTTTGTAGAATTATGAAGTCAAATTGAAATAACTGTATTGACAACTAGATGGCTGCTAAGCTGATGAGATTTTGCTTTATTTTTCTCTTTCTTTGTACATCTGCAGAGGATGGTAGATGAAGAAGAACTACAGTTTCATGAGGAGTACATCAATGAACAAGATCCTAGTATTCTCCATTTCCTTTTGGCATCAGGGGATGATGTAAGTAACTGCAGTTTACCATACATGATTATTACAAGCTCAAATATTAGACGTTTTACACAACTTTTTGTAGGTTTCTAGCAAGCAACTCCGTGATGACTTGATGACAATGCTTATAGCTGGGCATGAAACATCAGCTGCAGTTTTAACATGGACCTTTTTTCTTCTTTCCAAGGTAAACACATTTGAGACTTAGACTCGTAGTAAAGGGAATCATTTCTCACTTTTTTCATCATTAGAACATAGAAATAGATTTTACTTAAGGTGAACTACAACTTGTAAATCCTGAGCAGGGTGTGATTAAGTTACAGCACATGATTATCTTGCAAACCCAAATAAGTAATTCATTTTGTAAAGTAGATTAGAAATTTGAGGACAACAATACATGCCTTGAAACTAGAAGTCATCACGAGTTAACCTTTTGACTTGCAGGAGCCTAGGGTCATGTCAAAGCTCCAAGAGGAGGTACATCATTACTTTCAATAGCTATGTATCTGTCGTTATACCAACACAATCAGTTGGAATCATGAATTCATCGATCTATATGATATGGTGTTTTATTCAAATTATATTACTTTATTTGTTAGGTTGATTTAATTCTAGGGGATAGAATTCCAACCATTGAAGACATGAAAAAACTCAAGTATGCAACTCGAGTGATCAACGAAGTAAGCAGATCAGATTTATCAGAATGAATAAAAATTGAATCTTGTATTAGTTTTGATATTTTGGTTTATCTGTCGCTCTTTTCCTCCTCTGGCAGTCCTTGAGGCTTTACCCACAACCACCTGTGTTAATCCGTCGTTCTCTTGAGGATGACATGCTTGGAGAATACCCGATAAAAAGGTTATGCATAGAAAATCTCTCAGCAATGCTATCTATAGACGTAATTTATATTATCTCTTCTAATCTGTTTCTTTCCAATCCTATGATCTTTTCAAAGGAAAAAAATAAGTTAATAAATTCCTACTTTTCTCTTTTATATTCTGTTTTTTTCTACTGTCTGTGGCTCTGGTGCTTTTCACACCGGGAGTCCTTAGCAATGGAATCCGTCAGATATGGTTCTTTACGTGCATGAAGTGAAGTTCTGTCTATAAAGTGACTAACTTTTTTTAATATAGTGAAGTAACAAAATTGGAAGTAAATAATTCTCAATTGGAAATAGTAGCACAATTTTCTTCCGAAGTGAAAAAAAAAAAAAATTTGGACAATCCAAAGTGAAAATATTTGAACTGATGACTTTGAAGTCTAAATGCTGGCTTTAGTTAAGTCCTGTCCCCTGAATTCTAGAGTGTTTGCATCTAAATAGGATTACTCACTGACCTCTCTTATGAGACTCTGGCAATGAGTTAGATAGTTACTTTCAATATCAGCATGCTCTGCTCCTCCCCCACACACGAGTTAAGACCAACTTTTCAGTATTTGACCCTTTCAATGTTTATTTTGCTTCTGCATAGTGGTATATGAGGTCCTGTCACCACTTCAGTTCTCTAGATCCTACTGCATGATTATCTTCTAGCAAATTTTTACTTCATAGGTTCTTCCTCGATCATATGTTCAAGTAATGGGTGCTCATAGTTTAGTCTGTGTTTCCCAAGTGCCTTTTAACTTATGATGTGAACAGTTTTGTCCATGTATAGATGATTTGATTAAAGCGTGCAATGTGAAAAAAAGAAAAAGAGTATGTTATGCAAGATACTAATGCCTACTGTTACCATTAAATTCTACAGGAATGAGGATATTTTTATTTGTGTCTGGAATCTGCATCGCAGTCCAACACTGTGGGATGACGCAGATAAGTTTAATCCTGAAAGATGGCCATTAGATGGACCCAATCCAAATGAGACGAACCAAAACTTTAGGTATTTTATCTCTCTTATTATTTGGCTACTCAGATTCATGTTACGAAATCTTGTATGGGTGTTTCCTTTAAACCACTAAGTTTTTCTTATGCGACTTTACAACTAATCTGTTTAGTTAATGAAGTTCTGAATGTTATCATCCTTGGTGGAAAATGTTTATTATGAAAAGTGTTGTAATATAGGAAGGTGGCAGATACTATGTGGTAGGCATATAAGCTATTAAGCTTCTCATTGCAGACTTTTCCACACAACAATGTGAAAATTGAAAAGTAAAACTATGGAATATCTGATGGTGTTTGGACTTTGGAGGATGTCACTGAAAGGATTTTGTAACAAAAAGAAAAAGAAAACGAAAACAGCATGCTGCAGAATTGTAAATAAGTGTAGAAGTTAACATCTAAATTCTTAATATCTGTTGTAGTTTGAGAAGTGGGACTTTTCTGTATGCCTTTGCAGCATTCCCATATCATGTACATGTCTCTAGATGGATGTACCGATCTTTTAAAACTACAGTTCTAACAAAACCTATCCATTACTTGGGTAATTACAGCACATTTCGTGGAATTCACTTGTTTTTCACTTTTGGATATATCCCCGTTCTAATATACACATGGGATGTGAGTGTAAGTCAGTAAGCACTTATTAGGGTCACACATAACACTGTCTATGCTATCAATTTCGAGAATTATAATGCATTTTTGTAGTAGTTAGTATGACCTTCTTAATCCTTCTTTTATATTACACAATTAATCACAAGTGGTACGTCACTTTATTGTTTCAGTTACTTACCCTTTGGTGGAGGACCACGGAAATGTGTAGGCGACATGTTTGCCACGTACGAGGTATGAACTTGTGAGAGGTTAACTTCTGTAATTTATAAGTCACAAAACAGATCAGTGAAATGTGTGCATGCTTCTCGATATGACTTTTTACATATTGACAGCTTCTCCTTTACCAAAGAAGAGTATTTGTAACATTTAGTCTGATGATTTACAGAATGTGGTAGCACTTACAATGCTTGTTCGGAGATTTAACTTTCAAATGGCACTTGGTGCTCCTGAGGTAAGTAGCCGTGTGTCATATCTGGCATGTATTATTTGCAGCCTAGCTAGAACTTTTAGAAAAAGGATTCTACCTTGCTATCCTTGATAATGTTAGTCCTAGAAGCTAATTTTAACCTAGCCGAAGATGAACTCTGTTAAAACAGAGGATGCAGCAGAGATCCTATGGGTTGCCAGGAGGATGGCTGCAGAAACTTAAATTTTCATTCGATAACCTTTCTAGTAATTACAGAAGATAAGAATTGACGAGAGTGGTTCTCCGTGCAGGTGAAGATGACTACAGGAGCAACAATTCACACCACAGAAGGATTGAAGATGACAGTCACAAGAAGAATAAAACCTCCCATTGTTCCCACATTGGAGATGCCTTCATTTGAAGTGGATACATCTGTTGGTGTTTCGAAAGGGGATTCTTTAGTTGGTCAAAAAGGTGAGTTTCTTCTTATGCTTGATTAATGTATCAAAAGCTACATATATTTTGTACATGAGCTGAGATTTATGTTACTAGAGAGATAAGCTGTTTGATGATGCCAGGTATATAAAGTAATCTGTAAATTGAAGAGCTATGGCCAGATGAAAGTGCGTAGATGGAATCTCGCCAAAAAGAATGTGGTTGCAAAACTACAAAAGAAATTATGTTTGTAACTTCTATAGAGCAACAGTGACTGTACTTGAGGCCATCTCAAGTTATCAATATAGTTTGATTTCATAGTTGGTAAAATCCCGTGAATAATGAGAGCATAATACAGCAATCTTTGAAATTTGTTAAATTCTTGGCGCCCTACTAAAGCATTTCAAGAGAAGTGTGTGTTACCTGTGCTAACATTTCTAGGGTCAACGACTACAATCCTAGTTCAAATTCTCGGTCTTCATTCAACTTTCGTCAAATTGGGCATGGTCAATTTCTCTCATTCATTGACTAGAGAAGATGATTTTACTGGCATTCTTGTTGTATAAACACTGTCGGTTCAAGTGGGAGAATATATCAGAACTGTTCATCTTCATTACAACAACTTATTCATACTTCTTGTCGAACAGGGAATTGGAATAGATCGATTACTTCTAGTTTAAGCCCAAATCACATTCAATAATTGTGACTTAGGGAGCGTGATCTATTGCCATAATATACAATCGTACATTATATGGATTAATGTTTTCCAAGGTACATTATGATTAGGATTTACCATGGCTAATCGAGGTGCTATTGGTCCTTGACTGTCCATAAAGATATACCCCTAGGTCCCTGCTCTACCAATCACTATGTTAGCTTCATAAGAATGGCACGCACGAGTGGATGCCAGAGAAGATCTACCACGGCTGCTCAAGGTTAGTAAATAAATGTTCATCTCATGTTCTTCATTATGCATGCATATGTAAATTAGTGTGTATCTCTAGCGTGTTCTTTGTTATGACTAATTATGAGTTTCTATATATGTACAGATTCCGATCGGGAAACCGAGCACTGCCGCTGTTGGATTATCTTACTCGTGGTGTTCCTTTTCCTTTTACTGGTGTTTTATTTCGTCGAGAGCATAATCAGAAGCGGGCCACCAGATGACATAAAGATCACTGTAACTGATGCCTCCCTCACCGAGTTCAACATAACCAGCTCCAACAACTACAATCTCGACCTCAACATCACCCTTCGAAATCCCAACAAGGATTTTGGAATCTACTACCGGTACAAGGCTCTAGTCGTCGCAGACTACCGCAAGACGTCTGCTATGGCCAGCATTGCTAACTTTCACCAACCAGCAAAGAATACGACTCTTCTGACGCCGTCGTTTAAACTGCAGCGGGATAATATTACTGGCGATGCAGCTGCGTCAGGGAAAGGGAATTACTACGACATTGTCGTTACCCTCTATCTTCCAAAGAAGTACGTACAAGTCCGTCACCTGGTGGAAGAACGATTGGCTAAGCAGTATACAACTCTACGCATGTGACTTGAAGGTTCCTTTGAACAATGGATCAAAATCAGTCGATGCTTTCAATACTACCCACTGCGCGCCAAATAATGATTACCACCGTTGGTTTTTGGTTTAATCAAGTTCAATCCTAATTGAAGGTTAATTATTTTTTGAGCACTCTTATTTTTTTGTGTTTGTTTTTTCCCATCGGTATGAAGTTTAGTCTCCTCTTTAGTTAATTTTGTTTGTGTTGTAAATGATAATGACTATTCATGCAATAGGTATTGCTTAATGTATGCGATTGACAGACTCGTAATGTATGCGATTGACATACTTGTAATGTGCGATTGATTAGTATAGCTATTATGTATTGCCTTTTGTATACATGATGTAACTCTATATAAACCTCATGGTGAGATGAATACAATACATTTTTATCCAATTCTCTATAACACGTTATCAGCACGATACTCTAAATCAAGCCATAGCCCGAAATTTCTTTCACCAAAAACTGCCACAAGCTCCTAACCCTTGCTAGCCATACCGTGTGTTGCTCCTGCAGCCCTTGAGCACCCGTGTGCCTCCTAATGCCCCTGCAGCATCGTCACACGCCTACTGCCCCTGCAGCACAGCAGCACGCTCGTTCCTGTGCAGATCAGCCTGTTTGCACGCCCCGAAACATCTTGATCGAGACCTCAGATCAAAATCCTTCATTCATCAAAGTTGTTCTTCATTCATCAGCCTGTTTGCACGCCCCGAAACATCTTGATCGAGACCTCAGATCAAAATCCTCCAAATTTCAGCCCTATTTGAGTCGTTTTGAGATCTGTACACCATTCAAATTGGGATCAGAGTTGTTCAGAAGCGAATCTGCTCCGAATTTCAACAAGTAAGTTTTAAAGATTAAAATTCATGCTTTCTTGTCTTTTAAATTCCTTTATTTTCTGCAGGATTTTCAATACATAAACATGGATTCGATTATTTAATAAAGCGAAATTATGGGGATTCACGCTTAAAGAACTAAGAGTGTTCGTATGAACTAAGAATGTTCATAATGCTCGGACTAAAAGCATCCGTAAACATTAAATTGTGACCATATTAAAACATTATTATTTGGTATAATCCAAAAGAGATTCTTAGAAATTGTTTTCTTGGTAGCATAGCTCGGAAATCTTATTATTTTAGTTTTCGTTTAAGTTTAGCTCTGAAACTAATATATCTTCTTTTCTTATTGTTTGGACCCAAAATAAACATTTTGGCCTGACAAGGCACGTGTTGGAGAAATTGAGCCAATATCAGTGGCTCAAGCTATATATTGTCGACAAGCTTGAAATATATATTTAGAGGCTAAATAAAGCCTACTATGGAAGTATGAAAATTGGACTTTAGCACATTTTCCTACTTCGGCTAGGAGAAACCGAGCTAGACAAGGAAGGAGGGGTGGCAGACTAACCAAATGAAATCGAAATGAGCTGAAATTTCCAGATTCATTCTAGACATCCTAAGGATCATTTCTTATGAAGAGTGCCAGAGCTAGATTTTAGTGGAAAGCCTTCAAACAATCAGTCCAATTTTCTGCATAAGCAAAACTGGAAAACTGGACCTGTAAGAGGTCCAGCAGCATTTCCGGCCCAACCACATGGAAGAAAGCTCTGAAAATTTGTCACAATGATCTACACTCATTTTGGATCATTTGATATGAAGAAGTCAAAAGCCCATTTTGATTTCTTGGTAGAGATATAGTTGCAGCAAAAAAGGAGCAGAAAGCGCTCTCACCTAACAAATCCATTAGTGTTTAAGTGCTTAAACCTAACATTCCATTAGTGTTTAAGTGCTTAAACCTAACATTCCATTAGTGTTTTAAGTGCTCAAACCTAACCCATCATGATTTGTTTAAAGGCCAAATAGTGTTGCTTGTTAGCCTATATATAGAGGCTAAGAGAACAAAGAAAATCAACCAATTCATTCAACAACAAACATCTCTAAGATGATCTAAGTTCTCTCTAGAGCAACCTCTTTAAGAGAAACTCCTCTCATTCTCTTTCTCTTATCGGTGATCACACTCTAAGTCCTAGTCTTCTTAGAAGCCGACTTTCAGTGCCACCAAACCCTCTGTCAACGTGCTTCGATCCTAGTCTCCTCGGGAGTCGATTGTAGTACCACGACAAAAAAACACCAACACATTCACAACATCAAAACATCTCTAAGATGATCTAAGTTCTCTCTAGAGCAAACCTCTCTAAGAGCAACTCCTCTCCTTCTCTTTCTCTTACCGGTGATCACACTTTTAGTCCTAGTCTTCCCAGAAGCCGACTTTCAGTGCCACCAAATGCTCTGTCAACGTACTTCGGTCCTAGTCTCCTCGGGAGCCGACGGTAGTACCGCGACCACAACGGTTACAGAACCAGCCAAGCAAGGGTAACGCCCTAGCAACCCAGCCAAGCTAAAGTCACGCTTTAGCAAGTTCTCCTCATTTCCCAGTGGTTCTCGCTCTGCTCGATCTACAACATCGAGTATCGATTTGGTGACGCAAGAAGATCAGCAAAAGTCCTCGCCACGAGGCACAAAGAATCCCACGACGAGGTTGGTGCTCTCCTCGTCCACAACTTGAAAGAAGTCAGGTCAAGGGACACCCCCGACGACCGCACCCGAACGGTGTTGGCACGCCCGCGCAGAAAATAGACTGTTGACCAGCTGCAACAAAATTGGAGCCAAACACTTATTTTCAGGATGTCGAATGAACCTAGACTCGACTTTCCCATGCTTGACTCAACATGCTCGGATTACCACAGTTGGGTAACTGATGTTGAGAACCACCTCACTTCAAGGGGAATATTACCCATAATCCAGGCACCTAACCCGGATCGTGTGTTCGTGCGAACATCTACAAAACATGCTCAAGCAGTTATCTTAATGCGACGCCATATGGACAAGGCACTCAGATTGGAGTATATGTCGATCAAGGATGTAAGAGAGCTATGGGTAGCGCTAGAAGAGCGCTTTGGCAATGTCCACGATTCCCTCTTCCCTGACTTGAAGCTTCAATGGAACAATCTGCGCTTTGCTGATTTCAAGTCTGTTGCTGAACATAATTCAGAAGCTCTTCGCCTACAGTCCATGTTGAGGTTTTGTGGACAACCTGTCACAGAGCAAGAGCTAATTGAGAAAACTCTCTCCACCTTCCCCGTTTCAGCCATTGTGGTATCAAAGCAATACGGCACTGAAGTCAATGCTAGATGGATCACGAGGTTTCATCAGCTTATCAATCTCATATCTGTAGTTGAGAAACATGATAACATACTCGTGAGGAATTATAATTCAAGGCCCATTAGAACTAAGAGCGTTCATGAGGCGAATTATAATGCACCCAAAAGAGGGCACAAGGAGCGGAACCCTAATAATAAGGGATATGAGGGACGTATGGGTCCATATAACCACCTTAACAAGGAAGGAAACCGCAGGTTTGGTGCGAATACACATGGTGGCAATGCCACACGTGGGAGATGTGGTGGTGGTGGTGGCGTCATGGCTCATGGTGGAAGCGCCATGGGTCGTGGTGGTGGCGCCAACCCTCCTAGGAAACGCCCACAACGTGCACCTCAATTAAAGAGAGGCAACCACAATGACATGTGTCATCGATGTGGATCAAGTGAGTATTGGTTCAAGCAATGCAAGGTAAGTGAGCAACTAGCTCAGGATACAGGGCATACAGGGACCTGAGGGAGCAAGAAGTGTACCTTGCAAAAGAAGAAGAAGAAAATGGTGGAGACATCCATCTCACCATAGAGGACTTCAAAGCTGAAGATGAAGTGCATAAGGATACTGCAGACTTTGATTAGAATAGTCCTTTTATTTTCCAAGAATTTTTTTAATGGCAATATGCCTTAGTCAATAAATGACAATTGTATTAAACTCTTTCTTATGTGGTGCACCCAATGATATATGATGTCTCGGAAAGTCATTGAGATTAATGGTACTTAAGAGAGCCTCACTCCACCAACATCTCTCTCTACTTTCCTGGTCATATTCGATTGGACTGCAATGTGTCTTATTTTGATTTTATTTTAGATTAGACTTTTTGGGACCTTTGATGTAATCATTGGCTATCTTTATTAATAAAGTATCGTATTATTATTCGATGTCATTGACATGTTTTAATTCCGAACTTTATTATTTTTCAATATGTTTCCTGGAGAGTTGGAATGCCTTATTGATAGTGGCACAACACATACTATATTACGACATAGGCAACTATTTCTATGGATGTCACCTAGTCGATCTTCTGTGACTACGATGGCTAGACCATCAAAATTGATTCATGGTCGAGGACCAGCTGAATTTATGTTGCCAAATGGCACAAGTATTAATGTCACCGAAGATCTATATGCTCCTAGGGCTGGAAGGACCCTATTGAGTTTTAAAGATATAAGAGTCAATGGTTTTCATGTGGAAACACATTGTGAGAATGGACAATAGTTCCTTTGCATCACCTCTAATAACTACGGACATAAACGAGTATTAGAGAAACTTATGTGTCGCTCTAGTGGGTTGTATGCAACCACTATTCGAATTATTGAATCCAACCATGTCATGAGAGATGACTTATGGGATTCTGACATATATAGGTTTTGGCATAACCGTTTGGGACACCCAGGTCGTGATATGATGATCCATATATTAAAAACTTCACACGGACATCCATTTTTCAAAACGAAAAGAAGTCATAACTAAAATTCAATCCAAGGTAGGGCTGGCGCCCCTACCCCTGCGGCTCAAAAGTGGTATTGACGCCACCAATACCTCCTTGGTTCCTTTTTCTACTTCTAAAGTCAATTGTGACTTCGTGGCTCAACCGGATACTTCCCTGGTTGCTTTTAAAGGCCATCTTTTGTTTTGCAAAGCTTGCTCTTTAGCAAAATTAGGATCGAGACCATCCTATGCAAAGGACACTAAAGAAAATGTTCCATTCTTACAAAGAATCCAAGGTGATATTTGTGGACCTATTCAACCAACTTGCGGACCATTTAGATATTTTATGGTGTTGGTTGATGCATCGACACGATGGTTATATGTCATGCTATTGTCCACATGAAACGCTGCATTTGCTAAACTCCTAGCACAAATCATTAAATTAAGGGCTCACCACCCTGATCATCTCATTAAGTCAATTCGTCCTGACAATGCTAGAGAGTTTACATCAAAAACGTTTGATGACTATTGTATGTCCATTGGGATTGAGGTTGAACACCATGTTCCTCATGTTCACCCCAAAATGGTCTCGCAGAAGCTGCCATTAAAAGACTTCAAATGGTCGCTAGAGCATTGATTATGCGCACCAATCTCCCAGTTTCTGCTTGGGGCTATGTTCATTCGTCTGAGGCCTAATGCCACTCAACCATTTTCTGCGTCCCAAATGGTTACTGGATATGATCCTAATGTCTCACACTTACGCATATTTTGGTGTACAGTTTATGTGCCAATTGCGCCGCCACAGCGTACCAAAATGAGTCATCAAAGACGATTAGGCATTTATGTTGGATATGACTCTCCAACCATTATCTGCTACTTAGAACCCTTGACAGACGATCTATTTACCGCTAGATTTGCGGATTGTCACTTTGATGAGACAGTCTTCCCGTCGTTAGGGGGAGATAGGTACAATAATGTTCAACAGGAATGACAGGAATTGTCGTGGTCTGTCCCCACTTTGTCTTATCTTGATTCCCGAACCGCACAGTCCGAAATTGAAGTGCGGAGAATTCTCGATCTTCATAACGTAGCAGACCCTATGCTTGATGCGTTTTCTGATATCGTTAAAGTGGCAAGATCACATATACCTGCTGCAAACGTGCCTGCAAGGATTGATGTCCCTAAAAATCATAGACATGGCGCCACCCCTAGGGGTATTGGGCATGGTGCCTCCACCACTAATGGTGATGGCAATGTAGCTCAGGCCGGGCTCCCAGCAAGGAAACGTGGGAGGCCCAAAGGTTCGATGGATTCTCGCCCGAGAAAGAAAGCGAGTTTGGCACAGAAAGATTCATTAATCATCGACATAAATAACCCGTCTCATGAAGATATTCCGGATTATGCTTATGTCCAAGAGACATCATTGGGGGACTCTCCAATGTTAGAACCAATTCCAGATAATAGGGAGATCTCCATGAATTACACTTAGGGCTGGCAAATCTCCCGAACCAAACCGTACCAACGTCATCCGAGCCGAGCCAAGTGAATTGGTAGCCGAAAACTTGGTAACCAAAGTCTTGATACGGTACAACCGTACCGACTCCACATACACGGTACGGTAATGGTTTCAATTTTCACATATACATGGTATACCGTACCGTACCGAATACATGTATCATACTCATATTTTTTTAATTTTTTATTCTTCGGTCTTCTTCTTTTGGACTCTTCTTCTCTCTTCTCTTTCTTCTTTCTTCTTTCTTCTTTTTCTTTCTTTCCCCGTCTCTTCTGTCTCTCTTCTTATCTTCTTCTTTTTAGTTTTTTATTCTTCTCTCTTCTTTTTGGACGACTCTTCTCTCTTCTCTCTTCTCTCTTCTCTCTTCTCTTTCTTCTTTCTTCTTTCTTCTTTCTTCTTTCTTCTTTCTTCTTTCTTCTTTCTTCTTTCTTCTTTTTCTTTCTTTTCCCGTCTCTTTTGTCTCTTCTTCTTCTTCTTTGCCATCCCTTCTGATTCTTATCTTTTTCTTCTTGACAAATAGCAACTTGTAAAGTGCTTCTTTCACCTCAGTCTCTCTCTCGAATCCAAGCTCATCAGCCCTCAAACTTTGTTGATGTCACTCCCGCTGTCGTCTGACTGGCTCTGGCCGTGGCGACAATGGTAGATGGGAGGAGGAAGGAGAGTTTAGGGGCGCTGAGGGGTGGGGTTTCGGATCTTGCAGACCTAGAGGGGTTGGGATTTGGAACTTGGTTGCTGGTTTGGGGTCAGAGGAGATTGAAACGGATCTCGACCTTCAGTTTGGGGGAGTCGGGGCGATCTGGGCGGTGGTGGAGGGATGGCAGTGGAGTCGGCGCAATCTGGGTGGTGGTGGAGGGATGGCAGTGGTGGTGGTGGTGTCGGGTTGAGGTTGACTCTACAAGATCTGGGCTTGCCTTGCCTAGCAGGCTCAATTCTTGGGCGCTGGCCAGATCGTGGCCCAATCTTAAACTCAGTTGGAGGCCCAACCAACCGATACCGAGAAGTTGGTAACCGAAGTCTTGGTACCGGTAATGGTACTTCATTTTGTGTACCAATAAGCTCTGGTACGATAGGTGGTTTTAGACTTGAAGGCCCGATACCGTACCGAACCCAGCCCTATTTACACTAGTGTACATGAGACGTTGAATCGAGATTCTATTATTCTTGATGGTGTGTTTGCATATTGTATTGCTCAAGGAATTATAGAACAGGATGATATTGAACCTCGCTCCGTAGAAGAATGTCAACGAAGAGCAGACTGGCCTAAATGGAAAGATGCGATCCAGGTTGAATTGGATTCACTAACAAAGAGACATGTATTTGGGCCTATAACGCTGACAACCCCAAGTATAAAGCTTGTTGACCATAAATGGGTCTTTGTTAGAAAGCGTAATGAGAAAAATGAGGTTGTTGGATACAAAGTCGGCCTTGTGGCGCAAGGTTTCTCACAACACTCTGGAATCGACTACGATGAGACATATTCTCCTGTAATAGACGTTATAATGTTCCATTACCTTGTCAGTTTGGCAGTCAGCATGTACTAAAAAATTATTAAGGCGCTTTAATGAAGATAAAGCAAAACCTGTGAGTACTCCCATGATCGGTCGTAGTCTTCAGCCTGAAAAAGATCAGTTTCATCCAAGGGATAAGGACGAAGACTTATTAGAAGCTGAAGTGCCCTATCTAAGTGCAATAGGCTCATTATTGTACTTAACTCAATGCACAAGACCGGACATCTCATTTGCAGTGAACTTGTTAGCTTGACACAGTTCTGCTCCAACACGTCGCCATTGGATTGGCATAAAGACAATTTTTCGATACTTGAGAGGTACGATTGATATGGGCCTGTTCTATCCCTACAAAGAGAAAAGAAATAACGGAAGTGTGGGATCAGACTCCACAAGGAAAAATGCCACCTTCCGTGCTCCTCCTCCCTTCCATCAAAATGACAACGATGTCTTGATGGATTTTGCTGATGCAGGTATCTCTCTGACCCTCACAAAGGTCGCTCCCAAACGGGTTATATATTTACCATGGGAAGCACTGCAATATCTTGGAGGTCTACAAAGAAGACCCTTGTTGCTACTTCCTCAAATCATACAGAGATTATTGCTCTACATGAAGCCGTGCAAGAATGCATATGGCTAAGGTCTGTAGTTAGACACATTCGAGGAACTTGTGGTTTGAAGTCTACCACAGATGAACGTACATGCATTTATGAAGAAAATGCAGCTTGTATTGAGCAAATGAAATTAGGTTTCATCAAGGGCGACAACACCAAGCATATATCGCCTAAGTTCTTTTACAATCAGTAACAACAAACACTTCTAAATATTGAAGTGAATCAAATCCGTTCAGAGGATAATGTAGCGGACTTGTTTACCAAGTCGTTACCTAAATCCACCTTCGAGAAACATATGAAGAGCATCAGATTAAGAAAGTTATCTGAACTCCCATAATTGTAGAAATCTGGGGGAGACCTTGACATCAGGGGGGCTATGATGTCTACATGTTCGATCTCAAAGAGTGAAGGACGTGTTGTGCTTTTTTTGCCCTTCGACTAGGGTTATTTTTGTCCCACAGGGTTTTTGTTACCTGGCAAAGTTTTTAGTGAGGTAACGATCAAAACGTCATCACCAAGTTTGAGCGGCACAAGGGGAGTGTGGAAGGATGTCGCTACTCCACATTCACACGTGTTGTGCTCTTTTTTCTCTTTCGACCAAGGTTGTTTTTTCCCACAAGGTTTTTATTACTTGTCAAGGTTTTTGACAAGGCAACTTAGAAGCGCATAGCAAAGGCAACACTATTGACATGAAATATCCAAGGGGGAGTGTTGTGAATGATAATGACTATTCATGCAATATGTATTGCTTAATGTATGCGATTGACAGACTCGTAATGTATGCGATTGACATACTTGTAATGTGCGATTGATTGGTATAGTTATTATGTATTACCTTTTGTATACATGATGTAACCCTATATAAACCTCATGGTGAGATGAATACAATACATTTTTATCCAATTCTCTACAACAGTTTGGAAGAAAAAGAAAAAAATTTCGGATTTTGTATTGCAGACATAATAGTCATTCTCGATCTTTATTTAAACCTAGCTAGAAATGCATTATTTTATATATATATATATATATATTTTTTTTTTTTCAATCTGTACCTCCCAAGTTTTTGGCCAAACTATACGTGTATATCATTATATGTGATAACTCTAGATCAGTGCTTTCAGATTGTAACAAATTATATATATATATATATATATATATATAAGTAAACCCCAAAAAACCATTATGTAACTGTATCAATAAAAGAGAATACTATTGTTTGGAGAATTTATGATGCATTATTCTTGTTAAACAGCGACAAGCGTGGCCTGTGGTCCACCATTGTACATATACTGTCCCAACTTAACCACCCGATAAGTGTTGGGTTTTAATCACAAAAGGTCTCGGTACAATTGGGTGAGATCCACCCACTTATAAGTTATATTTTATTTGTCACTTTTCCAATGTGGGATCTTTCCTCTCCAACAATTCTTACATCTTTGGAGGTTTTTGAATTCTGGATGAGAGAACCAGAGATGGATCCGTATCACCCTCCGGTCTCTATATCTTTGTAACTTCAATCTCGGCTACACCCCCGGTCTCTCTATCGTACCTGGAATTGCTTCTTTCTTTTTTTCCAATTTCCAATCTTCATGCAATTCACAAGTATCTCTGAGTTTATGGCCGGTCGCTTTAAACATTTTATATAGTTTTTAAGTTTGTAAACATGTTCTCCAGCTTCGAATATTCCATTAGATTTGAAATGTGTCGCATGCTTTAAGAAATTAAGTTTTAGACATATGATTGTTTTTGACTTTTTTCTTATTCTTGACCATGACCTCAACAGTCAACACAATGTTAGTTATTTAATTTAGAACACCAAACAGGCCACAATTCGCAGGCAAGATTGTGGTTGATAACTTGATATAGTAACGGACACCTAAAGTTGTAGCCGTGACTCGTGAGAAAGGTAATCCGGCCGCTTCCTCACAAGTCATAATAATAGAAAGAGAAAGCCGGTTCGGCACAGCCAACTATAGAGAGATATAGAGGTTGCAGCCCTCCCTGCCATTCTTTGTCGCCATAGGCTTGAGGTGTGCATAGTTCGTTATGAATAGCAGTATACGTTTTGCAACTATAATACTAAATTCGTGCATAGCAATTCGGTAGAAAGATGATCCAAAAGAAACGCCATTCTTTTCTCCATGAGAACCTCGCTCTTACCAGAGCTCGCTCTTACCAGAGTCCTGGAGGACTAACTTCTTAACGTCAACTGATTCGAAGACCCATCATGAACACCCTTGCAGAAAATTTGCTCTTGATGAGGTCGAAGAGCGTGGGTTAATTCTTGTATCCATTACAACCACTAATTGTTAGCGTGAGTCATGGGATTGGTATTCCATTGGAGACGCAATTGGAGAGAGACCCGCTCTGATACCATATTAAACAGGACAAGCGTGGCCCGTGGCCCACCATTATACCGATACTGTCCCAACTTAACCACCTGTTAGGTGTTGGGTTTTAATCACAAAATGCCTCAGTACAATTGGGTAAAAGCCACCCACTTATAAGTTATATTTTATTTGTCACTTTTCCAATTAATGTGCGATTTTTCGTCTCTAACACTAATTAGTCATATTACTTGTAGAATAAGTAATCAGATCGAGAATAGAAAGATTTAGCTCTAGTTCTTATAAGAAATATTGGGACTTGTCAGTGTTAATTCTTTGGTTCAACAACTTGTCATACGTTTGTGGAATCGAGAGAGTATGGTAAGTTCTGTTTAAATGCCTACAACATATAGGAATCACACATGTTCACAATTGCAGGCCTATTGCATTAAGGAATAAACCTTTCCTATTGAAACATGAATCGGGAAGCTTTTGAAATTGTTGGATTAGGATTAGGATTAAGGTTAGGAATACTTTATGGGAGGTTCATAGTTCGTGTTTGTGTATATATACAAGGGACTTAAGCTCTCTGCTCCATCAATTACCACAAGCAATAAGTCAGATTCACTGTCTCATAGAGTGACTGCATCCTCTAGATTGATCAGAGAAGAAGCTAGCTAAGAGTTCTAAGTTCATTGATAAATGGGTCCATCAGGCATGTGCATCTGCAGTTCGATCTCATGCTTTGTAATAACCGTAACCGCGCTGATCATCGCTTGCACTACATACTCGATTGTAAGGGCTGAACAACTCCGCACCCCACCAGGTCCCTTAAAGATACACGTAACTGATGCCTCCCTCAACTACACCACCCTTGATCTGGCCCTCAATATCACCCTTGAAAACCCCAACAAGTATTTCCACATCTATTACGACGACTCTATAGTCATCGCTGGTTACAGCAACAAAACCTCTGCTATAGCGAGTGTCGCCGACTTTCACCAACTCGAAAATAATACGACTCTTCTGACGCCGTCGTTGAAAATGCATCGGGGTGATAGTACTGACGATGCAACTGGGTCGGGAAAAGGGAATTACTACGACATTGTCGTCAAGCTCTATCTTCCAAAGTGGTACAAGTCCATCTCCAAGAAGAGGGACAATTGGCAAAGCAGTATACATATGTACACATGTGAATTGAAGGTTCCTTTGAACAATGGATCAAAATCTGTTGATGCTTTCAATACTACCGAGTGCGCGCCAAGAACCGTTGATTTTGGTTTTCGCTATAGCTGGCGTAAGTTAGTGTAGGTGCTTAAATGACCTGGTGATATAATGGATCGAGCATTAAATTCATATTCAGGGTGGCAAGAAGTGCTCAATCCTTTTTTGTTTTTTTTTTTTTTTTCATCGATAGACATCGCAGATGAAGCTTTAGTTAATTTTGTTTGGAAGAAAGAAAAGTCCGGATTATGTATTGCAGAGATAATAGTCATGCTGGATCTTTATATGAACCCAGCTAGGTAGCTAAAATTGCTTTATTTGTTTTTTTTTTTATCAATCTTCGTCAACTATATAGGCATCTTCCAAGTTTATGGCCGAACTGTTTATATCATTATATATGATAACTCTAGTCAGTGCTTATCTGAATTATTTATGTTATTTGATTTTAGGGGTAGAATGGATTACTAAAGCAATTTGACAGTAATTAATAAGAAAATATGTGCGGACTGTATGTAATTTTTTTATAACAAAATGAACTTGGAATGAAAAACCTCTAGAACAAATTATATAAGTTAAAAACCTCCAAAGATGTTCGTGGAGCTTATACATACTATGGTTTGAAGTTTGTGTTTGGCTCCAAAACCAACTGGTGTGCAAACAGTCTCTTTTGAGCGAGTGGTTGCGCAGGCGTGCCAGCACCGCGGGGTGCAGTCGTTGGGGTAGTCCCGTGACCTGACTTCTTCTTCAAGCGTTGTGGACGAGGAGAGCACCAACCTCGTCACAGGGTTCTTTTCTTGCCTTTCGGGAAAGGACTTTTTTGCCTTACTGGGTAAGGGCTTTGGTTGTGGTCTCTTGCGTTCACCGAATCGATACTCAACGTTGTAGGTTGAGCAGAGCAATCACTGGGAAGTTGAGAGAAGCACGGGTTTGCTAAAGCGTGACTTTAGCTTCGCTGGGTTGCGAGGGCGTTACCCTTGCTTCGCTGGAAGTAACAGTGGCGGTTGTGCTAGCAGTCGGCTCCTGGGGAGACTGGGACTGGAAGTACGGTCGCCGGGTTGATCTGGTGAGGCTGACAGTCGGCTCGCGAGGAGACTAGGACTGGCTGGCGGTCACCGGGTTTCAACAAGGTTGAGAGTTTGCTCCGGGGAGGCTTTGTAATCGCTGGGATTGATTGATTCGAGAGAGGTCCTTTTCTGTATCGTCTTTAGCCTCTATATATAGGCTGCTGCAGATTCTCTTTCCAAATATGAATGAAATACTATATTTTAGGCCACAGTTATTGGCCTTGAATCAAATCAAAACTCTTAATAGTTTTGATATTATCGTAGGCGATAATTAGAGCAACTCCAACAGCTTCTCCATATTTTGATTTTTCTCTACTTTAGGGAAAAATTAGCCTATTTTGCTCCAACAGATTCCCTATAATTATCTCTATTTTAGAGAAAGTGAGGAAAGAGAAAACCAAATTCCCTATATTTACAGCAAACTCTAAAATTTAAGGAAGAATATAGAGATTTTAGAGATTGCTGTAAAATAGAGAATCTGTTGGAGTTGGAGAAGAAAAAGATGCTAAAGCTTTGACTTTTGCTTCCTTATTATACAGAAATTATAGGGAAGCTGTTGGAGTTGCTCTTAATAATTATCTGCCTCTATCGCCGCTAGAATGTAGGCAAGGATTAATTGCCTCTTGAACCAACATCTTGGATGCGATCTTCTTCCAGACAACGTAATTGCCTCAAAGATTGACTCTTGGATATGCACGTTATATGGTACTGAAGGAATAAGGAATGACATAATTAAAGATAATTATATCCTTCCATCTGCTCCACCTTCATGAAACCTTAATCGCATAGCAGACCTGCTCGCTTGCATATGATTGGTAGCAAATGATGGTGGCCCACTATATATATAGTCCTTAATTGTCTCACCATGCATGATATATACATCCCCAAATCAATAGGAGTCCACTCTTGCACGTCTCCCTTAATTGCATGGGAATCTTGGCTTCTTCCTCAATTGGCCCACCGTTGGACCTAACATGCAAGGGCAACTATACATACATATAATAAGATTATATATATACCTTCCTTGATTGCATGTTCCTATATGTGCCATTGCACATTAATTGCATGGGCTACATAAGCCACCATTAATTACCAAATATATGATAATTAATAGTAAATCAAGAAATATCATGATTCGCCTCAAGATTGCTTAGCCTCCAAGTAGGCTTTTTGTATACTTTAAATAATATATTCCGAACTTATAGGAAATAAATAGGTTGGGCCACGGAAATTGGCCCGGTTTTCTTCGAGTCTCCCTTGTCGGGAAAAATATTTATTTTGGGTTCAAACAGTTTGAACCAAGCTATTTTTTGTGGTATTGATATGTTGGAAATTGAATCTAACTGGACTCTTTTGGTCAAACTTGTTCTTGGCGGTGATACTAATTTGCACCTTTTGGGGCTCTCTACTTTCTTGTTGGAGAACCTTACTTGGAAGATTTAATTATTATATATGTTTCTTTTAAGCGCGTGCTCGCACACACACACACACATACAGAGATTGCCATATGGTGGTTGACTTCTTAACCAAAAACAGTATCAATCACTCTATGGAGTGATTGAATTTGTTGTTTGCAGCCTTACTTGGAAGATTTGAATTCTGTTAGTAGATTTTGGAAGATTTTTTAATGGTTCTGGTGCCTGTTAGATAGTACCCCGGAACAACCCCATTTTATGGAACTGTATCAATAAAAAAGAATACTACGGTTTGGAGAATGTATGATGCATTATTCTTACACTTTTGGAGTTTTTTTTTTTTTTGGGTGAACAAGGGGGCTTAAATTGACTTGTAATGAGTTTACAGTACTTAGGCCATGTTTGGGATTGCTTTGCTTTAAAAAAAAAGAAAAGCAGCTTCTATTCAAAATTTTAGATTTTATTGTGTTTGGTAAATAAATAAAAAACAGCTTTAATTGAAAGTTATACTTCACTGGCAGTAGATTTTAGAAGCAGCCAAGAGGTTGCTTTTAGAAGCTGTTGTGGATCAAAACACGCTCTGCATTTGTTTTATGTACTGACAGCACTTTTAAAAATATTATTTACCAAACACAAAACTGTTTTAATTCATAGCTGATTATTCTCACAATATAGCAGTAACTGTTTTTTTTTTAAGTCACAGCAATCCCAAACTAGTCCTTAGATAGGAGATTGGTTGTTATCCTGCCATTTTTTTCTATCTTTAAGTGTATGCAGACTCTGGCATTTTAGCTGGTCATCTAATGCAATGAACCTTTATTTTAAAAATAAAAAATTAAAAAATTTAAAAAAAAGACCTAAAAGGCCAACAAAAAGAGAGAGAAAACCAGAACCATTAAAAAATCTTCCGAAATCTACCAACAGAATTCAAATCTTCCAAGTAAGGCTGCAAAGCATGGGAATGAAGGTCAGCAAATTCAATCACTCCATAGCGTGGTTGATACTGTTTTTGGCTAAGCAGTCAACCGCCATATGGCACTCTCTGTACGTATATGCTTAAAAGAAACGTATATAATAATTAAATCTTCCAAGCAAGGTTCTGCAAGACGAAAGCAGAGAGCCCCAAAGGTGCTACTTAATATCACTGTCAAGAACAAGTTTGACCAAAAGAGCCGAGTCAAATTCAATTTCCAGCATATCAATACCACAAGAAATAGCTTGGTTCAAACTTCAAACCATGGTACATATAAGCTCCATGAACATCCTTGGAGGTTTTTAAATTCTGGATTAGAGAGTTCCGTTTATTTTTATAATATGTTTCACCGGATATTATTGAATATATGTATCACTAGCTATCTATCTTTTCAAATATATGTTTGACTTTTGTCTTACACTCACATTCTTTCAAATTGTTTACGATATTCCAAAAACTTCCTAGACCGAAAGATTGATCCATTAAGGGTTCATTGAAACTAAACTTGAAAATGAGGAAAAAATGTAGCAGCAATATATACTTTTTTCATTCACGGTTCATGAAGCTTAATTACAAAAGAAGAATTCCTACTATTCTTCAGCTCATCACACACTCTTTTTTCTGTCCAAAGCAGCCACCAAACTACACGTCCTTCTACGATCACAAACATCACCTTTTGCGATTAACCCACCCGCCAGTCCCTGTATCTTTGTGACTTCAATCTCGGCCACCACCGCGAAAGTGGCCGGTGTTCCGGCGTCGTTTTGGGGTTGCAGATGCACTTGGTGTCGATGCTTCAGGCGGTTTTGGAGAGTTGCCGCCGTTGGTTGTTTTGGGTTCTCGATTTTGAAGTAGTTTTCAGAGTGACGGTCTTGGTAGACGCCATATCGATGAAATGGATTGAGGAGATTGGTGGGTTTGTATGCACTTATGATACTTCTCGATTATTCCCATTTCTGATGGGAATTAGTAGGTTTCCCGATTGAAATAGGAAAGTCTTTTCCTTTTTTCTGAAGGGAATTAAGCTCAGTGATCACCTTCTTTCCCACTGGCTCTAGGTAAGCATTTGTTTCTATAAAGACTACCTATAGCTAAGCTAGGACTGTTCTTCCTAGTGTGAGCGGGTTGTTCTGTTTATATATAGCTAGGCCCATTCTGTTGGCCAAGTAGTTTTGAATTATTCTTCGATTAATCTCCATTTTCTCTTTTCTCAAGCATTGTCATTATCTCAGCCATGGCTAAGGACGCCGACTGTAACAATGCGAATGGCTTCCTTCTTGAACTCGAGGGCATCCTCAGCCTCCTCACGCTCATCGTTCTCTGTGTTTTTGCTGCTCTCATGATTATCCTCTTCACACGACCCTACATTGCTAATTCTGACATTACTCATGCTTCGCTTGCCGAGTTCAACTTCAGTACCCCGACCGCCACCAACAATTTCAGTGCCAATATTCTTCACTACAAGCTTAATCTCAACATCGCAGTCGGAAACCCAAACGAAAACTACGGCATCTACCACGACAAAGTTCAAATGCTGGCTTATTATAAGAAGCAGAGGTTTGGCATGGCGAATTTGAGCTCTTTTTACCAAGGGAAGAGGAACATAACTGAAATGACACTGCCGTTGAAAGGACAACAAGTGATGATTTTTGATGGGATTGAGGATCTTTGCAAGCTTAAGCATCGCGACGATGGAGCTGATTACGATATTGTTGATGAGCTCTATCGTCAAAACAAGTACCAAGCCACTGCGTCAGCTATGGCTAGGTTGATTCGGCCGAGTTGGGAAGATAAGTCCAAGATGACATGTTACTTGGTAGTTCCCTTGATCAGTGGTTACAAGAATAACAGAGGAGCTCGATCTGCCATGTGCTATGAAGATCACTTTGATGTTGAGCTATACTTCCATTTTGTTTTTCTTTGTTTACTGGAGTTCCACTTGGTTATATTGGCTGTAGTGTTGGTTTTGATTCTTTTGGGGGCTTCTGCAGAGGCCGAAGAGCAGGGTACTGCAGTACAAGTTCATATTGATAACGGTCGTACACTAATTATTGAGTTGTGAATAATATTTGATTCAGAATGGGAATGTAAATAGGTTTCCTATTGTTGGGTTGGGTATAAACTAATATCGTATAGACAAGAGTTTAATTTCTAATCAGCTAATCCATTTAAATGGTTCCTCTTCATGCCAATTCGAAGTTGGATTACATTCAACAACCAATGCTTTTCATAGATTACATATTCGGGACACGAGAGTACTGTGCATGGAACCCTCAATTCGGATAAGGAAACTCACAATTTGACCCAAAAAAATAATAATGATTTGACTTAAGAGACTACACTTAAGTGTTGATTTTGATGATTTCACTGCATACCACGCCATGACGGGAAGAACACAATGAGGAATTTTGCGCGGCCAAGGAATCGGCGAATGGAATCAAGACCAGCCAAATTATTGATGCATAAGATCATGAATAGGAGTAGCCAAAACACCGCCTGATAGAAAAATGCCCTTTTCGAGCCGGCAATGACTCATATTGAGCTTTATTGCGAGGAAAGTGCTTATGAAAAGCCTTCACTGCTCCGGCGACCCCATCCTCATTCTCCATTGCTTTGGCAATTTCAACAGCACGCTCTTTAACCTGCATGAAATTCAAATGTATTCAGAGTAGGCGTCTAAAGACAGAAAAAAAAACTAGAGTATTTGAGACTATTACTTTCTTTTGATAATTTACTAACAATAAATGATTATCTAATGTATGGGAACAGTACTTGCATTAGAAAAAGTAATTCACGTTTGCTATAACACCGGGCATTAAATGTTCACAATGGTCAGTAGTGTTTCCAAAAGATTGCAAGTTTTGAGTTTTTGCCACCACAGATGTAAGAATTTGCATGTTAAAATGATATGCAATAATGCAAATAAACATCAAATTTCAGTTTAATCAATGTGCTGCGTATGTGAAACTCACACCCGTCGGAAATGATAAAGTCTATAGGATGGATTGTAAAGAAAATGGCAAATACCTTTGGATCTAACATGAACCGTATGGCATCAACCAATTTTTCAAGTGAGAACTCATCAGCTGGGATTGGTGCAGGACCTACTCCTCTCGCATGCACCCTCTCACCCCAAAATGGCTGGTCTCCAAAGAATGGCACAATCGTAGTTGGACACTAAAAGAAGACAGAAGATGACCAAAGTAAGCCGCTGAATCATTCAAAAAATGTCAGATTGCAAAGAATGGCATAAGCAGTTACGTTACCGCAGCTTTCAAACCGGCAGCAGTTGTCCCAGCACCTCCATGATGTACCTGGAAAGAATTCCATATATCCAGTGAGAAACCTGATATTTGCTCAAGAGATGTTGAAGCAAGAACTCGGATCCTCTTGACTTTTGACTCTTTGGTGCTCATAACAGTACCTCCAACACAAACCACTTTTTATTCAACTACAATTTAGCATTTTTTGATTTGGTGTCTACCACAATAAGATTCCTTCAGATATTTCTTATTACAATTCCACTTATTGTTTTTCACCAGTAGCTGATATGGTTCACGTTTTTTTATTATTGGCACTAATATATCCAAAGCGACAAAACTATAACACTTTAGGAACAAGTATATTGCTATAAAACAAGTAGACTGCTATGGCCCACATGAATTTATTATTACTACATCAATTTATCATTACAACATGCACCTGCTGCTACATGCTTCAAATGAAATGTTCAAGACTTTTTCTATTGTCAGATTTGAATTAAAGATCATGTCACTGAAACAAATATACCACGGAGCTGTCATGAATTTAGTAAGCACGAGGGCAGCAAAATCTGAACTAAACCAAAATGAACTAATAACATAAAGAATTTACCACGGCAGAGCATCGTAGGAAGAGCCAATCATGGGGGCAATTGTCCACTAAGTACACAGAATCATTTGGTTCTACCGCTGAGAAGAGAAAAATAAATTGTTTCATGTCCAGATAAGCATGCATATACACTATGCTCGAAAGTAATCTTAAGAATCAAGACTTACAATTACCAAGGCCACCCCAGCCTTTGTTGATAATGCCTCTCTGTCCAGTAATTTCCAGAGCTTGAAGAATAATATTGGTCATCTTCTCTGGTTCTTGAAGAGGCTGATACAATGCACAATAAAAGAAAAAACATTAGCATGTAGCGAGCCAATTTACCACTCCAATGAAATGTTCAGCTTAGTAACCTTTAGTATGCAATACACAAGCATACTCATCAGACACACCTCAGTTAAATAAAATAGATATTTAAAAATTAAACAGAGGGTCAATTTGTCAGTTATTATGAATAGACCCCCAAAACCTGTCAGTAGTACAAACATGAAGGCAGTCACTCTGAAGAAGTGAGGCTTTTATGTTAATTGTTTGGTTGAGAAGGAACAAGTACTTATTTGGGGATAAGGAGGACAAAAGGTAGCCACTTGGAATATAACTGGAATTGGTGTGTGTTTGTCAGTTATTATGAATAGACCCCCAAAACCTGTAAGTAGTACAAACATGAAGGCAGTCACTCTGAAGAGGTGAGGCTTTTATGTTAATTGTTTGGTTGAGAAGGAACAAGTACTTATTTGAGGATAAGGAGGACAAAAGGTAGCTGCTTGGAATATAACTGGAATTGGTGTGCGTGTGTGTGCGCGTGCGTGTGTGTGTGAAAAAGCTGCGAGGAAACATACAAGGCTACCGAATCCAACATAGACAGGCTGTTCACCAGCTCCAAGCCACTTCACAAGTGAATCAGGAGGTTCATAATTTGAAGCAAGGTCAAGAAAACAAAACCCAACGACATCAATCTTAGGACCCCAATCTGCCAATCAAGTAAAAACTAGAAAACGTTAGAAAATCATCAGCAAGAAAGATAATGCACTCTATTTAGTATTTCTTTCATAAGCAAGAAAGATAACAACCGCTCAAGATATTAGGATAGTGATAGTGTTCATTTCACCAGAAACTACAGTCGTTTTCTATCCTGTTTCTTGCGTTGTATTTGTATGTTTAAGTCCAGTCATACTTCTATCCTCCCTGCTCCCTCTAACCGAGGGTCTTCTTAGTTGGTCAAGGTGGCATATATCTACCCTAGAAAGTCATGTATCTTCAGATTTAAAGTCTAACCAAGAATCTGAGCAATGGCAGAAGATATATTATTGCACTCTTTCTCAATATTACATCAAATTATGACTCTCTTTGATATTTTCAATATAATGACGTTAGCTTGTACATTCAGAAGCTAGAGGAGAGATCTAGTAGACACTGATTATGGAGTCTACTCATAATGGCCAAATTAGGTTACCAAAAGGAAAACAGAACATATGAACAGTCGGGCTGATCTTTAACTCATGGAATGATGAGGAACAAAACATTGACAATTCAATAGATATTAGCAATTGTTAGTCCCTCAGTATCTACTGGGCAATGCATTGAAGAAAACTGTGACGCTATATGAAAACAAAACCTCAAACTTAATCTCTGTATGCCATTTATCAGTCAACTTATTGTACCAGTAACCCCATGACCTTATATCATGTCAATTCATATAAAGTTTTCATCTGAATGAAAGAGATTTAAATATGACCTTTAGGTTTGGGAACAAGATGAGGACTCCATATATACCCATAGGGAACGTCAGGAGGAGTACTATAGTATCCACTTAAATATGTGGTACGTCTCAGCTTCAGCATTTTCTTCCTAAACTCATTTATCATGTCTCGAATTCCTAGCCAAATTAATGCATCGACTATTTGATATGATAGCTGGAAAGAAAAGAAAAAATTGTTCAACAGCAAAATAAAGAACTGGCCAACAAAGGCACCAATGCAAATCAAAATCAGTAAGATATTTAAGTTTGATATGAGACTCACTCTATATCCAATATGTTGCTTGACACGGGATAGAGGATGAGGGAATTCACTGGTAGGCCTAAGAAAGAGTAAGCATACTATCAAGAAATATAATATACAACTTTGATATGGAAGATAGGAAGCTACAAACGAACATGGAGTCATGAAAGAATCAGGAAAATGATCCTTTTTTAGGATGAGGCACTTATTTGAGTATTTAATCCTAAAACGTCCCGTTGAAAATGAGAAGGGATAAAGAATAAAATTTAAAAAATTTACCAAACTTTAGAAAAGCTATATATGTGATGAACATTCCCTATACTGGTATCCATTATGTGTTTTTGAGAAACACATAGCACCAAAACAAACAATGGACACAGAAAGTCTAAAGCAATAACAAGATAAAAATTAATTAGAAATACTTACGTCCATGGCATTGTAAAAAAGATATGAATCGGTACTTTTAGTGCCTCAGCAACATGAGAGTGCCCTGGACCACCAGTTGCAAAGGTTAAGAGTCCACAAAATAATTTCAAACCACATAAAATAAAAATAACAGATCTTTTGGTTATTATTATTTTCCAATAGAACATAAGCATGAAGCCTTTTAAAGAAGCTCAAGACATCAGCTAATTAGCCAAGCAAGGGAGTTTGGTTCCAAAGGAAAGGTCGTAACTTGAAGAGAACAAAAGCACTATAATTTCTGGCAGAGTATAGTTCATAGATATACGTACAAATTTTGATTTAAATTCCAGTTTGTTACCATCTTTTTCCCTTGATCCACTGTATATTACTCAGATCTCACACTAAGAAGGTTTTAGTTCATTTCCAGGGAACCAATATGTCAAATTGACTTGCAAAATACCAATATGTGAAGAAAAGGTCAATTATTTCAGTGGTTATAGTAACCACAAATAGCATTAGCTCTTACTTTTCTTGAAAAAACAAGAAGTAATTAAATAAATAAATAAGATGACGAAATCTAACCATATGCTGGTGGGTTGGCAATTATTGCATCTGCTTTAAACGGGACTTTGGTATCAGGATCAGGTTCCTTGCACGCAGGAAGTAAAGAAAATATTATTTCTTTCATTTGCTGTCGCTGAATAGATACTTCCGAAGGTCCCGATGGCAAGAAACCTTTGTTCTTGACCATATCTGTAAATATATAATATAAAGCTATTGTTAAAGCTTATATTTACCAAAAACAAGTGTAAGGAGCTGAACAAAGAACCTTTCAATATTGATACAGAAGGACAAGCATCAAGCCAATGCAATTTTTTAAGTACAAAAACTTTAAGCATCCAATAAAGAATGACATATTCCCAAAATCCCAGTAGATTTGTAACATTGAGTTTTATTTATCAAGAATTCGTATCATGTGGCTCACTGGAGAATTCAAAATCCCAGGAATGCCATCATTGGATATTTCATTAACAGATTCATATGTGTGAAGCTTGTCATCCTCAGCAATTTTCAGAATTATGTTAGAGACTACCAAGACAGCTCTTGGAATTTGGATAGTGAAGTAGATATCCATTTCAGAGGTGAGCATATCCATTTCAGAGGTGAGCAGGAAGGAAGGTGATTAGTAAAAAAATACTTCAACGAGAAACTTACAAAAGGTGCAAACTGAGATTCTTCTATACATATGTGGTTCAATCTCACAACCAATTCTAGCATGAACACCCCCATCGCTGACTCTATTGATTGAAACCTTTTGAGACAGTTAGGTGCACATTTGTGTGTTCTTGAAGGAACATACAGGCAAATAAGCATGAATCTTCAATTCTAACATATCCAAGTGTATTTTCCGGCACCAAAATACATCCAGAATTACTCAATAAAGCAGAACAAGAAATGCAAAAGTTAATACTTGATATGCTATGAATAAGTCTGATAGATCAAACGAGGTAGTTGGTAAATACCTTGTCCCTCATTAAAAAGAAAATAAGAATCTATCAATCACCAAAATTACCGGAAAAAAAAAAAAAAAGACTCATCATGTAAGCAGGATATCCAAAAAGAAAAAAGTTCAAAAAATATTCACTTACATTCAGCAAGAACTTTCGGATCTCCACCTAAAGGAAAGAACTCCAACCCAGCAGTAAGGACAAAATCTTTGAAATTTGCATGAGTTGCTAGCCTAACCCTATGGCCATATTCCTGCAAAGTTGAGCAACATACCATCATTTCACAGATAAGATTCTCAGATATCACGACCAAGACAGCTCTCTTTATATATTCTCATTCCTGGCCTGTGAAATTCAATTCCATATAAATAAAATTTCTCAAGTACTCACATTTATACAGTTGACATAAAGATGAATTGAAAATAACTAATAAATCATGTAATCAATTTCCAAAACAGCCTTTTTTAATAGTGAACACCCAAGTTTAACGATTCAGGGGCGTAATTATATCACCTAAGCAACAGCTAAGTACCAAAACCATCAGATGGTTTAAAAACTGCAATGCACAGGAAGAGAATGAACAAAGATAAGGAGATAAGGTAGAGAGAGAGAAAGAAAGAGAGAGATTTAGAGCAAATTAGAGAGATGAAAGACAGAGCACTCATGGTAATCAAGCATCAATCATTCAGAAAACAGTCGTCCTCCGGAATCTTTTGCGAGGTATCCTATACAATTTTTGTAATTAATTATCCAGTTATATAAATTCACTTTTTTCTACAAAGAGATAAAATTAAAAAACACATGTTGCCATATCGGTTGGATGGGCGCATGCAGTGTTCTTTAAAGAGGATCCTCCAGGATATTGAAGTTAGATTTTGCTTTCAGGATGTTCAATGTCATCCAACAGTTATTACAATAATGTACAGACACAATCCTAGCAATAATTCAGAAAAGCTACTGAACTTCAAAAACACAAACAGTAGCTAATTCCAATTGAATCTGCATGTCATTACTCAACCTAATCAAGAGTAGCCAGCACGAGACCACCAACATATTACCACGGAAGTCAACAATTCCTAAAGAAAGTAGACACAAAATCATATAAAATTTAACTGAGAAAGCCTAAATAACCTGCAATTTTTTTCCAATAGCAACAAATGGCTGAACATCTCCTCGCGTACCAACAATCAGCATTACAATTTGCAGTGGAGGTATATCAGGCACATTTTCCGATGCACCGGAACTCTCTTCATCATAAACAACTCCGGTTCCAAAATCCAGTAAATGCGGTTTAACATCTCCCGGAACGTCGAATTGCACAGTCCCGTTATCCGTAACTGTTGCCACTCGTTTTATATGCTTAAGCTGCACAAGTTCAAGAACAAAAATCCTACAAATTTCAAGCTCCTCGACCTAAAAATGCACATATTTGCAGAATGAAACAATAAACGAAGAAGAAGAAGAAGAAGAAGAAGGATTGAGTACCTTTTTTCTGAAAGGGATTTTTTCGTCGAAGAGTCTGGTTAGATATAGAGCTAATGACTGACTCTGATTCAATTTCGGGCCTGTATCAAGCTGACCGGAACTCGAACCCGATGAGGTTCCGGTATAGTTTCCGGAACCGTTTCCGGCATTCGACAATTCTCCGGAGGCTTCTACTGGCACATGCCTCTCTGTAAACCCTACGTAATCCACATTTCCTCACAGAATCAAAATACTGATTACGCTAAACATTGGAGTGAGGAATCGAAAAGGCGAGGAAACCTGAAGAGGAGCTGCTGCTGCCATTGGCGTCGCTAGCGTCGAGGTGTGCGTCGTAATAGACGGAAGTGTCGGAGCTGCCGGAATCGGCACGGCGGTGGTCGGCGGGAGGCTCGGTGGCCATGGATTTGGGAGTGGGGGGATTCCCGAGGTGAGGGATTGGATATAATGCCTGATAGGAAAGTTAGGTATCGCGATGTCCTAACTTCGTAAAAAGCGAAAAAGAGAAAAGAGAGGGAGGAGGAGGAGGAGGAGGGTCACGTGGAGCTTGCGATGTTGTAAGGACACGCTTTCCCGTAGAGAGGGCGCCAAAAAAAATGTAACCGACCCACGAGGATTTCTCGGGTCCGGTTTATAACGGATGAAACCGCCCAGCGCAGATTATTATGATTTTTCGAATTTTAAAAGGTCGTTCCATTAAAGAGTTCATTTAAACATTTACTTTTTTTTTTTTTAAAAGGATTTGATTTTATTAAATATCAAAGTCATGAAAAACAGGCCAGAGTCTAACAGAACTTACATAAGAAGAGTCGGAATTTAACCGGGTATCCTATCTAAGTCACTTCTAAACTCATTAAAGCTAAAATGGTCGCTCGCTGAAACAACAAGTCAACAAAATAAGTAAGAAATAATCTCACTTCCTAAGGCAAAATCAATTCATCTGGTCTAAACTGCCAGCACTCAATTGTGGTACACATATCAACTAGAAACATCTTAGAAAGTATATAGAAATCACTCCCACTTGAGAAGTCTTGATGTTAAGAGTGTCTTGAAATTTTATACCTTAAGCAAGCACTTGCTCTTTCCCCTTAGGGTTAGAGTTAGTGCTTGTTTCAGGTTCATCAGCAGCTAACAACCTCGGCATCAGGTTGGTCTTTTTGCTCTTTATCTTTTCTTGTTCTCCATCCTTTTTTCTTCCTTTTCCTGCTGTTCCATATGGCAGCTTGTTCACACTTCCAACAGGACGTCCTCTCTTTCTCTTAGGTTGATCATTATTGTTCGGAGGTCCCTCCAACAATTCCATAGTCACTGCATCCAAATTTTTTTTTCCAATAGCAAGACTTAAACGCAATTTTTTTTGGAGAGATAGTTACCTCATCATGTTCCCTACTACGGCGTTGTCCTGTGATTGGATCTTCATTGAGTCTTGGTTCACTCAATTCTCTAATCTGCACTTGTCTTCGATGTCGATGCATGGCTAGCACAGATTGAGGTAGGATAGCTTCGGGTATACTATTAGGGATTTGAGCCTTGAAAATCAGAGTTTGGTTGTTTACCGTTACCTTATTGACATTAGGGTTTTCCAGTCCCCGTAATACGGCTAAAGCCGTGGGTTGCTCCACCGTGCCAACAGGTATGTCACGGTCTTCTTCCAGATCCGGCCCTAAACAAGGGAGGCCAACATGGTTAACTAGGCCGCAGGTGCCACACCTGCCAAACAATTTGTCATATCGAAAACTGCACCATGACTGGACTTCATCTTCCGCCCTGAAACGTCGACGAAACAGGAGAGGTTTGACATAATCGATCTCGACCCTAATGCGCAAAACTCGCGTCCGAAAGGCAGGGCGATCAACTTCCATGAACTCGCCTAGGGTACTCCCAATCAGTCGCATAATCCGTTCGGATCTGAAGGCCGGTGGCACTCCTTGCAGTGTCATCCAATATCATGATTTATTCAATGGGATCTCCCTTGCCGGACTGACACCGTCATACGGTGCTAAGGCTATAAGAGCCCGGTTATATCTCTATGGTCCTCCTTTCCAAACCCTATTCACATCCAAAGGGTCTGTAAAAGTGAACAAGACCCTATCATCTTCTCCGAGTTCTTCAACATTCAATCTGCCATTGATTCTCCATGCAGATCGAAACAGGCCAAGGAAAGAGCGACGAGAATATTCTCGTGCCGTGAGTAGCTTTCTTACCATGAATGCTTCAGGTTGTCTCAATCCTTTTGATGGACGCAAATCCACCGGTTGCTTGCCATCAGCCAGCGCTAGGGAGGAGGCCAAGCGGACTGCCATTGCATCAATTGCCATTGACGTGAGAGAGAGGCTACGCAGTCAAGAAACCCTAACCCTAGTTTAAGGAGGGGGAGAGAGACGGCTGCGGCTGGATGATTTGTTGGCAACTTGGTATCTTTAAACATTTACTATATTAATTTGTATATCGAACTAATCTACTTAATATATTTCAATATATCATAAAAACCTAATTCTATATTTAAAAGATGGAAAGTGATTTTTCATGAGTTAGAAATGCTATTAGGAGTGAAAATAATAGTTATAAAAATACTATAAGAATGTTAGACATGAAAAGTAGAAAACTAGAATGACCAATAAGATAGACTTAAAGAGATTATTTTTACACTAATGCTACAATTTATAGAACTTGTTCTTTCTGTCAATTTCATGAAGAAAGCATTGATCAATTTCATGAAGAAACTGCCGGCCCTCTTTGACGACGGATACCAGACCGCCGGAGCTCCATAGCACCAGCTCATCTCTTGCGGCGACGACCCATATTTGAAACCCGACGAGATTTCTTCGATCTGGTGCGAGAGCGTGAGGGACAGCGAGGCTTGAGTCATGGAGGAGAGAGAGAGAGAGAGAGAGATGAGAGTGGCATAAATGTAGTTGTTTAATTAGGCTGAGGGTATATTTGTCATTGTACGTACTCTAAATCGGGTTAGTGGAAATAGAATTATGTTGTTGGGGTAAGTGGGATAATTTTAACCATTTTTGGTGTTTTGGGTCAAGGACCCTATATATTTTTATCATAAGCAAAATTAATTTCCATTCAAATAGAAGAGTTACAATACAATATCAGTTACAAGAGTTACAATACAATATCAAAGTCATATTATACATACTTGTAACTTAAAGTCAAATAAGCATTCCTAACATACCTTCATAAATTTAATGGGACAAGAAAAAACATAATTTTTACCTATTTAATACGGCATCATACATAAAATATAGACATCAACACAAAAAAAAAAGCTATTTTTCTCTCCGTGAGAAACCCTAACCCTAGCGCTGCTTTCTTTTAGTCGCGCGACTCTACTCGACGTCCTCTTCGACGTCTTCTGCTCTTAGCTTTCTTTCATGGCCACCATTGAGGACATGACGGCGAGCTTTGCTTCCTCTCTTGCACTGGCAAGGGACGATGTGGTGGACTGTTAGCCAAATAGCCACCCTCAAGTATAAGGGGTACAAGTAATAGTATAGGGATTTAAGAAAGGTCGTCGAACCCACGAGGATTTGATTCATTTCATTAACTAGGGTGTCAACCTAAGGAGAGCTAGAATATGCAAATGTACAATCACAAACCTAAATTCACAAGGAAATCTACGCTCATGGTGAGTATGTGCATTGTGGTGATAGTGAAATTGTTTGTTGGATAGAGTAGTGAACCAAATTAAATTAAATGCTCAAATGTAAACTAAATTACTCTAAACTAAACTAGTAATATAATGGATGAAGTTAGGGGTTGAATTGTCTACCACTAACCTCCCTTGCAAGAATTGTAGTTCAAATACAAGTGATGCTATTCTAATTTCTTAACTACCCTCTTTGCATCCGGATAAGACTACAAAGGCTTAAACTCCTTTTATTTTATCAATTTCCACCGGATAAGTGCGAAACTAACTACCCAAGAACAAGTTATATTATCGGATAAGTATCAATTCCTTGCTCCTAGATGCATAAAGATTTGAGTTTAGATAATCAAGTAAGCAAACCAATCCTAGATCTAGGTGATTTTAACTCACTACCCTCACATGCACATAGAGGATGCTATCATGCTATTAATGTTCAAGGTTAACTACTCCCTAAACATTTTTTCATGAGATGACAAACACAACACATTCAAAATAGTTAAGTTTGAATGAATGCATTTACTTCTTGAATTAGCATATGAAGATGAAAATCATAAATAACAACAAATGTCAATTAAAACATCAATTCATACAAGTTTGGCTACGGCTTTCAACCCTAGCCCCAACAAAGTAACTACTCACTCATAATCATACAAATTGACATCAAATCTATAAATTAAATCAAGGTAAATTAAAGAGTTAAGGGAAGAAAGAACTAGTTGAAGCTTGACAAATCAATGGGTAGCTTCTCCTTCATTTTTCTCTTTCAATGCTCCTTGAATCCTCCTTGATGGTGGAATTGATGGATAATAAACTTCTTGAAGGTGATGATGAATGAAATGGTGATGAAGATATGATGCTCCTTTGGCTAACTTTGAGTGGTGGTGATGAAGTTTATGGTGGTGGAAGATGGTAGTTGTACGGTGGTGATGATGTAGTAGATTGGGTATTGTGGGTTTGGATTTTGGGAGGTGGAGATGGAGGTTTTGTGAAGGAGATGAAGAGAGAAATCAGATGTAATGGGATGAAGGAATTGGTCCTTGAGAGTGAGAGGAGAATGTGTTTAAATAGGGAAGAAAAAGAAAAGTGAAATGATGAGAGAAAGAAAAATAATGAAAGTGGAGTATGAGAGTGGTTTGTAAAATAAGTAAAAGATGGGGTAATGATGAAATGAAAGCAAAGCATGAAGATGCAGAAACATGGAAGTGATGATGATCTATTAAAGAGAATGGAGTAGAAAAATATATCAAAGGAAAAAGAGAAAAGCATCTAGCTTTCTTCATGTGGGTAGGAAACATGAACATGTGAATATTGAGCTGGTTTTAGGTCAGTTTCTGCCCCTTTATTCATTCAATTATTTCTCCACCAAAAGTTCAAATTTTGCTCTTGACTTCTTCATAAATAATGTTCCTTTATGAGTGTAGATCATCCTACTAGAATTTCAGAGATTTTGGAATAGTGGTTGGGCCGGAAATGCTACTGGACTCCTTACAGATCCAGTTTTCCAGTTTTGCTTCTGCAGAAAATTGGACTGATTGTTTGAAGGCCTTCCACTTCTATTTGGCTCTTTCACTCTTCATAAGAAATGTTTCTTAGGATGTCTAGAATTTATTTGCAGAGTTTAAGCTCATTTGGAGTTCATTTGTTCAGGCGGCCGCTTCTTCTTCCTTGTCTAGCTCACTTTCTCCAAGCCTGAGTAAGAAAATGTTCTATGGTTGACTTTTTAGTGCATTTCCATTATTCTCCATCATTTCCTAGCATGATAAGGAAAACATAATAAATATATATAAATAAACACAAAGGTTAACCAAAAGTACAAGATTAGGGAAATAATGAAATTGGATTAGTCAACATTAAATTTGGACTTTAGAACAAGTAATTTCCATGTTTTATGGCACAAATATGTATATGAATTATGATCCAACATGGACATGGCCAAATTGGTCGCAGGGCCAGTGCAGCGTACCTTTCCAGCATTTCTGCTAGGACGCTTTCTGACCACAAAGACGGTGGCTCTCAAGGACGTGCACTGCCACTTTCGGCGTGTGTGGATGCTGGAAAAGGGATTCCAGATTCAGGAAAAACCAAATGACCGCTTCCTTTTGTCTTTTGACGGGGATTGCAGAAAGGTCTTGAAGGGAGGAGGAGCCTAGAACCTTAATCGGGCTACTTTGATCTTGCAAGATTATGATGGCACCACCTCAATCAACAAAGTGGATCTGTCGTCGATCATATATTGGGTATGTATTACCAACATTCCACCTTTGTTTGAGACTAAGGAGAATATTATGGAAATAGCATCTATGGCTGGGAAATATCTTGATATGGATGAGAAGCTCTTTAAGTATGAAAGGGAGATTCGGGTTCGGGTTTCGCATGAGATCTCTAAGCCTTTTGTTTCGAAAAAAAACAATGAGGTTGGGTCCAGGTATCGAGGAGGATATCCATTTTTTCTTTGAGAATTTGATTGGCAGGTGCCGAAATTGTGCTCTTATTTTTCATAAAGATGGGATGTGTACTGTTACTGCACCATTAACAACTCAGGCAACTAGGACTGGTCTTGTGCTCCAGTTCGCTGAAAGTAGGTTTCAATTGGGCGGGACAACTTTTCAGTTTCAGTCATCTATTCCATCTCTTGTGGCACGGTCGCTGTTTACAGACGTGCAGTTTGGCAGGCCTAGGAAGGACAAGAGGTCTGTGGTCATCAGGGATGCCGGTTCTAGGGCTTCCGTGAGTACATATGATACCTTGGCAGTGGTATCAGTGGATGCTTCCGTGCAAAAGAAGAGGGATAGACCAGTATCTCCGAATGTGTCCCCAAAGAAGATGAAGCATGGTCTGGAGGCAGTACTGGAAGGTAGGCAAGCTTGTTTTTTGCCTCCTAAGAAAGTGAAATTACCGGAATTCTCCACCCGTATTTCTGCTAAGTCTTTTGGTCTTATGGAAACTCCGGATGGTTTGATGGTATCCCAAACTGGGGCAGATAAGGAACATGTGGAGACTAAAAAGAAACGGGGCTGGCCTCTTGGAGCCAAGAACAAGAATCCACCAAAAAATAAGACGTCTGATGCTGTTCTGGAACCATTAAGGTTGACCTGTCCTACTTGTTCGCCTTGCCCTATTTCTAAGGGTAAGGGGAAAGTTTAATTTTCAGTTTATTTCTGTTATAGCTTACAAACTATGGGTTCTTTTTACACCTAGTTAATGAATCTCCTGGAGTACCACAATTGAGTGCATTGACGAAAGGAGATTCACAGTAGTTTTCTCTGTGTTGATGGAATTTTATAGTTGATAGACTTCTAAATAAGTGAGCTTCATTGTACTAGTGGATGGTACCCGTATTCCCTTAACCGCTTGACCACTGATTTAGGGTACAAGCATATAGAGCTTATTTGTATGTGCCGTTCTGGCCTTAGGATTAAATAAAATCTTTATTACTTTGTCAAAACAAAAAAATATATAGACATCAACACTAAAAAGGACCACATAATGGTTAAAATTAATGCTAGCATACCCGTCGAGTCATAGCTTGAAGTCTTGAACTAACGAAGAAAACAGATTTACACCAATTATCTTCACCTCTCGATCAATGAATACACATTAGTTCGTTATTGCAATAATCACGTGAGAACACAAAACGCGCACAGAAGGGCAACTCTTATTCGATCATATTGTTTTACAAGTAATAACCCGCTAAAAAAAAAAAAAACCGCTAAAAGATATTAACAAGAATTTCAAATTTTTACAAAAAGAATAACTCAAGATTAACCCGCTAAACCCCTTAAAAAAATCAATAAAACAAAGGGTAAAATTTTCAAAACCCGCAGAAGCGAGAGTGGTTTGTAACACGCCACGTGTCCTAACCGTGCACTCAACACCCATAGCCAAATACCTCATATCTTCTCGTACTCTTCTGCCTTGTTCGCCTCACAGTCAGACCTTCACTTCCGTCGCAATGGCGGCCGAATCCATAGCAATGCTACCTTACACCATCTCCTCCTCAGACCACCACCGCCTCCTGCCACGTGTCCTCTCCGTCTCCCACTCCCACTGCTCCGCCGCTCTCTCCCGAAACTGCTTGTCGTCGTCGGCGCAATCTTCGCTGCTTTTCTCGAACCACTCGCTGCGCAAGTGCTTGCCGCCGCCGCTAAAAGCACTTGTGACCGCCGACACTCAAATCGCCAATACGACGCCGCTTGGTGTTGACGATAGGGTCGGAGTTTTGTTGCTCAACCTCGGCGGACCTGAGACTCTCGACGACGTCCAGCCTTTCTTGTTTAACCTCTTCGCAGATCCGGTAAATTCCTCCAGCTCAGTTCGTGAATTTCAATTTCAAAAGTCACTCAAGCATAGTAGAAACTAGAAAATTTACTGAATGAAACCTAAGTTTGGTTAATAACTGTGTTCTTTGAGTAAATTTCATGAAGTTAGAGACTATGAGCTGTGTGTGAATTATTGTTTTGGCATTGTGATTTTGAGTGGAGGTAAAAAAAATTTGGGCAGGATATCATTAGACTGCCAAGGCTGTTCCGGTTTCTTCAGAAGCCATTGGCGCAGTTTATATCTGTTCTGAGGGCACCGAAGAGCAAAGAAGGCTATGCCGCAATTGGCGGTGGCTCTCCTCTCCGAACGATAACTGATGCACAGGCATGACCTTTACTTGTCTACTCACATTGACTCAAAATGCTCTTATGATTGTGGAGTGAGTTAAGCTTATTGGAAATGGTTTGTTTGTTCAGGCGGAAGAGTTGAGGAAGTCTCTTTGGGAGAAGGATGTCCCGGCCAAAGTGTATGTTGGTATGCGTTATTGGCATCCATTTACTGAAGAAGCTATAGAACAGGTAATTTGATCAGTTCTATTTATGGATTCATAGTATCTTCTACTGTCTCTTGTTCTTAAATTTATACATGTATTGCATTCCTTGTTCTTAGTTTGGAGCATTAGAAAAAGCAGATGTCAGTTAGCCATATACCGTAGGTATTATTTAGTCGGATCACTCCACCTGAATATACTTACTTGTAAATTGCTCTTCTTTTCTTTATGTACAATGATAGTTTTGTTCCCCAGTTAACCTGCAAAGTTGTTGTAGGTGTTTTATTTCGGTTCTGCTCTGTCAATTCTTATGCTTTTTTTTTTTTTTTTGAGCAAAAGGTTATGGATTGGGCTTTTGATTCTAAAATAATTTTGTAGATAAAAAGAGATGGAATCACAAAGCTTGTTGTCCTTCCGCTTTATCCACAATTTTCAATATCGACTAGCGGTTCAAGCCTTCGTCTGTTGGAGAGTATATTCCGGTGATGCCTAAGCATATATTACCATATCATTGTGCAGAATTGTAATCTGGAATCTGACCACTATTTCATTGGTAAATCATCAGGGAGGACGAGTATCTAGTCAACATGCAGCACACAGTAATACCATCCTGGTACCAGCGTGAAGGATACATAACTGCAATGGCAAATTTGATTGAAAAGGAGCTAAAACGTTTTGACTTGCCTGACAAGGTATGGTGATCATTTTTCTTTTTAGCAATGAATGTCTACAAGATGCTTTGTCGATGCCCTGATTAGCGAGATATTCCTGTCACAAGACCTATTTTGGACTTGAGTTGTAATACATGTGCACTTCTTATTCACATGAGTGATTGAAGATTGAAAGAAGACTTATATAGTTATATTACTGTATGTAAGTGAGTTGCTTATCCTGCATATTTTGAATAAAGCCTCACGAAAGCAAAATTACATCGGACCTGGTTACTTTGATCTCTACTTCAGTGAGGGATATTGGGAATTCTGTTATTATTTTGAATTTACTCCTTTTTGAAACAGACTGCCACAACATCTAAAGGAAGTTTTCCTTGACTTCTATTCTATTATGAACTCACCTTTGGACATGGTCTAGCTGTCAGGTTTTCCTGCACTAAGTCTTAGTGTTGCGAGAGTCGATGTTTTGGTTAATACACGCATGATACAATATTCAATTCTTTTCTGTTCTCCTGTAGCTTTTCTCTTACTGACACCTAAGTTTCAAAGGCTAAAATTACTTGATTGTATCCTCCTGGTGTATATGTATGCCAGCTTAATTCAGAATGTGCATTATAGGTAATGATATTCTTCAGCGCCCATGGAGTGCCACTTGCATATGTGGAAGAGGCTGGTGATCCGTACAAGGCAGAAATGGAGGAATGTATAGATTTGATTATGGAAGAATTAGAAAAGAGAAATATAACTAATGCATACACCCTTGCCTATCAGGTACGTTTGTTTTTCAGTTCAACTTCATTCTCATTTTAGTATCTTCTGATTTAAAACTATCAAGAAGTAGGGGGTACTTTACCAATGTGGATAATAGAGTACAATCATGGTTTTTAAGGGAAAACTTTAGTTCAAGCCTCTATACAGAGATCTTTTCATCTTTCTAAATCCTAAATACTTCTCTGTTCAACATATTTAAATGAAGAGACATGAATGGTGTGGATGAAGCAAATCAAAACCATCATTCTATAAAAGTAGGGTCAAGCTAGAACTTGCTCAATGCAGATGAAGTGACTCCGGATGGAAAATTATGGGAGGTATAGAACCTTGTGCTTAAAGCAACGTATCACAGAGGAAATAGTTAAAAAACAGGAAAACCAAAGATTGGAAATAACATCAATAACTCCTTGGAAATATAACCACCCAAGTGGTCTGGTTTTGTCTTGTTCTGGTGAGACTCTCTAGAATAAGGATAGCTTTTTCAAAGATTATCTGCAGAAATTTGATCCGAGGTTGTGTGGGCATATTCTGTTTATTTTGTACTTCCGTGGTGAATTTTCGCAATTTGGTTGATAGTTGGTGAATGTTCTTACAGAGCAGAGTCGGACCTGTGGAATGGTTAAGACCTTATACGGATGAGACAATAATTGAGCTTGGGCAAAAGGGAGTTAAAAGCCTGTTGGCAGTCCCTATAAGGTAATTGTTGTCGGCTTCTTTTTTCCCGTTACGATAGCTGTATGTTAGTTCCATCATCTTATGAATGCTCTACTTGATCCACAGCTTTGTCAGTGAGCATATTGAAACTCTAGAAGAAATTGATGTGGAGTACAAAGAATTGGCTCTAAAATCTGGAATAGAGATTTGGGGGCGTGTTCCTGCACTTGGATGTGAGGCCACATTCATTTCAGATCTAGCAGACGCTGTGATTGAGAGCCTGCCATATGTTGGAGCTATGGCAGTCTCAAATCTTGAAGCTCGACAGGTACTTTATTGAACTCTTACTTGAAAAGTGTGTGTGTGTCAGTGTGCGTGTCGGATATTGGTGGGATGGTAGATAACATACACACACAAAAAAAAAAAAGGCTGGCTTATAACTTTTTTGTAGCAGTTTTCATATTAGTCCCTGCTGTTTTTCGTATTGTAAACTCATTTTAAATAGGCCCATAGTAGAGCTTTTTGTTCCGTTTATTAATACTGCGCTTTCCTGGGGACGGTGTTTGGGTCTTACCCTGCAGTCTTTAGTTCCACTTGGGAGTGTAGAAGAGTTGTTAGCAGCATATGATTCACAGCGGAGGGAGCTACCACCGCCTGTGACAGTTTGGGAATGGGGCTGGACCAAAAGTGCCGAGACTTGGAATGGAAGAGCAGCTATGTTGGCAGTGGTTGTTCTATTGGTCCTAGAAGTCACCACTGGGGAGGGGTTTCTGCACCAATGGGGCATATTACCCTTACATCCATGAATCCAATCTCTTTTCCAGCCTTTTTCTTCTTTTACCTTTTATTAAAAATGTATCTATTCATAATATTAAGCCCTTTTTTTAACCCCATACAATCATAGTATCATACATATGCTATGTTGCATACTGATGAAGCTTACACAAGACCAAATTTGGGTAGTCTAGGTGCAGCACCTTGTGGGGATGAAGTTGAAAATTTGTATGATGTATAACTGGTCCTGTAATTTGTATATCCTCACAACCTCACAAGATGTTGCACAGAATTTTCATGTGGTAAAGTTTTTTGCTCCAATTTGACATTGGGGATTATTGGTCTTGAAATTATAATGTTTAATAGCAAGAGAATTCCGTTTTCCACTCTTTTAGCACCACATCATTTGATCTTCGTCTTATGGCTTCAGTGAAAACCTTCATGCTTCATCCCATTCAGTTTTAGTGCTTTGTATCTGTGTTTGTTTGTGCTTCTTGCTTAGTGAACCCTAAACCAGTAGGGCAATGTGAGAAGAAACTCAAAGTTATGATCCGAGAAAGGCATATATATACTCTCTTAGTCATGTTTACTGTTCTGTGTTGATGATAGGATAACCTGGAGATTTCTACTCGGTCCGACAGTAGAAAAAATTTGAAAGAGTATTTCATGTTCCGAAGTATCATAGAATTTTGAATTTTCTAAATTTTGTGCTACATTTGTAGTCCTAAGCTTGCAGATTTCTAGTATCAGTGATAACGACGGAAACTTTTTATGGAGTCCGCCAGTAGAAAATACTCACAGGTCTCATATTCAAAATTACTGTAGAATTTTCACTTTTTTATGGAGTCCAACAGTAGAAAAATACTGATAAGTTTTTAGAGTAATCTAAAGTAGTATAGAATTTTCAAATTTTACGATATTTTGTATTAGTCAAGAGAGACTAAAAAAAAAATTTGAATTTGAGGTGACAAGTGATTAGATTTCCATTACAGTAGAACCACGAGCTTAACTGAATCAGACAGTTAACCGATGGATCATACGTGTGACCCTACACGCGTGCGAATAAAACAGTGACGTGGCACATTTCGAGGTGGCGTGTTCTTCGGCGCGCGCGTACAGTAGGGGTTTCAGATACCGCCCTTTCTATTCCCACTTCTCTCCTCCTGCGCGTGATCATCACGTGGTTGGTCAACACTTGCGTAGGGCTTCATCGGGACGCGTGCGCTCACCCACTCGGGGAGAGAGAGTGCGGCTTTATCAGATTGTTTTGAAACAAGAAAAAAGGAAAACGCAGAGAGACAGATACGTTTCGATGAGAGTGAGTGAGTCACTCACTTGCAAAACTCAACAAGTGACATAAATGCCTTCACTCCTGTCTTTCAAGTTTGAACCCAAAACAGGAAACTTAAATTATTAAGGAGGAGGGTTCTCGCCGGCCGACGACGTCGTTTAGCTGCGGTTTGATATCTTTTTCTCTCTCTCTTTCAAGCTTACATCTTTTTCTCTTCTTTTTTTTGTTTTTTTTGAAATTTGGATACTTTTTGGTTTTGGGTGTGTGTGTGTCTTGCAACATGAGGTTAGTTGTGGGTTTTGGGTGTCATGAAAGACTGGAATTTGAACTCTGTTGAGGATTTGGGTGCTTGATTAGAAAACCCATGTAAGAAATGTGTGTAATGATTCATATTCTGTTGAGATTCTGTGTACTTGGATAGTGAGCCCATGTAAGAAATGTGTATACGAAGTTTAGGTGAGATGAGTATCGTTGTACCTGGGTAATTCTTGACATATGAGTTATCGTTTTTTGAAATACTACTGGGTAGAAATATGTTCTTATATTTCCTTTCTGTTAGATGCCCGGGGAGTATGTAATTGAATCTATCCAGTGGGGTTTTACCTAAATGTGTTGGAAATCTTCAGTACTCGCTTGAAACAATGCCTTTCCAGAAAATTCTCATTTCTAGTTTATAATGGTGTACCTAATATTGTGCATTGAATGAATATCATATACATAAAGAACTATACATCAAGAACACAGAGAGAGAGAGAGAGAGAGAGAGAGAGAGAGAGAGAGAGAGAGAGAGAGAGAGAGAGAGAGAGAGAGAGAGAGAGAGAGAGAGAGAGAGAGAGAGAGAGAATCAATAGAAGCAGGATTTTTAAATTTTAACTCTTCTCAATGGAATTTTGGAACTGTGAACCTTGTTCGGTCTGTTTCGTTGAGGTAGAAAATAGTAGCGGGACGATCTCTGCTTCGTTCCTCATAATAGTGACCGCCATTTCATAGTATGGGAATCTATTTGTTTCCTTGATTTATCACTGCATTGCTACTTGTAGCTCAACATTTATGGATGATCTGCATTATTTTTTTGCAGGGTTTATTGTCTTGAAAATGTGAGTGAACAGAGTGGAACAAGTAGATGTTTAATGTGGAAAAAGTGCAGCTGTTCTAAATTTGGAATTGCAACAAGGTTTATTTTGGAAGCTAAAATGTCTGGCAGCAAAGTGCTTTTAACATACAAGCGAAAGCGGCACTCAAGAAATGATCTTCTACAGGAAGATGGGTGTCATAATTCACCTTCTGACGCTAATGAGGATACTTATTTATCTAGGCCGGACATGCAAGTGCATTTGATTGATGAGAATGCATCAGAAGAATATGAAACAAAGACTACAGTGAGATTATAAATTTTTTTGAACCTATTTAGCTTCTTCATTAGGATACATGCTGTATATCAATCATCTTTGTCTATGCATATTACATTCTAGCTACGACAAATTTGTACAGGAATGGCCAGTGGTATAAGCTTGCTGAAGCTTAGTTAAACTATTGAGATGTGGACTCACAACTAAAGCTTAGTATATCTTCATGAACATATTTTGCTTGTTCTATCTCATTTCTCTTTTTCTTGCAGGTATGCCGTCTATGTGTTGTATGCTGTGTCGGAGGTAACCTGACGCACTGTGATAAATGTCTTCAGTCTTATCATCTTGAATGCCTAGATAAGTCCCTCAAGGTATTCTAGTATTCTACTTTATGCAACAAGGAAAACCAAATTTATTATTATTATTATTATTATTTTTGCTTTGAGTGAAGTAAAGAAATTGATTTTGTGAATGTCTAATGACATGATGTACTGTTCTCTCCCTTTCCCTCTTCTCTCTTAGCATACTGGTCATGGAACATTGCTAAGCTGTGGGTGTATTACTGCTTCATTGGGTGATGATGGTAATGTGGGAAAGGGGGCAGTTAGCTTTGATGATAGTTCATTAAGGTTGAATTCATCAAACTTGGAAGAGACTGATTTGTTTGCTGAAATTAAGTTAGAGAACTCATGTGATGATCTATCTGTACAAACCAAGTGGAAAACTCCATTACTTACTTTCCACCGGAGATATAAAAGAAAAAAAGATATGGATGGGTCTCACATACAAAGCAAATCACTGAATGTGGAAAATAACTGTTCAGTGATAACAGAATCAAAAAATTCTGCATGTGCCAAAACCACTTCATGTGAAGCAACTTCCCTTGAAAGCTTCTCACTAGATCATGGAGCAGATTTAAACCCCTGCAAAGAGGTAATCAATATGTAGTATATATTTTGTCGATTTGGATAATATAAAGTATGTGACCAAGGAAGTAGGAAGTACACACACACACACACACACCTGACATAAGAAACTGCACAGCACTTGCATGGCAAATAGTAAATAGAATTGGACACGGTAATATAAAATTTATTTACATATACATAATTCCTAATAATATCTACGTGTAAATGATTCAAATTGCCATATACACGGTAACACAGTAACCTGATGCTTCATGTCTGTCTATATATTTTCTGTTCACTGGTCTCACTGCTTTGTGACAGGTTATTGATATTACATATTCTTATGCTGGACCGGCTCCTGGGTCTAAAATGTATGTCACATTAACTTTAAGAACTTAAAAATTATTGGTTTGTTATCTGTCAGTTACTTACTTTAAACTTCGGACAGTTTGATGCGTGAAGAGAAGACAATGAATGAAGCTTTACAGCAAGCAGGAAAAGTTCCTGACCAAAGTGCTCAAACTTTGATGGATGTCAAAAAAGAGTCCGTGGATCATTTAGGAACCTCATTAAGTTGTGGTATGAATGACTCCTCTTCTGAAACTGTACCGTTGTGTTCACAACCAGGAATAAATTCTCCGTTGGTAAAAGAGGAACTTCAAGTTTTCTCAAGTGATGATGATCATAAAGCAGCAGCAACCCCGCATTCGGGCAGATCCCTTCCTAATTTGAACCTGTCTGTGATCACCACTGGTAGGACTTCATTAATTTCTAGGCATTTGAGCCGGTAACTTCTTTGTGTCACTTATCATCAACTAAACGATATGTCACGAGTCATCTTTTTTTTCTTTAGAATGACATGAGTTATCTAATTGAATTCATAATAACAGATTCAAACAGTAGTACTATGGACTTGAATGTTGACTTAAATGTGAGTTCTCAAGAGCAACCTCTTCTTGCTGCGCCAAAAGCAACTCTGGACTCCTTCGAGTCTACTTGCAGAAGTCCTGCCACTGTCTTACATGAACCACCTCCTTCAGAAATAGTGGCCATAAAAAATGAGAGGATAGAAACTCAAGCTTCTCTGTTACGCAAAGATGCATTTGAGTTTTCAGAAGTTGGTGCCAGCTGTAAAGATTATGATCAAGTTACTCCCAACTTTGATTCAAAAAAAAAATGTCTGCAGGTAAGTTTTTCAAGTCTTGCTGTTTGACTTTTGGGGATAAGTTGGCTGTTGATTAATTTCTTTTCACTTTTGGAATTGATTCCAGTTATTTTCAGAAGAAAAAACCAGCGACATTTCCCACCCAGTGATAATCCAGCCTGAGATGACTGGTTATATGGCCTCTGAGGAGAGAAAAATGCTCCAGTTGGGAAGCAACAATAATCAACCTAATCAAGGATCTCCACTGAATCTGGGTCTATCCTTACCAACCAAACCTTCAACTGCAGGATCTGCAACCAACACCTATTTCAATACATTTCCTTTCTTCAACTCCGTTACTGGAACCAGAGAATTTATCCAAGATGCAGCACTCCAATCTTCGTCAAGCCATTTATCATCAGTTTTGAGATACAAGATGATGCATGATAGCATTGCAAGCCAAGCAAGAGCTTTGAATGAAATGGGCAGTGTCGATGACATATCTCAGCCATATAATACCATGTGGTCCGAAGAGGAGTTGGATTTTCTGTGGATAGGTGTGAGGAGATATGGACGGGACAATTGGAATGCTATGTTAACGGATCCAAGTTTGCACTTCGCATCATGGAGGGTGGCAAGGGACTTAGCTATGCGGTGGAAAGAGGAACAGTCAAAACTTTTGAGTAGCATGTTTGGTCCACAAGTCAAGTATTCAAGAGCACAAGGCAGTTCTTTCTACCACAACAACTTGTTGGGTCCACAAACAGGATTCTGGCAACAAAACCCAGCAGATGAAACCCGACTCTCCCTTCGTGTTGTAGATTCTTGTCGAGGAGGTAATGTCTCGAGGAGGTCACTATTCAGATCAACTTATGTTTGCAACGATGGCCAGGAACACCTCCACAGGCCTCTTAGTTACCCGAAGAGGGTATCTCGTCGAAGGATCAAATATGATGAGGATGAATTTCGTAGTTCAAGTAGAAGTCGGAGTATGCTAAGGAGCAAGCTGTTGTCAACTGAACTTCCCTCAACTTGCAATATTGGAGTGAACGGTAATATGCCCCAGTGGCTCCAAGAATCTGCTGTCGCTTCTCCTCCAAGTCTCAGGGCATCAATTCTGCCTTCAACCGCTTCATCTTTTGCGTTTGCCCATTCTGATACATTGAATGTCACCCCCCCTGATTTTGATCCCTCCGAATCACGTTGTGCAGAAAGGAAGGAAATGCAGTATGCATTTGGTGGTTCAAGAGAATATGACCTACAGCCATTAGTAAGTAGTGTTCCTCGTTGCAATTCAGGATTAAGACCTGAAATGGCTAAACCGGGAAGGGATTCTTCTCATGACGCTGGTAAACAAGATAATTTGATTGTTATAGACAGTGACGCTTCTTCTGAAGGGACCATATCCGATTAATTTTGTTATTGTCCTTAGGTTGTTGTAGCTAGTCTGAAGGTGTTTTTTGTTGTAGAAATGTAGTGCGCTTGATTAACTTGTAAGTCGAATAATTTGTAAATAATAATGCAAGGAATGTATTTGAACTTTGTATGATCTTCTTCTTGCCTGAGTCGCCTATTATGAAGAAACTCGGAAACAGACTGATGATCGACGCTACTGGTCTGGATTGTTTAGACGCTATGACACGTTGATTGCCAACTTTAGTCCTTGTTGTAAGGCACAGCACAGCAAACTCATAACACACAAACTGACACTACAACAAACAACCTTGCAATCTTGCATTGACTGAAAATTAAACGACATTACATTGTAGAGAACAAGAGCACATCCTTAGAATGACACAGAAGCTCCTCAGTCCTCATGAGGGTACGTAGCTGAGGCGAGTAAAGTAATGAGCATTGACGAGGCTAGCTGTGTGCAGACAGTAATTAAGTAATTAAGTTGTAAAACTAAACTTACCGGAGACAACCTTGAGGCACAAAAACACCGCGAATATCTGGTAGGAGTACTAGTTCAAATTCATCGTGAGCACCCTGAACTTGTAGGTCGAGAAAGCGCACCCAACCAGGTTCAGAACCACAAAGAAAGAAGCCACAGGAAGAGCCACTAGTCACTCTCATATCCACTATCAACCTTGTAACAAATGGTCGCCAGTATGAAGCAAACAAACATAGCCGCGACTTGGGTCTGTGGTGTCAGCACGGGTACTGCATCATCTCGGACAGGTACAAGTGAATAGTGAGGGATGCAGCCACCACGTAACCAGAAAAGAACGGAGCAAGAGCCAGCTGGCTGTAACGAAGAAGCCAAACGCACCATGTACACGGCAGAGAAAGGCAGCATCATGATCATGGATTGGATCCACGAATGTCTGAGGGGTAATGCGGACTTCTGAAAAGGAATATGACCATGGAGGCACAAACCGAAAACCCGACGGGGTTTATGAACTCATAGTAAAACATACTGATCGAGTAGCTCGTCCGTATCAACTCTGGCTGGGATCAGATTAGCCCAAGGAAAGAGAGAACCGAGTATCACCAAAAAAAAAAATGGTGGTAGGCTTTTGCTTCTTCGGGTCAGTACAAAGCTCACAGTATATTTCAAACTCAAAGGAAAGCAATAGAACGCTCATAGTCCTTAAAGAGAAAAGAGGAGGAGGATGGTGGAGTGAAGAAATCAGTTGCATTTAGTGTTATGTCATGAACCTAAATTTATCGGTTTACAAGTCTTTTAGATGGTAAACGACATTTACTTTTACTTTTATTTTTTTATTCCATTTCAATCTTTTAGGGCGCTTAAAAATTGACTTTTTGTTCGGGTCAGTTTTTGAGAAAATTTCATTCATGAAAGTTGTAGACATTAAACCGAGTTCGGAGACACGTGACACGCTAAAATCAGAGTTTTAACGAAGAAGTTATAAGGATTTCAAGTCAGTGACAATTTTGTAATTATGTTGAATTCGTGTCTATAAATAGCAATCTGACTTTCCATTTCGGTAAATGCAAGGCAGGTAACTACACCATTCATTCCCTGTAAGTCCTTCGAGGTTTTCGACTCTCATCACTCAAAGTGGTCTCCATGTGATCCCGTCGTCCGTGATGCTCTCTTACCCGAAATTAACTTTAGATATCTAGTAGCCGGCCCCAATATCCTTCGCTGGGCTCGGGAGTGCGGCGGAGCTTTCCCGTTTGACGTCACCCGGCCCGAACATGGATGGACGAGTTAGACGACGTTTATGATTTAATGAATATAGTGGATGATGCTGAAATGTTGCTAATCGAATTGCAGCAAGTTGGCATGGTTACCTAATCTTCGCCTGTCACAGGGGAAGATATAGAAGATATAGAGGTTTTGACGAAAAGGTTAAGCAAGAGATACAAGTTTTCCTCTTGTCGCAGGAATGTGATTCTTCCAAACGTATGCAACCTCTGTCCCTGCTGCCATTGCCTCGTGATTTTGGGAGAATAGCTGGATGGAGTTTTCTCCATCTAGGAGGTCACAGAGTCCGACTTGCTCTCAATGGCTCTAGAATGCCCCAGCGGGGTGGTCTACCCTATATTTTTCTGATAACATTTGAATGTGAAATAATTGCGAGGAGAGCGATGTCTTGGATGTCAAGTGCAGAGTGCTTACTAAAAGCCAGGTCTCTGAGGCCAAAACAGAGCTTCTTGACTTCTTCCTTGACATCGTTCTCGACGGCTAGCACAGCTGCACAGGTCTCTGAGGCCAACCTTCCCTTAGATGTTTTAGGTGTTGCTCTTCTATAATTTTAGTGTGTGTTAATTATGTGCTGTAGAGGGCTCAGCATGTTGCCTCTTGGCTATGTGTCCAAGCCCTTTATGTGACCAATAGTAAAGAAATACATTGTGATTGTGTGTGTTATGCTATAAGTTTGAATAAATCTCATAAGTATATATCAAGAAATATGATATATTGCATAGAGACGTGAAACCTCTATAATTAATATTGTTTTTATTGGTATAGCGATATCCACCTAATAACAGTCCCTTTTTTGCTTGTTTCTTGAAGGAATTAACGAAAGCTTTTAGCAGTACTACTTAAGGGAAAGAGTAGAATTGAAACTTAAGAGACTGTTCAAATAAAGACCTCTCAATAAGAAATTAAAATAGGCCAAACAACATCATGAAGAGAATCCTTGATTTCTTAGTTGCACACTAATTGACACAAAGCCCTTTAACTTTCTCCGTGTTATACATACACAATGCACTAATTAGGGAACATATGGACCTAGATCACAAACATCAAATCATTGAGAAAGTTCTTCCTTTATTAGAAATCTAAGCCAAACTTCTAACTTCATGATCCTGCGTGGAAATTAACTTTTAAAACCAGAAGGTTTACGCTCTTCTTCGTTCGTTCATGCAAACTCTAAATATGACCTTTCGATTTCCGTAACTCACATTCCTATCTTACATATCAATGTAAAATGGTCATGATGGATAAAAAAACAGAACAGGCAGATTCTACCGGTGGACTTGGGCCAGCTAGTAGAATTCCCAATTGGGTTTGCCACATCAAAAAAAGAAACTTCTTTGGGCTTTCCAACTGAACCCAGGCCCTCCCTAATCCGGGTCAACCCGGTTGCATTTCGGGCATCATCACTAACTCTCGACCCCGTTCTTCTTCTCCAGTTCTCCTCCTCCTCCTTCTCTCCACAGATTTACGACCACTCCGATTCTCCCAGATCCACCTTCACATTTCCCTCTCCAGGGTTTATCCAACTCGCTCCGAGTCAACTCACCCCAACTCGCTCCCTCCCCCCTAACACTACTACATGAGCAGCAATGGTTCTAAGAGAACGGTGACGACGGCCATGGACTCCGTGAGGTCCTCCCACACCCGATCCAACTCCATATCCGACCCGAATTCCAGCACCAGCACCAGCCAGAGCCTCGCCTCCATCCTCAACAACCCCAATGCCTCCGACTCCTCCTCCTGGGCCGCCTGGTGGTCCTCCTCCGCCTCCGTCGCCCCGCCCGAGTTCCTCCCCCTCCTCCCCAAATCCGCATCCGACTCCCTGACCCGATCCGACTTCCTCCCCTACATCTCCTCCATCTCCGATCACTACAACCGCTTCGAGGACATCCTCAACCACGTCAAGAAGGAGAGCCTCGACTTCGACTCCATCGGCGGCCAGGGCGAAGCTCTCGTCGCTTGTCTCCGCGAAGTCCCCGCCCTCTATTTCAAAGAGGACTTCGCATTGGAAGACGGCGCCACTTTCCGGTCCGCCTGCCCCTTCTCCGGCGTCTCCGAGAACCTCGTCCTCCAGGAGAAGCTCTCGCATTACTTGGACGTGGTGGAGCTTCACCTGGTGAAGGAGATCTCGCTCCGATCAAACTCCTTCTTCGAGGCTCAGGGCCAGTTGCAGGACTTGAATGTGAAGATCGTTGAGGGATGCAATCGGATTCGGGAGCTTAAGGAGACCATTTTGCTCCTGGATGTGGATTTGGTCGACTCTGCTAGGCAGATTCAGGAGCTCAATGTTACCAGGAGTAATTTGTTGGCTCTTCAACAGAAGCTGAGGCTGATTCTCTATGTCAATCAAGCTCTTTCGGCGCTCAAACTGGTATTCCATTGCGCTTTGTCTCTTCGGTTTAGTAATGCATATCGATTCTTGTATGTTGATGACAATTGTTAGCTGTGTAGTGTAGAACTTTATCTCTTCGGTTTAGTAATGCATATTGATTCTTGTATGTTTATGACAATTGTTAGCTGTGTAGTGTAGAATTCTAGAGTTGTAGTTGCTGTTTTACGACTTTAGGGCCAGAACAGGTAGAACCTGATGCTAGAGATTTCTAGATGGCAGCGGCACTATAAGATGGCAATTTGCAATTGGTAATGTTTAGGTATATAAGACTTCATGCAACCTCATAGTTCAATCTCTGTAGCTTTTGTCTTGGTCATTCACTTCATGCAAAATTAGCTCCTAGTATAAGACATCGTGCTCGTTGGCACATACCAGTAACAGCCAATTGAAACAATGATATTTCGAATAAATCTTACCAAGACTCAATCTACGAAGTCTGTAAGGTTTTTTAGTGTTATGATTATTTTTTTTCCTGGCATTTCTTCTCTTCTCTTGGTGTTGTACAAGTACGTAAAGTTATATCCCATTCTCTATCTTGTGTTGTGATATTATACCCTAACCTTTTGTATTGAATTCTTGGTAGAATTAGAAAAATATGATTAAGAAATGTTTTTGATTATACCTGAAGAGCTGCATGGTAAGTTGTACAGTTATGACTTACGACTATAGGCAGCCACTTACTTGATATAAGTTGATATATTTTTTTCTGTCATACAGCTTGTTGCCTCTACAGATTGTGCTGGAGCTTTGGATGTCACAGATGACCTGCAGCATTTGCTGGTATTTTTTATTTACCCTTTCTTTTAGCTGCCACCACTTAACTAATGTACTTGAGATGAAACAGTCTACTGGACTACAGTTTCATGTTTCTTATTGATGTTTCTATATGTGTAATAGGACGGGGATGAACTTACTGGTCTACATTGCTTTCATCACCTCAGGGATCGTGTAGCAGCGTCAATTGAATCCATAAACAGGTACTTTCCCTTGATGGTGGCATTAGTTATGAAATGAATGAGCGAGACATTTGCATTGATTGGACAAGGGTTGGCAGTCATTAAATTCCATTATCCTGAGAATTTTAACTCAACAAAAGATTGTCTTCTTAAGGGAAATTAATTGTGTTGTGTTGTGTTGCAATTTGACATTTGCAATAAACATGCAATGCTGATTCAGTCTGATGAAAATATTGCTTGCTTTCTACCTAAATAAACATTCTGTCTTTGAGATGGAAATAAATGATATGAGACTTGTCTATAGTAACTTATTAAATTTATTCTTGTAGCATTCTTTCTGCAGAATTTATGCGTGCTTCAATACATGATGCTGGAGATACAGACTCTATAATTATATCTAAAGCGAAAGCAAGGGCATCCATTCTCATGAACGGGGAAGATGGTGAAGTAAGCTCAATTACATTTGCTTATTCACTGTCTGAAAGCTGTATATTTTTGGTTTAGCATGAGAGTCAAAACTCAACTCTTTGTCTCAAATCTCATAGTCTTTCTTTCCTTTATGACGAATTGAATTCTCTTCCTGGAGGGGTTGCATTGGCAAAACCATATTATCGAGTTGATTAATCTTTGCAGTTTCAGAACAATGCACTCACCAAATATTTTCCAACCCCAATCCTCTAATCCGTGAAACAAATGAGGCCGTAGAGTGGCTTCCCAAACTTCATTGTTAAGGGTCTGCATGTGTTAGTGCTATGTGGCTGCTTCAGTTTGAAGTTGTTCTCTTTTATGCGAATTTCATTAGCCAGTGGAGGATTCGTAGAAGTGAACTGACTGCTTTTATGTTGTTGTTTTCAGGTTAAGTTGGACGATGAAGAAACCTCCAATTATCAAGATCGTCTTCTTCCTATCATCATTGGATTGCTTAGAACAGTGAGTAATTATGGGTTGTTTAAGTATGAGTAATAATTTGCGGCTGTTGTTCATTAATATTATTCATGTTTTGGAAAACAGAGAGTTGAAGAAAGAAAAGAGAGTGAAAGAAGTTTATGTTCTGATATTGGAAAAAGGTGTTATATAGTTATTGTAATTTATATGCAGCATATAATATGGATAACTTTGTTGGGACTTGCAAGAATGTTATGATGGAATAATCTTCACCCCTATGTACGGATTCAACTCTCAGTTGGTGTTTCACATGCTTTTACAACTGTGCATGTGCATTGTGAATTTGTGATGCTGTTTTTTTTTTTTTTTAAATTTATTTATTGTTATTATTTTTATGTCTGATGGTATCCTTTTCACTTTCAGGCTAAGCTCCCTTCTGTGTTGAGGCTATATCGTGACCAACTTACGGCTGATATGAAGACTGCTATTAAGAATGCTGTTGCAGAGCTGCTTCCCATTCTTGTTTCCCGACCTCTGGAATCCGATTTTACACCTGGAGAGCGAGTTGCAGATGCAGACGGTGAGAAATCTGTTATATTGTTTCTTTTCTTCTCATATGACTGAAAACTTTGCTGATACAAAATAAGTGGTTGAAGATATATTATTAGTCATTATGTTTTCTTTGTGATCAGATTTTGTTCTTGTATGCAAGACTGAAAACTTGCATGATACAGGCACATTTTTTTTCCTTTTCTTTATAATATGTACTTTTCTTTAACCTTTGAACACTTGGTGATGTAGGCATAGGTGCGTCACTTGCAAGCAAGTTGAGGAGCCTGTCATCTGAAAGCTTTGTTCAACTTTTAAGTGCTATTTTTCTGATTGTAAGGGTATGTGTACTAGACTATGCTTGCCTAACTTTTTTTATGTTTCTTTTTGGCTTGGACTGGCTGTAGTTTTTTTTGTTGAATTTCCAGTACACTTCCTGTTTATAATGAATGACAATGATTAGGGATACAAACAAGTTTTTATCCTTTGTGAACAAGTTAAGCTGAGCTTGAAAATTGATTTGGCTTGGGTTCTACAAACTATTCAAAAATGCAACCCTCTTATTGAGTTTAAATTATTAAGCAGACAAGTTCAAGCGATTGCTAACTTTTGATCTATTCCTACTCTTCTCAAAATTAATTTTGTAGATGCTACTCTATAAACAAACCTAAGCTTTTTACCATATGAATCTCTGCTATGTATACCTTAATTCATTATGTTTCTTGCACAGATGCTTTGCTTATGTACAGCACACGATATCGCCTGTTGTAATTTAAATAAAACTGACAAGTAGAAGCACTTCAAATTTTCTTTTTATTTAGATCCTGGAGCACTGAGTTCGATTTATGTGTTTTAGCCTGTCATTGTCGTATTTGTTATTATTAGGGACCTGTAGATTTTATCGTTAAATGTCTAAAGAAATGATACAGGTTTCCTTTATGTCTACATTTTAAAAACATAGACTTAGTTTAAAGTTTGAGTGAAGCGGTTAGATTCATTGGGGATTTAAGAGTCAATCTGTTGTGGTGGTTGTGATCAAATGTATGGGTTGCACATATATAATCTCTTTTGGGTACATTTTTAGTTGTGCAATCACTAAACAGATGGAAGTATAATAATTGAGTGAGATTCTTCAAAGTTCGTGCCTACTCTTTTTTTTTTTTTTTTCCATCATGAATCGCTATTGGAGTGTGATGTCATATGATTTATTTTAGTGAATGCAGGCACATCTAGTACGGTCTGCTGAAGTGAAGAAGGCTATTGAGTGGATTATGTGCAACCTTGATGGTCACTATGCAGCTGATTCAGTAGCTGCTGCACTTGCAATTGGCGCTGAGGCTGCAGAAACAGCTCAAGAAAGTGATGGCCAAGGTGGCTTGCTCGTGTCGTATTCATCTCCTAGAGTTGCTGCAAAGGCCCTTTCATTCCAAGGAAAAGCAAATGATGCAACAAGTCCTTCTACTACATCTAAGAACTTTAGGTGAAGTCTGGTCTCTTGATCATGTTAGTTCTTCGGCATTAGTCTTGTTTCTAACTTGGACTCCCGAAAGTTCCCATGATTAAAAACCTTGTATATATTATTTAAGAAAATCTCCTTTGTCAATCTAAAAGTAGAAAATATGATTTATGCTCTATTTAACTTATTCAAGTTTAATAATAGTGCTCACCTAAGGGATGGTGGTTTCAAGATGGGTCTAGATTTCAGAATACTATGTCTGAATTGTTTGTCCCTCAAAAGTGTTTTCCAATTCCGAATTGGCTGTTTTATTCTGTCATATGTTCCATTTGAAGGTTTGGTTTTGATAGTTCTAATTTTGAAATGTTGCCAAAGTTATACAATATTCTGAAACAATGTGATTCTAAACAGAGCTGATGTGTTACGAGAAAACACAGAAGCCGTTGTTGCAGCATGTGATGCTGCTCAGGGAAGATGGGCAAAGCTACTTGGGGTTCGAGCTCTTCTTCATCCGAAGTTGAGATTACAGGAGTTTTTGAGCATATATAATATCACACAAGAGTTTATAACTGCTACAGAGAAGGTATTACTTTTTTTTTATTTTATTCCTTTTTCGTTACTTTTTGTTTCCTCTTCCATATTTTTTTTTTAGCTTTATGATTAGACAGCATCTCAATTTGTGCCAACCCTATTCAGGTAGGGGGAAGGCCGGGATTTAGCATCAGAGGAACACTACAATCACAGGCCAAAGCCTTCCTCGATTTTCAGCATGAATCACGAGTTAGTTCTAACTGTGCTTACTTGTATATAACATCAGTTTCACCTGGTATGGTATTTTAAGTTAACTGCTTTGTTTTTCGGTATTTGTAGATGACCAAGATTAAGGCAGTGCTAGACCAAGAAACGTGGGTGGAAGTAGATGTTCCTGATGAATTTCAGGTTATTGTCAATTCATTATTTTGTTCTGAAGCATTGGTAGCCGAGAATCTGGATGCTGGCCATGGTAGTACGGAAACAAGCTACAATGAGGTGGATACAGGACCATCAATTACAGAAAAGCAAATTAAGCAAACTGATTCAACTGAATTATCTACGGATATGACTGGAAACAATAAGTCTACATCTGCTGATGGAGCTGAAAAGAATAAGGCTGATGTTACAAATTCTGTGGCTCAGCACAACCACAGCAACATGAAGGAGAGGGGAAAATCAACTTCCCAAATCTTATCTTACAAAGGTGTTGGTTTTCACATGGTAAACTGGTTAGTATCCTTGTTTAACTTTGTTGACGCTCCCTCTCCCTCTCTCCCCTTAAATGTGCTTATGTTATCCTGCTATATGTCTGCCGATACTATCTTTTTCGTAACACTAGTGCTGTATTTGGAGTTCCATTCTGCTGTATAAGCTGTTAACTCCGTGTTCCTTCAATCTTTGTTTCCCTCCAGTGGGCTGATATTGATGAAGATGTTGTCGGAGTATATTGATATGAACAATTTTTTTCCAGTACTGTCCTCAGAAGTTGTTCATCGTATCGTTGAAATTTTAAAATTTTTCAATACAAGAACATGTCAGCTTGTTCTTGGTGCTGGTGCCATGCAGGTAACACTTTCCCTCAGTAATCAGTTGATATTGCGCTTACAATTTACTTTATGAAACTGCCATATAGATAATTGAATATGGTCATTGAAGATTTCCTTAAGTATCTACTGTTCTTGTATGTACGTGTATTCAAAAATTAAACTGTTTCTCTGACTTTATAAGTAGTGTTTGGTCTCTAACTCAGCAATCCTTTCAACTATTAGAAAACTCTTGATTATGTAGGACCTTATGAGTCATCTTGATCATTTTCATTGTTCATATTTTAAAGTAGTAGAATAGTGCGTACCTTTTTGATCCTTTGGTTAGTTCTGATTTGTGTACTAACCAGATCGTATGTGGTATTGCAGGTATCTGGTTTGAAGTCGATCACTTCTAAACACTTGGCCTTGGCAAGTCAAGTCATCAGTTTTACATATGCTATTATTCCTGGTAGGTGATTATAACTTACAGTTATTCCCCAAGACTTGGGTGCCTATTCTCATATGCATGCATTCACTTTGATGTTTTTGATTTCTGTAATAAACAATCGTTGTACTCCATAGACTCAGTGTCTGTTATATCTTCAATCCATATGTAATTTCTAATCAGAGACATAATATATAGTCTACTCGTCAGTAGTACTATATGTATTTATCTACATTTATTTCTGCTTTGACCATGGAGCTTTTGTTTAAATATCCTGACTTTAATTATTTTCTTTGCTTCAAGAACTCAGGCAAATTCTTTTTCAGAAAGTACCTGAGACAAGAAAGGCAATGTTGCTATCTGAAATTGATCGAGTGGCTCAGGTTTGTCCTCTTACATCGTGTAACAATGTCAACCTGGTTCCACATTGTTTATTTTTGTTTGTTATACTCATACCTGTGAAGCAAGTAAGGGAACTGTTGTGCCATATGAACTTTTCACATGCGTGTATTTTCTGTTCACATGTAAGAAGCAAGAATCAATTACTGTTTCTGATTGAAAAAACCACTAATTTGCTTGATGAAGTTGAAGATGATAGCTATCAGTAAAAAAAAAATGTACTGTTTGTACTGTCTTCTTTTTTTCTTAACTAAAATTAATCTATGTTTCTTCTAAGGGAAATAAGACAATCATGAGTCATAGTTATCGTTCTACCTTTTCTTTATTATTGTGCTAGTATATCTGTTTGTAATATATCCTCTAATATCTAAAATTATTCCTGGTCTTCTTATTCAATTTCTTTTGTTCATTTATGACTTGATTTCAATTGAAAACAGGATTATAAGGTTCATAGAGATGAAATACATACAAAGCTGGTTCAGATCATGAGAGAAAGGTTATTGGTTCATCTACGTGGGTTGCCTCAAATTGTAGAGAGCTGGAATAGACCAGAAGATGCTGACCTACAGCCCAGTCAATTTGCTCGATCACTTACCAAGGTAAATGCCATACTGACCCACCTCTAATAAGTGTTGGTTTTTGGCAATGTCTTTGTCTTACACGTTGTTATGCCTTCCCGACTCATTGCCAGGAAGTTGGATACTTGCAACGTGTTCTAACTCGAACTTTACATGAGGTCGATGTTCAAGCAATTTTCAGGTAAGTCTCATCTTTAGCATGCAATTGATTGTTGAGATTTGGGATACTTGAAGTACCTTTTCTCTTTGCCGCTGTACCCAGTAACTTGTAGTAAGAACTTACGTCCTCTCTTTGGGATCTTAATCCTAGCTAAAGTATGTGGAAATAAACTCTTGAAGAGAACACAACAAATTTGGGTGGCCCTTCTGTAGCATTTCTTGTTTCCTTTTTCCTTTCCGAGCACTCATTTAGACCAAGAGTCTATTTATGTAACTGGTTGTGAAACTCAGTCCTACAAAACTAATGATCAATATCGTTTCTACTTTTCAGGCAAGTGATTATAATTTTTCATTCACAAATTTCAGAAGCATTTTCCCGCTTAGAGATCAGCACACCACAAGCCAAGGACAGGTAATACCCATTCAAATTGATCCCCGCTGCATGTGTACTCTTTATCCTGTTTAGTTTAACAGATCGTTTCACTGTCTACCAGGCTCTGTCGTGATGTTAAGCACATTCTTGGATGCATTCGATCTTTGCCTTCTGATAAACTGAGTGAATCTGGTACGCCAAACTGGGGTCAACTAGATGAATTCTTGGTGCAGAGATTTGGGTCAGAAGCTAGTTAAGTGTTGTTGTAAAGTGTAGCAAATCAATTGCTTCTTTGGAGATAGCTAATCAAATTTTGAGGATGTCAGAAGCCAATTTCGGTCTGTGCATTTCCCTTGTACAATTTGATTGAGGTAAGGGCATATTCTCCCTCTTTCTACTGTCATGTTCTATGATTAATTTCTTGTCAAACACTTACTTGAAAAAGTTGGACAATGAATAATCACAACCATTCTATTCTTTTACATTTTCCTTTGCTTACTGGATGACCTTTTTTTTTTTTTTTCTTTGGCTTTTCCAGGTTTTGCATTTTTTCTGAGATGTATAAAGTCCTGTAAGAGATCCAAATATTTGACAAGAAGATTCTTGAGACCAGAATTTTTTTTTTGTACCAGTCACTGTCACTTGAACTACAAGTTGTACTTACTAGGCTCAGTGTTTTGTTCCCCCGATTGTAATGGGTTAAAGATGAAACCAATTGAGAGTTTTGATTCGGTGAAAGCACATTCATTCTGTATCCCGCTGTTGAGGCGCTTGAATCACATCTAATTGTACCAATACTCGAATTAATGCATAAATGCTTTTCCTGAATAGTGGTCAGTAAGAGCTCAATATCCTGTACCTTGCTTTGTTATTCAACTCACCGATCCTTGAGATAACAAAACCGAATCATCTTAAAAGAACTCTCCATCAGATCCAGTTGATTTTCAATGTCCAAATTGCATTGTAAGAAAAATGCCACAGTCCAAGTAAAAGAAGGCAAATTCCAGTCCGTCCCTCGTTACACTAATAGCAGTTCGTTGCGTTAAACATGTGTGGCCTAGTGGTTGAGCGTCAAGTTTGAAACTCGTTCGATCGACGAAGCTGTTGTTTGTGGCTACGGGGAGGAAACATTGTTACAAGACTCTCCCACTGCGTATTAGTCCTTGGTTGAAACTTGAAAGTTTTGGGATCTGCATGGAAACAGAGGTCGTAGTAAACACGGACGCTTAGATACAAAATATATAGGGGAACAAAACGTGTCAAAAAGGGGTCCAAGACCTTGTCACATATAGACATATAGTTCAATCGATTAGTCTTTTGCTACCTAGAGACTCCAACAACTAGTTTTGACATATTTGTTTACTCTAATCTAACCAATGTGTTAATTCAGATGTGGCTTGTGTCAATTCCAACGTGGCAAAAGACATATTGTAGACTCTGTCAAATTTGACAGCCAAGAGAACTGTCTTTTATTTTTTTATTCTCTCTTCTCTCCTCTCTCTTCTCTCATCTCTGATCTCTCTCATTCCTTCTCTTCTTCGTACCCAATATCCAGATTCCAGAGTTCCAGACTAAAGCAAAATCAAGAAGGAGAAGAAGATAGAGATTTCAACAACACCCACTTCCTAATGTCTTGGGTTTTCCAAAAACAGCAAGAAACAACTATTTCCCCAATCTATCAAAGCCCTAATTATAGCCCCAGATTGTCTTCTCTTTCTCTTATTCTCTGTGATTAGTGGCTTGTACGAAGGACCGGTTGCAAATCCACTGGCGGCAAAGCTCTGGGGAAGCAACTCCCCACCAAAGCTGCTTGGAAGTCAGCTCCGACAACCGCCGGAGTCAAGAAGCCTCATCGCTCCAGAAACCGACCTCCATGAAATCCAAAAGTACCGAAATAGCACTGAGAAATATGGGTATATGAACTAGAAGCTTGTAATTGGAGTGTGTATCTTTTGGATATTCAAGTAATGGAACTTTTGGTGTTCATCTTTTGTTGTTGGCTTGTTGCCCATCAAAGAAGAAAAAAGAAACGCAAAGAAGAAGTTCGCTCTTCATAAGAGATAGAAAAGGAGGAGAAAAATAGTTTTCTTTTTGTTATAAATTTTTTAAAAAAATAATAAAATAATATTTAAATATAACTAATCCATTAGATTAAAAATTTGTCAAAATGACGTAACACCTCATTCTTCAAATTCAAATTTGACACAAGTTTTTTAACCAATTCATTGGAGATGCTCTTACCTAGCGTTCTCAAAAACAAAGAAACGCAGGGAGAACGACAGCTAAATTGACCAGAGAAACAATGGAGAACGCGGCGGTGATGATGGACTTGCCGGAAGGCTGCATAGCCAACGTGATCGGCCTAACGACTCCTCGAGACGCGTGCAGGCTGTCGTTGACTTCGACGGATTTCAAGTCGGCGGCGGACTCCGACGCCGTTTGGGACAAGTTCCTTCCGCCTGATACCAGTGAGATGCTATCCCGCTCCGAATCTGCAATCGACGCCAAATCCAAAAAGGAGCTTTTCCTCACTCTCTCTGACAACCCCATCCTCATCGACGATGGCAAGATGGTAAAAATTACTTACTTCTACGTTTGGCTTAGGATCATGAATTTTATTTTAGGCTTTAAGATCCATAATTTGGTGTACTAGAATGCTTGAAATTTGATAGGTTAGAAATTAGAAAACTTTTCATTTGATGATCCTCATTCGATTCGCATCATATAAAATATGTAGAGCTTTTCACTTGACAAATGGAGTGGGAAGAAATGCTATATGATAGCTGCAAGGCGCCTTCGGATTGCTTGGGGTGATACTCCTATTTATTGGACATGGAAATCTCTGCCCGAGTCCAGGTCCGAACATTTCTTTCACCATCCTTACTTGTAGTTATTAATCAGGCTAGCTCAATTACTGTACTTGTTAGGCAGCACATATGAATATTAACTGTTGCATACAATAATGATGTACGTCGTCGAATTCGATCAATAGGTTTAAGGAGGCTGTCGAGCTTCGTCTTGTATGTTGGCTTGAAATCCGTGGGAGAATTGAGACACGCATGATGTCCCCATCCACGACGTATAAAGCGTTTCTGGTGTACAAGTTAACGGGAGACACTTATGGACTACACTGGCCTGCCGTGGTCACAGTTGGTGCAAGAGCTTATGGGTTTGATTATGAATGCCCTGGTTTGAAGGAAATAACTGCAGGCATTAAGCGCACAGTGTTTCTGGCGCCCCAAAGAGTAATACAAAGTGAGCTGGAAGCAGGAAGAAGGATGAGGCCCAACCACGAAATCAGTGAAGCCAAATTTCCGAATGAAGGGAGGGGGGATGGGTGGCTGGAGATGGAGCTGGGTGAGTTTCACTGTCAAGGAGACGAAGACGGGGAGTTGGAAATGATTTGTTGTGAGATTGAGACTGGTATGAGTAAGAGGGGTCTCCTTGTTCAAGGTATTGAGGTCAGACCCGAGAGGGAGTAGATCATGGATATACATATAGTGATTGTCAAGGTTGATTTGCTAGGGCTAGCTGCCCTGTGTTATCTTCATGTTCTTGCACGTACCGGTGGATACATGTATTCAAATTTCATAATCTAAAAAGGGAGGGTTTGATTTTGTGAAGCTATATCTGTTTGTTAAAATAAATTAGCTAGGTTCAGACTGAGATTGTGCGAATGCTTTTACTACTATATCCGGAGCCAGAACGCTTTTACTACTATATATATATCCGGACCAAAACATTTTACTTTTGAAGTTGTTGCTGGATATGCTTTTAGCATGCAGACGACGGTGTATCGGCTGGAGCCCAGCCAACTAATTAAACAAGTTCTGTATCATTTTCCTTCCAAATTTGAATGGCTTGCTTAGAATCCTCACAGTTGCTTCTCCTGATATTTCATGAAGCTTAAATCTTCAGCTGCACATTAACCTTGTTTTCTTGTTTGGCTTACCCCTTATTGCTACCTTCTATGTACTTCTCTAGCTATCGTCGTCTAGCTTTGTAATTGCTTTAGGCTTCTAACAAAGCTTTTGGATTGTGTTACTAGGGTTTATGCCTGTATTTAATTTTTTTTTTAATATAGCATTATTCCGATAATTGAAGCACCATGCTTTGCCTTTTGAAATCACATGTCATGCTTCGTCTTTTTAGCTAGCTTGGGACATTGCATTAGTCTCTTCTCAACTTTGCTCACTCCTCCCCCTTAAAAAAGGAAAAGAATGGCAAAGAAGATCTTTTCGGTTAGAACATGAATGTTTGTTTTTAAGAATAATGGAAACACAGATATCTATTGCTTTAGGCTTTTAACAAAGCCATGCATCTCTCAATCTTGACCCATAATCTCTCAATCTTGAATACTGTGTTTTATACATAACAAGGGTTTCTCTCATGCCTATGTTATGGAATATGGGCTTATCACAAGCCATAAGCCCAATTAAGACTAAAAGCATGCATGCGTGGATAACTATTAACTACAACCCAAACCGTCCAATCACTCCAATGTATATTAATCATTTCTCTAATTACAATCCAGCACAGCACACAGAGAAGACAGTGAGACCCGGCGGAGAACTCAGAGGAAGAGGAGGAGGAGGAGGAATCACCTGCGACGGAGATGCAGCAGCCGCAGCTGGACTTACAAGCTTTGCCGGAAGGTTGCATTGCCAACCTGATCTCGTTGACCAGTCCTCCAGATGCATGCAGGATTGCAGGGTCTCCTTGCAGGGTCTCCTTGCATCAGGTCGGCCGCTGAATCCGACGCCGTTTGGGACAAGTTCATTCCGCCTGTGACATACACGATCCTTTCCCAGTCCAATTCCCTCTCCTCTACCCCTCCCAAATCAGAGGAGCTCTACATGGCTCTCTGCGACAACCCCGTCCTCATCGACGAGGGCAATATGGTAATTAAAAAGTCCATTCACCCACTCTTTGGACTTGGTAATTTTGTTGAATCGAAGAATATCTTCGACCCTCGTACATTATTATTTTTTTGGTCTTGTGTTGAAATTCACAAAATGATAATAATTCGTTTTGCTATAACTCATCGAGGTCTCATTTGAATTGTTCATCCTTGAAATCTCATTGTTATGGATTCTAACTAATTTGAAGGATAAGCGAGTTATAATTTGCGTGTAATTTTTAGCTGATAGGGGAACCTAATTAGATTATCAGGTTCTATCTTGTACATTGCTATTTTGAGTATTGACCACGTTGTAGTGATTGCTTAGATTTGCTAGAATGCATCAAATATGATCAGTTTGGATATTCAGGATTCTGTTGTTTTAGACTGTTAGCTAGCTAGCTAGTCTTGTTATTGCAGTTGTTAAATATGCATGTATGCTTAATGAGCCTGGTGACCGATTGTAATTAATTTTCATCATATATATAGAGCTTTTCACTGGACAAATGGAGTGGGAAGAAGTGCTATATGATAGCTGCAAAGCGCCTTCGGATTGCATGGGGTGATACTCCTAATTATTGGACACGGAAATCTCTGCTTGAGTCCAGGTCGGTACATTTTTTTCACCATCCGTACTTGTAGTTATTAATCAGGCTAGCTCAATTACTATAGTTGTTAGGCAGCATATACGAATATTAACTGTTCTATACAATAATGATGTACATCGTCGAATTCGATCAATAGGTTTAAGGAGGCGGCCAAGCTTCATTTTGTATGCTGGCTTGAAATCCGTGGGAGAATTGAAACACACATGCTGTCCCCATCCACAACGTATAAAGCTTATCTGGTGTACAAGTTAACTAAACGCACTTATGGACTAGACTGGCCTGCCGTGGTCAAAGTTGGTGCAAGAGCTTATGGATTTGATTATGAATGCCCTGGTTTGAAGGAAATAACTACAGGTATTAAGCACACTGCGATTCTGGTGCCCCAAAGAAAAATACAAGGACATCTCGCAAGACATCATGAAATCAATGAAGTTAGATTTCCAAATGAAAGCAGGGCGGATGGGTGGCTGGAGATGGAGCTGGGTGAGTTTCACTGTCAAGGAGACGAAGACGTGAAGTTGGAAATGATTTGTTGTGAGACTAGTATGGGTAAGAGTGGTCTCCTTGTTCAAGGGATTGAGGTTAGACCAAAAAGGATCTAGCTAATATGGATATAGTTGTTGATCAGGATCATGGTGATTTGCCACCCGTAGTATAGGTGCCTTTTTTTAATTAGTTTCAAGCCTCCACGGTTGATGGCGGTTATTAGGAAGAGTACTTCCTCTCATATGAACCACATTTTCTAGTGGCTTATAATCCAAGGAAATCCTATCGATTTGCTTTGTTTTATTTCTTCGCTTGATAATTTATAATCCAATTTCGCTTCTGCTACTTGCATCCTTGTCAAGCGTAATCTTCTCAAGGATAGAAGCATTATGGATGAGAAGGAGATTGATGCTGTCACGAACAATTTCAACAATAACAACATTCAATCAACAACTTTCATCAAGTTTATATAAATGACATTTTAGATGTTTTATATATGAATTAAGTTATTTTATTCAAAGAACATATATGACCATGAAAATTTTCGTGTCGTGTGTTGATGACAAATTATTCGGAAATGGTTCAGTCTGTAGACATTTCTAAGAAACTATTATAAGTGTATAAAACAGTCATGAAGATATAAGATTGGAGCCAGATTTGAGAGAGTACTTTTGATTTTTAACACATTGAAAATCGAGCAATCCACAAGATGCTGACAAAAATACCACAATGGCACAATCCAATGAAAAGAATTCAAATTTCAGTATGTCTCTTGTTACAGTTTTATGAGTTCATTGTGTCAAAAATCGAAGATTTACATATCAGAAATCGGTAGTTTTCTTTTTTCCAACGATCAAATACAACAACTACAAACTAAAAACCTCTTAAACACCTGGTATGGTAAGGTTGGTCAAGTGGTTTAGAGTGGAATTCCTATGGCGTCCGAGTCTGACTACCACCAATTTGTGGCCACCAGGTTTGAGAGGCCTTCAGGCTTGTGCGCCTGCGGCAATGGATTAGTTTGGTTTAATTGGGATACTCTCGATGACCTCGGCCAGGATACTGGCTGAATAACTGCTAATGTGACCGAAGATTGCTGGCCAGTATGGGAAATAGAGGTTGTAGTAAACCCGGAGACTCAAATAACAAAACGTGGGGAGCAAGAAAAAATGGGGAGAGTCCAAAAGTTCTATGACTTAACAGCTAAAGAATTCGCTATTTATAATAGCGTAGGCAGAAACAGAGTTCATCACCTATCGACTACCGTCCTCACAAACAAAGAAAGACAGTGAAAATCAAAACAAAACTGACCAGGAAAACAAAAATGGAGAACGTGTTAACATATATACCAGTTTATCAATTCTGTTACTTCATGCTTTTCAAGTGTACTCTTCCCCTCACGTGTGTTGTTCTGACACGTGCCATATAGCTGATGGTTACATGGATTAGTTAGATAGATTTGTCAATTAGCATGGTTAGCGTGCTAATTAAGTAGGTCAGCTAGCTTACTATAAATACAAAACCTAACCTCTCTGTAATAAGTCAACTTCATAATATACAAGCCTAGTTTTCGTTTATTCTCTTTTCTCTGGTTTTCTCTCAAGCTTATCTTGAAGCTTTCATGGTATCAAGAGCCATGGCCGGTCACTGTGGAGCCTCGTCGCTGTTCCGATCGTAGTTCCGGCGTCCGATCGTCGTTCCGGTGTTCCTTCCTTCGTCAATTTCAGCTAAGTTTGGTCTTCCTACTGGTTTCGTTTCACTCTTCGCGTTCGATTGTTGATTTAGTGGTTGTTCTTCATCATCGAAGCTTTGGTTTCTTATCATAGTGGTTCAGATCTGGTTATTGTTCCTTGTTCCAAGTTGAAACCCTAGATCTTTGGGATTTAGAGCCTGTTCTTCATAATTGACGCTGTGATTCTAGTTCTTCTTTCAGTTTATATCATCAATACTATTCAGATTTGGTTATTGCTACTTAATTTTGTGAACTTGGAACCCTAGTTTTTTTTTTTTGGGCGTTTCATCTACTCTCTGTGCTTTGCTAGTTGATATCTCACATTATTTCCCTATGGCTATTACTCAAACCACTGTGTTTCTCCCTAACATTCTGTTAGATGAATCGAATTATCCTACATGGCTCTTTCGTCTTGAATCGTTCTTGAGAGGTCAGAACCTCTTTGGTTTCGTGGATGGATCCACACCATGTCCACCACAGTATGCTATTGCCTCTGATGGTACTAAGTCTGTGACCAATGAGTATGTTGCGTGGAAAACACAGGATCAGAGCATCGTTAATATGCTAGGCCAAACTTTGAGTCCAATTGCTATGTCTTGTGCTGTGGGTAGTCGATCTGCTTCTGAGATGTGGTCCAATCTTCGTCTCAAGTTTGCTGCCCCAAATAGGCAGAACATTTTGCAGCTTAAGTCTACTCTTCAAGGTCTTAAGAAAGGGTCTGACAATATTGAGACTTATCTGGACAAGATCAAGTCGGCTCGAGATGCCCTTGAAACTGTTGGAGTCTTTCTTGATGATGAAGATATTGTGGTTACTGTCTTGCGAGGCTTACCGTCTGAATTTGCTGCCATTAAAACTGTCATCCGGGCTCAATTTGTTAGTTGCTCTATGGGAGAGCTAAAAACTTTACTCAAGGCTGCTGAGGTTGACATTGAGAATGAGACTCAGGCTGTCTCTCTCACTGCAATGGTTGCACAGGGTTCTCCTTCCTTCTCACAGTCTTCTACACCCACCACTCCTCCGGTCCCATCTGCTCCTGTCTCCACACCCACTGTGTCCCCTCTAGTTCCTCCTGGATTTGGTCCCTCTCCTTCACATACTACTAGCACAACTCTTTCCCCGGTGTCACAGCCCTCTTATGTTCCCATTTCACCTGTGCCCTATGGATACTCCCCCTTCACTCCATTTCCTATACTTGATCCCAATCTTGGCATGACCGGTTTCTTTGCTGGTAGAGGGAGGGGGAGACTTGGTGGGTCTGGCAGAGGTTTTCCTACCGCTGGTAGGGGCTTTATAGGTGGCAACTACAATCCGACTGGTTTTACAGATGCTTCAACCTTTGCTTCACAGTCTGGAAACACCTTTTCTTGTCAACTGTGTGGCAAACCTGGTCATGGTGCCAGGACTTGTCGGACTTTGTCTCAGTATCAACCTTTTGTGCAGCCTCCATTTGTTACCAACTCCGTTGCAGGTGTGGAATGTCAGTATTGCAAGAAGAAGAATCATACTGCTGATAGGTGCTATCATATTATTGGATTTCCTAGTCACCAACAACAATCACCTCCACTTCATCCATCTGCCATGCTTGCATCCTCTTCAGCCACACCTCAATTTTGGCTTGCCGACTCCAGGGCCACCAATCACATGACTAGTGAAGTTCAATTGCTTAACAATGTTGCACCTTATAATGCCTCTGATACAGTTCAAGTTGGTAATGGTAAACAACTCAATATTACTCATATTGGTAATACTATTCTTGGTTTACTCAAGCTGGATAATGTTCTTATTATACCTGAATTGGCTGCCCATATATTATCCATCTATCAACTGTGCAAACAGAACAACTGTTCAGTTTGGTTTGATGAGTTTATGTGTGTGATACAGGACAAGGTGCTGGGAAAAATTCTTTATCAGGGACTGAGTAACCAAGGGCTGTACCCCATACCATTTGATCTACCTCTCAAGCTGGGTTCTATATCATCTTCTTCTGGTCCTAGTTCTTCTTCCAAGGCTGCATATGTTGGGAAGACAATAAAGAATATTAAACATTTTCTTTGGCATCAAAGGTTAGGCCATCCTACTAGTGACATAGTCAAAAGTATGTTGAATAAGTGTAAGCTTCCTGATGATTCTACTGGTGACCCTACACTCTGTGAAGCCTGCTTGCTTGGTAAACTTCACAAGCTACCGTTTCCAGCGTCTCAAACCAGAAGTGAAGCACCTTTTGATTTAGTACATTCAGATGTTTGGGGCCCTGCTCCTCATTTGTCCTTAGATGGCTTTAAGTATTTTGTAATTTTCATCGATGATTGTACTAGATATACTTGGATGTTTCCAATGAAAAATAAAACTGAAGTATTCCCTCATTTCAAGTCTCTCTGTGCCTTTGTTCAAACTCAATTCTCCAAAACCATTAAAACATTGCACAGTGATGGCGGAGGTGAATACACTAGCTCAGTGTTTAAAGCTTTTCTGAATGCTAATGGGATACTTCATCAGGTCTCATGTCCTTATACACCCGAGCAGAATGGTATATCAGAAAGAAAGAATAGGCATATTCGAGAAACAGCTGTAACTCTCTTGCAAACTGCCTCTCTTCCTTCTCCTTTCTGGTATCACGCATGTGCTCTTGCTACATATCTTATTAACAGGATGCCGACCACTGTCCTAGGGATGCTTTCTCCATTTGAAAAGTTGTACAATAGGATTCCCTCAGTTGAATTGTTAAGGGTATTTGGATGTGCGTGCTATCCTCTCATGACACCCTATAGGACTGACAAGCTCCAACCCAAAACTACAAAATGTGTGTTCATTGGTTTTGCATCTGGGTACAAGGGTTACATTTGCTACGATTGGATCACAAGGAAGTGTATTATATCAAGACATGTCTTTTTCGATGAAACGTCTTTTCCTTATGCTGGCTCTCAGTTATCTCATGGGTTACCGTTGCAACAACCTAGTGTACAGCCCTGCTCTTCATTTACTCAGTCCCCCACTCAGTCTACCATCCCAGCACCTGTTCTCCACTCTACTACCAATGTTCCTACTGTTCCTGCGTCAGGTCCACCTCTTACCTCCTCTACTATATGTACTAATGCTACTTTGCCTACACATGCAGCTATTGATGTTATGACTGCTTCCACAACGCACTCTTCCGCTACTATTCCTGCACATGCACCTACAAGTTCTCCCTCTACACCTACTGCTCCTACTATGAGTATTCCCTCTACTATTCCTGCACATGCACCTACTGCTCTCATGTCCACTCCCTCAATCAACTCTCCATCTAGTGCATCAGATACACACACAGTTATACACTTTGATGAAATTGACGGCTCAGTTGACATCCGTTCCCAACCTGGAATTGGTGTCTCTATTGAATTAGCATGTGCTCCCACCCGACCTACTAGTCACATATCTAGTTCCAATGTTCTACATCATGTGGAGGGGTTGACTGATTCTACTATGAATAACCATCACATGCTCACCCGAAGCAAACGAGGAATTATTAAGAAAAAGGCCTTTTTATCCTCTCTCTCTTCTGCTTGTTCGGACCCTACACTCTCTGAACCCCATTCTCACAAAACTGCTCTCAAAATCCCAGCCTGGAAGTCCTCCATGCAAGAAGAATATGATGCCTTAATTAATCAAAATACATGGACATTAGTTCCCCTTCCTCCAGATAAGAATCTAGTATCTTGTAAGTGGATTTTTAAACTGAAGAAAAATGCAGATGGTTCTAGATAAGAATCTAGTATCATAAGGCTCGGCTGGTTGCTCGCGGTTTCAGTCAAGAATATGGTATTGATTATGACGAAACTTACTCACCCGTGGTTCGCCACACTACTGTTCGTTTGATGTTGAGTATTGCGGCCTTTTATGGTTGGAAGTTACACCAACTTGATGTCAAAAATGCATTCTTGCATGGTCTACTTCATGAAGAGGTGTATATGGCCCAGCCCCCTGGATTTGAAGACTCACAGCTTCCCACTCATGTTTGTAAGCTCCACAAATCTCTCTATGGTCTCAAGCAGGCCCCTCGGGCATGGAATGAACGGTTTACCTCCTTTCTACCCTCTCTTGGTTTTAAATCTTCACATGCAGATCCCTCACTCTTTACCCTTGTCTCTGGTTCTTCCAAAGCTTATCTACTTCTCTACGTTGACGACATCATCCTTACTGGCAATTGTGAGCATCTCTTGGCTGAAATTAAAACGTCGTTACAGCATGAGTTCGACATGAAGGACTTAGGTCCACTTCATTATTTTCTAGGCTTGGAAATCAAATATCTATCCCATGGTCTTTTTGTGTCCCAACACAAGTATGCAACAGATCTTATTCACAAAGCCGGTTTGGATACTTGTCATTCCCACATTACTCCATGCCAATCTGGTCTCAAACTTCTAAAGGACAGTGGCACCTCTCTCTCTCCCAGTGACGCAGCTCACTTCCGGAGTCTTGTCGGATGTTTGCAGTATCTTACCTTCACCAGGCCAGACATTGCCTATAGTGTAAACTCTGTGTGCCAATTTCTGCATTGCCCAACTGATCATCATTTTCAGGCTGCTCTACGTATCCTCAAATATGTCAAAGGCACCTCCGATTATGGCATCACCTTCAGGAGGGGTTCCTCTCTTACCAATCTCTCCCTTCATGTCTTTTCTGATCACGATTTTACTCTCCAAGCCTATAGTGATGCGGATTGGGCTGGGGATCCTAACGATCGCAAATCCACCACTGGCTTTGTTATCTTACTACATGGCTCTCCAGTTTCATGGTGCAGCAAGAAGCAAACCGCTGTTTCCAGGTCTTCCACTGAGGCCGAGTATCGTAGCATGGCGGACACCACATCTGAGTTGCAGTGGCTCAAACTTCTCCTTGCTGACTTGCATCTCCCTTGTGCCTCTCCTCCAACGCTTCACTGTGACAACATCTCTGCTTTGGCGATTGCCACAAACCCTGTCCATAATTCCAAGCTCAAACATGTTGAAGTTGACGTCCATTATAATATTAGGGACAAGGTTCGTGATGGCTCCATCCGCCTTCGGTTCGTTTGCTCTCATGACCAGCTTGCTGATCTCTTTACCAAGGGCCTTTGCTCTCCACAACACAACTATCTGTGTACCAGCTTGATGCTCGGTCCCTCCCATCGAGCTGAGGAGGGGTGTTAACATATATACCAGTTTATCAATTCTGTTACTTCATGCTTTTCAAGTGTACTCTTCCCCTCACGTGTGTTGTTCTGACACGTGCCATATAGCTGATGGTTACATGGATTAGTTAGATAGATTTGTCAATTAGCATGGTTAGCGTGCTAATTAAGTAGGTCAGCTAGCTTACTATAAATACAAAACCTAACCTCTCTGTAATAAGTCAACTTCATAATATACAAGCCTAGTTTTCGTTTATTCTCTTTTCTCTGGTTTTCTCTCAAGCTTATCTTGAAGCTTTCAGAACGCGGCGGTGGTGATGGACTTGCAGGCGTCGCCGGAAGGCTGCGTAGCCAACGTGATCTCGCTGACGACTCCTCGAGACGCGTGCAGGCTGTCGTTGATTTCGAGGGATTTCAAGTCGGCGGCGGACTCCGACACCGTTTGGGACAAGTTCCTTCCGCATGAGACCAATGAGATTGAGACTGGTATGAGTAAGAGGGGTCTCCTTGTTCAAGGTATTGAGATCAGACCCCGAGAGGGAGTAGATCATGGATATAGATAGAGTGATTATCATGGTTGATTGGCATTGTGTTACCTTCATGTTCTTGTCAATAATTAAGACACAAGCTTATCTCTCATCTATTTCCTACAATACTTAACGACCTAGACAAAAACAACACATTGAAATTTTCAAAAGAATGGTGGACTTGCATGCGTTGCAAGTCAACTGCATAATATCGATTCATCCTTAAGCCGAATTCACGTTCTTCTACTCTTGGACCAAATTACATAGACACATGACGAGCCTAAAAATACAGTCGACTAGCTATAAAGGACAATTCTTAGATTTATCTCTTGGATGAATGTGCATATTCACCCCATTGTCAGTTAACACATAATAACTTTCTAATTTTTTAGTCCAACCATTCAGGTTGTATAATGTAATACAAAGATTAGCTCTTTAAAAAAAACAATCAAATTGAAGATCTTTTAGTTATTCATTTCTATGAAATACATGGATAGTTCATCATAATAGTAGTAAGTGTTGTTAGAACCATCCATTTGTTTGATTCGATTAGATTATCAAACAAATTCCGATTCGATTGATTTTTTACAGAGGTGATCTTTAAAAGCTAATTTAAAATATTGACCGTTGGATTATAAATTTATTAAGTAAAAGTATGTTAATCAACAATGAGGGTGAACATGTTCGTTCTCCCTAATGGTGAACCTAAACATTATAGAGCTATAAATATCAGAAGCATGATTGATAAATAAAATATATAAAAAAAAGGGTTGGGATCCTGGGACACATAATTTTACACAGTTTTTTACAGTTCTTCTAAGCCTTTAAGATTAAAAGCATTCAATGGCACAGATTAAATTTGTAAATGATGTCAACATACCACAAGATGATTGGACAAATGACGTGACATCAAATTAATTAAAACAAAAAGATTAGATTAAACTTTTCTTTTTATAACAAGCCATAAAATTGAACAATAAAAAATCATCTCAAACATAAGAACACAATTAGAAAAAAAGTATGAGGAACAATGAAGAACCCTAGCTCTATCTCCATTGTCTTCTCCAAGGTCCAAGTATTGAACTCTAGACAACTTAATTACCCAGGAGGAATTCTCTTGTTTATATGTTTCGTTTAGAAAAGCATTTGATCATTGGTTGCTATTGATAAACATGTTCAACTCAATTTTACTTCGCTTGCCATCCTCGATCTTTCTTACAACGTGTTTTATTCTTTGATGGCAAGGTGGGTTTTCAGTCTTAGAAATATAGTTTATCTTCATCCAAAGCGCTGCGAGTTCCAAGGTCCTATTTTCAGGAGTTGGCACAATATCATGTCTCATAAGGAAATTGATATCTCCATGAAATTTCTTAATCTTCTAATACCTAAGTGGTTGTACAGTTTGAAGTTTTGAACCATCTTGAGTCCTTAATTCTTTCTACCAATGCCTTTCACGGTGAAATTTCATGTTCCATTGGAAACTTAGCATCCATCATAAACCTGAAGTTGGGTTCAAATCTTTTGGAAGGGAAGATCCCAAACTCATTGAGAAATTAATTAACCAATGAGACTATGCAAATGCTCAATCTCCAGTCGATCCTCCTGCTCCATCATGATCACAATCATGAAATAAAGTGCAAAAATTCCCACCAAACAGAAGACAGATCCTCTACAATAGAATACCGTAATATCTTGGGGAATTAAGTTATCTTGATTTCAATACTTGGACCTTGGAGAAGACGATGAAGTTATGCTAGGTTTGTTCATTGTTCCTTTACTCTCTTTTTTTCTAATCGTGTTCTTCTCTTCATCTAATTGCATTTTTTTTTTCATTTTATGGCTCCTTATAAAAAGAAAAATTTAATCTAATTTTTTTTATTAATTTGATACCACGTCATTTGTCCAATCATCTTCTGGTATGCTGACATCATTCACAAAATTAATCCGAGCCATTGAATGGTTTTAATTTTAAGGGCTTATAAATTGTGTAAAAAATTGTGTAAAACCGTGTGTCCCAAGATCCGGATCCTATAAAAAATTAATAAATAACAGAAAAAAAGAGGAAGTGTCCCTTCGAAGATATCCCAAAAAATTGGAATGATACAGACAAGATTATCATGGCTCTTGTATAAAGATGACACGCATAAATGAGGAGGAAGATGCTGCAATGCTGCATCATATAGACTTGCAAGCGTTGCCGGAAGGATGCATTGCCAATGTGATCTCATTGACCAGTCCTCCAGATGCGTGCAGGCTATCGGTGCTTTCTAGGGTTATCAGATTGGCAGCAGAATCCGACGCCGTTTGGGACAAGTTCCTTCCGCCTGAGACCCATGAGATCCTATCCCATTCCGCCACTGCCTCCGCTGCCAAATCCAAGAAAGAGCTCTACATGGCTCTCAGCCACAGCCCCGTCCTCATTGACGATGGCACTATGGTAATTTAACATCACTACCCTCTCCTTGCCTATCAAAATCAATTTCTTACTTTGAAGATTATTTTTTTGAAACGTACTTTGAAGAATATTTGTTTCTGTAAGAGTTGCTTTGATTCCTCCCCTGGACATTTTACACTTAACTTATTTACGAATGGTTATGAATCAAAAAAGAATTCTACTATGTTGTTCAACATTAATGTTGGATGCAACGAGAATCTTAAATTAATTGGGTGTATCGATCTTTTGGTTGCTTGATATGAATGGTTCTGACTTATAAATTATCAGAAATTTGGAACATTTGGGGTTGCGGATATAATATTGCATCCGGTAGTCTTGACCTCTTTTTATAGATTGTACATTATGGTGCATGTGCAGGTGATTGTAGGTTAGCCTAATAGGGGAACCTAAAATTTCAGAGTTCTATCCGTGCATTTCTATATATTGTGAATGCTTAGTAACATTATTTGTAACAAAAATGGTGCTAGTTAGCTTTAGGTATTGACCAAGTTCGAATGATTGTTACAATTGCAACAATGCTTATATGCTAGCTCTATCCGCTAACTGCCATTAACTAATGCACATCATGCAGAGCTTTTCTCTGGAAAAATGGACTGGAAAGAAATGTTACATGATAGCTGCAAAGCGCCTTCGGATTGCTTGGGGTGATACTCCTCTCTATTGGCAATGGATTACTCTGCCTAACACCAGGTTTCTTATATTCTTAATTTCATCCCCAAGTTTTGTCAATCGGTTTTTAATTAAAATGTGAATGTGAGTGAAGTACATAATTAAGTGAACTTGAACAGGTTCGAGGAAGTGGCTGAGCTTCAGTGGGTTGGTTGGTTTGAAATTCGTGGGAGAATTGCTACACGTAAGCTTTCCCCATCAACTCTATATAAAGCTTATCTTGTGTACAAGTTCAATGCACACTCTTATGGATTTGATTACTCTCCTGTGGTGGTGGCGGTTTCTACAAGGCCTTATGGCTTTGATTATGAATGCCCTAGTTTGAGAGAAATTGTTGATGGAGGAGACCTTAAGCACACTGCCTTTCTGGCGCATCCTGAAAGAGAAATGGATGAAGCTGATGATCTGCTGTTTCCAAAGGAAACGGCAGATGGCTGGTTGGAGATGAAGTTGGGTGAATTTTTCTGTGAAGGAGGAAAAGATGAAGAGTTGGAGATGATTTGTTGTGAGATTGATATTAGCAGCAAGAGTGGCATCATTGTGCAAGGGATTGAGATCAGACCATGCGATAGGAACTAGAATGATCTACCATCGATAAACGGTTAATTCTGGTTAGTTTGCCTTATTGTATATTTCTTTTATTTTTCATCGGAATTAATTGGAGGCATGGATGATGAATCATGTCATTTTCATTGTTCTGACCGCGTTGCTTGGTTCTAAGCTACTTGAGACTTGAATTTCTCTTGTATCTAATAATAAGTTCGAAAACACAAACTTACCTGTAGTGAGGGAACCTTCATAAATGTCAATCTAAAACTTTTCAAATGTAATAGAAACTTCATTTGAAGAGTGCAAAATCTAACTACCCTTATGAAGTAATTATGCCTCGTCCATGTTTATAATGAGCATTATAAATTTGTTATGTATGCCATGCTGCTAACATGCCTTACGAATTTTTTGGAGCTTGATTCTTTCATATTTATGGGTGGATACCAATCATAGTCAATAATGGTGAGTGCAAGTGCCTTTTCAGCCTTCATGTAATCGAATTTGACAATCTAAAAAAAGTTTTGGTTTTTATTTGTTTCCCTTGAAGAACACGAAGTGCCTGCACCTGCAAACTCACCCAGTACTAATAAGATCTGTAGCACCACCCTGCACCTACAAACTCACCCTGATCCGACCGCCATCAATCACCACCTCGACCAGAACGTATCCGGGACACAAACCAGATCAACCAAACGCATCCATCAGTCAAACCACAACCACTCCGATAGCCGCTGCTATTGTCCAACGACAATGTCGCAAGGACGCGCCACTAAACGAGCACAAGAAGAAGTCAAGGAAGTCTTAGGCACGTGTGGCGCATTCTAGGGTTTTTTCTTTAAAAAAATTTTGTGATGCACTTCAAGGAAATTTTTTGTTAGTGGGCATTTGCTGCAGTAAAATAAGGCCGGAACTCATCCTTACATTTGATATAAGTAATGACCTATTTCATCATATTCCAGATCCAGATTTTGATGAGATTGGTAATTGATGGAATGGACTAAATCCGTATAAACCCGCAGACGATGTCTCATGTGAGATGTATATATTCTCAACAAAATTGATCATGAATTTGATATGCGGGATAGTAAGATGCAACAATGTATGTATTCTGCTTTCCCATTGTCGCATTGCGCAATACATACTAGAAGACTAGATCCCCAGACGTCATGACAATTCACTTTCAGGCAAGGCCAAACCTAAAAACTCTAAAAGCATGCATTATTAATTAATTAATTTATTTATTTATATTAAAATGGGAATGATTGATAAATATCAAAAGCAAGCATTTTCAATTTTTATAAATTAAAAAATTAAAAAAATAACAGAAAAAGAGAGAAACAAACATGAGTGAATACGATCCCTTTCACACACACAAAAAGACGATCTGATAAAAAAAAATAAAAAAAAGCATGAATAAGCATGAATAGGAGGAGGAATCAGCTGCGACTATGATGCAGCATCTAGACTTGCAAGCGTTGCCGGAAGGATGCATTGCCAATGTGATCTCATTGACCAGTCCTCCAGATGCGTGCAGGCTATCGGTGCTTTCTTGGGTTATCAGATTGGCAGCAGAATCCGACGCCGTTTGGGACAAGTTCCTGCCCCCTGAGACCCATGAGATCCTATCCCACTCTGCCACTGCCTCCGCTGCCAAATCCAAGAAAGAGCTCTACATGTCTCTCAGCCACAGCCCCGTCCTCATCGACGATGGCACTATGGTAATTTAAGCTCACTACCCTCTCCTTGCCTATCAAAATCAATTTCTTACTTTGAAGAGTATTTGTTTCTGTATGAGAGTTTCTTTGATTCCTCCGCACATTGTACACCATGTTTAACTTGTTTAGGAATGGTAATGAATGAAAAAAAAATTCTATTCTGTTGTCAACATTAATGTTGGATGCAACGAGAATCTTAAATTGAATGGGTGTATCGATCCTTTGGTTGCTTGATATGAATGACATTGACTCTTAAATTATTAGAAATTTGGGAACGTTTGGGATTGCGAATATAATATTGCATCTATAGTTTCATATATGGTCTTGATCTCTTGTTATAGATTGTACAATTGTAGGTTAGCCTGCTAGGAGAACCAAAAATTTCAGAGTTTTATCTGTGCATTTCTATATATTGTCATATTGTGAACGCCTAGTCACATTACTAGTAACAAAAATGGTGCTAGTTAGCTTTAGGTATTGACCAAGTTCTAATGATTGTTACAATTGCAACAATGCATATGCGATGGCTCAATCCGGTGACTGTCATTAATTAATGCACATCATGTTGAGCTTTTCTCTGGAAAGAAATGTTACATGATAGCTGCAAAGCGCCTTCGGATTGCTTGGGGTGATACTCCTCTCTATTGGCAATGGATTACTCTGCCTAACACCAGGTTTCTTATATTCTTAATTTCATCCCCAAGTTTTGTCAATCGGTTTTTAATTAAAATGTGAATGTGAGTGAAGTACGTAATTAGAAAGTCATGTACTGAAACGATGATGAAGACATACTACAAGGACTAAACATAAATTAGCCCATCTTAGTTTAATAAGTTAACTATCAGTACTCGATTACAACAGTACCCTCGATCAAGCACTAGAACTCTTGTCTGAATATTTCTTAATAATATTGTGTTTCCGCTATGTAATACAAAGTACAGGAAAGCATGCACCTCCTAGTACTTAATTCTGGTTTCGCCTGATTGTGCTTGTTGTCGAAGCCCCAAGGCATTGCATTAAGCCACTAAGGAAAAGTCTAATTGAAGCAAGAATGGTAGACCTTCTCCATACTGAATCAGAAGGTTGCATCAATGGCCTTTATGGCATTCCTTAGAGGCTCAAAGCTATTGTCTATTGTACGTTAAAGATATTTTCAGGATCCAAAACGCTTTCACATCAGTTTTCCTTCAAACATATATTCCATGAAGTCAGTTTTATACAAGGTTCATGTTTGGCACACGGTGGTGATGGTGCCGAAGTGGGATTTTATTTAGCTTCTTCCTTTGTAGGGATGACAAAAATACTCAGCGGGGCGGAGCTCCATTGGATACCCGCCCTTAATAGGGGGAGAATTCGGGGACAAATGGGGAATGGGGATGGGGACCCCCAATCCCCACTATCTAAGATTGGGGATGGGGCGGGGATGATATTGTGATCCTCATCCCCAAACATGCCCCAATAATATATACATATTTTAACTTATATATATTTTAATTTATTTTTATAATATAAATCACAAATATATACATTTACTACTTTTACTTTAATGATGTTTTGACTTTTGCATTCACTAAATTATGATTTATGAATTTAATCATATTTTAAATTTATTTGTTGTAGATTTTGATTTTAAAGAAGGCAATATGAGAAAAAATTATTTTATTTATTAAATTCTTATTGGGGATTTGGGGCGGGTTTAGAGGCTTAGTCCCCAATGGGGATGGGGACGGGGAATCCCCAATATATTTTTATTGGGGATTTGGGGCGGCGATGAGGGTAGAAAATGACCCTGGGGATGGAATTATGATTCTAATCCCCAACCCGCCCCATTGCCATCCCTATTCCTTTGTAGTCTTTAGAATATTGTTAGACCATGCGTATATAAAATTAGAGCTTCTATTCATACCACCGAAATTGTTATTTAGACCTCCGTTGGAAGCTTTTCTCAAAATTTTCTAATTTTGCCCACCCTACCTTTTTTATCTACACCTTTTTTTCAACTTGCACAAGCCCTTTCCACATCCAGCAAAGAGTTCAAATTAATGCCGTCAAGAACAAATGGCGCTGCTCTTATCACCTTCTCATGGCCGCCTAGATATAATTTCTCCTTCATTAAAGGAACAAAGTCTGATCCCCTTTCTTTCCATTGAAAATATATATATCTTTCTCATTTTGTACACACTATCATCATGTTTGGTTGAAACCTGAGGGGACTGACTGAAAATTTAACAAGAGATGATTCATGGTTGTAAGTCAATTAGTCATCTACAAGTGATTGGTCTTTTGGTCTATTTAATTGGTTAATTCAAACAAAGATGAAATTAAATAGTTAGTGTGTGAAATGAAGATGTTATTGTTATTAGCGCGGTTGGTGTATGTAGAAGCGCTCAAGTGCAGAAAAATGATGTGAACCACCAAGCAACTTGACTGCAACAATAATTACAACAGAACAAATGACTACGTCTGAATCGACGTTCCTTACCTCCTCAACTCATTGCTCACCTTTATCGCCACTAGAGCTGTCAATGGGTCGTGTCGGGTTGGGTTCGTGTAGGGTCAAGGTATATATCGTGTCACAAGAGACAAACCCAAACCCAACTCATTTATTAATCGTGTCGAAAATTTAAACTCAAACCCAACCTATTTATTAAACGGGTTACCTGTTTCCAACCCGCTTAACCCATTTAATAAATATATCGTGTCATGTTAGACAAAATGACTCATTTAAGGGTTAACATTGTGACCCATTTAACTAAAAAAATGCATAAATTGATTAAATTCACTAAAAACTCCATAAGACGAAGAATATAAATAATTATATATAATTCATAAATAATTAAATCCAATAATGATGAAGCAAAATATTTCAAATTGTCCAATCCTAGGATCAAATACTCCCAACGTCCAAAATTTCAAAAAGAAGTATAGCATAATCGGGTTATATGGGTTCACTTCGTGTTAGCGGGTTGACCCGCTGCTGACCCGCTTTTTAATCGTGCGGGTTCAACCCACTTTATTTCGTGTGGGTTTCGAGTCGTGTTATCAGGTCATGTCGGAATTGACAGCCCTAATCGCCACAGCTTACATCTCTCCCGTCGACCACCGTTCCTTGTCAACACCTCAATCTCAATAAAAACTCTCCACCATTTCATCTATGTCCACTGCTTCATCTTCATTCTCATCAGTTAGTTTCGTTGGATTTTTTTTTTTTTTTTTTTTTTTCACTAGGGCAAATAGGATTTTAAAAAGTATCAAAAAATAGGGAGGTCAATATACCAATTTAAGAGGTATGAAGAAGCTCCCATATAAAAAAAGGTTTTTTTTTTTTTTTTTTTAACAAAAAAATTGCATTGCTGGTAGGCAGGCTCTTCGATCTCCTGCCTATCCCCTAGATTATGGCCCAATTAAGCCTAGAAGCATGCATGAATATCATGGTCCAATACTTATACCGCTAGGTTCTATTCTCTTACTTTAAGCAACGTTACGTTACATTACAATCCAGCACAGCAGATAACCAGATACAGAAAAAGAGTGAAACTCTTGAGTGTCCAAATTACATAAGGCAGAGAATTAGACGGAGGAGGAGGAATCGCCTGCAACGGAGATGCAGCAGAGGCAGCTGGACTTGCAAGCTTTGCCGGAAGGATGCATAGCCAACGTGATATCGTTGACCAGTCCTCCAGATGCATGCAGGCTCTCTTTGCTTTCTAAGATTATCAGGTCGGCGGCAGAATCAGACGCCGTTTGGGATAAATTCATTCCGCCCGAGACACAAACGATCCTATCCCAGCCAAATTCCCTCTCTTTCCCTTCCAGATCCAAGAAGGACCTCTACATGGCTCTCTGCGACAATCCCGTCCTGATCAACGAGGGCAATATGGTAATTGAAAATTTTATTTTCTTCTCTTTTAATTCATTTTCTTACTTATAACTAGGAAGTAGGAACATGAATTCAATTTTTTGAAGAATATTTAATCATTGATTTATTTATTCACATCTATATTTGAACTTCACTTTCATGCTCCAAAGGAGAGTATGTAATGTTTCAGATTTTTTTTTCCCGCTAGATATAATTCAGAGCATCACACATTCGTGGTAGAATCTTGACATTTAATTGAGTTCGATGACGTTAAACAATAGAGTTGAGACTATACATTGATATTGATTGTACGGACCATTAAATTCCGAGGACATATATTGGTTTTGGAACATTACATTGAGCATCGATCAAGCTCTTCCTAGATATGGTTTGTCTGTGATTGGATGAATTTGGCCAAGGCCGCTAGACCTGAGTGGACATGAGACTATGGCTAAGTTTTTGCTGGGTTCCAAACCCCTTTCAAAAAAAAAAAAAAAAAAAAGTCTAAAGTTTGCAAATTTAATTGAATTCAGGCATATAAGATAATATTAAATGACATAAATATAATAAAGGAACAATGGTTTATAAACATGCCCTTGTATTACCTTCATTCATCCCCTGCAGCAATTTGTTATTTTTTTCATAATTTTTGCTAGTATATACCTTTATGGTGGTGTGCAGGTAGCCCTATATGTGATGTGATGTAATAAAAAAACGTTACTAGCTAGCTTTAGATATGGACTAAGTTGCATGTAATCGCTGCTATAATTGCAAGTGCACGAAAAATACTGATCATTAATTAGAAGTTCTTAGAAAGGAAAATGATTTGTGGCCTCAATGAGGCCTAAGATTTGTGGCCTCAATCTTATGTGTCATGCCATGTCATCTATACAAATCATTTATTTGTCAAATCATGCCACGTAATTCTTGAGAAAAGACCATCTTATCCTTCCAAAATCTAATGACTCTAAATTATTTTGATTTTCCATCTCAAAAATTATTTTGGCTTTCTTTCATTTCTTTTTCATTACACTCATGCTTAGATTTAAATAACAATTTTTTTTTCTTCAATCAAGAGTAGAAAAAATTTCATGAAATTTAATCAATAGATTTGCACGTACATTCGATTAACAGATTCGTATAAACATGTATATGAATTCAACCTTTGTTGGGTTTCTGCAAATTTTGAAAATATAATGTGAAAAATACATATTCATATAATTGTATTTTTTCTTTTGTTCATTGTTTTCTCTTTATGTAGCTAGGGTTTAAAAGTTAGATCTGAATTTATTATTTTTGTTTGTCTTTCCCTTATATTTAGATTGTAGATGTTAATTAATGGTTGCTAACGTGTAATTTTTTCTTACCTCTTAATTTAGACATAAGTATTTCCCAAATTCAATTTACTAATGCTATATTTTTGTGGATGAAATTAATCAATATTTGGAAAGAAAAGTTAACGTCTATTTCTTGACACATAATTCAATATATTATTATATTAATGCCATTTGGGAAGAAAAATTAAAGGAAAAATTTTAATTAAATGAAGAAAAATATTGATCAAAGAATCTGTAAACATATCCCTTAAATTAATATATAATTAATAGCTGATATTTTTTTTTTTCACCTAATTAAATTCATTAATGTAATTTATTCACCTCCTAACATCTAAAAGGAAATGTAAAAGGGTAAAGTTGGTGTTGAAATAGTATGATGTGGCAAGATTTATTATATGGAATTGAAAATAAATTTTTATTTACTTACATGGCATGACACCTAAGATTTGAGGCCACAAATCTTAGGCCTCATTGAGGCCCTATATCATTGCCCTTCTTAGAAATTAGACTCCGGCTTGTTGGTTTAGGTTTTCAGCCTTATTATTCTCATAGGCTAGCTAGATATACACTTATAAAATGCTAGCTTGCTCTGATGGTTAATTATCATTGATTTGCATCTGTAGAGCTTTTCATTGGACAAATGGAGTGGTAAGAAATGTTATATGATAGCTTCAAAGGGACTTCGGATTGCTTGGGGTGATACTCCTCGATATTGGGAATGGATTTCTCTGCCCGAGTCCAGGTCTGTAAAACTCTTTCATCCTAAACATGGTTAAATTGGTTTAAGCCTTTAAGGGTAACTTTTCTATTGAAAAGTTGCATATTGTAGTAGTATCTCTCTCTCTCTCTCTCTATATATATATATATATATATATATTCTTGTTACGTGCTTTGATTATAGATTAGAATTTGAACGTGTCTGAAGTGTGGAAATAGCTTGAACAGGTTTGAGGAGGTTGCTAAGCTTCGGGTGGTTGGTTGGTTTGAAATTCGTGGGAGAATTGCTACTCGCATGCTTTCTCCATCCACTCTATATAAAGCTTATCTTGTGTACAAGTTTAATGAACGCCCATGGACGTTTGACAACCATCCCACGGCGGTGGCCGTTTCCGCAAGGTCTTATGGCTTTGATTACGAATGCCCGAGTTTGAGTGAAATGGTTGAAGGAGGAGAGCTCAAGTACACTGCCTTTCTGGCGCAGCCGGAAAGAGAAATTAGTGAAGAGACTCGACTTCCAGACAAAAGGGCGGATGGCTGGTTGGAGATGGAGCTAGGTGAGTATTTCTGTGATGGTGAGGAAGATGTGGAGTTGGAGATGATTTGTTGTGAGATTAATAGTAGCGGCAAGTGTGGCATCATTGTGCAAGGGATTGAGGTCAGACCCAAAAGCAACTAGATCAATGTACTATCACTAAATATGTTTATTTTTGCTAAACTTTCTTTTTACTTTTCTGTTCAGTGTTTGCATTTTACATTGGAATTTCTTCAGTTGACATTAGTTAATGAATCATGTCCCTTGCTTTAATCTTCTGATCATGAAGCCAAGAAAACGGACTTACATGTATCCATAATGCTTTTCAATTTTTAATCCCAGTTATTGCTTTCATGTTTTCGATTTCTAAGTCAAATCCCCAAACAGTGATTGAGTGGAAATTTTGGTGGTAATTGCAGCCATTAGAGTTTCTTGAGTTTGTAACTAGAGCATCATTTGTCTTCGATTACCGCCATAATTACTTCTGAAGAGTCTGCCAAGGGATGCTTCACATTAATTTTCTTATGCCTTAGGGCTTTAATCCACGGTTGACTATATGTTAATAACATCTATTATCCTAAAAACACCAACTTCAATTTTCACACTATAACCGAGATATTCTCTTTAAAATGCCAAGATGCCACTGCACAAGTGCACACGTGTGAATTACACTTAGCCTTGTTGAAGGTTGAAAACTTAAAATTGATATTCTTCTTAGAGAAAATTAGACAAAAACTCAAAAAATAAAGCTCCTATTAAGAAAAATTCATCCATATATTTTCTTTTAATCTACACCCAATTCACATAATTGAACCTTCCTTATAGGTTTTACATCTATAATTAAGATTTTTCACTTTTTTTAGTTTGACTTTTTTGCCATTCTGATTGAATAAATAAAATATTCCTCAAATATAGCTGTTGACTATTTTTTGAATTTAAATATTTAGAATTTAATACAATCAATTTAATCCTTGATTTTTCTCTTAATTATTTAAAACGATTAATTGCCTTAATTATCCTATATTTCTTTCTTTCCCAGATCTATATATTTGTAATTTTTTAATAAATATGTTTGTGTATCATCAGATTATGTTATATTCCTATTATATCTCGACATGAGTAAACATCCTCTCATTAAGGTATGCTATTTTCTTATCCGTTCTAATAGGTGTAGTTATACAATCATTCCATATTCATTAATTTTATAAAATAGTAGAGTTAATGTAATTAGCCCATGTAAAATGTACTTGATGTACATTGATTGCTTTAAGATATATTTTTTTTTCCGCCCCTACATTTTTCTACACATAAATGCCTGATTTTATGGGGTGATCGAGGACCACATAATAGTTATGTGTAACTGTAGAGTTTGTTTAATATATAATTATCCCTTAATTTTGACACATTGAATAATTTTGAATGCGCAAGGGTTTTTAATCCACGGTTGACTATATGTTAATAACATCTATTATCCTAAAAACACCAACTTCAATTTTCACACTATAACCGAGATATTCTCTTTAAATGACAAGATGCCACTGCACAAGGGCACGTGTGAATTACACTTGTCTTGTTGAAGGTTGAAAATTTAAAATTGATATTTTTCTTATCATCCAAAAATAGATATCATGACTTCAGATTTCAGAATTTAAAAGTTTTATTCAATTTAAAAATTGTATTTACTCTGAACTCTCGTAGAAGAATAAGGATCCTTAAACTCCATATGCAAACTTTTCTTTTTGAACAACTACCTACGTCCCAGCTACCTCCGCAAAATCACCGGTAGAAAACTTAAATGGTTCATCTGCTTCACATTTTCAATCTGAAAAAAAAAAATATATATATATATATATATTAACTATTTACACTTCTCTACGTACTTGAATTGCACCAAGAAATGGAAACTTACTGGAGACGAATTTATTACATTTGGTAGTAGTAAACTAGTAACCGGCAAGACATTAAGAGTGAGCTAGTTAGGTAGCACATGTTGGAATCTGTTCTGAAAAAGCAAGCAACACGTTTCTACTTCTCATTGGTCCACATTTTCCTCCCATTTTGCCCTAATTTACCTTTATATAAATCCACGCACATCGGAATCATCCTACACCACCCAAAAACCCTCACCACCAAGACTTCAACTCTCTCCGGCCTCCTACACACACGCACACAGATATAGATATTAGATATATAATATCTTTATCTCTCCCGCCATGGTCAAACCTTGCTCCAAGAAGCCCAAGGCTCGCGCGGTACTCATCGTCATCATCTGCTCCATGGTCTTCATCTAAGGCCCTCCGCCGCAGTTCCTCTTGGTGGCCGGGCGAACGACAAAGAAGCCGGCGGCCTGATGATCATGCTGCCGATCGATCTCCCGATCTCCTCCTGTTACGCGGTGCTCGGAACCGTAACATCCGATCTCTCTCCCCTGTGGTTGATCAACTCCGCGATCCTGTACGTTTACGATATCTTCTTCTTGGCCTCCGCCTTGCCGATTCTCCACCTCGACATGCGTATGGCCTGCGCTGAAGCCACCAGTCTGGTGTTATCTTATGGGAACGGGTTCGGCAAACTTCCACAGGCTTAGGGTTTGTGGAATTTGGCTGGTAATATGTGCTGCTCAAGTGCTCGCTCTCAGATTCTGTCATTAATTAAGGTTTAGTTTTTATTCTTTGATTCAGCTTAAATTAGTTCTCAGACTTTAACTTGTTGTAGTAGTTCATACCTGATCTAGCTATCTCGGAACTTGCTTAATTAGTAGTAATTGTTGTAATGTGGGGGTGATTGATCAATATGTATGTTCTAGTAGTCGTGTTTAGTATCCCATTAAAGCTTCCTAAAGCCTGTGAAATCTTGATTGGACATGAGTACAGATATTTTGGGATCTGGTCCTTTTAACTATCTTATTAATTAACAAGATAATTAGAACTATCTTATTAATTAATTAATGACCCGGCTAGAGTTAATTAATTGATCAAACATATCCTTTTGACCCTTAGTCAATGACCCTTAACTTTTGGGTCACTTGTTGAGTGGGTCTCAAACTCTGAAAAGCTTATTTGAACACATTGAAAACATGCTCTCCTACTCTCTTAATGAAGCGGTGACTATCTTACTCTATCTATAAGCTGTCACTACTACAATTAGGGTACAATTATGGGTAAAAGCCACACACAACATGGGTGACAAAATGACCTCAAAGGATACACGTGTGTGTCTAGCAACCATAGCTATAAGCTGTCACTACTACAATTAGGGTACAATTATGGGTAAAAGCCACACACAACATGGGTGACAAAATGACCTCAAAGGATACACGTGTGTGTCTAGCAACCATAGCCACACTGCAACCACTTTTAACAGGGTCAGTGTTCTATAAAGGGGTGGTTTTCCTCTTAATAATCTCGATTAATTATGTGTGTGACTTATTTGAAGCTCTGACATAGTGGGACCAGTAATGACAATGGTGGGTAGGAACATTATTATACTTGCTTAAAAAAAAAAAATTGCTTCTGGTCCAATATCGAGTCTTTCTAGGGATAAATGGTTGATATCCTTATCTTATTCATTTGATTTCATCTTTCCGGAGATGGATGGGTTCAGTGATGATCAGTGTCAACGATTATCTTCTTGTGTTTAGTCACTGTCATGGTTTTAGCTAGCCTCCTACTCAGTGATGAAATTTGAGATATTCGATTAGACATGATATGCATAGACCTCATACTTGATTGAAACACTGAAACCAGAATCTGAATCTCTAATGAGGTTGATTTGGTTGAGGTTCTTCCGGTTTAACTTATCATGCATCATGACGGCCATCCTTGCATACATAAAAACAGAGAGCGAATTAACTCGGAGCAAAGCACTGGAGAACAAGTTTAGATCACATCTTTCAAAATCAAAGAGGTTATATTAACATCGAAGCAAACTGAATACATATAGCTAGCAAAGAACAAGATCTGTATAAAACATCCCAAATCTGATATCATACAGCTAAGAACAATAGTTCTATTTCAACTTGATATATTCACGTTGAATCCAGCCACTTCATCACTAACAACCAAAACAAGGTAATTAAAAAGCAAGAGAAAAGATGAAACCCATTTAATTTCCAGCGTTTAAATTTGTGACTGAAAAAGCAGATATCCATGTACATATATTCTGTCAACAATGTAAAAACGACTTACAACACCTTCTTCCTCAGATCCGACTTTCCCTTCTTCACGGTGGCCATCACCATGTTGCTTACGCAAGTCGGAGGCAAACGGTTGAGACTTCCCTTGATCCCCTAGCCTTGATCTTCTTCCAAATTTCCCCTTCCCCTTCTTCACGGTGCTAAGGCTTAACTGGTTGAAGGAATGATCATTAGATGATGGATTGGTTGTTTCGATGAGTTCAAGGAGAAGGGAAGAAGTTGCAAGTGTGGGAGACTGGGAGAGGACTGAAGAGAGTGAAGAGGCTTTGTGTTCCCATTTATTTTAAGAACAATTCTTAGGTTCACCCTTTGGGTGAATTAGCATATTCACCATCTCTTGCAATTAAGGCATAATAACTTCATAATTATCTAATCCGACCATTCATATTGTATAATGTAATATAAAGATTAGCTCAGTTAAAAAATAATCAAATTGAAGACCTTTTAGTCATTCATTTCTATGAAATACATGGACGGTTCATCATAATAGTAGTTAGTGTTGTTAGAACCATCCATTTATTTGATTCAATTAGATAATTAAACGATTTTTGATTTGATTGATTTTTTACAGAGATGATCTTTAAAGGCTTATTTAAGATATGTACAGTTGGATTATAAATTTATTAAGTGAAAGTATGTTAATCGACAATGGGGGTGAATATGCTCGCTCACCCTAGGGGTGAATCTAAGAATTGTTCTCATTCTAATGTAAAATAAACAAAAATAACATCCACTCATAAAGAAAATATTTATAAAAAAATTGAAAAAAAGAAAAGAAAATATAAACCTTCATTAAAAATTCAGCCAGGTTGTACTTGTTTTTAGGAAGAAGATCTTAACAAGTTTAAAACAATACCTATCCGCACTTTGTGCTTGTCTGTGGGAGATATGGACACCAACATGTTTCAAAACAGTAGGTATGACCCCAATCTCCACAGTTTCTTAAGTTCGTGGCAATACATGTGTGGTTGTTGCCCACAATTGTAGTAGTGTGTTGAGAATGTGAAAAATATAACATTTTTTATGAGGTTTGTGTCTCTCCATCCATTGTCAATTGGTTTTTAGATTTGAACCCTTGATTACTTTATCATGGTATCAGAGCGGGTTACTCACATGCTTGGTTTCAGCAATGCTTACACGTGCTCACCATCACCCAATATAACATGTCCACGTGTACGTGGCTTGAGAAATCTCTACATGTGCGGGGGCGTATTGAGAATGTGAAAAATATAACTCCCACATTGGAAAAATATAACCTTCCTTATGGTTTTGAATATGAATCCCATATTACTTTATCATAAGCATCATTTGCCAAGTGCTAAGCAATTTTAGGGTTATTGTAAGCATTACATGATATGGTGAGAAAGCTACAAAAACCCATCATCAAATGACACTGATAATAGCTGATGATCTAAACTATATGCATGAAAAAGCTAATTTCAACTAAATTAGCTAATTAAGTGGAATTATGTGTAAAATCATATCACAGGGGACGTTACGACGACCTCATAATCTTAATTTGCATCCACGATACAGCTTCTAGTGGTCTAACAACAACCATCAAGAATTTCCCCTATATTTTTTAACCCCAACTAATTACTTGATCGAGTGACCATTTTCTCATTCACCTATGTACCTATAGTAGCTCGAGAAGGGATTCAGACAACTAATTACCAGTAATCACACCAATTGTTATTATTTGAAATTATTTCCATTTTGTTTCAAGTTTTAAGGGCATAATGAAGGGTTGATGATCTTGGAATCAATGCAACTATAAATGGGAAAACTCTTCTATACACTGGCTGTGTAAGTGAACCAGCAGATCCAATAGATCTCAACTGTTGATATTTGTAGAAAATTTCTTTTTTAATAATAAAAAATGTACTTAATCCATTCTTATTAGTGCAAGTGCATGGTGGTGCACTAAATACTGTTTCCTGTAAATGATCCATCATTCTCAGCTGGGCTCAACCCTCTTCGGGTGGTCGCTTGGCTGTCAGACTGCAAGTTCCCCAGGTCTTAAACCAAAGAAAAGGAAAAAAAAAAAGTGAGAAGCTTGTCTAAGATCTTGACGCGTTTGTGTTGAAATGAATTACTTGTCCGTATACAAGGGCACTTTACCGGTTGTTACTGTTCCTGATTCCTCTCAATTTACTCTAGCTTTTTTAGTAGACCCAGAGTCACATAAACCCTAAAGCTGCCTCCTCCCTGCTTAAACCCATTTTCTCTCTTCTCTCCCGCCCACTCTGTAACAATTAGCTAGCTATGGTTTCACTTTCGTTCCTGGGCTCACTCCTCTTGCATGTTCTGTGACACATTCTACAATATGACTCATCCCGGGGAGTTTTAGCTCTCCATGACCAACAGCCTCTCTTTCTGGTTAAGTCTTGTGTTCCTCCCCATCGAGATTTCCTACAACAACTGTGCCGCGCAAGCGATTTGTCATCTACGATACCACATCTATTGCAATGCTGATTTTGTGAACCAGGGCCTCATCACCTTCCTCTTCAAGTCTTCATTGTGATTGGTCTCAAATACCTGCTTGTCGCCTACACATCTCTGCTCGCCCTCTACTTCTGCAGTTGGTTGGTTTCGCTCCTGGTGGCTTTGATTAATTTGTTAGTGGTTACTCTGACATCAGAGCAAGTGGTTCGTCACAGTGCTAAGATAGATTTTTTGAAATATGTGTTTTAGCTAGGTTAATTTTCGGTGTTGCAGTTGTACGTGTTTATTGCGCTCTATCGTTAATGGAAATGTTAGATAAAAAAAAAATGCTAAAAGAACTATGAAAATCATTAGCGTTGTATATTTTCAATCAAGCACAGAGTGTCGGTTATTTCTTTAGTTTTTACGGGCTTCTTGTAACTTTTGTTTATAAGCAAGCTCTTGCTCACCAGAATGTCGATGAGTTGCAAGTTATTGCATCAATTTTCCATGAAATCTGTGATCTTTAACAATAAAAATCTACAACATTTGCAATTGGGAACTTCAATTTGGAATCGGAGATAATAATATGTTGTATTAATTGCATTCCATGAAGTAGTTTAATGTGCATTTAAACTTGAGAAGTTGTGCTTTGAATTAGTATTACAAACTCTCAAGTTTAGCTTTGAATGAGTTTTTTTTTTTTTTTGTAATTTTTTTTAAAATCCCTTAACCCACCCCACCTCTACATATGTCAGTGAGAATCGAACTCATGACCTTTACAATGTTGGAATTATAATTTACCGACAAGTTACAGCTCACCGACACTTTGAATAAGTTGTATCAAATCTGGCTTGAATTGGACAGTGTGAGTGTGTGATACATGTTGAATTACGTTGCACATTTAGGCTTGCTCAATGCTTACCGCTTATTGAAATTAAGAGAAAGACAATAATACAGTTTCTTTTGGTGTGCAAATAATAAATGTTATACTTGTACCCTATGTAATACAAGATAGCCTCGTCCAAATTTTGCTTTATCCAGGCCGTTTCCCTTGTTTACTTTTTTTGTCCTATTTTGGGCTACTGTAGTATCTTTTATTTTGGGCTACAAGCTAGTAAACTCAATCATGGGTATTGGGTCACAATCAATTTGAATTTTTGAAGATTGAAGAGCTTTTCCAATTTCCAGTGCACTTTGATTTTATGTAAAATTAAAAGAAAATCAATTTTAGTTTTATTAGTCTTGCCAGGATATAAGCCAGTTGAACAATTATTGGATCCAGATTCCAGATAAAGAAAAAAAAAAAAGGCTGTTGTTGATTCATTGGACGATAATGTTTTAGTCTGTCAAATAGAGATTAACATACATACCATTCAAATGGACAGTTCAGTTCACAAAAAAAAAAAAAAAAAAAGTTAGGATGCGATGAGAAAGCGACAAATCTAATAAGCCAGTAAAGCAGTAGTAATTAAGTGACTACACAAATAAAAGGTCTGCGTAAATGAGCTAGGGTGCGAACTCCAAAACGCCAAAATCTGCTCTGGGAAAAAGCAGACGACACGTTTCGACTTATAACTGGTCCACGTACACCCTGCGCCCATTCGTGCCCTAGTTTCCGGTCTTTAAATACCCCCACAGATCGGAAAAGTTAAAGCAGGGCAACGAAAACCCTCACTGAGTTCAACGCTCTCTCTCTCCGGCCGCCTCGATCTCTCCCTCTCTCTCAGCCATGGCCAAACCTCTGTCCAGAGAGCAACGTACAGAGCATCTCTTCCGTCTGGTCCCTTATGTGGTTTTCCTCGCCAGCAGTTATGTTCTCTACCCTCCGGAATGGTGTTTGGAGGCGGCGAAAGACAATAAGCACGTAACCCTGATTCTGGTGTTGGATTACATGGTCTCTGCCGGACTGGCCTACTCGCTCTTCAAGCTCAAAACCCTAATAACCTCAGATCTCCTTTGCCACCAGCTGATGATGATCCACCTCGGGTTCATCTCCACCTACGTCGCCGCCTTGTTCTTCCTCTCCTTCACTAGCGTTCCGAAGCTCCACCACAGCGTGCGTGTGGCAGTAGCTGTTGCCACCAGTTTGGTGCTTTGGAGGCTTAAATTTGTCGAAGAAAATGACAAATCATTAGAGGATAGTGGGTGGATCTGTGAAGTAATTTAGGGCCTGTTTGTGATACAATTCTCAGATCTCTCCACTCTGAGCTATGTAATGGAGGTGTTCACTCTCACGATTCTGTCAAATGTTAATTCAGGCTAATTTAGCTGTCTGGCTTAGCTTAATTTTCAGTTTAAGTATGACTACTGTTGTACTTAATGGTGTTAATTAGCTCTTCTATCTCTAGCTAGCTAGCTCTCTATCCGAGCTTTTTTAGCTAGTTAATATAAAAGTATAATAATGTAATGTGGCTGAAGTAGTACTTCAAGTCCAGATTAATTGTTATCTATCCTATTACTTTTTAATGTGCTTGTTTGTTTTATTAATTTGCTGTGAATTAATCTTAATTTGATGATTAGGAAAGAAACTCATCTTCAGCTCAAATCGATCAGGGTTATCATAATGGAAATGCATTTTTTGCAGAGGCCCTGGCCTCCTCAATTTCTAATAAAAGACTAATGATAGGTTCATTCATTTGTTAAGACGAAAGTACACTTAATTCTAAAGTCAAATTGGTAAAATTAGTAAGTTTTGAAGCTACATGATGGGGTGAAAAAGATGACTAGTAGACGTATCCGATTGCGATCAGATATTGGAGCAAAGATCGAAAAAGTTGGTTTCGGAGGTACTTTATACGTTAATTCTTAAATTGATTTGTGAGAATCTTTCTTTACAACGCTAGAATAGGCAAGTGTTATGGTTAGAGATGGGTATCCTTATTAGCTCATGTCTATTATCTCTAGCGATATGCCTAGCTTTGACCTATTTCCAAATTAGGGACACGAGTACCTCACACCCTTTTTGCCTTGAGAGGATGCTGGAGTTACCCAAAATCAGTCCCATACTTGTATTGATTTCATCTAAGGAATAAAAGTCAGTCTATCTTATAAAAAAAAAGGTCCGATTCGATGTACAAGTAATGTTTTATAGTTTTTGCATGAATTATATTATCTTTACGTGGTAGTAATTAAGCAAGATTAGTACCTAGTAAAGGACTCAAGTTATCCAAACAACCTACTAAAACCACGCAATTTTTCCCCCTTTTGTTACAATAAATCAGACAATTTTGGAAATGAATTAGGTGTTGGTAAACAAGGACACGTTTCAATTTCTTAGATAGACTAGTGTCTCCAGTATAAGTAGGACACCCATATCACATTATTGACATGAAACCCTAAAGCTGCCTCCTTTGGATCAAAATTGCTTGCTAACATCTCTCTCACTCTGTAACCATGAGCCGGTTCTTAGCGAGCTTCCTGAGAAGTCCACTGTGTCCAATCGTTATGTTCGGCCTCTCATTTTGGCGTATGACTCATCCTGGTCAGGGCTATCTCTCTTTGGTTAACAGCCCATCACTCTTGGACAGTCTGATGCTGCTCCCCCTTGAGATCAGCTACTCCGGCCTCGCAGCTGTCGAAATTTGTATTTTGTAACCTGAGAGCTCACTTCTCCGATGCTTCTGACTTCGTTGATGGCCGCTTGTTCACTGCTCTCTTCTCCGTCTGTTACGCCGTCTACTTGCTCGTGGCTTGTGTGTCTATGCCGCCCCTTTTCGTCTGCGCTCGCTTGGTTTCGCTTGCGGCTGCGACGGATCTGGCGTCTGTTGTTTACATCGGGCGGTGAGATTTAGGTGTCCGATGAAATGAGCCGACTCTTGTTGGTTCGGAGCTTGATTAAGCTTTAGGGGTTTTGATAGATTGTGTCACGTGTTTAGGCTAGGTTGGTTTTTAAGAGTTTGATGTTGTGTTGATGATGGGTGTTGGTTGAAATGGAATCTATTATGGAACAATATGGAAGCTAATGGATTAAGTTAGAGTGCTAAAGAGCTATGAAAATCTTCCAACTTTCAATATTTTCAGTGTACATTGAAGTGTGTTCTTACCCTAACAGTCTAACACAAAGAAATCGAATGGTTTCTACTATTGTTTATAATCAAGTTCTTGCTTCCCAGAATACCACAGTTAACTTAATTGCACCAGTTTACCATGAATCTCCAATTAATCTATAACACTATAATCCAGATGTATTGTATTGCATTCCAGTAATCTTTTATGTGCATGTTAAGTTAACTTGAGAAGTTTTCTTTGAATTAGATGAGCATTACTAACTCTAAACTGAAATACATATTTAGAGTTTTAGACACATGTTATTGACTAGGTCTTGATCACATTTAAGCTTGCTCAATGTTTATTGCAAATTCAAAATCTGAGAAAAGGCAGGGACTAAGAAGCAATATTACAGTTCGTTTGGCTTGTGGATGATAGGGTTACAGTTGTTTCCTTACTAGCACTGCAAGTACATGACAATACAAGAAGAGAGCATCCAAAGTCAGATGCATTCAAATTTTGCTTTTGCCATTTCAATGTTAACCTGTTTTAGCTTTGGCTTTCAAAAGCTACTGTCTTCCCATTTTGGGTAAATTTTGGATACAATAAACTCAGTCACGGGTTACATCCAATTTCAAGATTCTTTGAAGTAGAGTAACAAAAAAAGGATAAACTTGTAATATAAATTATCAGCCAGTTGAACTTATAATATTAATTTTAGCCGGTAATAATGTAATATACTTAAGGTTTAATTAACCGCGATAAATAAGAAGTTATTATGTAAGGAAAATCACAAAAAATTGGCATGCAAAATATATTAGAACTCCATCGGCTTTCAAAAGAAATAGAAATTTATCTACACCGCCTTCTCGTGTGCCATTGTAGATGACTAGTCTAACACAGAGTACGTGAGACATAGGCTATTCATTTTAGCATAGCCAAAATAAAATGTGTCAGGTACCGTATAATATGTATGCGTTTTGTGTACATAATTCTGGGCAATTATATGTGTTTTGTGTTCCAATATGCATGTCTTAACAAAATTCTAGGATGTGCAATTTTAGAAACTGAAGATTTGCAAGTGAGAAAGCAACAAAAACTAACCAATCATAAAGTTAGTGAAATCATGCACTCATTACCGCTAATGGTCTAAATTATTTGCATAAAATAGCAAGTGATCGAGATTAGTAGCTAGTGAAGGTGATTTATAGACAACTAACAATTACAGAACTTAATATAATCAAATTGTTACGAGTCGAAATGAATAATTTGTCCGTTACGAGGACACGTTTCGAATTGTTATTGGTCCAACACCACTGAGGTTTACCCCAATATTTCCACTATAAATACCAATACCACCCACAGCACATAAACCCTAGCTAGCTCGCTGCCTCCTCAGATATCTGACTCTATCTTCTCTAGCTAGCCATGGATTCACCCCTAAGGAGAAGGGTCTTGTTCGTCATTTCACTCGTTGGGCTCGGCGTCACACTCTGGCTCATCACTCACCCATCGCCGGCGTATCTGGCCTATGCCAACAGCAATTTGGGCCATTATGTGGTCCTTCCAGTGGAGCTTGTCCTCTCTGCGGCTTTGGCACTCTCGCTTTGTCACCTGAAGTCACATATCTCTGATCAGAGAGACGATGAGCTCATCACGCACAGCCTGCGCCGCTTCTCCGTCGTCTTCGCCATGTGCTATGCCGTCTAGTTGTTGGTGGGCTTTGTTTTCTGGTGGTCTTTGGGGGACCAAGGGCTCTTCAAACCTTGAAGTCTTTAGTGCCGGAGTAGTTTCCGGGAGGGGAGGTCCACGTAACGTGTTCTATGAAATGCCCAAGAGAAGAAGAAGAAGGTTTTGCAGACCCAACTCTTGTTTTGCTTGTTGGGTAAACTTGAATGTGGTTTTGTGTGGTAAATAGGTAATGGTTACTCAGATTCTGTCAAATATGTGTTCGTTGGTAGCTTTTAGGCTTCAGTTTTGACGGTTGTTGTTAATGGAGATGTGGTTGTGTTAGTGTGAATGTCAGTCAGTTTAATTGCAGTTATTATGTTTTTACTTTAACAAATGAAATGGCTTCTCGTTTCTTCAAATTGACATAAAGATAACAAATTGGTATCCAAAATGTAGAATCGGATTTCCGTTTGAAATTATGGATGACGTTTATTTCTATGAGTTTTGCTGACAAAAAGTATAGAAGCTAAAAGCATGATGAAGAGTTGAGTATGCAAAATTGATAGAGCTAGGGATTAACAACTCGAGCAAGAGTGATACCAATAGGGCTCCTCACAGCGTATTTTCCATTGTCTTCGACCCTATCAAGTGCACCAAATCGGTCACTCTGGTTCTTGTTGCTCTTATACTTGATTGTGACAGTGTAGTTTTGCTTCTCATACTTCTTATTGAACACAATGTCTCTGGCGACACTGTAACAACAGAACCCTTTGGTGCCATAACTGTGACATTGTAATTCGCCGAGCCATCACCTACGTTGGTTACAAATCTCTCAAACTTTTGGTTAACGAATGTCTTAGGGGTGGTGTAGAATGCTGTAAATGTTGGATAGTTAGGATCCGAAGATTCCTCAGAACATGTATAGTTTTTTGATATTGTAATGGCTAGAACCTGCTTCGTGCTATATTTCATGGAGCACAAAAGATTAATTGATGTAGTCTTGTGGCGTTGCATCGTAAATTAAACCCGGGTGGAGTGTCCTATTTGGATCAATTTGACCAGCTCCCATAGCTGAAGGAGAAGCAGGTTGCATATGGTAACTGTGATCTCGAATTGGATGGTTGGAGTTATCAAATGGATTATCCTTGGTAATCAGCGCAGAATCTAGTAGCGGCGGGACTCCATTCCGGGTGTGCACTTTAAAAGGGAAAATACTCCGGAAACGTGAGGGGTAGCCATTGATGTTCCAGAAACCATATTATAGTTCTCAGATAAGTAAACATTTGTCCCAATCTATCCAACTATTTCATTTGGAATCCAAGCAGCTAGTATGTGAGAACCCGGTGCTCTTATATATCTGGCTTCAAGATACCTGGATAATTCGGTGAAGGGCCTCTTGAGCTATGAAAAGGCTGCAGCTGGAGCAGGCTTTGTTCCAAGAATGATTTCTCGAAACTTCATGCTTACAAAAGGTTATGGATTACTGTCCACATATTTGATCACAGCTGGTGCATCTTTTGGGCTAATCACAACGCAAGCACAAGGAATACCTCCCAGTTCAAACAATTCAGTGTCGTTGGATAATAGTATACCCTGTAGTGGCACTTGCCAGAAACAAGGTTCACCCTTTTACGGTGGTTGAACCCGAGGGTTACTGTTTCCGAAAACGAACGGTCTATGGTACGTGACTGCTGCAGCACTCAAGACCCATAAGGGGGATTCCAATGTGCAAGCTCCAAGGTGCGAGGCCTTCCCGCCGAACTAGAAACCACTACTCCCTTTTCCATAGCGGCAAATGAGGCTATTGCTACTGGATCTTCGTAGAGTGGTGCGCCATTGAAGCCGAGAGAGATGGAATCATGGAAATTAAACCCACATCGTCTTCAATTGCTTGGTCCATCCCGGCAAGAACATAGGACACGTAATGCCCCTCTTCCCATGTGACTTGTAGTCTGTAGACGGCTAGTCTAGCACGAAGTGCAACACCTCTGGCTATTCCTTTAGCATAACCAAAAAAATTAAGATGCACCGGGTACATAGTTCCTGGCAACCGTGTGTGTCCCGTGCTCCAATGTGTCCCTAGCAGAATATGAATTTCAGGATGTGCAATATGAGACCCTTGATGTAGTATCTAGCCCCAATGAGTTTATAGTTACAAGTTACAAGTTACACATAACACATGGAAGTGTTGAAATCATGTCCAACCTCGCATGTAGCCTTCCACCTAGGTGGAAATTTGGCGGGCATCCCATCGTCTTTGAAGCTTAATTTCTCTTCTGGCCAAATCCCACTAGCAATAAAACAGATGGTCATGTCGTCACTGAAATTCGAACTAGGCCATAGAGTGATAGAGTCATTGACCATGCGAAAGGCTTAGAGAGAGGAAATCTGTGGTGTGGGTGGTACTGTCTAGTGGGGCATTGCTATCCCTATAAGGGAGAGGAACTACGGGGGTATTGCCCCATATTCATCTACGGATAAAGACGAACTAAAACCATGAAGAGCATTAATTGTCGTAAACATGGACAAGTGAGGGCATACAATGATGCTCATCAACATCATCATCATCTGAATACTTAGGATTATCAGGCTTCAAGGCCACGTGACTATTAATTGCAGGCTGGCTCTTCTTCACTTTGCCTTTCTAGCTTCCACTTTTGTGCTCGACTGTGTTTTTTTGCGGCTGCGTCTGTGATCTTGTGGTCAATTAGCTTAATCAATCATTAATTTCAGCATCATTTTAACTTAATTGTTGTCGGTTTTATGCATGGCTAACTTTTATTGTGCGTATATATTTGCGAGTTTATTAATCGATTTTACGTATGGATCTATCTGTTATATAATAAAACTAAGATATATTTTGAACAATATATTATTTTATTTTGAACAATATATTATTGTAGTGTAATTTTTATCACTAAATAAGTACTGTATACTAAAAAAAAAAGAGGATCAAAAGATTTCACTCATACCCTCATGATGACTCGAATCCATGACTTCGTCAGCAGGTAGTTATGAGGATTAGTTTTTATTCATATCTAAGCAAGTCATTTATAAGAAATTGGCACTGTAGCTTGCAGAAATTGCCATGGAATCTCTCTCCTTAAAGAAAATAAGAGAAAGGGGAGGGACCAAGAAAGAGAAGCAAAAATGTTAAACAATGATTAATGCAACAGATCGAAAAGTAAAAATGTAAACACGTTCTTTAACAGTAGATAGCTATATATGTTTTGATCCTGAACCCAAAGTGATATTAGCTTCATTCAAATTTTTCTTTCCAGATTAAAATTGATTGCGCGAGCCAACTCCTTGTCCACACGTACAGTATTCAATCCAACTACCTAGCCTAGTCATTTTTTTGTTTATCACATAAAAGATTTCATTGATTTAGAGAGCAAAGTTATAATTAGGATAAACAATACAAACCAGAGCCATAATCAATCTACCATCTAAAAGGACAATAAAAAAAAAAAAGATATAATCTCTAGCACACCTTGAGGCTACAAAGATGGGCACCAATATGGCAAAGAACCAAATAAATTGGTTAGGATTAACTGGCAAACCAACCGAGATATGGCTGGCTATCCCGCCAGGTTATGGCTCAAAACCCACATTATACATATACTCGACGGAGTAGGCTGCAATGAACCAAAACTTTTTGCACCAAAGGGGCCCCACTGACGTGGCCAGTTATCATCCTCACAAATTGGTTACTTTTTGTTGACTGGTAATGAGACGTTAACCGTAATTTTTGTGCTGTCATGGTAAAAGGATGAGGAGTTTCTGGTATTTTGGCATGTTTGGGATGAGGTTTACATGCAGCTGGGTTGGTATCTTGTTCATCAAAACCACGAGAACTCATTTGGTTTGGGCGTTTGGCAGCTCCTCCCCCTCGGCTTCAAACGGGAGGGGAGTTGCGAAGTGAATTACGAGTCGGATCAATTTGCAAATCAAGCGAGTGACCTCTCCTTGCAATGCAATGATTCAGTGCTCTCCGCTCAGTAAGAACAACTGGAAAGGGGATTTTGTTCACAACCGAGAGCAGGTCGATTCAAGCATTAGCCTTAGTTCTGCTAAGGCAAGGTAAGTATAGTTTTCTTTAGGCCAAGCAAGCATTTACTGCAGCTACTGTTTGTTTAATTGTTAATCTTACAGTACATAATTGTGATGTATCAGAAAAGGTGGCATCTGTTATTAGTTTTACTGTCGTGACATCAATGGAGAACTATCATGATTTTGATATTTTGGTCCCAAATCTTGAGGTTTTGGTTTTGTTTCATATTACTTTGATCATGCTTTATGCTTGAACAATTTGGCTGGATCCTATAAAACCAGAACCAGCATTAATGATAAACATACAATTCACAGTCTGCAATGAAAACAAGAAAACTCACAGTTGTGTTGTCCACAAAAATAATATAGACCAAAAGATGTTCGTATAGATAGTACCTCAGGATAGTTGTTGCTATCAATCGTCTGAAGGCAAGTGATAAGTTCCAATCTCACTGAAGGCGAATCAATCATTCATCTGAAAATTTAGCAATTTCACTGGTAATCGATTTTCCAATCTCATGTTGAAAGAGAAAAGACTGAAGCAATAGTAAATTCCCTTGTCTTTGTAACCTCAAGCATTGTTTACAGATGTGTAAAAAGATATAGACTGACCTCTCCACTTGAGGCTCCTGTTTGAGCAGTGCTTCATGTTCCTTATTGGCATCAACAACTAGTGCGTGCAGCTGGATGTCTCCTATGGTACTCATGGATCTGCACATAGCATAGGAATCCTTCTAGTCATGTACGAATAAACAGATGAAGGGTGGGTGCATGAGTGATGGGTATCTCATATATGCAATTATGCAAACATCAGAGTTAAGAGTTTCGAGAGTAAAGTTTACAGAAATGGTTAAATTCTACCTAAATCAATAGAACATTCCTGCTTTGCTAAACTTGATCACAAATTTTGTCTTCGGATGATCAAATTTCTCACATTTAAAAATCCCAAAAGAAGATGCAAGAGAAAGAGAGAAAGACACACACCCGTACGTTTCAATCTATGATAAAATGCTGTGAACACATATTGGTCATCGATCTGAGAGCAGAGCCGCAAACTCGTCCTTGCTCGCATGCATTACCGTTATCCTCATAGATCTCAACCTGAAAACACCAACAACCAATTTCCAGACCTGGAATAATTCACAATCCTAACAAACGAAATTGCAGAGAGATTGAGAACAGTGATACTTACGAGTCTCTGTGTGTTGATTCTTCAAACTGGACCTTTATCTCCGACCTCCTCGATGCACATGCCTTTCTCCTTCTCCCTTAAAACCCCTTATGGTAACAACTCCAATTACAGTTTCATCTTTCCTGTCATATGTGAGTTGACGAGGTCAATCTAACGGAAATCCTCACGACATCTGTTGGTCTACAATTGTTTTGGTTCATTCCAGACTCCTCCATACTGGACTACTCGAGCCATCTCCCACCTCGCCACTAGGAATACACGTGATTAATTTGGTTCAAGTCATCGTCATTTATATTATGATCGCAGGTGTGATTTACAATTGAAGCAACAAAATGAAACAGAATTTTGTGTCTGTCTGTCCAATCCAGGCCGAATTGGGCCCCAGTTCCAAAACCGGCCAGTTTCAAAGATAAGACCAAAAGTGAGCCTAAATTTAAAACCAAGCCTAAGCCAAGTCCAAACCCACTCCACTCTCCTACCGCAACCAAACCCCTGTCATCTTTCCCTAAAACCTCTGCCACTTTTCACCCAAAGTCACATCGATCGTCTTCCCCTAAACCCTAGCCCACTCATTAAGACTCTTATTAACTGGAGTTGATCCTTTCATTTTTCGAGTAAGCACAAAGATCAGTGCGTGATAATTTCGTCCATCGCTTAGAAATTATATACCTCAACATATTTAGAAACTCCACACCTTCTGTCCTATAATTTATAGGGGAAACAATGGAAAAGATGAATTGATTGGAAGAAAAAACATGTACTGCAAGAAAGGCAGAAGTAAAAGAGTAAATACAATTGCTTGCAATTTGGAACCTGATGAATTATGAATGGGTCAGGATGTGAATCAGCAGAGCCCAAATTAGATAACTTCTGATAGCCCAGGCCTACCCCAGCGGTAACTCATATAAACTAGTGCATCTGCTCGCGCGATGCTGTGGTTTTTTTTTTTCCTGTGTTTTATACATATTGAACACATAATTGAACTGCGTCATTATTTTGAAAAGATCTTTATGCAAGAACATGAATCCTGTGATGTGTTCAAACTCACTTTCACTGCATATTGCATATTACAGTAAACCAAACAAAATGACTTTAAACATGACAATCATACTACTTAAAAAAAAAAGAAAAAAGAATCATTAACAAAGGTAGCACCTTCTTTTGAAATCAATACTATCCAAATTGGTGTGATTGATCTGAAATTGGACATATAACTTATTTCGTTTTCGGTGAAGTAAGTTTACTTGGAATAACCAAACTAATCTAAAGAAAGTACGTAGAATTCCGTATGCCAACCTATACAGCTTCAATGAATTTGTGATTTTGTCCCTTGGCAAGGGCAGTTTCAAAGCCTTGGGCGGGTAAGCGTTCCTCTGTTGAATCCTCCTGACAGTTCAAAAAGACTAAACGGCAAATGACTTGTACACAACCAATACTAAAATAAATCCAACACAAAGAGTATAAGGGTTGCATATCTCGGGAGCTTTTGGTGGTCTTCTCATTGAGTGTGCAAGAAATTTGCTAAATGCATCATTAAATCTTTTTATGGGCTGAACACTCCTATGAACAAAATAATAATCGCTTAATGCATGTCTACAATGAGTAAGAAACAGAAGAAATGCGATATTCAAGTTTATAGTGAACATATGGAGACCTTGATATCCCAAGATTTGAAATTCATTGGCAGCTTTCACCTTGTTCTTGAATTCCATGAGCAAGGCATAAGATATATAAAACTCAAAATGTGTCTTTCCAATCTCATTTTATTAAACAATTTAAATCTTTGAACTATATGATTAAGAATTAAAAATTTAGGAGGGATATCAGCGATGATGAAGGGGAGTACTTGATTTATATTTTCATACTTCAAAATAGTTTTGGAACTGCTAGGGAGGCTTAGGAACTATTCCTAGACCTTTGCTATCCTATAAATGTTCAAAAGAGGCAGAGAAGCTGCTGGTAATATTTATTTAAAGAATTGTAGAAAAGTTAATTCACATAAGTTTCATGCTTTTACTTATTAGTAAAGTAACTCAGCACATTGATATGATTACTCATATTAGTGGTTAGAGTTATTCAACCTTGGGCATTTATTTTCCGAAGATCGATCAACTCAAAGACTATTCAGCCAAAAGCAGTAATTGTATGATGACCCTATAAGCAAACAAATCCAACAAAACAAAGTTTAATCGCTTTTAAGAGCCTGGAAAACCAATTTTTACATATGGCTCAATAAATTCGATAGCTTTCCGAAGTTGAAGTAACTTATGTTGCAGAAGGTGCCACTGGGTACTTACAGATCTGTCTAAACCTCTAATTAATACTTTTCACTCCAAAACAAACTACAATAACACTACCAAACAAAACACAATAATCAGATCAATTCAATGCACAAAGACTAGTAGTAAAATACAAAGGAAATACCTCTGACCCAGAAGCAAAAATGTTTACTGGGGATAATAAAAAATAATACTAAGAGTTGAAATTAGCAGTTATAAGAGTCAAAATGAGGAAACTACCTTCTCTTATTTAGTACCTGCAGTTCAGTTATCTGCAATGCCAGTTAGCTTCTTGCTTACAACAGTCACCTGCGAGCACACATAATTTCACATACTAATGGCTGACATTATGAACAACTTAGCGGTCACATCATGAACATAAAAACATTTACTACATCCACATCCCTCTCTTATAGAAACAGAACATACTAATCACGTTTTGAGGAAAAATTTCACCTGTATTAACAATATGATCGGTAAATATATTATACATTGCATTACTCATGCAAGCCAAGCAATAATACCATTTCAGTTTTTGTGTTTGTTTTGTTTTTTTGCCAAAAGTTAGGAAATGATCCACACAGCTGGGGTCAATGTTGGTCATGAGTTTAATAATGACTAATATAGCAAACATCAGGGGTAAGATCGATTATCACCTTTAACACAAACACCATTAGTAACTCAAGACAGTGCTCAAGCTTTGTTGAACATTTAATTTTGGTTCCCCAAATGAAATTATGATAAGTGTGGAGCATCTTTAGTTTTGAATAATTGAAAAAGAGTTATGGTAAATTCTTCTAACCTTTTCTTAAGTACTGAGGTCTGAGGTGTATAACGTAAAAAAGGTTAGCATCATAAGTAAAGCTTCAAAAATAGTTGAGAAATAAACATTTACTGCTAATGAAGAACTAGATACGGAAAGGATTTAAAATGAACAGGTCCAAGAAACATGAAGCTGATGTTTATGATCATTACCAGAAAACTATATCAGAAGCATATATTCACTCCCTCACTTCATTAGGTGAAGCAAAATCAAGACAACAATTCAAAATCTTATGGGTTTCTCAAGTAAAATGAACCCAGAAAAAAAATGCAAGTGAACATGTGATTGCTAATCACAGAAAGCAGGCCATGAAATTTACAAACCCAAACACAAAAACTTCAAACAAATTTCTTTTCCATTTCTCTACTACATATCATCAGAATTAAATCAAAACCCATAATCAAGATTTCATTTTTCCTATTCCTTCACTTAGCCACTAACCAAACAGAGCTCCTCCACACACAATCAAATCCTCAAAACAGATTGAAGATAAAGCCGTAGCAAATGAAACCAATCCGAAAAATCAAAACTATTTGAACCCGATAGCGATAGTGATTTGAATCAAAATAAGCGATCGATGGTAGGGGACCTTGTCTGCTAGACTCTCTCTGAAACGAGATTTGATTGGAAATAGCAGAAGAAAAGACGGGCAGTGAGTACTGGAATGATGTGATATTAATCATATTATTGATTGATCTCGCTATCACGATTAATTCTTACCCGCACATCCAATTTCTCCTCTTCTCCTCTCTACTCCTTCGCTCGCTGTCACAATCACTCTCTTATCTATCTCTGCACCCAAACAAACAGTCGGTCTCGCTATATCACAGTTCTTATCACCCAAACAAACGCATAATTAAGTTGGAGTTATAGCCTATAGGGTTCCTTCCACTGCACTAAAGTCGCTGCAGATTATATTGTACTGCCTAAATTGAACATTTCTGCACTAAACCATACCTAAATAAGGTGTCATATAGCAAAAGGAATCCCTTTTTCATAGCTTTCACATACCATTTTCATTTAGTGATAGGGGGACTATTGTAGGTTTTCACTTTTTCAGCAAAACGTACACCAAATATATAGAGACTTGCAAGGATTATGATATCAGAGGAAAAGGTGGAGTAAGCTTGTGACTCTGCATAGCTTTCACATGCCATTTTGATTCCGAGTAATGGAGCCTATTGCAGGAGAAGGATAGAGGCCAAAGTGGAATACGCTTTATTTTGTAATTGAAAAACAATTGGACCACTTCATGTGCTCATCAATATTTGCAAAGCTATTACTTAATTTGCCTTGGGACAAATTTGTTACATATCATTATCAAGTCTTTGTCATTTCACATGATAAGTCTGTAAAGGATTATTGCCAGCAGTATCTAACAGCCACCTCTATGGGAAGATTAACAAAACTGAACAATGCGTAAAGTTGGTCCAAGTCAATGAAAATCAAAGAAGCTAATGAGCTAGACTTGCAAAATTTGAATTTGATTCTTTCATATTACTCCTACTTTCAGAACAAACTAATAATCAATTCCATTAGAAATAAGAAATACAAGAGGTTACGATAAACATATGTTTAAATGCTCAGCTCTTATTTAATTGTAATACTGATCTGAACCTCTTGAGTTTCATAGCTAGACATGCAACACCATTCACTCAAGACACTAAACAAGAGGTGACACTACAATGGGGCTCCTGACATGGTACTTTCCATTTTCTTCCACCCAAACAAGTTCACCAAATGACACATTTCCTTTCTTTTCTCCCTTGTAATTTATAGTAAGAGTGTAGCTTCGCTTCTCATATGTCTCTGAAAAGAACAATGTCTCCGGTGACACTGTTATTGTAGAGCCCTTTGGAGCTGTCACCGAAGCCTTGTACTTAGCTGCACCATCTCCCACATTTGTTACTATCCTCTGAAATTTTTGGATCCTTAGTTTCCTTGTGTGATGACGAGGATCATACAAAGCAATGAAGGAGGGATAGTTCAGATCAGAAGATGGGTTAGAACAATCATAGGCACGTGATCTAGTGATGGCTAAGATTTGCTTCCGGGTAAAATTTGTGGAGCACAAGAGATTGACATAGTCTTGTGGGGTTGCATCATATATCAAACCGGGTTCAAGTGCTCTATTAGGATCAATCTGGCCTGCTCCCATAGCTAGAGGTGTAGCAAAGTTGAAATTGTCACCATTGTCACGAATCGGATTCTGAGTATTGTCTAATGGGTTGGCTGTGGTGACCAAAGCAGACCTAATGGCAGCTGCACTCCATTCAGGGTGTGCACCTTTCAGTAGAGCAGCTACGCCTGAGGCATGAGGGCAAGACATGGATGTTCCAGATATCAAATTATAGCCACTTGGTAACATCACATTTCGACCAATTCTGGCAGCTTCTACATTCGGAGGCCAGGCAGCCAAAACTAATGACCCCGGTGCCATTATGTCCGGCTTCAAGATACCCGGATAACTTGATGAAGGACCTCTTGAAGAATAAAATGCAGCAGCCGGTGCAGGCTTTGTCCCAACGAATGTTTGTTGGAATGTCATGCTAACGATAGGTTCAGCACTCTTTGCATATTTGAATAGAGCTGGTGCATCATCTGGACTTACCACAACAATAGGAGCTCTAACACGTCCTAATTCATGAATATAAGGATCGTTCGAAATAAAGACAGCTCCAAGCACTTCTGCAGCAATGATATGAGATATTTGACCATAGATATCCGAAATGTCATCACATATGAGGATTGCATTGGGGCCAGTATACAATAGTTCTGTGTCGTTGCAAGCTGATAATGTCTTGTTGTAAACCAGTGGAAGCTTATTTATCAGAGCATTTACTGGGAACAAGGTAAATCCAGGAACGGTTAAACCATTACCAAGACTTAATGTTCCACCAAATGAGCGGTCAATCGTGCCAGCTGCAACAGTCAGGGCCCAAGGGATGCCATTGTGCAATTTCCCAAGGCCATTTGTGCCTTCATTTCCGGCTGAAGATGAAACTACTACATTCTTCTCCATAGCGGCAAAGGATGCTATTGCTACGGGATCCTCGTACAATGGCGTGTCATCAAAGCCCAGTGAGATTGAAATAACATCCACACCATCCGCAATAGCTTGGTCCATGCCTGCTAGAACATCAGAGGCATATCTACCTTCATCCCAAAGGACCTTGTACATGGCAACCCTGGAACGTGGTGCTACACCTCTAGCTGTTCCTTTAGCATAACCGAAATAAGATGCCCCATTCACGAAGTTCCCTGCAGCGGTCGAGGATGTGTGAGTCCCATGGCCTTCAGAGTCTCTAGCAGAGTTCATGCTAAGTGTGACACCGGGGTTTGCAGCCCTCACACCCTTGTTAAAGTATCTTGCTCCTATTAATTTGTTGTTACACAAAGAGGCATTGAACTCTTGTCCAACCTCACATCTTCCCTTCCACTTAGCTGGAATGTTCTTGGTCAGACCATCATCTCTGAAGCTTTCGCTCTCTGGCCAGATCCCACTATCAATGACACCAACAATGATGTCTTCACCATAATTCGAAGCAGGTAACAAACCTGTGGAAGGGTTGAGGGAGAGGAATGTAGTGGTATGGGTGGTGTCAACTGTGACTTTTTTGTCATTATAAGCTGAAACAAAACCCGGGGACTTTTTGAGGGTCTCGAGTTCATCTACAGACAGAAATGCAGAAAAACCATGCAATGCATTATCATAGGTGTATAAAAGGGATGGTGAGAAGCTGTGGCTATCGGATGAGGTTTGAATTTCTGTTTTGAAGGAATCAACAATGGAGGTATACCAATGTTGATGGCTAGTGAAGAATTTGGGCATGAAAGACTTGTCCATGTGGACAATATAAGTGGATCTCTCTGCCAAAGAAGTGTTAACATGGAGAGCCAACAGAAAAAGCTGAAGAGCATAGAAAATGCAAGGAAGAGGAACACCACAATTGATCCCCATGTTTCTTTTGCAACTAGAGCTTTGCTTGGGCATGCATATGCATTATGAGCTTCTTGATATATATAAGGGCATAAAGGCTATGAATATGGGATATTGATGAGACTATGAAAAAAAAAGAAATGAAAATGAAAATTAGCTTGGTCCCATGGGAATGTGGAAATGCTAGGCTCACACTCAGACTGGGGGTGGATTAGCCACACGCAGCCACGTGTAAGCTTCAGGTAATTTGTTGCCTCGTTTTACGTATTGAAACACTGGAATATTAAATACACAAATGCGAAATTGTTATTTCCCGCTTATACCCCTTCAATTTTTCTCTCTCCATTCTCTTCTGAGTTCTGACACTACCTCCTTCACTTCCCATGTCCAACGCCTCCTTATTCATCATGTTTTTGGGTTTTGGCATCTATACTCCATTTTGGTTCGTACTTTGAAGATGCCTTGAACTGAGTTTTGGATTTTTCCCAAGAAGCCTATATGGATTTCTACATATCGATCTCTCTTCAGTAAGAATTACAGTCTGGACTTAAACATTACAGTTTGAATCACAGATTTTTTTAGTATCAACTATATAGTCAGTGCCACTTGGTCATAAGCAAATCCTCAGTAACGAAATTTGATTCTTAGCAACCCAAATAGTTAAAAATTTAAATTCATCCCTAATTACTGGTCTATCAAATTAAAATCAAGCTATATATTCAACAGCAAATACTCAAATCTATTACTAAAGAACACAACTTAATTTACGTAAATACTTGCACCATGGCACGTCGATGGATTCGAGACCATTGAAGTCGGTGCGGCAAACGGGGTCGTAAGGCAAGACGCAGACGAACCTGCGGGAGTTTAAATGACGAAGGCGAGGAGGAGGAGGCAGGGCCAGACAGGTCAAATTCGAGTCAAGTAGTTGATGACTCAGGTGGTGAAGAAAGAGATGGGCAAATGTTTTTTAGTTTTGAAATCGTCAGAGGCAATGTCGTCGGTTTTGGCGTCGGGGTGAGGAGAGGACGCGCTGGAGCATTTCGGTTGGATTTTTCTGCCCAGCTTTGTGATTTCTGCAAGTCTGAACCGAGAGAGAGAGAGAGAGAGAGAGAGAGAGAGACTGAGATAGTTTGCAGGGGTATAAGCGGAAAATAACAATTTTGCATTTGTGTATTTAATATTCAGTGTTTCAATACGTACGAGGCTACACGTATGAGTGTGAGCCTAGGATTAATTCCTCGGGAATCACAACGTTGTTTAGCTATCAATAATTGGACTAGATGAAGACAGTCAAAGAGTTCAATGATAAGACATAAAGTATTCCAGCAGTAATACAAGTCATATATAGAAAGTTGGAGATGTCTAGAATACAACCGACGTAACTTACGCCTTAGACGGTCGTTATGACGGAGGGGTATTCTTGATAATTCCACGCGCTGGTAAGGTTAAAAAACAAAACATTTTGACTGTGACCCTTCCCTCTCACGTGACACATCCCTACTGCTAGTAATTCATCTCTAGCTTCCATAGTTTCATTCATCGACTTGAAGATGGTATCAGAGATTCAGTTCTTGGTACTGGACGCATTTAGATTTCTGGACATTCGCTTGCCCAAAACATTACCGCATCGAAATTGATTGAATCTGGTTCGGGTTCGACAGCTAGATTAATAAAGAGGCTCGCTTTGGTCGATGAGATGTCAGTACACCTGACTGGGATTTAATTGTATAACTGTGTTGATCTTTTTCGTCTCCATCTTTGTAAGTTATATTTGGGTTTATCAGTGTTTTTTTCGACTAGTATTTGGGTGTTGGATTTGCTCAAGCAATCGTCACTTTTGTTGAAAGGGAACTTGGGTATAAGCCCGCAGAACAGCTCTGCAACGACTTAGCTTGATTAATTCATAGGACCCATAGGTAGGTGATTTCTATTCCGGAATTATGAGGACAAATTGATCGTGGGTGGAAATCCTTCTCGCCTTTTGTTAGTTTAGATGAATCAAATCAATCTGATACATTTGATTCAATTTAGACCATCATATGAATCAACTCAATCTCATCTCTTATCTTCTTCCTAGTTCGTTCCAATTATAGTGAAAATAATGGATCAAATATGGAGAAGTGTAAGTCATAATCACATCCAAATTGAATTGCATGTCGGAGATTGAGATATTAATGTTTCTTTGATTTTGGATACTCTGCAATTTTATCAGAGCCTCCATCTAAATCAAAACCAACCCAATATTAATAGAGAAAAAATAAAACTCCTTATGCAGAAGAACGATGTTATAGAAAGGAGTCAAAGGACCTAATACAAGGAGAAGAAAGAGAAGCCAAAGAAGAAGTATAGTCAAGAGAAGAGAAGAGGAAGCTGATCTGGGAACCAAAAACGCTGGGTTTGGTATAGAGAAGAAAGAAGACAGAAAGTGAATCATGGCATTAGACGGCCGCGAGTAGACATGAGGCTATATGAAAGGAAGTAAAAGATGAGGAGAGGATCAGTTCCCCTCTAATATTGTCGTCTTCTGTGACATGTTTTTTACCGTAACACCCGTAAGTTTTAGCTCATAACGTCCGTGAGTATGCAATTACTGATTACCCCAACTTATTCCAAATTAGTGGATATGCTTGCGCCACCTATGCCCTTATCAGTGGCTGTAAGTTAGAGCCAGCGCATTCCAGCCTCCTCCATAGAAAGTTAGAAACGACACCTAAAACGTTAAATTAGAAAAGGAAATCATTTTGTCTAGACTCAATAATTCTTAACAGCCAACTGATATACAGATAAACTGTGGCACACAGAAAGAACCTTGAAATTACGGATGCCCATTCACCACAAAAGTATTAGCCTGGAAGACTGGTAATCATCAACCCATGCATGCATGTAATTGAATGGTGTAGACAGAGACTGGAAGGCCAGCGGCGGAGCTAAGAATTTTACTTTGGGGGGGGGGGGGTGGTCTGATAATAGAGGACTAGATTTAGAATTTTAATTATTTATTTTAGTTAACTATATGTTAAATGTAGTATTTTTGTAGATTATTTTTCATCATGATACTCATAAATAAATAATTGAATACTTTAGAGAGCTAAATCTACAAAATCTTATAAAACCATATCTGTTTAATCAAGAATGAATTTCAAAAAATTTAGTTCCACACCATTGTAATCGCGGACTCGAAATAAAAAGTAAAGGCACAAAATTGACAGAAAACTTCTCATTCAAAACCATTAAAAACCCTAACATCTATTGCATATTATATATTTCGTTTTATTAATCGGGGTCGTCTTGGGTACATTGATGTATGCAATACCCTTATTTTTTTAATTTTTTTTAACTTTTAGTAAATTAATATAGTGGAAACCAACTGAACTGGTCAACATGTTACCCAATTAAATATCGACATGTGTCATTTTTAAAAATAAAATTTACCATATTAACAACACACTCTTTCTTGATATGTAATATTGTTAAAAATCATGTAACAAGTATTGTCAAAATAATAAATTACACATAGTTGAACTACAATTACGATTTATGACAACAGTTGTTGTGGTTCTTGTAATTGAGTGGTCAAAAATGTAAATATCATATTTAGACAACTTTTATCAAATTTAGAACCTTGATTATCAAGTGGAGAAGCTCCTTACAATACTAAGTTTTTACATATCTTTTGGTCTAATTTTAATTTTACCATGTTTACAACACAAATGTTGTCGGAATTGTAAAATGGTTGGTAATCTTGTAAATGGTATAGTTTTTGAAGTAGTTACTACAATCAGAACAAAATTTACCGCTTTTACACCAATAGTTGCGAGTTATGGTAAAATATGTAGTGATTGAGTAATTATTCCATTAATGATAAAAATATAACGATTTACCCCTTTGACAACAAATTTGTTGTTGCACTTGTTAAATTGTCCATAAATTAGTACATTAGTTTAGGTTGAGTAATTACTATAAATAGGACAAAAGTTACCGCTTTTACATCAATTTTTGTGATTGGGGTAAGATGTGTAGCCATTGTAGTAATAATTTCATTAATGATAAAAAGATAAAGATTTACCACTCTGACAACAAATTTGTTGTCATACTTGTTAAATTGTCCATAAATTAGTACATTAGTTTAAGTGGAGTAATTACTATAATTAGAACAAAATTTTTCATTTTTTTGTCAATTGTTGGAATTTGTGGTAAATTACGTCGATTAAGAGTAATTACTAATTCGACGATGGACATTACACCATATATTACTTTCATTACGCAAGGGAGAACGTTATTACACAAATGAGGACGGGTAAAGCTATGGACATTAACATTTCTCATACATGTTCTATTTTATATAATATTTACCACTCTGAGGACTCATGTAACCACTTTGAGGACACATGTGGTAATTAGAAAAAAAAATCCTCATTAAAGTAAATAAGGTCTTCGTTAGAGTAAAGTATGTTCTCATTTGAGTAATTAAGTCCTAAAAGTGGTAATTGTAATAGGTTCTCATTAGAGTAAATTAGATTCTCATTTGAGTAAATAAGTCCTAAAGTAGGTTCTCATTTGACTACATTTAAAACAAATATTATTTATTTTTACACTAATTGTTGTGGTTGTCATAAAATTAAATGCATGTAAAAAGAATTATATTTGGTTAAGGAAACTACTAATGATATAATTAATTGGTAATAAAGACTACTTAACTAATACTAATTTTGCAAACTTAGGTTAGAAGGTTTTGTTTTTAATAAGGAAAAAGCATAATTTTCAATTGTGTAATTGTCCATTAATAACAAGCATTAATCAAACATTAATTCACTAATAATAAAATTAATTAGTAATATAGACTATTTAACTAATAGTAATTCGGTGAACTTAGGATAGAAAGTTCTTTTAATTTTTTTTAAAAAGGAAAAATCATAATTGTGAATTGTCAATTGATAATTAAATATTAATTGGCTTTATTGTTTTCAATTCAATTAATAGTTTGTATTAACATTTTTGCATAATTAGAAAGGCTAAGCAGCTAAGGGCTAAACAAGTTACCAATTTGCTAAATATTTTGAACCATTAGATATATTACTAATCCAATGGTCTAAAATATTTAACAAAATGAGGGTATGGCAAACACCAAGATACCCAAGAATTCTCCCTATAACTAATTGTTAATTATTTTTAGTTAATCAATTTCAATTCAATAAAATATTATATATAGAATAGTAATCAGGGGGACATTTATGGCTGTTTTCTTTCTCTTACCTAGCAAGTGGCACATGGTAGTGTGGGATTGGGTTTGGGGGAGGAAGGGAAAGGGCCCCTGTGGAAGACTATCAACAATACCATCTGAAAGCTTTGAAGAAAAAGAAAAGGCTTTTGACTAAGACTGAAAATTAATGTTGATGGGGCTTTTAGGCTGGAAGTGAATGTACTGGGGTGGTGGTTAGAGATGATTTGGGCACAGGTATTGCTGCTATTGCAAGGCATTTTTTGTTTCCACACTTGGCTATTAATATGGAAGTCGAGACGTGTAGAGCTGACATTCTTCTTGGTATATACCAAGGTTGGATGGAAATTGACATTGAAAGCGACTCTGCCATTCTAATTGCTGCTCTCAATTGTGAGGAGGAGAATTTTCGGAGGTAAGTCAGGTTTTGGATGATTGTAAAGATTACTTAACTGCTTTTCAATCATTTAAAATCGACATATTTACCGTGAAGCAAATAGTGTAGCACATAAACTTGCTCATCTTGCTAGTGTTGATTGCTTAGATGATGCTTGGTTAGATGAGACTCCTGCTATTATTCATAATGTACTCTACGAGGATTATTATAATTGTTCTAATGTACCACGAGGTTAAGGTTTTATGTCCCTCCATTGCAAAATTTTATTTCAATAAATGAAACCGGGCGTGGAGCTGAACCTAGTTCAAACTCCTATTTCATAAAAAATAATATAATAACGGGACCTGTTGTGGTCTTCCCTCCACTAAATCAAGATGTTTATAGGTTGAGTTCTATGGTTTAGATGGAAACTTGGTTCTTATGGCTTCGAAAAATTATGAAAAAATTTGCGTTGTGATTTTTGTGTTCCGTTAATTTGGGTGTTTAAAAATTATTATTTGAGGGTTGAAAATTTTTTGATGAGAAAACAAAAACATGGGATTTTGGCCAAATATCGTGTGCGTTCAGGTCAGGTCAGTCTCTATTCGAGTATTCTCTCCACGGATGGCAGCACCCCCAACGAGGACGTTTTCTGACTAATCGGCGTCCCTTGGTTGTTTGGCAGCAAATGGATTGACTGTTTGGTTGGTCTGACTTCCAAGACGTTTACGTTGGTTTGGATAGATGGATTGGTTCGCACCCTCATTGCTGGCAGGTTGATGACACGGTGGATGCTAGCGTCTTCTCTCTGCCTGGGTCGTCTGGTGGTACGAGAGTCAGGAGTTCTCTGGTTTCGTGGTGCAGGTCGACCGGAGGCGTGGTGGCAGTTTGGTGCGGTGGTGGTAGTATCACATACACTATTTCTTTGGCTACAAGGCTGTTTGGCTCCAAAACCAGTCGGCGTGGAAACTGTTTCTTTTAAGTGTGTGCCCAGGTGTGCCAGCACCGTGGGGTGCAGTCGTCGGGGGGGGGGGGGGGGGAGGGGTCCCTTGACCTGACTTCTTTTTCAAGCGTTGTGGACGAGGAGAGCACCAACCTCGCCACAAGGTTCTTCTCTAGCCTTTCGAGGAAGGACTTCTTGCCTTACAGATAAGGGCTTTGGATGTGATCTCTTCGCGTCACCGAATCGATACTCAACATTGCAGGTTGAGCAGAGCAATCACTGGGAAGTCCGGAGAAAGCACGGGTTTTGCTAAAGCGTGACTTTAGCTTCGTTGGGTTGCGAGGGCGTTACGCTTGCTTCGCTGGTAGTATCGGTGGCAGTAGCACTGGCAGTAGGCTCTTGGAGAGACTAGAACTAGAAGTACGGTCGCCGGGTTTCAACAAGGTTGAAAGTTTGCTCCGGGGAGGCTTTGTAATCGCTGGGATTGATTGATTCGAGAGAGACCCTTTGCTGTGTCGTCTTTAGCCTCTATATATAAGCTGCTCGTAGATTTACTTTCCAAATATGAATGAAATACTATATTTTAGGCCACAGTTATTAGCCTTGAATCAAATCAAAACTCTTAATATTTTTGATAACTAATCGTAGGTAATAATTAATATTATCCGCCTCTGTCACCGCTAGAATATAGGCAAAGATTAATTGCCTTTTAGAGTCTTAGACGTAGTCTTCCTCTTAGCAACGTAATTGCCCCAAGGACTGATTCTTGGATATTGCCTTCGCGAGCACTACGTAGCTCGAGGCATGCAATCATGTATCCCTTGTTTGTTGCAATTAAGGATAATTACATCCTTCCATTTTATTGGCAGCGAAGAGTGATGGTGACCCACCAAACTTCCTTCCTTAATTGTCTCACCATGCATGATATATATGTGAATATGTTAGCCACGTATTGGCCTCTTCCTGTTGAGTGCCATTAAAGGATAATTATACCCTCCCTTATATGTTGCATGTCCAGCACACTTCTTAATTGCATGGGAGATCTTTGATTGCTTGCACATATATATGTACTTGAAGAATGATAGCATTCCTCAGTTGATTAAGGCCACAAGAATCCTAACCAAAGGCATGCACGTAACCATGACTCTAATCTAATGCAATATCTTTTGCCAAATATGCTCCGTCTTTGTAGCCAAGTAAACCACCATTAATTATCAAATCTTGATAATTACTAGTTAATCCATGAATATCACGATTCACCCCAGGATTGCTTGATCCCCAAGTAGGCCTTATTTAGCCTCTAAATAATATATTCTGAACTTGTCGAAAAATAAATACTTGGGCCACCGGTATTGGCCCGGTTTTCTTCGAATCCCCCTTATCGGGAAAAAATGTTAATTTTGGGTTCAAACAAAGGCAAACCCTAATTGGGTTTGGGCTATGATCTATTTTCCTAATTTGGACTTGGGCCCTAATGGGTTGACTAAGGCTGCAGCTTGTGGGCTTATTCTGTTATGGATTCGGATTTGGGATTCCGGTGGATTTTCCATAAAAATTTGGGATCCAGGAGGATTTTCATCTCGATGCCTTTACTTTTTATTTTTATTGGGATCAATACCCGCGAGAAACTGCAGAGATTATTGGTCTGAGGTTGTCAGCGAGTCTATTGATAGATTCTGCAAAAAAAAAATTATTGTCAGTTTCTTATTAGTTTACTCCCCCCCCTAAGCTTTACTCAATAGGTGGGGAGTAAACTAATAAGAGCAAATGCTCTGAAATTAATTATTGTTAGTCTTGTTCAAGGAAATCTCTATTCTGTGTTTGGCCCAAACTCTAGGTTACTTAACCTAGTGGTAATAGGGTTACATTAGAAGGATTTAGATTCCCATTCAATGTACGATTACTTTCCTTGTATGATTCAGACTCTGTGCCTTGTAATCCTCTATATAAAGAGGCCCATATTATCAATGAGAATACACATAAATTTTCTCTCAATTTCTGATTCCCTAAAACACGTTATCAGCACGAGCTCTAACCCTAGCCCTAAAAACCAAAACCCTAAATCCCCCGCAGCTCCTACGCGCCCTTGCGCTGGCTGCACCCCGCAAGCGCGCACTGTATCCTCGCGGCATCCCCGCAGCAACCTCTGCAGCCACCCCGCAGCATCCCTGTACAATCCCCTCAGCTGCCCCTGCAACGACCTCACGGCATCCCCGCAACAGTTCTCACGACATCTCCGCAGCATCCTCGCGACATCCCCTCAGCATCTTCGCAACCTCGCTGCATCCCCGCTGCGGCCCCGTAACAGTCCTCACAGCATCCTCGCGACATTCCCTCAGCATCTTCGCAGCCTCGCGGCATCCCTGAAGTGGCCCCGCAACAGTCCTCATGACATCTTCGCATCATCCTCGCGACATCCCCTCAGCATCTTCGCAGCCTTGTGGCATCCCCGCAGCGGCCCCGCAACAGTCCTTGCGGCATCTCCGCAGCATCCTCGCGACAACCCCGCAACAGTCCTTGCGGCCTCGAGACAACCCCGCAGCATCCTCACAGTGACCCTACAGCATCCCTACACAGCCCAGCCAACAACTTTTCCGGCCAAGATTTCTGGCTATTTTTTCCAAGGTAAACTTTTCTAAAAGTTCATGTTTTTGAAGTTTTTATTACTTTTCTGTTTTTTTTTTCTCAAGGACTTCCAACATCCCTTCTCCTACCCCCCTTTCTTCTTCATAGGGGAGACCAATAGCCGAACTGTGGGGGTTCGTGCTCACTCCAAGCTTGGAGCTTGTAGAGTCCTCCAAACTTAGAGTTTGTTGAGAAGAAAACGATCGACCACATATATCGTTGTTTCGATCTAATACAAAACCCCTATTGGAATCAGATTTTCTTGGAAGCGACTACGCTAAGAAAATCCCTAAATTTCTTGGAAGCAACTACGCTCAGAAATTTTATAATTTTTTGTGGCAACATTTTTCGCTCCGAAACTAACCCTAATCTTGTGTTGTTGTTCAGGATGAGTAACCTAAACAAGCTTAACTTTGTTCCACTAGAGACAACTGGCGCAGGATACCATAGGTGGGTCTGAGATGTGCGCCAACATCTTAAGGCTGATGGACTTCTTGAAGCCATCCAAGAGCCTAGTTAGAACGTGCTCTCCGTTGAGCAAGCTATTGCTTTCAAAGCAAATCAAGCTAAAGCCATAATTCTCATGACAAGGCACATGAATGACGCGCTCCAAAGTGAATACCTCAATGAGGAAGACCCCAGAAAACTATGGGTGGAACTTGAGCAACGATTTGGTAACGTTCATGACTCCTTGCTTCCTGACTTAAAAGTGAGATGACATAGCCTCCGCTTTTGTGATTTCAAGTCTGTGCTTGATTATAACTCGGAAGCTATTCGAATCAAGTCTTTGATGGAGTTTTGTGGACAAACCATAACTAATATTTGCGACCGCGAGCCCCTATTGTGCCAATTCAGAGGCCGTCACCGCGGCCTTTATCAACAATACCCACGACCTATAAAGGAGAGATTGGTTCTAGGTAGTACCTTGCGTCCACGTAGCTGGCGGACATCGAAAAAGATCGCGGGTCTGCTTTGAAAATTTTCGCCTTGTCCGCGACTCTGTCCCATATGATCAGGATGAAGGGTGGATGGGACACAATAACTTCTGTGGATCCAGTTGCGGCCCAAAATTGCGCTATATGCCTCATAGCAATCTGTAACAAAGAAAGCGTAAACCCCTTCTGCTGGACCCACCTTGACTTGTAGGAAAATCAAACCCAATGTTTTGGTTACAGTCCCCACGAAGTTCTTTAGCGTAAGGGACGTGGATTGGATCTTCTCTTTCTTGATACCTAACAGATGCATGGTTCTGGTGGTTAAGACGTTGACTGCAGCGCCTGTGTCTACCATGATCTTGCTAACCATGATGTCGTTCACATCGACGAAGATATACAATGGCCTCATGTGTTGCGCCATTGCTGGCGTTGGCTTGCTGAAACCCATGTCCTGGTCTCTCACATTGGTGTTTGCTGCCTCTGCTGGTTCGACCTCCTTTGGCGTGGGTTTCTTCGCGAGAGATGACGCCACTAAGGTGATCTCGAACGTTCATTTGTCCAATGATTTATCATCCTCTGCTTGGAATTCCCGAGCTACCACTGGCAAGGCATATTTTGATGATAGGACATACACCATGTTACATATAATGTCCAACATGTCTGCTTCTTCTGATTTCACTGCGGGAGAGCTCAAGTCCACTTCCTCCGTGAAATTGCTTGCGACGTAAGTAGCCAGCGATCCTTCTTTTTGGATCATGACCTGCTCTTGCTAATCCGTCGCTGAGGTAAATTCCTTCTTGGGTGGGTCCTGCCTCTGCTTTACTGATGAAGCCCCTTTTGAGTTCGCAACTACTATGCTTTGAACCTTCTTAGGCCTCCACTGCACAATTGCAGACCGATTATCTTTGCCCCCCAGCCTGTCAAAGATTGAAGGCTCGTTATCTCTTCCTTCGCGAGATATTCTCCGTCAAACATTGACTTTACAAGCTGGCAGCGATTCTCATCTCGTGGGAGTTAGGGACTTCTCCTGACTGTCCTTCAGGCGAGCGCTGGTTTTTGGAGCCCGTTGCGACATCTTAGGACGCCGCTGGAAAACCTGCGGGGCGATGAACCTTTTGGAGGTCAGTGTCTTCACCGGTCTTTGGTATTCTTCTGGAGATCTCACCAACTGCGATGGTTTAATCAACCCCTGATCCAGCACTTCTAAGGTTTGCTTTGCTTCTCCAAACCTCCGTTGGAGTTTTCTCTTCGTTGAAGAGCTCATCTCCACCGCCTTGCCTTTCTTCTGTGTATACCATCTTCCTTCTTTGACGGAAGACGTCGGCACTGGGGGAATATAAGGTCTGGTCTTAACATCAGGCCGTTCATTCGCCTTTTCTCTTTCTCTCGCAACCTTCAGCTTCTTGAACAAGTTAGAATCCTTTGGGGAAGAAGTTCCTGACCCAGCGTGTGTTCTTGGGCTACCTGGCTGGAAGCTTCTAGAATGTGCCAGTAACTTCATTGGCGATAAGGAGCCAAAGCGAACAGTCCGTTCGTCCTCTTCATGCAATGCCTGGATATCACATTCCTCCTTGCACCATGAGCATAGAATAATAGGTGGAGCCGTCTAGGATCTCCGCTTCACGAACTGTTCTGTCACCTTTTCTAAGCCCCCGATGGTACGATCTAGGCTCCGCCTCTGTTAATCCTTTGTATCCCAAACCACGTCAACCATGTTGACTCCAGTGTTTGGGAAGGGATCAAAATCTACCAGCGCCGCTGCTGTTGCTGGCGCTTCAACCTGTAAGCTACCATTATTCAACCAGATCTAGATCTGATCCTTTAACCTGACCAGTCAGCTGTGTTATGATTCCACAAATTGTGGAGCTTACAGTATTTCTTTCTCCTAAGCTGATCCGGTTTGGGGAATCGCCCTAAGTGGGTCTTCACCATCTTCGCAGTGATCATCTCATCTAAGATCTCATGAGCTTTATTTGCATCATAGGTATGACTTGCGAATTCAGGTTTGGTAAAGACCATCGACTTGAGTTTCACAGGCTCTTTGCACAGTTTCAGCTGCTTTAGCACTGATGCCTTCTTTCCGGTGAGCTCGAGTGCTGCTACTTCATCTTCCTCGGACTCTTCAGCCTCTGCCAGGCTGGATTCCTCGCTCCTATAGTAAGGATCATAGGAACTTGATTGATGGCTGAGCGCAGCCACTGTTATGCTTTTCCCTAGGATGTATGTCCCTTTTGAGGCATTTTTCATAGCATCCATCTCCCTGAGCAAGTGCTCGAAACTTCCTACTTCTGTGATCAGTTCCTTTATGGAGCTGAACATGCTTCCATGCTTCCATGCTGCTTCTTGCGTTGGCGAGGCTCTAAGCCAACTTCACCAGTTATTTCTCTAGAAGAATCACGTTCAACTTCCCCTTCTGTATCTGGAAGCGCTGAAGGTATGTGACAGCAGATTCAGTTGGCTGTTGAGACATCTGAGTAAGTGAAGCCAGATCTACCTTAGGCTCGATAGTCCCGAAAGTTTCCTTGAACAACTTTTCCATTGCGGGCCAACTCGCAACTTATCCTGGTTGCAGCTTAGTGAACTAGGTGGAGGCAGTCCCCAACAAAGAAGTGGCGAAGATCTTACATTTCAGATTGTCATTGTTCTGGTATTGGCCACACTGTACTCGAAACCTGACCAAATGGGCCGCGACACTTTCGACTTCCTCTCCCGAGAAAGTAGAGAACGTGATGTTCTTATATCCCCTAGGATAAGGTGAGTGCATAATGTGCTGTCGGAAAGGCCCCTGATAGGCCTCTAGTTCGCGGCCCTGATCATCTTCTCTACCTCTTCTCTCCTTATGTACCAGGGATCTGGGGGCAGATGAGGGACGTGGAATATTGTTTCACCAACTAGCCGGATCAAGGGTGGCTCCAGTGATGTTTGACCAGTCCACGATATGCCGCCTACACTAGCCGTCTTGGGTTGGGCTGATGTCTGCAATGTAATTCTTGCTGCTATTTGACTCTTCGCGGTCGCGGTAACCTTTGCTGAACTTCTAGCATGGTCAACCCCTAGAGATTCTTCGAATACGCAATCGTATCCATTGCTGTCGTATTGGGTAGCTATGACAGGCTCAAGGTCGATTCCCCTGGCGCTATTAAAAGTCCCCCTTTAATTTCTGCATGACCGTTGGTGCCTTATTAACTTTTTCACCGATCGTTAGAGTATTTGCCTTACTCCTGGCCGACGTGGTGGTTGTAGCCAGAATGTGGGTTGCCGCGCCACTACCGATGACTTTGTCTCGAGCATTCGGCGGTACATACTTGCCTGACCCTGTGGGTTGGCCAAGCGAACCAAGGATGGCATTAGGATCTCCCAGATCTTTATTCAGAACCTCTTTAGCCTGGTCTAAGTCAGCTTTCTGCATGGCAACCTGGGTCGCGAGATTGGATCCCTCATTTTTGATAGCCGCGACGTCTGTGGCGATGTGTTTGCTTGCGGCTAAAAGCTCTTCGTGGTTCTTCTGCATTTTTTGGTTCATGCCATCCAATTGCCCTTGTGTTTGTTGTGCCCCTAGCTCAAGCCTCTTGACCGAGATCGTGAACTCATTAAGCCGTCGGTGGTCCTCCGCAAGGGCTTTTTCCATCTTCTCATGGTATGCGGCAGAATTCTGTTGAAGGATATTAAGCCGCTCTTCTATGGTGGCATTCTCTGGAACAAGAATAGGCACAAAGTCAATAGTTGTAACCGCCCATGCGGCTACCTGGGTGATGCTATCGCCAGTCTCATTAGGCTGGGCGGCGGGAACTTTGTAGCCTTCAGTAGTAGGCTGTCGATTTCCTCCTTACTCGGTTGTCATCTAAGTCGATGGCGGATTGAGGGAAAATCTCTGGATTACCAGTTCTTCAGAAAGACCACGACAGTCTGCACGCGAGTGCTGTCTGTAACTGGAGGTCTTGTGTTTCGGGCAGTTAACGTAAACCTTTTGATAAGGGTTTGCGTTTGACTTCCCAATGGCTGCGATCGTGAAGAAACGCTATGCAGTAGGTCCCATTGGGCGTGCCAAAATGTTTGGCTCCAGTTTTGTTGCAGCTGGTCAACAGTCTCTTTTCTGCGCGGGCGTGCCAGCACCGTTCGGGTGCGGTCGTCGAAGGTGTCCCTTGACCTGACTTATTTTGAGCAATTGTGGACGAGGAGAGCACCAACCTCGTCGCGGGATTCTTTGTGCCTCGTGGTGAGGACTTTTGCTAAGCTTCTTCAAAATCACACAATCGATACTTGATGTCGTAGATCGAGCAGAGCGAAAATCACTAGGAAGTGAGGAGAACTTGCTAAAGCGTGACTTTAGCTTGGCTGGTTTGCGAGGGAGTTACCCTTGCTTGGCTGGTTCTGTAACCGTTGTGGTCGCGGTACTACAGTCGGCTCCCGAGGAGACTAGGACCGAAGCACTTTGACAGAGGGTTTGGTGGCACTGACAGTCGGCTCCTGAGAAGACTAGGACTGGAGTGTGATCACCGGTAAGAGAAAGAGAGGGGTTCTCCGGAGAGACTTGAGTAGTCGTAGAGATTAGTTGATGAAAATTGGCTGTCTCTGTTACTTCGTCGTAGCCTCTATATATAAGCTACCAAGCCATAGTGGTTGGCCTTAAACAAATCATGATGGGTTAAACACTTAAGCACTAATGGAATCATGGTGGGTTAAACACTTACGGAATCATGGTGGGTTAAGTACTTATAGAATCATGGTAAGCACTTATGGAATCATGGTGGGTTAAGCACTTATGGAATCATGATAGGTTTTCCCTGTTGGTCACCATGAAATGTAGTTGAATGCTTTCCCACGTGCATGTCATATTCCTTAATTGGATGGAGTTAGTGTTCTAAAACTTGGCCGCCCAGCCCACCTAGGCCCTAGGCGGCGAGTGACTGCCTCGATTAATGGGTAGGCATTAATGTTGGGCGGCCTAATATTGGGCGGGCGAGTAGGCGGCCTAGGCGGGCGATTAAGCGCTAGGCGACTGGGCGGAAAATGCTAGGCGGTTGGGTTTAGGGTGCTGTGGTCAGATTTCGGGTAGACCAGGAGTTCAGATATGGAAACATGCACAGAGAGGCGGTCTGGGAGTGAAGATACTGAGATGGGTTTGATGGGTAGATATGAGAGGAGGGTGGATGGCATAGCAGCTTTGAAGAGATTTGAAGGATTTCAAAGATGGGAGCTTTCTTGTTTCAATGGCCAGAGCTTTTTGGATCAGAAACAGAAAGAAATGAGAGAGAGAGAGAGAGAGAGAGAGAGAGAGAGAGAGATGGTTTTGGGGTTGATGAAGAAGAAGAAGAACGAGAACAGGAATATGGTAGGTTTGGTGGATCCACTCAAAGATAAGAAGATAGAGATTGGAAAAAAAAAATTATTGGATTTGAAAATGGGGATAACGTGCTCAACTTTTTTTATTTCTTTTGTTGACACAGTAGCTAGATAATGGGCTCTGTGCCTCTTTTGGGGATAACGTGCTCACTATATCATTTTTTTGTATTTTATTACTCTTGCAATTCTTTATAGTTTCTTATTTGGGTTATTATCACAAATGGTACATGAACTTATCATCTATTTTATCAATAAACTTCAATTTTGATCACAACCAGTACCTAAACTTTTCAATTTCATTTTAAATGGTACCTAAGGCCACCTTCGATACTATTCCGGCCAAAAAAGTCAAATCTAAAAAAACAAAAAACAAAAAAACAAGTTCAAGGCAAGTTTATTACCAAAAAATCATCACTATATATGATTGCAACCCTCGAAATCATCAAAAATCATTACTATGATCGCCTCCCATGCCGTTTTTAGTGGGAATAGTGATCGGAGGTGGCTCTAGGTACCATTTAAAATGAAATCGAAAAGTTTGGATACTAGTTGTGATCAAAATTGAAGTTCAGGTACCATCAATAAGATTGAGGTATAGTTCATGTACCATTTGTGATAATAACCCTTCTTATTTATATAATTATATGCTATCAAAATAAAATAAAAATTAAAAAAATACAAAACCGCCTAGGCGCCTGAGCGCTAATCCCCTGCCCACCGCCCGACTAGCGCCTAACTTTTTTTCGAACTATGGATGGAGTATGAATATTCGCATGAGCGTGCCTTTTCTTACAGCTTGCATAATCTTCCATAATTCTGAAAGTCTACTTTATTTAGCCTCTAAATAATATATTTCAAACTTGTCGACAATATATAGCTTGAGCCACATACATTGACTCAATTTCTCCAAGACACGCCTTGTCAGGCCAAAATGCTCATTTTGGGTTCAAACAAATATATCACTAATATACTTATAAAAAAAAAAAAAACAAGAAGAAGAAGAATATATCACTAATTAATGATCTCTATTAGTAAGAGTCATGTCTTCAAACTGGTTCTGTTTATGATGGTTTTGGCGGCCGGACTAATTTGTACTAGCCAAATGAAAAAATGGATTTACCTTGATTCTATAGACAAGGTACTTGACAGTTTAAACTTTTTAAGAAAAAATAACTTTCGGCCATTTTTCTTGTTCATGTGAAATTCAGTATTGTTCAGGTAACTTAACATATTCAACATCTTACTGGATATCAGCAAATGAAACGTTATAATATCGTTGGCTGGGCTGACTTTGAAGACAAGAGAAAAATGGGGTCTAAGGTATTCGCCCTTCACCATCCGATCGATGTTCATTTCATTTTCTCATATACAAGTATAGTCAAAGGCATACGAAGATTTTTCTCAAAAAAAAAAAATTAAATAAATAAAAAGGCATTTATGTGAAAATGTATTTATTGATTCTTGGATTGTTTTGGAGATGAGTATTGTGTTAGATACAGTTACTGAAGGAATTCAACCTTTTGAATTTGTTTACTGCGGGAAGGTGAGAGATATGCTCCAGAATTGGTATGTCTTGAAACACCTGCAAAAACTGTGCATTATGGCAATGAGCTCGATAAAATGCTAATTTGCATAAATTAATCTCTATTTTCTAGCTCCACATGTCAGTTTAGATTTCTCTTATTTGAAATATTTTAATCCATTGCCAAGCCTTACAAGACCTTAATTACCTTAAGCTGATCAAACAAGAGGTGACACTACAATGGGGCTCCTGACTTTGTATTTTCCATTTTCTTCGACCCAAACAAGTTCACCAAAAGAAACCTTTCTATTCTTTTTGTCCCCCTCATACTTTATAGTAACAGTGTAGTTTTGCTTTTCATATATATTTGCAAATTTCAGTATCTCAGGCGACACTGTTACCGTAGAACCCTTTGGAGCTGTTACCACAGCCTTGTACTTGGCTGCAGCATCTCCCACATTTGTTGCTGTCCTCTGAAACTTTTGAACCCTTAATTTCTTTGGATGATGTCGACCATACAAAGCGACGAACGATGGGTAGTTCAGATCACCCGATGGCTTGGAACAATCGTAGTCATGTGATCTAGTGATGGCTGAGATTTGCTTGCGGGTAAAGTTTGTGGAGCACAAGAGATTGATATAGTCTTGAGTGGTTGCATCATATATCAAACCAGGTTCAAGTGCTCTGTTAGGATCAATCTGGCCTGCTCCCATAGCTAGAGGTGAAGCAAAGTTGAAATTGTCACCATTGTCACGAATTGGATTCTGAGTATTGTCTAATGGGTTGGCTGTGGTGACCAAAGCAGACCTAATGGCAGCTGCACTCCATTCTGGGTGTGCACCTTTCAGTAGAGCAGCTACTCCTGAAGCATGAGGGCAAGACATGGATGTTCCAGATATCAAATTATAGTCACTTGGTAACATCACATTTTCACCAATTTGGGCAGCTGCTACATTCGGAGGCCAAGCAGCCAAGACTAATGACCCCGGTGCCATTATGTCCGGCTTTAAGATACCTGGATAACTTGATGAAGGACCTCTTGAAGAGTAAAATGCAGCAGCCGGTGCAGGCTTTGTCCCAACAAATGTTTGTTGGAAAGTTATGCTAACGATAGGGTCAGCACTTTTTGCATATTTGAAAAGAGCTGGTCCATCATCTGGACTTACCACCACCATAGGAGTTCCAACATATCCTAACTCATGAATATTAGGATCGTTCGAAATAAAGACAGCTCCAAGCACCTCTGCAGCAATGATATGAGATATTTGACCACGGATATCCGAAATGTCATCACATATGAGGATTGCACTGGGGCCAGTATATAATAGTTCTGTGTCGTTGCAAGCTGATAATGTCTTGTTGTAAACCAGTGGAAGCTTATTTATCAGAGCATTTTCTGGGAACAAGGTAAATCCAGGAACGGTTAAACCATTACCAAGACTTAATGTTCCACCAAATGATCGGTCAATCGTGCCAGCTGCAACAGTCAGGGCCCAAGGGATGCCATTGTGCAATTTCCCAAGGCCCTTTGTGCCTTCATTTCCGGCTGAAGATGAAACTACTACGTTCTTCTCCATAGCGGCAAAGGATGCTATTGCTACGGGATCCTCGTACAATGGCGTGTCATCAAAGCCCAGTGAGATTGAAATAACATCCACACCATCCGCAATAGCTTGGTCCATGCCTGCTAGAACATCAGAGGCATATCTACCTTCATCCCAAAGGACCTTGTACATGGCAACCCTGGAACGTGGTGCTACACCTCTAGCTGTTCCTTTAGCATAACCGAAATAAGATGCCCCATTCACGAAGTTCCCTGCAGCGGTCGAGGATGTGTGAGTCCCATGGCCTTCAGAGTCTCTAGCAGAGTTCATGCTAAGTGTGACACCGGGGTTTGCAGCCCTCACACCCTTGTTAAAGTATCTTGCTCCTATTAATTTGTTGTTACACAAAGAGGCATTGAACTCTTGTCCAACCTCACATCTTCCCTTCCACTTAGCTGGAATGTTCTTGGTCAGACCTGTTGGGAAATTAATCCCCCGTCACGCAAGTACTACTAGTAGAGATGGAAATAAGAAATAAGCAAGCCAATAAGACAGCAAGATTTAACGAGGTTCGGCCAATATCCTTGCCTACGTCCTCGGAGAGTTTCACCTTCACTAATGAGAGATTTACACAAGTACAAGATTACACCGCTCAAATTTATACACAATTCGAGCACTCAAGTTTATACCCAACCCGAGCCCTTGTATCCAATCGGATACCCCTTGTACACCCTCTCTCAACCTAGAAGATTACTCTACCCCAAGAGCTATTCACACAACTCACTTTATCTTCTATACACGAAGACCCGAGTTGCTCACAAAGAAAGTTTCTGCTCTCTCCTTACTCTCTTTGTGCTTCTGCCCTCTCTCCCTCCATGTTGCCGATATGGGGAATATATATCCCCCTCTCTCACATTCTCTCTCCAGCTCTTTCTCCAAAGCCGGCATGCTTTCTCCTTTTCTTCTTTTCCCTTGCATGCTTTCACTTTCCTTGTTTGCTGCCTTGTTTTCTTGCATGTTTTCATCTTTCTTGTCTCCTCCAATAAAGGAAGTGTGAAAGGAACCATTAGAAAAACACTCTTGTTTTTCTTCAATGCCAGCAACATGCCTACGGGCTAAAAAAGAAAGAATCCAACTCTAGCTTTATTCTTTCTTTATTTCCTACAAGACAAACATCATTAATAATGATGTCTCTAGCATGAGGAGGGAACCCAACAATCTCCCCCTCCCGACTTAGGTGGAGAGCTCCGCATCACTACTTCAATTCTTGAAGTCATCTCAATCCGAGACACAACTTGTTATACCCACAAGCATTCTATTGGCCTTCTAGTTGCGCAGTTACATATAATCAGAGTCAATTGCATTTGGTCCTAGCTCCCCCTGATTCAGTCGGCCAATACCATGTGTAACTGCCCCGAGGCAACGATTACCTGTTGACTCTGAAGAGGGACCTCGACTTGACCCCTTCCCTAGCAGGATTTACCCTCTCACCATCGTCTAAAACTTGGAAACTTGTCACTGGAGTCTCTGCTATGCTCGCAAACGAGACCCGCTTCAGGTACCTGCATCCTCGTGCACACCGTTTCCCTTCAACCTTCGAGGTCTGAGTTTTTCCTATCAGACGGAACATACTTCCACACTTTTCTCCCTTCATTAGGACCATGCAGCCACGTGATATTTTCATAGCTCCCCCTGCTGATGAAACCCTGCAGCCCTTGGAGTCTAGCTGGCTCAAGGATACTAAATTTCTTCGGAACCTTGGGACGTATACAACATCACCCAAAGTACGAACCGCTCCATCAAACATCTTGATCTTCACTGTTCCAACACCCATGACGCAACGCCTTGTGCCATCACCCCAAGTCACAAATCCTTTGACTTCTTGGAACGTATCAAAATATTCTCTCCTGGAGCAAAGATGATGAGAAGAACCAGTATCCAATATCCAATCACGTTGAGAACAAGTGTAATTACCTTTGGAGACTGTGAGAAATTCTCCAAAATCATTTGAAGCTTGTGCTATACCAGTCATGGAGCAATCTGAGCCCTTATCATCCTTCTCTTTCCACAAGGGACAATCCGGCCTTATGTGTCCCCACTCCTTGCACTTGTAGCACTGCTTGCCCTTTCCCCTGCCTCTGGATTTAGACCTGCTATGTCCACTAGATCCCCTGGCAGTTGACCTTCCCCATCGATTCTGATCTTGAGCAACAAAGACGGAAATTTGGGAATCATCGGCTTTCCTCCGCTTCTCGTGATTTAAGAGAGTCGATTCCACCTCCTCCATCTTTAATGTATCCTTACCATACAAGATTGTAGTGATAATATTCTCATACGAATCGGGAAGCGAGGTAAGAAGTAGAAGGGCTTGATCTTCTTCCTCAATCTTTACATCAACTTTTGCTAGTTGATCTACCAATCCTCTGAACACGTTCATGTGCTCCATGAGACTCGCACCTTCTCCCATCTTGAGCTTGTAGAGATCCCGCTTTAGATTCAACTTCGTCTGCAAGCCTTTCCCAAGATGAAGCTTCTCCATTTTTTCCCAAAGCTGAGTTGCCGAATCAACATTATTAACATTATTGATAATATTGTCAGCAATATAAAGCCTAATAGTGCTGACACACCGGGACTCCAACTCTTCCCAATCTTCATCTGACATCTTCACCGGCTTCGCATCCTTTCCCTTCAAAGGTTTTGCAAGACCTTGTTGAACTAGGATGTCCTTCACCCTCCTTTGCCATAGAGTGAAATTTCCCTTTCCATCAAACTGCTCCACCTTGAAATGTGAGACGCTAGAACTTGCCATGACAAACAATCCACGACCGATAAGCCGAAGCTCTGATACCACTGTTGGGAAATTAATCCCCCGTCACGCAAGTACTACTAGTAGAGATGGAAATAAGAAATAAGCAAGCCAATAAGACAGCAAGATTTAACGAGGTTCGGCCAATATCCTTGCCTACGTCCTCGGAGAGTTTCACCTTCACTAATGAGAGATTTACACAAGTACAAGATTACACCGCTCAAATTTATACACAATTCGAGCACTCAAGTTTATACCCAACCCGAGCCCTTGTATCCAATCGGATACCCCTTGTACACCCTCTCTCAACCTAGAAGATTACTCTACCCCAAGAGCTATTCACACAACTCACTTTATCTTCTATACACGAAGACCCGAGTTGCTCACAAAGAAAGTTTCTGCTCTCTCCTTACTCTCTTTGTGCTTCTGCCCTCTCTCCCTCCATGTTGCCGATATGGGGAATATATATCCCCCTCTCTCACATTCTCTCTCCAGCTCTTTCTCCAAAGCCGGCATGCTTTCTCCTTTTCTTCTTTTCCCTTGCATGCTTTCACTTTCCTTGTTTGCTGCCTTGTTTTCTTGCATGTTTTCATCTTTCTTGTCTCCTCCAATAAAGGAAGTGTGAAAGGAACCATTAGAAAAACACTCTTGTTTTTCTTCAATGCCAGCAACATGCCTACGGGCTAAAAAAGAAAGAATCCAACTCTAGCTTTATTCTTTCTTTATTTCCTACAAGACAAACATCATTAATAATGATGTCTCTAGCATGAGGAGGGAACCCAACAAGACCATCATCTCTGAAGCTATCGCTCTCTGGCCAGATCCCACTATCAATGACACCAACAATGATGTCTTCACCATAATTCGAAGCAGGTAACAAACCAGTGGAAGGGTTGAGGGAGAGGAATGTAGTGGTATGGGTGGTGTCAACTGTGACAGTTTTATCCTTGTAAGCAGAAACAAAAGCTGGAGACTTTTCTAAATTCAACAATTCATCTGCGGACAGAACTGCAGAGAAACCATGAAAGGCATTATCGTAGGTGTATAAAAGGGATGGCATGGACCTGTTACGATCCAAAGAGGTGTGAAGATCAGTTTTGAAGGAATCAACAATGGATGAGTACCAATGTTGATGGCTAGTGAAGGACTTGGGCATGAGAGACTTGTCCATGTGGACAATATGAGTAGACCTCTCTGCCAAAGCCATGTTGACATGTACAGTTAACAGAAAACATGAAAGAACAGAGAAAATGCAAGGAAGAGGAATCCCATTGTTATTCCTCATTGCTTCTTTAGCAACTAGAGCTTTACTTGAGTTTCATGATAGGCTTCTATCTGCTGTTATATAAACGTTTGAATGTTAGTGTGAGTGACCTTATTAGGGAAATAACGATGAAAAACAGTACATTGAAAATTTCTAACATACAAGAAGCCAAGAACAGAGGCCGGCGTCTGTGTAAACATTGGTATCATCAACTTATGGCCAAAACAAGAAAGTAGCTAGGTCCCATCAAGGAATAATTAGCAACTAGGTCATTGTTAATTGATGAAGGGCAATGCTTACCATACAGAAGACCAAGTACTTAATTAAAAATGCTACTTGCAAAAACGACGTGCTGTCAAATGAGTGTCAAAACAAGAGGCATCAGTTCTTTATGCAACTGTTTTTATTTCTTTAATCGTCATTCTATTACATGCATTGATTCTACAGAATGAACCACTGAAACAAATTCTCACTCTTTCTCTTTCGCTGGTAAAAAGGAATTTGGTACAAGGATTATGGATATTCCAGCAATTCATAAAGTAAGTTATAAGTTTGCTGCCATAAGGCACTGAAGTATTAAAGAGTCAACAAAAAAAAACAAACACTAACCACCTTGGCCGGTTTTTCCATTCAGCCATGGCCATTGGCCAAGTTTTGTAGTACTTCAAACATAATCGAAGTGGTATCAAAGAGACAACAACAAAAAACAAAACAATTAAACACTAACCACCTTGGCCGGTTTTTCCATTCAGCCATGGCCATTGGCCAAGTTTTGTAGTACTTCAAACATAATCAAAGTGGTAATCCCCATTGATGAACTGATTTGAAAGTTATATATATATATATATATATATATATATATATCCTAATCTATGCTTTGCAAAAGCTCAAGCTTAAGAAGAATGGATTAATAAGCTGGAAAAATTAACTAATAGATATATGTTTCCTCAATTGGCCTGAGGCTTGAGAATCTACCGGCTTGAGCCTTGAGAAACTACCAGCTTGAGCCTTCAATTCCATTTGTTTCCACTATTGGCTCAAGGCTTGAGAATCTACCAGTTTGAGCCTTCAATTCCATTTGTACTTGATCAAGAGAACTGGCAATAAATTCATCTCCAGGAAACTCCTTGCTCAATGCAGAATAGTCCTTTAAAGAATCCTCCCATCTTCTAAGCTGGTCCAGTAAAAATTGGCTAGTTAGTTATTTTGACCAAGAAATAAGAAACCTAAAGAAAATGGGAAATGTGTACTTTATGAGGGCCATACTTTAGCATAAGAGTGAGCGCGCCATAGAAGAGCTTTGTGGAAATTAGGCCGTTCTCTTAGAGCTGCATTGCAATCGTCAATGGCCATTTCCCACTGTCCAAGCTTAGACCTGCAAGCGGCTCGATCACAAAGTAAGACATTGTTTGTAGGAACATACTGCAGACCATGGCCAAACATTGTGCATGCCTCCAAGTATTTTTGATCCTTGTAGAAAGAATTTCCACATTTCCTGGCATCTGCGGCACCCCTAGCTTTCTTCAGCCAATTTAAAGACTTCCGGGTTGAATCCATGTCCACAGCTCTTTCTGCAGACTTAAATCCTTTCTCAAACCTGAAACACAATCAAAAATTTAGTGCCATTGTAATTTCTAGGGATGAAAAGCATAATCAAGTAAAATATCCTACGTACAGAAAGCAATCAGACAACATATGATATATCCGTTTTTGGTGCTTTTGAGTGATTAAGAATTCATGTATTAGCATTACATATTAAAAATAGCTCGCATAGCGTTTTCTGTATTTCTAGCTTTTCTTAATATATTTAGGGCTAATTACATTTTACTACCCTCTATCTTAAGATTGCTTTCATTTCACAACTTTCTAGTTTTTCAACACATTGCAAACAAACTACTGTTTCAAAATTGAACAATTTTGTACTTCAGTCTTTTTGGCTATTAATTAAGGAAGCTTGGGTTTCAAAGTGTAATGTAATATTGGTAGTTCACTTTCAGGCAATCAAAGTGACTGAGGTGTGATAAGAATGCAATGTGTGTAAATGAAAAGGAAAAGAGGCCAGAACAGGGGTGGGATATAGTGTACTTCGGCCATATATTATGTGACAATCCACAATTCAGAATCTTATATTAGGACAATGAACCTTAATCTAATTAAGTAAAGCGCCGTTGCATACCTTCCAAGATACAGATTGAGTTTAGTTTCAATTATCAGCAAGCATGCTGTCCCCTTGCAAGGTTTTGTGACTCTACTTTCTTCTGAATGACTTGCAGCATTTACTAATTCAAAAGCTTCATCTACCCTTCGAAGCTTAAATAGAGCCTCAGCTTTTAAAGCAACCAACTGCCTCAAGAAAGCATAGAATATAATCATATAATTAAATGTAAACAAAGTTACTTGCTTCAAGCCATAAAACTTAGTCAAGTAATTTCAAATCACCTGGTTTGATGCATCTACTCCAGCTTCAATACATAAAGTGCTTTCTCTCAAAACCCCATCCCAATCTTTAACCTTCTTGGCCTTGTTAGTATTTACGTAGTGAGCTTCAATACGTGATAGACGCTGCCTAATTTCTGAGCCAATATTCTTCCCAGATAACTCGAAATGCCAACTTGCATTATCAACTTGACCAAACCTGCATAAAAGGTCAAATCTCATAACAAATTTATGATAAGAAGAAAGGAAACTAATTTCAATAATACAATCACAAAGAATACCTAGTATAAAGAGTTCCAAGCCTATAATGGGCTCGAGAACACGATGGTTCACATTTGATTGCCTTTAGGCACTCTTCCACAGCTTCAGTTAATCTACCAAGGCTGATAAATGCTGCAGCCTTATTGGAATGGAAAGCAGCATTTTGAGGGCACAAGGCAATGGCCTTATCATATAAGGATATTGCCTCCTTAAAGTACCCATTTCTATATTTCATGTTGCCCAAATTGTTGATCTCTTCCACACTTTCAGGGTCTTGGGGTTTTGTTACGCTATTTAACCCCTTTATGATATTTCCATGGCCGTAATACTGACATCTGGTAGAACTTAAACACTGCTTCGCAGCTTGATTTGCATCAGATGCCCTTCTCGGGACTAAATTATTTTGAGGGTTTTCATAACAGTTACCTTGTGAAAAACTTCTTTGGTGATGAAACTTCTTCTCGGTGACCAAATCTCTGTCAGCTTGACTTGCCCACTTTACAGCTTGACTTGCATCAGATGACCTCCCCGAGGTCAAAATATTTCGAGGGGGTTTATGTATGTTACCTACTGAAGAACTTCTTCGATGACAAAACTCCTTCTCAGTGACCAAATTTCTGTCACTTGGGGATTTAGAACACAACATATTAGTATTTGAATGAGAAGGAGAAGACTCAAAACTATCAGAAACATATTTCCGAGGATTGGGGCTCAAATGCTCATGACCTACACTGGTCTTTTTCTTTCCAAAAGGGACATAAAGGCCACAGGTGCCTAAACCCATTATCTAGTTACGAATACTGGATCACAAGAACTCGCTAGTTTGATTTCGAAACTAATCAAATTAAAGAAAAAGTAGGATTATATTTGAGGTATATAGCTTGAGATGTATATATACATATATATATAGCAAGGCATTGGAGATGGACGAAGAGTCGAAGAAATTACAGAACAAGTGACTCACCTCCAAGGAAACAGGCATAGACTGAATTTTTTTTTAACATGAGCGAGTGAAAATTGGAAATTTGAAATCTGAATGATGCAGCAATTAGAACCTGATCCATTCGATACTCCTATCTATAGATTCCTTACCAAGAAAACCCAAACACTGTTATAATTAAGAAATTAATGCATAATGAATTCATTCGCCATCAAATCTTTTCCAAGATTATTTTTCTCCTTTTGCGTTCACGCGGCGGAATGAATCTTGATTTGCTCTTAAAACATTTATTTTAATTACAACATATACATAGAAAGTACTGCCACTAAGACAATCAAAATCCTAAATTCATGTATATATAATTTATATTACCCACTTTTCTTGATATACTATACTATACAGGGGAAATTAAAAAAGAAAAACGTTATAGAGGGAGATCAAGAAACAGATATTTCCCCTTACTGATTCTGAACCAAAGTAAATATGCATTTCCAAAGAACAATCAAACATGCATGAACTTCAGATAGATTAGATGGAGCTGGTTTTTGTTCCATCAAACAAGGATAAAGAAGAGAAGGATTACAATCTGAACAAATTATAACAGGTTGCAGAAACTAATTAATTAGTTACTAGCTAAGTCACTAAATTTTTCCAAATCAAGAACATATATGGCACCACCTATCTGAGTCGTAAATGCGTCGATGACATTGCCATCCTCCATTTCAAAATGTTCCGGAATATGACTCTCCTGTACTCTTTTTCCCTCAAAGGAAAACCTTACCGTTTCGAAGTCGAGATATGTGCGTCTGCATTAATCTCGCAACACATGTCTGAGCGGCATACTAGGACTGGTCATGTAGGATATGTCAGGATGTTCTTGACTCTGAACTCGAAGAAGAATCGTAGGATCTTCTTCTTTCGGAAGAGAAACCCTAACTAGGGTTTCCTGTGTCAGTGTGGGTATGTGATAGAATTCATCGTCCGTTATCGGTTCTTCTTTTGGGTTAGTAGTACTCATTGTACGTTCTTACTTCCTAGTCCTCCTGCTACTCTCTGACGTTGAGTTGTGGAATGTGGATTTATAGACTAGACTTTAGCATATCTTCTAGAATGGTAGAAGGAGTAAACGTACATTTGGGAAATGTATTTTCAGCGTCGTCTCTTCCAGTCTTCCAATGCATTTTTTGAGGCAAGTGAAATTTTAAATTTCATTGAATATATTAACTAGGATATAGTTGTAGACCTACCTCCAACAGTGTTATTTAAATTTAGGTAAAACTGTTTATTTATTTTTATTGACTGATTAGTGAAAAAAAAAATTAACCTTTAAGGCGTTATTAAATGTATTAGGGCATTTTACTAGTGTAGAGTAGCATGGTTCCACCAAATTTCAACAGCCACATTGGCTCCTAAATTTCATTAAGAATATCTACACTAACAATCGTGAATTAATTTCTCTTTAGAAAATTAGATAACAACTCCCAATGGCCAAATCTCAGAAAATGTGCTTTCATTTTCATTTTCCTACGAAGCACAAAACATTTCTTTTCCTTTAGATTATGACAATGTATGGTCCTATATGAAGAAATATTTCTTCCGCTTTGCACGCTTGATACGAAAAGTTTTGCCTAAATTTTTGAATTGTGTTTGCTAGTGTTAAAAAGAAAATTGGGAGTCGGGAATAGAGTTCCGGCAGTTGCGGCATATTCTGCGAGTCTTGTGCGAGTCTCAGAATCCTAATTTTACAATCAAAATAGTTTTTTGCTTGAGCTTAAAATTTGACCCAATTTGTGTCAAAATGCCTTGCCATACACGCGTTTTTTCATCAAAAATCCAGCTTCTTTGAGTTTGTTGGGATTTTTTGTCCAGGCTCGAGGGAGTATCGTCGTAATCTCACATTCTCATGGAGACCGGTCCCAGATCCCATACATATTGGAGTACCAAATTTTTTTTTTTTGTAGGTAGCCTTAATGTCGAGTTATTAGATGTGGAGTAATATGGAGGGTTTTGGTTATGTTACTCTAATGTCCAGATATCGCTGATCTTAAATGTATAAAGAGTGATTCCTGATGCTCCTGTTCTTTTACACTGTCCAACCAATGCCTGAGTAACCATGACATGAGTGTAAACTTAATTGAAGCCAACTTTCATCAAAGTTAGTGATGCTGCTACCTTTAATCAAACTAAATCTCGAAAAATTGTAGAGGATTTCAGCTATCCTCCTCTTATATGTTAACAAAGAGCAACCGATGGTGCTATATGTCAACATAGGACAATCAATGGTGCTCAAATTCTTACAGTGATGAAAACTGCTCCTCCTCTTGGATATTAACAGAGTGATCAATAGTGCTCCTTCTCCTGTAATTGGAAAAATAGGTCGAACTTTGCATTGCATTATTCGTTCCTTCGGCCTGGTGATACAGATGCAGTGTTCTTGTTTATAAGAAGGTGGAGACTCCAAGTCAACACCATTTGTATAACTTCCATCCTTCAACAGTCCATCACGCCCAATGTTTATTCTGCAAGATCAAGCCCCCACCGTTTCAGCTTCAAACAACCAACGTCTGTAGATGATTCAGAAACACAACAACTCAATTGAGGATCAACATCGGCATCAGTATCCGCATCTTCAGTCTCCGCTTCTTTCCAAATCAAAGGCATCACATTTCCTCGCAATTTCCACTGCCAAAACCCTAAACTTCCTCAGTCCCTAATCAAACTTGTTCCTATTGCTCCTACGTCTCACAACTCCTCTCCACCCAGTCAGGGATTAAGGAACCCAGTAATCGGTCAGAACTTCCATAGCAAACAAGTAATTGGACCAGAGCGCAACACTTTGCTACTCAGAATCAGTATCTGTGTGGACTCTTTGCTCACACTGGTAGCAAGATAAATATTCATGGGATGACGAAATGATGAAGCAGTAGGAGCACAGCTCCATGAAATCAACATGAACGACGCATTTCTTGCATAAAAAGACGATAAGCCACTCGCTGTACAGGATTTGTAGCTTGTTCTTGGCTTTGGCGAGGTCAGATTTTGAGAGATTTGGCGAGTCCCCTGTTTCCTTGCTTGGGTTTCACTGCTTGTCACTGAATCATAATTAGGTTAAGGAACACATATTCCTTTACTCTGCCCACCTTCCAATATCCATTGCAAAGTCTCATTTCAGAAAACTAAAATGTCCAACAATTGCAAGGAAAAAACAGAAGAATCCTATACAAAAATTAATAAGAGCGTTCTGTTTTTCACAGTCCAACCAATACCTTTGGAAACATGCCAAGTGAAAAGGATCTTTAACATAGTCTAGAATCTTATCATGAATTGAAGTTACTTCCCCTACCATTTAGAAAAGGTTGTAGCTTTCTAGTGGTAGACTTGTTGTTTGGCTTTAGCAGGCATGCATCTGTATTGACATTATACCAATTTACATTGATATTAGACTTCTAAATCTTGTGATATTTGATCATTAGTTCATTACCATTACAATCCAAAAAAATAATAAATAAAAACATTGTGAGTTCTTGTCTGAGCACACAATATGATATTTGAAACTGCAACTACACGAAGAATCATACAGTGACTATGCATTCAAGAAAACAGAAAGAACTACCAGAATTCAGGAAAGGCCCTCAAGACTAGTTATTCGGCAAGCATGGAGAATTTGGTTCTCCTACTCCTATATACTAACATAGAGCAACCATTGGTGCCTGTGCTCTGATATGTTAACTTAAAAAGTGTGATTAATGGTACTCTCCTACTCTTTTTACACTGTCCAACTAATTCTTTTGAGTAACCGGGACAAGAGATTGTAAACCTAGTCTAGAAACCTCAGATTTAATTACGGTTAGTTTCTCTGCTTCTGACAAGAGACTGTTTCTTCCAGCTATCAAACTAAACTTTTTCCTTCAGCTAGCACGCATATGTGATCACAACAATGAATTAGACCATATATAGTATATCTTTAATTCTTAAATGTAAATCAATGTTATCTTCATCATTACGAACCAAAATGCAGGAAAAATGAATCACATTGAACTCTGGCATGGCAACACAACATGATATCTGGATTAATACTAGATGAATACTCATACAGTGTCACTAAGCATTCAAGAACAAGCCAATTGGAAGCACATGACTGTCAAAAAAAAAAAAAAAACCAAAAAGGAAAGCGCAAAATTCAGCAAAAGCAAGAGGTTCTATCCTACCTCTGAACTATGAGGATTCAGCACTGACCCTCGAGCTGCATCTTTGAACTCGCGTAAACGATTTCAGGTCTCCTCCTCTTATATGTCAACATAGATTGATCAAAGTTCCTCCTCCTCTTATACGTAAACATAAACCGATAGTCAACACTGCCTCTCCTCTTATATGTCAACAGAGGGCAATCAATCTTAAAGCAGTCAACAATGCTCCTCCTCTTGTATGTCAACAGAGACAGATCAACACTGCTCCTCCTCCTGTACTTGAAATAATAAGGATCAAGCTTTGCATTCCCAATTTCGACTTTCGGCAAAGCGATGCAGTTGCAGTCATCTTGTTTATAAGACGGTGGAGACTCCGATTCGACACCATTTGAGCAACTCCCTTGTCCTTCCTTCAACGGCTCATCATCCCCAATCTCTTCTTCTTCTTCTTCTTCAACACCATCAAGTCTCAAGCACCCGGCCTCCTCCTCTGTAGATGAATCAGTCGAATTTGGATCACATTTCCTCTCATACTTCAAAACCCTAGATCTCCCCAATCCCAAATCCGCCCTACTCTTTCTACCACTACCGACGTTTCTACTTCTCCTCCACCTGGCCAGCGACTCCGACACCCAGCAATCGGCGCAGACAGAGACCTCGTCGGCGGCCGCAGACGACGACCCGGACCAGACGGCGGCGCTGCGGTACTCGGAATCGCAGTCCCTGTGGACTCGCCGCCTGCACTGGCGGCAAGAGAAGCAGTGGCCGGACGACGAGTCGTTGAAGCAGTAGGAGCAGAGCTCGGTGGATTCGACGCGGGCCAAGCACTTGTTGCAGAGGAGGACGATTCGCCACTCGCTGTAGAGAATCTGAAGCTTGTTGTTCTGGGAGGATTTGGCGAGGTCGACTCTGAGGTGGCAGCAATGGCACTCCGTCAGGTTCGGCAACTCCCGAGTCTTCTTCTTCTTCTCACTGCTCGTCGTCGTCGTCATTGAAATCGAAGAAGCCCTTTGGGCTTTGGAAATTTTGGGGAAGACGACCGATTTAGGGCTCCCTGTATTTAATTGATACCCCAACACGACGTCGTCTCCAGCATTTAATTACTGAATTGGAGTACGAAAGCGACGTCGTTTTTGTACTCTAACATGACGTCATTTTTACTGTTATACATGCATTAATGTATCTTGGATACATCAAATTAAATAAATTTGATATAGGAGTAGACTGACTACATGCATAAGTTAGACCAACTTAACTTGAACTCAAATTAGTCTACCTTTGTGTAGAGCTAGTCTATCTCTGTATCAATTGTAGTCTACTTAATGTATCGCATGAACTAGTCGCTTTGTTTTGGTGAACTTGCTGAGTGGTCGTCTGTATTCCACAATCCTTCCGAGTTCCGACCATCTTTAATGCTTGCAATTTGAATCACCCAAAACAACAACATACTTTACATTCAAAATCAAGTTCATTACAGCTGCAGTATCATCCATTCTTTCTCCGCAATGAGAGCAAGAAATGGCACTTTACACAGAATTATACTGGAAGATATTTACACTTTAAAGATGCCGGTACAAGCTCCTGAAGATATTGTTTTTTAGCACGAAAATGTTCATCTGGTCAGTTATTGACTAGGAAAATAATGTTAATAGTTATATCCTCAAAGATAAAAGGGCATAGAAAACAGAGTTGTGTATGCTTGCCCAGCTACAAGAGAATACTAGTGTAAAGAACCAGTAAGCACCAACAGCATATGTCATCAGCTCAAGCCACAAAGTCTTCATGCCGAACAAATGACATTTTTGAATAAGAAATCAATTGCAGGAAGTAGAATCCAGGGAGTAGGTACTCAGAACATATTCGGGTATTATCAGGGTGACCATCATATCTTCAAGAACTGTTGCAATGAAGCAACACGCAATGTACAAGAAAACTACTTGGATGGAAATAGTGCGAATGTGGGGAAACAACAACTCACAAGAGCACCATCTCTTTGATGTATTATTTAGCAAGACCAAACAAGCAGTCTTGCATCCGTTGGTTGAGCATTCAGTCTCATTCTGGGTCATGGACGCACATTGAAGCTGTCAAAACAATCAAGTAGATAAAAGTTGTGAAGGGTATGAAGTTAAGGCAACAAATATATGGACATATAAATCTATTATACTTCTGAATCCAATAATGTCACAAAGTACAACAATATGTTCATACTTACCAGAACTTTGGAAACACCAGTGAATCACCAGCAGATATCGATAGAGAAGCACTGAAGGGTATCCCCATTGACTGACAAAACCAAGTGACATTTATGCCTGGACAAAAATAAGAGAATTGATCTAACAAGAGGAGGACATTGTAAACAAAATCAAAGAGCATTTCAGATATACAATATAACTTCGCCATGCTTAGGTATAGAGCCAGAAAACCACAGAGATGCTGCCACTATGTGCACATGACAAATAGACAGAACTGTGCCGAAAAGGACTGAATCCTTATTTCACATTTATAGAAACTACTTAATTAAAACATACATTATCATTACAAACATCCCACTGACTCTATTGCATTTTTCGAACAATGAAAGGAAAGTGAGCCAGAAACAAGGGAGGGAAAAAGAAAGAAAGATCTAACGAGCTACTTCAGGTCATATTGGCAAGGTGCATTTCTTTTGAGAATGTCCTAACATATGGCACCGACCACATTGAACAACTCTCTTTGGGCGCTTGAAGTTCTCTACACGAAGGACCTTCTTTTTCGGTCTGCCAGGGGGACGCCTAGTCTTGGGTGGACGAATCGTGATATCAACCTTGGCGCTCCCACCCTCTGTTCCTTCACTGGGCTCATTCCATAAGCTCTTGTCTGGAATAGGATGAATCATTTGTGAATAGGTCTCTCTGTAACTTGCTACTGTGAAGCAAGGCTCAGCAAATAAAGGGACATTGTGTCCACAAGAAATAAGTGCAGCAGCAGCATGCGCACAAGGTAAACCATATATATGCCAACGACGACATGAGCACACTCGAGTTCTTATATCCACGATATTTGTCCGTTCAGTTGATACAATTTCAAATTCAACTTCATTTGCACGAAGCACTTGATAGCAGCGAGCATCAGCAATTGCCTCTAAAATTCGCTTCTCAGCAGAAGGTACTAGAATCGATGTCAACCTCATGCCCATATCCCTACGATCATTAAACCACGATGCCAACTGATGACGAATATGCTCCATCATTTGCACAATAGGGAGCTCATGGCATTCAAGGGCCCAATTATACAGCAGCTCTGTCACCCCGAGGGTAAAATGGCCAAATCGCACACCTTCAAAGTATGCTACAGCCCAAAGTTGAGGAGGGAAGTGTTGAAACCATGGAATCACGTCTTGTGAGATCTCCATCATCTCTGCAATCTTGCTCTCAAATTCAACTGCAGTGAGAGCATAAACAGCATTCCAGAAGATATTCACCAACTTTGTGTTCTTAAATGTATCACGGAAATTTTCACTTACATAACGCAGACAAAAACCATGAAAGGCACTTGGGAAATGAGTTTCCACGGCTTCCACAATGCCCTTTTGTCTTTCAGAGAGTATTGTAAGTCTAGGCATGTTGTCAGTGTTTACTCCAAGAAGCTTTCGTAATTCTGACATAAACCACATCCAATTCTCGTCACTTTCAACATCAACAATAGCTATTGCCAGTGGAAATAATGCATCATCAGCATCAACAGATGCAGCACAGAGTAATGTACCCAGGTATTTGCCTTTAAGATGTGCTTTGTCAAGTTCTAAAAGTGGTCTACAAGCATGTATAAACCCATAAATTGATGCACGGTAGGAAACAAAGAGCCGCTGGAAACAATTTTCTTGTCCAGAGGCAAAAACTGAAGCAATGCTTCCTGGATTGTTTTTCCTTATTTGCTCACAGTAGGCAGGAAGAAGGCGATATCCTTCTTCAAGAGTTCCATGAAGCGCTGCCATGCTACGCTCCTTGCCACGCCACGCCTGCATGTAAGAAACAGCAACCCCATGCTGATCACGGATATCTTGCAGGATCTCTTTTGGTTTATATCGTGGATTATCCCGAACTCGAGCTTCCACAGACCTAGCAACCCAACCTACTGATGCTTGCTGATGATGAAGGTGGCGGACTCCTTCACAGGTATGCTCACCATGCAGGGTTCTTATTGTAAAGGTGGGAACTCCAGGACATTTTGCTACATGGACACGCCATGGACAGCCTTCTTTGGAGCACTTGGCTATAAACCGGCTTCGATCTGATTTGACGATACGAAGATCAAAATGCATTGCAATGGCAACATCCTTCAATGCTCTTCGGCAGGTTTCAACATCAGGAAATTCTTGCCCAATAGCTAATGCATAGTCTGTCAAGCTTAGAGAATCATCGGGTACAGGAACTAGAGAATGATCTTCCATGAATATATCGGCAGAAAGAGCAGAAGTATCACAGGATTCTAACCCCTCATCCTGACGCACATTAAAACTTGTCTCCACGGGTGTGTTGTAAACACTGCACGACATGACACCTCCTGTTAGATATAGAAACATCAATAAAAAGACCAAGGGAGTAGTATTTCTATTTGTGTGCGTACATATGATAATGCACATGAATAACGAAAAAAAAACAGGAGAACAATACCAGTACTAACTAATAACTAGTTATAAAAAAAGGGTGCTTTTGTTGATTCAATAACATCTGCATTTCACGGTGTATACCCTTCCTTAGATATTGAATGCATTATATCCTTTCACGATTAACCTCACCTGTAAGGCCCAAAAAAAAAAAAAAAAAAGACCAATCAGCAGTTTACATTGACTTTAAGAAATATAAAAACAACAGTTTCCGGACAGAACAAAAACCCACTCTTGCCTTAAGTTTCACTTTAACAGTTAATAAGCTTTACTTTAACAGTTCTAGGCTACAAAACACCTCATTCCCCAAAGATATATGGCAAATCATCCTAATATTGAAGGATTATGCAGAAGTCGAACAATTTGACTTTAAGACAATCTTCTAGGAACTCTGAGAGTTATCACTTCTTATCCATTACCCCCTGAACACAATGTAGGCCAAACAGCTCTAGAACTAAGACCAGATTCGACTGCATAAAAGGCAGAGTTAGGCTGCATAAAAGACCATATTCCTTCCTCAAGCCCGAACATCAATTTCCTAAGCCAGATTTACAGCTAACAATGGAATTACTCACTCATCATCCTAACATTGGCAGACTGCGCATGAGTCCAAGAATATGACTTGAAGACGTCTTCTAGGTACCCGAAGAGTTTTTGCTTCTCATCCATTACACGCCGAACACAATGTAGGTCAAATGACACTAGAACTAAGACCACACTCGACTGCATAACAGCCGCAGCTCATAGAACAGTAAATGTGACCATTTGAGTCAGTGAACTAACTCACCCACAACCCAATGCTCCATAACAATTCCCCAGCTCAACTCCCAAAACCAGAACTTCAAAAACCCAGAATTTTAAACCAGAGAATCTGACATTTTCCATTGAAGCAACAATTGGGTTTCTCAGAACGGATCTAAAACAGTAATCCAGAGATCCCAATGCCCCAGAGAGCATGAAAAATCAGGACTTTCAGAAATGGGTTCTCCTCCTTTTCAATTGAAAAGACGATTCCTCGAGAATAGTATCAAAAGGAAAATCAACAAGTTTTCTGCTTTGATTTCATTCAACTTTAGTGTTTCATATTTTGGTGGAGAAAAAAACTATGTAAGAGGGAAAAGAGGAAGAGGGAGAAGAAAAGGGGAGAGGAGAAACAAAAGTACCTGGTGTGTGAGATTAAGTGGGTTTCTGCTTCTTCTGATGAAGATGAGAAGATGCAGTTCGCCTGTTCAGGTCTTCTTCTTCTTCTTTGTCTGTTCTTCGAGTCCGGCAATTCGAAGAGATAGATAAACCAAACCTAACAAAACCTTTTGTCCTTCTTTTCTTTTTTATGTCCTTTTCTTTTTTTTCTTGTTTCTCGTTTTGGGTTTTTCTCAGTAACTCTATATTTTCAAAATCGTCAAACTCGTATTTGAAAGAAAAAAAAATTATCTGAATGTGAATTAGAGATTTTTATTTTGGAATGCCTCTTATTTTATCTTCCCAGATTTAAAAAGAAAATTAACTTTTTTTATCTTTTAGAGAAGATATTTTCACTCTTTTATGCCGATTATGTATTCTTTGAAGTTTAATTTTGATTTTTTGTCAAATTTTATTTCTTTTGTAAAATACTTATGATTGCTATAGCGTTGCATTTTGTTTTTTACGGTAGCTCCATCACATTAATTGAATTTTCATATTGATTGTGCTCAACTCACGTCATCATACCAATTAAATTTACATATCAGTTTGAATTTATATGTCGGTTGCGCTTTGATTCAAACAATATAATAGTCAAATCAAAACTTACACCGAAGGAGTTAATCTATTGGAAATGAAGAGCTTGTTAGAAAATAGAAGAACAATATAGTTGTCACATCAAAACTTTCACACTGAGGGAGCCTATCTATCGGAAACGAAGAGCTTGTTAGAAAATAGAAACAGCGAACTCGAATGGCAGCATGTACGACAGCGGACAGAAGACAACAGGATATGGGAATTCTTACACAGAGCCAGAGTTTTGGCTCTGAGATCAAAACTTGAAGTAGCTATATGAAGTATCAACACCAACCACATTCAAGCATACAAGCTAAAGTTCAATCATACTCAATTCTTGACAAATGAGGTCAGTTGATAGAAACCAATACTATTATATACTGAGGAACCAATACTTTTATCTTTATACTTCACACATCAAAGTAATGCAGATCATTCATTAATCTCAATTGCAGCAAATTACAATGTAAAAGGAGTCCTTCTTTCCTTTTTCTTAAATTACAGAATAGTAACAGCAAATAAATAAAAAATCAAACCCTTAATTCAGACGAATCCTACTAAAGCTAGGACTTCCTCTTTGGCCTGACCTCAATGCCTTGAACAATAAGACCACCCTTCCACTGACCACCGCTGGTTTCCAAACAAGTCATTTCCAACTCCCCATCTACTCCTCCTTCACAGAAGAACTCACCCAGCTCAATCTCCAACCACCCGTCTGCTCTTTCCTTCGGGTATTGATTGTCATTGGTCTCTCTGGGCTGGGATACTTGCACCAAAATGCGGTTTCTCAGGTGTAGGCCAAGACGCCTTGGCACAATCTGGGAGCTCTGAGTCCGGCCACTATCGGCGACAAGAAACACTGGGTTCTTTGTGGGTTCTTCTCCTCCAACCAGACCTACACTGACCTCGGCAGGTTGGTAGTCAAATCCATAAGCCGCTGCAGTTGACTTGAACACAAGGTAAGCTTTGTACACAGTCGATGGGGACAGCAAGCGAGTGTCAATTTTGCCACGGATTTCAAGCCAGCAAACACCAACAAGCTCAGCAACCTCCTCAAATCTGTTTTTGCTTGATTACATTATAAAAAAATGTTAGATTGTAAGTCAAAAGTCAAAACCAACCCCTATACAAAGAAGCAAACTAAATTTAGACCTGGACTCGGGCAGAGAAATCCACTTCCAATAGTTAGGAGTATCAGCCCAAACAATCACAAGGTCCCTTGCAGATACCATGTAACATTTTTTCCCACTCCATTTGTCTAGTGAAAAGCTCTGCACAATGTCAAGAAGAGTCACCATCATAGGAATATAGCACATATATATAGGCATATAGCAAATCGAAATAACAAGACAGCTGAAACCCTATTTATTACAGTTTGATCACACACTACAAGAATCGAACTCTTAACCTAACTTAATCCTATATATCATTATCGATCTAAGGCTGCACAAACAGGCACATTAACAATGTGCAGAATATCAATCAATTAAGTATCAATCAACTAAGGTACAGCCATGTACTCACAATCATCCAACAAATCGATAGATTTAGGTTTCATGTGTACATTCGAAATCAATGAATAAACCAAACTAATTCGACAATTCACATCAATGTATCTTGATAATGCCAACACAGAGACAAAATAAGTCCAAACATGTTTTAATGTTCACCCTAAAGTTTGACACAAAGTTCCGCAACCCGTAGTGGTGTAGTAAATTTACCATTTTGCCATCGTCAATGAGCACTGGATTGTCGCAGAGAGCGAGGTAGAACTCCTTGGATTTGGATCGGCAACTGGGGGCGTGAGGCCCCGAGTGAGACAGGATGGTGGGAATCTCCGGCGGCAGGAACCTGCTCCAAACGGAGTCGGATTCGGCGGCCGACCTGAAACTCCTCGAAACCGACGACAGCCGGCACGCATCTGGAGGAGTCGTCAGGGAGATGACGTTGGCTATGCATCCCTCCGGCAAAGCCTGCAGATCCAGCCCCACCGTCACAGCACCGCAGGTGATTCCTCCTCCTCCTCCTCCTCGTCCATCTTCTTCATCGTTACGCATGGTTTTCTTGCTGCTCTGTTTCACTGCGTGGTGCCTTGTTCTTGTTCTTGTTCTTGTTCTCGTTCTTCCTTCGTGTGTTCGTGTCAGCATGGAATTGTGTGGAAGTGTTGGATCTGGTTTTGGAGGATTTATAGCTAGGGATGATATCTTAGCGGTTAAGTCTCTTTTGTTTTTTCCATTATCAACCGCTGAAAAAGATAGGGGGAACCATTTTTATTATTAGCTATAAAAGTTATATCCTTTTGGCATCAGAATCCATTCTATTTCCTCTTTTTACTTTCTCTTTCCATGTGCAGCTAGTGCTTTCTGGTAGAGACCTAGTTACTGCATGTAGAAATGAGTAACATGCAGCAATGGTGGGTTTTTCCTTTCTTTTTCTGCGAAGATAAAAGAAAATAGGAGATCAATGGGGACAACCTTGGATAGTAAGGAACATGAAGAAGAGCTTATAATAAGAAGAAAACAGTTGTGCGGTCAATCATAATCCACGGGGAAGAAGAAGAAGACCTTATGAGTGCCACATCAGCGTTGGTGAGAAGCTTGGGCTCAATGACACCACATCCCACCAATGTAGACTCTACCTCCCATAAAATGGACAAGATGACAACGCACATAGAGTCAGAAGTTTGAGAGGTCGCCACGTTTCTAGACTAATAATCCATGTATCCATCCAATGATTTTGTTTTTTTTTTTTTGTAACAGTTAATGTGGTTATACTATATAGTAATTTAAGAACATGACGTTCGGAAGAGACACTTTGTATGTGTCAATTCTATCTGGTTTGCATGTTCTAGCTAGCTCTTTTTTTTTAACACTCCTAGGAAAATATAGCGGCCACGCAAGTCGCAATCTTTGTGTACATTGATGGATCCATCTTTTCATTCTTTCTTTTTCCTTTGAAGTCGGAATCGCACTTCTGAAATATGTTCTGACTTTCCACTTCACCCCTCACAATCCCATGCTCAATTTGTTTCCTCAAAGAAAGAAAGATAGATTACAACTACTATTAACAACAAATGATAGTAAAAGTCCAACTCTTTTGCGTAATTTGAGCAAAAGAAACTGATATGGAACTAGGAATAGTGGTCTCATCCGGCAGTAACTCGCCCCAAGCGGCGTCAATTAGGCGGCCGACTCGAAACATAGAACGTCGGGGAACACCCACTACTACAAAAAACGCATCACACAACGGTGGAAATCTGTTGTGTGATTTGGACCATGTCTGTCGTCTATCTCGGTGTTGTGTGATAAGCATACTCACACAACGGTGAAACACCGTTGTGTGAATATTATATCAAAATTTTGTGATAACTGATCAGAGAGAGCTTGCCTTTTCGGTAACTTTGTTATTCTTGACGAGGAGGATTGCTGGATAAACACGTCCCTTGATGTTGTACCTATGACTACAACACATTCCAGATTAACCAATCAATCAAATTTCAGTTTTCTCTCAAAAACAGAAGCTAGAAATTCATTTTGAGAGAGAGAGAGAGAGAGACTGAGACTTACTAGCCATTGAGGGTAGTGAGCTCAAATCAATGTGAGATGCAGATCCAAGGAATGCCATGAATTGCATACCTTTGTAACAACTTGGACAAGGTCACCCGAAAGAATCATAAGAGTATCTATCAAACTGCCCATTTGCTACGTTCGCATTTTGGAGTTCTTTGGTGGGATTTGGTAGGATCCAATGCTTCACGCGATCCAAACGGTATAGTTCTTAAACATGTTGATTCCTGCAAAAACTCTATCTTCAATAGATGAAAAACATACAAAAACTTAAACCAAACAAGCATAAAAATATCAGCGCGCTGTTTCGAAATCAAACATCAGCAGGATCATCAGACTCTTATACAAGATGCCACTGATTTCACTGCCAATCAAGTAATCAGATACTTTTCCTTCCGCAATTCTCATAAAACCAAATATATAATGAGTTGTGTCTCTCTCCAAAAGAGTTACACCCAACTCATAAGATCAAACAATTCTTATGAAATCTATATAGACAAACAAAATCCAACAAACACAATACCTCAAGAGAATGGCTTTGCATATGCTGCTCGAGATATTAAGGTTTCTTGAAACTAGCACCACATTCTTCACATGTATTAGAATTCTCCACCACAACTTCCTCACTAGCCTTTGCCATTTCCATCTCATCCTACAGACCAAAACACAAAGAAGCCAAATTTAAACCACAATCAACAGACCCAAAACCAGAAACAACCTAATTTCAAAATCTCCAAACCCAGAACCCTATCTCCCTCATAATCAAAAACCCAATCCTAATAATCACAACTTTAATTGTCCAAACAAAACCTTGACAAAAGTGTAGAGAACGGTGACGAAGGAGATGGCGGTGGTGAGGACAAGCTGAGCGGATAAGATGCCGCAGACCTTGCTGGTTCACGCCTTTACTGAGGGGCCGGGCTACAAGACCTCGCCGGACTCGATGTCGACCTCGTTGAGCTTGTCGGTGGCGCCAGTGGTGTTCACCTCCATGTAGTGCATCCTGTTCATGGATTCTCTCTCTTTTTCTCTCGTTGATGTCGTCCTACCAACGAGATCGATTTCAATCAAAGATGAAGAGCGAGCCCTAATTGGTGAATTAGGGTTTAAGGATAAGAGTAAATCGAAGGTCAAGCAACACAGTGACAGAGTAAATCGGAGTAGAGGTAGAGAGACAATTGGGAGTGGAGTTAGTGAAGAGGAGAACAGTGACGAAGAGAATTTGGATCGAGAAGCTATTCTGAGGGTCGAGATGTCGAGAGAGAGGGTCGAGAGAGACGAGAGGTACATTTCGTTTTGTTTTCTTTTTTCTTTTAGACATGATATGGTATGGCAAATTGGCAATTAAACCTTGAAATTTTCTCAAAGTCACTCCCACAACAGAAACTTAACAAACTGTTGTATGAGTGCATTACGTAAAATCAAAATGTGAAAACATGGAGGGAAACATGCCGCCCATAACATTTTGGCTCAAAGTATTGTCGCCTATGTTCCTACTTCACACAACAGAATAGCTTAAATCTGTTGTCTGATTTCTACAACTTGCACTTGGCGTACCTAGTGGATGACATTCAAGCAAACTTCCTCAAAATTTTGTGCTCAGTTTTTCAATCACACAACAGAAATAGTTATACCGTTGTACGTGGTAGCCCAAATTTCAGTGTTTCAAGAGGCAACCAAGACTCCAGAGTGAAGGAAAATCTGCCGCTAAAATTTTTTAAGACTCAGACAACGGACAATACTTAATTCCGTTGTGCAATGTAGTTCTGATAAAAAAGTTATCACTTTGTTGACATTCACACAACGGAACATCACTAATACCGTTGTACAATAGAGTTTACTTAAACACACAACATATGATTTATGTTCCGTTGTGTGATTAACTTTTTGTAGTAGTGGCCAGAACTACAGATCGATCCGACCACATCCGCAATCACTGTCCCGCAGGTGATCGATTACTCCTCATCCTTTATCACGTACGTATCCTAGCTAGCTTATGCATCCTTTGAAGGAATTGTGTCCTAAAACAATCATTTTGATGTAATTATTATTGTAATTATTATTAATCAAAAGGGCAAGTTTATTGTTCATTGCTTATATTTGATATTTGATTGAACAAGGTCCAAGGAATATGAGTTAAAGAGAAAGTAATCTAAAGAGTTAGATGTGTGAGACCTTTACTCTTTCACACTCTTATCCTAAAAGGTTCCTAGTCATAGGATTATCACTTGGACATTGATAATCCGGAAAGACTAGCACATACTATGTATGCTCAATATGGAGGATGATATGTCTCTTGTCATTTGTGTGGAGACACTAATACAAGTATGTGGGTGCTCTTAATTTAAAGAGTACACTGAACGCGATCATTAGAGTTCTTGTATGGAGTCTTACTTACATGTCAAACTTGAACTCTAAATTGCAATAATACAAATTAGTCCTTTGACCTGAGACACCATAGTTGTCTTATGAGTGAATTGATTATTTCTTGATGATGCAATAATATTGTGTCCCTTAATGGATATAATAGATGCATTTATTGGTATAATCAATTCGGTCATGGAGACATGTGAGTGTACAATAAGAAATCTCTATCCTTAAGTAAATAAGGTGTATGTTCAAAGATGTGATTCAATGAGTCTTCGGCCAAAGCATTGAATGAGATTAAAAAGGAGTTTCTAATCACATTCTAAGAATCACATAAGAATGAAAATCACATTAGGGGATTGACATATCAATTCCATACCCCGATGATGTGATTTAGAACATAGTGTTAGAGAAGGACTGTATTGTATTGTAATTCCAATTGAATAGATTCTTTGTCATTCTACATTAACTAGGATAGTCATGATATGTTGCAAGACGTCACTCATGACTTGTGAAGTCCCCGAGGATTAGTAAACATTTATAATCCTAATAACAAGGGAGAATCAAAAATGGAGTTTTTGATTCGTAAACAAAATAGAATGGTTTCTATAAACTTCACTGCCTTGTTAATTAGAACCTAAGAGATCGCACACCATATAAGTGGATCATTGAGATTGTATATGAAGAAGATTAAACAAGAGTTGGTTATGACCAAATAATTAATTAGATTTATTATTTGGACATAATTAGGATTTTCGGGTAAAATCGAACCTATTTGGCCTAAACGATTGTCGGGTTTTTTGGTGTGGACTTGGGCTTCACTAAATGAGATTTAAATGAAAGCCCAAGACACATTTTTAGTGCCCAATAACATGTTTGGACCAGCCAACATATTGGCTTTATGAAAGCCAATATTTTTCTTTTAGTAATTGGAGTTATTTCCTATTATATAAAAGTGAAAGCATGGACATAATAATTTAAGTGTGTCTCCACACTATTATTTTCAGATTTGAGAGAGAGAGAAAGAGTTCTCTCTTGGTCCATTACAAAATTAAAGGAAAGAAGAACACTTGCATAATTTCTTCTTTTCTTTCATCTTTCTTCATCTCTTGATTCACTTGGTGAAGATCCTTAGAGGCCATATCTTTTTGTGGCTTTCCTTACTACATCAAGGAGAAGATTACAAGCACAAGAAGGAGTACAAGAAGGAGTTCTTAATTCAAGGTGCTTCAAGGTGGAGGAAACACACACAAGGAGAGATCAAGGAGAGGAACTTTGGTGGTTCACTTGGATCGGATTGAGATCACGCTTCAAGGGTGAGTAGAACATAAACTACTTCTTTGTTCTTCCTTACTATGCATGCTATGTTTATATACATATCACAATAAGCCAAGATCATGGGTTAAAGGAATGGATTTTATGTTTAGTTAGTAGTTTAATGGTTAAACTAATTCCGCACTAATTAAAAATTTTTGAAATCCATCCATTCCTTCATCGTTGTCTTTCGCCATCAAATTATTCTTCTTTCTCGACCGTGTCTTGAGAGAGAGAGAGAGAGAGATTATCTTGGTAAGAATGGTCATAACCTTGCTCTAAATCATGACCTAGATAACTTTTTTTTAAAGGGAGGGCGTCAATCCATTATAATGAAACTGTAGGCAGAATTACACAATGACCCAGTAGGGCTACGCCAATATTGAATCGCTGGCGAGACTAAGAGCTAGCTTAGATGAATGTCGCTATAATAATAAGCACCGATATGGTAACCAGATGGAGGAGGGTCGCAATCCGAAGAGTGCACTTATTCACCCTACATTATTCTTAAAGAACTAAAGAAACCAAACTAACCCCAATGATAGGAGCATTTTAATGTGATATTTTAATAGTTAATTCCTCACATTTTGCTTAGTTAATTCCTTAACTGAATCGATTTTAATTCAATTTCTATTTTTAGGTACATTGGAGTAAATGAAGGTGAAATGAGCGTTAGGTCCATAATTACCTAGAAATGATGGAGAAGAATGAAAATGCACTAAAAAGTCAACCTTGAATATTTTCTTACTCCGGCTAGGAGAATCAGAGCCAAGCAAGGAAGAAGGAGCGGCCGCCTGACCAAATGAACTTCAAATGTGCTGAAACCTTCCAGATCCATTCTAGACACCCAAATGATCATTTCTTATGAAGAGTGCCAGAGAAAAATATGAGTGGAAGGCCTTCAAACAATCAGCCCAATTTTCTACAGAAGCAAAACCGGAAAACTGGACCTGTAAGAGGTCCAGCAGCATTTCCGGCCCAACCACATGGATTGAAGCTCTGAAAATTTGTCAGGATGATCTACACTCATAGTGGAACATTTCATATGAAGAAGTCAAAGGCATATAATGAAGTCTTGTTGGAGAAATAATTGAAGGAATAAAGGGGAAGAAACTGACCTGAAAACAGCTCAACACCACATATTCATGTTTCCCACCCACATGAAGAAAGCTAGATGCTTTTCTCTTTTTCCTTGGATATATTTTTTCTACAATCTCTTTAATAGATCATCATCACTTCCATGTTGCTGCACCTTCATGCTTTGCTTTCATTTCATCATTTCTCTTTCTTTTCCATATTTTACAAATCACTTTCATACTCCACTTTCATTATTTTCTTCCACTCATCATTTCACTCTTCTTTTTCTTCCCTATATAAACACCTTCTCCTCTCATTCTAAAAACCAATTCCTTCATCCATTCCATCTTCTTTGTCTCTCCATTTCCTTTCCATTTTCTCTCACAAAATTCCTTCATCCATTCCATCTTCTTTGTCTCACCATTTCCTTTCCATTTTCCTTCTCCATTCTCTAGTTGCAAAGTTCTGCGTTTTCAAGCAAGGAGAGGAAGAAGAAGAAGGAGCCGTGAAGATCATATCCTCCATCATCCACCTTGAAGGCTTGCTTCCAAGATTCAAGATCCAACCATCTAGCTCTCCATCTCCATCTCCACTCACGGTGTAATTCGTTCCTTTTCCTTGTAACCTTTTTGGTTTCCTTGTTTGATTTCGTATGAACTTGTTTCTAGTTAACCTAACGTTTAGGGCAAAGTTTAAGCCCAATTTCTATGTTTAAATAAAGTTTTCGAATTCTATAATTGTGATTCTAAGTTGCTTATGTGAGTTTGTTCGATTAAATTTGCTTTACAGAAAACTTTTATATGTTTATCTTATTTGGGTCGACACTTATAGGATTTGCATGTAATTGGTGCTAGGTTTAAGAACATGAAATCGACTTTTCGTTTTGTGTAACTTGAATCAAAAGTAGTAAAGGTTCTGTACAAGAATCGAATTTAATTGAAGAGGATTGCAATTAGGTGGACTTTTCCATAACTAAGTTGTACACTTGAGTTGATAGCCTTTCTCTATGTCTAATGCGTTGAACATGTCATGATTGACTAGCTTTCTAGGGCTTGATTGCATGTTTGATAGGATTAATCTAGGTGCTTTCGCTTAGGTTAATTAGCATTGAAAAGTAAAATATGGGAAATCATTTGCTTTCGAATGTTTCACATGATCAACTCCTCTCTCATGACTTGGAAGAACAATTATAGGGTTTGAATCGAATTTGATTACATGGAATTGATTTTTATCTTTGTTCCTTGCGTTCCACTCTTGTATATATGTTTTTACGTTTTCTTTATTTTATTTATTTTAATTTTAATTTTAAGAATCCTAAACCCCCCCTTATTTTTGTTCACTTGTATATATTTCTATTCTTTATTTTATTTTTGTAAATAATACTTTATTATTTTAATTCTTTATTTGTTTATACAATTGTATATATTTATATTCTTTATTTTATTTTTGTAAATAATACTTTTCTTTATTTGTTTCACAATTACAGGTGTACCCTCAATCCCCGGAATAGAACGATCCCTATTTGCTTATACTACTAACGATATTTCAGGGTTAAATTATGCGCTCGCTTTGAGCGCATCACCCAACCCATCAGCAAAAAGCCCAGACCCAACATCACATAGCCCATGCTCGATCAGTCACATGAGAAACCATCCCAGAAGCCCAAACCCTAGCTTCCACATTGTCAGCCACAGCACCTGCACCACGATCGACCTCCCGCCATGAACACGGAGCCATCATGAACCGTCTACTATCCCCGGCAGAACTGACCACCTTAGAATACCTAAGCTTGTCCCTCCTCGAGTCCGCATCCACCAGACGAACGAAGTCTGGATTGTCACACCGCCCTTGCATGGTTTTCAGCAACCGCCCAAAAGTTGTCGCTGTAGCACCCTGCCACCAACCGAGTAGCCCTCCATCTCCAAAAGAAGAAGAAGAGGCCAGTGAAAATAGGACGCCAGAGCGCTTGGGTGCCAGAGCGCGGACATGGCAGCCTCTCAGGAAGTGATCGGGACCGATCTGTCAAGAAATTAAGGCTAGCTTAGCCTAGACCAAACCCTAGACAGTCATGGGAGAGAGACGAGAGCTCTACAGTTCGACTTTTTAAAGTAAATTTGGTATGACCTAGATAACTTGATAGCAAAGTTGAATGTGTTCTTCATTCCAAATTTCAAAATGGTACTTATATTATTATAAATTGGAAAAGTGGTATTTTCTGCCTTAAAAAATAATTCTTTTGTATTGTTGTTAAAGACTTATTGAACACATGATAGACAATTTTAGACACCTTTATCCTATAATATATATCTGTATATATATATATATATATTATATATATATATATTTATATAGCCCCCTTTCAACGAGGGATACCTATTTTTGGCCAACTTGAGGGATAAGCTTCCGGCCCTTGGATCAGGTTTAATGAGCTTGGACGGCTCAAATCGTAAACAATGATAAACAGTGATTTAACCCTTATCTAACCCCAATTCCTGAACTCAGGCGTGAAAATGGATCCTCAATTCTTTCGATTTGGCGCTCAGAGAAGATCGGGAAGCGGAGTGAGAGAACGATCAAACAGTCCGCTCAAGAGAGAGTATCAACAACGATCAAACAGTCCGATCAGATTAAGTCAAGGGTTTTCACCCTTTTCTAAGCCTCCAACCCCGAATTCCCTATCTCCCCGATTCGTTCTGGAGAGTATCAACAACGCTCAGAGAATTCACCCGACCAATTCTCATCTCAAGCACCATCTATTTCTTCAAGTGGGTTTTCTCTTTGTAGTGAGTATATGATTTCTTGAGTTTGATTTAATATTTTGACCTTGATTTTGAATTGGCTGAAACTTTCTCGGCGGATCTCTGTTATTGTAACAGATACTTGTATTCTTCTTAGCTTGTTTTTTGTTTTGGAAATTATTTGGCTAGTAGATCTGTTTCAGCATTAGTTTGTTCCTTAGATTTTAATTATGGAAAGCTTGATGCGTTTGATTCATGAAATCTGTTTGTTCTATTGTTTGTTAATTTCTGGATTTCTTAAATTGAGTTTGTTGAATTACTGACTGTTTATTTGCTTCTAAGGGATAGGAATTCATGAGTTCTAGATGAATGAAGAGTTGAAATGTGTTCAGAATTGTTTTCTGATTCTTTCTTTGCCAATTATATGGTTGTTTTGATATGGTTTGTGAATTAATGAATTTCTATACATTTTCAATTTTAGTATCTACTGAATATCCTTACTCTCATACATGAATAAGCAAACTTTGTTTTGACAAACTGTGTAATCATATATGTTTTGTTTGGATTTGATTGTCTTTGGCAGCTAATGGGATGTTAGCAGTCCCCATGAGAAAGAAACTAATGAGATGTCAGTGCCTCTGGAATTAAAGACTTCTCGAACTCAAGCTATCACTCAACACTGAAGTGGGGTAGGTTCTCATATGTTGCCTATTCGTTTGTACTGATTTGCTCACTAGTATTTGTTGCCTAATTTTGAGCAGCTACAGGACGTGACAAGAGATTCCAAGGTTGATGATACTGAGGTTGAAGGGAAGGATCACAAAGAATCAGATGTATCAAACCCAGAGGATGATGTTAAAGAAGCTGAAAGCTAGATGGGTCTTATTGTGGAGCAGACATCATTTATGTTTCTTCCTTAAGGAAAGATGATTGTATTGAATCTCTATATGTTGTGTCTGTCTAGTTTTGGATGCGAACACAACCTTGTTGTCTTACATTATGTAGAACTCTTCTGAACCAAATTATGTGGAATTTTGTGTAGTTTTCTAAATTTGAAGAATCTTTTGAAGTAACTTTGATTCCATTTCAATTAGTGGAATTCCATTTGCTACTATTATACTACCATATCAGTTCATATCAATAGCAAATGGAATTGAAATAAGCACAAGAATTACAATTCACATTGTCTGTCTCTACAAAAATTAGCATGCAAGAATATGAATTAAAAAAAAACACTGATATTTAAGAAAACAACTTTGATCATTGATCTGCAGCTGCAACAGCACAGCTGTTACAATTGTCTCATTTTGGCTAAAGAAAAAACTGCCTCAAAAGCATCTGCAAGACTACAACAAATTGTAACCTACAACTAGTCAATTGGCATATACAAGAATATATATACAATCAACATCAATGCTAGACTTGTGACTTTGCATCAGTGAGAACTGAGAAGGAACCTGCATTTGCACTGTCAGTAAAATCAAACATATGTAGGGATATATAACTTCATCTGGGATTGATAAAACTCAATGACTCATAAACGTAACTGAAAGAAACTGAAATTGCTGAAACAGTAGACCATCATGGTATCCCATCGTATGGAATTGATCATGTCTATAAGCCAATATTATGATCTGCCTTGTCCATATCAAATACTTCATTCACTTCGTCATTAGGACCATACCATAAGGAGCTTTAATTTATTCTCTGTCTACACACAACATAAGCTTCGTGTAATATCAACATGACCATTGATCCAAAAAAAAAAAAGGTAATATCAACATTACCTCTGCATACACAGATCATAAAAAGGAAATGGCAAATCTCCAATTAAAGTTGGTGTCTCAAAAATTGGTCATCTTTGAAAAAAGCCTGCATATAACTTGGCACCATTTACTCATGATCAACCTAAAAGTAGACATAAATTACTTCAAACAAAGAAAAGATTGGGATTTAATAAAGAAAATATACTAAATGGTCTAAAGCTGCTTGGAGATCAAATTAAGCACCTACATTCCTCATCTGAAAGAAAGTCTATAAACTTGAATGTATATAAAAATTGAAAAAGCAAAATCAGTGATAGTGCATCAACAATGAATTCCCAGGCAATTAATGGTTTATAATCAAAATTTAATTTACAAATTACACGGCTATATTGATTATATACCACTATTTTAACATGTGCCTCTTCCCATGTTTTAAATTGCTAACCCTTGAAGGGTTTAAGCTCATTCCTTACTTGAGGATAGAAAGCTGAAGTAGAGACATTTTCTTTTGACGGAGGGATAGCTTGAATAGGTTCAGTTTCCATTTCCGCAGGTACAATAATCCCATTAGTCTCCATTTCTGCAGGTACAACCATCTTATTATCTGTCATATATTCAGCTCTTCTATCAATTACAGAATGCCACAACACATATAGGAAAACTAAAAGTTTTCGTTAAACTAATGAATGCAAAGTCAATTTTAAATGAATGAATGCAAAGCCATTTTCAAATGAATGCAAAGCCGTTTTCAAATTGATGAATGCAAAGTCATGAAACTAAACACATGCAGCAGGACTAAAAAGTTAAATACAAATGTTAAAAGATCACAGAATTGAAAATATTGTGGGCCAATTGCAGCAACCACATCATTTTCAATGAGCTGCAAAGCTACATGGAGAAAGAGTGAAAGACATCACCATTACAGTTTGTTTTAAAAGAGAAATAAAGGCACATATAACAATTATAAATATGTCCTAGTTGATTCTTTCTCGTCCATAACTTCATGGATCTTCATTACTGGTTATCAGACAAGAGGTGAGTCAGTCGTGGGATCAGCTTAAATGAAGGTCCTATTTGATAAATAACTTTAAGAAGCAAAAGGTAGACCTCTTTAGCTTCATACATGATATAAGGACATATTAACTCTACAAAATCAGAACCAGTGATTATTATATAAAGACAAAATCGCAGATGAACAGAACATCAAGAAATTCATGCTAACTATAGTGTTCAAGCAGGAAGAAACACACAAACCATACCATCTGCAAATTATAAGAAAAATACAAGGACAAAATCTTTATAAAACATCACCAAACGTATCCTTGACTAAGAAACAAAAGGGCCTGATTTAACATTTGTATTTTCAAGTCTGTGATCTTTTAGAACTTGTTTCGAGCATAAGCTCATAGCACAGAACTTCATCGATTAAAACATACAAAAGCCAAAGAGTTTCAGGTCCTCCATATTAATCAAATCAAATTCCCATGTAAACTCAAAAAGTTTAATTCTTTTCAAATAGACAATCAAAGATAAAGAGTGAATTGATGACAAAAATTAGAACAACAAAATAACAAATGTGAATAAACCCATAAAATTGAGCATCAAACAAGCATCAGAACAGAGGTCCTTGTACATAATTGAAAAGAAATACCATAGCAGAAGAAGAGCCATACCGGATTTGTCTTAGAAAGTAAACATCAGGATACCACAAGCCTTTGTTTCTTCGACGCTCTCTATCTCTCTCTTGAGCGGACTGTTTGATCGTTCTCTCACTCCGCTTCCCGATCTTCTCTGAGCGCCAAATCGAAAGAATTGAGTATCCCTTTTCGCGCCCGAGTTCAGGAATTGGGGTTAGATAAGGGTTAAATCACTGTTTATCACTGTTTACGATCTGAGCCGTCCAAGCTCATTAAACCTGATCCAAGGGCTGGGAGCCTATCCATCAAGTTGGCCAAAAATAGGCATCCCTCATTGGAAGGGGGCTGTATATATATATATATATATATATATATATATATATATATATATATACATATTTACTATTATTAAAAGAAGAGGGTTTTTTAGCCAAAACTAAAAAATTTGACAGAAATGACCCTGAAATAGTAAAAAACTTTAAGAATTAATTAAATCACAAGGAAAATATGACAATTACAAATTATATTTTTATTAAAAAAAATAAACAAAAAATTCTTTTGTCTCCCACTAACTTCTCTCTACAATAACTGTTTTAATCCATTATCTTTTTTTCTTTCTGAAATTTTTTAAAAAAAAAACACGTGCACATGCAGAACATGTGTGGAGGAAAACTAGTGTGTGTGTGTGTGTATCATGAACTAGCATAACTTGTATCAGACTAAACATAATGACCGGGTCATCTCAACAAAACTTAATCGGAACATTATGTCGTGGAGAGGTTGGTAGAGTTGAACTAGTTGCCAGGTCCAAGATGTCTGAACTACATCATCAACATTAATCACATTTGAGCTCTCAATTTGTATGCCAGGTTGAGCATCATTCATAACTATGTTCATTTCTTGCTTCACTACAAATCTGTCAATCTTTCTCCACCTGATCCCCGTCACGCTCTGTCGAAGGAACTTGAAAGGAATTGGACAAAGAATCGGATAAACAAGTTGTTGCCTGATCCAAATATGTGGACTAGAAGCATCAAGTGTTTGAAGCACACCCGTATATGTATTCCTTCCAAGTTCTGAAGTCTAGATTCTAGTCCGCCCTGATGAGTGACGCATCACAAGTTCAATTTTAACAGAAACAATGACATATGAATCACCCATATTGGCCAATGACTAAAATTATATACCGAGTACTTCATACTTCACACGACAAAGCAATTCACACGAGTGCTTAGGGTTCCTTGAAGGTTGTGCAAGGTCTGTAATTTGTAAAAGACACAAAGAATTAGTAGCAAGCAATAACAGTTAACCAAACTTGAGCAAATAAAATTTAGGAAGCAAATTACCAGTTAACCAGTCATAAGCAGCTACATCCATCTGCTTAATCAGAACCATCTCCTTCCAGAAATAAGTCAGAGTGATGGATTTGGCAATTGACCAAAGCTGGACCTTTATGGCTTTTCCAGGAAACAACTTGTTGAAGTTGGTCCATAGGTGTCTGACACATAACCTATGATCAGCAAGAGGGAAAACCTATTCACATGCAGGAAGCAACCCCTTTTGCTTGTCAGAAATAAATGTAAATCCATTTCCTTCTCCAGTAATATTAAGGTCCTTTTGTAAAAGCCTCAGAAACCACAGCTAAGAATCCTTGCTCTCTTGCTCCACCATTGCATAAGCTACCGCATAGGTGGTGTTGTTTGCATCCAGCTCCACTGCAGCAAGAAGTTGACCTCCATAGGCACTCTTCAAGTGTCAGCCATCTACACCCAAAATTGGTCTACAACCACTCCTGAACCCCATCTTCAGTGCACCCAAGCAGATATACATTCTTTTAAAGACAGGGGTCTTGTCAGGATTGTTGAAATCACACTTGATTTCAACAGTTGTGTTTGGGTCCACCCTTCTCAGCTCACTTGCATATTCTTGCACCCTTGCATACTGTTCTTTCATGGACTTTTCAAGTTGTTGCACAACAGCTTTCTTAGTCATGTATGCTTGCTGAAAGGACACCATTACCTTTACCCTAGCTGACATGGACTTCATAAGTGCTTCTGTTGCAAGAAAACAAGATATACTTATGCAATCAACCACAAAATACATATTTAGTTCAATAAACTTGTAAACAAAATAGAAGTGGACTTTAACATTTACCTGTTGAGATGTCAGGATTAAGTTGTATCATGTCAGCAAACTTTTCAATAAGATATGGGGTTCTAATAGTAGTGTTATCAATAACTCTTGCACATCTATGCTTTTTTTTGGTAGGTCTTAATCTAAAATGTATTCTCATGTTACATCTTGGATGCAAAGAGCTCAAAGTCACAGTTCTAAGCCATGCATATAGCCCTCAGCCTTTTTTGTCATTCTTTACAAAAATAGAGACCCAACCCTTCTGAATTGTCTGCTCCCTTATAACTGCTCTCAGGATTTGAGGGGTAGCAAACAACATACCCATGTAGAAATGTGGGTCCTTCATGTCCACCTTAGGGTTGAATTCTGGAAATTTAGCTTCATTTCCATCATCATCAGAGTTGTGTTCTTGCCCTATTCCTTCTTCATCAGAGTCAATAGCCCCAAACATATCCTCATTGTCATCATCCTTACCTCTTTCATCCACATTACTTTTCCCCACATAAGCAATACCACATCCCTCCTCTGGAGCCCTTTCACATCCCTCAAGGTCTGTTAACCAGTCAAACAAGAAGTCATCATCAACTCCATAGGCTGTATCATCATCATCATCATCAGCGGGGTTATAGTCATCATCTTAACTATCTTCTTTTGAACTGAACTTCAATAATCCTTTAGACACACATTCATCCCCATCCTTACCTGATCCCCAGCCATCCTTAACTTCATTTTCTACATCCTCTCCCTCTTGTCCTCCTAAATCCTCACCATCATCTCTAAACCCTAAACCCTTACCATCATCATGTCTTCCTAAACCATCACCATGATATTGTCCTTCTAAACCCTCACCATCATAGTCATCATTACTATCACCATCAACTTGCTCAAGCTCCAATTTACCCTTTCACTTATCAGTAGGATCTATGACAGGAACTCTGCTTGCTTGAGTTAGCACATCCTCTTGATGCTCAATAATCTTCACACCAGGCAAGGCCTTCCTAATTGCATGCCTCTTATACCTTTTTCCCTTCACTTGTTTTGGCACTTGATGCTGCTTCTTAGGAGAATCAGGCAGCTCCTCAATCTTGACACTTGTTCTTAGCTTTCTTGGTGAATCTGGTAGCTCTCTATGACAACATTGTTTGATGCAGTTTGACTCCAACCAGGTATTTGGTCTTCATACATGAACAGATCATCTAGAGATTCTTCATAAGCAGGGTCCAGCTCCAAATGGTCAAGGTAAAGTATCACCAGCCTTATTTCAGGCACCATGCAGCACATTCTGATTACATTACTGTCACAGCTCAGCTTTGTCTTTCCATCCTCCTCACTGCCAATGGAATACCAGTAATCTATCCTTGTCCCAGCGTATTTAGGGTTGATGCTCCTCACCATGCCATCCACTTTAGCCAACGACATTATGTCTTTGTCAACGTTATCGTAGTAACTGATGCTTCCTCCAATGTACTTACCTTCAATGTGATCTATATAGCCACCATGGTATACATTGGTGGTAAAATAATCAGGGTGAACTGAAAGTTAAAAAATACATTGTTATAACAGCATACCACTAACCAAACGGTCACAACACCTTGTCAAAAGTAAACCATAATATAGCCCTAAACATGGTACGGTTGCATAAAACAACAATAAGCACAATAAAGGACAATAAATAAGCCAACAACATAGTTTAATTGCTCCAACAACCAAAACCGACCAAAAATAAATTCTTTAGTAGGACCACTGGCCCTGCAGGACCACAGACCCAGTCTTAAATCCTGTAATTCACATACTCAATGATTACACTCATTTTTATGCGCGTAATTACGTTCTAAACACTATAATTAAGCTAATCACCAAAGTAATTATTATGTAATTAATCTATTTTTATTTATATTGTAGTAAATAAGCGGAGTTGTGGATTTCGAAAGAAGTTGTGCGAAATTGGAGCAAAATGGGGTTTCTGACAAAAGGACGAAAAGTCAACTTATTGACCATCGGGTCAACCAAGTCAACTTGACCCAATACCAAGAAGTCCGAGACCCAAGCCCATTTTTATTACATCTTTGTATTCAAATTTCAAATTCAAAATTAATGTAAGGACAATAATAATTAGTGGACCACACACCTCATACATGTGGATGAAGATATTTATTTTTGTTCACACTAGCCACACACTCACTTACAAGTTTTCTCTCCTATTTTCTTTATATTTTCCAAAATGTTTTCTACACTTCTAATACTCTATATTTTTATTAGGTTGTTTTAGTCTATTTATTTTACCCATTTTCTACTTGTTTTTTAGCCATTGGATCTAGGGTACCAGTCCAATCTTGACCCTAGAACCCAAAGGGGTATTTAAGCACCTTTGCACATACATTTCATAAGCTTGAGACTTTTTTTTCTACACCATAGGTTGGCGGAATTTGGGGAGATCTCTCCCTTCTCACCTCTTCTTCTCTTCTCCCTCCTCGATTTCTTTTTCTTCTTTTCATCTTTGCCTTAATTTTATATTGTGATTTCAAGGAGATCTCACCCAAAGCTTCAAGGATTCATCAAGGACTTCAACCTCTACAAGATTCAAGATTTGGGTAATTGTAAATCAAGACTAGTCATGCTAGCTTTTTGGCTATTTGTGACTATTCTTGTTTTCTCCTACACTTCTATACTCTTTTCTCTTTGAATTTTTATCTTTGATGTTCATAATTATGGGTAGTGAGTAATTTTCTTGTTGGGGGTTAGGGTTGTGTGCCCCAGCCCAAATTTTGTGTAAAAGATGTTTAATTTAATGTAATGATGCAATTTTCATTTGATGGATGCTTATATCTATTTTTGTTGGGTTAAAATGCATGTCTAAGAACCTAGTCAACTCTAGGGTGTGTATTTTGAGCATGTCTAGGATGGAGTTAGAGGCTTGACCCCCTCTAATTCCTAAGCTAAAAACCTTCAATTTAGTATTCGAGGGGTTATAAGCATGGTGATTTACACCAGTTGCATGATTGCATGGGCGGGACGCTTAGTAGTCTAATTCATCGATCTCTAGGTCTCTTGATGTGAATTAGGGACCTTTGAACCGGCTCTAATTTATGTCAAGTGAGTTCCTACGACCCTTGAACCGGAGTAGGAATACCATGAAAGGGAATTTCGGTCATTGAGCCTTGAACCGTCTTCGATATGACTACCGCCAAAGTAGGAGATTTGCATTTACATTATATTAGCTTCCGACACATAGAATTTGGGTGAAGGAACCTCCCTAACACTCGACATTCCCATTTATTTGGTTACACTTTTATTAATTTCTTTGCATTTAATTACAATTTGTTAATCTAAAATTCACTCTCAAAATATTGAAACTCCGACTCATTGTAAATATCCACCATTGGCTCTTAGTTTTGATTAGGCTTTGGTGAGAATCAAAGCCGAGCATTACTAAGGCTTGGTGCTGTAGATTAGCATTTTTATTTGTTTTACTTTCCTTTATTTGCTTAGTGACTTTAGTTCCGACTATCCAAGGATTGTGGGTTAGCCACTAATCCCAGTGGTATGATAATTTTGGGTTTAATACTTCCCTATCTTGACACGATTCGTATGCTTGCGAGAGTTTATGCATCAAGTCACTCAACAACAAGCACATGCAACCTTGCATATTTAATTCCTTTCTTATATAAAGAGAAACAGAAGACCACAAAATACAATTCCAAACCCTAATTCTTGAAACCCCCAAATGAGAAGCTTCCGACCCTTATCTAACCAAACCTAAACCCTAAAATCACAACCTTGTACTTCGAAGCTTCCAAACCCTAAATTTCCAAACTGAGTAACCAAACAGCCAATAAATTTCAATTCGAATGCAATACGATATAGCCAAGAATAAACAAGGCCCCAAATCGAAAAACCAATAACCTCTTAATCAAACCCAAAACAGAAAACCTCGGAAAAAAAAGGCAGAAATCTTCATTTTCGAATTCAACCACTCACCGCAGTTTGGAATTTCTTCGCCTCCATTTTCCAATCGAGGTATCCAGTCATTGGACTCAGCCATGTCGATGCTCTAATCCAGTAATAGGTTGGTCTGGGTTCTTCAATCTAGGGTCCAAATTTTCAAGGTGGTTCACGAACACATAGAGAGAGCTCGAGAGAGATAGAAGGGATTACGATTTCAATTAGGGAACGGTTTACACCTTTAGGAATTGTTACTGAGGCCGTAATGGAGGGAAAACGGTTAGTAGGGTTATTTTGGACATTTCATATAAATTTAGGTTTAGAAACTGAAACATAGGCCCTCCTTGTTGAGTCCAGCTTAGTGCATGGTGTCACTTTTGGCGCCGGATTCAAATGTTGATGGAATTTGAGAGATCAAGGATGAGTTTGATTAAAAAAAAAAATGAAGGACCAAACTAATGTTTGGCCTAAAGTCTAATGGACTAAACTGAATTTAGTCCAAATTCTTATATAACCACCGTACAAAGTTGTGATAAATGTTTAAATTTTAAAGTCTTTACATAATCAACATGTGAGTCAACAAATAACACATATTTTAAGAGGAAATGAATCTTTCATGAGAATCGTCCAACCAAAAAAAAAAAAAAAAGGAAATGTATCTGGAAACAGAATATTATAAGATTTCCCACTTTTGGTTGAAATATATAATAGTAAATTAGTGTGATTAGAAAACCTTTATAAATGCGACCTCACGCTCATAGAGGCCTTAATTGTTGTTATAGAGCATTGGCTAAACAATAGTCAATGTAGACTTACACCAAAAGGAACGAACAAAATGACAATACATGAGTCTCCCAGGTAGGCTGGGTTCCAAACCCCTTTTCAAAAAAAAAGAAAAAAAAAGGTCACATGAGAAAGTTTTATATTAGACGGTCAAATCATTGGATTGGTTTGATCCACTAATAAGATCGAAAAGAGCACATAAATAGAAAAACCTTGCACCTCTTAAAACAATTTATGTATGTCACCTAAATAAGTAAATATCCAGCTAGAAACACAACTACACAAGAATTACGGTATTCCAACAAACAATACCTCTGCTCTTTATTATTTTATTTTTATTTTTTTATATTCTCTTAATTAGGGAGTTGTAAATCCATGCTGGGAGTACTCAACGGTGTGATCCTTCATGAATCCAAATCTTGCTTCAAAATAAGTCCCAAGCAGTACCCACTATTATGAATCTTTTCTATCTTCTCTCTATTTCTTCCTCCTCGCAAGATCAATCGTGACATGTTGATTATTGGTTTGCAAGTGCTCTCATTAACACTCGTAGGCATAGCGGCCATGCAAGTCGCACTCTTTGTACTGCAATCAATCTTTTCATTATTGCAACAATTTTTTTTTTTTACATTCTTTAACCCAATTTGGAGGGGTAATACACTTTTGAACAAAGACTTTCCTCTTCACCCCCAAAATCACATAAACGTTCCTTCAACTGAAAGATTATACAATAATAATAATCGAAGTACTGGCTTTTACTAATAAATTAAGCAAAAGTATATAGAATATGGTACTAATTTACTGTAATTCAGGAAGATATAATTACTGGATTGTACATCAAAGGTATTTCATTAATTTCTGGCCTGCAGATTAGGTAAATCAAAGGTATTTCATTAATGTCAATTTATGTTGTGAGTTTCCTCTCTCTTTCTGATAGCCCAAGAGTCCAAGACAAATAAAAACAGTGGTGATGAAGTTGGATTTCTTTTTACTGATAAGAATATCATCTCTGAGGATAAGTGAAAGATGGAGGGTTGTGGACATTTGTGTTAAGGTTTACAACTGTTCTTCAAATGGCAGCTGAGGCTGTTCAATGAAATTAGCTTCGACTTTTTTTTTTTAACTACTTTTACATTGTGCATACCAAATCATAGGTTTCTAGGTGTATGATTATAACTCAATAAGTCCCTTGTAATGTTTTTTTGCTTATAAATCAAGTCATTGAGATATTTGAGGTAGCTAGAATATAGAGAGGTTATCTTCGATCTATAATGATTGTGAGGTGTGAAGATTAGATTTTTGTTAAAATACACCAACAAAATGAACAATTTAGAGCTGCCGAGCTGGTTATAATGGCATGTTAAGACAAAACAATGTCCCTAAATAACTGATGACAAAGATTATTCATCCTCAATTGGTTGGACACCCTTGTATAGCCTGTATTGCTAACTGAAATTCAATTACATTCCCACAATTTCCTCTCTTTATTTTCAAAAGGGAAAGCATCCCCCTCACATCTCCCACCTTTTTCTGACGAGAAGTCTAAGGAAAAGTCTCACATTTTGTACCCTCCAAAACTTGGCAATCCCATTCGCTTTCTTCTCCTTTGTTTGTTAATGATTCAGGTTTTTTTCCCTCGTAGCTCCAAACTGCAATTAGCTGCCCTCGCCCCACCTTCGGGGTCCTCCTTCTTCACTTTCCTTGGAGGACCCTGATCCCACTCCTCCACCTCATCCTCGTCTCGTCTCATTTCATTTCTTGTCAAACAGTTTTGTACATTAAAAAACTGGAAGGAAAGCCTTCTTGCATTGTGTATGTTTGCTTTATTTTGAAAAGCATTAACTTGCTAGAGTGGACGAGATGAGTTGCTTTCCGTGTTTTGGCTCACAGAGAAATAAGAGATCAAGTATCAGGAGAGTAGATCATGCCTCTGCACCGTCTGTTGAACAGGGTAAGTGTTTTCTCTTTTGAATCATTGGTTAATTACTTCTGATATCAGAATTTCACTGGTAACTTATCCAAAAAAACAAATCTCGTTTATAAACCCTAATTACATCAAATTTGTCTAGACTACATTGTGAAATAGCAACATATATGTTCTCGAGGAATAAAATCAAGTTTCAGAAGCCAATGAGATTATAAATTTATAATGCAATTTCTACCTTTAGCCTTGTAGTGTTTACTTGTATAGAAGCTATGGGAAGAAAACAATAATATTAACTAACACTTGCAACATATATATATGAAAGGCATGGTTGCAATTTAGACAGAAATCTTCTTTGATAATAAATGTGTGGCTGAACTCTACATTCAGGTTAAACGTTTGATGCTCTCAATCCCTCTCCTTTTCTGTGATTCATAATGCTGTCAACAGCTTTTGGAACAATGGTGGAAGGGACTTCCCTTTATGTTATACTAACCTTCCTGCACGCGTCTTAAACATCACTATTTTTGTCTGCAGAAATGAAAAAACAAAGACCCGCTGAGAGACATGTGACACACTCAACACACTCAACACACCGGACACACTCAAGTGTGGAAGTTGATGAATCACAAATCAATGCAAAGTGTTTCACTTTCCGTGAGCTAGCTACAGCAACAAAGAACTTCCGTCAGGAGTGCCTTCTGGGCGAAGGTGGATTTGGAAGAGTCTATAAGGGAACTCTTCGGTCGAGTGGGCAGGTTAGAACAACTCTTACTTTCTTTTCAATATGAGTGTACAAAATGCAAGTTGTTCTTTCATGTTGGTTTATTTTATGAACACTTGTTGATGTACTTATAAGGTTTGTTTTCCTATCTTGTTTGTAGGTGGTGGCTGTGAAGCAACTTGACAGAAATGGAATGCATGGACACAAGGAATTTCTCGGAGAAGTTTTGGTACTAAGCCTCCTACACCACCCAAACATAGTTAATCTAATTGGATATTGTGCCGACGGAGATCAAAGGCTTTTGGTTCATGAATTCATACCAGGGGGTACTCTAGAAGACCGAGTTCTCGGTACATACCATCCTCTTTTCTGCTACTGTTTCCTTGATTTAGGGCTATTTCATTAGTTCCATATCAATCATGAGTGTATTTGACCTCAATAGTTATGTGCAGCTAATCAAACAGGTGAAATGACATTGGATTGGTACACGCGGATTAAAATAGCTTATGGTGCTGCTCTGGGATTGGAGTACTTGCACGAGAAGGCCAATCCACCCATTATATATCGGGACTTCAAATCTTCAAATATCTTACTAGATGAAGAATTCAATCCAAAGCTCTCGGATGTTGGACTTGCCAAGCTTGGCCAAGCCGGAGATAAGATGCATGGACCATCAAGGCTGATGGGTGCCTATGGTTTCTGTGCTCCAGAGTACTCGAGAACTGGTGAAGTCTCAATGAAGTCGGATGTGTATAGTTTCGGAGTTATTCTACTGGAGCTAATTACTGGAAGAAGAGCCATTGACACTACAAGAGCAAATGATGAGCAAAATCTAGTTGCTTGGGTAAACTACCTTCTCATTAATTAAATTTCACCTGAGAGTGTGACCTTACATGCAGTTTATCAAATTTAATGTAACTTTGTTTTGTACGTGTGACCAGGCACAACCCTTATTCAAGGACCCAAAAAAGTTTCCTGAAATGGCAGATAGTCGTCTTAACAAGCAATTCCCTGAGAAAGATCTAAATCAAGCTGTTGCAATAGCTGCCATGTGTCTGCAAGATGAGGCATCAGTCCGGCCCTTCATGAGTGACGTTGTAACGACTTTAAGTTTTCTTCACACTAGTCCTGCTCCTGTTCCAGTTGGTACAATCCCTAGTACTGAAAACCAGGGTGGTAACTCTGAATGTGGTTCTGATATTTCTGATGATGATGACAGCAATGGGAAGGCTTCAGATAATGAGATTATCAGAAGTTCAGACATTAACCACAGCCATGACAACTCAGATAAGGATGGTAATGGCCAAGACTTACGTCAATTAAGTGGTGTAGAATCCAAAGAATGGCATTCATTTGAACGAGACGTAGGCGTTTCTTCACGTGACGAGAGAAGTAAAAGCAAGAGCAACAAGGGTGATCAAGATACTAGTTTAAGCCAAGATAAATTTGAAAGTGTAACTTCTAGAAGCAACAGTGAAGAATCGAACGGAGAAGGTGTTTCTCATAGCAACAATAGAGTTCCACAAAAAGAAGAGAGTACTGTTAAGGTTGGCGAAATTAAGAGCGCAGAATCATCCGAAGTGGACCTCTCAGTCACTCCAGTCGTAGGGAACCTGAATCAATGAATGTTACACCTATAAAGAGTGATCACTAGACCGTCCTTTCTTGCACATACATGCATTCAATATCGGATTTTTAATTTTGTATGATGAGCCATGTAAGACTTTTGTCCCTCAGAGACAGCAAAGAAGAAGCCTTCACGTCTGAAGAGCCGAATCAAGACTTGGGGCAAGAATTTTATGATGAGGTTCTCCTCTATCTTTTTTTTTTTTCCAACATTTTTTATACTTGACTTTGAGGTCTTCTTGTGTGATATTATCTTCTTTCTTCAATGACAATGTAACATTAAAACTTAGAGAAACAAAGAAAACTTACTGAAGTATGAGAGGCATTAACCCTTGGTAATAAGCCAAATTATTGAGACGACAATGGGGTAAATTGGCAAGGGAATTTCTGTTATTATATTTACCCACCACACTTACCTTCTTGAGTTTTATGTATATAGTCGTCGAACTGTGGGATCAGTTGGCTAAAGTAAACTCTTGTAAATTTGTGATGCTCAAAAACAAAAGTAGAAGACTTATATTTGATTGTGGAAGCCAAGTATAGCTTGGTTGCAAGAAGGATAATATGTAATTTCAGCTTACATGCATTCTGCAAAAAATATATTAACAACAGTATGGTATAACCGAGAAGCGTATGATTCCTTCAGTCCGACTATCTAAGCTTCCGAAGAGGAAGTGTTCGTCCGAAAAGCTTTTCTACTTCGGTTGCTTCCATTTTGAGCTCGCTCAATATATCCATCTCTTCTTTGGAAAGCTCTCTCAAGAAGTTCTCCTCATCTTGTTTAATCTCATTAAACCCTTCTGCTAACTTTTGAAACAATGACCGCTCTGTCTGTTCAACCTTCTCCACTTCCCCTTCTATCTGTTGAACTTCCTCTATAATGACCCTCTCCCCTTGCTCAAGTGTCTTCTCCAACCTCTCTACAAGTGGAGGTTCAGGCCCGCAAGTATTATCTGTTTTGATAAACTTGCTGAAGTCTCGTCCCACGCTCTTAGCTGCTTTTTCAAGATCAGGAACAATGCTTTGTGGCAAAACTGAACTCCTTGTATATATCACAGCACCACCGTATCCATCCCACGCATCATTCCTGCCACGGTAGTATACAAATATATAGTCTTCCGGTTTATTCTCTATTTGTGAAGATAGAATGTACCTGCATAAGTCATATTCAGAGCTCTGGTAAAATGGTAATGCTTTGAGGTAATGAAAAAAGGCACATCGACCCAAAAAAATAAGGTATACATGTGACATGAATTACCAGTCATCTTGATAGTGAAGATAATCATTGTCGTGATTGTATAGTATGCCAGGCTGGTTTGGAACTTGCACGAATTTCTGAATAGCTGTTCGAGTAAAAAAACCACCATCGGGGGTTCTTATTCTCCAAGACAAATTTCCTACAAGTCTGCCAGATTCTGTATGGAATTCGTGCACTTGGCAATCAAAAGCATCAAAGGTAGGATTCAAGCCACTAGTAATGAACCATTTCCCATTAAACTTTTCCATATCAAAGCTTTGAACAAGAACAGAAGGATCTGGGATAGGAAATTCTCCCACATCGGATTTCATAGGTACACACTTCTTTCGTGACACTGCACATTCATTAAATTCATCAACGACACTGTTCTCAAACAGGTCCCCGCATTTAATCTGAGATAAGAAAGAAGACAAAGACAAAGACATATATGACATATCAGATTTTCCCTCCTATTGAGTTTGGCACTGTGAAATTGATCAACATAGAGATACATGTGAAACAAACTTAACCTGACATTCCGTCTCATCAGGTCGATTGTTACAAGTTTGCAGACAAGCAACATTGGCAGCACAGGACGGGTTTGAAATGCACTTTGCAAGTTCTACCCTGACATGAACAAAAGCTCCAGTAATCAAATTAAAGACCAAAAAATAAAATAAAAGAACTGCAGACATGTTAAAGAAGCCAGCTGATTGAATTACCTGCATTCCTTAAGTAAGCAAGAACAAGTTTTGAGAGCATCGACAGCATTGGCTGATGGAATCACCATGAGAGTGCATACCAGTAAACCAGCTACTTTCATGAAGTGAAACTGACTCGACTCTTTAATGAAGCTGAGTATTTCTTCAAGTATAACATTAATCACCTGTTTAGTCTTGAAATATGAAGAACAACAAATCATCAATTACAAGCTAGATTAGAAAGAAAAACCAATGGCAGATGCATTGCGCAAGTTACCTCAGTTTCACTAGTTCTTGTGCCACTTTTCAAAAAAGCCTTCTCTGTCCTGCTAGAGAGCAGAGAAGACCATTTTGACCCCAAACCAGAAGAGTTTCTATCAGAACTAATGAATTGGGAGTATCTTGATTTTCTGCTATTGGGACAAAATTTCACAACCACTTGAAAATCAACCATCCTTCTCTTCTGAAACCTTTCCTCACTTGTAAATCCCAACCTCATACATGTATTGCCAATACTATCATTATGGGACAGCAAGATTGAACGCGCAGCCAGTGCCATACTTCAGTAACTTGGCTTCAAATTCGGACCTGAACACCGTTCATTATATGAGTTGGTAGTCATTCTCTTGTTTTGTATAGTATGCACAAAATGAGAACTTTATTCCCTCAATTCTTTTGATACAATTGATTCAACAATAGTAACCAAAAAAATGAAAATTGGTCTTACCTAGTTGTTTTCAGAGAATGATGATCCAATCATCCAATTGTTCCAATGGAGAGAAGATCTATATGGCATTTTGAACAGAACATAGTTATTTTCCTTACAATTTTCAAATGACAGTACATAAAAACTCATAAATCTTCATACCAAATGCAAAGAAGATAACTTTCCCTATTTTTGTCAATACCAAAACATACAGATAAATGAATCAACACTAAATTCTCAAACTTCACTAGTGACTATTGTCAAGCAATGAATTCTTCAACATGCTCTAGAGTCTAGATAAGACCAACTATTGTAGAGAGATTGAAACCCAATAGCTGAAAGTTTCAAATTTTCACTACCCAATCTAAGACGCAACAAGTTTGGTACAACTAGAAAGTGAAATATAGAATCTATGCAATGTGCAATATTGGGTACATAGGGGGAGAGAGAGAGAGAGAGAGAGAGAATACCTAGGGGTGAGTTGGAGAAGATTATATGCATGGCAGCAGCAGCTTATCTTAGTTTTGCAGGAAGTGAAATGAAGAGGACAAGTGCATGTAGTGCACAAAAAGACGACGCAGGCAAAGAGAGGAGGTGTGTGTGAGGAAGGAAAGAAGGGAAGGGCGCCAAACTCTTATCCAACAACAGAGTAGCAAGCGTGTGGAAACCAGGGCCGTAACGTATCCAATTGGGCTTTTTTTTTCTTTTTTTTTTTTTTCTTTACCTATTAATTATTGTTTGTTTCCTTTGTCTTTTCTTTGGACTACACTATTGAGCCTTGAGGAGAAGGCATTGACATGTACCATTTTTGCCCGTATCATACATAGAAAGTTATCTCTCCAAAACTCGAGTCAGAACAAATTTGAACAATTTCTTCAATGAACAAATTTGAACAATTTCTTCAATGAACAAATTTATGAAAATACCCATTGTCCTATATGGGATGGTTGGAGTCCCTTAGCCATCTGGCCCTGAACTACCAAAAGTGATGCACCAAACTCCAAACAACGTTATTTGGAATAAGAACAATTAATAGATGATGATTTGATCAACACGCCCGAATCCTAAAAGACACGACAACGATCAAAACTACGACCAAACCCCAATCACAAGACAAGACTCGATCCGGCAACGAAGATGGAGGGAAAGAGTAACTAGAAGCTAAAAAAATGGGCACTAAGCTCCACCTATCCTAGCTTTGAGTTTTGAAAAAGAAATTCACACTTGAGCCACACTGAGTTTTGAGAAAAGAATTCACACTTGAGCCATATTTGAGCTCATAAATTACATCCAAGCTGAATTCTGAAACACTAATTCGTCATTTTTTTTCTATGGACTCCTAAATCCTAATAGATTATATGTGTCAAAATCATCAATCTATTTATAAATAATTGGTGTAATAGATCATAATAGTCGGTTTTAAGGATTGTTTATCAAAAGAACAAGACCCAAATTTTTCTTTTCAATTTCTTCTTCATCCAAGAAGATATTATTAGTTCATGCTTAGTGTTGGGAATTTACATGGCATGATAACCATCAAAGAATGACCAAATAATAACATATGAGATATGATTGTACGTACGAACATTTCATAGTAACTAGAAAAATGGCCCATGCTTTGCCACGGGTTTTGTTCTTGTAAAGAAATTAGAAGGATCAAATAAAAGGAGGCTATGGACGGGAGATCATGGCTGTGTACATATCAAACAAAGTCCGTATCAATTCAAAACTCAGACACTGAATAATAAAACTACCAAAAGATGGCAGCTTGTAATTAAGAAACAATGAAAGGGTAAAAACGTTTTTTTCATATGTATATGGCAAATGCGAAATTGTGGTAGAATATCGAGGATAAAATCGTCAGTTTACTGTTACATGAACAGTTGTGAATAGTAAACTCATCTTTCGTATATAGTATGACTACAGCGATGCGGCGATGTGTTTAAGGATCTACACCATTGGTTCAACATTTTTTATAAGCATATTGAATTCCCTTGGAGCTATTCCCCTAGTGGATGGTGTTTTTAATTGTCATTCAAAAATATACATCTCTCTGAATAAAGGGTTCAAGTACACGATCAAAGTCCAACCGGAAATTACAAGGTTTGCAGGAGCTAGCTGTAAGAACCATCTACCAGAGATACTAAGAATATGCCTATTTCTTTATCTCTTCGATGGCTTCAAGGATTTCCCTCTTCTATAAGCTAGTATTCAGTTCCATTCTTTCCTTGGAAAAATTTCGGTCGCATTGTTAGTCTCTCACTTAATTACTAATTAAACAGCTAGCATTTTCTTTCTCATGGGCTATGGTATGATCTAGGGTGAGGTTTAGGGTTTAGGGGGATATGGCGTTAGCAAGACACCTCACCATTTTGTTCATTGCCACTTATCTTGTCCAAACCCTTTCACTATCACCAGATGATCGCTCAGGTTGGTTTATTGTTTTGTTCAGTTAGATTCATCAAATTATATCGAGTAGCATATGCATGTTTGAAATAAGCTATATGTTATTTTAGATAAATTAAATTTTGCAAGGCATGTGTTCGATGAAATCGTACGTATTAGTTAGTTTGATATACATTATTAATTAGTTTTGATAGTTTAAGCTTTCGATATTCAATGGTTATCTAACATGTTATATAACTCTAACTATAGAGATATATTATTGACTATATATTTTTTGATAGCTTTAATTAGTTTTGAGAGCTTAGTGGTTATCTAACATGGTATAATAGCTCTTAATCTCGATTGAGTTGAAGTATAACGATTCCATGCATGCATGACTTCTGCAGGAAGTTGTGTGCTCAACTTTACATCCTACCCATACCAACCAACTGGGGAATGTATAAGTAAAAATGCCAAGCTGAAAATAAGCGTCTGGAACAGCTGGACAACAAATCTGTGCTGTCGAAATGTGCTCACCACTTTGTCTCGAGCCTTGGCCTTCCAAGCATTTATAAGGCAGGGCGGTGTCTTTGTTTCCGATGTGGAATGGAATAACTGCACTGGCTCATTTGTTCGTCAGGACGTGTCTGCCGATCAGTGTGGCTTTAATGGTCTTTACTATGGCAGCAGCAACTGCGCCAACGTAAACTTGGCAGACATTAAGCAAGAGCAGGTGTACCAACAGGCATTGAACGATTGCTCTCAACTCAGCAATGCTTCATCATCATTCAATGCTTCTTGTGGCACTTGCACCACTTCCTTGTTAATTCTTAAGCAACATTTATCCAATAAATATTATCAGAAGAATGATGGAAACAAAACTGAAAATTCCATATGCGGTGTGGCGGCAGTTATCTCTGTTGCAGCCGGGAACATCAACAATTCCCTTTCTATGGACAATTACTTTGCGTGTTTGACAAAGTTAGAGAAGTTCGGTAAGAAAATAAACTACTTCATGTTGGTCACTAATTAAATTGAACTCTATCCACTAACTGTGTGTTTTTGTTTTTGGTCCACATGCAGAACCAGGTTACTTCAAACTCACGTGTAAGTACTGATGTTTCTATCAGCTTCGTGCAATTTCATGATTTGCATATTTTATGTCGGGTTATTATCACAAATGATATCTGAATTTATCTTTTATATTATCGATGGTACATGAACTTCAATTTTACAACCAGTAACCTAAACTTTTTGATATCATTTAAATAGTACCTTATCACTAACTTCTTTTAATCTTCCATTAAAAAGTGACATGTGCAAAGCACATGACCTATATTCAATAATAGTTTGACGAAAATACCCATTTAAATAATTTTGTTTACCAAAAATCCTAAGTAATAATTTGATGAATCAATATGTTAATAAAAATAGAAATTAAAATATATCTCCACCCTCTAATGAAAATAAAATTGTTTTAAGATCTCATCAACCTTAATTTGCTTTATAGATAGAGACAAAACATTTCAAATAAAACTATAAAACATTTTTTTTGTACAAACTTTAAAACATTTAAAACCAAAAACTTATCAAAACTTTCGTAGTTTTTTCTTTTCCTGTCATATTTTTAATTGAAGTTGAAAGTTCCTTTTTGATAGTCTCATTTTTTGAAGCCACAATATAAGTGAAAATAAGTGACGTTACAAAATTGAAGTTCAAGTACCATTTATGATAACCCTTTCATGTTTATAATTTTATAGAAGTTAATCATTTAGCTCAACAGATGCCCTGGTAGAAGCAGTATTTTCGATCTTGATAGCCATCACTGGAATATGGCTGATAGTCCTGCTGGTAAAATACGTGACGAAGAAGAAGCCCCTAAAACCGGTCCTCTCAGGATCGACTACTGCATGGTCTGGCCTGTACAGATTCTCCAAGGCTGAGATTGAGAATGCCATAAATTATGGACCTGAAAGAAAGAACCTCGGACGAGGAAGTGCCGGTCATGTTTATAAAGGGGTTCTTCCGAGTGGACAAGTTGTGGCCGTTAAGCACATAAACAAGAGTAACATATCTGATTCTTTTACAAGAGAAGTGGAAGGGCTTTCAAGGGTTCGACACCCGAACTTGGTTTGCCTCTTTGGTTGCTGTGTTGAAGGCGGGGAGCAATATCTTGTGTATGAATATTGCTCATCAGGGAATCTAGCTCAACATCTCCTAAGTATATACTCAATATGATCGATCCTTACTTATTTCCTGATTAGATTAATTCCTTAGCATCTTACTAATCAAAACTCGTGTTTATGTGTCTTTACATTCAGGAAACGACCCTGTGTTAACATGGGAAAGAAGGGTTAAGATTCTCAGAGACTGTGCACTTGCTTTGAGGTATCTCCACCACTATATTGATGGCTGCATAGTTCACAGAGATATCAAGGTAACCTGTCTTTGAGGCGTACGAATTTCTAACTTCAATCGAAATTTAGTGTATAAAAGGCTATCACTTGATGTTGATGCATGTTAATTTCCTTTTATAGCTTACAAACATCCTTTTGACTGCGAACATGGACCCCAAGCTATCTGATTTTGGGTTGGCAAAGATGTTGGGGATGGAGGAGAGCAAAGTATTTACAGATGTTAGAGGAACAATAGGGTATATGGATCCAGAGTACATGACCAATGCTAAATTAACCTGTGCCAGTGATGTCTATAGTTTTGGTATCGTTTGCCTGCAACTTCTTTCAGGCCAAAAAGTATTTGAGCTTGATCTTGATGCGAGAGATCAACTCACAAGAAAGGTATATACACATACACATACGCATACACATGTTCATATGTACACCTATACATAGAGCTAGATATAGAAAGTGAGAGAGATCTGAATTTTGGTTTTGTAGGCAAAGGATGTGAGTATGAACAAGCGTCCACCCGAGGATCTTGAAGATCCAAGACTAAATGGAAATGTCAACAAGGCAGACTTTGAATCGATTCTACAAATTGCAGTACTTTGTGTTGCCAAATCAAGCAAGGGTCGCCCTACGATTGACGTTGTCTTTGAAGAGATGGAAAAGGCTTGGAAGAACACTGCTGCTGAAATGGTTAGCATCTAATTAGATACTCATAATTGTTTTATATCCCAGTTATAATTAGGATATGGAGAACTAGCTAGTAAGTACTAATATTAATATCTTGTCCATCAATTTCTTTAATTCGAGTGCAGAAGGCACACAGAGGGGTGAGTTCATCGGCCACACCATTGTCTTTATCTTCAGGTGTGTTATCAGTTTGACATACGAACATGATCGAGATGCTGGTTTTATCTGCAGGCTGTTTTTAGATATATTAATATTACTTTTATTATTTGAAGAGTTAAAGTGGAGTTTATTAGGAAATAAACGATGTAATCTAGGTTGCCACTGCATAGTACTTGTCGTACGTACGTAGTCCTACAAAATTAATGATGTATATATTTTTGTCATCTTTATTGAAAGTCCAACTTCAATTAAAAGGAAAAAGATACAAAATTAAAGCTAGGTAAGAAAATTCCTATACTTAATTTCCAGTCTTCTACAAATCCTAAATTAATTAGGAATAAATCCAAATTTAACGTACACCTATCCTATATATATATATACATATGCTCGACTTTTTGTCCGGCCGTCTCACTTGTATCCAAGTTCTAAATTGAGTTGGTGGAAAGGGAGACAATCATGGGGAAGCGACGCCGGTGTGATAGTGAAGAAGATAGTGGAGGAGAACCCATGCCCAAGAAGATCGATAGTGGATGACGAATTTTCGTATGAGGAAGAGGAAGATGGGTGTTGTTCTCTTCCTCCTCTGAAGAATAAGAGATGAACCAAGAATTGCAAATAGACTATGAGCTAGAGGAAGAGCCAAATAACGAACCAAGTACTGGTTTTGGTTCATTCCCACCCGTGAAGGAAGATTCTGCGGTCAGGACTTTTACTGAACAAGAAGTGCTTCATTGCTCAATTTGCAATGAACCCATGAACACCACCACCCATATTTGTTAATGTGATCAAAATAGGCATATAGCCTGCTCCTCTTGCTGGAATCACGACAGTGATTATAAATTATCTAGCTTATGTTCCTCCCCCTTTGGCGCGCTCTAATCGCAACCGCGCCATGGAGAAGGTTCTTGAATCAATTACAACTTCTGCTACTAGTACTGCAAGGGTCATAACCCTAACAGAACCAGAAGTGCTTGATTGTCCAATTTGCTGTCAACCATTGACCATTCCTATTTTCCAATGTGACAAAAATGGGCATATAGTCTGCTCCTCATGCCGAGGTAACATCAAAGATAAATGTCCCTCTTGTGCCTGCACCTTCAGCTCCAGTCGTAATTTGGCCATGGAAAAGCCCAGAAGCTATCTTGTTTTTGTTCAAAACAACCTTAATTTAACTAATTAAGACAAATGTACATTGAAAACAACAGGCTCAAGGTTCACTGATATATATTTTTTTAATATTTTTTTTTATTTCACCGGTTACTAATACAAACCGGCTTCTATATCAATCCGTGCTGGAGTTGCAACATTTGAGGTTCTTTGACATTCTACTTTTAGATCTACGTGCTAACCATATCCCAAACTGATTCCCAGAGTCAGTGATCCTATTGCAAGGCAATGGGACTTCGTGCCTGCTAATCAGAAGTGCTCAACGGCTCCTTACAAAGTACGAGCTCGGCAACTGAAGGTTAAACTAGTGATATGAATCTCGATATATAATGTAGAGAAAAATTCAGTCACCGTTCCTAAACTATGCTGCCAAAGTCAATTTGATATTCAAACTCTCAAAAGCATCAGTGTGATACCCAAACACATATTTTGACATCAACGTGTTACTTCCGTAAAAAATTCCTAACGGCTCCGTCTATTTGCTGACGTGGCAAACACGTGGGTCAAAAAAAAAAGTTAAATGACTAACTTACCCTTTCGTTTTTGTTTATTTTTTTTGTTTCCCTCTTCATTTCTTCTTCTTCTTCTAGGATTTTCTTCTAGCCAAACCGCCACAGCCTCCAAAGCAAACTCCGCCACCACATTTTCTTACTTACCTGACAATGTCATCAGCTACCAGCCACCCACACCAAAATGAATTCTGATTTCGGCCTCGAACGCAAGCTCGGCCCTGACCACAGATACCGCCACCAACATCAAGAATCTCACATTACATGCAAATGCAGCAATTTGACAACTTCTAATCCAATTCAAATTGAGAAAAGAAGAAACTAACAATGTCTGAAAACAAGAACAAACAATTCAACTTCTAGTCCAAAATTTCAATCTCTCATCTCCACTACCAAAATTGGAATCTCACTTGAAAACTTTCACTGTTAACATGAAAGGCAGTCGGCGACACAAGCCGTCAATGAACCCACGGCCACCGCCACCATTAAGGCCGCTCGACCACTTCTGCCACCGCGACTCTGACTCCAGCAGCCTCCCATAACCCTGGTCGCATTCTCGTGCGTCAACAGCGCATTCCAGCGACTCTCATCCTCTCTGATCGCTCTCGTGATCTCTGAATCAGAACTTCCTCCAATCTCTTCTTCTTCTTCTTCACTGCTACTGCCATTATCACCCTCGACGTCATCGTTTAATCTGAGTGACGACACTCCCCTCTGCCCCTGGTTCACAATTTGCCATTGGGAAGCAGCTGCGAGTAGGAAACGACGGCGTAGTTTTGGGGATGGTGATCCTCGTCGTCTTCGGAATTGACGACTGCGGCTGCATCGTAGTCGTCGATGTTGGTGTCCGAATCGACTGGTCGTGGAGGAGCACCAATAGCTACTATGGATATGGAGGCATGGTGGACAACGAAGAAATCACGGATGAAGTTGGTGAGAGAGAGGAGACGGGGGCTCGAGAGAAGGAGAGAGAGTAAGAGACTGATAGCCTCCAAAGCCATCAAAACCCAGAAACCCGAAAACCAGAACCAAGAGAGAAAGATAGATGAGAGAGGAGAGAGAGAGAGAGATGGAGCTATGTGCTCCGTTCTTTTTTTATATTTTAATTAGTTAGTAGTAAAAGACAATTCTGTCTTTGATACAAATATTACACAGGACCCACGCGTTGATGTCAAAATATGTGTTTAGGTATCACACTGATACTTTTGAGAATTCGGGTATCAAATTGGCCTTAGCAGCATAGTTTAGGAACTGTGACTCAATTTTTCTCTATAATGTATAATTCGTATGTTCGGCAATTAAATTAAACTTACATCAAAGAAGTGTCTCACTTGTAACCAAAAGGTCATCAAATCTCAAGACCATCTTATACCTGAAGTAGACAGATTAAATACCAAGTAAATAGCTTTATGCATTACACTACAGCATTGCATGAACAGTGAACCAGCTGTGGCAATCTATTTTAGTTTATCCTCACTCAGCAACGATGAAATAACAATAGAGAGATAGGTTTACAACATGTACTTTCATGTGAAAAATCTTTCACAGCTTAAGAAGTTGTCATATATGAACTTCATATTTTCCTCCAGCATCTCAGAAACCGAGCCAACTTCAACCTTCTCTTCCTGAAAATTAAAAGAAAAAGAAGTTACTCAGGATGCTTAGAGGAGCAAAGTGTATAAGGTAGGCAGAGTGAAAGTCACAGAGGAATGTTAGCACTTACCTTCAACTTTGAGACTAGCTTTTTCAACCTCAGGCTGATCTCCCAAGAAGCTTCACCAATTGAGGTTCTGAAATCAAATCGATCGGCATGCCTGACATTAAATCTTAATGACTGATTTTTATATACTTTGGCTCTTACATGCCAGGCCCCAACAACGTTGTACTTTCCAGAACATGTCTTCTCCAGGGGCCATCTCAACCCACCCTTCACATCTGGATCTGTAATTGCAGAATCAACCAGATCCCTAATGCTTTGCATCTCATCATCCTGAAACAGAAAAGATTAATCCGATTACACAACCTCATTACAAGGTACAAAAGTTCATCCCTTGATCCAATGTGATTAACTCTCATCATCCGAACACATAGATAACATTTCAACTTTTTCTGTAGCTTGTTTTGGTTGTGGCTGCTATACTAATATATAATAATTAGTTTCTTCTTTTTCCAAAACAACAAAGAATAGAAATGAAATTTCCAATGGTACGAGGTGAAGTAACTTACAGTGTGAGTTGTTACGACTCTCTTCATGTTTAACATCAGTCTCAGGTCCAGATTCTTATTAGGGACGGACATATCCACCACCATATTACGCAGTTGGTTTAGTTCGACCTGGATGAAAGTTGAATATTGATACAAGTAAATAGAACTATGACAAGCAAAAGGGAAACTTAGAGGGGAGAACTTGATTTCATTCACATCAACAGTTGGTCTTCTTATAAAAATCTGATCATTTTGCAGTAAATATATTATATTAAATATGATGCAATAGAAGCATGATCATCATGATTTATGAAACACCGAATTCAATATAGTTGGATGATTAGAAAACATGCCTTGTAGAGTTGTAGCTTTCCATCTGCTTTCACACTACATTTGCAGAGGAGAGTTGAATCTGGTGTTGTGGAATCAGCCAACTATACAAGAAGAAACAAATGAGGGTTTCAATAGCCAAGATCAGAATTTTGGAAAGCATAGATTCAGTAAGTCTATGGATATAGGATTAGAAATACCTTTACTTGGTACATATCTTTCTCCCATTCAAGATCAACCCCAATATTCGGGACAACTTCGTTTACAATCTTCTCCGTATAGGAAACAGGAACATTTGTGTAAAATGATCTCTTCCAATTTTTCAACATATTTGTAGTCAAGTTTTCTCTCAGAGATTCCTGGTTAACTGAAGGGCTCCTGAATTGCAAAGATTACCATTTGGTTTACATATGTTCATATACAACTGAGTATAATGTGCTTTTTCATTGTTGCATATATGAAGCAGCGGGACATTGACAGTAATTAAGCATCGATATCAAGGCATAGTTCTATTAAGTAGGTTTTAGTATCTATACTATTATATACAAACAAGGGCAGGGTCTCAGAATCACGGGTCACCTCTCCAACCTAGCACCCTACTTTACAAGCTAAAATGCGAACATTTACCCTTTATATAAAATGGACTATAGTTGGCATTTCTTTCTTTCTGTTCACTTCAAATCAGCAGTAGGTTGGACTAAATCTACAGGACCTTCTCTCCCACATAACAAGTAGGTCCTAGTGTTTTACAGTTTGTTTGATCAAATCAAATTTTGGGCAGTCATTTGGCTATTACAAAGACAACCTACTTCAACTTAAGATGAAAGTGCTTGACATAATCTTCAAATGTCACCTATCACTCATAAGCTCATGCACCCATGATACAGGATTACTCTCAGCAGATAGGTATTGTCATAGATCTATTACAGTTTCTTTAAATACATGATTGTCAAAATCATACGCAGCTAAAAGAACAAGAAGAAACAGGATAAATATAAGAAATGTTCAAGTTAAATGGATGGAAGAATAACAAATTAAAATAAGAAGGAAGCGTAACCTATGGAAGAGAACTTTTCCAACTCGAGCAACCAAATTAGGCTTCAGTTCTTCTAACTTTGGGGACTCCATTTCCTTCCTCATATTGTCAAAAGACGCAATTAGGTCTTCAAGCACATTCTCGGCTATATACACCCAAGGACTCTTTGGCAAGTCCCATTTCACCTCACTACCTTCTATCAAGTATCAACCATATAAAACATTACCAAAAAGACTAATAACCCAGAGTAAAGAAAGTTTCAACATAAATGCACTAAAAGAAATTTTACAGTACTAACCAGTAGCAAGACCAGAATTCATTAAAGCTAGACGCTTTTCTCCGATTTTGTGCTCAATGGTTTCCAAGGAAATGAGTTCAAGATTAACAGAAGATGGAAACTGGGTGTCATCATCCAAACCGAGTGCACACCATTTCGAAATGGCTTGGTCTGCCCAAACTACCTTCCCAGTCCAATTATCATTAGACTTCGATGACCTTACATTTACATTTCTCTTAAATAAAGGAGCAAGCTTGTCCGGAGTTGGCCACGGCCTCTCAGCTCCATTTGAGTTTCGCTTGTGTGGTGGGATGTAAGCCATTATAAAACTAGCACTTATGCCTAAACAAAAAGAATCCTGTTAAGACAAGAAAAACAGAAATGTTTGTGTAAATAAGATACAGAGTGGGCAAAATTTAACTCAAAGTACCAAAATTTATAAGCCAAGAGGTGTCCTTTGTTATGTTTATTGAAGAAAATCAAACTAATTTCATCTTCTTGTAGTTATAGTTCAATCAGCAGTGACTACAACACTAAATTTTAACTGGGTAAATTATCTTGATCACTTTTCTGGAGCCAGAAACACTGTCAAATTGATACTAAGTTACTAACACAAAAACAGAGCAGATGGGCAAAATCTAACCAGAAAGTACTCAAATTTATAAGCCAAGAAGTGTCCTTTCTTATGTTTATTCAAGAAAATCAATCTCATTTCAGCTGTAGTTTTGGTTCAGTCAGCAGCAAATATTACACTGAAAATTCAACTGGGTAATTATCTTGATCGCTTTTTTGGACCCAAACACACAATCAAATTGATATTAACACAAAAACAGAGCAGATAGTTCATTCACAGCAACATTCTCATAGTAATCATAAAGAAAATGGAACAACAAATCATGAAAAGGGTTTTGAGGTACCGACAATTACAGTTTAGCTGATAGTAAAAACTGGGTTTTGTTGGTAAAGTAGTAACAAAAATGGAGTAGGAGAACATAGAAGAGCAAAGGGTTTGGGGTTCTACCCAGAGGTAGAGAGAATTGAAGGCAAAGCACCAGACTTGCAAGCACGATCGGAATTCGGAAATGACGAAGAATCGAATGAAAAAGCAATTTGCTTTGTACTCCTGCTTTTCAGTGAGTCACTCATTGGCTGAAGAAAAAGAAAAAGGCACTATTTCTGAGTAGTAATTCATAAGTTTCAATTCCCACTATTCACTTTAATTGGCGAAAAGGTAGACAATCATGGGGAAGCGACGCCAGTGTGATAGTGCCCAAGAAACCTCGTCTAATGTAAGTTCTATGATAAATTTGTTGCAGACGAGAGATTACACGTTAGAAAAGTAACACATAAGTATGTGAATCACACTCAATTGTGTACCAAGGTCTTTTATAATTAAAACACAACACCTAACGAGTGGTTAAATTAAGACAGTATCGATACAAATGCGGCCCACCAGCCACACTTGTCGCTGTTTAACAGAATTTTCGTGCGTATGAAGAAGAAGATGGAAGTGTTGTTCTCTTCCTCCTCTGAAGAAGAAGAGATGAACCAAGAATTGCAACTAGACTATGAGCTAGAGGAAGAGCCAAATAACGGACCAAGTACTGTTTTTTTACCTTCCCACCCGTGAAGGAAGATTCTGCGGTCAGGACTATTACTGAACAAGAAAGTGCTTCATTGCTCAATTTGCAATGAACCCTTGACCACCACCACCACCCATATTTTCCAATGTGATCAAAATGGACAAAAAGCCTGCTCCTCTTGCTGGAATCACGACGGTGATTATAAATTATGTAGCTTTATATTCCACCCCCTTTGGCTGTAATCGCAACAGCGCCATGGAGAAGGTTCTTGAATCAATTACAACTTCGACTACTGTACTGCAAGGGCCATAACCCTAACTGAACCAGGAGTGCTTGATTGTCCAATTTGCTGTCAACCATTGACCATTCCTATTTTCCAATGTGACAAAAATGGGCATATGGATGCTTCTTATGCCGAGATAACATCAAAGATAAATGTCCTTCATGTTCCTGCACCTTCAGCTCCAGTCGTAATTTGGCCATGGAGGAAGTTCTGAAATCGGTTACAACTTCATGCAAGCATGGTTGCAACCAATTGCAGACTTACGACGAGGCAAGAAAACACGAAGATTCATGTCTACATTCGCCTTATAATTGCTCATGCCCCCATCCCGATTGCAAATTCGCGTCTCCAACCAAGGACTTGAAACAACACTTCAGTACAAATCATATGGATTCTACAACACAATTTAAGTACCTGGACAATTTGGACCTCACTTTGGAAAAAAACGAAAGCTTCCTTGTTCTTCAAGAAAGGTATAATGGTACATTGTTTATCCTCAATAATCACATTATTGAAGGACTACGGAATGCTGCGACACTATTTTTGCCATAGGCTGTGTGGTTGTGGTTGTGGTTGTTGGGCAGAGGCGTTCACTGGCCATCTCCATGACATGGTCGGGGTGTGTAATTGGGTCTCACTTGTAACCAAAGGTCATCGAAACTCGAGAACATCTTATACATGAAGTAGACAGATTAAATACCAAGTAAGTAGCTTTATGCATTACACTATATATTCAAAATACACAAACCCCAGCATTGCATGAACAGTACGCCAGCTGTGGCAATCTATTTTACTTTGTCCTCACTCTGCAATGATGAAATAAAAATAGAGAGATAGGTTTACAACATGTACTTTCATGTGAGAAAACTTTCACAGCTTAAGAAGTTGTCATATATGAACTTCATATTTTCCTCCAGCATCTCAGAAACCGAGTCGACGTCAACCTTCTCTTCCTGAAAATTGAAAGAAAAAGAGGTTACTCAGGATGCTTAAAGAGCGTAGTATATGAGGTAGGCAGAGTGAAAGTCACAGAGGAATGTTAACACTTACCTTCAACTTTGAGCCTAGCTTTTTCAACCTCAGACTGATCTCCCAAGATGCTTCACCAATTGAGGTTCCAAAATCAAATCGATCGGCATGCCTGACCTTAAATCTTAATGACTGATTTTTATATACTTTGGCTCTTACATGCCAGGCCCCAACAACATTGTACTTTCCAGAAGATGTCTTCTCCAGGGGCCATCTCAACCCACCCTTCACATCTGGATCTGCAATTGCAGCATCAACCAGATCCCTAATGCTTTGCGTCTCATCATCCTGAAACAGAAAAGATTAATCCGATTACACAACCTCATTCCAAGGTACAAAAGTTCATCCCTTGATCCAATGTGATTAACTCTCATCATCCGAACACATATATAACATTTCAACTTTTTCTGTAGCTTGTTTTGGTTGTGGCAGCTATACTAATATATAATAATTAGTTTCTTCTTTTTCCAAAACAACAAAGAATAGAGATGAAATTTCCAATGGTACGAGGTGAAGTAACTTACAGTCTGAGTTGTTACAACTCTCTTCAGGTTTAACATCAGTCTCAGGTCCAGATTCTTATTAGGGATGGATATATCCATCACCATATTACGCATTTGGTTTAGTTCGACCTGGATGAAAGTTGAATATTGATATAAGTATTAGTAAATAGAACTATGACAAGCAAAAGGGAAACTTAGAGGGGAGAACTTGATTTCATTCACATCAACAGTTAGTCATCTTACAAAAATCTGATCATTTTGCAGTAAATATATTATATTAAATATGATGCCATAGAAGCATGATCATCATGATTTATGAAACACCGAATTCAATATAGTTGGATGATTAGAAAACTTGCCTTGTAGAGTTGTAGTTTTCCATCTGCCTTCACACTACATTTGCAGAGGAGAGTTGAATCTGGTGTTGTGGAATCAGCCAACTATACAAGAAGAAACAAATGAGGATTTCAATAGCATACATTCAGTAAGTCTATGGATATAGGATTAGGAATACCTTTACTAGGTATATATCTTTCTCCGATTCAAAATCAACTCCAATATTCGGGACAACTTTGTTTACAATCTTCTCCGTATAGGAAACAGGAACATTTGTGTAAAATGATCTCCTCCAATTTTTCAACATTTTTGTAGTTAAATTTTCTCTCAGAGATTCCAGGTTAACTGAAGGGTTCCTGAATTGCAAAGATTACCATTTGGTTTATCTGTTCATATACAACCGAGTATAATGTGTTTTTTCATTGTTACATACATGAAGCAGTGTAACATTGACAGTAATTAAGCATTGATATCAAGGCATAGTTCTATTAAGTAGGTTTCAGTATCTATACTATTATATACAAACAAGGGCAGAATCTTAGAATCACGGGTCACCTCTCCAACCTGGCACCCTACTTTAGAAGCTAAAATGCGAACATTTACCCTTTATACAAAATGGACTATAGCTGGCATTTCTTTCTTTCTGTTCACTTCAAATCAGCAGTAGATTGGACTAAATCTACAGGACCTTCTCTCCAACATAAAAAGTAGGTCCTAGTGTTTACAGTTTGTTTGATCAAATCAAATTTTGGGCAGTCATTTGGCTATTACAAAGGCAACCTACTTCAACTTAAGATGAAAGTGCTTGACATAATCGTCAAATTTCACCTATCACTCATAAGCTCATGCACCCATGATACAGGATTACTCTCAGCAGATAGGTATTGTCATAGATCTATTACAGTTTATGATTGTCAAAATCATACGCAGCTAAAAGAACAAGAAGAAACAGGATAAATATATGAAATGTTCAAGTTAAATGGACGGAAGAATAACAAATTAAAATAAGAAGGAAGCGTAACCTATGGAAGAGAACTTTTCCAACTCGAGCAATCAAATTAGGCTTCAGTTCTTCTAACTTTGGAGACTCCATTTCCTTCCTCATATTGTCAAAAGACGCAATTAGGTCTTCAAGCACATTCTCTGCTATATACACCCAAGGACTCTTTGGCAGGTCCCATTTCACCTCACTACCTTCTATCAAGTATCAACCATATAAAACATTACCAAAAAGACTAATAACCCAGAGTAAAGAAAATTTCAATATAAATACACTAAAAGAAATTTTACAGTACTAACCAGTAGCAAGACCAGAATTCATTAAAGCTAGACGCTTTTCTCCGATTTTGTGCTCAATGGTTTCCAAGGAAATGAGTTCAAGATTAACAGATGATGGAAACTGGGTGTCATCATCCAAACCAAGTGCACACCATTTCGAAATGGCTTGGTCTGCCCAAACTACCTTCCCAGTCCAATTATCATTAGACTTTGATGACCTTACATTTACATTTCTCTTAAACAAAGGAGCAAGCTTGTCTGGAGTTGGAAACGGCCTCTCAGCTTCGTTTGAGCTTCGCTTGTGTGGTGGGATGTAAGCCATTATAAAACTAGCACTTATGCCTAAACAAAAACAAACAAAAAAATCCTGGTAAGACGATTTAAACAGGAATGTTTGGGTAAATAAGACACATAGTGTGCAAAATTTAACTCAAAGTACCCTAGTCGAAAAAAAAAACTCCAAGTACTGAAATTTATAAGCCAAGAAGCTTCCTTTGTTATGTTTATTGTAGAAAATCAAACTAATTTCATCTTCTTGTAGTTTTAGTTCAATCAGCAGTGACTACAACACTAAATTTCAACTGGATAAGTTATCTTGATCACTTTTCTGGAGTCAGAAAAACTGTCAAATCGATCCTAACACAAAAACAGAGCAGATGGGCAAAATCTAACCCCAAGGTGCTCAAATTTATAAGCCAAGTTCAAGAAACTCAATCTCATTTCAGCTTCTTGTAGTTTTGGTTCAGTCAGCAGCAAATATTACACTGAAAATTCAACTGGGTAATTTATCTTGATCGCTTTTTTGGACCCAAACACACAATCAAACTGATACTAACACAAAAACAGAGCAGATAGTTCATTCACAGCAACATTCTCATAGTGATCATAAAGAAAATGAAACAACAAATCATGAAAAGGGTTTTGAGGTACAAACAATTGCAGTTTAGCTGATAGTAAAACTGGGTTTTGTTGGTAAAGTAGTAACAAAAATGGAGAAGGAGAACAAAGAAGAGCAAAGGGTTTGGGGTTTTACCCAGAAGCAGAGAGAATTGAAGGCAAAGCACCAGACTTGCAAGCACGATCGGAATTCGGAAATGACGAAGAATCGAATGAAAAAAAGTCTCTTGCTTTTATTTAAATGCTTTTCAGTCAGTCACCCATTGGCTGAAGAAAAAGAAAAAGGGACTATTTCTGAGCAGTAATTCATAGGTTTCAATTCCCACTATTCACTTTAAATGGTGATATATGGGTGAAGGCAATTTGATATTTCTGAAAGCATATAAAGTTCTTTTTGGATATTAAGAATCATGGTGTTAGCATTCTAATATCATCTTAATTGGTTTTTTTTTAATTAATCATCCACTAAATTTATATTATAATTTGAGTGATTGTATTATTCACCGTTAATAAAACAATAGATTTCAGGTTACTAATGAATTTCAATTTCACAAGACATTAGTTACTATCATCGTTGTAATGCAAAAAAAAACAACAATTCGACATTAATTTACTATATTATGATACATGAACATTATTTTAATTGCATAATCATCATCATCATTTTACTAACGAGTAGTAGACACCTAAGAATAAAATCACTTTCATAACCACTTAAGAAGAATCAGTAACCCAAAGGTCCATGTCCAAGATGGAGTCATCCCACTCCCATTTCTTGTTTTTGTTGTTGAACTCTTGATCATATTGCTCTATAACTTGTTCAAATTGATCAAGGTCTACCATTCCCAAATCACCCATGAAGTCATTGTTCCCCTCATGTTCTTCTTCCACACATAGATTGTTGCTATCCTCTCTCTCAACTATCTGACTGATCTGCCCCTGATCTTTATCAATATTGCAGAGCATTGCCACTGATGCATTGCTACATTCTTCCAAGGCTTGGCAAGTTTGATCCTCAAGAGTACTACTTATCATTGACCTCTTTGAGTTTGAGCTGGCGTATTTTGAAGCTTGGGGTCTTATGACTTGTAAATTATTATTCCCTGCATGATTAATCTTCTGATGATCACCATGAGTTTCTTGAGCATTTAGCTTTTTGCTCAAGTGACAATTCCAATAGTTCTTCACATCATTACCAGTCCTTCCCGGAAGCCTAGCTGCAACTAATGACCACCTGAAAATTTAAAAGCTAATAAAGTTCAATTGGGTATGTCATATATGTAGGCATATATGCCCAAACAAACGGCTCTTTACTTCAAAAACTGTTAAAAGCACTTTCAGATCATCAAAAGTACTTATAGCACTATTCATTTGAAATAGTGAAAAGTGTTTGTAGATGTTTCTTCAAGAAGCACTTCTCGATGGTAAAATTTTAAGATAAACATATCAACTAACAAAGAGCTATGTGAGTTTGAGATGAACTTGCCTGTTTCCCAAGAGCCTTTGGAGCTGGATGATGAGCTCAACTTCCTCTTGTTCAAAGCTCCCTCTCTTGATGTTCGGCCGAAGGTAGTTTAGCCACCGAAGCCTGCAGCTCTTACGGCACCTGTTTAGACCTGATTTCGAACCTTAAGCGTGTCACTGATCAATCTTTTCCTAATTTCCATAATACATACAAGCTAGAGTTGTGCAGAAAACAAATTAACATAACTCAAATTATTTACCGGCTAAGTGAGGAATTCGATGCCATTTGCCTTCTCCATACTTCTCTATGCATTTCCTCAGCAACTGATCCTCTTCCTTAGTCCAGGGAATACCACCCATCTCTCTCTCTCTGATATTGCAATTTTGAGTTGTTGAATCTCTACAGTGAGTGTTTGATGTTATATATATATGGATTTTCATATTGTACTCTTGTGGCTCCTTCTGTCCTTTTCTTTCTGATTAGTTCACGCCTACTCCTTAGCTGAAACGCCATAATGTACCAGCACATGGTTGTTATCGAAGTTAGAAGAATATACATAGTCAATGGTCCATCATCTTTCTAAGTGTGTGTGGCTGGAGGTGGGTTTATAATGAAGCAGCATTACTATGTCTCCATTGACACATCTTTATCGATATATAGCCCCAGTGGAAACTTCAATAACTATTTTGCCAGAAGTGATGAAAATCTGCATGCTATTTCTGCCTTTGCTTCTTATCTTGGTTACTTATATCACCAGAGTACACACACTCACAACTCACAGGTTCACAGGTATTTATCATACTTCATCAATGATCAAGCGGTCCAGACTTTGGTTCCCCAATCATAAATGGACCTTGTTGATGCTACGGCACTAAATTAGACATTCAACTACTAGTGCATTCAACATTCAAGGAACGGGCCACAATACATTGAAACATGCAATTTGATGATTTGAATCGCCTATAAAAAAAATCAATCAATTTATAATTGTTTCGATATCTGATTATACGTACCATCATTCATAATATGTAAAGAGCTATCGCTTAACTCTGCATAAATTAGATGACTAAACAGTTATTTCGCACTTTGAAAGTTTACTCTTTTTAACATGGAAACAACAAGAAAGAGGGATCTACATGAATCTTGCGCTTCACAAAGTGTATCTCGCTCAACTTACTTTGACACCACACTAGTTGCTCTTGTGTTATAGTTGACATGTTCAAAACCCTTGAAACTAATCTGATGTCCACTTGAGAAAAGAAGTTATGGTGACCATGATCTCCGCTGTCTTCCTCTTCTTCTCCTCCTTCTTCATGCTTTTGGAATCTCTTTATGATCCGGTTCTCACTCCTCAATAGCTCTTTAAGCTTCCTCTCTTTCTTCCGAAGATCTGCTTGAACTTCCACTAAAAGCTCTGGATCCAAGCAATCTCCATCAAGTGATCTTTTTCGACAAGCGGTGGTTATGTTGGCATTTTTATCAGCTCGAATGAATCGCCAAATGGTCCTTATCGATTCTCTCAACATCTCGACAAGACTGTCAGTGGTAATTGCATCCTCTTTCTTTCCTTCCTCCGATTTGTCCTCTCTGATTACTGGAACTTGTAGAAGTTTATGCATAGCACATCGATTTTTAACGTAGTTTTCGACCCTTGCCCCTTGAAAATGCTCATCCTCTATAAATCTTTGCAGGAGCACTTGAAAATGTTGCAATTCTTCTGCAACTTCATTGTATGAATGTATTTGATTAGGGGCAGATTCCAATAGCTCCAAGGCCTTCTCATATTGCCATTGAAGGAACTCCCATGAAAGGCACAACTGCCCTACATAGACCAATTCCAAGTCACTATGCACATCCTTAATGAACTTAACAATTGGATCACAATCTATTTTGGGTCTACATAGCCTCCAGTTGGAAAGAAAGGACTTGATTGCTGGAGTTGAGGATTTGTAGCTCGAAAACGGTCTAAGTGGATTCTTAGACTGCAGGACACCTATTGCATATGACTTCTGGTAACTCAAAATATCCAACTTGCGCATTCGAGTCCTGTAACTCTTGTAGAACTTGTGAAGCACCCTCATTCTATCTCCGTGTTGGTATTTTTCATCAATCTTGAGTGGCTTCAAGTCATCCATATCCAGAGACTCGGATTCTTCAAAAATTGTAGGCAGACCAGTTGTAGCTCTGACTGTCTTGAGCTCCATTTTCAACTGGTCTATCAACTCTTGGTGTTCCCACAAAACATCCAATGTGTCTGAATCCTCGGAACCATTATAATCATCCACTAGCTTTTCTTCTCCTTTAGGTTCGGACCCTTTCGAGTTTTGACCATCAGTCGTACACAACTCTTCTAGTTCTCTAACTTGTTCCATTATATCATCATCTTCTTCATCAAAACCATCAGGCTCGTGCAATCCAATGTCTTCCAAAGCACCTACTTCATCCTCATCTAGACTTGAGCAAATCAAATCAGAATCAGATTCCGAACTAACAAAGTTCTCTTCCGAAACCAACTCATCTTCATGACTAGTAGCCAGTTTCTCATCACCAGTACTATCACTTTCCTCATCTGAATGAGACATTTCTTCATTATTAACATCTACTTCTTCCTGACTCTCCGATCCTTCTTCGTCGTCCGAAACAGAATCTTCTTCAATCACTGATTTCTTCTCTACCTCCTCTTCCTCAAATGCACCATCTCCAAAACCCTGATCAGCACCTTTTTCCTCATGAACTTGTACTTCTCTAACCAATTGGTCAAAACCCTCGGTAAAACCCTGAGCACTTTTTCCTTCATCAACATCAGTTGCTTCGATAGAACCACAATTTGATTTCTGAGCAGACCCATTTTCTGATTCTTCAATGAAGCAACTACTACTAGTATTCTTTTGGGCCTGAAAAGCTACATAATCACCAATTACATCCGCTTTTTCCGGTGTTTTTAATATTTCCCAAGTCTGGTACTCAAATTTAAACACGAAATTTGGCTCTGAGATCTCTATATCACCAACATCAAAGAATTCTGAATCATCATCATCATCATCATCTTCTTCGTAACTTTTCCGAATCTCAGATTCAGCTCTTTCCGGTACAGTGCTAGAGAAACCGGAATTCCTCATCGGAGAAATCTCTTCTTCGACGAAGAGTGTGCTGAAGAATCTGAACACAACGGAGTCGGAAAACTGAGCAATCATTTGTGGGTATTGGGAGAGATGGAAAATGAGGGATTTAATATGGGAAATGCTGGGTTGCTTTGGAGAGTGGAAATATGTGAATGAGAATTTGGGTGTGGCAAAGATTATATATAGACAGGGTTGTGATTCCTGTGGGCTGAAGGAAGGATATTTAGGAGAATACCCAAAAGAAATTCCTAAACAAAACAGGACGTGTTTGGGTTTATTAAATCCCTAATCAAATAGGAAACTACCGAAAAGAAAGGAAAAGTCAAGACTTTGGGTTGGAAATGGTTAAGATTCACCCAAAAAGATTTACCAAGTACCCCCATGATGGGCTTCACTCCAATTGTGAGATTGTGGTTATAACCTATAAGCCCAATGGAAATTGAATTTTCCAGCACAGCCCAAAGCTTCTTAAGACAGTTCTAGCCCATGTTTATGGACTCATTATTTGCATTTGTAGGTCCAAGTCGTCAAATTTGTGGCATCCAGACCCAAACTAGAACCAAAGCCTAAGAGAAGAATAAAATAAAATAAAATGTATCTATGGTATAACTTTTTGAATATCATGTAAAAATATTAATAAACTCAAGTTAGATTAGGCCATTAGATATCCTCCATCTACCGACTTAGGATATATATAGAGTTTGTGGTAACACTACAGTGATATATAGATCTAATTTGACGGTTTCATGCTTACTTATTAAAGAAAGCATATAAATTATGTAACATAAAGATATAGTAAATAGGCAAAATTAAAAACTTAAATAAAAGCCAGCCCCAAAGGGCTAAGTCACTCCCATGAAGTGCAAGTTGAGGCCCAAAGGCCCTATCCCAGACCCAAAGAGAGCAAGCCAGCCCAATAGACAAGCTTGACTGCAACCATGACCCGCCGCCATCACATTTAATTTCTCACTTGGACCAAACAGCGCCACCTCAACCACCGTGCCTAGACTACACCCCAGTAGGAAGACGACATAGGAGCAGCCCAGAACAAAAGGCGATCATCATTAACCTGTAAAATTCGATTAGGCCTTGTCGGAACTAAACCACCCCCGGTAGCAAGAGATAGAGGCCCTTTCCAAGACAAAGCTGAAGGATCTGAAACCCGAACCCTTGCAGGGCTTCATCCACCATCTACAGATTGCATCACTGATCAAATCTTTTCTTGATTTTCAAAATGTTGGAACTTGTGGGACTCTAGAGTCCCACATGGAAGAAATTTTGAAAGATCATACCCTTTATAAGAAAACACTCATGTAAAGATTTAAATGGCCAACAAGTATATGTGGGCTTTCCTATTGGGCTTACCATAGGAATATGGATGGATATATATATATATATATATATATATCCTTGGGGCTCTTGGGCTCAGTTTGACTAAATCTGATTTTATTTTTTGCTTTACTGTTTAATTTTCGGATAAAATCTAACAGTTGCAACAGATGGAATCAAACAACTGCCGACGCAACTTCTCATCTTGGCTTCTATATGGTCATTGATCAATCAATCAATCTTCTTCTTCCTCCTCCAAAAAGTTATTCTGAGAAACATAAAGTAAAATTCGTCAGGGTCAAGTTCTTGTGTAAGAACTTGTACCAGATAGTTGAATCCTCTAGATAGACGTCCGAAACTACAGCACAAGTGGGGACGAATTTCTGTCTTAGGTGACTGCAGTGCAGACCTCTATCTGATCAAGTTAGTGAATTCAATTTTGAATTAAAGTTATTTGATTTCAATTGATTACTTATTATATTAATTGAGTTTGTGTTCTATATTTAGATTATATATATTGTTACGGACTTACGGTTCGTATATACTGATTGGTTCTAACACAAAATACATACAAGCTAGAGTTGTGCAGAAAACAAATTAACACAACTCAATTTAGTTTACCAGGGATATGATGCCATTTCCCTTCTCCATACTTCTCTATGCATATTCTCAGCAACTGATCCTCTTCCACTTACCCATCTTTCTCTACTATCTGTTATTGCAATGTTGTAGTTGTTGATACTCTACACCAAGTGTTTGACATTATATATACGAAAATTCTTCTATATATAGGAGTGTTTTTTTTTTTTTTTTTTTTTTTATTTATTATTTTTTAGAAAATAAAGAGGATCAAAGGATTTCACTCCTACCCCCATGGTGACTCGAACCCATGACTTCGTCAGTACGTAGTGGGTGCTCTAACCACTGAGCTAAATTAATTATGCAATCTCAGCCGTCTATATGTGGGGTCCGTTATTTATCACTAAAAACCGTCCAATTTCAACGGTACGTGTATCTTCATGCCGTGTACCGAAAACTCTCCTAATACTGGGCTAAACATCATAACATATACCAACACATGATTGTTAGAAGATTATACATAGCCAATGGTCCATCATCTTTCTGAGTGTGGCTGGAGGTGTGTTTATAATGAAGCAGCATTACTATATGTCTCCATTGATACATCTTTATCAATATACAATGGAAACCTCAATAACTACTTTGCCAGATGTGATTAAAATCTGCATGCTATTTTCCTTTGCTTCTTATCTTAGTTACGTATATCACCAGACTACCAGAGTACATACCCACAGCTCACAGGGTCACACGTATTTATCTTCATATTTCACCAATGATCAAGCAGTCCAGAGTCCAGACTTCGTTTCTCTAATCATGATGAACCTTGTTGATGCTATGGCACCAAATTACACATTCAACTACTTTTTCATTTAACATTCAAGTAACTAGCCACACTACATTATTGAACAATTTCTCATATATTTAATTTCAAAGTGTTCTTTTATTGGGCGGGAGTCATTTAATTTCAACTTCGTTGTATTATGAATTAATGTATTCGAGCCTTTGAAGGAACTCCCATGAAAGGCACAACTACCCAACATAGACCAGTTCCAATTCACTATGTAATCCTTAATGAACTTAACAATTGGATCAAAATCTATTTTTGGGTCTACATAGCCTCCAGTTGGAAAGAAAGGATTTGATTGCCGGAGTTGAGGATTTGTAGCTCGAAAACGATTTAAATGGATCCTTAGACTGCAGAACACCTATTGCTTGTAACTTCTGGTAATTCAAAATACCCAACTGATGCGCTCAAAGCAAGCGCATAATTTAACCCTAAAATATCGTTAGTAGTATAAGCAAATAGGGATCGTTCTATTCCGGGGATTGAGGGTACACATGTCATTGTGAAACAAATAAAGAAAAGTATTATTTACAAAAATAAAATAAAGAATAAGAATATATACAATTGTATAAACAAATAAAGAATTAAAATAATAAAGTATTATTTACAAAAATAAAATAAAGAATAAATATATACAAGTAAACACAAATAAGGGGGGGATTAGGATTCTTAAAATTAAAATTAAAATAAATAAAATAAAGAAAACGTAAAAACATATATACAAGGGTGGAACGCAAGGAACAAAGATCAAAATCAATTCCATGTAATCAAATTCGATTCAAACCCTATAATTGTTCTTCCAAGTCATGAGAGAGGAGTTGATCATGTGAAACGTTAAAAGCAAACAATTTCCCATATTTTACTTTTCAATGCTAATTAATCTAAGTGAAAGCACCTAGATTAATCCTATTAAACATGCAATCAAACCCTAGAAAGCTAGTCAATCATGTCATGTTTAACGCATTACACATAGAGAAAGGCTATCAACTCAAGTGTACAACTTAGTTATGGAAAAGTCCACCTAATTGCAATCCTCTTCAATTAAATTCGATTCTTGTCCAGAACCTTTACTACTTTTGATTCAAGTTACACAAAACGAAAAGTCGATTTCATGTTCTTAAACCTAGCACCAATTACATGCAAATCCTATAAGTGTCGACTCAAATAAGATAAACATATAAAAGTTTTCTGTAAAGCAAATTTAATCGAACAAACTCACATAAGCAACTTAGAATCACAATTATAGAATTCGAAAACTTTATTTAAACATAGAAATTGGGCTTAAACTTTGCCCTAAACGTTAGGTTAACTAGAAACAAGTTCATACGAAATCAAACAAGGAAACCAAAAAGGTTACAAGGAAAAGGAACGAATTACACCGTGAGTGGAGATGGAGATGGAGAGCTAGATGGTTGGATCTTGAATCTTGGAAGCAAGCCTTCAAGGTGGATGATGGAGGATATGATCTTCACGGCTCCTTCTTCTTCTTCCTCTCCTTGCTTGAAAATGCAGAAACTTAAAACTAGAGAATGGAGAGAAAAATGAAAAGGAAATGGAGAGACAAAGAAGATGAGATGGATGAAGGAATTTGTGGGAAAATGAAAACTAAGGAAAATGGAGAGGAAATGGTGAGACAAGGAGATGGAATGGATGAAGGAATTGGTGGGAAATGGTGACTAAGGAAAATGGAGAGGAAATGGTGAGACAAGAAGATGAAATGGATGAAGGAATGTGGTCTTTTGAGAGTGAGAGGAGAAGTGTATTTATAGCCCAAAAAATGATGAATGGAGGGTGGAGATGAACATAAATGAAGGGCTAGATATCTTAGACAAATTTGTAAAAAATATCTTCCCACTTGTTTATCACTTGTTCAACTTGAATTGATTTTCCTCCTCAAGATTTTCCACTTGGTTGCAACTTTGATTTTCCTCCTCAAGATTTTCCACTTGCTTGCAACTTTGATTTTCCTCCTCAAGATTTTCCACTTAGTTGCAACTTTGATTTTCCTCCTCAAGATTTTCCACTTGGTTGCAACTTTGATTTTCCTCCTCAAGATTTTCCACTTGGTTGCAACTTTGATTTTCCACCTCAAGATTTTCCACTTGCTTGGAGGTCCTAAAAATAGAAACTAATAAGAAAAATAGAAACTTTCCTAAAATGAAAAATGGCAATTTACTAAAAATGATAAATAGAAACTACAAAAATATAAACTTTCTACAAATAGGAACTTTCCCAATCAAAGAATGGAAACTTTCCTAAACAGGATTTTAATAAGGAAATAACGTAAGAAATGTAGGGAAATGCAGTTAAAACGTCGCATTAAAATGCTCCTATCAAATTCCCCCACACTTAGCTTTTGCTAGTCCCTTAGCAAAATCACACTAAGACACACACTAACACTCAACGAAAATTAAAGACTCTACAAAAACAATGACTCTATTGCCCTTCAACTTTTTGTCTCAGAAATCTCCTACTTTCACAACATCAAGATTAGCACTCAACCAAGAATCAATATGTAGATATTCAAGAGTTAATTAAAACATATAATCCACACATACACAAGTAGGACTTGGTTGTAATAATGGTGATGGTTTCTGTTAAGCATGCTTCGAACAAGTATGATTCATATCCTCACAAGGTATATCCACTATTTCTTCTCTCAGAATTCAAGACAATGCTTAAAAGCTTATAATCACTCAATTATATGTGAGAGAAAATATTTTGAGGCAATCAAATAGCTCACATATATAAGAAACGAAAAGCACTTTGTGAATATAATTTTTTTGAAAAGATCTCATGAAGGATATCAATTACTTGCACGGATGGACCCAAGTCATAGGTTCAACTCTTGTAACTCATCTCCACATCAAGGGCTGTCCCATCTTAAGGATCAAGAAGGTCTTCTCAAAGGTTGTAATGGGGCTAAGGCTCAAGGTTTAAAGAAATGAAAGGTAAGGATTTATCAAAGTGTCCTAAAAACCTAGCAGAGCACATGTAGATGTAGAGACCTCAAGAAATCCACCAAGGCATTGCAAAAACGTCACTTTCCCTAGAGGTAACATAAAAGGGCCTAATGTCTTCATGTTGGGCCAAATCTTCATTGTAAACTTCCCTAGAACTATAGTGGAATGGACAAAGGCCAAATTTTTCTGTAGTGGGCCTTCAGTTCAAAGTAAACTCCAAAATCACTAAGTATGGGGGACTAAAATCCATAAACGTTTTTCTTTCTTTTCTTTTCTAGCCGTACACAATTTTTTTCTTTTCTTTTCATTTTTCACGGCTTTCACAAATTTTTTTTTTTTCATGGACAAGTCTACCCCCACACTTGAACTTTCACCTCTTCTCAATCTTCTTTCTCAATGCCAAATCCTCAAGTAAAGTCCCAAAATATAGCTCCACTAAGTTTTTAGAACAAAGGGTAGGAGTGTAGCTATACTAAGGTTCAGGGTTAAGGATTTAAGGGTGATGAAAGAAAAGGCTTAATGTAAGCTCAAAGGGGTTTATCTAAGGGAGTCCCATGACGGGCACAAATATGGACACATGCTTATTTGGCAATGGTGATAATTCCTAGGTTGCCTCTATCCCTTCCAGAATCAGGGCCATGTATTGACAAACGTCTCAACAAGCACAAGAGCGAATTCTAGCATTCTCTAGTCCATCAAACTTAATCTATGGCAAGCAATCAATCAAATGAAAGAGTAATGAGATCATCAAAACATCGCCAAGAAATTAAGAATATGTTTTTCATTAATCACTCCAAGAAAAAGGGACATGGCTCAAATATCTCACATGGGCTTTTATGAATCAAAACTCATCCTAACATGCTCATATTCTGTACCAAGGTTACGAAATCCATATCCACTACACATGCATGCATTTTTCATATATCTCAATTAACCAAAGAATACCATTTTAAAAATCATCTCAATTTTGTGATCCTCTTTTAATCATGATTTCAGAGATATAGAATCATCCTAGACAGTTGAAAGGGCATCCTAAGACTCAAAAACAAAAACAAAAGTAAATTTTTTTTTTTTTTTTTTCAACAATTTAATTTAATTTCAACACTAATTAGGTACGGGAACAGGGAGTCTCGATGTGCAATGGGACTGAAACAGCTACCCTTTTTCAAGACTATGTTTAATCCAATATACCTTAGTGTATCACAACATCAATTAAAAACACAATCCAACATCAACTATTTTTTTTTTTCTTTATATACTAACTACTAAAAACACAATAAAGCAATAACCCTTCCCCCATACTTAATTCATGCATTGTCCTCAATGTATAAACAAATATAAATCATGCAAAGCATAAATCAAGCATAGAAGAGAAAGTTAACACAACGAAATCTAAAACAACTTAAAATTCATGAAAATAAAATAGAAGGAAGAGTTCAAGAAAGCAAATCTGCGTTTGATGTCTCCTCCACAGCTACAGTTGAAATGGGTTGCCTCCCATGCAGCGCTTAATGTTTAAAGTCTTTCAGCCTAGACTTGTACCTCTATTTACTCCTTTGGAGGAGCGGTATGCGGGCGAGTGACAGCCCTCTTGCTAGTTTCAGCCTTCGGAGGCGGGTCCTCATGTTGTGATGCAGTAGCGTCCTTGCGAGGAAACCCAGGAGGATAACTCTGCAAGTTATTGACTTCCTGAGCAAGCTTGTTTATTGCAGTGTGACAGCGGATCAAAGAGCAGTTCATCTCAGAGATGTAATCGATCATGCAATTGACTCTCCAATCTGTCACCATAATACCATCGCGGAGAGAGGAGCGCAAATCATCAATAGAATCCGACAAGCTTTCCAGGGTGGCTATAGGTCGAGGAGCACGAGCAGCTGGTGAGGAAGAAGACTCTCCGGGATGCAGTCTGGGAGAGCGACGAGGCAGAGGAGGGGGACTGCGGGTACGCTCACGGATAGGACGACGGTCCCATGGACGAGTAAGCCCAGCTCTAGTGGCCGCTTGACGACCTTCTTCTTCCAAAGAGAGAACACGGCGTTGATTGACGCCCCTGCGAGGGGTTACCTTGGTTCGAGCCATGAGGAAGTAGAAGGAATTTGAAACTGCACGCTTAGACAAACCTTAGTAAAATCTGGAGGAGACAAAAAAAGATGTATATGTAAAGCACAAAATAGGGTAGAAATCTCAACAGGCACACGGTTTTAACAAAGCTTCTCCGGGAAGGAGAAGAGTTATGACAGTTCACGGCCCAAGAAACACGTATGCACATGAAAAACTCCCCCACGCGTAAATATTCCTTTCTTTTCCTGGATTTATGGCAATTAGACTTGCTTTCGGCTGTAGCTTGTCTGTCACAGCTCCTCGAGATTCGTTTGGTTCCCCCACGTGTCCTTTCTTTTCCTGGATTTATGGCATGCTTTCGGCTATAGTTTGTCTGTCACAGCTCCTCGTGTCCTCCACGCGTCAACAGCTTTTCCGTGTTTTCGGGTGACTTTAATCCAACGCGTAGATTTAATTTCAGAGATCGTCCATCCAACGGTGGAGATATGCTTACTCGTTCTATAAATAGGTACATTCTGAGGGAGCGACTGTTCACTCCAAAAGAAAATTCTTCCGAGTTCCAGCATTTCTCTCTCAATCCTTCAGCCTTTCTTTCGAAACTCAAATCCTTTCTTCATCAACATGGAACCACGAACTCTGCAACTAATGGAGTTACAAACCCAGCAACAAATGGAATTACAAGCCCAGCAACCAACCGAGGAGGGAGGAAGCATCCAAGCAGCCGGGAGTAGTAACCGGTGGGCTCCCACACCGCCTCAACTAAGAATCCTCAAGGGCCTTTACTATGATAAGGGTTTTAAGTACCCAACTCCAGAGCAGATTCAAGAGATCTGCCTTCATCTGAAACAGTATGGGCAGATCGAGGACAAAAACGTCTTCTTTTGGTTCCAGAACCTCAAGGCTCGTGAGAGGCAGAAGTTGAAGGAATTTCGGAACGTTCCGGTTGGTGGATCTCTCGATCTCAATTTTGGTTCCACTGGTTCTACTAGTAATGACAGATCCACTGACAGATCCATTGATCTAAACTTTGGGTCACGTGTCGGCTATGGTGCTGATGGATCGATCATGGAACAACGAGGAGAATATCACCAGGAGATTGAAACCCTTCCACTATTCCCCATGCATGGTGAGGACATCTTGGGCAACATGAAGACTACTTCCGAGGGAGGTGGCGGTTATGGCGGTGGCTCTCACATTTCCCTTGAGCTTGATAGGAGCATTTTAATGTGATATTTTAATAGTTAATTCCTCACATTTTGCTTAGTTAATTCCTTAACTGAATTGATTTTTAATTCAATTTCTATTTTTAGGTACATTGGAGTAAATGAAGGTGAAATGAGCGTTAGGTCCATAATTACCTGGAAATGATGGAGAAAAATGGAAATGTACTAAAAGATCAATTTTACACATATTCCTACTCCGGCTAGGAGAAACCAAGCCAAGCAAAGAAGAAGGAGCGGCCGCCTGACCAAATGAACTTCAAATGAGCTGAAACCTTCCAGATCCATTCTAGACACCCAAAGGATCATTTCTTATGAAGATTTCCAGAGAAAAATATGAGTGGAAGGCCTTCAAACAATCAGCCCAATTTTCAACAGAAGCAAAACCGGAAAACTGGACCTGTAAGAGGTCCAGCAGCATTTCCGGCCCAACCACATGGATTGAAGCTCTGAAAATTTGTCAGGATGATCTACACTCATAGTGGAACATTTCATATGAAGAAGTAGAAGGCATATAATGAAGTCTTGTTGGAGAAATAATTGAAGGAATAAAGGGGAAGAAACTGACCTGAAAACAGCTCAACACCACATATTCATGTTTCCCACCCACATGAAGAAAGCTAGATGCTTTTCTCTTTTTCCTTGGATATATTTTTTCTACAATCTCTTTAATAGATCATCATCACTTCCATGTTGCTGCACCTTCATGCTTTGCTTTCATTTCATCATTTCTCTTTCTTTTCCATATTTTACAAATCACTTTCATGCTCCACTTTCATTATTTTTCTTCCACTCATCATTTCACTCTTCTTTTTCTTCCCTATATAAACACCTTCTCCTCTCATTCTTAAACACATTCCTTCATCCATTTCATCTCCTTGTCTCACCATTTCCTCTCCATTTTCCTTAGTCACCATTTCCCTACAAAAATTCCTTCATCCATCTCATCTTCTTTGTCTCTCCATTTCCTCTCCATATTTCTTCATTCTCTAGTTTTCTTGTTCTTCATTTTCAAGCCAAGAGAAAGAGAAGCCATGCAATACATCAATTTCCTAACCGCCATCCACCCTTGTGTCGTCCCTAGAAGATTGCTTGCTTTCAAGGATCTTCAAGTTCTTCGTCTCAAGGCTTTATCATTCATCTTTCAAGGTGTATTATATCCTTTCTCTTGTTTTCTTTGTTTGATTTTGTAGAACTATGAATTCTATTTAACAAATAATGTTAAGGGCAAAGTTTAAAGCCCGTTTATATGTTTTGAGATAAAGTTGTGATTTCTATATGTTGATTTTTATGTTGCTTATGTGGGTTTGTTTAATTAAATTTGCATGATAGAAAACTTTTGTATTTTAATCTTATGTGGTTGCAAACACTTAGGGTTTTGATATAATTGGTGCTAGGTTTAAGAACATGAAATCGACTTTTCGTTTTGTGTAAACTTGAATCAAAGTAGTAAAGGTTTTGTGCAAAGACCGAATTTAATTAAAGAGGATTGCAATTAGGTGGACTTTTCCATACTAAGTTGTACACTTGAGTTGATAGCCTTTCTCTATGTCTAATGCGTTGAACATGTCATGATTGACTAGCTTTCTAGGGCTTGATTGCATGTTTGATAGGATTAATCTAGGTGCTTTCGCTTAGGTTAATTAGCATTGAAAAGTAAAATATGGGAAATCATTTGCTTTCGAATGTTTCACATGATCAACTCCTCTCTCATGACATTTAAAATCAACTATAGGAATTGTAATTGGATTTCTTGCATATGGATGTGGTTTTGATCTTTGTTCCTTGCGATCCACCCTTGTATATATGTTTTTACATTTTCTTTATTTTATTTATCTTAATTTTCAATTCTATAAATCTTAAACCCCCCCTTTATTTGTGTTTACTTGTATATATTTATTCTTTATTTTATTTTTGTAAGTATATATTATTTTAATTCTTTATTTGTTTATACAATTGTATATATTTATATTCTTTATTTTATTTTTGTAAATAATACTTTTCTTTATTTGTTTCACAATTACAAGTGTACCCTCAATCCCCGGAATAGAACGATCCCTACTTACTTATACTACTAACGACATTTCAGGGTTAAATTATGCGCTCGCTTTGAGCGCGTCAATTTTTGGCGCCGTTGCCGGGGATTGAAAAATCACTTGCTAAATTGTATCATTTATTGTATATATATTTGTTGTATATAAATTGTTTGAAACTTAGTTTAAATTAACTAGAATATTATTTATATTATTGAACATGAATTTTAATTGTAGGTTGTAAATTGAGAGGAATAGGTGAAGTCTCTTTTGTTAATATTGGCCTAAACCCCTTATTGGTACCTAGCTCAGGTCCCTTAAGGTTGAGGGCGGCCTTTATTAACACTTGTTGAACTGTCTTCACACTTATGAACTTTTTCATCTTAGTAAGTATAGCCTATGTGGAATGGTGTCTAGGAAGGGGACAACGTTCATGACGGGTTTTTGAATCCAGAAGTGCTTGCAAATGGGCCTAAACCACTATGTGGGAGTAGCTCATGCCAAAATGGATTTTTCCTCTCGTGTTCGTCCTCCCCACCTGGCCATTTTAGTAAGGTTGCCCAAACGATTTGAAAGGGAGTTTGTGTCTAGGCGACTATACTTGGGCCGCACGTCCACTTGATTTACCGCTTGGAATTTGATTCGATATCAATAATGTTTATAATAAAAGAAATACTTGTGAATACTCTATACGTGTAAATTATTTTGTTGTTTCACACTTTAAACTTGTAAAAATACTTTTCACGTTTTATACTCACTTGAGTACTTAACTTGTGTCTTATGTACATTATACTTGTTAATACTTGTAGTTTGTAATTAATAGTTATACTTGTTTTTATTTTGTATTTCTTTGTTAATTATAGTTACTAACTTTATTTAATGTAGGTACCGTCTGGCTGCAAGACGTAAAATACAAGCGCTACTTGGGAGGCAACCCAATTCAGAATATAATCAGATTTGCTTTCTCTTTCCCTATTTCTTTTTATTTTTCATTTTTTTCTCTATTGTTTTTATTTTAGGATTTGTTTTCGTAAATGTCTTCTATCTATGCTTACTTATTTCATTGCATGCTTTTAATTGATTACATTGAAGATAATGCAATATTTAAGTGTGGGGGAAGAGATTTATATATTTGTCTTTCATTTTGAGTCCTATATATATATTTGTCTTTTATTTTTGAGTCCTTTATATAAAAAAATAAAAAAAATTAAAAAACTGCATTCATTCAGTCTTATTAAATTCAGCTATTTACAAAAAAAAAAAAAAAATTAAAAAAAAATATATATATATAATAATAATAATAATAATAATAATACTAAGCCATGTCTACATCTCTGTAGGAGTTGAGACTGAGCTCAAGGGAAATGTGAGAGCCACCGCCATAACCGCCACCTCCCTCGGAAGTAGTCTTCATGTTGCCCAAGATGTCTTCACCATGCATGGGGAATAGTGGAAGGGTTTCAATCTCCTGGTGATATTCTCCTCGTTGTTCCATGATCGATCCATCAGCACCATAGCCGACACGTGACCCAAAGTTTAGATCAATGGATCTGTCAGTGGATCTATCATTACTAGTAGAACCAGTGGAACCAAAATTGAGATCGAGAGATCCACCAACCGGAACGTTCCGAAATTCCTTCAACTTCTGCCTCTCACGAGCCTTGAGGTTCTGGAACCAAAAGAAGACGTTCTTGTCCTCGATCTGCCCATACTGTTTCAGATGAAGGCAGATCTCTTGAATCTGCTCTGGAGTTGGGTACTTAAAACCCTTATCATAGTAAAGGCCCTTGAGGATTCTTAGTTGAGGCGGTGTGGGAGCCCACCGGTTACTACTCCCGGCTGCTTGGATGCTTCCTCCCTCCTCGGTTGGTTGCTGGGCTTGTAATTCCATTTGTTGCTGGGTTTGTAACTCCATTAGTTGCAGAGTTCGTGGTTCCATGTTGATGAAGAAAGGATTGGAGTTTCGAAAGAAAGGCTGAAGGGTTGAGAGAGAAAGGATGGAACTCGGAAGAATTTCCTTTTGGAGTGAATAGTCGCTCCCTCAGAATGCACCTAATTATAGAACGAGTGAGCAGATCTCCACCGTTGGATGGACGACCTCTGAGATTAAATCTACGCGTTGGATTAAAGTCACCCGCAAACACGGAAAAGCTGTTGCCGTGTGGAAGACACGTGGGGGAACCAAACGAATCTCGAGGAGCTGTGACAGACAAGCTACAGCAGAAAGCAGGTTTAATTGCCGTGAATCAAGGAAAAGAAAGGACGCGTGAGGGAATCAAACGAATCTCGAGGATCCGTGACAGACAAGCTATAGCCGAAAGCATGCCATAAATCCAGGAAAAGAAAGGAATATTTACACGTGGGGGAGTTTCTTGGGCCGTGAACTATCATAACTCTTCTCCTTCCCGGAGAAGCTTTGTTAAAATCGTGTGCCTGTTGAGATTTCTACCCTATTTTGTGCTTTACATATACATCCTTTTTTGTCTCCTCCAGATTTTACTAAGGTTTGTCTAAGCGTGCAGTTTCAAATTCATTCTACTTCCTCATGGCTCGAACCAAGGTTACCCCTCGCAGGGGCGTCAATCAACGCCGTTTTCTCTCTTTGGAGGAAGAAGGTCGTCAAGCGGCCACTAGAGCTGGGCTTACTCGTCCATGGGACCATCGTCCTATCCGTGAGTGTACCCGCAGTCCCCCTCCTCTGCCTCGTCGCTCTCCCAGACTGCATCCCGGAGAGTCTTCTTCCTCACCAGCTGCTCGTGCTCCTCGCCCTATGGCCACCCTGGAAAGCTTGTCGGATTCGATTGATGATTTGCGTTCCTCTCTCCGCGATGGTATTATGGTGACAGATTGGAGAGTCAATTGCATGATCGATTACATCTCTGAGATGAACTGCTCTTTGATCCGCTGTCACACTGCAATAAACAAGCTTGCTCAGGAAGTCAATAACTTGCAGAGTTATCCTCCTGGGTTTCCTCGCAAGGACGCTACTGCATCACACCATGAGCCGGAGGCTGAAACCAGCAAGAGGGCTGCCACTCGCCCGCATACCGCTCCTCCAAAGGAGTAAATGGAGGTACAAGTCTAGGCTGAAAGACTTTAAACATTAAGCGCTGCATGGGAGGCAACCCATTTCAACCGTATCAGTGGAGGAGACATCAAACGCAGATTTGCTTTCTTGAACTCTTCTTTCTATTTTATTTTCATGAATTTTAAGTTGTTTTAGGTTTCGTTGTGTTAACTTTCTCTTCTATGCTTGATTTATGCTTTGCATGATTTATATTTGTTTATACATTGAGGACAATGCATGAATTAAGTATGGGGGAAGGATTATTGCTTTATTGTGTTTTTAGTAGTTAGTATATAAAAAAAAAAAAATGAAAAAAATAGTTGATGTTGGATTGTGTTTTTATTGTGTTTTTAATTGATGTTGTGATACACTAAGGTATATTGGATTAAACATAGTCTTGAAAAAGGGTAGCTGTTTCAGTCCCATTGCACATCGAGACTCCCTGTTCCCGTACCTAAGTGTTGAAATTAAATTAATTTAAAAAAAAAAATGTTGGTTTTAGAGTGTTTTTGTGTGTTTGAGTCTTAGGATGCTCCTAACGTCTAGGATGAACATGTCTCCGAATTCATGGCTGAAGGTTTTCACAATCAAAATAGGACTTAATTGAATTCTGTGGTTAATCGACATTGTGATGCTTGTATGAAGATTTGAGATAGGATTGTAACTTGGTTCATTAAGCATGCTAGGATTAAGTCTGATTCATTTGACCCAAGTGAGCTGTTGAGCTAAAATACTTTCTTTTTGAGTGCTTACTGATAATTTCAGAATTTCATGGCTGTATTTGTAAAACCTTATCTTTCTTTGAAAATCCAATGATCATGTGCCATAGATTTTAATGGACTAGAGAGTACTAGAACTCGGCTGTTGTGACTGTCAAAACTTGTATGCCATAATATGCACTGATCCTGGATAGGATAGAAGGCATTAGGGTAACCACCATAGCCAAACAAGCATGTGTCCCCAATTGTGCCCGTCGTGGGACTCCTTAGAATGAACCCCTTTGAGCCTACGTTGAAAACCTTTGTTTCATCACCCTCACTACCCTACCATGAGCTTAGTACAGGATATCTCTACCCTTGTCTTAAGGACTTAGTAGAGCATGACATAGTATGTAGGGGTGACGATGAAAGACAAGTATGGGGTGGGAAAAATCCAAGAAAAAAAAAATTTTGCCTTGAAAAAAAAAAAAGAAAGAAAGAAAGAAAAGCGGCAAAAGAGAAGAAAAATTGAAAAGAAAACTCTTGGGAAAATGTTGAAGTGTGGTTTTGGACTTGCAAATTTGTAGAAGGCTCAAAGTTGAAAATTATGCCTTTGTCCATTCCCATGTTGGTTAGAGTGAAGGTTTGGCCCAAAACAATGATATTTGGTCTACAAAAATAATGACATAAGGTGGTCCTTATATGCTCTGCTAGGTCCTTAGGATTTTTTTTTTTTGTATCCTTAATCTTCATTTCGAAAACCCTAGCTTAGCCCCATTACAACCTGTTTTAAGTGCTGACTTGATCCTTGAGATGGGCAGTCTTTGGTTAGTGGAGTCAGTTACGCAGTCGAGCTTATGGTTTAGGTCCATTTGTGCACTTAGTCATTTCATGAGGTCTTTAAAAATTCTTCACAAAATGTGTTTATTGATGAAATATGCAAGTTGTTTGTTGCCTTACAATTTGTTCTTTTGCATATACTTGAGTGTGAAGCTTTTAAGCATAGCCATTTCTGAGAGAAAAATCGAGAGTATGCCCTGTGAGTTTGGATTGGACTTGTTCGAAACATGCTATCATTCACTGTATAACTTAAGTTCTCCATATCTTGCTTAGTCATATGAATGTCACAGGTTTATTAACCATGGAATTATCTTTGTGATTTTGATTAAGTGTTTAACGTGAAAGCCATGAGTTTGGAGTCTCTGAGACAACAGTTAGGAGCAATAGAGTCATTTACTTACTTTTTGTCAAGTCTTTGTTCTGTTTTGGATTTTTTTTGTTTTGTTTTGCTAAGGGACTAGCAAAAGCTAAGTGTGGGGGAATTTGATAGGAGCATTTTAATGTGATATTTTAATAGTTAATTCCTCACATTTTGCTTAGTTAATTCCTTAACTGAATTGATTTTTAATTCAATTTCTATTTTTAGGTACATTGGAGTAAATGAAGGTGAAATGAGCGTTAGGTCCATAATTACCTGGAAATGATGGAGAAAAATGGAAATGTACTAAAAGATCAATTTTACACATATTCCTACTCCGGCTAGGAGAAACCAAGCCAAGCAAAGAAGAAGGAGCGGCCGCCTGACCAAATGAACTTCAAATGAGCTGAAACCTTCCAGATCCATTCTAGACACCCAAAGGATCATTTCTTATGAAGATTTCCAGAGAAAAATATGAGTGGAAGGCCTTCAAACAATCAGCCCAATTTTCAACAGAAGCAAAACCGGAAAACTGGACCTGTAAGAGGTCCAGCAGCATTTCCGGCCCAACCACATGGATTGAAGCTCTGAAAATTTGTCAGGATGATCTACACTCATAGTGGAACATTTCATATGAAGAAGTAGAAGGCATATAATGAAGTCTTGTTGGAGAAATAATTGAAGGAATAAAGGGGAAGAAACTGACCTGAAAACAGCTCAACACCACATATTCATGTTTCCCACCCACATGAAGAAAGCTAGATGCTTTTCTCTTTTTCCTTGGATATATTTTTTCTACAATCTCTTTAATAGATCATCATCACTTCCATGTTGCTGCACCTTCATGCTTTGCTTTCATTTCATCATTTCTCTTTCTTTTCCATATTTTACAAATCACTTTCATGCTCCACTTTCATTATTTTTCTTCCACTCATCATTTCACTCTTCTTTTTCTTCCCTATATAAACACCTTCTCCTCTCATTCTTAAACACATTCCTTCATCCATTTCATCTCCTTGTCTCACCATTTCCTCTCCATTTTCCTTAGTCACCATTTCCCTACAAAAATTCCTTCATCCATCTCATCTTCTTTGTCTCTCCATTTCCTCTCCATATTTCTTCATTCTCTAGTTTTCTTGTTCTTCATTTTCAAGCCAAGAGAAAGAGAAGCCATGCAATACATCAATTTCCTAACCGCCATCCACCCTTGTGTCGTCCCTAGAAGATTGCTTGCTTTCAAGGATCTTCAAGTTCTTCGTCTCAAGGCTTTATCATTCATCTTTCAAGGTGTATTATATCCTTTCTCTTGTTTTCTTTGTTTGATTTTGTAGAACTATGAATTCTATTTAACAAATAATGTTAAGGGCAAAGTTTAAAGCCCGTTTATATGTTTTGAGATAAAGTTGTGATTTCTATATGTTGATTTTTATGTTGCTTATGTGGGTTTGTTTAATTAAATTTGCATGATAGAAAACTTTTGTATTTTAATCTTATGTGGTTGCAAACACTTAGGGTTTTGATATAATTGGTGCTAGGTTTAAGAACATGAAATCGACTTTTCGTTTTGTGTAAACTTGAATCAAAGTAGTAAAGGTTTTGTGCAAAGACCGAATTTAATTAAAGAGGATTGCAATTAGGTGGACTTTTCCATACTAAGTTGTACACTTGAGTTGATAGCCTTTCTCTATGTCTAATGCGTTGAACATGTCATGATTGACTAGCTTTCTAGGGCTTGATTGCATGTTTGATAGGATTAATCTAGGTGCTTTCGCTTAGGTTAATTAGCATTGAAAAGTAAAATATGGGAAATCATTTGCTTTCGAATGTTTCACATGATCAACTCCTCTCTCATGACATTTAAAATCAACTATAGGAATTGTAATTGGATTTCTTGCATATGGATGTGGTTTTGATCTTTGTTCCTTGCGATCCACCCTTGTATATATGTTTTTACATTTTCTTTATTTTATTTATCTTAATTTTCAATTCTATAAATCTTAAACCCCCCCTTTATTTGTGTTTACTTGTATATATTTATTCTTTATTTTATTTTTGTAAGTATATATTATTTTAATTCTTTATTTGTTTATACAATTGTATATATTTATATTCTTTATTTTATTTTTGTAAATAATACTTTTCTTTATTTGTTTCACAATTACAAGTGTACCCTCAATCCCCGGAATAGAACGATCCCTACTTACTTATACTACTAACGACATTTCAGGGTTAAATTATGCGCTCGCTTTGAGCGCGTCAGAGCTCAGTCTCAACTCCTACAGAGATGCAGACATGGCTTAGTATTATTATTATTATTATATATATATATATTTTTTTTGAATTTTTTTTTTTTTTGTAAATAGCTGAATTTAATAAGACTAAATGAATGCAAATTTTTTTTTTTTTATATTTTTTTATATTTTTTTTATATAAAGGACTCAAAAATAAAAGACAAATATATATATAGGACTCAAAATGAAAGACAAAAATATAAATCTCTTCCCCCACACTTAAATATTGCATTATCTTCAATGTAATCAATTAAAAGCATGCAATGAAATAAGTGATGCGCCTAAAGCAAGCGCATAATTTAACCCTGAAATATCATTAGTAGTATAAGCAAATAGGGATCGTTCTATTCCGGGGATTGAGGGTACACTTGTTATTGTGAAACAAATAAAGAAAAGTATTATTTACAAAAATAAAATAAAGAATATAAATATATACAATTGTATAAACAAATAAAGAATTAAAATAATAAAGTATTATTTACAAAAATAAAATAAAGAATAAATATATACAAGTAAACACAAATAAGGGGGGGATTAGGATTCTTAAAATTAAAATTAAAATAAATAAAATAAAGAAAACGTAAAAACATATATACAAGGGTGGAACGCAAGGAACAAAGATCAAAATCAATTCCATGTAATCAAATTCGATTCAAACCCTATAATTGTTCTTCCAAGTCATGAGAGAGGAGTTGATCATGTGAAACATTCGAAAGCAAATGATTTCCCATATTTTACTTTTCAATGCTAATTAACCTAAGCGAAAGCACCTAGATTAATCCTATCAAACATGCAATCAAACCCTAGAAAGCTAGTCAATCATGACATGTTCAACGCATTAGACATAGAGAAAGGCTATCAACTCAAGTGTACAACTTAGTTATGGAAAAGTCCACCTAATTGCAATCCTCTTCAATTAAATTCGATTCTTGTCCAGAACCTTTACTACTTTTGATTCAAGTTACACAAAACGAAAAGTCGATTTCATGTTCTTAAACCTAGCACCAATTACATGCAAATCCTATAAGTGTCGACCCAAATAAGATAAACATATAAAAGTTTTCTGTAAAGCAAATTTAATCGAACAAACTCACATAAGCAACTTAGAATCACAATTATAGAATTCGAAAACTTTATTTAAACATAGAAATTGGGCTTAAACTTTGCCCTAAATATTATTTGTTAACTAGAATTCATAGTTTTACAAAATCAAACAAAGAGAACAAGAGAAAGGATATAATACACCTTGAAAGATGAATGATAAAGCCTTGAAACGAAGAACTTGAAGATCCTTGAAAGCAAGCAATCTTCTAGGGACGACACAAGGGTGGATGGCGGTTGGGAAATTGATGTATTGCATGGCTTCTCTTTCTCTTGGCTTGAAAATGAAGAACAAGAAAACTAGAGAATGGAAAAGAGATATGGAGAGGAAATGGAGAGACAAGGAGATGGAATGGATGAAGGAATTGGCGTTTTTGGAAATTGGGAATTGGTCTCTATTTATAGGCTTCCAAGCAACACTATTTGGCCTTTAAACAAATCATAATGGGTTAGGTTTGAGCACTTAAACACTTGGTGGATTTGTTAGGTGAGAGCACTTAAACACTTAGTGGATTTGTTAGGTGAGATCACTTTCTCTTCCTTTATTCCTTTAATTTTTATCTCCACTAAGAACTCAGTTTTAGCCTTTGACTTCTTCATATGAAATGTTCCACTATGAGTGTAGATCATTGTGGTAAAATTTCAGAATGTATTGCCATGTGGTTGGGCCGAAAATGCTGCTGGACCTCTTACAGGTCCAGTTTTCCGGTTTTGCTTCTGTAGAAAATTGGGCTGATTGTTTGAAGGCCTTCCACTCATATTTTTCTCTGGCACTCTTCATAAGAAATGATCCTTTGGGTGTCTAGAATGGATCTGGAAGGTTTCAGCTCATTTGAAGTTCATTTGGTCAGGCGGCCGCTCCTTCTTCTTTGCTTGGCTTGGTTTCTCCTACCCGGAGTAGGAATATGTGTAAAATTGATCTTTTAGTACATTTCCATTTTTCTACTCCAATGTACCTTCATCTTTGCTCCCCTTGGTGTTTGCAAGCTCCTCTTTCCATTTATGAGTTCATTTCCATATTTTAGCTCGGAGGTCCTGAAAATAGAAACTAATAAGAAAAATAGAAACTTTCCTAAACTGAAAAATAGAAACTACCGAAAATGGAAACTTACTAAAAATGATAAATAGAAACTATAAAAATAGAAACTTTCTACAAATAGGAACTTTCCCAATCAAAGAATGAAAACTTTCCTAAACAGGGTTTTAATAAGGAAATAACGCAAGAAATGTAGGGAAAAGCAAGTAAAACGTCGCATTAAAATGCTCCTATCAAATTCCCCCACACTTAGCTTTTGCTAGTCCCTTAGCAAAATCACACTAAGACACACACTAAGACTCAACGAAAATTAAAGACTCTACAAAAACAATGACTCTATTGCCCTTCAACTTTTTGTCTCAGAAATCTCCTACTTTCACAACATCAAGATTAGCACTCAACCAAGAATCAATATGTAGATATTCAAGAGTTAATTAAAACATATAATCCACACATACACAAGTAGGACTTGGTTGTGACAATGGTGATGGTTTCTGTTAAGCATGCTTCGAACAAGTATGATTCATATCCTCACAAGGTATATCCACTCTTTCTTCTCTCAGAATTCAAGACAATACTTAAAAGCTTATAATCACTCATGTATATGTGAGAGAACATATTTAAAGGCATTCAAGTAGCTCACATATATAAGAAACGAAAAGCACTTTGTGAATATTTTTTTTTTTCAAAAGATCTCATGAAGGATACTAATTACTTGCACAGATGGACCCAAGCCATAGGTTCAACTCTTGTAACTCATCTCCACATCAAGGGTTGTCCCATCTTAAGGATCAAGAAGGTCTTCTCAAAGGTTGTAATGGGGCTAAGGCTCAAGGTTTAAAGAAACGAAAGGTAAGGAATTTCACAAAGTGTCCTAAAAACCTAGCAGAGCACATGTAGATGTAGAGACCTCAAGAAATCCACCAAGGCATTGCAAAAACGTCACTTTCCCTAGAGGTAACATAAAAGGGCCTAATGTCTTCATGTTGGGCCAAATCTTCATTGTAAACTTCCCTAGAACTATAGTGGAATGGACAAAGGCCAAATTTTTCTGTAGTGGGCCTTTAATTCAAAGTAAACTCCAAAATCACTAAGTATGGGGGACTAAAATCCATAAACATTTTTCTTTCTTTTCTTTTCTAGCCGTACACAATTTTTTTCTTTTCTTTTCATTTTTCACGGCTTTCACATATTTTTTTCTTTATGGACAAGTCTACCCCCACACTTGAACTTTCACCTCTTCTCAATTTTCATCCTTAGCACCAAACCCACGTAGTATGTCTCAAAAGATAGCTCCACTGAGTTCTTAGAACAAAGGGTAGGGTTGTAACTATACTAAGCTTCATGGTTAAGGGTTTTAAGGGTGATGAATGAAAAGGCTTAATGTAGGCTCAAAGGGGCTTATCTAGGGGGGTCCCACGACGGGCACAAATAGGGACACAAGTTTATATGGCAATGGTGGTAATTCCTAGGGTGCCTCTATCCTTTCCAGAATCAGGGCCATGTATTGATATAACGTTTCAACAAGCACAAGAGTGAATTCTAGCATTCTCTAGTCCATTAAACTTAATCTATGGCAAGCAATCAATCAAGATGAAAGAATAATGAGATCATCAAAACATCGCCAAGAAATTAAGAATATGTTTTTCATTTATCACTCCAAGAAAAAGGGACATGGCTCAAATATCTCACATGGGCTTTTATGAATCAAAACTCATCCTAACATGCTCATATTCTGTACCAAGGTTACGAAATCCATATCCACTACACATGCATGCATTTTTCATATATCTCAATTAACCAAAGAATACCATTTTAAAAATCATCTCAATTTTGTGATCCTCTTTTAATCATGATTTCAGAGATATAGAATCATCCTAGACAGTTAAAAGGGCATTCTAAGACTCAAAAACAAAAACAAAAGTAACCAAAATTTTTTTAAATTTTTGACATTTTTCGATTTTTGTTGTATTTTTTCAATATATATGACTCAAGATAAAAGTGTAAATCCCTTCCCCCACACTTAAATATTGCATTGTCCTCAATTTATTCAAGAATAAGCATGCAATGAAACACTTAAGCATATAGGGATGAAATTTACGAAAATAATACTAAGTACAAATAAGTAAAAACGAAAAAATAAAAGATAAGGATAAAGAAAGCAAATCTGATTTGCATGGGTTGCCTCCCAATTAGCGCTTGTATTTTACGTCTTGCAGCCAGACGGTACCTACATTAAATAAAGTTAGTAACTATAATTAACAAAGAAATACAAAATAAAAACAAGTATAACTATTAATTACAAACTACAAGTATAATTAACAAGTATATTGTACATAAGACACAAGTTAAGTACTCAAGTGAGTATAAAACGTGAAAAGTATTTTTACAAGTATTAAAGTGTGAAACAACAAAATAATTTACACGTATAGAGTATTCACAAGTATTTCTTTTATTATAAACATTATTGATATCGAATCAAATTCCAAGCGGTAAATCAAGTGAACGTGCGGCCCAAGTATAGTCGCCTAGACACAAACTCCCTTTCAAATCGTTTGGGCAACCTTACTGAAATGGCCAGGTGGGGGAGGACGAACACGAGAGGAAAAATCCATTTTGGCATGAGCTACTCCCACATTGTGGTTTATGCCCATTTGCAAGCACTTCTGGATTCAAAAACCCGTCATGAACATTGTCCCCTTCCTAGACACCATTCCACATAGGCTATACTTACTAAGATGAAAAAGTTCATAAGTGTGAAGACAGTTCAACAAGTGTTAATAAAGGCCGCCCTCAACCTTAAGGGACCTGAGCTAGGTACCAATAAGGGGTTTAGGCCAATATTAACAAAAGAGACTTCACCTATTCCTCTCAATTTACAACCTACAATTAAAATTCATGTTCAATAATATAAATAATATTTAAACTAAGTTTTAAACAATTTATATACAACAAATATATACAATAAATGACACAATTTAGCAAGTGATTTTTCAATCCCCGGCAACGGCGCCAAAAATTGACGCGCTCAAAGCAAGCGCATAATTTAACCCTGAAATATCATTAGTAGTATAAGCAAATAGGGATCGTTCTATTCCGGGGATTGAGGGTACACTTGTTATTGTGAAACAAATAAAGAAAAGTATTATTTACAAAAATAAAATAAAGAATATAAATATATACAATTGTATAAACAAATAAAGAATTAAAATAATAAAGTATTATTTACAAAAATAAAATAAAGAATAAATATATACAAGTAAACACAAATAAGGGGGGGATTAGGATTCTTAAAATTAAAATTAAAATAAATAAAATAAAGAAAACGTAAAAACATATATACAAGGGTGGAACGCAAGGAACAAAGATCAAAATCAATTCCATGTAATCAAATTCGATTCAAACCCTATAATTGTTCTTCCAAGTCATGAGAGAGGAGTTGATCATGTGAAACATTCGAAAGCAAATGATTTCCCATATTTTACTTTTCAATGCTAATTAACCTAAGCGAAAGCACCTAGATTAATCCTATCAAACATGCAATCAAACCCTAGAAAGCTAGTCAATCATGACATGTTCAACGCATTAGACATAGAGAAAGGCTATCAACTCAAGTGTACAACTTAGTTATGGAAAAGTCCACCTAATTGCAATCCTCTTCAATTAAATTCGATTCTTGTCCAGAACCTTTACTACTTTTGATTCAAGTTACACAAAACGAAAAGTCGATTTCATGTTCTTAAACCTAGCACCAATTACATGCAAATCCTATAAGTGTCGACCCAAATAAGATAAACATATAAAAGTTTTCTGTAAAGCAAATTTAATCGAACAAACTCACATAAGCAACTTAGAATCACAATTATAGAATTCGAAAACTTTATTTAAACATAGAAATTGGGCTTAAACTTTGCCCTAAATATTATTTGTTAACTAGAATTCATAGTTTTACAAAATCAAACAAAGAGAACAAGAGAAAGGATATAATACACCTTGAAAGATGAATGATAAAGCCTTGAAACGAAGAACTTGAAGATCCTTGAAAGCAAGCAATCTTCTAGGGACGACACAAGGGTGGATGGCGGTTGGGAAATTGATGTATTGCATGGCTTCTCTTTCTCTTGGCTTGAAAATGAAGAACAAGAAAACTAGAGAATGGAAAAGAGATATGGAGAGGAAATGGAGAGACAAGGAGATGGAATGGATGAAGGAATTGGCGTTTTTGGAAATTGGGAATTGGTCTCTATTTATAGGCTTCCAAGCAACACTATTTGGCCTTTAAACAAATCATAATGGGTTAGGTTTGAGCACTTAACACTTGGTGGATTTGTTAGGTGAGAGCACTTAAACACTTAGTGGATTTGTTAGGTGAGATCACTTTCTCTTCCTTTATTCCTTTAATTTTTATCTCCACTAAGAACTCAGTTTTAGCCTTTGACTTCTTCATATGAAATGTTCCACTATGAGTGTAGATCATTGTGGTAAAATTTCAGAATGTATTGCCATGTGGTTGGGCCGAAAATGCTGCTGGACCTCTTACAGGTCCAGTTTTCCGGTTTTGCTTCTGTAGAAAATTGGGCTGATTGTTTGAAGGCCTTCCACTCATATTTTTCTCTGGCACTCTTCATAAGAAATGATCCTTTGGGTGTCTAGAATGGATCTGGAAGGTTTCAGCTCATTTGAAGTTCATTTGGTCAGGCGGCCGCTCCTTCTTCTTTGCTTGGCTTGGTTTCTCCTACCCGGAGTAGGAATATGTGTAAAATTGATCTTTTAGTACATTTCCATTTTTCTACTCCAATGTACCTTCATCTTTGCTCCCCTTGGTGTTTGCAAGCTCCTCTTTCCATTTATGAGTTCATTTCCATATTTTAGCTCGGAGGTCCTGAAAATAGAAACTAATAAGAAAAATAGAAACTTTCCTAAACTGAAAAATAGAAACTACCGAAAATGGAAACTTACTAAAAATGATAAATAGAAACTATAAAAATAGAAACTTTCTACAAATAGGAACTTTCCCAATCAAAGAATGAAAACTTTCCTAAACAGGGTTTTAATAAGGAAATAACGCAAGAAATGTAGGGAAAAGCAAGTAAAACGTCGCATTAAAATGCTCCTATCAATAAGTAAGCATAGATAGAAGACATTTACGAAAACAAATCCTAAAATAAAAACTAAAGAGAAAAATTGAAAAATAAAAAGAAATAGGGAAAGAGAAAGCAAATCTGATTATAATCTGAATTGGGTTGCCTCCCAAGTAGCGCTTGTATTTTACGTATTGCAGCCAGACAGTACCTACATTAAATAAAGTTAGTAACTATAATTAACAAAGAAATACAAAATAAAAACAAGTATAACTATTAATTACAAGCTACAAGTATTAACAAGTATATTGTACATAAGACACAAGTTAAGTACTCAAGTGAGTAAAAAAAAAACGTGAAAAGTATTTTTACAAGTTTAAAGTGTGAAACAACAAAATAATTTACACGTATAGAGTATTCACAAGTATTTCTTTTGTTATAAACATTATTGATATCAAATCAAATTCCAAGCGGTAAATCAAGTGGACGTGCGGCCCAAGTATAGTCGCCTAGACACAAACTCCCTTTCAAATCGTTTGGGCAACCTTACTGAAATGGCCAGGTGGGGGAGGACGAACACGAGAGGAAAAATCAATTTTGGCATGAGCTACTCCCACATAGTGGTTTACGCCCATTTGCAAGCACTTCTGGATTCAAAAACCCGTCATGAACGTTGTCCCGTTCCTAGACACCATTCCACATAGGCTATACTTACTAAGATGAAAAAGTTCATAAGTGTGAAGACAGTTCAACAAGTGTTAATAAAGGCCGCCCTCAACCTTAAGGGACCTGAGCTAGGTACCAGTAAGGGGTTTAGGCCAATATTAACAAAAGAGACTTCACCTATTCCTCTCAATTTACAACCTACAATTAAAATTCGTGTTCAATAATATAAATAACATCCTAGTTAATTTAAACTAAGTTTCAAACAATTTTTAAACAACAAATATATACAATATATGACACAATTTAGCAAGTGATTTTTCAATCCCCGGCAACGGCGCCAAAAATTGATGCGCCTTTGGCAAGCGCACAATTTAACCCTGAAATGTCGTTAGTAGTATAAGTAAGTAGGGATCGTTCTATTCCGGGGATTGAGGGTACACCTGTCATTGTGAAACAAATAAAGAAAAGTATTATTTACAAAAATAAAATAAAGAATAAGAATATATACAATTGTATAAACAAATAAAGAATTAAAATAATAAAGTATTATTTACAAAAATAAAATAAAGAATAAATATATACAAGTAAACACAAATAAGGGGGGGATTAGGATTCTTAAAATTAAAATTAAAATAAATAAAATAAAGAAAACGTAAAAACATATATACAAGGGTGGAACGCAAGGAACAAAGATCAAAATCAATTCCATGTAATCAAATTCGATTCAAACCCTATAATTGTTCTTCCAAGTCATGAGAGAGGAGTTGATCATGTGAAACGTTAAAAGCAAACAATTTCCCATATTTTACTTTTCAATGCTAATTAATCTAAGTGAAAGCACCTAGATTAATCCTATTAAACATGCAATCAAACCCTAGAAAGCTAGTCAATCATGTCATGTTTAACGCATTACACATAGAGAAAGGCTATCAACTCAAGTGTACAACTTAGTTATGGAAAAGTCCACCTAATTGCAATCCTCTTCAATTAAATTCGATTCTTGTCCAGAACCTTTACTACTTTTGATTCAAGTTACACAAAACGAAAAGTCGATTTCATGTTCTTAAACCTAGCACCAATTACATGCAAATCCTATAAGTGTCGACTCAAATAAGATAAACATATAAAAGTTTTCTGTAAAGCAAATTTAATCGAACAAACTCACATAAGCAACTTAGAATCACAATTATAGAATTCGAAAACTTTATTTAAACATAGAAATTGGGCTTAAACTTTGCCCTAAACGTTAGGTTAACTAGAAACAAGTTCATACGAAATCAAACAAGGAAACCAAAAAGGTTACAAGGAAAAGGAACGAATTACACCGTGAGTGGAGATGGAGATGGAGAGCTAGATGGTTGGATCTTGAATCTTGGAAGCAAGCCTTCAAGGTGGATGATGGAGGATATGATCTTCACGGCTCCTTCTTCTTCTTCCTCTCCTTGCTTGAAAATGCAGAAACTTAAAACTAGAGAATGGAGAGAAAAATGAAAAGGAAATGGAGAGACAAAGAAGATGAGATGGATGAAGGAATTTGTGGGAAAATGAAAACTAAGGAAAATGGAGAGGAAATGGTGAGACAAGGAGATGGAATGGATGAAGGAATTGGTGGGAAATGGTGACTAAGGAAAATGGAGAGGAAATGGTGAGACAAGAAGATGAAATGGATGAAGGAATGTGGTCTTTTGAGAGTGAGAGGAGAAGTGTATTTATAGCCCAAAAAATGATGAATGGAGGGTGGAGATGAACATAAATGAAGGGCTAGATATCTTAGACAAATTTGTAAAAAATATCTTCCCACTTGTTTATCACTTGTTCAACTTGAATTGATTTTCCTCCTCAAGATTTTCCACTTGGTTGCAACTTTGATTTTCCTCCTCAAGATTTTCCACTTGCTTGCAACTTTGATTTTCCTCCTCAAGATTTTCCACTTAGTTGCAACTTTGATTTTCCTCCTCAAGATTTTCCACTTGGTTGCAACTTTGATTTTCCTCCTCAAGATTTTCCACTTGGTTGCAACTTTGATTTTCCACCTCAAGATTTTCCACTTGCTTGGAGGTCCTAAAAATAGAAACTAATAAGAAAAATAGAAACTTTCCTAAAATGAAAAATGGCAATTTACTAAAAATGATAAATAGAAACTACAAAAATATAAACTTTCTACAAATAGGAACTTTCCCAATCAAAGAATGGAAACTTTCCTAAACAGGATTTTAATAAGGAAATAACGTAAGAAATGTAGGGAAATGCAGTTAAAACGTCGCATTAAAATGCTCCTATCACCAACTTGCACATTCGAGTTCGGCAACTATTGTAGAACTTGTGAATCACCCTCATGCTGTCTCCATGTTGGTATTTTTCATCAATCTTGAGTGTCTTCAAGTCATCCATATCCAGAGACTCGGATTCTTCAAGAATTGTAGGCAGACCAGTTGTAGCTCTGACTTTCTTGAGCTCCATTTTCAACTGCTTTATCAACTCTTGATGTTCCCACAAAGCGTCCAATGTGTCCGAGTCCTCAGAACCTTTAGGTTTGGACCCTTTCGAGTTTTGATCATCAGTCCTACACAACTCTTCTAGTTCTTTAGTTTGTTCCATCACATGATCATCTTCTTCATCAAAACCATCAGGCTTGTGAAATCCAATGTCTTCCAAAGCACCTACTTCTTCATCAAATCCATCAGGCTTGTGCAATCCAATGTCTTCCAAAGCACCTACTTCATCATCATCTTTACTCGAACAAATCAAATCAGAATCAGATTCAGCTTTTTCCTGTACAGTGCTAGAGCAACCGGAATTCCTCATCAGAGAATTATCTTCTTCCACGAAGAGTGTGCTGAAGAATCTGAACACAAAGATGTCGGAAAACTGAGCAATCATTTGTGGGTATTTATCGCATATTGATATTGGGTCGGAATTTGGGAGAGATCGAAAATGAGGGATTTAATATGGGAAATGCTGGGTTGCTTTGGAGAGTGGAAATATGTGAAGTGGCAAAGATTATATATTTAGGGTTGTGTTGTGCTTCCTATGGAATGAAGGAAGGGTATTTAGGGTAATCAATTCCTAAACAAAACAGGATATTTATTGGGTTTATTTCATTAAATCCCTAAACAAATAGGAAACTACCAATAAGAGAGGAAAAGTCAAGAGTCAAGACTTTGGGTTGGGCTTTTCAGCTTTGTGGAAATTGGGTAAAGTGTATCGGCTCTATCTTTCTCCTTTACTCTGTTGTGAGATAATAACAACCTGCAAGCCCAATGGGAAATGAACTTCCCAGCGGAGGCCGAAGCTCTGTCTTAACAAAAGTTTTAGCCCATGTATTATGTAGGCCCAATTTCTAGCCAAACCCAAACTCGAGGCGAAGCCCAAGGAAAGAATTTAAATACGGGTAAAAAACCAGTAGAGTCCCGTACGAGTATAAGGTGAGCAGATCAACAGATAGTGTGCATAGCACGACATTTGGCAGAATTAAATACGAATCATTCTACATCACTTTTTTCTATTTGAAATACATTTAAATCAAATAATTAAACCTCTTACAATATAATGTCTATAATGAAATTGTGATGAGAGCCGTTAAAAACAAACTTAATTAGATAATCACTAACCATGTCCAACCACACAAGTTTTTTCAAACCAAGAAAAAAAAAAAAATTTATATAAGCACCAATCCTTATAAAAACACAAATACACGATAGGACAACACTCGACCACAACCGCAACCGCAACCGCAGCCGCAACCACAACCAGGACCTTAAATGACTGACAAGACCGGGGTCCGTCACATCTTCACATGAAACTATGAAAGAAGTCGGTGTGAAAAATGGCCATTTTGACCTGGCCTCAATACAGGGGAAAATAAGAAATCGTGGGCTTTAGGACACGCAGGGTCCGCTCTTCCTTTCTGGACTTCTTTCTTTTATTAATCGTTTGGTCGGTTGGCGATGTCGTTTACTCACTCACACACTCACATGTGTCTAGGATGTGATAGTGTTGACTTTTTAGGCCACGCCACATCACTTTGGTCAATTTGGGTGGGGTTAGGTCCATTTCATATCTTGCATTCCAATCCAGTAGCGACACAAACATGTTTTTGCGGTCCCTAATGTTAGGTCAATATTTGCACCTCCCCCAAAGCTCTTCGCTTGGAGTCAATTTCTCTTTTTAACAGTTTCAGTTTTTTTTTTTTTTTTTTAATTGAGATGTGGTAACAAATTATTGCGACTACATTAGCGAATCAATAGCACGCTCATTCCGTTAGTATTCAGTTTATTAAGGTATTCCGATAACAGCAGACTAATCTCCCACTGCAAATCTATCAACCTAAAGACTCTCAAACTTGTTGTGAAATTTTTTTATGCACCGACGGTGTAAGAGCATCTCCAACAGTGATACTTATATTCATAGCTAAAAGTAGCAAAAAGTGAAATATAACTAGTTAGCTATTAAGTTATACTCCAACAGAATACCTAAATCTCAAGTTAAATTTAGGTTTTAGTTAAAATTTCTCTCATCCTAGCTAAATATAGCTAGAGTGTTTAGCTAAAGCTAAATTTAGGTATTGGATAGCTATTCTATTGGAGATAGATTTTATCCTAATATTTGTTAAATTTCAATTTTTTTAAAAAATAGCTACACTCTTGGAGATGCCCTAAGTAACGTAACATTTATAAAATTATCTCAATCCTTAATATTTATAATTAATTTTTTTAATAACTAAAAAGCGTATTTGATGTAATCTAACTACTCATTCATGTGAAAATTCTTCTATGTATGAATGGTGCAAGTAACCCAACGTAATTCATTTGGCTACAAACTGGTGGGAGTTACCCACAGTTTCAGTTTATTGATAAAAAAATTTTAGCAGTGTAAAAATGTAAAAGAAAGAAAGAACGAAAAAGTCAAAATTTAGGGACTCCTCGATGGAAGCAATTCTCGATGCCCCTTCCCTTCTGCCGCGCTTGGGTTTTCTTCTTCCCCATAAATAAATGAGAAAAGAATCTGTTAAACTCTCTGGGGAGGATGTTTTTCAAGATCTAAATGTTCATAATCTTGACTGTATATAAATATTAGATTAGATTATAGTTTGATTTTGGTAGTCACAGATTCTCAAGCATCTTCACATGCATGAGCTTCTGGCATTGGTGCTCTGTCATTCAAATGGAACTTCGGGCGTTGAGCCCCCATAACTTCCAAAAAGAAAAACCTTTTACTAATAATAATCACCTCCTCCTCGAGTTTACTGTAAAACCATTAACAATCGAGATCCCCATTCGGGTATTTTCAGTAATTGACTTTGGTTGTTTAACTAGAAAGTGTTCATCATTAGCTTTTTAATTGGGTAGAACTCATTTCCTCATTTGGTCCGTCTTTTCTTTTGGTAATTCACTCACTAGGCTTTTCATCTTGGTGACAAAAATTAGTACTTTTATTAACTCATAATGAGGGAAAATTTAGACCATCATTCTCGTATAATCTTAAAAGTGTTTTCATCTTATCTCATCTTCATACACGATTTAATACAAACATTTTATTTTTGTAATCATGCAAAATATATTAGATGTGTGCATTTGATTTAATTGCTTGGTAAAAATTTGATTACATGATGAGAAGGGAAAAAGTCACAAACAGTACCCCAATTTAAAGTCATTCTATATTTTGGGATCATATTTTCTAAATATATCACTTTGATACCTCAATTTATTATTTATGCATAAAATTCATACACGCCGTTAATAATACCGTTAACTCAAGTGTTATATAGTTTTTTGCTATGGGTATTTTAGTCAATTTATGTTTTCCCACCAAAAATTCCATGGGAGATGATCTAAAATTCCTTTCTTTTTGCTGAAAATAAATCTGTCATCAAGGAAAATATTATATTTGGGTTTATCGAAGATCAATTCAAGTTATTGTATTAGAAATTTTGACTTATTGTCATGATCCCAGGAAACATAATAATTAAAATACAAAGAGGTGAGAGATTTATCGTTTTCATGCTAATTCACAAATAGAGAGTGATCTGGATAAGATCAGATTGTCTGCTAGTTTTATTAATTGTTGATTCTATATCATCTTATTTTAGCTCTTTAAATGTAATTTGTTAGGTAGACACTAGTTTTCTTTCAAGTTTAGGGTTTGAATCTTTCCCTTTTTAATTGAAGAACTCTTTAGACAAAGAAGGAAAAATGCTTGTTCAATTCATTATGCATAATCAATTTCAATACCAATCATGGCAGATTGTCTCCAGTAGAGTTGTAGAAATTGCTTGAAACTTTTAGTATTTATGGTTGTTGTAGTTATTTGCTTATTCTTTAAATATAGATCCATAGTTATTTGGTTTCATCGGCAATGAAGAAAGATGTAGCAAGTGTTTTTGTTTTTTAATAAAAATAAATATTAATTAACAGAGTGAGTTTTTGTTAAATGGCAAATAACATAAGATTTTTGGTGAGAAAATATTAATTGATGAAAATACCCATGACACAAGCCTTGAGTTAACCGTGTTATTAACCGCGTGTATGAATCTCATGCATAAATAATAAGTTGAGGTATCAAAGTGATATATTTAGAAAATGAGGTACCAAAGTGTAGAATGACTTTAAGTTTGGATACTGTTTGTGACATTTTCCCAGATGAGAATATTAAACTTGCAAAAAGTTTCTCAATACATGAGTGCATTCTATAGCTTGTCTCCCAATGCTTCCAACCACACAAATTTCAGTGTATGTTTCAATATGTTGGGTTATGAATCGACCATGTTACTAATCACATTGTTTTGGTTTAGGATTTCATTTCATGGCAATTAAGTTTAGTTTTTGTAACCTTACTAGGGTTTGATTTCTCTCTACGTATTCTATCTTGTCATGTGTAGACTGTTGAGAATAAAGTCCATAAACATTTACCTCTGCAAACTGAGCTCAAGCCATTTCACATGGCTTCTGGTCATGTAATATGTGCTGTTCAAGTGTTCATTATCCACATGCATGACCATCCCCCTCCTTTTGCAGCTTGGTGCTACAGCAAATGGACAAGATCCCTTATTAATGGGGGTTTTCACTTCTCCAAAAGTACTATTATCAAAAAATCACCTTTTCACCTGTCTAGATTATAGAACCACCCACCACACCCAACAGTAGCACCAGCAGAAGCAACCAAAAGTTTTTGCAGCAGCTATTCACATTTAAAACTCAATGCCCTTTTCAACTTGTCCATACCTCCTCTCATGCTTGTGCTACAGTTGAGTTGAATTCACTCTTTCATAAAATTAAAAATCTGTTTCAGTGCTGGCCCCCCACCTGTCTGGGAGAAACCTTGTTTAGAACTGCCATATTTATAAAGGTCTCTCTTCCTCTAGGCATGGCTGCAATGTGGCACTGGATTCTTGGATACATCCATAAGTCCATAACCACTGAGTCAACTAAACCACTTCCCACCACCACAAAAGCTAAAAGCAGCTTTTCTCCTCCTCCTTCTTTTTCTTATTAGACCAAAGTCCAAACCAACAACTCTCTCTCTCTCTCTCTCTCTCTCTCTGCAATTGTAAGCATAAAAAGTCACAGCTTGCTAGCCCATTCCCCTAAAACAAGGCCCCTTTGTTGCTCAGAACCTCAGCTGCTGACCTAACTGAGCTGTATTGCCATAAAAGTCTAAGTAAAGATCTATCTATCTCAGTACCATCTCTCTCTTTTCCCCTAGATTCCCTCTTCTTCTCCTTCTTCACATTCTGACCCAGAAATTATATCCTCTTCTGTGGCTTCTCTGCACAACCCCACCTCCCCCTTGTGCCTCTTCAAACCTATTTGCTCCCTTTATAACTCCCCACCATTTTCCCTTCTCCCATTCAATTTCCACACTTTAGCTTATTGGGTTCTTCCTCTCTTGGCCATTTCTTCCACAATGGATGTAAGTCATTTTCTTTAACAATATTTCAATGCTAGCTTTACTTGTTTGATTTGTGTGTGTTTAGTTTATCTTAGTGATCTATGGTGGATGTGGTTGATGGTGATGGCAGGACTATTGTAAACGGAGCGGCCAAATTCCGGCGTTTGGGGACTGGGATTATGCCAATGAGCTGCCCATCACTCAGTATTTCGAGTGTGCGAGGCAAGCCGGTTTGATCAGGTTCAGCTCTTCTTCCGGTGAGAGTGATGCACAAGCAGCCTATCTGCATGCTGACTTGTATGCTGTTGATGTTAAGAAGATGAAGAAGAAGCCTTCTCGAATTGTTGCTCCCCATACTCGAAAGGTTCTCACTTTTACTACTCTGCTCCCTTAAAATTTAATTGTTGTTAGTAATCTGTATTTAAGTATGGGGAAAAAAGGTTGCATTTTGTCACAAAATTTCATTCCTATGGTTATTGGGGATATTTGTGTTACTATTGAGTGGTTGAGTTTTAATGGTCTCTGCAATTTTGGTTGGTGTATAACGAGCCAGGGACGTACTAGCTAGGTAGTCCTCTTTCATTTCTTAATTAAATAACCCCTGACATTATGTTTTCACTATTATGTACTTCATATAAGAGAGACTCAAGTTTTTAAATTCGAATGCCAATGCATATGATTTAAGTACCCATTTCAGAGACATGAGCAAAAAGCCTTTGTAGCTTAAGATTTCTTGATATTTTTGAAACGATTTTGAAGAACTTGATTTTCTAGTGATTTTCTTCTAGTACATTATTTACTTGTCCATATTTTCTTATTTTCCAACTCCATTTATGTGATTGTTTCAAACATTTCCTCTTAATGTGTCACATTATAAGATCAAATCAAACTCGATCAGTTTTCTCTTTTGGGTTACCAAACATCTACCAAACAAACACCTAAGCATCCATCAATGTCATTTACCAAGTAAAAGTTGTTGATGGATTTAACTTGATGGTATGATGACCAGTGAAGTGATGTCGTTTTATGACTGCTCACGAGTTATGATGTGATGGTGACACTGTAAGTGCAGACAATTGCAAGAGGGAGAGAAAAGAGATCCACTCATAATCCGCATGTCAAGGAGCAAAAGAAGCAGCAGCAGCAAGCTAAGGTCTATGACGACGTGACTGAACCGCCAAGAAAGTTACACTACCAGCAGTATCACACTCGAAGCAAAGACACCGTTGTGCGACCGAGTAGGCCTCCTAAGCCTGTTGACGAAGACCTCTACAAGATACCCCCTGAGCTACTTCGCACTACCAAGCGGGTAACATATATTCTCATTCTCTATATAATATGAAATTATATGAGTCATGACGCACAAAGTTTCTAAAGTTTCACATGATGAGTTTGAAAAAAATGGCCTCCAATGGCTCCCAAGTTCAAAGTCCAAAACCATTATCGACTCTGAATTGACTAATTCCTACTTTAGGACTTAATCTATGCTGGTTAAATTATTATTTATCATTGTGTTTTTCTCAACATTGGCTGCTGGTTTAATAACTGTACTCGATGTTATTTTGTTTTTTGCAGAAGAAAATGCTGGGATTATTCTCTTGCTTGGTGCCTGCTTGTGCTTCATGAGTTTGGAATCCACAGGGAGGGGTTTCATTTGCTCATAGGAAAGGAAAGAATGCCCTTATAGGATATATTTCACAAACAGTAGTGCTGCTCTGTTTATTTTGATGGGGATGTATCAATCAGCAATGAGATAAAACTTTGACGTTAATGCCATTCAATTTCTCTCTTTTGTTCCTTTTAATTTTGAGTTAAATATCCTACGTAGCTTTATCAAAAAAAATTCTAGAGGCGAAAAGTTACACCATTAGTGTGGTACATGCATCCAAACAACTTGTAATGATATTTCCTTACTGTGATCACCCTCAAAATTATCTCCTAATGTTATACCATTGGTGTGGTACGTGCATCCAAACAACTATCATCAAGAAACACAAGTCAAAACTAGTAGATCTCAACCTTCTGACTATAGAGCTTTCACTGCAAGATGCAAATTGGAGAAGACAATGCTGGAGCTCAAATGAAATTGAAATGAAGTCCAACATCATTAGAGATAATACAATGTTGTATCGAGAATACATCAGTCTAGCAAATATACTAACTACATCATAACAGTTTTAATAATGAAGCGAACATAACTAAAACAGACAAAATCTTGCACCAACAACTATCAATTGCACTAGGCGAAGCTTAAACCCTAAACCCTAAAAGAAGTTAAAAACTTAAATCATGACAAAATTTGAAACTCGAGTATGTAATTGGAAATACTCTTGCAGTACATAAGATAAATTGTACAGGTTTGGTTTGGTGGGATATACCGCCCTCATTTTTTTTTTTTTTGTACTCGTGATTGGTTGGGTCTTCCTAATTTTCGTTTCTGTTAGTTGTTTGTCTGATTAGTTTGTAGAAACGAGGTTTTTTTTGTATTTCATTTTTCGTGTTCTGCTGGGGTAAGGTTTATGTTCCCCTCGAGTGGCTGTCTTCTTTTCTTTTTCTAATATATTTCCTCATTCATCGAGGTTTACCAAAAAAAGAAGAAGATAAATTGTGTTTATTCCTAGATATAAGCCGTAGTGATGCATACAAATTCAATAGATGAAGGCACTTTTCCTTTTAAGGCGTTGCATAGCATGATTTCTTGCCTCTTAACTTCTTTTTCCTTCTCCACTTTAGGCAGACCCAGATTATATATAGGTTTAATAACGATTTTCTCCAATGCCAGGGCATTATTGATCAAATACATGACATGCTTAACGCATGGTCTACCCCGATACGGCGATACCCTTAACCCTTCTAGTTCAAGTACCTTGAGCTTGAGGTAATAATGATTAATGAGGGCAGTGGGCCATTTTAGCATTTTCTTTACGTTTCCTATAAACTTGGAATGTCAAGAGGATCGCACATCGCTCCATCTACACAAAGAAAAAAATTCCATCAAACATCAAATGCTGGAGCAATAACTCAAATAGCAAAGTTAGAAATTGGTTGAGGAAGAGCCATAAAGGGATGTCAAGAATCAACGTGAGAAAAGACAATCACAAATGGTCAATCAGTTTCAGTCCTTCTTTAATCCCAACTCTTTACCATTCAAATTAAACCAAAGATAACAGCTCTCATTATCTCCTTTACCATGATCTCAATTCCTTGTTTGTGTAGTTGAATCAGTTGATAGCTTCTAGATTAATTATTATGCATTATTACATTAATGACAATGAATAGTCTTTTTTCAACTATGGAGCCAAGTAACATACCTTCAACACAAGTTTTTCCAAATAAGGAGATGCCTGCAGGAAAGATATGATGCGGGAAGCGTGAACACGATAGTAAGAGGCTCCGTCAAGCGTCGAAAGCCATATGAGATGAGCTAGAATCCACTAGCAATTACGAGCACAGCCGTAAGAAAAATAGAGAAACTTCTCTAAGATTTGTTTTTTTTTATTGATAACTTGAATGAAAATTACAATCTAAGAGGTGCCTTATATATAGGGCACATAACATAAACCTAATACAACTAGAAAACAAAAAGAATAATTTATTATAGACTAAAACTAGAAAACCTAATTAAACCTCATTAAATAAAATCAGAAATAGAATCCTAGATACTAAAGAATATTACGCAAATATATAATTGGAATCCCAACCAAGATTTTGTTCGAGAATCCCGATATATCCAAAATAGTAATTTATGATTAATTCCATCATTAAGAAGCCTATTTGAATACCAATTTCCAATATTCAAATTATTCTTCTTAATGTGAAGACGCTTCTTTCTTTTCGGGATTCTTTGTTGAAATTGGCTAAAATCTCGTCCTACATCAGTCTCCTCCACTTGAAAAGAACTCGACCTCGAGTTCCTCTTGTATGCAGCTCGATCATTAGTAGGAATAAAACATGATAAGCCATCAACTTCAATATTCTCGAAATTAAAAGGAATCACCATGAATCCAATACCGTAGACAAGTTTAGAATAAGCATCTTGAAACTTGAACTCCTCCACTTGAAAAGGAATGGGCAATGACTTCTCCTTGGGTTGATCTTGAACACAATTAGGCATGCATGACATGGATATCGATGTGATGAATGAATCAGCTTCCTTATCCTTAATGAGTTTCTCTTCAATCTTCAAAGTTGCTTCTTCATGTTCCTTTTCACACACCTCAAGATGGTCATTCTTGATGTTCTTCCTTCTAGGCTTGATTTTAATTTTGTGCGACTCCCACCTAAATAAATATGTGTTGTCTTTGCAATAACCACCTTTGACGCTTTCATGCCATGGTCTTCCAAAAAGCACATTAGTGTCGTCCATGTCAATCACATGACAAGTAATCTCTTCTTTATAAAATTTTCTCATAGAGACAGGAACTTTACAAACCTCTGTTACTTGTGAATATTCATCCTCTCCAAATGGAATCCAGTATGGATCACTCAGCTTCACTGTCGGCAATTGAAAATAATCCACAATTTTGTTTGCAACAAAATTCTCTCGTAGACCACTGTCAATTATTACAGAGCATACCTTGTCTTTGATGACACATGTAGTTCGGAAGTCGTCGTAATCCGGCGTTGTGAATATCCAATGTTCCATGTTTCTTCTTTCTTTCTTTTTTTTTCCTTTTTTTTTTTTTTGGATTGATGAGGTTGTCCTAGGGCAAATCCCTTGGTATGTTCCTCTTCAACGAAACTTTCTTGGATAGATACTCTACGACCAGCGTTGTTGAGGTTGGTGGTAGTGAACTTCTCCCTTGGATCGTCGTCTGCTAAGAAGCGGGCGAAACCCGCTTTGATACCAAATGATGCGGGAAGCGTGAACACGATAGTAAGAGGCTCCGTCAAGCGTCGAAAGCCATATGAGATGAGCTAGAATCCACTAGCAATTACGAGCACAGCCGTAAGAAAAATAGAGAAACTTCTCTAAGATTTGGTTTTTTTTATTGATAACTTGAATGAAAATTACAATCTAAGAGGTGCCTTATATATAGGGCACATAACATAAACCTAATACAACTAGAAAACAAAAAGAATAATTTATTATAGACTAAAACTAGAAAACCTAATTAAACCTCATTAAATAAAATCAGAAATAGAATCCTAGATACTAAAGAATATTACGCAAATATATAATTGGAATCCCAACCAAGATTTTGTTCGAGAATCCCGATATATCCAAAATAGTAATTTATGATTAATTCCATCATTAAGAAGCCTATTTGAATACCAATTTCCAATATTCAAATTATTCTTCTTAATGTGAAGACGCTTCTTTCTTTTCGGGATTCTTTGTTGAAATTGGCTAAAATCTCGTCCTACATCAAGATATCAGGTTCCAAAGACACCTGTAGCTGTTCAACCATAAGTTCTAAATGCTTGAGATTTGCAAAATTGGGAAATACAAGACTGGAATTGTAGTCCTGAAAACAAAGTACAGTAAGAAACAATTGTAATTTTGGACAATGGTAGGTGAATGAATCACATTTTGGTGAACCACTTTTAAATCATTTGATGTGACACTGTCTAATTCTACTGTGTTTGGTATTTTTTTTTTTTTTTCACATCGATGCAGTTTAAAACTTTAAATGTGGTACACAAATATATTCCCAAAAAAAAAAAAAATATGTGGTATACAAATATATTGTTCACCTATCCAGACAAAAAGAAAAGAAAACCAAAACACTAAAAATATGTACACTAACCATTCCACAAATATTCAGCATGAGCATCTCCAGATGAGTACAGCACGAAATTTGAGTCAAGAAATTCGCTAAATCCATGGATATCAAAAATATTTTGTGGGAGACCTCAACAAGTGATGGTACATTACTGAGAAGTAGGCTAATCTCAGTAGCTCGAGAAATAGTTAAGGAAACCAGGTTTGTGTCACAAATCTGAACGCTTTTGAGGCCATCAAAATTGCTTAGCACTAAATACTTCAATGCAGTCGAGGGTCCAGCTACTCCAGCAACTCTCAAACCAACCAAACTTCTGGTAGAATTCACATTTAATCTCTCAAGAACTGTACATTTATACAAGAAGTCAAGAAGTGCTCAAGAACTCCTTGGGTAAGTTAAAGTTCCCTGAAATGAAGAACTCTAAGAAAATTAAATCCAATATTGTATCCAGAGGAGTGTAGACTTGGAGTGTCAGCAGAATCCAAATGCTTAAGCTTCAAGTCAGACTCCTTTTCCAAACCTAAAAGTTTTTGGGGAAATGGATACATATAACTACGAATCTATGATCCATCCAGTTACATCCTTTCAGGGTATATACGCTCGAAAATTGCAATTCAATTATTTGAACTCTCTTATTCATTGCAAATTCAATCCATCTATCAATGTACGTTGCAAAACGACGATCTAATTAAAGCAAACACTGAATCGTTTGATGGTGCATGGCAGCATGAGGGCTCTATGGTGTCCTATCACAGTGTCTACCCAATCGATATATCTGCGGCTTTCCTGGTCCATTTCTTCGGCTTCCAGTTGACTATAGCGAGCAAGAGGTTCACCAGGCTCAAAATTGACGCCAAATTAAGAGGGTAACTAAACTTCCATGTTGGAAAACAATTGGACTTGGTCATTATCTAAATGTATTGAGTTAATAGTTTTGATTTAATATGAAAATAATTAACAGAAATACAACCCTAGAACTCTATCTTGTTATCCAATTGAGGTAAATGTCTCTCAATGGAAGTTGGAACCTTATCTGTTAATTAACCTGATTGACATTAAGTCTATAGGATAAACATCAAGTTTCTGCTGATAAACTTTTTTAGTAAATCTTGGACTCCTTCTGGGATGAGCACAATGTTAGTGCTAGGCCTCTATATATATCATATGAAAGTCATTAAGTTCAAACTCATTCTGAAAGCTTTGAGCAGCATAACATAGATTTGTTAAAACCAAACGATCCAACAACCAACAAAACAGAAATATTGCATCGTTTGGTTTTAACAAATGGTATCAGAGCCATGCTGTGAGTTCTCACACTCCCATTTCCACTAAACTTAAGGTCATTGAACTTTCTTGACAACCTGGCTCCCTCTGCTTTATCACTTTCTCTGAACTTCTGAGCTATGGCTTCCATGAAGTCAACTGCATGCTCAGATTCCTTAATGCAGCCTCTTACTATATCTGACATAGTAGTTCTAATCACATTTTTGGCCATCCTATTTACTCTATGCCAGTCTCTATAGCCCTTCCTGTCTTCCTTAGTGCTCTCATCATCTAATTCATAGGTTGCTCGTCAGGAAGGTAGAGGTTCATAGCTAAGTAACTCTGCTTAATAAGGCAGAGCAACCTATGAATTAGATGATGAGAGCACTGAGAAAGACAAGAAGGCCTATAGAGACTGGCATAGATCAAATAGGATGGCCAAAAACGTGATTAGAACCACTATGTCAGATATAGGCTGCATTGAGGAATCTGAGCATGCAGTTGACTTCATGGAACCCATAGCTCAGAAGTTTAGAGAAAGTGATAAAGCAGAGGGAGCCAGGTTGTCAAGAAACTTTAATGTGAGAATGGGAGTGTGAGAGCTCACATCTTGATACCATTTGTTAAAGGCTTGGTGACCAGTGGCGGATCCGGGATTGGAACCTTGGACGGGCTGGATTTCTTAACAAAAACAAAAGCCACAATTTTATATGCACAATGAAAAGATAAGAAAAAAGTATCTTGGAAAGCAATAAGCATTAGATTGTAGCTCCTTGAATAGGCCGTAGATCCTTATAAAATTAAATAAAATTAAAGTATTAAATAAAATTGAACTTACAAAATTAAACAAAGCAGCTCCTTGAATAGGGCGGCGAGAGGAGGAGGAAGTGGGAGAGAGTGAGACTGTGAGAGACGATCGATTCTCCAGTTGACCAGTTCGAAACTTCCAATAGACCGTAGATCCGTAGTCGATGAGTGGACTAGTGGAGTCGGGAGAGCCGGCTGAGCAGCAGGCGGCGAGAGGAGGAGGAAGTGGGAGAGAGTGACTGAGTAAGAGTCCGTAGTCGATGTCTCGATGAGTGGAGTCGGGGACCCGGGAGAGACTGAGAGAGTCACTGGGCTTCTATTGTCCGGACAAACCCCAATTAAAAAAATAAAATAAAAAAGCATACATCTATTTTTTTTTTTGTGACCGTCCTAGTCCGTGAATGGATCCGCCGGTGTTGGTGACCAAGAAATTAATGGTTTGCTGATCAACTGAACATCTCTATACTATAATAGTATAATGTCCTTCAATAGTATTATGAAAAAATTTGACAAATGTTCGGACGTACCCTCTTCTTGCTTAATGCCTTCATGAGTTTGAAATCCAAAGTGAGGGGTTTCATATGCTCATAGGAAAGGAAAGAATGCCCCTATAGGATCGATCAATAGGGAAATTAATGTCACAAACACTAGTGCTGCTCTGTTTTATGTTAATGGGGATGTACGAGTTTCATTGCTGATTGGATAAAACGTTGACATTAATGTAATTTTTGTTAAGTTTCTCTCGCTTGTTCTTTTTAATTTTGTGAGTGGTTGTCAAAAAACCAAAAAAGCTAGGTTATTTTTTTTTTTTTTTTTTTTTTTGAAAGGGGTTTGGAACCCAGCCTAACTGGGAGGCTCAGCCCCACGCCCGGTTCCATTTATTGAAATAAAATTTTGCATCGGGGGGACATATAACCTGAACCCCGAGCTACATAAGAAAGATTACATTGATCCTCATAGAGAACGTCCTGAATGATAACAGGCGTCTCCTCTAAACAAAATTCATCTAAATTCCCACATCTAGCAAGGTGAGCTAATCTATTAGAGGCGAAAGATTCATCAAAAATTTGAATATCTGTCATTCAAATAAATCAAAGGGGCATTCTTCCTGGGAAAACTTTACTTACGATTACCCACCCACAAGCACCACATCACTAATGATTTATGGAAAATGTAATGTCCCAACTCGGACAAAAAAAAATCATCAATGTGAGAATGGGAGCCAGGTTGTAAAGAAACTCCAACACAGATCAGCTACATGCTTGATGGCCTCGTTGTCTTCATCGTGGTCGTCGCCTGTGGTGCTGCCCATAGTCATAGACTCATAGAGAGATTTGGAAGGGAATTGCGTACAGGTGCTCAGTTAAAAAATACAAGGAAAAAACTCAAATTTATATGGGTATGTGAGGGTTAAATCAGAGTGGTCAATCCCCCCTGCTCGACTCTATGGTACATTGGTAATTTTAAGTTACATGCATAGAAGTTTGGTGTGAGAACTCATGAGATAGTCACCTTGGGTTCACACTCATTTCATTAAACATGCAATTACAAAGTGTATACATAGATGGTTGTCTTATCCTTCATGTTTTCCATATCTTAATCCATATGTCTAATCCCAGGGCAAGTTTCGTGTTTTGCTTCCATGAAATGGTCAACAAAAAATTCAGTGTGGGCTGGGCCCGTACTGGTCGCAAATCGGCCTGGTGGTTTCCACTCTGGCATACGACGTTGCTAATCTAGATCAAATGGCGGCCTAATTTTTGCCGGAGGACTTGTTGACCCATTAGGTCATTATGGGCCTTATGTGCCCTCTTGTGGGTTTGGGCGTATACATACTTTTATTTGAGCGAGTTTGTTTATTTTTTGTCATTTAAACTTAAGAGTGGACTGTCCGTTGATTCTTATTTGAGCTGTCAATTCTTACACAACCTGATAATACGACTCGAAACTCACACGAAATAAAACGGGTTAAACCCACACGATTAAAAAGTGGGTCGGCCGCGCATCAACCCACCATGACCCATTGAATAAATGGGTTAGTCATGGGTAAACCTGTCAACACGAAATGAATCCGTATAACATATTTATTAAATGAGTAGGGTTATGTATTTTATATAATCATGTAGACGACCCATTTAAAAAAAGTAATATTATATGTATATAAGGGTTGAATAAGTCATTTTCTCACTTTAAACTAGGGTTGCCATCTCCCCATTAACATTATAAATTCTCAAGTGAAATTATGCATTTTTTTAGTTAAATGGATCACACTGTTAATCCTTAAATGTGTCATTTTTGTTGGAGAGGAAATATCTCACATTGGAAAAGTGACAAATAAAATATAACTTATAAGTGGGTGGATCTCACCTAATTGTACCGAGACTTTTTGTAATTAAAACTCAACACCTAACAGGTGGTTAAGTTGAGACAATATCGGTACAATGGTAGATCACGGGCCACGCTTCTCGCTGTTTAACATGGTATCAGAGCGGGTCTCTCTCCAATTGAGTCTCCAATTGTCATCGGCTCGAATTTGGGTTTCATATATTACCATCGGAAATTTCTGATTGGATTGTTACCAAGTGTCCGATGTGGGCCTTGGATTGTTATACTGGCCAAGTCTCCAATATGAGACTTATGTCCCAATTTCCAATGTGGGAATTGGAATTAACCGTGCAGACCTAGAGTTAGGTTGCACGTGAGGGGGCGTGTTAGAGAGAAAATATCCCATATTGGAAAAGTGAAAAATAAAATATAACTTATAAGTGGATTGATCTCACCCAATTGTATTGAGGCATTTTGTAATTAAAACTTAACACCTAACAGGTGGTTAAGTTGGGATAGTATCGGTACAATGGACCAATGGTGGACCACGGGCTACGCTTGTCGCTACCAATTTATTATATGGGTTAAGTGGGTTGGAAATGGGTAACCAGTTTAATAAATAGGTTGGATTTGAATTTAAATTTTTGACACGATTATTAAATAGGTTGAGTTTGGATTTATCTCTTGTGACACGAGAAATACTTTGATCCGACACGACTGATTTACGGCCCTAATTCCCACCACCACACGTACTGTAAAAGAGACATAGCTCCCGGATTTCCCTCTACTTAGTTCAACCGTAATCAAACATGTGTATTTCGCTCTTACAGGTCAAATTGGCCTCATGGTTGTGCTGTTTTGCTGATGGTGCTCTTGCTTCAACGTTGCAAATGTTCATTGGATTGAATCGTGTCAAAATATTAAACATGTCACAATAGATAAATTCAAACTCAATCCATTAATGCAAGCAACGAAGCATGCCCCATGAACTCCTCTCGGCTCCCATATTTTGTGGCAGAAAGAAGACTCGCACACAATATGATTAGTATCTGAAAAGCTGTGATTCTCCGCTGATTGTGGGCTTTCATTCTACAATTCCGCAAACATCTTTATTTATGGCCTTGTCAGACTCAGAGCAACTCCATCATCCCCTTACCTCTCGAGGAGAGGACCACTCCAACCGAAAGCAGATCAAAAATTGCTGCTTTGACTCTCACTAATTGGTATGTACTACGTAGTCTAGTAGACAATTGTTCAATACATGTCTACTACATGCGAGACAAATAAAATCATAGTCTACCATATGCGAAACAAATGAAATCATAGCCTACAATATTACTCAATAGGATGACTAAACAATATTTAAGATAAAATAAGTTTCAAAAGATGATGTAGAAAATGAACACTTTGATTTACAAAATTAGATTAGAGGAAGAAAAGAACAAATCAGGTTCCAAATATCCTTTGTGAATTCAGATTCCTCATCTTCTCCTTTTGGTATTCAAAAGTTCTTCATGAACTTTAGCTTTTTAGCGAGGATGGGACCATAAAATGACATATGATCATAGGCAGGCTGCAGCATATGAGTGAACTGATTGTCCACTTGTTCTGGTTGGGTGCTATACAAGTGACATGGATAGGGTTTGCAATGTCCTCTAGTGAACTGTGGTTAGCATTTTCCCATGTGTTACAATCTTGGGGGTAAGACTTGAGGTTTTCCTTGCACCCCCAAAGGCCGCCCCAAAGTAAGGAACCTAAATTTCTGCACCATTCAAAAGGCCAATTTGCCACCCGTATTAGATTCTGCAGCAGCAGATGTTCACCTACTGTCATGTCATGTAGACATGTACATTATTCACTATACTTCCCTTTTCAAAACCAAAGTGGCAGCGGAGATTATGGCTGTCATTAAGGCTATTGAGTTAGCTCAGGTCCGGGACTGGAAATTTATTTGGTTAGAAGTGGACTCGGCTCTTATCCTTTCATACCTTCATTCTCCTCACCTGGTACCTTGGCAGCTAAGAATTGAGTGGCATAATTGTTTGCATCGTATCTCTCAGATGCAATTTCGTTGTTCACACATCTATCGTGAGGGAAACCAAGCTGCAGATGCTCTTGCTAACATGGGTCTTTCTTCTACTGGTTTAACCTGGTGGGACATACCCCCAGATCTTATTCGTTCTCATTGTCGGAAGGACTCCTTGGGGTTGCCTAATTTTCGTGTTCGTTAGTTACGCTTTTTCTTGTACTTAGCATTTGCTTTCTCTTCCTTTGGTTCTATTTGGAGGAGTTTTTGGCTTTTTGCTGTTTTCTTTGGAGGAGTTTTGGTTTTATGTCCCCTCCTCCCTTTGTTCCTTTCTTTTCTTTTAATCGAAATAATCTTCAATGGGGGATGAGCCGTCTAGGCTAATCCTCTGTTTAAAAAAAAAAAAAAAAAAAGTATCATGGAATATCTTGATACACACGGAGTGAATAAAGATACAGAAGAATAATCTAGATACATAGCCTTTGAAGACAAGAAGAGACAAGTTGTAGAACTTGGAAGGTCGAAGTAACAAGAAAAAACTTCTTATATATGCAGGGTTATGACTTATGAGTAATCCAAGTGAATCAAGGTTCACCTTATAGATTCATTTTCAACTAGATTAGGAGATATAAGCAAATACCAGATCCAAGAATAAAATATACATAAAATAAAAAATAAAAACACCAAAACTATCTCTGGTTTGCCCACAATAGCACCTAGTATCAAATTTTGAAAATAGATTAAAGAATGTGATTACTGACATCATTGCTGTAGCCAACTAGAATATCGATCCACCTAAGAATTGAGAAGCCATTTGATTCTAGTAGTGGATCATGTACTAAAATATAGAGTTTGTTGTGAGATTAGTAGTTCTAAATTCCTAATAACAAAGAGAAGACAAATGAAAACAGAGAGCATCAGAAGTATTCTTTTTCCAAGAATATTCAAGATGAAGTAGCCTAGCTTCTCTAGGTGTTGCATCATTGAATTTATATTCTACAATTCACCTACCTCATTTAGATTTGTAATGTGATCTTGTTGATGGAATAATGAGTCAGCTGCAGCATGAAAGACCAGATTTCAGCATCACTCTCCTCCCAAATTACCTCTTTTTCCTTCCTTATTAAAGTTAAGCAAAAATCTTATGGCACCTTCAGAAAAAGTCATAATCAAACATTAAAGTTGAATACTTTGTCCACTAATTTGGATTAGTGCATTAACACAAAAGAGGTTTTGAAATTGTGCAGTATAGTGCCTCAGATTTTTTTGAGAATATAATCAATATATAGTGCCTCAGCTTGCCGACACTCTAAAAGTTGAACAAGGAAGACCCTACAGATCCCCCTAATTCAATAGGCCTTGACCAGGTCCTTTTTGAATAAGGACAAGATACCAAATACCATCATTATATTGAGCTAAATACCATCATTGGAGTCGAATTATCCAAATGAATTAATGTTTGCATTTCAGAGAAGTAATATTCACAATTGGCTAAAACAGGACATGTCGGAAAATAGAAAATGATACCGAGCACAAAATCCAAATATGATGGGACATTTTATGGAGCTTCGAAATATTGAAATTCTTAAGATGTAATCCATTATATTAGTTCAATGTATAATGCATTGCACAAGTAGTGACTAACATAATGATTCACGTCTCCGCAATTTCAAAACTATGGAGCACTAAATTACTTTTGAAATAATGTCAATACGTGTGGAATTCTTAGTGAGGAAGGAGAGATTCCAATGAGATTTGCATGAACAAGAGCAACATACCACATAGGAGGCATATACCATCATTTCAGTCAAATTATACAAATGTATCAATGTTGGCACGTCAAATAGCAGCTGGCACAAATTGGACATGTCAGAAAATAGAAAATGGGACAGCTAATACAACTCAGAAAAACCAAATACTAGTGAATTTCATAGTGATGAGATTTACAATGTCTATAGTCCTCAAATGGACCAAAACTTGACTGGGTTGAATTACAGGTAATGTATGACTACTTTTGTACAGGTTATGAAGCTGAGATTGGGGAGTATAGTAGCAAACTGTAGCAGCATTTACATGGGGTCATGGGGTAATGTACCTTCTTTTTTCAGGGGTCGAAAAATGAAAAACAGAAAGTACCATTTCCATCAAGCAGTGTGTGTTACTGAACCAGTTTTATTCAACCTCTCAAGAATTCCAATGGCTTTCCTCTTAGCTCTTGAAGTTCCACTCTGTGCAAGCCTAGAAAATGTACCATTTACCATTTCCTCGTCCTTAATCTCCTTCAATTTGGAGCGACCACTAAAGCAGATATTGTAAAGGATTACGATGCAGTTCTCCTTGTCACGCTCACAATCACTCTCCCTTATGATCCTAATCAAGCAAGACACAGCGCCAAGCTCACACATTTCCTGAATAGCCTTCTGATTGGTTGAAATTATTGCGAGTATAGCCAGCAACTCAGCGACCAATACACCATCCATTATCTTATTCAGAATCACCCACACCACTCCAGCATTGACGGCTCTTCCTCTATTTTCAAGGTCTGTACATAGGCGGAATATGGCCGTAGCAACATCCTTCATGGCTAATGGATGCCCCTCATGCAACAGGTCAATCAAAGGTTTGAGAGCACCAGATGTTCCAATAACAATCTTGCTGGAATCGATGGCTGATAGTGTGAAGAAAGTTGCAGCAGCATTGCTTTTTGTTTGAATTGTTCCAGATATTAAGGAATCAATAAGGAGAGGGATCACCAAGGGGTTTTCAGCAACTAATCTCTTATTGTTGTCATGAATCGAAAGGTTTAGTAGAGTCGTGATCACGTCTTCTTGAAGGTCAGGATGAGTGGCAACCTGGCCTTGTGAAAGTGGACTCAGCAGTTGTGGAATGATCTCAGCAGACTCGCCAAACAATGCCCGAAATGATGAACTCCTCTTTGTTAGCAGCCGAAGTTCCTTTGCTGCTTCTTTCTGATCAGCCAGGGATGATGATGAAGTCTTGTTGAGCAGTGCATTCAGATAGTTTCGGTCTGCCTTGGTGACAACTTCCTCACCAGTATCCTGAACAGGTTTCGGAGACTCAATACCATGCTCCTTGCACCATTGTGAAATCATTTCTTGGACCAAGTTATTTGGGGTCAGGATAGTGTGAGCAAGGACTTGCTTGGTCTGAGGGCATGTCCGGCTGCCTTCATTCAACAACCTCTGGATGAATGGCCTATCATAAGTCTGTAGTTCATCACAAGAAATTAAGAAGGATTAGAAATTGCACAAACTTCGTACGGAAAACAAACCCTATTGATCCGTTTCTTCACCAGAATCTCCGTTTTCATAGCAAAACCAATTCGAGTAATCAAGAAAGCCAATTTTCTGCCTTTTAATTCTAATAGAGGAAGAGAGCAACATGTACTCGCATGCTTTTCAAATCAAGAAAATTCTTTGTTTATATCAAAGTGGTGAATTGAAAAATAAAAACAAAAAAATTGCATACAGTTACTCACATCTACAAGAACAGTGCCAGAGTTGACAAGTCCTTAAATTCACGAAGTAGATGCTCCAAATTAATTTTCTTTTCTGGGTTTTGAAAGATCAAGCAGAAATACCAGAACCCCAACTCCAAAAACACATGAATGACATTGATACCCAATTTTGATGTAAAACAAAAAGCGAAATCCCAGAACTAAGAATGACCAAAATCTCAATTACTACATCAACTTCTTGCATGCATAGTCATATTGGTCAGAAATCAAACAAGGGTATTCATACAAATTCCAAACCTGTCCAGTGGCCAAGACAACAGGATCAGTCATGAGCTCTCCAGAAATAGGACACCTAAACTCTTGAGGAACATCAAGAACACCAAGTTTAAAAGAGAGAGACTTTGTAGACCTCTGCAAGTTCTTTAAACAAGACAAGGCCCTTATAGCCTCATCAGCAGTCTCTACCCTGTAGTCTTCTTCTTCAACAATCTCCTTGACCAGTTTCCCCAACTGCTTCTTTATCTCCATGGCTGCTTCTTTATCAGTCTCTGCCAAGACACCTGTCCTGGCCATTTGTGAAGAAACCCAAGAAAATTACAGAGGAGAATTGCTTACTGGCTTGTTCAGCTAATGGGATTTTGTCAGAGAGAAAATTATGAGCTTCTTCTTCATCATCTGTCAGAGCAAAACAAGAAGAAGAAGAAGAAGAAGAAGAAGAAGAAGAAAGAGTCTCTGTATTTTGTTTGCTCTGTTGTTTTTGGGGTATCTGAAAGAATGTGACACGCAAACTTGAGTTTCAACTGACAAATGGTATAAACTAGTTACAGTATGTTATGCTAGAGAGGAGAATGATTGACTCACGGGGTGTGGTTGGCATTTACCTCACTGTATGTATGTGCGAAATTGAATTATGTAACACATTGAGGGTGCAGTGGAAATCTACTGGACTTTTTTGCTTTATTGCACTCTGCACCCTTGTGTATGTTTGCTCGTATAGAAGGAATTTTTAGTCGGATGACACAAAATAGGTTACAATCGGATTTCAGTCTATTTTCAACGTTCAATCTGGCTCCAACTTTTAAAAGTCCAAGTGGGTCAGCTCACATTGGGAAATAGTACTTGCTAGATCAAATTAACAATGTATAAAAATTTTAACAAAAATTAACGGTTTTTAACTTCACATATCTCGATTAATTAGTCGTTTTTTTTTATGTGTCATTACTAATTTTTCCTATATTTTTTCTATTTATGTTTAAGAAAGAAATTAAACTGTTCACTTCTTAGTTAAGTAGATTGGCACCATAGATTTTTTTTTAGAATTATTTTCAGTGTTTAACGCCTTGATAGATTTCAATTTATGATCAACTTTTGATGAATAATGTATAGCATAAATTCATTTATTTTCTTTTAATTGATGAAAAGTGTCAGTTCAAGAGATCCCCCTGTAGAAAAATTTTATCAACCGATTGTCAGTACAAATTATTCTCGTTTAGAAAATTATGATAAAAAAGTCGTCCATACAAGTCATTTTTTTCATTTACATTCTTGTTACCGACTAGTTTTTGTCAATAAAAATCACCCCTTGTGCAACTTTTACAACTTTTACCGACAAAAAAACCTGTCGATATAAGTCATCTCCTCAGATTGTTATCTTACAGACTAGACTTTTGTCTACGGGCCATGCGTTAGTCTAGTGATTTGACTTCTAACAAGAACCGAAGGCGTTGTCTTGTCACGCCAGTAATGAGGAGCAGCACCTTACCTCTCTCCTATAGCGCTGCCTTCCAGGTTGATCAATTTAGGGGTGGTTGCTCTAGAGGGTTTACTTTCTGTTATTCCTTTGTCCATCAAAAACAAAAAAATGGAAGAGGAAAATAGAACCCGTGTTCTCAATAAGGAGGTTCCATATATAAAACCAAAAACGCGTGGATAGAGGTACATGAAATTCAAGTCGAAACTGGCAATGTCAAAAACATCCATATAAATACCAAGCAAGAATACTTGAATACAATTTCTTCCATTTGCATATTTAAACGGGGGAAGAAGCCAGGCGCTATGTTAAGACTAGTATAAGGACTTGTTATCAGCACTGAACTGCATTCTTTGAGCAAAGAATTATTACATACAATAAAAGCTCAAGGGCCAGTAGTCTGCTGCATCCAGCTTTCTCATCTTGACCTTCACGCAGGCCAGAGAAGCTTTGAGCAGTTGACCAACCATCATATTGCCTTCTTTACCAATCTAGTAGAAGCTGTGTTCTTGTAGCTACAAGCAAGGAGAAGAGGTTTCAGTAAATTCAACCAAATACAGGTATCTGAGAAAAGCAAGTAAATTTCATCTATAAATCAATAAATAAAATGATAACAAAATTAAGAGGGCAATTACAGCTTCCCAAATGGAAAATAGTATGATGCTCTGCTTTGCATCCAACCGCAAACCTGTCAATCCTTATGTGCAGAGGAACTTGCTGGCCTTTGGTAAGGATCAGTATATTAAATTATTCTCCTAGACAAACAGATTAAAAAGATGTCGCTTTAGACTTGCTCCGAATATGGCAATAATTAGTTGCTAGAATCTTGAATGCCATTCACTCAGTGTAACCAAAGCAGCTAATTTAATGGGGTATAGGGGACTATGCCACAATCCGTTGGATCAGATGTTATACTCCACCCATGTTGGAGAAGCTTCTGCTAGACGGAGACAGCTAGCCCATCCCCTAGTATATTTTTACTATCATGATTCGAAATCACATCAATGCTGAAATAACTAGATCTGATTTGGTTTTTCCTTCTCTAGAAGGTAAAAGATGATCTACATACAAACAAGAAAGACTTCAGTCAACTAAGAGGGTTAATGTCTTAATGATAACCATGATATTCATGGAAACTATCAAGCCACTACGAGCAATATTTTGTTATTGTCTATTCAGAATAAGAATGATTAAGAAACTAGGATCAATGAATTTAGATATAAATGCTTAACAGCTAACAAAAGAACAGTCAAGGATACAAAGGAGGATACAGATGAAGTTAAAATTGCTGAAACCTGATGACTTCGTACTGCAAAATTGTGTCAATAAACCATGTCATAAAGGAAAGGTCACTCTCAGAATCAAATAAGAGCATACTACAAATACATAGAAGAAAAGCAAGGACAACTTACCCCAGATTGCACTCTGATTCCTAACTGCACTCCGGACTTTGCTCATTTACTGAATATCTGCCTGCTCTACCATACTTTTTGCTAGAAGAGACATCTTCTACATATCTGTCATGAGATTCCAAGGGATCATATCTATCGTCAAAAGTATTGGAATCATATCTATCGTCAAAAGTATTTATCTTCCGAGAGTTTGAACGATGATTCTCATATGTTTTCTCATCCCTTTTAATTTTTGACTTTTGGTGCGAGTTTGACAGAGAAGATGATCTACTATCATGATACTTAGATGACCAATTGCTTTCATGATGCTTGGTATTGGTCCCCTGCCGATGGTCTTGTTCACTCTGCCCATGTGACCATCCACGACTTCGGGAGCTTTCTGGGCTTCTGGAATACTCTGTGTCACGCCTGTTTCTACTGAGACTTCTCGAATCTTCTAGATATTCTCGGTGATGACTCTGTTTTGGTTTCTCTTGATCTTTAGTTGAAGCATGCCTGGAAGTTGTAGAATGGATAGCATAGCGTGAATGTGATTGTTTTCTGTCACGACTTGGGCTACCTCCCTCTGACTCATTATTTCTTTTTGTTGGATTGTCATCAGCAGTGGTGAAGTCAGTAGCAGCAGGTAGTTTGAATGGAATGCTCCCTTGCCCTTCAGTTGCTCGCTCAAAGCATCCAATCCCTCCAGCTTGCTTGATTTCCTCCATGTATTCCTCTATAATATCCCTGGTAACCTTTGGAAGGATAAAAAGTAATTATAAAGTATCAGTAAATTAAAAGGGCAGGAAAAAGAACTGATGCCAATATTTCATGATTTTTCTTGAGTTCGTCTTAGCCTCCTACCTTCAGTGGACAGTGCCCCACAATAACACATGGTGTGAAATAGTAACAACAACGTTTTTAGCTCTATAGGCTATATTTCAACTGACAATATGGTGAAAGACTATTTTGTGTGACAAAATAATAAGAAAACTGAAAGCCAATACTATTTTAGCAGCTTGACTGCCCTTAAGCATACTACTTGCTAATCAGGCATTAATCTCAAATGTAGGGCTTTATATATATATACATACTAGCAGACCCCACCCACTATGTGTGTGGAGAGAAATTAAAGTAGTGGAAAAACTTCCTGTACAACTACCACATTTTCTGCTTTTTTTTTTCTTTCTATTTTACAATTTACCATGTTATCCTTATTGATTAATTATATTTCATAGTTTTTTAATATATAAAGGTTAAATTAGTAACAAAAATCTATTTTGGAGAGCAAGCTCTCTTCTCTTAATAATAGTATAGATATATATATATATATATATATATTTTCCCCTTAGCTCTACCTTAAGACTGTATTCCATTTTTGATTGTTCCATTGCTTTACATTTTGATTAGAATACAGTAACAAAAGCCAACAAACTAATGAGACATATCTAAGTTAATCAAAGGAGGCATATGTCATAATATATGTAGGCAAACAAGAAGAGTTAAAAATTAATATTATAATGAGATAAACTTGATCCCTTACCTGCAAAGTTGTACGCTTCACTTTTTTGCCACGATATGACATTCTTCGTCGTTTGTAGTCCCTTTCTTCTGCCAATAACTCTTCTCTTGTCTTGGTCTTGTTTGTTTCCTTGTGTATAACCAACAAAGAACAAGGAACTTTAGAGATTCTAAGAGTGAGACCAATTTTCTAATATTCACAAAAGGTTGTTTTAAGAAGTAATGCCTGAAGATAACAATCTAGTAAAACATCATATAAAAATGCATGAGAACCAAATTCCACACTATCACTATGTTTATTCCTTTAGGCGATTACAGCCATATATACACTTAACACTACCAGACAGGTATTATGTTTCTTCTAATTTATCCCAAAATAATGCTATTACCAAGTACCTGGTTACTTGATTGTTGCCGAGGCAGCCCATCATGGTCAATAATAGGTCTATACTGACTTCGGTTTTTCCGCTCCTCATCAGCTCTTTGTGAGACATACTCATGCTCAAGCACTCTACAGAGAAGGAGACTTAGAATTTATTACATTGGAAATCTAATTAAATGAGCATTTTAAGTTACCATACTCATGCTCAAGCACTCTACTAGTTATAAATTCAATTTGATTTTAACATATTAAAAGTAAAACCTGCAAGCAAGCTCAATATAAAAGAAACTGAGCATAATGTCATACCGTTGATGTCTAGTGAGGGTTTGTGAAACTCGTTCTCCCTTAATTTTTTCTTCTAGCAAGAAACGTTCATGCAATGCTGCAATGGCTGCTGCAACCTGGGACACAAATACCACCTTATTGATAATGTTTCCCTTCATCATACTATATGCACCATCAGTGCTTAGTGATTTCGTAACTTCATCATCCTTAACACAACTGCCATCAACCTCCGAATTCAATGAACCTTCTTCTAAAGTAGGAGACTCTGTCACCTTTTGCTCCAATGGGAAAACTAATGAGCCCAAGGCAGCATCTAGTATGCAATGCTTGAGACTGTTTATGGCAAATAATTTTCCATTCAATTCACCATAGGGTTTGGAAAGCTGAGATCCCAACCACACTAATGCCTCAACCAAAGTGGGACACTCAAAAGGCCCACTCTCTGAATCTCTATACTTTACCTTACTTAAAGCTTCCCTTACAATTGCTCTTAAGCACAGGGTAATGAGCAAAACTATATGATCTTTCATGGGCACGTCAATCACAATCCCATACTTGGGCGAATTTGCTATTACCCATATTGCCAAATCACACTCTCTAACCACACCTAACCCCAAAATGGCACGTAGCACACAGTTTGAGTACATAGAAGGATAATCATTCCATCCCTGAACTTCTCTTTTATAGCCCAAGACTCTGATGGGAGAAATCTACTACATCCCTTGTCACAATCCATCATCTCACTCTCTTCGCTACCGGAAAAATTTGCACACTCAGCTGACAAAACTGAGGGAAGTGTGAATGTTTTGTTGAAACCATCCAGTGCGGAAGAGTTAACAACACCAGGGCAATCACGGTAGAAAAAATTGCAGCCAAATTCTGTGTAGTACTGCTCCAAGGACAAGCACATATCAGCAGCGTCGGAGCCGTATTGCGTTTGAATAAAACTTTTACCAGTTTGTGACTGGTCAGGGGATTTGAGGGTTTTGGGGTAATGGAGCGGTGGGAGAAGGTGGTGGAGAGAGCGGGGGCAGCGCAGGGAGTGGGAGAAAAGGGAGTGGGGGTGCACACGGTGGTGGGGGTTAACAGGGCAAGGAACGAGGCAATCATTGTCCCTAAAATCCTTTTGGCTCGGGACAGGGAGGAGAGTGGAAAGTGAGTCAAGGGTCCGGGAAGATTCACGAATGAGGCTACTTAAAGATGAGATTGTAGTAGAAAGGTCAGGAGGCAAATGGGGAGTGTTGATTTCGGGTTGTGCATTCTGCGGCTGGGAGTGGAACACATTGGGGTTAGGATTAGAGTTACGAATTGAGGGAGGGAAAGTGAATGGTGTGTGGGAAAACTGAGCCGGGGTGCGGTTCATGGCATATATATATTAATCTAAAAGCTGCACTAACACTTATCCGAAAAGGCGAAAATTCCCACCTGCATTATCAGGAGTTAGAATCTCCTAAAAACACTTTTCCTCTATCCAAAAAAACAAATCTTTATAGCTAAATATGAACATCCATGAATTATATATAGCTAAATATGAACATCCATGAATTATATATAGCTAAATATGAACATCCATGAATTATATAGATTTACCCAGATTGAAATTCAACATGATTCGAGATTAAGCTAATAAAAAAGTAAACTTGATTTTGAAATTTAGAGAGCAGAAAATTATCAAATCAAATGGTGGAAATTGAGAGCAATTAGGGTTCCATGTAGTTCTACTGAAGCCGAATTGAAAAGTAGCAGAAGGAGTTACCAAAATCGGCTGCGACGTCGTTTCGTTCCAACTCAATAGCAAGGTGGTGGGAGCTGTAAGTGCAGAAACTCCAGCGCGCTCTCTCTTCTTTTGTTGAAGAATGAGAAGGAATGCAAGCCGACGACGTCGTCTGAGTATCAAAAAGGATTACGAGCAGGACGGCGTCGTTTCCCTTCCTTTATTGGTTTTTTTTTTTTTTCCTTTTCTTTTTGGCAATGTTTTTTTAGAAGAAAATGTTTTTTTTTTTTAATAAAAGGCTGGTGCGGCTACCCTCAAGCCTTGACTGATGAAACTGTCAAATACAAGAGGGGGACATTGAGCCTAAACCCCAATCCCTGATTACAATAATAAGCATCTAGAGAAACATAGGTGTTTTTTGTTTGGGTATACTAGGGAAACATAGTTGTTTTTTGTTTATTAGGAAAGATAGAGTATTTCATTGATATAAAATCATACGATCATGTTAAGTCAAGTTAGAGAAGTCAACATCGGCAAGAATCTTCATAATGTCGAAGCCAAAAACAGTTGGACCATATTCCATCCAATGAGGACTTCTCAATACACATCAACATGCGCAATTGTTTAGAGACTGAAACCCAAAACAAAAAGGATATATACACAAATACAAATATGCTCATACTTTACAACTGCTGGCTCCAATATTATGCAAACATAGACACCTAAGAACATCATAAAACAACTTTGTGTTTGATTATTTCATGAAATAAAATAAATTTGTTTCATATAAAACATATGAGTAAACAAATATCGTTAGGTTCAACCATTATGTTTGAACTTCACCACACTCTAGTAAGAGAAGAGAAGAAAGGTTGCTCTCCAAAACTGAAATTTTTTACCAATTTAACCTTTATGTATTAAAAAACCAAGAAATATAATTAATCAATAGGAATAATATAGTAAATTGTAAAATAAAATAAATAAAAAATAATAAAAACAGAAAATGTGGTAGTTGTATGAGAAGTTTTTTCATTATCTTTAACTTATCTCCACACACATAGTGGGTAGGCCTTCCTAGTATTCATAATATAAATTTAAAGATGCACCAAACAGTACATATCTAATCATCTCTTTTAGTTTTCAACCTTGAAGAATTTTTATTTCAGAAACAGATTGGATCGATTCCCCACATGGAGCAAAGCAAATACTTTAACTTACTAAAGGCATGAAAATTCTATACTCAAAAGGTCACTTTTCATTGGATCAGCAAGAGTTTACTTTGGAACTCATCAGACTGCATGAAGAAATATGGAGTCACAGCTGAAAGAGGAACCTCCCAGAAGAAGTAAATCCTTCGCAAATCTACGGGCATACAAATTCTATAATAGAAGGAATTTCTTCCTCAAGGTGTGTCAGAGCTCTTGCTTTCGCTTCATCAACTATTACCCTAGTTTCCCTATCCATTTTAGGGCCATAAAGCCAACGCTTGACAGGATCCACAATAATTTTCTCCAGTGCAACGACATTGTTTATCATGTACTTAACATGTCGAAGAGTATGTTCATGGCAGCGATAACCAACTATTTCTACCACCTTGAGGTAACGATGGGGACATTCGACAGCTTTCTCCGCCCTTCCTCCATATATGCAGTAAGGAGGTGAGAAGCCCAACTGCGCACCAACGAAAACAAACAGTACTTTAGTAAAAGTTTAACTTGTGCTTTCCATTAGTTCTTGTACGTGTTACTACAAGTTTTACCAGATGTAATTTATGCATACCTTCAACACAGGTCTCTGCATATATGGAGAAGCCTCCATGAAAGAAGTTAAATGTCGAAGACCCAAATCATAATCTGGATGAACAAACAACTCCAAATGCTCCAGATTTTCTAGGATTGGAAATGCATAGTTCTCATTGTTGACCTGAAAGCCAAACATGGATGGAGTAACTGCATAACTTGAAACCCAAGAAAACAATCATAAAAACTCATACACACACACACACTAACCATCAGTCCACACATATCCAGTTTCAGAATCTTTATCTGGGGAAAACAGATAGAAAGTGGGTTCAAGGCAAGCCCCATGAAATCATAATGACGCTCCCGTTTAACAATATCAACCTCAACAAGCAATGGCACATTACGAAGAAGCAGGTCAATCTTACGACCTACAAGCAAATGAAACAACATTTGCTTCACAAATCTCAATGCCTTTGAGCTCAGGACACTCTTTGATCACCAAATACTTCAATGCAATAGATGGACCGACGACTCTAAAACTGACCAAACTCTTGGCAGCATACACAGATAATCGTTCAAGAGATGGACAGTTAGACAAGAAGTGCTCAAGAACTTCTCCTGTCACACCAACCTGTTGGAAAAAAATAACTTTGAGGGATTTGATAGCATAACCTCCTTCAAGACCAAGTAGCTTGCCGGGAAAGGTATAGTTTTCATAGGTATCACGAAATCTTTTCGCAAGAAACTGCAACTGGAGTACCTCGACTCTTTTTTCCATTGCAAACTTAATCCACTTATCAATGGATCTCCTAAATCTCTTATCTAGAAAAAAGCAAGCCCTGAATCGTTCAAGGTTTTCCTCTATGATGTTTCAACACACCATCCACCCAATCCACGTAGTTATGGCTCCTCCGATACCTTAGCTTCTCCATTAGCGACTTGAAGCGTCGAAAAGCATCACCAGCAAAAAAGTCAGTACGTTCAAGGTTAAGAGTCATGGTGTACTCCCACACATTCTGCCATCGTCTCGAAAGAATACTAGTAGCTGCTGCTTCCTTTATCTCCAAGAAAGACACGATACTAACAAGAATGTCATCCGGCAATGCACTGATTCGATCCACCAAGTTGTACTTGCCTCTAGCTTTCCTTCTCTTGCCCATCTTTTTCTGGTTGCTATAATAAATGGTCTAACCAGAAAAGAGAAACGAAGAAAAAATAAGAATCAATTCGAGAGTACCGATTTGATTCATGACTCCACTAAAAAGTTCAATGTGATTCAATATTCCGGACCTCATAAATCATGATCAAGAAAACATAACAAAGATAATAAAACCAAACCAAAACTCAGCTCAAAAGGGCTTTTAATTTTGTATTAACTAAACTGTTTGACCAAACCAAGTTAGACAGATTTCTACCCAAAAAAAAAAAATGGGATAGCTGCGAAAGAAAATAGAAAACAGCCAGATGTTTTACCTTGTCTTCGGCAGATTGAGAGGTTGGGGCTACTGTAATTATTAATCTAGGGTTGATTGGGATTGGATTTGGATTTAGGGACTTAGGAGGAGGGTCTCCCCGAGTTATTTATTAAATACATTATCGCAAAACGATCAACCCTCTTAAACTCTTTGCGCTAGTAGAGTTCGACTCCTAGGACAATTGAGATGTAAAAACCAGACATCAGCCCATCGAATATCAATTGCCTTTGCGAGCCTTGACCGACATTTGCACGAATGAGGTGACTAGGGCAGGCCACGGTGAGAGAGCAAACCGAAAATAAATTTCAAAACAGACCGAGCCGGTATTGGCATTAGTATGGTTTTGAAGTTGTTTTCAGCTTTCATATTTCAGGCTAAAATTATTATTTTCAAAGCCTGCGTGTAATTAGGCTAATTGGCGCAAAACCGCAAACCATCTCCTCAACTATTTTTTTCCCATTTTCATTGAAAAGGCATTACAAAATATTCAAAAGACCATTTAGAATGGGTAATACGAGAACGTTACAATTTTGGCTGCTGCAGAAAATAAGAAAAAGAAATCCCCTACCCAGTAAACCCAGAACTCACCGGTTTAAAAACATAATGTTACAAAAACAAAAACCCTGGTAAATGACGCATAATTGCCAAATCAAAGCATAGAAGCAGATGAACCATTGCATTAACACTACAATAATGTTACAAGGGCAGTTGGTGGTTAACGCCAAAGATACAATCAGTATGGAACTCTAACATACAACAGCTAGAGTTTTCCACTCCATCTTTTGGCAAACGTAATGGGCATTAATTTTATCTCCATTATTTAAAGCACGTACAAATCATGAGATCTTAAAGCGGGGAGGGATGCTTCTTTAAACTGGAAACATGAAAAGAGCACCATTTCATAGTTTAAGAATTTCCTAGAGCATAGAAGTGACCTTCCTAATTTGTCTCTCCTATTTTATCTACAATCCCGTCTAATGTCCTCTCTATCTATCATAAGGGAAATCCAAATCATTCTCAGCAACTTTAAAATGCTGGGGACGCTGGCCTGAGCAATGCAGATTCCACATTTTGAAATAAGCCCTTTCCAGATTCCTCACCTGCAGCAAGTTGTTTCAAAAGCTTATTCAGCACTTTGTTCTCTGTATAGCTCGGGAATACTTATTTTTTACTAGCGAAGTTACTGCTTCCATAAATAACACTATGAAGACAGAATTTTACAGATACAGTTTCTACAAGACTGGAAGTTAGAATTCAGACTCACCCAGCGTGTTGTGTCAAACAGAGGGCAAGTCATTCGGACTGCCTTGAGTTTGTTGGTAAGCGCCTGGAGCTTTGAGGGATTCAATGCCAAAGATACTGCCTTCTCTTCATACTCTTTCATACTGCAGGAGCAACACGGGAAAATTAGAATACTAGATTTACATTTAACCCAACCTCTCAAAAGCAACCTGGAAGTAAACAGCTCACAGACTAACAAGGCTAACAAGGGTACTTCTACAACAATTATCGAACGTCTAGACTGAATTTTTGTCCCCCTACTCTGCTACCAGTGAACTACTCACACATGCTATAGAACTCCACTAGCAGCTTAACATACAGAGACCTAAATTTATTTTGCCATTAAAAAAAAAAAAAAACTCGGTTGCCTGATGACTTCCCATAAAAAGGAGCTTGCGAACCAAATGACATCTAACCAGAATCAACATTTTGTTTTTAATGACAACTAGTACAATAAATTTTCCAAGTTAATGACAACTGTTGCTCCATTACCCAAAAGCACAGAAAGCTTCTGTAATTGGACAATTAGGAAACACTACTGAAACTTTACGCAGACCAAGAAGTATGTTCCAACTTCCATCAGATATGTTTAGGGACTAAGAATCATGTTAAACTCTGATTGTTTGACATAAATACTAATGAGACCTACCTGCTAACTATCATCTCCTCCCCCAGTCCAGTGGCGAGACACAAAGATCCAGCAACCCTGGTGGCCATCTTCTCAAGGGGAAGGGTCACCATTGGTAAACCGGCCCATAGAACATCTGTGCCGGTTGTATGTGCATTGCATAAAGGCCTATAATGAAAACACACAGCAATCAATATTCCAGGCTACTGTGTGGAAAAAACAAAGGAGAAACACTTGAGAGTTTAAATGAATCAAGGGAAAAGAAGATTACGTGTCAAGGAACAAATCTGCTAAAGCACTGCGCCTGATATGTTCACCTTTCATAGCAACATCTGTAAAAATAATCTGGTCTGCTTGCACTCCTTGAGCAGCAGCATCTGAATAATGTCCAATAATGAACAAAAATAACAAAAAAGAATGTTGATAGATGGATTTTATTTTAGTCACAAAAGCAAAAGGATTGCATTATTAATTTCTTTAAGTAGATATTCACAGTTTGATTTAAGGCTGACAGACGGTAAATCATAGCATACATGTACGGAGTCTCATTTCGCCTGCAGCTGGGAATCTGAGGAGCCAGAGTGCACTGTTGGGTACACGTTTAAGAATATTGCACCTAGAACAGAGAGTAACACTAGTGAGATGCGAAAATTTTGCAAATGCACCTCTATGTTTTAATTTCTTCTAAGCAACGCAGTTCAGAAAATGAATTAAGGACCATCATGTTCTTACCAAGTATTAAATATTTCAGGATCCATTTTGTACAACTGATTGAAGGTTGCAAATATAAATTTATCCTCTGGGAGACCATAATCTGATCTTTTGTGCCGACAATTTGGATCCAATACATCCAGATTTTTCTGAAAACAAAAAACAAATAATTCAGGTGTCATGCAGCTATGCTCAACTTGCACAACAAAAAGATTAAATATACTTCTGGGAAAAGTACCAACCTGCTTATAGTCATTCACAAAGTAGCAATGTGGAAGATGAACAAGCTTCTCAGAGTAAATATGTGAGAAGCGCAAAGGGGAGACAAACTGAAAGCAATGACAGCATATCAGCCAATTACAACGAACAGAAAATCAAGCTATATGACAAAAGTGGCTCAACCCCTACCTCATCAGTGACCAAGTAATCAATGTAATTTGCCCCAGTGGTCCCAGGGAACCCCATGTATGAAACCTGAACAGGTGCAGGCTGCATAGCAAATATTTCATTTCTCGCCCCCTGCATGATTCAAGTGCCATGAAGTTATTCAAACATGTAACAATTGATGTAGATTGTGCATGAAACATTGCTACATTTTCAATGTGCTCATATTGCACAATAATGAGCCACAACAACAAAGAGGTATAAGAGCTGGAAACATCAGCAGAAGTATACCTTTGTATAACCATTAAGATTAATTAAAATCTGGATGTTGTCCTCATTAATCATTTTGGCAATCATATCTGATGTCATAGATGAGACATCAACAAAGTGCTCTGCTTCAGACTGGGTACGCTGTCTCCATTCCGTTCCATCATTTGGACTCAAGGCATAACAGAAAACCTATACAATAATTCTCAGTTTGTCAAGGTAGTAACACAAATAGAAAGAAATGTATGCTTTCCGGTCAAAACTAGAGTCGAAAATCACAAACCTCAACATTCTCCTTGTTGTGCATCCCAAAAACAGATCCCATAAGATGTGACAATGGGTGATTACCAAAGTCACTGCTTACATATCTGCAGATCAACAAAGTTGTTTCATACAGTTAGAATAGTAGTAGAGACCTAATGAAATCATATTGCGTAACAAAGAATTGATACAGTCAAAACATACCCAACTCTAAGTCTCTCGAATCCACCATTACACTTTATGGGAATTGGAGTAGGATGGTTGAAGGCAGTCAATCCAAACCGGGATGCAATTATGGAGCACTGTGCAGCATATTTACGGCTGCATAAAAGAAAAAGAAAGTTTAAATGAGAAGAAATAGTTCCTACACACTGCTTACCAACTATTAGCAACAATAATAACCATACGAGACCATACCTAATATCAAGTGCAAGCATTGGATCAATAGGATATGCTATTGCGTGGAAAGGCTGCACACTAGGCAAGAGAGACATCTGAAATAAAAGGAAAGTAGGTCATACCTAGATATAGATATGAGGGTATAAAAGGTAAATTTTCATCACATGAGAACTGACATTGATCTGCCTCCTGATAATCCCTTCAACTTCAGCGAACATTTTATCACGGTCCTCCCAACTGCACACACACTGGAACAAATAATTGAATTAAATTAGTTAAATGGAAACAGAAAAGTAGTATAAGGCATTATGTCTAATTCATCCATGCTCCAAGTGCAGTCTTTACAAAAAAGGACATGTCGGTCAAATTGATTTATGTACTACAAATAAATGAACATAAAGGCACTTTTTAGTCGTGAATTAGAGCTTCAAAAACGGCCGGAGCATATTTCAACAGGTTAATGCACTAAGTACATAGTATAATAAGTAATTAATTCAATCAGATTCTACATCCGCATTTAATTGAAACATTTGTTAAGAGGAAGACAATGACCACATAAACCTTGCACATTGGACGAGCTTCTAAGAGCATACATAGCACAGAAGACAGACATGCCTAACCGATTGAACACAAGCAAGTATGCACACCGATAACTTTTTCATCTGCCGAACCTTAAGGGATGTTGTCATTCTTAAAATAGGGAATTACTAAATGCACTCCTATTTATCATATTGTACTTCCAGATCAATCACTTTTAATGTTGAAAAGAAACGACAAAGAACACAATATTATATGTCAGTCTCATTTCAACAAGCATTTGGGCAAATCTCTAAACCAGTTGCAAAACCAAATTAAGACTATAAACATTAGCTGGTCCAGGAACAGATAATACCTGTAACGTATGTAAAAGATTACAAGTTGCCTCTGGAAAGTCCGGTCGAAGATGTAATGCCTGTTTGTAGCTCTTAATAGCAGCCTCCACATGTCCACTGCAACAGATATGTACTGGAGAAACTATAATTCCACTCAAATGGTTTTGACTCCACCACCCCTTAAAAAATGAAATGCTACAAGTGGAGTTTGTTGGGCCCTGACTAATAAATATGTGCCTCTTCCAGAGGCATTAAATCTAATCATTTGGAAAGAAAATTTGTAACAAAATCCTTTTGATTGAATTATAGGGTGACTTTCCTCAGGGTAGTCCAGTTAGGGTTAGGGTAAAACAGATTCTCAGAATCAGAGAGCTAATTAGTAGGATTCATGCTCTGTAGCTACATAAACAACAGAAAGAACAGAAAAGCATACCTATCCTTGTAAGCTGAAGCCAAGTTTGCATGAGCTTCTGCCATAGTTGGCCGGACAGATATTGCATGTATGTAATCCTGAATTGCCTCACTAACTCTACCAATCTCCTTGTAAGTGTTGCCCCTATTGACAAGCCCATCAGCTGCCAAAGGATCAATGCGAAGAACCTCATTGTAGCAAGAGATTGCATCTGCGTAATTTCCCTGTGATTAAAGCAAACATAATACAAATTAAAACTGCACCGAGGCAATATTGTTTTATGAATCATCCTAATGTGATCAATTAAATGCTGTTAAGAGTATGAATGAGTTCTTAGCCCACATCCTAACAGTGTACTTTTAAGGAAACAATGATACACTGATAACTATATCAGAGCAGGAGATATTTAACTTGAATACCTCCCATCTACAATGTCCGATACACTGATAACTATATCAGAGCAGGAGATATTTAACTTGAAAACCTCCCATCTACAATGTCCCATTTATAAATTAAATTTCCATCTTGGCCATATGTACCAAGGAAGGAGAGGGTTGCATGTTAACATATGTAAAGTGGTTGGCAACATGCTAAGAGCTTAAATAGTGGTGAAGAATAAACTTCAGACATTCCGTATGTCCTCTTGGATAAATGCCCAATTTATTTGTATTCTTAATTTTACAAGTTAAGCTTTCCCTGTGAGAGGGTCTCACCTATAACTAACCATCCTGAGAAAAGGGTCACTCCCTTTCCTCCCAAACATCCACCAAGGAAACTTTCTTTATAGCGTGACTAAATGTGAAATAGATCTCTAATTACCATGTTTCCAAATACTTTATAAAGAAAAGTTGGAGAGATGAAAAAATGTTGAGGTGAGGATTTTATGCATTAGCATAAAAACGGGAAGGTCATGCATTTATGCAGTAAAGCAACCAATACCTGTTGTTTATAAATTATAGCAAGATTATTGAAAGGAGCAGACAACCCAGTTGTCACAGTCAACGTGGCCTTATAGTAAGAAGCAGCAGCAGCTACCATGTTCCTATAAAAGGCAACATTAATTGTTAAATTCCATTCAGCACTAGTTGTCTCGATATTAATAAAGATTCATAAATACTTCAGAATCACATACCATTCCATATAAATATTCCCGAGGTTGGTAAGTGCTTGTGGATGATTAGGTTGTAGAGTGAGGCATTGCTGCATGCAGACACATAAAATGTTGAAGTAAAATGAAAGATATCTACAAGCAACCTTAAGTAACTTAGAAACAAAACTGGCATAGTCAGATGAACCTACATTGTAGCATTGAATTGCTTCGTCCACTCTGCCAATGTCTTTCAAAGCATTACCCTTTAAGTGGTTGGGAAAATAACAATCAAGTCAGTGGAAATTCAAATTGCAATTCAAAATTCTCAATAACATTCTGGTATCACAAGAACGAACCAAATTATTGTAAGCCTCCAAAAATCTTGGATCACAAGCAATGGCTTGCTTGTAATGTAAGACTGCCAAATCCAGTTGACCTTGCTCATAATACGTACTGGCCAGATTACCTGCTCAAGACATTTCAAAATACGGTAAAGTAAAAAAGAGTAAAATATTCGAGACTGAAAATTGTAGTTACTTTTTTTTAGTAGGTTGCATACGAAAAACTCTTGTAAGCCATTTACACACTCAGCTAAGCTTATTAATGTACAAAGTTGACACAAATGTAGTTGACAATTTGTAAATTTTTTTCTGCTATTTTATTTTCTATGTAAAGAACATGTATTTGAAGTTTAAAGCACTTAGTTGAGCCAAGAAAGTAGGCATCAACTGAGCTCAACTGACTCATCAGAGAGCAGTATTTTCAGCAATGCTATTTTCTTTTGCATCAACCAGGTGGCACTACCAATAGGACAATATGTATCTCTTAACTAGGTGGCAGCAACAACTAGATATGAAACATTGGATACAAACATAATGCATTGCAGATTAAAAATTTGCCTTACTATAAAGAACACAAAAGGGAAAAAGATTCAATAAAATTGTAAGAATAGATTCTTTACAGTAAGGACATGGTACAGTAATACTTACCGAAAGCCATGGCATAGTTAGGTCTTGTCTGCAGGGCACGCTGATAACACACAATTGCCTCTTGAGGCAATCCCAAAGCCTGGAAAAGGCAAAAGAAAGAGCTCGTTTTTCTCCAATACAAGTCCAGCCACTTGCACCTATCCAACCTTACTGGCATTATTCATGACAGCTTACCTTATAAACATTCCCAAGGTTGAGATACGCATCCGGAAAAGCAGGTTTGAGTTTCACAGCCTCCTGAAATAGTACAGATAAATCACATAACATCAGCAGAAGCACAAAATTTCAAAACAGTTAAGTATGACGAGAAAATGAGCACTAATAAAAACTATTAAACCAACAAAAATAGCCAGCAGATATGAAACACGGGAACTCGAACTTGGTATACCAACAACACGTTAAGTTCAACTGATTAAAAGTTGAAAAGAAAGTGGATACCTTATAATACTGCAGAGCTCTATTAAGATCACCAGACTCCATGAAAAGGCCAGCAAGATTTGACCAAGCAATAGCAAAATTTGGCTGTATACGTAGAGCCTCAAGGTAGCAACTGTATGCCTGCACAAAAGGTTAGATTCTGACTATTTGCAGTCTTGGAGATGGTGGTTAGAACAAGACCCTGAGCCCTGGCTTGAGGATAACAACTCGATATCTGTTTGAACTGTGTCAAACTGTGAATTCAAGCACAGTTCAACACATGATTATTTCCATCAGTACCTTTACTGGAGAAGCATTAGTAAAATAAATTATGAAATGGAATTAGTCCTTCCAGCAGACTACTGAGGAAATTAATATTCATTTAGCCCCCACACAGGCTGTGCAGGGCTGAGATTGAGCCAGGAGAAAAATCATTTCAGCACTAGGTCAGACTTATGTACTAAATTCAGTAATAAATTGTTTCCACTGTCATCAGAACAGGGAGTGATACATGAGTATCATAATTCTAGCCACATAGCATGGCACCTTGGAAAGCATAGATTGTACTAGAAAAAAAGTACCAAGTCCTATATATTGTAATGCAGATCTTAGCTGCCACTGTATATGAAAAGACTAAGAAAAGAAATCCAAAGCACTGTATTTTATTGTTAAGACTTACTTCTTGCACCAAGCCTCGTGCTTTCATTAAATTACCAAGGTTGCTATGGGCGTCAACCTGATTGCCAATTGGTGATTGTAAGTCAACTTGCACATATCATTGACACCAGAATAATGTGTAGCCTTCCATCAAAGTAAATAACAAGAAAAACATCACATAGACAGTTAAATCAATCTAGATTGAACTAACTTACCAAATGGGGATTCAGCTGAAGCGCCTGATGACAGCACTGGGCTGCCTCTTCAAGCCTTCCTTTCCGCATGTACGCACTAGCTAAGTTTGACCATGCATCACAGAAATTGGGTCGTAGCTGCAGCGAAACGAGACTAAGGTCAAACAATTAAACAAAAATATGAGAATGCAAGAACATTCATCTTAAGCACTGCATTCGAGAGCTAAATCAGATCAACTTGAACTTTAAAACAAAGGACATTACTGGAAGTGAGTACAAACCTCAATGGCAATCAAATAGTAGCGGATCGCAAGGTCACTATTGCCTTTTTCCTGTATTAAGAGCATAACACCTCTAATACCATGAGAATTGTTCAGGTATAACAGATAAACTACCTCCAGGCAATTTTGTATTTCATAACATTACCTTCCAAGCATTGGCCATGTTGCCATAACACTCAGCAAAATGTGGTTCAATTCGAAGGGCTTCTTCATTCTTGGCAATACACATATCAAAGTCATGCAGCTGAAGCAAAACAAAGAACACGTACATATTATTAATTGCTTTCAAATTCCCAAACCTACTTAACAAAAAGAAAATATCAACCAGACAAGTCTTGAGTACAAGGAAATAAAAATCAAACCTGATAATATATTGCACCCAAAAGAAGGAGGTTATCAGTTCGAATTGGATTCCTCTCATATACGATATTGCTACGCTCCAAGGCCTCTTTATAGTTGCCGGACTTGTACATTTGGTGAGCAATAGCCAAATGCGCATCCTCATCCACTACACAATCAAATAAATCCACCATTTCAGATTTGACTTCAACAAAAATCAATAAACATATTAACATAACACAGAGCCAGAGGCTAGCTCAATATATACACTTCTCATTTGCCATAACAGAAAGTTCACGATCCCTAGAACTATGCTCCATCCTAATTCCAAACCAATAGACAATTGAAGCTACTAACTTGCAAGAAATTTAAGCTTTGATGAGGACTATCTCAACAAAATTCACAACTCCAAGCAAAAACTGATCGAAACAAAAATCGATAAACATATCAACACAACACTGAGCTGAGCCATAGACAAACAAATTAACACCCTAGCTCAATATACACAAATCTCATTTTCCATAACGGAAAATTCACGATCCCTAAGAACGAAGCTCTATCCTAATTCCCAAACAATATGCAATTGAAGCCACCAACTCGAATGAAAACTCGCCTTCGATCAGGACTATCTCAACAAAAAGATGATCGCGAATTCACAACAAAAAAAAAATGATCGAAACAAAATTCAAAATCGCGGATCGCGATTACCTTCATGAGAATCAGGAGGCTTGAAGGAGACTAAGCTGAGCGAAGAAGGCTCAGGCTTAAAAGACTCCACACCAAACTGAGCCCTAGACGCCACCGCCTGGGGCAGCCTCGCCTCGCCGTGCACCGTCATCATCGTCCTCCTCCTCTCACCCCTCCGATCACAATCATCAAACAGCGATCGGACGGCCACCGACGACTACTCTCCGAGCTGCCTGCTCCTCTCTCTGGTTCTCGCTCGGTCTAGAATTTTCTGATTAGTTTCTTCTAGAGAATTGGGATCGCGGCTCTGGTTCTCTCTCTCTCTATAAAGCTCCGTTCTTTGGGTGCGAACAGGGACAGCGCGACAGAGAGAGAGAGGGGTTTAAATATAAAAGGGTAAGAGAGAGAGAGAGTGAGGGATTGGGGTGTAAATTGTGTGAGATTCGGTTAAACTGACTTGGACACGTAACCTTTTAGGTTACCGCGTTTCCATAATAAACGTAATTATTATTTTTTAATTGCGTTGCTTAATTTAAGAAAATTATTAAAAACTAGAAATATTCACGCACCCAATGATCGTTTAAGCATTCTTTTTTTTTTTTTTTTTTTTTTTTTTTTGAAATTGAAGTTGATTGCATTAGATCAACAGCCATGAAAAGGCTAGAGACTAACAACACTTAAAGGTTAACGATATTGGCGGGGAAACAACCAAACATTCACCCAAGTATCGCAGCTCATTACAAACCATTCCGCTCGCTTAAAGCAAGCCTAGTACATGTTATAATAACCTCGCCTCCTAAGGAAAAATCAATCATCTACGCCTCGCTTGCCAGGCACGCAATTGTGGTACAAGCGACACATAGAAACATCTTAGAAAGCTCCTAGAAGCTACCATCACATACGCACCCAATGATCGTTTAAGCATTCATAATTGTGAAATACTAAATATAAACACGAACAGTTCAGGTTAGACATATTCGATTTGTCCATTGATTTGATATAATTCAGTATCCGAACGATCATCAATTTGGCTGAAAATTTGCATAAGTTGTCTACTTATAGGGGCCTAAAAACTGAACGGTGGAGATGTCAATATGTGACCGAAAAGTTAGTCTAAAATATTGTTAGCTTCTTAATACGAAGCTAATCGGGTAGCACTAAAGTGCTCCTCTTAGAAATTTGGGTGGAAAATGTGGACTATTAAGCTTGTATTTTTTTTTCTTTTTTTTTTGGTTATTTGTAATTTGACACTTTTATCTTTTTTGATTGATTTGGTAGTCAAAGTAATTTAAGGGATATATTCAATTCAGATTTCCATGCTAAGTTTGTTCTTTTGTGTAACTTTGTTGGGATTGGCTTTGGTTTTGTCCTCCATCCCACTTGTACTCTTTTGCTTCTTTAATCAATTTCTGAGGGATGATGTGTTCAGTCCTCCCCTCGTTTACCCCAAAAAAAAAAAGTATTCAATTCAGATTTTTAAACATTGTATTTGAGTTTTTTAGATTCAATGGATTTACAAAGTCCACGCATTGTTGAAATTTCGTATGGACTCAGATTGATAATAGATAGATTTATCTGTATTAGATTTTAGTAGGTCATTATGATATTTTTGATAATGTTTTTTTTTTCTTTTAATTGAGCAAATGGATATATGAATCCAATGATATTGCTATATCAACAACAAAGAAGTACCAATGGCAACAATTCTCCCCTTCTTCATGTTGTCTGAAAGAATAACAATAAAAAACAATTAAGACGCAGCCAGAATAAGAACTGATGAGTGCAACGGTTAGGTGGAACTTACCCTTGTTACAGGAGGTGTTCACAGTGGAAGAAGCAGTTGTCATTGCTGCAATTCCCTTGAGTAGGAGAGCAATGAATGATCGGCTTTGTTGAAAGCTTTCAAAGGATGGAAACTTCTCAGTTAAGATGGCCTACAGGTTTGCTTTCTCGAAGTCTTCCTACTATCATCCACTGCAACTCCCAGTGGGTCCGGTTTTTTGGAAAAAATTGTGGAAAGTGGTCATTCCCAATAAGGCCAAAATCCATGTCTGGAGGGCGTGTTTGGATATACTCCCTTCACTGGATAGTTTGGCTTCGAAACGAGTGGTCTTGGACTCGCAGGTGTGTGTCTTATGTGAGACTTACAATGAGACGACTCTTCATTTATGCAGGGACTGTCCCTTTACAAGGATGGTGTTGCACAAGAATGCCTTGCTTCACCGGGTATGTTATAACCCTCGCAATATGTTGGGGGATGTCCTTAGCTGGTTGAATCGGTGTGCTATGGACTTGTCGTTATCTCAGTTTGGTGAACTTTTGTTCTATCTATGGGGGATTTGGAAGGAAAGAAATGATCAAGTTTGGAACCAAAAGAGGTGTGAGGCTAGGGATGTTAGTTTGGGGATTGTTTCCAGGCTGCAGGAGTTTAGGTTTCATAATTTGAAGTCTTCCCAGCCCAAAACTACATGCTGAGCTGTGTGGAGAGCTCTTCCAGTGGGGCTGGTTAAGATCAATGTGGATGGTGCCTTCCATCATACTACTAGGAAAGGTGGTTTTGATTTTGTGATCAGAAATGAGTCTGCGATGATGTTAGGGGAAGGTGCTTGGCCCTTGAGTGGTTTGACTTTTCCGGAGCATGTTGAAATCTTGGTGTAGGTACAATTCTTGTACATATCGTATTGGCATTCCCATACAAAACTATGACAAAACCCTTTACTGATCTTGGAGAGTCACAGGTAATTGCATCTGCATATGCATGGGATTGCAACGTGTGTTGCAATCCCCGAGTCAGCTGTCAGTTTTATGTGGAGTCCGATTTTGGAAAGTAGGTTTTAGGTTTTATGTATTTATGTCTTTAAAATATTTTTCTGAGTGTTAAAATCGTGGTGTTGATGCCCTAGGGTTTTTAGGACTTGTCTATTCCTAATTGATTTCTCTTAAGATTTGTTGGAGTTCATATATGGGAAGTTTCTTTCCAAATTAATTAGGAATTAGGGTAGAATCTTTGCATCATCTTTGAGTAGTTGCCGCTGGTCTATTATATGAGGAGAAATATACACGGTCTGAAGACACATCTACAGAGGCAAGAATTTTGATAGAGTCTTGCATGTTTGTTTGAGTTTGTGTCTTCACAAAGAGTCAAAACACTTGGTCCATGTATAAGTGTTTGTGATCATAGTTTCATATGCATAATACTCTCTCAAGATCAGTAGGGAGACTGTGAAGAAAGAAGAACAAGATTTGAAGATCGTTCAAGTGAAAGAGTTCAAGAACGAAGACAAACTTTGTATTGGATTTTGTGTGAATCTTATAGCCGAGCTAGTGCTATTCAAAGTTTGTAAAAGAACATATCCTTTTCAATATGATGATCTTTATTTTGGGTTCTCATGAGTAAGAGCCCCGCAGTGTTTTTTTAATCTCATATTTTGAGATTTTCACTGCGTAACCAAAAGTCTGGAGTTTGGTTCATTGTTTCTGATATCTGCCCAGTAGGGATTGATCCATACACTGCAATCCTCGTTTTCCAGAAAATCATATTCTGTCCTTGTATTTTCAATTGGCATCAGAGCAGGTTCTAAAGCTTTTTTAGTTGATCCGTGGTCAAGGATGGAACGTGAATATAACAGAGCCTCTAGTTCTATAAATTGCCCGCCTTTGTTTGATGGTGAAGACTATTCACAATGGAAGATTATGATGAGGGCTTTTCTCTACTCTCAAGATGAAAACATGTGGAATATAGTTGAGAATGGATGGGAACACTCAACCAAGGCCGAAGAATCAAAGAAAGTAGAAGGGTCCTCTGCAAGGGTTCTCAAACCTAGGAAGGAATGGACAGAAGAAGAAGTTCGTGATAGAACTTGTGACTTTAAGGCAAGGAATTCACTATTCACAGCTTTGTCCAAGAAAGAGATGATGAGAATTAGCCACTGTGACACAGCCAAACAAGCTTGGGATCTACTTCAGGTTACTTATGAGGGAAACAAGAAGGTTAGAGGTCAGAAGCTTCAAAGACTCGTATTGGAATTTGAGAACATGACCATGGGGGAAGATGAATCAATTGATGATTTTCATGCTCGACTTCTCAATGTGACAAACCAATGTTGTAGCCTTGATGATCCATTTGAGGAGCATCGAATAGTCAAGAAATTTCTCAGAGCTCTTCCTTCAAAATTTCAAGCCAAGCAAATTGCAATAGAGGAGACTCAAGACCTGGACACCTATTCTCTTGACGAACTTATAGGTAATCTCAAAACATTTGAGATGAGGATCAAGCCCGAGAAAAAGGTAAAAAATATTGCTTTCTCTTCTGTTAAAAAGAAAGATGTTGTTGATGATTATGTGGATTTATCGTTGTTGACAAAAGAGTTCAAAAATTTTCTGAAAAATAAAAAATCCTTTGGAAACTCTTCGAAAATTTTACCTAACAAACCTAAATGCTTTGAGTGTGGTGGAATTGGTTACCTTGCTGCCGATTGTGGCAATAAAAGGTATAATTTGCGTGGAAACAAGGCTCTAAAATCTACTTGGAGTGATAGTGATGAAGGCTCTCAGTCAGATGGTGAAGAAGTAAATCTTGCTCTTACTTCCTCTCTTAATATTGATGTTTCTGATAATTCTGATTTAGAAGATGACATTTTTGATGAAGAAACAAATGTAAAATGCAAGCAATTGTATAATGCCTCAAGAATTGCATGTTCTTAAGAAAAATAATAAACTTGAAGAGGAAATTGAATTCTTAATGGGTGAGAAAGAGAAGATTGAGAAAAGATTTGAATTATCCTTGAAAGAATGGGAAGATGAGCGTACTGACCTTGTTGCTAAGATAAATGTTTTGCAGGGTAAGGTCAAGTCTCAAAATTGGGACAAGGAGCATGATGAGATTACTAACAAAATCAAAGTTTTGCAGGTTGAAATTAAGGCTCAATCTTCCTTAAATGTGTCTCTAACCCTTGAGAATGAGAAATTGCAGGAAGAATTATTGAGGGTCAAGGAAAGCTTTAACAAATTCTCCATTGGATCTGAAAAAGTCTCTAAGATGATGGGAATTGGCAAAGCTCATGGCAATAAAGAAGGATTAGGATATGATGGTGAATCATGCAAACCAGTGGCTTTTGTAAAAAGTAAGGGGAGTGAGAGTTCTTTAAGTCAGTCACAAAGTTCTTGTGAAAATGGGTCTGGTTCCAAGTTGCTTGAAAATTCAGAACCACGTGTGGCTCACCAAACACTTCAGAAAAGCTCCTCGGTAAGTCCTGACAAACTTTGTCAGCCCAGGTATATTCACAACTCCAAAAACTTTGTTCCTACTTGTCATTATTGTGGAAAATTAGGACACATACGTCCTAGGTGCAATATGCTTCGTATGGTTACTCAAAATCAGAGGAAAATGATGAGAATTAACTCACCTGCCTCGTTGCAAGCTGAGTTGAAAGAGGGTCTGAATCTGATCGCCAGGATTGCAAAGCTGGCTTCAATCCCAGTGGATCTGGAAACAAAAACGAGGCAGAAGCAGATCTGGATTAAAAAAGGTTCAAATAATCGTTTTTCTACTCCTATGGATAATCTTGATAATATGCTTGAGCGTGCTTTTGTTCCTACTGATCAGAAATTGGCTAATTCGGTTACAAGGCCTTTAGACATAACTTAATTTGAATCACTTAGAAGCACCGTTGGTGGATGCTCTAAGTATTGATACTCTCACTTCATTTGATCCATTTTGCATGCATTCATGGTGTATGTCTTCATGATAGTATAGGTGCATTTTCTTTATGTTTCTGCATTGTTAGGTTCAGTTTGTGGAAATTTAGGATTGAAAAATAGTGGTTTGTATCCCTGAGTGTCTGACATATTATTTTGAACTTAGATTGACAAGGGCCATACTCTTTTCTTTAAATATGTGTGCAATAAGGTGCCTAGCACGTTTTGAACTTGTACTTACGTCACTCTGTAATTGTGAGCTTGAACAACATATTCTCTACAATCTTGAAACCTCACATGCACACATACTCTAAGTGGTCTTAATTGATGGTTGGCTTGTTCTCATTGCTCATGTACGAAATTACTCTTGTTGGTTGCTCCTTGATATATATATAAAAAAAATTTAAAAAAAATGTAGTTGGTTAATGGAGCATGGCCAGGCTATTCCCAAAGTAAACAGGCTTTGGTCGTGACGAACGATATGAGGATTGAGAAGAAACAGGAATGGTTTGGTCACCCCGGTGGATTGTGAAACTATTGACTCAAGTAGATGTGCTCTTTGGGATGTCCTTGTTACATCTAGTACCCTAAAGTCATCTGACTTGGGAGTTGCTAGCATAATACTTGTTACATGGGTCGTAGTCTTCTTGAGAAAAAATGTTACTTTGTGTGAAAGGCAAAAGAAAAATTCAAAATCATGCCCACACGGTGTTATAAGGGGGAATAAAGTTTATGTGCTTAAATGTGTTTCGTATGTGAGCCTTGCTTTTCAGGTTTCCACAAATATTACACACCCCATCTTGAGTTATGTTCACTATTCACAACAAGAGGTATAGAATACTCGATCACTCTCTATCTTACCTTGTGATTGTCGGAATCCATTCACTCGTGTGAACTTATTTTGTTGCACTCTTGTTTATGGTTAAGTGGTATTGTTCTTGTTGGAAAAGCTATGCGAATTAGATCTGTTCTTAGCATTTGGATACAACCCACTCATTGTGTGTTTGCATTTCATTCTTGCATCTCTCATCACATGATCACACTTAGGGGGAGTATTAATACTTGGACTATCTTCCTCTGATTGATTCGCCTTGAGCACCTTCTATTTGTGCTCCTTCTACATCGCTTCCGCTACGTAAGTTGCCTTTGTCATTCCTATTCAAAAAGGGGGAGAAGTATATGATGTTAAATGTGTTGTGTGATCTGTTGGATTTTCATGCTATATATGTTTAATCAGTGGTATCATTATTCTATCTTGTGAATTCTACCAATTGTGTGATAAGTGTTTCAGGAAAATTATGGATGATGAATTGTGTTGTCTCTCTTGTACTTGTTGAGGGGGAGTTTGCATGGATTAGATGTGTTTTGTATAGGAATGCCAAAGGGGGAGATTGTAGGTACAATTCTTGTACATATCGTATTGGCATTCCCATACAAAACTATGACAAAGCCCTTTACTGATCTTGGAGAGTCACAGGTAATTGCATCTGCATATGCATGGGATTGCAACGTGTGTTGCAATCCCCGAGTCAGCTGTCAGTTTTATGTGGAGTCCGATTTTGGAAAGTAGGTTTTAGGTTTTATGTATTTATGTCTTTAAAAGATTTTTCTGAGTGTTAAAATCGTGGTGTTGATGCCCTAGGGTTTTTAGGACTTGTCTATTCCTAATTGATTTCTCTTAAGATTTGTTGGAGTTCATATATGGGAAGTTTCTTTCCAAATTAATTAGGAATTAGGGTAGAATCTTTGCATCATCTTTGAGTAGTTGCCGTTGGTCTATTATATGAGGAGAAATATACACGGTCTGAAGACACATCTACAGAGGCAAGAATTTTGATATAGTCTTGCATGTTTGTTTGAGTTTGTGTCTTCACAAAGAGTCAAAACACTTGGTCCATGTATAAGTGTTTGTGATCATAGTTTCATATGCATAATACTCTCTCAAGATCAGTAGGGAGACTGTGAAGAAAGAAGAACAAGATTTGAAGATCGTTCAAGTGAAGGAGTTCAAGAACGAAGACAAACTTTATATTGGATTTTGTGTGAATCTTATAGCCGAGCTAGTGCTATTCAAAGTTTGTAAAAGAACATATCCTTTTCAATATGATGATCTTTATTTTGGGTTCTCATGAGTAAGAGTCCCGCAGTGTTTTTTTAATCTCATATTTTGAGATTTTCACTGCGTAACCAAAAGTCTGGAGTTTGGTTCATTGTTTCTGATATCTGCCCAGTAGGGATTGATCCATACACTGCAATCCTCGTTTTCCAGAAAATCATATTCTGTCCTTGTATTTTCACTTGGCCTGTAAAGCTGCGCTAGAGTTTGTGGGGGAGCACGATTTTGGTCCAGTTGTACTGGAAACTGATGCTATGGAGGTTCAGCGTCAACTTTCATTGCATGACACTGCTAATCTATCTTTACTGGACAGAATATATGAAGATGTAGTGGCTCTGTTGGAAGCACAGAATGTTGTGCAGGTGCTACACGTAGGTCGCCAAGGTAATGGAGTAGCACATTTGTTGGCTAATCATGCCCATTCCCTTCGGCATAATGATTTTTATTTTTCAGTCCCAGAATTTTTACAAGCTGTGATTGCAACTGAGCTTTATACTGTGTAATTTTCTTTTCTTTTAATAAATGGCTGACCTCCATTGATTAAAAAAAAAACAATAAAAAACAATTACAACTTGAAACAAAAGAGTTTTATACTTGAGCTGGAGTATCAGAGGTGATTTGATTTTGACAACCAAACGAGCTAACGACTCCAAGTGTTAAAGAAACACATCACTAGTTTGTAATTTACCCACGTCCTCTGGTTACATATCTCTTACACCTAAATAATTATAAATTAATTTCAACTTTCTAGTTCAATTACAAAGAACAAAAAAAAGATTAACATTTGAGGTAGTAAAGCAGGGTTTTATTAGTTTGGCATTTGCACTTTGCAGTTATTACCATTCCATTGACTCATATTCTCCTTATATTCTCCTTCAAAGTCATTAACTTTTGTAGAGTATTATGCTTGATTTTAAAGTATTTCACAACTTTAGGCATTGGTTTTCCCATCTCTTCATAATATTACATCAGTAAAAAAGTTACATAAAATTGAGGTAGTGAATCAATGACATAATTTATCATTTTCATGTCTAATTTTACTGAAAAACACATGTGTTAATGTCTAAAAGTTCGGCGGTAGCTGAACCTTCGTTAACGCTGATCCGATGGGCGGATCGATACTTGCGATGTTCTCAAAGCTTCCGCTATCTGTCAAATAAAATACAAAGGGACGTCAGAGGGAGACCGCGTTGGGCGGTCTTCAACTCTCCGATGCCTAAGTTAGTCAATGTATTTATGTTGACAAAGTAACAGTAGGTAAGTATTAAATGCGTAATTAATGAGGAGAGAGGAGAAAACCTTTTGTAGGTGAGGAAGAGGTTGATCTTCTCTTTGTTTTCGATGTGGGACTGATGTGCTTCAGTTCCCAGTTTCAGAAGCTTCTGATGCCATCTTGGCGCGACGCGTGGCGGCTCGTCGGCGGTGATCTGGAGGTGGTCCGACGCTGAGGCTGTAGCCCGCCTGGCGGTGTGTCTGCATGTCATTCCTTTGGTTGGAATTAGTGATAGGAGCATAAAATGCGACGAATTCATAGTTTAATCCTTTACACTTTTGCTTAGTTATTTCGTTAAAAAGATCAAACTAACTTTGTTATTTTCTTAGGAGGTTTGTGGATCAACCATGGAAAAATAGGAGCTCAATTGTGGAAAGTTATGGCTCAGATATATAATAGTGATGCAAAAGATGAAGGACAACCATTTATGTGGTCAGAAACAATAAGGAAAGCTTGTGGAAAAATTCGTGCAAAACAGTTGCTGAGAAGCAAAATATGAAAACTGGAATCTGCCTTATTTTCTTCTGTATTTGGACCCCATTTTGAAGATATTTTGAGTGCACCATGGAAGCAATTCTTGACTACATTTGAAAACCAGATATTTCACTACAATAAAGCCTAATCAAGTGATCATAATAGTCAAGGATGAAGTCTGAAACGTTGCAGAAAGTTGGCATCCTGATCAGCTTTCCACCTTCAGTCTTATCTAGGAAGCATATTGGAGCTGTCTTTTGGAGACTTTCTTGGAAAGTCTTTTGGAAGGTTATTGTTTGGACGTCAATAAATGATGCCATAGGGAACTATAGCCCTAAGAAACGTTCAAAAAGATAGCTACAAGGTCGGTGTACAAGCCCATAAATTTGACCAGAAGATAAGGAAAATCTGGAAATTTCTGACAGACCTTATCTTGAAGGCTTTTCAAGGCTGCTTTTGGGCAAGAAGTTAAGGGGATATTTAGAAGAATTTTGTACACCCTTAAAGGTCACCATCAAGGGTGTTATCTTGCTGAAAATCACATTCAAAGCTGAAATGAAACCTGGTTAAAAGAAGGGCTAAAAAGGCAATCCCAAGTGAGGCAGATAAGTGAATCACCTTCCTTATCTCTTGGCAGATTGTCTTGAGGCTTCTTGGGGATCCTTTGCTGAGTTGTATACGTTTTATATGAGCTGTTAGCATGCTTTATATCAGCTGTAAAGGATCTACAAGTCAAAGAATTCAGCCTAAGAAGAGAAATTCAAATAGAACAAGTAAACAAACTTGGTCTAATTGCAAGAGTGCCCTTTAACTTGCAACTCCTATATAAAAAGGCCTCCTTCCACATTTTAGAGAGTGACCAACCACATACAGACCATATCACATAAAAAGAACCAGAGACACACCAAAGAAGAAGAAAAAGAAGAAGAAGCAAGACTGCAAAATCTCACCAAAGACGATCGATCACTGCTTCTCAAAGATCGATCGTTGATCGTATTTTTCCCAATTTCTGATTTTTGTTGTCTTCCTTTTTCATGATCTCCTTTGTGTTTTTGATTCCAATTATTTGTAACTAAATTTCCAGTAGCTAGGGAGCTGTTGAAGCCCCTAGACATGATCCATAACATGCTTTGATTTTCGGTTTGTTTTCAATTAATAAAGTTGAGGTTTTGTTTACCGATTTCTCATTGAGGAATTCTATGTTTGTATACTTTGGAGTACTACTTAGTATGCATGCTAGGGTTCTAATACTTTGATTGTTTGATGCCTGGATCAATAGTTGGATTCCTCAAATTATCTAGAGAAGTAATTGGTAGTTTTCACTAGCAAGTAAACAAAACCCTAGGTTTAGCAAGACTCTAAGTTATTTGCGATGCCTAATGATTGCTCAAACTCTTTTCAAACTTAATGATCTCTGCATGTTTAATCTAATAAACATACCTTTAGGTTGCATTGCTTGGGAATAGTCTAGGTGTAGAGCACTTCCTGCCTAGCGTACAAAGTAAGAAAGAGTAATAGGTTGTGTTCAAGCGTACCGAGCCAATCTGAGCATCTTCAACTAAGTTAATTGGTGATAAATTGGACAAAGTGTGTTGTGTGTGATTGTTAGGGGTGGATACTTCTTTCCTAGCTAGTTTCATTATCTTGATCTCAACCAACTTCAAATCTGCTTCAGTTTTGTTTTCTTTCTGTTCTCTGTTTTTCTGTATTTTATTTCCATAGCAAATCAACTCTAAAATTCACCAAATTTTGTACGCTAGACTCTTTACTTGTCTAGTATACCTCTGTAAATTTTCGTATTTTTCTGGGTTGTTTTAGTTAGGTTTTTAGTTTGTTTTTCGACTGCGGTTCAGTAGGAGCTGCAGTCACGTTTTTGTTACTTTTTATTATTTTTGTAAATAATACTTTATTATTTTAATTCTTTATTTGTTTACACAATTACAAGTGTACCCTCAATCCCCGGTTTGAACGATCCCTATTTACCATATACTAACGATGACATTTTACAGGGTTAAATTGCGTGCTACTTTCTAGCGTGTCAATTAGTACCTTTGGCGGTACAATGAGCGTGGCCCATTATAGCTAATTATGCTTGCAAATGTACATGTATGTAATGTATCATCTTAACAGTATCATTAAAAATGAGCTTAATTCTAGAGCTATAAGCTTATAATAATGAAAATAATTTTTTTTTAAGCGCCCGTAGGCAAAAAGATATATTCATAAGCCAGAATAAGTCATTACATACCCTTCCGCTATCATCTAGACAGACACGAAGATAGTGGTAGTACTCACAGTGGTACATAGAAAAAGACATACTCATTGTACAATCAAATACGTAGACAGAGCGAGATCCCCCTTTAGTACTACGCCGGAGGCGCTAGAAGGATCTGACTCTCCCAACCTAACTATTACCCAGTAAATCTAGTCGCCTAGAGACCTCAATTGATGTACAACTAGAGACACTGAGAATTAAGTCGACCAGAGCAAGACCCATATATAAAACTAGATGCACACAAGTGCCTAAGTTGTCCCTGAAAGTAGGGAATTATTGAAAAACTAAGCAAAACTAAATAGGGTCTAGGTCAAACAACCCAGCCCAAAAATTGCAACCCAACAGTCCAAGAAAGAAACCCAGCTCAGGCCCAACTATGAACAGCTTGAACCAGGCCCACCGTCTATCTTCAACCTCACCAGTCGTCCGCCGCCATAGGATACCAGACCGCAACAACGCAACGCCCGGTCACGCTGCCTCAACCCACGTCGAAGCCCGACCAAGCCACATCAAAACCAGTCTGATGCAGTTCGATCCAGCACACCGCCACCACCGTCCAGCCCCTCCATCATGTTGCCAATCATGGAGATCAAGGAGGTACCTCGGCGACGCTCAACCTGCGATGTGTCGCCTCCCACTGAGCCCAAGATTTCTTCCGGTGGTCGTCGCCAAAACCATCCAAAGCCGGACTCGAGCCATAACCCCTCTCCAAGAAGCTGTCGGGCCTCTAAGTTTCAAATTCCCGTCTAGCAACATCCTCTAGCAGGCGAGGAGAGCCAACGCCGCCCAGGCGCTCAGCCAAACAAGAAGAAGAGTGCAAACCCTAGACCAAGAAACAGTCCGGATTTTGTGGAGCTATCTGTTTTTTCTTGATTGCTTTTGTTTAGGCTTTTTAGGAAATGTAGTAGATTATAATAATGAAAATAATTATTAGATGGGAGGATAGTGTGTAAATGGGTCCAGGACAAAATGGATAAGCATAATCTATTGAGATAGTCATCATAGTGAGGTTTTCATGCTTTGAGGGAGAAAGAGTCCATCAAACTCTCTTGAGAAGTCGCTGATTTTTTTTTTCTAGAAGAAATATGAGAACTCTTTTATTGTTCAACAAAATTATACATAGCGATTTATCCCAATGGGGCCGACAAAAAATCACCACCTAAACAATTCTACTTTTTAAAATGAATACTGAAGCTCATCCAAAATTGTTCAACATTACCCATAAGATATCAAAAGAGGCACATATAATGTGAACACCCTTGGTGTCATATATTCAACCTCAGCCATTGGTTTTTCCATCTCTTCATACTACTAAATCAGTCAAAATGTTACACAAAAAATGAGGTAGTGAATTAATGACATAATTTATTATTTTCATGACTAAATTTATGGGGGAAAAAAACATGTATGCACTGTATCATCTTAACAATATCATTAAAACTTTGGATTCTATGCAATGAAATGATTTTGGGTTGGTAATAATGAACTGTGAATGAGAGTGGTCTGATTGAACTTTTGAAATTATAGTGCGTTGGTGATAATTTCATTTTGTTCGTTGATTTTTGTGGCTTCATTTTTTTTTTCGAGGAGGAAAATAATTACAACTTAAAGCTCATACTACAACCATAATTAAAATGATCAAAATTAAAAGCAGACAAAGCTGAGAAAGGCAACTTTTTTGACCGAGTGATAGGAGTAGATGACTTGTGACCCATATTTGTAACAGCATCAACAACGAAGTTGGCTTCCCTGGGAACATAAGAGAAGGAAATAGCTTCGAAATTGCTAGCCAGACTCAAGATGTCTTTCACAAGAGTATGAAGACGCCAAGGTGAAGCACATTTCTTGTTGATAGAGTCTATAGTTAACTTGGAGTCACCTTCGACATAAAGTTTTCGACATTTAAGGAGGAGGCATGATAAAGATCATCACGAACAACACTTCCTTCAGCAATGGGGACAAAAGCACGACCAATAGCTCTTGCACATATCTCCCTCATATGTATCATTTATTTTCTTTAATAAATTTGGGAGTATTAGCTACCTTCTTTCACCTCGTTTCAGTTTTTTTAAGAGAAAAAAAAAAAGAAACTGAATAGGGATATATAGTTTAGTTTTCAAGAAATAATACTATTAATGATCTCTACTTTTCTTTACAAGATGTTCCCTCCCTCTCCTTTGAGCTATAGACATTTGTAACAGGACCGAGAACAATCCTATTCAAGAGGTGTTACAAATTATATCATGAACAGCTTAAAACATCTATATGGAGTGGAATGCATGTGAACATAAGGTATGTACAAGGTACTTAATGGAAGTTTTCTATACTCGTTCAAATAATACAAGGATGGATATACCTGCTGATCAAAATCACTACACATTTAGATATTAGAACATCAAGGTTCAGTACATCTTAGAAGTCGAATTCGTATCAGTATCATCACTTGGGGACTCATTAGCAAACTGTACTGTTTCTTTCTCATTCGACCCAAGAAGCATGGAAACAACTTCTCTCATGGTCGGGCGTTCAAAAGGAGACATGCTTGTGCACAACAAAGCAATTTTCAAGACAGTAATCATGTGAGAGACAGTAGCAGCAGCTTCAGCTTCATCTTCATCTTGTAAATTCAATCGAGCATCGAGTACTTCTGATGACAATGAATTGTTGAGAAAGTATGTTCTAACCCAAGTTACCAGGTCGCCGCCTTCGTCTAATGATTGTACTGGTGTTTTACCAGTCAGCAACTCCAGAAGGACCACTCCATAGCTGTAGATGTCACATTTTTCTGTGACTTTCATAGTGTATGCATACTCTGAAATTCACATCATATATCATTAGCTACATATATAGCATAATTAACCAGAAATCAGGTTCAAAAACTGAACTGATACATAAACAAAATACTTGTAGTAATTTTGCAGATCGAATTCACTGTTGACTAAAAAGGGCTCAAAAGAAAGCTTACCAGGGGCTATGTATCCATAAGAACCTGCTACTGCAGACATTGACTTCGAATAGGGCATGTCAATCACCTTTGCTAACCCAAAATCTCCAACATGAGCTTCAAACATTTCATCGAGGAGAATGTTGTTGGACTTTATATCACGGTGAAAGATCCGAGGTTTGCAATCATGATGCAGATAAGAGAGACCCTGGGCAGCCCCAAGAGCAATATTGAACCTCGTTTGCCAATCAAGATTACAAGATTTTCCATGAAGTAATTCTCCTAAGCTGCCCCTTTCCATGTACTCATAAAGCAGAAGATTGGAACCCTGGTGGTAGCAGAAACCATACAGCTTCACAATATTTCGATGCCTGATATTTCCTAAAGTTAGAATCTCTGCATGAAAGCTACTATCCACATTGTTTCCTTCCCTGTTGGATACTACCTTCTTGACAGCAACTGTGTGACCGTGAAACAAGACGGCTTTATACACAGTTCCAGAAGCTCCCCTTCCAATTGCAAATCTCTCGTCAAAGTTTTCAGTCGCCATAACCAAGTCTTGAAAAGTGAATCCTGCCTTTGGCGAAAAGTACACATCTAAAACTGGAGAAGAGAGTGGTTTTTCTTGCGCAGAAGTTACTACATTGTCTACAGGACGTCTCATCACATATATAATGATTACGATTAAGATAAGAGAAACACCACCAATGGCTGCCGCAACAATAGCAACAATCTTCCCTAAGCGGGTTCTTTTGTTTGCCACATTTGGAGGAAAAGAGAGTGAAGATGGTGTTTCACAAGCACCAAGAGGGCCACCGCAAAGTCTTTTATTCCCAACAAAGCTGCTAACATCCATACTCTGAAAGAGTGGTAGAGAAGGAATAGGCCCTATCAAGTCATTGTATGAAAAGTTGCAGCCAAGTAAACTTGACAGGTTGTCAAAAGAACCTGGAATTCCACCAGTCAAATGGTTGTTATCGAGTAGAAGCAGTTCCAGTAATATAAGATTTCCAAGTTGAGGAGGTATCTCCCCAGAAATATTGTTATAACTGAGATTTAATCCAATCTGGAGGCTTGAAAGGGCACCCAACTCAGCTGGTATACCCCCAGAGAATGAGTTGCCACCCATTTGTAGCTCAGTCAAATGCAAGAGATTTCCCAGTGCAACTGGGATATCCCCCGAAAGATGATTATCGGAGAGCTTGAGAAGCTCCAACTGAGAAAGTGCTCCTATCTCACTTGGCAAGACATCCGAAAAGTTGTTGCTACTCAGATCAAGCCGTTGAAGCATTTTACAATTGAAAATTTCAGGTGGTATCCTGCCAGAAAGTAAATTCGATGAGATATTGAAGATCACCAACTGCGAGAGCTCACCAATCTCTCTTGGCAACTCAGATGTGAAGTAGTTGTCTGCAAGTAGTAGTCTCTGCAAAGTTCTGCAGCTACCAATTGCTGGAGGAATCGCACCGCTGAACTTGTTTTGATCCAACTCAACTGCAGAAAGGTTAACCAATTTGCACATTTCAGTTGGAAGAGTCCCTGTAAGGTTGTTTCCCACCAGACGGAGCTGCGCCAATGACTTGCAGCTTGTGACCCCAGTTGGGATATTACCGGTGAGCCTGTTAGACCCCAAGTTTAACAAAATCAGATTAGAATTTCTGCAGACATGACGGGGAATTCTTCCTGTCAGGAAGTTCTCAGATAAGTCAACCACCCAAAGTGGGCTGTACACCCCAAGTCCTTGAGGAATTATGTCACTCAACCTATTGTTAAACAACTGTAGCATGATCAGCTCATTCATGTATTGAAATCCAGTTGGAATTGAACCAGTGAGAAAATTTATAGACAGGTCGAGCTTTGTCAGGTTTGTCAAGCTTGTGAGCTCCTCTGGAATAACACCTGTGAGATGGTTTTCGAAAAGATAAAGCAATTGCAAACCCGATATCTTACTGAGCTCAACTGGTATCTCTCCGGACAACAAGTTCTCAGAAAAATCAATCTCCGTAGCAAGAGAAAGATTACCAATCTCTCTTGGAACTGTCCCATTCAGCATATTTCTGTACACATATAGCTTCTCTAGAAATACAAGACTCCCAAGCTCCTTTGGTATCTCTCCTTCAAGCTTGTTCTTGTAGAGGGCCAGAGTATACAAATTTGTACAGTTGCCAAGCTCCTTTGGAATGACACCAGAAAGCAGATTTTCCCAAAGAATTAAAACACTCAAATTCTCGAGCATTCCAATCTCTTTCGGAATTCCTCCGCTTAACTGATTTTGAGCTAGACCAAGATAGTTCAAGCTTTCACATTCACCAATCTCGGAAGGTAAGCTTCCTGATATTGAATTCTCCCCTGCCCGGAAAGTCTTCAATCTTTTGAGGTTGCCGATAGAACGCGGCAGTGGTCCACTAAGATTATTAGTGTATGCAATCAATTGCGACAGAGAAGAAAGATTTCCAACTTCTTCTGGGAAAGGCCCTGATATTCTATTATTGCACACATTCAAGACTTCTAAATAAGAAAGTCTACCCAATCCTGTGGGAATTTGACCTTCAAACTTATTGTTATTTAAACTAAGAACCTGCAAATAGGAACAATTCCCAATGTCTTCAGGTATACTCCCAGACATTTCATTGAACGAAAGGTCAAGATAATTCAGGTGAATCATTCTACCAATGCTTGGAGATAAAGAACCCGAAAGATTCATGGAACTCAAGTCAAGAGACAAGACCACCGGATACAATCCTTCGCTACAATCCACTCCCCTCCATCCACAAGGTGTTGAATCATTGGAATTCCAACTACTAAGATGGCCAAATCCGTCAACAATTCTACTCTTTATTTCTAGAAGGTATTGACACTGATCATTAAGCCCCTCAGATTCATAAACCATCAGGGCAGTAACAAGAGCAACTACAGTAATTAGCAAACCCACTGATATCTTCGCCATGAAGATCAAGCGAAATTGAAAACAATAACCCTAGTTCTAGCACTCAAAACATCACCGGCTGAAGAGAAAACTTCCCATGCAGATGTCCAAATAACTTTTGGTGAAAATTTACAGTTCAAGGGCGCAAAGAAACATGGACAAGGACAAAGCAAAGCCTCAGAAAGATACAAGCATGCCAAACTACACGAGGAAGCAATTATTTTACATACCTCAAGTTGATGACCAAGAATGGAAAACAAAAAGAAGCCATCAAAGAGAGCCAACCAGTTCTCTAGGAACCAACAAGAAATATACTTCAGTTTCCCAGAAAAAGAAAATTTACTGGGAAAAATCATTGGGTTTTGATTGCACAGAATGGTGCATTGAAAATGGTGAGCTTCTCCTTCCTCTGAATTGCCACCTTTCTTAAGAATAATGATGATCCTAAAGAACTAAAAAAAGCCATGTATTCATTTGGTCCCCTGCAAAATGATTTGCATGATTCCACTTTGTGTGAATGACAAGGATGATATGAATGAGATCGAGAGAGAGAGATAGTGAGGCTGGGATGGCCGACAAAGCATGCACAATATTTTAGTGTTTCACAAAGCCAACTGAAATAGTGAAATTGCTCTCCATCTCTTTCTTTTTAGTTTTTGACACAGAATACAGACAAAGCAAAGACTCCGAAATATTCTAACGCTGTTTCTTAAGGCAATATTAAACTGGTATCAAAGTTTTGAGCAAGTCAACCTTGACCTCGTGGAGGACACCATTTACATCGAGACAACTTCAAGTTTCTGTAGTTTATATTTTATGGGAAACTTAGCCAGTGCTAGTCGTCAGAGACCCGTACGGTTTTTCCATAGTATTTGTTTTTCATAGGCTAACGCGTAAAGCGTAGTTTGTGCCAGAGCTTTTTTTTTTTTTTTTTTTGGTTTAACCCTCGTAAGAACGAGGTTATTTATTGAAGAAGATAAAAAGGAGAGGGTTATAAACACCAAAACCTCTCATATAAAAAGTGAAACCCAAATTATCGAAAACGAAAATTAGGAAGTCCAGAGCATAATACTGGTTTTGGATCATTAATCATACTTTGGATATACTTGAACTCAGGGTTGACTAAGACTTCAAGCATAATAAAATGAGAGTGGGAGGGTGGGAGGAGGAAGCGCATATGAACACGTTAGGATTAGACTATTATTAAGTTATAGACTTCTAAAAAGATTCTAATCAAATCATGAGCTTATGAGAAAACTACGAGTTTCATGTTTGGAACAGCAAACTAATTAATGATGCTCTGAGCATATGTTTTTCAAAACTTAGGCACCAGAATTCCCATAATATGGCTTTGATGTATACCACCATACCTCGGTGTATGACATATTCTACGTTTTTCACCAGTATACAGGTGTTTTCCGGTTGGTCCAAGGATGAAGACCCTTGGCCTACCGTGTGGTAGAAACTATAGAATTTCCAATAACTTCAACACACATTTCACATAATGTCATTGCTGACGACCTTTCATACAAAATTCTTATTTGACATGGAAGTATTACTTCAGTACGTAGTGGTATGCACTATCCAAGTGGGGAAGGATTTGTGTGGTGGGCCGCTGACCATTTGCCGTATACCACCATACCTCGGTGTATGACATATTCTAAGTTTTTCACCGGTATGTAGGTGCTTTCCGTTGGTCCAAGGAGGAAGAACGTTGGCCTAATTTATGGTAGAACTTCACATATAACGTCATTGCTGACGACCCTTCATACAAAATCCCAGACTTCAGTAGTGGCATGCACTATCCAAGTGGTGAAGGTTTTGTATGGGGGGCCGCTGACCATTAGATTGGCCAATAAGAAGATGACACGCGTCAAAAGTAAGATACTTAGGCAAGTTTGGGATAGTTGCAGAGGATATTTGGGTAGTGGGGTTTGATGTTTGCAAACGCGGCCTCTTCCCTGTTGGCTCGTTTTTCTAATATAATTCTCATTGGAGCTGTGCTAAGTGGTAGGTGGCTCGTAAGTGCGATTCATTTTCATTAGTGGTAAATAATTTCTTCAACAACAATGATCGTTGTCGTATCGTACTCTCTTTATACACGTACAGAATTTGAGTCCTAACATGATCAAGTACAGAAACCAAAAGGAAGAAAAGCAACTAGCACAAGAAGTAATGCGCGGGACCTGATTGGTTCCCATTCAGGCCTCTTTCTGTGGCAGTGTTTCAAATGCAGAGACGGTGTTCTCAAACTTGATCCGGTGCAGAGGGGCACCACTTTGCTTGATGGCACAAGCTGTTTTATCTTCAAGAGGGCAACGCGCCTTTAACATGGAGAACACATGGTTGTTCAACCTCCTTGCTTTCTTCATTACTTCTAACAGGCCATCCCATCCCTTCTACCACACAAAGAAACCAATAAAAACCAAAACCAAATAGGCACGCAAAGAAAATTGGCAGCTAAACCGAACACCTGTAATAAGTTTATCACATGCATTAACTCTGCAAACTATTATGCAGTTTACTCATGCGATAAAAAAACGGTCGAGAATTATATGCGAGGGTGATCATCTAATTACATTATGTTAGAATAGCTCATACCAATAGGGGCTCAATACTATAAAAGTTTAGCTATGCATGTAGAAGTCTATTTAGTTCATGATGTCATTCGCTCAAGTTTTATCCAGTGTAAAACTTGGTATGAGAACTGATAGACATGGTAACCAATTAGTTTAGAGACAAGCAATTTATTCAACAGAAGTTGAGAACAAGAAAAATTGTGTCGTTTCTATACCTGAACATAATGAGGGCTCTTATGGGTTTGGGTAATTGATGCAACCTCCACTTCAGCAACATTGAGGACCTGATATGAAAAATCCAAGAGCTCGAAATGCAGCTGTTGCCCAAGCAAGTAGATTATGGTGCAACCACCCCAAGCTACAGAATCACCCAGCACTTCTTGATTGTTTGGCAATACTCGAACAGACTCCTCTAGATACCACTACAATTTAAGAATTAGAACAGGTTAAGCAATATAGCAGCACATCAAGTTCACATTCTCCCACAATCAAACTAGGTATACTCAATCTTAGTTATCAACATACTGAATCTTAGTTATAGACAAACACATGGTCACATGAACCATTGAAAATTAGCCAATTGTCCAAACTAGCAATGTAGTTCATAACTATTTTCAGTCACAAACTTTTATGCCTGGAGGTATTGATGTTTATGTTAGTGCATTTTGTGTGATTGGGAGTGTTGACTTTGAAACATCACAAGGGCATCCAGGCTAAGATAAACATCCTCAAGAGGACCCATTCAGTAATAATTTATTGAGCAGTACCACAATTCCGATGGTTAATAGTTAACACTCTCTCTTAAAACATCCATGTTTATTGGCATCACCCACTACTACACCATTTTGGCAACACAGGGTACTCCCCAGAGTCTCTAGATCAGTATGTACTAGTATTAAAGACAAACCACAACCACAGGATACCAAAGTACTAAGCATTTGCATGTAAAATGGGATTCCTATATGTGTGTGTGTGTGTGTGTGTGTGTATTTGGTATCCCCATCTAGATATTGCAGAGATTACAAAATCAAATTGCTGAACTACACAAAAGAGGTTACCAAAATATGCCAATAGTTTTTATTTTTTATTTATTTTTATTGATTTATGGTCTATCAACTAAATGATTTAAGAGAAACATACTGTGCAAGGGTATTCCTTACAATTTGAAGGCCACTGTATATACGATAGAAATCCTTTGAAGTTGTGATATCAATAAACCCTGTTTTGGGAACAGCACTCCATTTACTACAGTATTTATCCAGTGCTGCACTAGTAAAAGCTAGAGAATATTCCAGCACGCTTCCCGTGTTCATGTTAGCCTTGTACAAAAGATCTGCAAAGAAAAGGAAAAGTAGACATATGACTTAATTAGAGAACAGCTATGAAACAGGAATCAAAATATAGTTATACGTTTCTCTAATTCCAGTTTCAAGTCAAAGCATGTGAAACTAATATTTCTAGAACAATTTACACAGAGAACTGCAACTGCACACCTGCAGCTTCTGCCTGCTTCGATAAGGTATTGAAGGAAGCCGGATTTGGACACCCAGGGTTTGACACAATAGCAGAAGTAGCTGATTTAAAAAGGTTGACAATAGGGCTTTCTCCACCATCTTGAGAATGTAATATTTGTCCATCTGCAGCAGGAAGCAAGCCCAACCAAGGGGATGTTTGCATGAAATGTGTGGTGTCTGTTTCTCTCTGCAAAGCATGTTAGATTGTGAGGGTATGGATTAAGCAGCCACAAAGATTAATTAAAAAAGTAACTTATATGATAGGCAAGTACTAGAATTCGCCTGCCGAATATCATATAGAAGTGATAAAACTTGTGTTCACAATATAATTAGATGCCTCATAAGTCACAACATTGAATTGTCTTGTCGCATTAAATGTGGAAATCTGGAAATGCTTTTATGTCATAACATAGATTCCTTGAGATTTACAGGAGAACACCTCAGACGTTTTCCCTGTTTTGTTTACTTTTTCTCCCCATTCAACAGTGAGTTTTTTCTTTCCACATAATGAGAAGAACCAATGTCCAAAGAAGTGACAGTACCTGAGTACTAATGAAAAGCCCAAGTGCTGAACTATGTATACAAACTAATTCTGTGCTTTCTGGAGATGGACAAGAAGGTCTATGGGTAACATGTATGTGCTAGCATAGACACACATGAGCATGTGCCTCTTCATGTGTATGATGCAGGAAAATCTAAAAACAAGAAGTTATGTGGCAAAATCAAAGTGAGATGTGGATCAATAACGTGCATATCTCAATTTGCATTACATCTTTGAAGTCCCTAGTAAAATGTGCATCCTTAATGAAGTTGTAAAATGAAGAATTTAGATCACTAACCAATACGATATCAAGAAGCCCCAGCCAATATAATACGCTTCCAATCTCCTTTATACCCCGAAGAACTTCTCCTTTGAGCTCTGATTTGGTTCCCCAAGTAAGCTGTTCCTTAACAAGCCTCATACAACCTGTGCAAGCACATATAAGCATAAACTATGACATATATTAGCAGGGGGAGGTGGTGCCAAATGTGCAAATTTACAACTCATTTTTATAATATCACATAAAACCTACAATGGACCTAATAAAAAAAGAAAAGGCCACAAAATTCAAGTAGAAGGTGTCGATTGCAATTATGTGACCACGATACATCATAATTATTGATCCACTTCATTTTATTTTTTCTATTTCTAATTGCAAAAACTGGACTGAATTTCAGCCTTATGAAGGAGAAACTGTGCTCTTTTCCATAAGAAAGCAGATATAACCTATCTATGCACCTGCAGCCGTGCATGTAAAAGTAAACAAAAATTAAAAAAATGCCATGTACCTGTCACGCCTCCATCAAAAGGAAGCAGTCCAATAGATTTTGGCAATGCTTCTTGCAATCCTGTTATCAAGGGTTCCAGGGTAGCTGTCTGTAAAAAGAACACATAAACCAGAGGCCAAACCTCAGTTAACCTTGCGCATTATCAAAAAACTACCGCTAACACAGAAAACCCTCTAACACTATGATGAATTCAGATGAAACATCTTAAAACTACCGCTTAGGAATTAATTAATTTGCATTTGCAATTTATCTGAACAACTGATCTATCTGCATGGCATGACATACCTTGTTAGATATATGATCTAGAAGTGCTCGGATTAGCCAGGGCAATGATCTGGACCCTAGAAGCCTTACAATGGAAAACATGTGAGGCATTCCAAAAAATCCACTGTGCAACCTTGCAAAACTTTGATGAGCTGCATTTAAATCCTTTCATGAAAACAGTAAAGTTAGAAAACAGCATGAGAATGAAGTAATAAAACTTGTTTTCGTCTACCTTATTAATAGCATTTTTTTTACAGGAATTACAAAAGGTGATACGAGAGGATTCATATACACTGAAGAAAAAGGGGTGATGCAGGTTACAGACCATATCAATTGCATATTACCAACAATTTAACAGATATAGTAAGAAATATTGCTTACTTGAGTACCACAATAGAAATTAGGCTTGGCGTGGGGAAGTGATGGCTTTTGAACAGGAACAAGAGGAACCTTTGCTGATCGTGTAAAACGCTGGGTAGTATTGCAAAGGATGAAGTTTGGCAAGAAATCATTCTGCATCTCTGACCAAATCTAACAGAAACAAAATGAGTAAGTGAAGACTGGAAATGGATGACTCAAAATTTACAGTTCCAACCTGCTAACCAAGATTATCTAGAGCAGGAACATACTCATTGTTACATTGGTTCCAGTAAGACTGTAGTAATGTCAAAAGCACATTACTTTGAATTTATTTACCGAAAAGAAAAAGTAATTTCATTTTGTGACATAAATGAACCAGAATGACATATAGGCTTATGATGCCACAGTCAAATGGTTAAGTAATTTTAATAATAAAAATTAAGAATGCATTGACTTAAGCACTGATGACAAATGACCTCAACCTATAAACCATAATGTCCAGGGTAAGTTGAAAGTACTTTGCATGAATTAAAAAAAAATGATAGAGAGAAACTTAGCCAAACCTGAGAGGCAAGTCTACTAGAATATGACACCAGTGATATATTTTCTTGCATCTCATTCAACATTAGACTGAATGAGTCTATTGAAAGATCTCTGGAGAGCAATTCATGGGCATGCTTTAAGGTATCCAGCAGATTTTCTAGTTCCTACCAACCAAATGTCAATTTGTTAACAATGTCTTTGCTGATTTAAACTAAGAGAACAAAGTGATGCTGTGAAACTACTTACCACAATAGCACATAGATCTTGAGACTCAAAACGATCATATAGAAACTCAATATTATCTCTGAAAACTTTGTTCATCCGCTCAGTAATCAAACTCCTTAAATCAATCATCCTTCCAAGCAACTGTACACAATCAAAACTATACTAAGTAGAGAATAGAAACACTAATTCAACTCATATGTACTTTATGATATGTACATTGCCAGTTATAACTTACAAGTATAGAACACGAAAAACTAAAAATTGGAAATCTCACCTTCACTCTGGTCATCTTTAGCAGTGTTGTGAACCTCATAGGCTCGACAGAGTATCTTTCTCCATTGTCCAATGCGAAAAGGAATGACGTATCAAGTAGCTTGCTGCAAGAAATGACAAGCAACATATATGAAAGGTTGCTCCACTGCTGACAGAGTAGCTAAAAGAAGTTAGCATACCTTGCTGCCCAGCTCTTGTAATATGTGAAAATTGTATCACAGAGTTTTGAAACAAAAATGTCGAAACAATGATCCACCTAAGAGGGGAAAAAAACAAATAAATCATCTAGGCGCAAGAATATTCTCAAACTATGACCCATAGTTGTTGGATGTAATAATGCATTAAATTTCATTAAAAATTACTGTAACATTTCAGCATGGCCTCACAATGAAAGATGGACAGGAATATTCTCTTGGCAACCTGGTGACCAAGAATTTGTGGTCACCCACTCAACCCTTGATATCAAATAATATCAAGGGTAGGTGAGCATGAACTTTTTGGTGACCAACAAGGCCCTTCAAATATGAAATATATTTAAGATCTAAACTTAGCTGCAGCTAACTTTCCAGCCCATGGCCACAAGGACTCCAGTGTGAATTAACCATGTTCAATGTAGCAAAGAACTAGGTAATCATGAATACAGTGAGACAACAGGTGCAACCAAGTGCACAAATTCAGGTACCTCAGCCTCAATTTCATCATAGAGGAACCGTTGCTTGAGCACAACCAATGCTTGCTGAGCAGAATCGTTATAGATGTCAAATGGTATCAAAACACTCTCTAGAATACCGGCATTATGTGACTCAAGCACATAATCCACCAACATCCAAGGAAGAGAGCATTCGATCGGAAACTGCACAGAGTGTAAAATCATCACATTTAAAAGGAATCAAATGACGAAAAACTGGCTAAAATATTCAAGGATACAACCATACAACTAAAACAAGAAAAGTTAAGCATATAAGCGAACATGGTCAAAAATAAACCAATAAAGTATATTTCTAACAATATTGGCTGCCTAAGTACCACTGGCAGAATTTATTTTTACATGAGTTCAAGAAATAATATAAAACGATAAAAGACACCCAGTTCATATGTGAAATAACGTCTTTACCTGAATAACACGAGAAGACTCCAAATAAAATTCTCTAAACCATAAGAAACCAAGATCCGTCAACATTGCGACAGTCGCTGCAACATAATTAAAAGGACAAATTTCAATTTTACTGTAGGTGACTAAAAATTATAACTTAAGAAATGATCGAGACAACTTCTTATCCGTTTCAAACAGAATAATCAGCACTGGCAACATGCACAGAACTAGCAGGTATGTGTGTTCATGCACCAATAACCAGCTCAATGATGAATTGCATTGGGCTAGAGCAATACCATAAATTTGCAAGAACATCAAGGTTCAATATGTTTTCTAAGCATCAAGATTAAGTTCATGAATTCTACTAAAAGGGTGCATTAGGTAAAAATAAGAACTGCTGGGATAATCTGATTGCCAAAGGACCCAAAACAATGATAACTCAGGATAAGTTCAACGAGTACGTTGCACTTCAAAGGTTACTTTAGAAAAATTGGTCCTGCTGGGATATGTAAAGCACAAAATCTAAGGCTCCTACCTAAATAAAGACAAAGTAGAGTTGGAATAATACCTGAATAGTCCAGAATATGCAGGAAGAAGCTAAGCTTGTAAAAAAATGTTTCTAACTGTTTTAGGTCATTAACAGGGATCTCAGAACCACTATTCCCAAAGAGCCCTCCAGGCTTCCTAAGGTTACCACCAGAAACAACTTCATATATCAGGAACTGCAAGCAGTGCACCTAAGAATAGAAATTGAATTGATCAATTAGCTCAATCTCAGGCGACAAAATTGTGTGAGAATGTACAATGTCCAATTAGTCATCTATTTAAACACAATAACATTGAGCAGTCATGAAAAGAGGAATGTGCATGCCATACGAGAACCATGCAGAAAAGAAACATTAAATTCAGATCAAGTCCCATTACTGATGAAGAAACTCTACAGAAAGACAATGCTTATATATGAAAGGACAACCCCAGTAAACAAATCATGCAGAAAACTTATCTCTACTGGTGGTTTTATAAAAATGGATTACAAAATATAAAAAGTTTCAGAAGTGATAGCAGGATGTGACATCAAAGTGCATATGCAATGTGTTGAGAATTAGTGCATAAACCCTTTGTCATCATGAAAACATTTAGAAATTCATCTGTCCTCCCCCGGGCAAGGTTCCACCATGCACATTGTACACATATCACGTAAGTATATATATGGGTCTGTAACCAGGTAGGTATTATGTGGAGATTCAATTTATGCAAGCATGAAAATGCAAGTTTCATGTGTACACATGCACATTCAAACGGGTATATATCCATGCAAAATGCTCATTAACAACTCTGCGGGCATGTATTAATGTGGTCTGCTATGGTCACTTTCAGGAGAAAAGTTCATATGAAATTCAATACCATGATTTGGAATTAAAAGGAATGACTTATTTATCCTTAATCTGCCTCCTTCTGTTATGTAAGATTATTAAGGAAATCCCAGTTAGATTATACATAGTAGTATTCTGATTAACTTCCTGTCTAAAAGAACAAATGGAAAGGGAAAATAAAATAAAAATAGCAATAATAGGTAAGGCAAAACTCTTGGTATAATAAAAACAACTTATATTGCATTAAATGAGCTGGATGATGAGGGAAACCTGAGCGGCTGTTGGTGCAACTGGCCTTGGATAAAAAACATTTCCTTTGCTTTCTTCACTTCCATGCTGAAGGGGTCCAGATTCAGACTTACTTGTATTTGCCATCCAGTCTGCTGAAAGAGTCCGCATATCGGAAAGGATCCTGAATTGTATCTAACTAGTTAGCAATTTAAAACTGATACCCCAAAACTTATATTGCATAAATAAGGTATTTCATTTTTCTTCACAAGAGACTAAACAATTTTAATAAACAAAAATTGATAAGGAATCATATGATATATTTAATCTATAAGCTTGCAACTTGGAATCATTTGATAACCAGAGTCATTCATTGATAAATCATCACTATGAGTCAGACTCAATAGAATTTGATCAATCTTTTTTTCTGTCATTAAGGTGGATAACGGGAGTTTCAACCGCAAAGTTTAAATCAATTTTAAGTAACTTAAATACCCACCTAGAAAGGTCCTTCTTCTTTCGAAAGGTAGTACGCAACATAGTGGCCAATGTATTCTGAACAAAATCTTGAACCTCGGCATGTATTGTCTCCCATAAAGCATCAGCTACCAATGTGTCACTAGACTGCATCATAGATCCTATGCTCTTTATGTAGCTAACAAGTTCCACCAGCGCTTTCCTTTCCTCCGCACTATAGTTATAACGTACCACCTAACATATATTCCAAGATTATGTCACTATCATCTAATACGATGGATGTGATCAACATATAGGCAGACAAGAACTGAACTGAACTGAAAAATCAGGATATGCGTATATTAGTTAATTGACTTAATTCAGGTTATATTTAGACTATTCAAGTTTCTTCCATACTGAACTGAAATACTTAGCATATGCATATATTAGTTAATTCAGGTTATTTTTAGATTATTAAAATGTATAACCTAAAAGCCATTTCTTAGGGTATTCAAGACCTTTTCATAGTCAGAAAATGATGCTGAAGCCTCTTGTGATTCGGAGGGAACTATATCCTTGCAGGGGCGAGAAAATTTCCATGCACATTGTTCCCAAATGCGTGCAGTCCATCTACTTAAAAGCTGAAAACCTTCAACAATCATATCATATATATTTCCCTTGACTTCTTTGCACCACTCAATATCGGCACTATCTGTTGACTTCAACAACAATAGCTGCATAGAACAGAATGAACAAAAGAGTAATGGATTTCAGAAAATTAAAAATGAGTGCAAGTAAGAAGAAATCATATTAGTAAATACAGGACCTTGAAAAGGAGGACTGAGGAGGAGGAAGAGGAGAAGAAGAATACCTGATTCATGGAGGAAGCAAAACGAATTGTGAAGTCATCATGTTCGGCACGGATGGATCCAATATGATTGATGATTAGATAATGCCTCTGATAAGTAAATGAAGTCAAGGTCTCACCGGAAAGGTTACCTACCTTAGCCATGCTAAAAGGTTATCATGTCAATTCAGTTAACAAACTGACAAAAAAGATAAACAAAGGATATTCTTGTGCCTCACGGGCTGGAAGCTCATGAGGTGATGGAAGGCTGAGAAGACGAGTTTGGGCAGAAAACTTTTGGAAGTACATTGACAATTCTTTCATGATTGCAGCAGGAGAAAGATGGAGATCTGGAAATGCAGGAATTACTGGATCATTCTGCAAAAAATAAAAAAATAAAAAAATAAAAAAAACAACAACAACAACAAAAGTGTTTAGATTTTTCTTTTTCTTGGGGCTCTGGGGGAGGAGGTGAGAAATTGGCTACTTACAATCTTGTGTAGCTATATCTATACATTACCTTGAATATGTTAATAAGTCTGTTGATTTTCACTCTCTTGTACAAAGACTCGCTATCTTTTTCTGACGATGTAGCTAAGACAACTAGAATCGGCAGAACACGAAGAAGAATGTGCCGCTCTGGGAACAGAAGTGCAAAATCCAGCTCTAGTGACTCGACAGCAAAAACTATGAGTACTTGAAGAATATCTTCTACGCTATATCGAGTCAAGGAACGCAAAATAGACTAACTGCGTCAGCGTGTATCCTCAATTGTAAATGTAATGATAACAACAAAAGACATATTACTATATAACCTCTCGACAAGATAAAATCTAGAAGCTCATAAAAAGTAGAATAAGAATAGATGCAAGTCATCAGTTCTTCTCTTCATGTCAACTATAACTATTGAACACAGGATACTTGTTCACACGGAACATCTCAGCATGCAAATTCAACAAGATGGCCCACCTTGTGCTAAGGAAAATCTGCAGCAGTTAATTAAGAAATAATTAGAATAGTTCGATTATAGGGCCTGATGTCATATCACACTACCAAAAACAAAAGAAATGAAAACAGTTTCCAAGATGGAAAAACTTAAATAGTACATACTCATCAAAAGCTGTATAACGGGACGATACTAAGATAGAGAAGGTAGCTCTGCCATACCTGTAAGTCATCCAACTCCTCTCTCATTGAATCAGTATCATGCCACTGTACACTTACTTGTGTGAATGTCCTGAAAAATTCAGAATAGGTCAAAAGCATGCAATTTAACCACTACCAAAGTAGCATCAGATGGAGGAAAGAGAGGATGTTGCAAATACAGCACTAGTAAACAAGCATTCGTATCACATGCTAGACCTACTTTTTCAGTTTTCCCCTATTTCCTTCTTTTCTTGGTAACTCATCTTACAGATGAGTATAGAAGCAGTATAAAATTTCAGTAATAACAGTTTATTAACTAATTCTAGTGCTAGTGATTTGAAACCGTAAACTATGCGTTGAACACTAGAACCATATACAATAAGCTAAGCGAGAGAAACTTAAAAGGAGGTATTCATACTTTATAGAAAATCAGTTTGTCCAGGATCACATGGCATGTCGTATAGTCCGCATCGCTATAGCAACCATATATAGAGCAAAAATAATTGGCATACCTTTTATACCAAGAGAAATCATTTGGTATGCTTGCCTTTGCATTTTTAAGATGATCAAGTTGCACCAAAGTGTCAAGTAACTTCAACATGGACCTGTAATGAATAAATTAGCAGACTGACGTTTACATAGCCATACACATCACAGTGACCAGTGAGTAGATTTGAGCTCAAGCATGTCTGAGAACATGTGATAGAGGACTAAAACAAAAGTAAACAAAAAAAAGTTGCGTCAGAAGAATATTAAGCATACCAGAGATGAGTTACTGTAGGCCCATTAATGCGTCTCTCGGGCCTTGAGAAGCGTTGCATATCTGCAGCTAGCTGCATCAGAGAAAAACGTCCATGGTCGGTGACAACTCAACTTGAGAACAGCAAAGAAAGAGTGTAAAACCAAGGTTTAGACAAGCTCGTACCTTTGATGCAGCCGAAGCTTGCCAGCGCTGTATTTCACGTAAGCGACTCATTTCCAAGTCCAGAACTTGATAAGTTTCAAGGTACAAGTCAGCTTGATTTTGTTTCATAGAATCGGGAAGCTGCAAAAACATATTTATACACACACACACATACACATGTTAGTTACAAATCAGCTTAACCATATCACGTCATATGGTAAGAATGATGAAGGAAGAGTTGGACCTGAGGAAGTGCCTTGACACAACTACGATATGTATACAGCACAGATCCCATCTCCTTTCCCTCGAGTATAAGAGCATTCTGCATAAATATCCAAAACACAATCAACGACAACAGTAAGATGCATTTCTAAAGTGAATGAAAAGCTGAAAAGAAAAAAAAAATTATAACATCCATTGTTTTCATTAATATTAATCTGAACAGAAGAAGAAAAATTATATATTTAAACAATGCCTTACAAAGACAAGGCGAAACAGTTAAAAACAGGTGCATACCAGTTGATTGAGAGCTTTTGTGTCTTCAGATAAAGACAAGCGATATGCAGAAACATCGCTATACTCTACAAAATGGCAACAGTAATGAATTACAAGGAGAGTACTGTCATATACAGTGATAGAGGATTCATCCATCTAGCAGTAATTACAGTCCTATCAGTGAACACTAACGTTCAAATTCGAACTTCCCATGATCCATTATATTTCGCAAAAATAGTTAAAAATTTTATATCATGTATCATAATATCAACTATTTCACTCTAAGATTTCCTAACATACACCAAAATCTCAATTACTGTAGAAATGGAAACTTGTCTAGACAAGAAATGTACCAATTGGACTGTCAGTTGCTCCGGTGTCAGTCGAAACCCAAACTCCTGGTCCTTGAACCTCTGCTTGCTCATCCTACACACCAGAGTCACAACGAGCACAGTTCAAATCATATCAATGAAGAAAATGGAGGCAAATTTTTCCACAAAATTCAACTAGAACTGAGCGAGAATGAGCTAGTGAGAAGACGAGAAAGATCACCTCCAGTGAGAATGTAGATAGCGCAGCAATGGCTTCTTCAACCGGAACAGCCATGAGTGTGAACGCAGCAGAAAACCGGTGTGAAAATAAGATCGGACCGAGAAATTGAAGCGGTAGAGAAGCTTAGAGGAGACGCAGTCGCCGCATTATGGTTGAGGTTTGGCCGGAAACGGAGAGCTAGGGTTTGAAGAGTTTACGTCCGCCGGAGAGAGAGAGAGAGAGAGAGAGAGAGATCGCCGGCGAGTCGTTTTCGGAGATTTGTCTGAAGAGGTCTGAGTGGAGCGGGTACTCTGTACTGTTTTACAAACTTGGATTTTACTCTACTCCAACTATTATAGTATTGCACTTTTGCCCCCTGTAAAGTTTGTATTTTCAATTCAAGTCCAAATCCAATTTATTCGTTTACACCATATCAATTAATTACCTAGTTAAAAATTTGGGAAATCACATCGAAAAATGATAACTCGACAATCCACCCTATTTTCATTGAGTTTCATCCCCATCCGTCAACTTCTTAGCAATCTCTTTTGGAATTGGATCTCCCATGAAGCTAACCATGATGCCGATGCAGCAGCAAAGCTAGCCAAATCAAGGTTGTTCGCTAAAGTATGGGTTAATCCCAACCTTATTAGTGTCTATTTTAACTAGCGATTGACTTCCTTGTCCTCACTAAGTTTTCATTATTCTTTGTTGTTGTTTGCCTGGTATTACTACCAAATGTTTCAGTTGTATTTGGTTTATGTACTTGTGACTTCTCCCTATTGAGTTTTTATCTGACGTCTATTGATCCAATTAAAAAAAAAACATACCCAGTTAGTAAAATAGTAAAACTCACAATGAAAATCATGGTCGTATTGTAGGCTTATTACAAAACACTGTTAATTGACTTAACTTTTTGACAGTTTAATTATAGATTAGATTGCCGACTGTATGTAAATAAGAGAGAGTTTGGATGCTCACATACATACTGATACAGATGCAAATATTTTCCAGAAAATTATAAAAGATCGAGACGGAGACGGAGAAGGTAGAAGAAACTAATTTAGGTTAAAAAAAAAATTGGTTCTTTGTGGATAAGCCTATGACAATGTGTATATACCAGCACAAAGAGCCAATATATGTGTGACACATGTGAAAGATAAGATGTTTTGGTCCTGATAGGTCATCAACCTATTTTGTTATAAAGTCAAAATCGAAAAGGTAATGAAATTCCTTGTGGGTAAGTCCGACCCACATAGACTAAGCAATTAAAGACTGAATTGAACTGAAGAAACTAATTGTAAAGACCGAGGCGAATGCAAGACTATCCAGATCGGATTTCCGAGCTTTCAGGTCAAAATGCCCAACCTTACTGAAAAGTGAATCACATTCCTCGACTTTGGTCAACAAAAACTAGCAAGAAGAAAATGGGGTAACTTTTGCAGCCGAATTTCAAGTTTTTAGCCCTCATTTTAGCACCCATTTCATTGAAGCTCCAATTTAGAAACCACTCAACTCCCCAATTTTCGGATATTAAGTTTCCGATTCTCCTTGAGAAGATGAATCAATTCGATGGAACTCACGGTGATGAGGAAAGCCTGGACTAAGCATGACATTTTGCAAAGGCGCCATGAAGATGAGTTGCAAAAGATCGCCACTAAAGCTCAGCTTTACAAAGTCGTGTGAAAGATATGTTGTGATATGTTTGAACTTACCATACATTTGTTACACAATAATTTTCATTGTCGTGATGTATCATTTGTCACATTACACATAATGTCATTCGGTATTTTAAAAGAAATGTTAGGTTTAGATGCTTACATTTCCTAGCAGTACTCCAACACAATCTAAAGCTCTTACTTACGGTCTTCCTTCAATTTGTATGTTCTTTTATTTGATTGGTTTCTATCTTCAATTGATAGAGCACAGAGCCACTAAGACCTCCACCGAATTTTAGGCTTTTAATGATTAATATCAGACCAACTTTCTTCCAATAAAATATAAAAACATGAATAAATTTGTTAGGAGGTGTTGGAGTCGAAATACAAAGCGAGAGTAACCGATCACAGTGCATAAGGAAATTAAGCATAATTCTCAATGCATAGCGAGTAAAGAAGAATATAGGTTAGTTAATGCAAATAAATTATTAATTACGATATCTCTAAATCCACGGAAATAGTTATTTGTAAGTAATAACTATATATCCAGATCACGTTTCTTCACCATCCACAACGAAAATCTTTAGAATTCTAGACACAGAAACAGCACAGTTTGTTGCATCCTCAAGGGTGATGGTCAATTTAGATCTTCTTAGGGTTTGTGTCGGTGTCTCCATATATGGTTAAAAAGGTAAAACGACATATAAAAGCATTCATCTACTTATCCTCTTGTTATAATCGTTAACTTTGTTTTAATGAAGATTGTCGTCTTCCATTCATAATTCTATTCGAGTCAATTTGACGTTACTACAATAAAAAATTATTTTTCAATTATAGGTGGAAAGTCATATTTTTTTTTTACCCTAAAAGTCATATTTCTCATTGAGCGGCAACAAATTAAAAAAACGGCCAATTCTCTCTAAATATAGGATTACAATCCATAGATAAATCAAAGATGATTGTCCATTTGAACTACCTAATGACACATGTTAGATATGGATTGTAGTGCTCACTTCTCAGCCCTCTCTACTTATCATTTGTAGCAGCTTCCTTCATTGCAGTAGCTGCCTCAACATGCTTTTCATGAATGGCTTCATAATGTACTTGTGCCTCATTGAACTTGGTGAGATCGTAGTGTTTTTTACAGAAACCACAATAAAAGTACTTGGTTGGCTGAATAAAAATAATAGAAAAGTCAACGTTGTAAGAACATGATAACGTACAACAATGAAATAAATGAGTTGGCAGTGGAGAGCAAACCTTGGTTGATTTGTTGTTTCAGCGAATTGGCCTTGGATTCTCCATCTCTCTCTCTCTCTCTCTCTGAAACCCTAATTCCCCATCTCGGACTGCCATACCCATTGTGCTTGTAAAGCTTATGGTCGTCCATGCCGAGAGGATAAGGGTTAAGAGAAGTTGCTAGAAGCAATTCAAGGGGATGAAGGAAGCTACCAAAAAGATCGGTTCTCTCCGCAGCCGAATGTCTGTCTCCGAAAGGTAAATGTATCAGCGATATTGTATCTTCTCCGAAAAAAAATTTGGATTTTGTCTCAAGGAAACACTATAGACTCCAAAGCTTTTGATGATCAAGAATGATGTCAGCTAGGATTCCAAGGATTTGGTCCAATACCTCAAATTCAAGATGGCCCATGTCGGAACTTCCATTGTTGGAACACACCACAGCCTGCTCGAAAACATGAGAAGTTTGAGAAGTATCGGGAGAGACATGGAGAAGAGGTAAAGAACTACGGGAAGGAGAAACGTTGCATCATGTTGCTTGCAGATGACGACAAAATTTTTGTAGAGACTCGGGAGCAGATGAAATTTCTCCAATATTGTCCACTTTAGTTGTGCACAATATTTTGTCATGCTAAATATTTCTTCTACAAAATCTTGTCTATTTAGACATGGAGTTGTTTGTTTTGTTCCGGATGGACACATTACAAACTATGTTTATACTTTCTACATATTGAAATACATAAAATCTTTGAAAATAGTTATTGCAAATTATAATTTTGTCACACTAAATATTTCTTCTAAAAAATATTGTCCATTTAGACATGGACTTGTTTGTTTGTTTGTTTTGTTCCGGATGGACACATTACAAACTATGTTTATACTTTCTACATATTGAAATACATAAAATCTTTGAAAATAGTTATTGCAATATAATACAACAATATTTTGTCATGCTAAATATTTCTTTTACAAAATCTTGTCCATTTAGACCAGGAGATGTTTTTGTTTTAATTCCGGATGGAAAAATTACAAATTTTGTGTATTCTATATACATATTGGAATACATAAGATCTTTGGAAATAGTTATTGTAATGTAAAACATTGACCAAAATTTCAAATATCAAGGAATTACTGATGATCCGAAAAGTGGAAATTTCGACATAAATATTAAGAATATATCGATATCAGTAAAAACTCAAGAAAAATGATGGAAATTTGAAGAAAAACATAGAAATTTTATATGAAACTTTTGGAGATGTTTATTTAATGAATTATCTGTTATTAAAAAAAAAAACCTTGAATAAACATTATTACATAGTGAGTCGTAGTAATTTACGGTGACATAGTATATGCTAAGTCGCTAATAATTCTTAAAAATTCACTTTAAACATCTCAATTTTTTTGGATAGGTATAGTTATTCATACACTCTCTCTCTCTATCTCAAGAAGAGGGCGGCTAGGGGCTAGGGTTTCTTTGGGTAAGCTTGGAGGCTCTCGTCCGGCGGCACGCGTGCCGTGCCAGGCTTTTAGCCTTGTCGGTGAGCAGTGAGTGCTACCGGGAGGGGTTATTTTTTTGTTGGCCTTTTCTCAGCCTGTTGCTGAGGCGGCGCAGCTCAAGTCTTGATGAGCTTGCAAGCTTTGTGGTGGTCTTGAGTCTTCTGATCGCTTAAAGGCTCTGGCGGGAGCAGTCTTGTGGTACCGGCATTTTGTCTCTTATTCGGCAGCGGCTGGCAGGATAATGTGAGGTGGGGTTTCGACGGGCTCTTTTGGATCGAAGTTCTCCGATCTGATATTGGTGCTTCGGGACCATGCGGGGAGAAGGTGTTTTAGGGGAAGTGGTGCTGCTTGTCGGCGTGCTGGTGATAATGGAGGAATGAATGGTGGCCGACGGCTACTCGTGGAGGTGGCTAGAGTCTTGTAACCGTGGTGGAGGCGTGGTGGCTGCTGCAGCTTGGAGTTGGCTAGGGTTTGAGTGCTTTTGGGTCTGGGCTTTGCTTTGGGCTCAACTTAATTGTTTTTTGTTATCTCTTTTTTTCTAATAAGGCTCCCTCTTTTACGGGTGTTGGAGTCTTGCATACCTTGTTTCTCGACGTTACAATGTGCCCAAGAATCAGTACTGATGTACACCATGAGGGTCTTAGGTGGATGTACTGATTTTTTTGGTGTTGTAGCTTCTTAGTGTTCAAGGCGTAGTAGTCTAGGCTAGTAGTCATTTTTAATGTGCAGTCAATGTACTACTTGAGCAATGATTGTAATATGAAGGGTGTTTGTACCCCTCATGCTTGACCGAGTGAGGTCGTATGATTTTATATCAATGGATCAGTCTTCCGGTCCGCTAAAAAAAAACACATCTCAAATTTTTTTTTGGATAGAAACCCAATGAGAGACTAAGTCATCACGCCATATATACATATTTTTTGTAGGCGCAGATTCGGTTAACACTCCAAAACTAAACCGATGGAACCGAGTCCACCCTAATACGGAGTATGCGAGATGGAGGCATTTGTATAGGTTACCTAGATAGTGGATTGTAAGCTTTGTTCTACTAAGGAAACCCGTTGATTTTAAGCACCTGTGGATCCAATTGATCCAAATGATAGTTCAAATAGACCCTTGAGAGGATAAGCAAAAGCAGTGATAAAGATTAAGATAAAAATTAACATTGAACACTACCGCTGAGCTGAAAAATTTACCCACTGTCCTAAAAATAAATGGAAAATGAATCAGATGCATCAGCGATAGAGCTCTTTATGATTATAAAATCACATTATTCAAGAATAAGGAAGAGCTGCAGCTATGAAGACGAGTCATTGACAGTACTGTCATGATGTCTGTTTAGCAGAAATTACCCTGTCCAAGGTCTCGTCTGGGACTTTGATCCCAGTGGTCTCCAAGTCTGCAACAATGGCAACGGCTGCATCCAGCTCTCCAAGATCAAGGCATAGCGAGATAATTTCATCATAGAGTGGACTGCAAAAAATGAGAACAAAACAAGATGTAAAACTCCAATATATAGAATCAAGCAGCTTGTAGCAAACATAGATGTGTCAATGAATGTGTTAAAATGATGCATAACTGGATCATTACATGAAGTTCTTAATCAAACCGGTTCATTACTTTTTAAATGGGGTATTCTTGTGACCATTCCCTAGGATCCTGTAACTTATTAAAGCTGCCTAATCAAATTTCATATCACCATCAACCCGAGATGTTCCTTGTTTAACAATTCATCTATTCAGAAAATAACACATCTGGACTCTGGAGACCAAACGTCCAAGAACAATGATTAAGCTTGTAGATCAAGAATCTCTCTTTTTACTTCTGACTTCCCCAAATTATGAAACATGGTCTTACCTGCCAAATACATAGCCAAGACAATGTGTAGTCTGTAAGATCTTCAAGAAAGCTGAAGGGAGAGGAGCCTTTATGGCTGCACGCAAAATCATGGCACAATCCCCAATTGTGGGTGTTCCCCCCAATTCCATAACCTGAAATGAGCCCAGTTTCTTCAAATAGTACTCTAGAATGAGTGTTTTGAATTTAACTTTGTGAAGCATAGGTAATGCGAAACAGCTAATGAGGAAAGGAAACCTAGCATTGCAGGTGGAAGAGTACAAATATTAGAACTTGCCTTGAGCATAACTTTAATTGCCAACTCAACTTCCCATTCTTGTGACCATCTTCTTGGAGGTCTATTCTTGTATTCTCTCTCCCATGTCCAACCCCAAGCATCAGCGATTGTATACATGTCAGATTCATCAAAGATACTCCTTTTCCTCAGCTCCTTAAATGCCTCAAAGATATCCTCAGGAAACCAGTCATCATCAGCATCATCCTGCATCCATGTGCAAACTGTGTATAAATATATATATTTCTGAATTACCTCTCCTAAGGTAGAAGTTTAATCCCTAAAAGTAAATTATGGTGCAATCATTCTAAAGATGGTGAAAATTGGAAAATAAAGATTAGATGCTGGCATACACAAGTACAGAATCCCAATGAGGATCATATCAAGATTATAGTAATACAATAATCAGCACTCAAAAGTCAAAACTATTGAGAAGGGTTCATGTCAACAGATAAAAAAAATTAATAATAAAAAAATATACTTTTTAGGTGTCATTTGGTAAAATTTCATTGGTGCCATCGAGACCCGTGATTGAATTTACCCCTCACCAAGGGTATGTAGGGAGCAAGTCTTCCAATGGACCAGAACTGAGAAAGAATCTTGGTGGCCTATTACTGTTTGAATCCTCAGGGTGACTAAAACTGAAAGTCTATATACAAAAAGAGCTCCCAGTCCTAAGATTTTCTGTTTCCCAGAAACAAAACTAGAGAATATGCTGAAATATTAAGTTGATGAGTTGCCTATCCTTAATGCCCAAGAAAAGGGATGCAAAGCATAGACTATTATGTCATACCTCAGCTGATATTCTTCGAGAAGCTCTTCTCCTTGACTTTTTAGATGATGTACTCGTCTGGTCAGAATCTTTTAACAATTGTACTCCAATCATTTGAAGAGGCTTCTTAGCTTCATTTTCCTTTTGCTTCACCCTTTCTACATCTTGTCTCTCAGCTTGTTCTACTTCTACCCCCGCCTCTACTTCCTCCTCCTCCTCTTCATCGTCGTCATCGTCATCATTATCATTATTGTCATCCTCATCCTCATCGTCAGCTTCCTCAGCCTCATCATCTTCAACCTCTTTCGCCACATCTACAACATTGACACTATCTGTGACATCTAGAGGTTCAAATTTGCCACTATCTAATTGCTTTTCCTGATCGCTGCTGAAGCCTTCTCCAAGGAAACGGCGTTTCCAGAACTCTGTATTCCCTTCTTCCAGCTTGATCCTTGAGATTAGTTCATCCAGCTCTTCATCAACCTGAGGGTAAAATTATGTTTTGACCATCAGTCTATTGTGAAATCTCAAATGCAGCAAGAAGAAAGAAAGGAAGAGATTGGTTTCCCAGACAGTCACGTAACACCCTAGCTAGAAAAACATGACATAAATTAATTTACCTCTTCTTCCTCCTCCTCCACAGGAGGAACCCAGAGGGGTCGACCACGAGAGCGATTTATTCTCCTTGCTTTTTGGACTCGCTGGTAAAGCACATTTCTAGTTCCATCAGTTGGCAGATCCTGAGCTTCTAGTTCTTCCTTCAGTTCAGATACTACCATCTTACTAGCAGCTTTGGGCTTTAAAACACTCTGGTCAGGACCCTTTATGATCTTCCTTAACCTATTCTCTACTCTAATATAATCTGATTCAGATGCATCCCCTAAAGCTGCAAGTCCTTCATTCTGTAAAGTTCTCAAGAGCTTTCTGTGGTGTGTCTTCCAATCCTCAAGACACCGTTGTTTGAATGAGGTTTCCATAGGGTTAGAATATATAAAACCATCAGCGTCAGGATCTAGTGGAGTTTTCCCTCTTCGAGGCACCCATCGCTTGCGTTCACCAGTAAGCCCTCCCTCTGCAATGTACCTGTTTGATGAACATATCAGTCAAGAACACCATAACAAGGTTATATCTGTACTTGTGTGTTTGACTGTTTTCTGAAGTTTCAGTGTGGGGTCCTAATTACACACAGCATGAAAGTGAGAGAAAAAAAAATGAAACATAACAAATCAAAGCACTTTAACCAAAACAGTACATCAAGTATAAGAAAAGCAAAAGAAGAAAGGAGAGGACGAAGGGAAGCCAACGTTATAAACTATCAAAACACAAGCACAGACCTGGCCATGTAATCAATCTCATATCCAAGTTCAGCTTCCTCTTGCAAAGGTTCAATCCATGAGCTCACCAGGGTTCGATACTTTCTGCTCAATATCATGGCTCGCGGTGGAATTGGTTGGTTGTCTTGGGCCATGGCTTCTAAAGCTTCTAGCAACTCAACCACTCTTCCTAAAATAAAACATAACAATAACATAACCATCAAGCAAGTAATAAACTGTTGAATCTCAGAATGGAAGTCCGTAATATAGGTTCACTGTGAAATCAATACCAACATGCAGCAATAGTATGATAGGTTACTCACACCACAAGTCAACATGGTGAACCTTCAGAATAGCTACAATCCTTCTATTTCTGATCATTAATGGTTATAAACCAAATCATGTAGGACATGAAAATAAAAAAAATCACTAGAATCAAATAAAAACTTAAAAGGACTAAATGTTTGAATACAAACTAAATCCATTGCCTTATTAGTGCCAGGAAATGTAATCATATGATCTGATGTTGATCAACGAGATGCTATAAGCACCACTTGACTTCTATAATTAATCAACTTAATTTGTTCTGCATGCTACACAAAACAACAGATGTGCTGAAATAAGGTTGCTTTTGCAACACAACCTATGAAATTAAATGAATTGACCACTCTAGAAATCACTTCAACAATTTTGACCTCAGTCAAGTGTACACTTTAAGGCTACAACATTTAATAAATATAAAATACAAAGTAAAAAAAAATTAACAGAAATCATCTTATCTACTGAAATCATTGGCCATCATATATGAAAACAAAAATTTTGATACCTTTGTTAGGAAGAATAAATAAAAAATATGGATACCTTCTCGACATAAAGCTCGAAGATACAAAGATAAGGGGTCCCCAAAGTTTCCTTCATTATGTAAAACTTTTGTCCCTCCTTCAAAAAATTTGAGAGCACGAAAATGCCGTATTGCTTCTCGCACCACACAATACTTGGTAAAGCACTCAATCAGCAACCTGTACATCAAGGCAAAAAAGAAAAGAAAAAAGAATATCTTGTAAATAAGATACAATGTTAACAAATAATGTTAAGTAATCTCTGCATGCAAGCCCCAAAGAAAAGAAACAATTGAGAAAACAAAACTATAAGACACTGTTGGCAGCCAAAGCTTGACAATTAATCAAAGGTCGATAGTCCCACATATACTGACAAATGGCTTTAAGCAGCAGATTGAGTCTCTAAACTACTGGATATAATTCCAGATAGTTTAGCCCTGACTTTGGCATTATAGACCTCTAGCTAGGCCTAATTTGGTCTTACAAATTCAAGACTGATCTTGTAAAAAGTCTTCAGGTTTAGAACTCTCTAACTTTTGTTCCGAAGTGCAGTACAAATCCAATTATCTTGGTGTCAGTACGTGATAGTATGGAAACTGAAGAGGGATTTGACTAAAATCAATTGGGACAAATGCCCTTCAATAGAAGGCCAATTAAGGTCATCCCTGGTAAATTTAAATTCTGAACAATGCCAAGAGAACTCACTGTGAACTATAATGGCTTGTGACATTTAAAAGGTTTTAGACAAAAAAAGAAACACCATTAACATTTACATGAGTACTTACGCATAGGTTTTCACATTAGGCTGCAAACGCTTGTGGTCTTCAACCATCAGGCCAAGTAACTCAGCAACATCTTGCACTCTACATTATCATTTTGAAACTCTGAGGGAAGGACCAGTATCATAATAGAAACCAAAGTATATTGAATCTTTAAATTGAAACAACAACGAATTTGTCAGAACTCCACATTATTAGACAAGAAAAATTGAAAGAATACAGGATGAAACATAGAATTTCAAAATTTGATCTCTCAAAGAATGAACTTTGCTTTGGAACAACAACTATGAGTCAGCAGTACATTGTCTCTTAAGCAATGGTACAAAGCCAAGAGACTAATCCTTTAATCAGTGTCTTATATCTATCATATCATACTTCTATCCATGAAAATTAAGAAATGCATGGACTAGTAAACAAATTTATCCATATGACACCAAGCTGACTGCTATATTAGATTCACATTGTTATTCAGTCCATTGCATGAAAATCTGTCATATTCATTTCATAACTTGAGATTGCCTCCTACAGAATGCTACAGGTTACAAGTATTCATAACTCATAAAGAAGCAGTAATTACTTGTGACTACAGAAACTACCTATCATAAGATTCAGCTCTGGTATATGCTTGAATCACCCAATTATATGTCTCTGTATCAGGTTTCATGTATTCTGTTTTGTAAAGAAAACTATAAGTATAAACCCTGAAGAACAGAAAACAAAGGCTTTTGAGAAGTATTAAACTAAAAGAAACATAAATATAACCCTGCAGCCAGCAATATATAGAAATCATATATAGACACAAGAACCAATAAAGTTTTAAAGAAAACAAAATAAAAACAAACCTTCTCCATACTGCATGTTCTCAAACGTAGCAAAAGCTATTTCAGGAATTCCACAAGTAGCCTTCAACATTCAAAAGGAAAAGTATCAGCGCTACACATGTTTGCAGTAACTAACATATTGACATTCTATACCAACTGTCAGCTACTATAATTACGATCATGAGCTTGTAAAGAAAATCTGTTTTTGTTCACAGAGGTATGATCCTCTAGAACAGATCCTGTTCAAGTAAGGTCATTTCTTTTCTCTAATCTGTTTCAAGAACATATCTAATCCACGAAACTAATTAAAGGGATACTGTGTTCAGATAAAAGTACGCATCCACACCTGCACACTAAGAAGGCAATTGAAATGAAAAGTTGTTGCCATCCGCCCAGCTGCCTCCATCTCATAAGAAATTTCCAATGCATTAGAATGATCCCCGACTTTACAGTCCTCCACTATAAGAAGATCATACACCTCATCCGTAGCTCTCAGCCCACCTTTGGCACCCTTCAAGAACACCCTGTTGGCATCTTCCAAATAGCGTGTCCGAACAAGCTCCTCTGTCCACAACACTCATATAAGAAAACCCGACGATAATCAACAATGTGCAACTTATCAAAACAACAGTATATACCAACGAGAAGCATCCAAGCTTGGCGAATGTCGTAATTTAATTTCTCCATGGCTGCAAGGATTTCCAGTCCCCTCGTAGCTCGACCCTTTGAGCCAAACAACCTAATCAAGGCGATGAACGTTTCGTGGAGAGGACGAAGCCCCGAACTGAGCTCCCTTCTCAACGTTTGCATCTACAGTAATTTCCACACACTCGAACAATTTCAATCCATAGGAACAGATTATCACAGTGACAATCACAAAGAAGTAAAATCACATGAAGTAAAAACTCGAAATGTTACCGCGGACTCGGCGTCGCCGTTCATGGCGTGAGCGACGACCAATCCGTGGAAGGAGCGGGGGCCGGGGGTGAGGCCGGCGGCGACCATGTCGTAGATGACGTCGGAGACGCCGACGGCGTCGCGGTTGCGGGCCCGGGACATGAGCTCCTCCATGAAGGTGAAGCGGAGGCTCTTCTCGGCGGCGGAGGAGGAGGATAAGGGCGAGGAGGACGGGGAGGAGTCATCGTCGCCGCGCTTCGGCTGCCGCTTCTTGCGTCGGGTGCGCTTTTCGGGGGCGGAGACGGCGGCGGAGGCGCGGAGGGTTACGGAAGCGGAAACGGCGTCGTTTGGGTGGTGGAATTTGGAGGGGAAAGTAGGGAGGGAGAGGAAGAGAGTGGACATTTGGAGAGCATAGGGGAAGAGTGTGAGAGTTGGATAAGGTAACACTAACAAGGCGGGTTTTTCCTTTTTCTGCGCAAAACGGCTGAGCGGGAGAGAGAGGGTTTAACCGGTTTTTTTTTTTTTCTTTCTTTTTTCGGACAAAGGGGTTTAACGGTTTTTCAATATTTTTTGAGTTTTGGGCCTTTTGGGCTTCTATTTTCGCCACTCGATAGTCGCCATGTAAGTTCATGATCGGAACTATTATTTTCCTAGTGTGTCTAATAAAATTATCTATAATTAACTACGTGATGTGATAAGGTTGGTCGAGTGGTTTAGCATGGAACTCTAATGTCTAGAGTTCGAGTCTCAACTCCTACCAGTTTGTGGCTAATAGGTTTCAGGGGCCTTTGTGGCGGAGATAATTAGTTTGTCTTTACCGAAATGCCCTCGTAGACTAGGTGGGTATATTACTAACTCGCTAACATTAGCGAGAAGGCTTGCTACCTCACCCCCAATCAAACAACTATAGTTGACTGTATGGAGAGTTTTTTGCATAGGGACATAACTAGTGAATATTTTCGATGATTGAATTGCATTATATGGTAACCGAAAAAGATAAAAGTCTCGATTATATTCCTTTTGCGACAATCTATTATGGATTCACCAACCAAAGATCAATGTAATGATGTAAGCTTACATGTACTCAATTATTGGTGGGTATAACTAAATGGGGAAAAAGAATTATCACATATCGTCTGAAATGAAAGTAAACTTGCATAGATGTATAAATAAAATGAGAAGATAATCTTATTAATTATTATTTTTTCCGCCATTACAGAGTTGATGTAACGAATAAAGGTATACAGTGATCGGTTGAAAAAATTCACGATACATACCATGAATTGATTAATCATTGTCTCCCTGTTCTTTCTCCCTCTCCCTCTCCCTCTCCCAATCTCTCTAGTTATCGTTTATTTCTTGAAGAATGGAGGTAACATATTCAGGAGTTAGAGGCTTTTCATAGCAAGAATCTGCGCCCGCTTCATTGAAAACTTGTTTTGCAAAATCAAGATCACGAGAAGTGACACCAACAATATGGCCTTCAAAACCCATTGCTCGTAGTTCCTTCGTTGCCTAACAAATCCAATCATTCAAGACAAAACTTACATAACACATAAATAGCTAGGGATAATGTCTAACACCAAGCAATGAGTTGATTTTGTGACGACAAACCTCGAGTCCATTCATAACAGGCATCTCCATATCCATGAGAACAACATCAAAACTAGCTCCCGAGCGAAAGAGATCGATTGCTTCCTTTCCATTCCCCGCAACATGACTTTCACATTTGAATCGTTTTAGGAGCATACGGTGGCGCATCTGAGTGACTCGGTCATCCTCCACGATGAGTGCATATATTTTCTTTTCTCCGACCATCATCTTTTGCTGCTCAACTTCAGGAGTACGTAAAACCAGAAATGACATTAGTTAGAGGTAGATTTGTCGCAGTGATAATACAAGAAATCAAAAGGAAAATTTGAATCACACCTTAACGACTTGCTGAAAAATGGCCAAGTAGGAATTTTCTGATGCCTATATGCTCAGACAAGGCTTGTATATATAGTAGAAATGAAAGTTAAAGAGGTTGCAACTTTTTTGTGAGTAAAGATTCTCTCAAATCCACTCTCATTTTGTTTCTTTAACTTTTTAAGTGAAGAATGTCGTGTGGTTAAAAGAAGATCGACCGGCGCCCATAGGTTAAAGATGGAGATACAACAAAATGCAAAAAGAAAAGTTCTTAACTTTTCATTTTTAGATTACAAATTATATCATTCACGTCGTTGTCTGCATTTTCATGTGGACAAAATCTAACATTTCAGTTCCCGCAACTTCTTTTTTATTTTATATTTCTAAAAAGAGTCTCATTTTTAGATTTTTAAGCGTATCATATATAGACATGTTTAAACCATATCCGATCTGACAGTCGTATTTTTTTTTTTTTGAATATGATTTAATGTTATTAGATATCAAAGTCATGAAAACATGCGAGAGTCTAACATACACTTACATAAGAATCTGGTGAAACCGGATAAATCTATCTAAGCGAATACTAAACTCATTAAAATCTAAAGGGACGCTCGCCAGAAAGCAAGCCTAAAACGAGCAAGAACAACCACTCTATTCTAAGAAAAAATCATTCATCTAGTATAATTTGTCAGCACGTCATTGTGGTACAAATAACAACTGGAAACATCTTAGAACAACTCGTAGAGACTATTCCAACTCTAGAAGGCTTGTAACAAGATGTCTAATAGCATAGACTTAAGAAAATACTAGCTCCTCCCCCTTAGGGTTGGAGCCAGCACCATCCTTAGCCTCTTCAAGAGCCAACAACTTAGGCAACAGGTTGGTCTTGCTCTTCTTGTCCAATGCAACTGTAGAGGACTCAACCAGCCCAAGCTTGAGCTCAAGTCTAGGCCCGAAGGCCCAACTGCCCCTTAGTCCAAGTTTAAGCCCCGGCTCAACAACCCAAGCCCAATTCTCATACCTACTTAAATGGGCCCAGGTATGCCCATGTGATCCAGGCCCAGGCCCAGAGGTCCAAACCCAGACAAGGACGCTGGTTCGAGCATCCTGTCCCCACCAGCCTATCGCCGCTGCCGTCTCCACCCTGTCTGGGGGTCGTCCACCCCAGGCAGCCATCCTCAAAAGCAGCACTGCACTACCGCACCAACGCCTACAGATCGGTAGCACTCCAACGCCGATTGTCGATCGCCTTGACCTTGACCTCGACTTCACCCAGTCAGTATGAAAATCCGACCCTCTAACCCGCCGGCACTCGTCCAACATCGCAGTGATTAGTCTTTCACCCAGACCCCAGTCACGGCGGTATCAGTTCGACGTACCTACAGCTGATCTGCCTCGATTCACATTGCCAAGACCCGGCCACCAAGATCCTAGAACAATCAGATCTTTTCGAAACCCCTACCACCACCAAACATACCCTAAGATCTGCAACGCAAGAACCTACGACACGGCTCGCCTGTGAAGACGACCACGTCGCCGCCACAGTACTCTGCTCAGAAACCCTAGGGCTCTGCTCTAATTAATCCCCTTAATAATATTGTTCTTCCTGATTCTCCTGACAGTCGTGTGAATATACAAGAAATTCAAGTTTACTATTTTTGCACATAAAACTCTTTAGAAAAAAAAAAAAAGTACATTTGTATATATAATGTGTGTAATTATCCAAATTGAATCGGATCAACTAAAATTCTTATTATTTATGTTAACTGAACATATCATCAAATTCAGATCATATTAGATTCATATTAATCGCAAAGTTCGTTTCTTATTATTGCACTCGGATCACAATCCGGTTAATCGAAGAATCAAATTTGTAAACACGAGTAAAAGTATTCTTTTCCTATTCTTTTGTTTGTAAACTAACTGAAAAGTGTGCAATATCTCAAAGTGACGAGGATTGATCATTAATTAGGGTCTTAGACAATTTATTGCAATGCATGCAGACTGAAATTACACAATTGTAGCTAGATTAACTCCATGGGAGAGATAGTAAATTACAACTTGAAATTATTACATATAATAAATGCATATAATTTGTTCGAGAAATTGAAGTAAAATTTATTGATTTGATCATCGATCAAGTAGTAGAGTCCAGGGCCATGATTGTGCTGAGGTTCATGGGGCTCATGTAGCGAATTGAGCCGCTATTCATCTTCTGCACAATAATTCTATTAGCCTTCTCAGATGGGTGGAAGGCGTCCCAAAACGCATAGAGAGCTCTGTTGGGGCACAAGTTGGACAGAAATGTGCAGAGACCGACTCCATTGTAGGGTCCTTGCCCGCAACATGCAACCTTGGAATTAGTAAACCCTAACAACGATACACAAACGATCGAGTTAATTTATAATCAATGCAATAATTTACATCTTAGATTAACTACGTAAATACATAAATACCAAATGCTCGAGGGTTGTTGATGAAATCCAGATGCATTTGTCCATTATTTGCAGAAATGAAAACGTCTTTCCCAAGTTTCTTGTTGAGTCCTTTCAACATTTGATCGAGTTGCGGATTGTACAAGGCACCGGCTCGTTGAACTTCAGCTGAGCATCCACCGTTCGTGGCTCTAGTCGCCAATTCTCCGGGGACACATCCCATTGCTCCGGTACCAGTCACCAGAATCCTACGTGGTCCTAGCTTATACAAGTTCTGCATGTGATCCCAAATATTATTAATTATCCGATACATTATTAAATATATAGATCACAAAGATTTAGTTTAACTTATAGGTGCTAGCTTTACCATCAAAAGTTTCTCGTACTCGGATATGACATACTTGACATATCTTGGGAGGGGAAGTTGGCGAGATCGAGCGGAGGAAGGGCCCAAATAGTAGTTGTTGACGAAATCATTGCCGCCGACAGTGATAAGGACGAGGGATTGTTCTATGAGTCTTTTGGCTTGGTCACGTCCGATGAGAGCCTGCACTCTTCTCTGGTATTCTTGGAAGTACGCTAGTTGTATAGGCATTCGGAGTATATTTAGCTGCAACCACAACCCATTTAGAATTAGGGTTCAGTAGTTATGGGCTAATGGTGCAAAGCAAGCATGCGTCCTTAATTAGTAAGTTAGAAGTCACTTACAAACTGAATTCCGGTGTCATTGAGAATTCCAACCCCGGCTGAAGCGAAGTTGGCACCAATAAGTAGCCTTCTTCCATTTAGATCCGGACTCAAGTATGGCAATGGCGGTTCCACTGACCCAATTTTCTGACCTGATCATCATGCGACGTGGTGTGAGATTACAGGCAATGTACCATCTATATATCAACTAGAAATTAACGACTAATTAATGTTTGAGAGACTCAACTGATGATGTCCGCAATGTTAAGGCCATTGGAGAATCTGCCGGAGGGGCGGTGTGTCGGAGAATCAATGCCGTAGGGGTAAGAGTCGGCACGAGCACTGGTGATCAGATAGTTGTTGTTGCCATTATCAACCAGTGAATCACCAAAAACAAAGAAAGCTCGGGCCGCTTCTGCTTGAGGAGCAAGGTAAATGGTTCCCAAGAATGGCAAAAAGATCAGACAACATATAGTCGTCACTGAATTTGATAATGAATAGGTGGCCATTAATTGGATCATCAAATCTGAATGACTCACCAATGTATATTAGTTATCTATACATGTACTCTGTATGAACAATATTTCTGAGGGTCACTGGCCTTTATATATATAGAGGCTGTGCCTTGAGTCTTAGGTTCGTGGCTTCCATTCCACCACAGCTTATGGAATCAATTATAATTGAAAAGTACAATATGAAAGCAAATTTACTTTTTACGACGCAAGCATGTGTACAGTAGTAAGTTAAATTGTTGCCTTGAAATTTTATTGGCATGTACAGGTAGAAATATAAATATATATATGAAGTTTTGAAAACCTCTAGCACACTAGCACCCACCCAGAGATGCATGAGGGGAAGAAGGTATAAAGAAAACTTTTCTTGCTAATATCTGATGGCATCATGTGACGTTCATAATTAAACTGGCCGGGGTTAGATCCATCATTGATGTACAAACCCAAGGCCCCTAGCTAACTACAACCTAAAAGTTTCTTCCACCGCCCCAAAACTCGATCTAGCTACCTGCTACCTACAGCGCAGTAAGTAATATTACTTTGCTTTGTAAAATAAAGAAATTAATTACTAGAGAGTAAATTGGACAGATACAACTAGAAGCCAGAGTAAATAGCAAAAATAACCAGAAGCCAGAGCATTTCACATGTGTCGAAAGAATATATTTTGGGTCTAGAAAGCCTTTAGGTTTCCTTTAACAAAGTCTAAAAAAAAAAAAAAAAAAAAACCACCAGAGTAAATAAGAAAAATAAGTTCAATTCCCTGAAAGTGGAGAGTAGAGTTCCAGCAACAGATCGACTGTACGTGCCTAAAAGTCTGGCATGGGCTGTTTTTATGAAGTTTTGATTTTTGAAATGGCAAATTGCATAGAAAAGGTACTTCTGATCAGCTAGCCTACAACTACACCTCCACGGACTCGATACAAGATACATATAGAGCGAATTTATGGCTCTGTATTTTGCAACATCAGAAGTACATGAATATTCTAACGAGCTGGCTGGCCTAGCTATATATCTTTTAAGTCTCAAGTCACAAAAAAGTTGAAGTGATATTCGTGTTCACATGATACTTGGTAGGATCCTACATGTACAAAAACGACCCGGATCCTCTCCCAAGTACATTTCTTTCCTAATCTACCCAAGCGTTCATAATGGAGATGAAGACACGTGTCAAATTTACATTGGATATGTCTACTGTCTCTCTCAAAGTAAAAAGTAAATGATTTTGTAAAAATACCCTCATAATTTTTGTCTGTATTCTCTCCCACTCTCTCTACTGAGTCTTTTCTATTCTTTCGTATCTTCTTCCTCCCTCTCTCCATATTAAAGACAACTTTATTATCCTAGCTTACTGTCAAACCCAGAAACAGAGAGAGAGAGAGATCGAGAAGAGAGCTAACGGGGTTTCATCATGTATATGCTGCTAATAAACCATCACCCAATCTTCTTCCTCCCTCTCTCCAGAATCAATAGATGCATATGATTCAAGTCTTTCTTATAACGTCTTGTTAAGAGTGAAGCATCATCAGCTCATAGTGAATCATTATCAGTTCGAAGTCAACTAGAAGCAGCATCAAGTCAAGGTCAGAAGTCAGCAAATGAGAAGAATAGGGAGCTTAGTTAGTCAAGCAGATCACACGTGTCTGTCATCCATTCATTCTGTTAAGGATTAGCCAACAGAACTCTATTTGCTACTGTTAGTTTTGAGCTAAGCATTTTTGTAACAGAAACACACAGAGAAAAGAGAAAAAAGTTGTTTTAGCTCTCTTTATCATTCTTCGTCTTCTTCCTCACCGTAGCCATCGTCCTCGTGTTCTCTGCTATCTCATCATCACACCATGTTTTCTCACATGGTATCAAAGCCCATGGCGGCATGACTATCGATCCATCATCAAGTTCTCCGCTGCAACTCCGATTCGAGTCATCATCAAGTTCTCCACTGTAACTCCAATTCGATCCACCATCAAAACCCTAAGTTCCTCTTCTTCTCTCTTTGTTCTTCCTTTCCTTTACTCAAATTACCAGTAGAAAATCATTACTGTTCAAGATATTACTCAAGAATCAAGCAAAGTCAACAAGAAAATACCATATATAAGTAAAAGAAATCGTTTTCTCTACTCATAGATCTACTATTATGTTCTTGATTTGTGGAAATTAGTTTGTGAATCAAGATTTGGGGCTATTTACATAGCAACTTGTGTGGCTTATACCTATTGGGCGTTTTGTGGCTACCTCCTGTAGTTGTTTGTGTTACTCATCAAGGTTCAAGATTCAGTCTTTTAGCTCATACGGTAGCTAGTAGCTGTTTATCTTCAAAGTTTCAGAGAATTGTTCATCTTCAAGATCCAGATAATTGTGCATCTTCAATCTGATATGGCAACCTCATGTCAACATTGCAATGCGGTCTCTGTGCGGCTAGATGAGACAAATTACCCAACTTGGGTATTTCAGATGCAACATCATCTAAGGGGGCATGGTCTACTGAAATTAGTGAATGGAACTCATCCATGTCCTCCAGAATTCATTGCTGGCACTGATGGTTCTCTCACAGAAAATACCGAAGCTTATGAAAAATGGTTGCAACAAGATAGTTTTGTTATCTCTAAGATTACCAACACTCTCTCTGCTGAGGCTCTTATATTGGTAATTGGCTGTGAAACTTCAATGGAGGTATGGACCACTCTCAAACAGCAATTTGCACCAAATTCTGAATTTCACATTATGCGATTGAAGTATACTTTGCAAAATATCCGAAAAGGATCAGATTCTATTGACAAATATTTGTTGCGATTTATAAATGTCAGAAATCATTTAGCTGTTGTTGGTGTTAGTATGTCAGATCAGGATATCAAAATGCTGATTTTAGCTGGCCTTCCTAATGAATATGCTCACACTAGGCAAATTATCAGAGGGAAAGATCATATTACTATGGCAGAAGTGAGGTCATTGCTTTTATCTGCTGAGTTTGAATTGGAATTAGAGCAAAAAGGTCCTCCTTTCTCACCAATGAATGCAATGGTAGCAAATAATGTCGGCTATGTTGGAACTTCCCCTAGATTTAGTTCAAATGAAGTTGCATGTTCTGTACCTAATGCACCTTCTGGGTTCATTGTTGCCACTCCTGGACCAATTATTGCCTCATCTACATCATACATGCCTACTGGTGTCACTCCACAAGTTGGTGTGTTTTCAAACAATGCTTATGTTCAATCACAAGCCAATACAGTTCCGAACAATTACCCTCAGTTTCCAAACAACAACAATTCAAGGAATGGAGGCAATAACAATATAAACAGCAACTCAGGGAGCTACTTCAAACCAAGGTTTAACTCAAATCAAGGTCCACTGAAATGCCAAATTTGTGAGAAGCCTGGACATAGTGCTTATAAATGCTTTCAGAGAAACCCACATAAACAAGGTGAAGCCTCTAGCTCTACTGTTGAATGTCATATTTGCAAGAAATCAGGCCATACTACAAAAACTTGCAGGTACAGAGTCAATAATCAAAATGGGAATACTGTAATGGATGCCTGCACTGATAATGCATCTGTTCATGAAGTTTGGCTAGTTGGCATGCAGAAGCAACGTGATGAATGTGCACCAACTATTTTTGAAAGAAGAATCGCTGATAATGATGATAAAATGGTGGAAGTAGGAGCAGCTGTAAATGCAGCAGATTTCCATAGGCACTACTATGGTATTCAACCACCAACTTGTGCAGCACCTAAAGCTTTGTCTGCTGCCATCTGCACTCAACCAAAGCCACCGTCCATTGCTACTCAACCAAATACCAATGCTTCTCAATCACAAGTTGTCAAGCCTCTGCCATTTGCATTTTCTCTATTATCAGTTCCTACTTGCCCTCGTTTGCAGCAAACTCTCCTTAAGAAAATTGAAGCTTTTCCGTCACCAGGCACTTGGCTACTTCCTTCTAATCCGGACAGACATCTAATGAATTGTAGGCAAACTTGTGAGTCTACTAATTTGTGGTAATCACTTCCTCTCATTCCTCCTGGTTGAGCCACATTCTCTACTGCAACCTAGTGCTTGGGGATCCCAGCACTAGTTTGAGGGGGGGTGTTAAGAGTGAAGCATCATCAGCTCATAGTGAATCATTATCAGTTCGAAGTCAACTAGAAGCAGCATCAAGTCAAGGTCAGAAGTCAGCAAATGAGAAGAATAGGGAGCTTAGTTAGTCAAGCAGATCACACGTGTCTGTCATCCATTCATTCTGTTAAGGATTAGCCAACAGAACTCTATTTGCTACTGTTAGTTTTGAGCTAAGCATTTTTGTAACAGAAACACACAGAGAAAAGAGAAAAAAGTTGTTTTAGCTCTCTTTATCATTCTTCGTCTTCTTCCTCACCGTAGCCATCGTCCTCGTGTTCTCTGCTATCTCATCATCACACCATGTTTTCTCACACGTCTATGTTTTGCCCTTTTGCGTATATGATGATGTCATGGACAATTCAATGATATGATCTGGGTACAATGTAGCTCCATATTCAAATTGGTTTTCAGTTTCTGACGTTCTGTGGTGGCCGGGTTTTTGTCGATCTGGTTGCAATCTAGAACACAAAGGATCATCCCTCCAGAATTCATTCCGGAAGATTAAGATATTATCAAGTTCCATTAATTAATTGATGGGTTTCTTCCCTGTAAAAAGTCATTCATTGATCCTTGAATTTCTCTCTTCAAGAGTTCAAGCATTGCGGGATCAACCGTAACCATCAATTTGGTTGTTGTATTTTATTTTCAGAATATCAAATTTAATGAAAACCGCTATATTAGCAGTTGGTGTATGTATTGGTGTTGAGAGAACTCAGAGAAGGAGTAAACGAAGAATGAGAGAGAGAGAGAGAGAGGAGATCAGTGCTTTGGCGTGAAATGAAGAAGACAAGAATAACATAGAGAATAGAAAATGAAAAGAAAAGATAGTTTTGTTGTAGACCATTGGATACGAAAATTAACACGTGTCATCATCTCTGTGAAAACTTAGGTAGGTTAGGAGAGAAATCTGAGGATCCGGGTCCATGTAGGAATCAGAAATGAATAATCATCTAGGTCATTGTTAGACTCTTGCAGAAACTAAACAGCTTGAAAACGGAGAACAATTACACATATTAGAAACCCTAATTAATTGTGACACATATATATCAAACAATATTTGGATTTCCATAAAGTTTCTCTTGAAAGTAAAATCAATCTACGATTTTAATAATGCAACAATTAGACTAATCGTTTCTGAGTGCAAAATCAATCATTTTTACTTACAAATGAGATATTTGTGTCATTAAACAAAATAGTCATGTCATATTTCAATAATACTTTTGCTATTAAATTGAGATTAATAAGTACGTGTGCATACATACAAACAAATAACATCATATTTCATCCAATGTCTTCTTGTTCGTGGTTAATTTTAATTTTTTAAGATTTCAAATTGCAAGAACTTGAGTTTAATTTGAAACGGAGATCATAGATGATATGTTTATATGCATATCTAACTTAGGGGACTTAAAAAAAAAAACTTAGGAGACATTTTTTTTTTTTTTTCAGTAACACGGAACCAATCTAAATCTGGCTAGCCAATGTAAAATTTAACCCTAGCATGTTAGGGCAAGTATAAAACGTTGGTACGTATCTGATACCAGTGTCTTCGGCATCAAGACACTGACTCCCAAATCAACTAACCACTGTTTGTAACAGAGAGCTACTTTCTGATCCCCAATGACCGTCACCAAGAAGAGCGTAGTCTAGAAAACGACGACCGGGTTATACATCCTCAGCTGCACACAAGAAAGTAGTGACAAAGAGAAAACAAAGGCCAAGGTAAATTTCCTTTACAATAATTTGTTCACTCCTAAATCGGTACCAACTTGTATATATATATATAACATTCCATGCATGCCACTTTTAGACTTGGTAATTTCCTAGTTGATTTAGTAAATAGTCTTTGGTAATTTCTTAATTACACTACTAGAATTTTTCTTATAGGACACCCTCCTACAAGGGTGTCTGTTGTTCACAAAGGTCACCAATGTCTTCATTAGCCACTATGCAGCCACTAAATACATGACAGTAGTGATTACCCTAGTTTCCTTTGTAGCATACCTAGTTTCCTTTGTAGCATAGAGCACCAAAATTGAAACGGTGCCTGGTTTTCAACTCAAAAGAATGTTGTCATGTCAGCTTTCATGTCCGATACCATACACCAATTATAGTGTTAATAGCCAGCTGTCATGTCTTCTCTATTCTTTCCCGCCACCATAAATCCGACGGCCGGCCACTAACCCAAAGAGAAGTATCTGTGTGCAGTGGCGGACGCATAAATTTTTGTGAGTGGGGGCAAAAAAACAAGGTTGAACAAATAAATATAAAATATTACAATGAATGAAGCATAATTTTTCAATCTTTTGATAATATTTTCAATGAATACATATTTTAACTTCCTAGCAGATAAAATGACTTTAAATTAATATATTTTTTTATACATAATTTTTTTTTAAAATCAAATAAGGGACACATAATTTATTTCCATCTATTTACTGTAAAATACACTTGCTATATTTCCTAACAAAAAAAAATACAAAATCAGCGTGCATTAAAAGAAACACACCGGACACAAGCAATCCAATCTTCTTGTATAAAAACCAAACAATGTAAGAGATTTTTTTTTTTTTTGAGAATAGTAAAAGATATTTCAAAGGAATTCAAACTAGTCATGAAGATTGGATTGCTCGTGTAAGTTCCATCGGTATCAGGCTAGCACGTACTCTAAGCTAGCTAGCTAGCCTAGTCCTTGATGAAGTTTCTTTTTCATTTGTTGTTGGAAAAGGCGTGCCTTGTAGAGTTGTGGGTATTAATCTAATGCTTTGTTCAATTTGAACTTGGTAATGCAGAAAAAGCAGCTAACTTTCCCGTGTAAGATTATAAAAGCCAAATGCTTGAACACATTTACACGTGTAATTAAGTTTCTTTAGTTTAATCGTTGTGAGGCAGCAGATTACACTTCCTCTGGGGGCAGGGCAGCATAATCTCTGGGGGCAAACCAATGAACATAACATATATATATATATATATATATATGAAGCTGCTGCGCAAATGAAAAAAATCCACTGGGGGCAGCTGCCCTCACTCGTCCCAACTCCCAACGTGCGTCCGCCAGTGTCTGTGTGCTATGTTCATTGCAACACCTAATCATTATTAGGTGTTGCAATGAACATAACACACAGATACTTCTCTTTGGGTTACTGGTCGGCCGTTGGATTTATGGTGGTGGGAATGCCCGGCCCCTTCTGATGAACAGGGCACCACACTTCTTGGCTATGCATGGAGGCCTTTTTTACTTTGGGAGTTGCCTCCTTAATCACAACGGTGATCATTATCTGGAGGGTTTTCCCACTGATCCATTGCCCTCATGGTAAATTACCTTGCCTACTTCCTCATGGTGATTTTGAATTTACCTGGCTGTTACTCTGGTTTATCTTCGTCCTGCTTGCTTTGTCCCTCTTGCCTGGCGATGTAGCTTTTGTGTGTTACAAGAGTGAAACTGGGTGCCAACCGATAATGAAATTAGCTAGCTAGTGATTGAGTACAAAATCGGAACACAGTTAACAGTTTAATTTGGTGGGTTAATTATGAACCCAGTTTGTTTCTATAACAGGAGTTCCGGACTCTTATAACTTGGCTTATTTCTATAACAGGAGTTCTCCTATAACAGTCTTGTTCCATATTTGGTGCTCCAACTAATAATAAGAAAGAACAACCACATAAGAAAGAAGAACACCAAAGTAAGCATTGATTGGTGGAGTTGAAAACTAACAGAGGAGAACCAACTCAATTAATGATTAATCAAGCTTAAGCCTTCAGGAACTATGCAAAAAATATAGACAAACTCAACCTTAATTAAACAAAAACCAGTCTTTAAACCCAGGAAAAAAAAACCAGAAGAACGTAATAGCACAAATGTGAAATTGATCACAAATCTTACCAGGTCAAGCTACCCAGACACGAAATTGATCAAAATTCTCAACAGATCAAGCTACCCAGACACCAAATTCTTAAAATAATTACAACCCATAAACAAATGATCTATAATAGAGGCGATAGAGAAAAAAGAAGGTAGAGGGTTGAAGGGGAGAGTGAAAAATAATCGGTGCAAAGAGAGAGAAGATGAAATTGAACCCAAAGAAGAGGTGTTAAGGGAGGCTGAAGCAAAAGAATGGCATGAGAGAGAGAGAATGATGAGGTTGAGGCGAAGAGCAGATCCAGTGAGAATGGATTTCAACGTCTACAACACCGGCTTCCACAATCCCATAAGTTTTGGCGTCGCTCTCGTAGACGATGTGGGCTGTGTTTTGGAGACTGTAGAGTCTCATTTAACACAGTTCAGGTTGTTGCCAAACACGGGCTACCTCGTGTTATGGTACCCCGTCCCATCCAGTCCCTCATAACAAACACCACCTATATGTGTAATTTGTAGGGTGCTATGTTACTCTGAATCATATGTGAGGCATTTAAGGGTTATGAACATATACGTGTAATTTGTAGGGTACTATGTTAATTATGAACATATATGTGTAAACGCTTCTTCTTTTGTAAGCTAGAGATTCCCTTGTTTGTCTTGCTGGGCTCAATTTCCAATTTTTACAGTAGTAGCAAGGAACATTGTTGTAAGCAATCATATGGTAATCAAACTATTAACTATGTACTTAATCATGTAGTCTCTCGGTTTCTACTCCCTACAATTGTGTGCATCTAAATCAATCATATTTTGTCCGTTGGGAGGAGTACATAGTGACATGATTGGTAGGAACCACAGGAACAAGTACTCATTTTTGTGCTGATTTTTAATCGAGTTTTGAATTTTCACCGACTTGGGGTCAATTAGATCTTTGATGTGCGTATGTTACTATGTGTATGAAACAAAGAACGTGGGGAATTCTGTTGCCTGCTTATCCAATTATCCACCGGCGGAGCCAGGATTTAAGGGTTGAGGGGCCGAAATGTAAAGCATAAGATTAATTCATGGTATATACCTATTAGAGAAGTAGAAATAAAATACAAGTTGTTTGTGATAAAATTAAAGAGATACTATCCCAAAATAATTTTTCTAATTGAGTTTTACCGTTAGTCTACTATGAGTACCTAGCCATTCGTTCTAGTCTTCTTCCTCTAGATGTTGATCTTATTTATGGTTTATTATGTGGTTAATCTTATTTATGGTCAATTATGTGGTTAATCTATTGAAAAGCAAAGGACCCTTTTTGTGTAAAAGCCAGAAAAAAGAGTAATTTAATAGAATTTATTGATACAATTTTAGTTACCAAAATAGTTTGAGGGGGCCATATAAGCACAAATAAATAAGAAACATTTCTTGCTTATGTTAATCATACAATATATAACATATAATTGCATAGACTGGGGGGTGCCAAGGCCACTTCAGGCCCTGGTGTAGCTCAGCCATTCATCAAACTATCAAAGATTAACTAGAAAAATTGAGAAGTACTTGACAATCCAGCATACAAAGGTACAAACACGTGAATGATAGCTAGCTGGTATTATATAGTTCTAGTATACAGTGAAAATAAAGTCTCATAGAGAGTGTGAAATGAAAACATGCAAATGATGTCTAGGTCCTGGAGTCCAAAGCCAAAATGGTGCTGAGGTTCATGGGGTTCATGTATTCAGTAGTGCCGGACAGAATATTCTGAACAATGTACCGGTTTGCCCTTTCTGATGGATGAAATGAATCCCAGAAAGCATATACGTCTCTGTTCGGGCACAAATTGGACAATCCAGTGCACAATCCCAGCCCATTGTAAGGTCCTTGCCCGCAGCAGGCAATTTTCGCTGTAGTAAATCCTGCACAAAATAGTGATTACAAATCAATCGCCATTCTTAATTGAACGACATAATTAATTTACTACGCTTTAGGAAATTATAGCAGACTTTACGTACCATATGCTTGAGGGTTAACCACGAAGTCACTAGCACTCTGCTGAGTGTTAGCAGCAATGAAGATATCGGCACCCAGTTCCCTGTTGAGTCCAAGTAGCATCTGAGTAAGTTGCGGATTAAAGAGACCTGCAGCTCTTTGCAGCTCGGCTGAGCATTGACCGTTCGTACTTCTCGTGGCCAACTCAGCTGGAACACAGCCTAATGGTCCTGTACCTGTCACCAAAACCCTACGCCCTCCAAGATCGTATAGCCTCTGAAAAGGACACAGTACGTTTTTATCATCAGTGACAACTTGCACGTCATTAAGTAACTTGGTCCACATTTTTTGATCAAATGGCGAGAGTAGAGTCGGTAGAAGCCCCAACCGAAACATTACTGAGTTAAACAAAAGTAATTCTGAAACATTAATTACCGAGTTAAACAAAAGTAATTTGGTTTTAGAGAAGTGACCGGATTACCAAAAGAAGTTTTCTGAACTCAGAAATGAGGTATTCGACATAATCTGGAAGAGAATATTGACGAGATCTAGCAGAGTAGGGAACCAAGTAGTAATTGTTGACAAAGTCGTTGCCGCCAACAGTCATGAGAATAAGTGCTCCGCTTACAAGTTGCTCCGCCCGTTCAGATCCGATAAGGGCACTCACTCTTTGCTGGTATTCTTGAAAATACTCAAATTGTCTGTACATTCTGATTATGTTTACCTGCAAAATTGTTTTTAGAATTTCCATAAGCACTTCCATAAACGTTTTTGTCTCTACGACTTCTAATAAAAATGCTTCCATCAATATTGCTATTGAAAATAACACTTCAAAATTAATAAAGAACTTTGCAAATCCCGGAATTAGCCCTCTTTTAATAAAGCAATATACCAAAAACACCTCTCTTCAAGATCCTAATTAGTCAGTCATACCGCCACGTGGTTCAGCTTTCCTATCTAAGAATCTCTTCTTTTGTACATAAGCGGTCCAAACAATTTGGTGTCCTAAATAAAACTTACAAACTGAATTCCGGTGTCATTGAGGATTCCAATGCCAGCAGAAGCAAAGTTGGCACCAACAAGTAGCCTTTGTCCGGTGAGCTCTGGACTCAAGTAAGGCAACGTGGATTCTGCACCAAGTGCTTGACCTGTTTACACAACACATTAAAGTCAACCACTGTTATTGAAGTTAAGTTACTAATATATAGAGAAAGTTCAACATAATTAGAAGTAGTAAACCCAACTGATGAAGTCAGGGATGTTGTAGCCATTGGAGAAACGGCCCGTTGGTCGACCAGTTGGATAGTCAATGCCATAAGGATAAGCGTCGGCACGAGCCTGGGTTAGCAAGTAATTGTTGTTGCCATTGTCGACCAAGGAGTCTCCGAACACGAAAAAGGCACGAGCCTCGACCTGCTGGGTGCCGAAGCTTTCCAATGCAGTGAGGACCAGACTGAAAATCAGCACCAGTGAGCTAGCCATGTAGGTGGCTTGTTTTGAAGATGGAACGTTAGATATTCAAACAAGATTAAGCAACTTGTGTGTTGGAGTGAAGAAGATAGGGTCTTATATAAAGGTCCTAAAGGTAGGGGTTTTGTCAGAAGGAGTAAAACAAGGCCGGCCCACTTGAATAAAATTAGCAAGCTAGAGGGTAGATGTGTTAATTTTTTTTTTTTTTTTTTTTTTTTTAAAAAAAAAAAAAAACCCCACCCCATTCCCAGCCTTGATGGGGCTCGAACTCTTGACCTCTTACATATGAGACCAAAGCCTTACCACCCCACCAAACACACACACCCAGGGTAGATGTGTTAATGGCACTACCAAAAGTTATATCTCTGATGATAGGTGTGCACAATACTATTACATACATATGTCTAAATATATGTTCCGGCGACGTATTTTTATTTTTCAGTGGTGTTTTATTGTCCGGTTTAGTCTAATAAGTCCATACTCTTTTGAGCTAGAGTGTGGGGGTCTTGTTATTGTAGTTGAGGCTTGTCACTCCCAGGAATTCAATTTACTGTTAATACCTTTTTGTGGTCAAAGTAATGGGAAAAAGCTCATGTATGTGGTCTGGCTATGAGGATGTACTTTGACTCCTGGGTCAATGTGGACGAAGTGACAGTGATATGGCGTTATTTCTAGGGGCTATATGTTTTACTCTTGGTGTTTGTTTTCAATGTGGTGGTGACTTGCTCTTGCGTGGTGTTGATGAAGGGGAAGTGACTGTTTGTAATATTGGCGGCAAAGATTTATCGTGACTCTCATAATTGGTCTTATTTTGTAGCCCGAGTTGAGGGGTGATTAGTTTGGTTAGAGGTTGGGCCTGCTTGGGTCATGGATGTCATTGTGAATGACGGACTTGTAACTGAGGTTGTTCTTATGGAGGAGAGTGGAGAGCTTTTGTCCACCACCGGTCATTCTCGTCGTATGTAATATTATTACTTTAGAATAAAAGATTTTATTCATTCTCAAAACAAAAACAAAAAACAAAAAACCATAAGAGTAGTAAAGGATCCGGGTTGCTCTCTGTCTAAGATGTTTCTGCTGTTGTATTTGCTTTCTTTGCTTGCCCTTGTGCCTTACTGAAGTTTCATTTCAGACCAAAAAAAAAAGAGTAGAGGATCCGGGATTCCGGGTTCCATTTTTGGTTTTAGTGTTCTTGTTTATCGATCAGCACCCAAAATCTATATGGAACAGCGACCATTCTAAATATCTGCATCATATCCCCGCATATCCTGATACCCCATATTTCCCAAACACAACATAATGAGCTTTTTTTTTCTCTCCAGCAATTACTTCAATATAAAATAGTAAAATGTCTCATTATTTAGTCAATAAAGTTTGTGGACGTTTGATTGCAAACCAACTACTCTTACAGCTTTTAAATTTGCTAGCTGCTATTCCTTCTCTAAGATTAATGGTTCCGAATATTTAGTTGCCTTGATTGAAATGATTACAGAAACAATGGAACACCAGCTGAGCAAAATTCAAAAGCATGGCTGTGCTTGCTTAATATCAGGGAGAAAGTAATTTGGGGGTCGACCAAGCAGAAAATAGTTATAGTACCAAGCTAGCATTGATTTTGGGGGACCAAGCAAATTTATACATCTTTCAAAATTATTATAGGACCAGTAGTACTAGATCCATAGTAATAGTACAAATGGTTTGTGGGTGCCATTATATATGACCAACTACTAGGCAACAATATTATTCCGTACGAATTAAATTGAATTAGCTAGCTGGAAAAAACAGTTTTGAATGTTCAAGCAACAAGCTAGCTTCGTTAGCTTTCTCAACTGAATTTGGAGGCTTTTTAATTTTCACAACGCTATAGCATGCATGGATTTGATTTGGAAGTACTCATGTTCTTTAATTGGTCACCGCAGCTGGTAGCCTTTAGCTTCATATGATATGATAATTGCCCATTATTATTTAATTAAGAGAAGCAGAATTAGCTCTGATTAATTTATAGGGCTGCCGCTGCATTAACTTGTCTCGGTAGGCATTGATAAGAGTTTTCAAAGCCGGCCTCATTAGGTTCAACTGCAATATTGTAGGTCATAAGCTGTATTGGTTCTATATAATACATTGGAGGCGATATTTCTAATTAGTAATATAATTTTATGTTAAAAAATAAATCGTTTCAGGTTTAGGGTTTAGGGTTTTATGATCCAGATAGCTATCTTGAAGGAGATTATTATTGCTAATATCATTGTCGTACTTCATTTCTTGGAAGAGGGAACATAGATCATAGAGCATATATAGTATCTATGCAACATATTTGGAGGCTAAGTTAATGGAAATTTATTTGGAGGCTTTGATGGCTTCACAATCAACTGACATCAGTACTTGCTGGACCACAGCAATGTATTTGAATCCAATTTACTTCAACAAAGTTCATACAGTGAGCTTAATTATATATGATTATATGCTCAGCTGTATGAACCATATTTAATTATCCAATTAGTTTCTGGCCCATCATGATTTATTAGGATTTTCTTTTTCTCACAATATTGGAAATTCATGTAAACAATCAATTAAGTGTGCCACTTAAGTAGTTGCCCTTCATATATATCTTGTGTGGGGGAGAATATCTGGCCTAAGTACCCATTACAAAATTGGGCTGTTTGTGCAGATTGTGTTTGGAGCCCAGTTGATCTAGGTCTTTCATTTTCTCCTACCTTTATATGTTGGGTTTGGATAATAGATTTTCTTGTGCGTTAATGGGTAGTTTTGTTTCGAATTGAGTCAAGAAGAATAGAGATTTGGAATTTTCTGATATATAATTTACCTTCTCTAAGAACGGAGTATATATACAAGATACATCAAGACATATTATGAAACTAATTACAATAGAATAATCCTAATAATATACAATATTCACGATCCTAATTACATTACATGACTCACTCCAACACTCCCCCTCAAGTTGGTGCATACAGATCACAGATGCCCAATTTGTCAAGTGAGTCACAGAAGGCTTTACTCAAGAGAGCATTCTTAAGAATATCTGCCAACTGTTCTTCGGCAAGAACGAAGGGGAACATAATGATTTGTCCATCCAGCTTCTCTTTAATGAAGTGTCCATCTACCTCTACATGATTCGTGCGATCATGTTGAACAGGATTGTGAGTAATATCAATTGCAGCCTTATTATCACAATAAAGCGGCATAGCCTTTTTCTGCCTAAACTCCAAACCCCTTAACAAAATTCTCAACCACAACATCTCACACAGTCCTCGGGCCATTCCTCTATACTCTGCTTCTGCACTAGCACAAGCCACCACCTTCTATTTCTTGCTCTTCCAAGTAACCAAGTTACCACCCACAAATGTGAAGTAGCCCGAAGGAGACCTGTGATCTGTAATATTACATGCCCAATCCGCTTCTGTGTATCCGGAAACATCCAAGTGACTATGTTTTGAAAAAAGTAATCCCTTCCCTGGAGCAGACTTCAAATACCGCAAAATACAAAATACAACATCCATATGAGTCTTACTGGGATTATGCATAAACTGACTTACCACACTAACTGCATAGGCTAAATCTGGTCTAGTGTGAGATAAGTAAATCAACCGGCCAACTAACCTCCGGTATCTTGCTTTCTTCGTAGGTACTTGATCCAAACACTCTGCTAACTGATGGTTCTACTCAATAGGAGTATCAACAGGTTGACAGTCAAGCATACCTATTTATGCCAGCAAGTCGAGAACACACTTCCTTTGACTCAACATAATACAATCTTTCCCACGAGCAACTTAAATTCCTAAGACATATTTCAAATTACCCAAATCTTTGATCTCAAATTCAGAAGATAACTGACCTTGTAACATTTGAATCTCCTCAAAGTCATCACCTGTCACAACCATGTCATCAACATAAATAATCAAGGCAGTCAATTTACCACACTGATGTTTAAGGAACAAGGTCTGATTTGAATTACTTTGCCGGTACCCAATTTTCTTCATGAACTTGGTGAACCTGCCAAACAGAGCTCTGAGACTGCTTCAAACCATAAAGAGATTTTTTTTAATTTGCACACCACTTGCTCTCTAATAGAAGTACCATATTCAGGAGGCAAATCCATATAAACCTCTTCATGCAGATCACCATGCAAGAATGCATTCTTAACATCAAACTGTTGTAACGGCCAATCAAGATTAGCAGCTAACGAAAGAAGTACCCGAATTGTGTTAATTTTGGCCACTGGTGCAAATGTCTCATCATAATCCACTCCATACTTTTGAGTATAGCCTTTAGCCACTAGTCTTGCCTTGTACCTGTCCAAGGATCCATCCGAATTATGTTTCATGGTATGCACTCACCGACAACCAACTATCTTCTTCCTGGGTGGTAATGATACTAACTCCAATGTACAATTCTTCTCAAGAACATCCATTTTGATTGTCATTGCTTGCATCCACTTCTCATCCCTCATTGCATCTTGCACTTTATTAGGGAGAGATACAGAAGATAATTGATTCATAAAGGCTACAGCCTATGGGTCGACACATAACTAGCAACGGGGTATTTAGCTTTTGCACTTAGAGTAGGTTCATAGTGTTTCGGAGGCTGACCACAGGTGGAATGACTAGGCAGAGTTTTGGTGGGAACAATGTTTAACATAGAAGAAGGAACACTAGCTAACATAGAAGGAGTATTAGATAAAGAAGGATTAGAACATACCTCGGGTGATGATTGAGCAGATGAGACCACTGAAGGAAAGGGAGAGACAGGAGAACTGTTCAAAACGACATTGGTGGCATCAAGAATTTCCTTTCCAGGCGACTGGTCGGACTGATCCGATCGGCTGGTCAGTAGCTGACTGCCCAAATTCTCTTCTCCAGTAAGTGGCTGCTGTCTTCTTTTTCAAGTTATGTTCCCAAACACTCCAGCCTTGAGAACTCGGATGCCAGTCTCACATCTTGCCCACTAAATGAATCTTCATAATAACAAGACTTATCCCCCTGACAAGGAGTCACAGGAGGCAAAAAATAATATGCATCTTCACTGAACATAACATCCATGGTGACATGAAACTTCTGAAATTGAGGATGATAACATTTGTAACCTTTATGATGAGAACCATACCCTACAAACGCACACATAAGGGCTCTAGCATCCAACTTTGACCTCTGATTCTTATATAGATGAACATAAGCAATACAACCAAAGACACGAGCAGGAAGGGTATTAGAAGATGGAATAGAAACGTAGTTAGACAAGACCTTAAGTGGGACACGACCTTGAAGAGGGGCAAATGGAAGACGATTGATTAGATGAAAAGCACACAAAATGACCTCTCCCCAAAGATACTTAAGCATGTTAACACTAAGTAAAAGAGATCAAGCCATGTCCAGAAGATGACGATTTTTCCATTCAGACATCCCATTTTTCTCAGGTGTCTGTGGACATGAAGTTTGATGTATTATGCCATGGTGTTGGAAATATTCATGAAAAAAATGATTGACAAATTCACCCCCATTATCGGAATGAAAGACCTTAACATGAGCATCATATTGAGTACGAACAAGCTTATAGAATGCTGTAAAAGCAGATAGTACAAAATCTTTGGACTTAAGTAAAACTACCCAAGATAATCAAGTAAAGTCATCAATGAATAACACAAAATATAGCATTCCAAAAATGGTAGAATGTTTAGAAAGACCCTATACATATGAATGAATTAACTCAAAAGGCACAGTACAAGAATGAAAACTCGAAGGATAACTAGACCTATGACTCTTAGCCAGAGCATAAGTTTCACAATGCAGGCTAGACACACTAACTCCTAGAAACAACAAAGGCATGGACTTCTTCATAACTCCAAAAGATGGATGACCCAAATGCCTGTGCCACAACCATAGCTGACTCAATCTGTCAGAACTCAATGTCAGGGCCAAAGTTTGTTCTGGTGCTTGTGTTGGCTCTGCGTGCATGCAATCTAAGTGAAACAGTCTCCTCCTCAGGTTTCCCTTGCCCATGATCACCCGGGTGCACAGATTCTAAAAAATAACATACATTGGATAAAAGGTTACATAACACTTATTTTGTGACCCCAACTAGGATATAGACAAAAGATGATGAGACAATAAGGGTACATAAAGCACATCATGCAATACAATGGATGGTGTAACCTGAACATACACAATACCTAAGACCAGAAAAGACGCACCATTCGCATTAGAGACATGAGATATAGAAGGAGATGACATAGATACAAAGAAGGACTTATCATAGGTCAGATGGTCAGACGCACCAGAATCAATTATCCATGTATCACTACTATTAAAGTCAGAAACATGTAAAGCAACACCAATTTTACCTCGAGTTAAGGAAACATTACCCTTTGAGGGATCTTGCCCTGCAATGCAGTAAATGTCAGGTTTTGGTACCAATTGGATTGCTGCTTTGCCTCTTTGACCACCACTACATCTTCCACATCCTCCAGTATTATTGCCTCCTCTCCAACCAGAGTTGTTGTAGTTAAACCTTCGTAGCTTAAGACATTGATTCTTGAAATGACCAACTTCCTTGTAATAGTTGCAAGTCATTTGGTTATAATTCTGATTCTGTTGATATCCCTAATTCCGTGGTTGATACTGACTCTGAGATGGAACTAGGATAGAATTTCCAATCTGAGGTTGAGGTGTAGGTGGAGGTGTAGCATGGATTGCTAACCCAGAAATTTCAGTATGAAGGTTCTGAGCGGCAGCCTTATTACCTTCATCTCTTCGGATATAGGTAAACGCTTGTTCCAATGTAGGTGGAGTTACAAAACGCAAAAACTCATTCTTTGCCCTTTCAAAGTGAGGATCCAAGCCAGCAAAAAAAAAATGGAACGCATCTTGTCCTGCACAGTTCGATATGAATTAATATCAGCTTCACAAGTCATAGGATTAGAGTTTTGCTGATCAAGCTCTTGCCAAATTGTCTTCAAATTCGCATAAAAGGTTGCAGCAGGTTGTCCACTCTTGAAAGCTTTGACATTCAATTCATGAACACGAGCAAAGTCACTCTCATCATAATATGTAGCAGCAACAGAATCCCAAATTGCTTTGGGAGAATCATATATAGTTAGCAAATAATCTCATTACTTCTGGAGTCATAGCCTTGAGAAGAATTCCCATCGCATTAATATTTTCCGTATCCCATTCATCAGCTTTTGGTCCTGCAATAGGTCTTGCTACACTGTCAGTAACATAGCTCCACTTTCTAATCCCCTGAATATGGATCTTCATAAGTCTCTGCCAGAGCTGATAATTGGTACCATCTAGCTTGACACCAAAACTAGAGTTGTTTGTAACATTGATTATACGCATTTATATGAGTATAATTATATCTAAAGCACTAGAATTAAGTCAATCCTCAAGTCAATTATTATGTAATTAATCTACTTTTATTTATTTTGTAGGAAATAAGTGGAGTTGCGGAAACGAAATAGATTGACGCGAAAATGGTGAAAATTTGAGTTTTCGACAAAAGGATGAAGTTGTAGATTTGTTAATTGCTTAATTAAGCTTAATTGCTTAATTAAGTTGAATTGGTTAATTAATGCAGCATGCACGTGCAGTTTTGTTTAATTGTTTGGAAACCAATTCCAATTGGACATGTGGCATGGCATGGTTAATTGGTTTAATTAAGCATGATTCTCACCTCAGGTTGGCGTCCTCCCCTCACGCGCAGCAAGATTTCTTCCTCTTTTCCTCTATTGTCATGCCACGTGGCCCTAAGTTTAATCATCTCTCTCCAGCAGCACACAGTAGCGACTCACATATACATATATATTCATCTCACACGAAGGAACAACCAAGACACAGCAGTCGCACGACACCACCAAATAGAGGCAGCCCCTTTGGGCTGCTCTCTCTCCTCTCTCTCTCCTCCTCCTCCTCCATTTTTCCTCTTTTCTTTAGTTTTATTTTAGAGATTTCAAGGATTTACTCACACAAACCTTCAAGGATCTATTAAAGGGCTCAACCTCTACAAAATTCAAGATTTGGGTAATTGTGGGAGTTATAATTCAATAGTAGTCATGTTGGCTTTCTAGCTAATTGTGGCTATTATTGTTTTCTCCTACACTTCTCTTTCTTTTCTCTTTGAATTTTGTATTTTTGATGTCTATAATTATGGGTTGTGAGTAATTTTCTTGTTGGGTTTTAGGGTTGTGTCCCTAACCCAAAATTTTGTGTAAAAGATGTTTAATTTAATGTAATGATGCAATTTTCATATGATGGATGCTTATATCTATTTTTGTTGGGTTAAAATGCATGTTTAGGAGTCTAGTCAACTCTAGGGTGTGTATTTTGAGCATGTCTAGGATGGAGTTAGGGGCTTGACTCCCTCTAATTCCTAAGCTAGAAACCTTCAATTTCGTATTCGAGGGGTTATAAGTATGGTGATTTACACCCGTTGCGTGAATGCGCGGGCGGGTCGCTTAGTAGTCTAATTCCTCGATCTTTAGGCCTCTTGATGTGAATTAGAGACCCTTGAACCGGCTCTAATTCATGCCAAGTGAGTTCCTACTACCCTTGAACCGGAGTAGGAATACCATGAAAGAGAATTTCGGTCCTTGAGCCTTGAACCGCCTTGGATACGACTACCGCCAAAATAGGAAATATGCATCTACATTAGATTATCTTCCGACACATGAGATTTGGGTGAAGGAACCTCCCTAACACCCCGACATTCTCATTTTTATTGTTTACATTTCATTTTTATTTTTTATTGCTTTACATTTCATTCTTATTTGTTAAGTTAGAATCAACCCCCAAACATTAAACTCTTCCACTCATTTGTGCATATCCACCACTAGGCTCTTAGTTGTGATTAGGTTTTGGTGAGAACCAAAACCGAGCATTGCTAGGGCTTGGTGCCTTAGATTAATTTTTTTATTTATTTTCTTTTTCTTTTCTTTGTTTGCTAAGTGTCTTTATTTCCGATTACCCAAGGATTGTGGGTTAGCCATTAATCCCCGTGGTACGATAAACTTTGGGCTTAATATTTCCCTTATTTTGACAACGATACGTACGCTTGCGTAAATGTGTATCCAAGTCAAACATTATGAACAACAACAATCTCTCGGGCCATATGACTCTTCTCTCCGAATGAACCCTGAGACTCTCCATCCTTCCCATCGGTAATCTTTAAATCCACCATCTTTTTTTTTTCCTCTTTAAACCCCTACAAATTGTAACAAAAAGAATACCAAAGAACCAAGAAGGATGCGGACGGACACAAGAACAAAAGGGATGAACTGATGGACAAATGATGAAATCAACTTGCAGAAGCAAAAGAACCAATTCATGACTTACAAAAGCAAAAGAACAATTTCGACAAGAAAAACCAAGGCAAGAGAATTAATCAACCAAAAAAGCTAATTCCACCAAATCAAAACGGACAGAATCAAAAGAACCCTATATTCGCAGCAGAAAGAACAAATTGAGTCTGAATGGATCTCGATTCTGATACTAAGTCAAGAAGAACAAAGGAACAAGAGATTTGAGATTTTCTGATATATAATTTACCTCCTAGAATGGAGTATATAAACAAGATACATCAAGACATATTAGGAAACTAATTATAATAGACTAATCATAATAATATATAATACGGGTAAAATATTTATATGGTACCTGAACTATCACGAAATGCACTTTTTGGTACCTACAAATTTTTAGGGAGTCTAATGGTACCTATATTATCCTCTGTTAACCATTTTATTACTTCCGTCAATTATTCCTTTAAAATATGGGTAAAATCATAAAAAACCTATTTTGCATATTTCTTTTACAAATTTTTTATTAAACTAAATTAAAATAAATTAGACTAGGTTAAAAGAAAGACCTAGAATTGAATTTAGTGAATATCTAGATTTACCTACCTAATCAATAGGGGGCTAAATACTGTTTAGTACCTTGTGGTATCGGTCCAACCTCGATTCAGTCCCTCGACTTTCAATTTCATCAAAAGCACCCCTGCAATATCATTTTCTCGTCCAATAGGTCTCTCGGTAGGGATTCCGTCAATTTCAGACGTTAACTACTGACGTGGCAGTCCAACTCAGCAAAAGTGGGACCCACATGGAAGTCAAATACCGAAAATGACCCTGGCAACCAGATATGAAAAAATCCAAAATAAATTTTGCAATTGGGGAAACTCAAACCCACCCCAACACGCAAAGGAAAACCCCAACCACCATGCCACTTGCACAGCATTGATATGTGTCCAATAATATATATATATATATAATATATATATATATATATTTATACCCAACCGGATATGGAAAAATTCAAAATAAACCCCAAATTTTGCAAATGGGGAGACTCGAACTCTGACCACCACACATGCAAATGAAACTGCCAACCACCAGACCACTTGCAAGACATTGATATGTTTCAAACAAAATAATATATATCTGTATATGCAACCGGATATGGAAAAATCTAAAATAAACCTCAGATTTTGAGGTTGGGGAGATTCAAACTCACCCCACCACATGTGCAAATGAAAACCCCAACCACCAAACCACGTGCATCTTTATGGTATGTTCCAAACAAAAATATATATTATTTTTGGATTTTTCCATATCCGGTTATACTGATATATATCATTTTTGTGTGGAATCTATCAATGCCGTGCAAATGGTCTGGTGGTTTGGTTTTAAATTTGCATGCGTGGTGGGGTGGGTTCGAGTCTCCCCAACTGCAAAATTTAAAGTTTATTTTGGATTTTTCTATATCTTGTTGGCCATGGTCATTTTCGGTATTTGACTTCCACGCGGGTCCCACTTTTGCTAAGTTGGACTGCCACGTCAGCAGTTAGCGTCTAAAATTAACGGAATCCCGACAAAGGGACCTATTGGATGAGAAAATGATCTTGCAGGGGTGTTTTTGATGAAATTGAAAGTCGAGAGACTGAATCGATGTTGGACAGATACCACATGGTACTAAACAGTATTTAGCCCTTAATCATAATTATTCAAGAAAAAAGTTATCTCCAAATTAGTATATATTAAATATTCATAAAATAAAAAAAACTAAACAAAAATAAAAGTACTTAAATTAATTGACCCAAGTGTCCCGATAATAGTGAAGAATAAATTGGGTATTATTTGTCTTTTTTTTGTGTGTCAAAATAATTTTTTAATTATAGATATTCAATATATTAAATTCTATAATTCTAATTATGAATGAAAATACTATTTTACCCTTACTATTTTACTCACATGACTGCCACATAGGTTTTTTTAACGGAATAATAGACGGAGGGAGGTACTATAAGGGCTAACGGAGGGATAGTATATGTACCACTGGACTCCCTGAAAATTTGTAGGTACCAAAAAGTGCATTTCGTGACAGTTCGAGTACTATATGGGGATTTTACCCTAACTTCATGACCTAATTACATGGCATGACTCACGCCAACAAATTGCACCCAAATTATTGTTCAGCACACCAATCTATATCTAGTTTCATAACAGAATAAAACTAGCAGCAGCTCATTTTTCTTGCAAGCAACGAAATCTTTATTAAGTTTTAAGTTTAAGAAGCACTAGGCTAGCAAGTAGACTCTGTGGCCCAATGGATAAGGCGCTGGTCTACGAAACCAGAGATTCTGGGTTCGATCCCCAGCAGAGTCGCTATTTTTTAATCTAGTCCTCCGTGATTTGTAACCATCACCTTTGCTCCTTTTTTTCTTTTTTCTTTTTAAATTATTATTATTATTTTAATAATTCATCAACTTCTTTTGATCAAGAGTGATTATTCAAATTAGCTTCCTTTCAAAAAGAGCTGGCTAGTTATACTGTATTCATAAGAATGAGAGAGATAAATTAAAGAGCTAGCTTGGATTTGATTAGCAAACCAATACCAAATATAACTTCCAATAATACAGTTTCCATGACATATATAATATAATGACATTACAAGTAACAAAGACCCATAGATTGGAAATACTATGAATTCATCATAACCATGCAAAACCCTTGCCTTTGATAGTTGCACTAGGTCCTAGAGTTGTCCAAGGCCAACATAGTACTGAGGTTCATGGGGTGCATGTACTCTTCGGTCCCAGTCAGGATTTGCTGCACAATGATCCTATTAGCCTTCTCCGAAGGATGGAACGGATCCCAAAACGCGTACAAGTCTCTGTTCGGGCACAGGTTCGAAAGGGGTGTGCATAGTCCGATCCCATTGTAAGGTCCTTGGCCACAACAGGCTATCTTTGATGTTACAAACCCGTAGGCAGCGGGGTTACTAACGAAATCCATGTGCATTTGGTAGGCGTTTGCGGCAATGAAGACGTTGGACCCGAGATCGCTGTTGAGCGAGCTGATCATTTGGACTAGCTGCGGGTTGAAGAGCGAGGCAGCGCGTTGGAGCTCCACGGAGCACTCCCCGTTTCGGCTATGCATGGCAAGCTCGGCGGGGACACAGCCTAGTGGTCCTGTGCCTGTGACCAGGACTTGACGGGCTCCCAGTTCGTACAGCCTCTGCATTGTGAAGGCAACATGAAGTCAAGTCGATCATATGGTTCATGTCGTACTTAATACATGTACATAAGAGTCACAGATTGCTAGCTTCTAGCAAGTGAAAGACAATTAACTGGTAGTTTATATGACCCTATTCATGTTCGATCAGAGTTTTTAGAATGTAGGGGTAATACGTCTGTAAAAATATATCGAATTAAGTAAAAGAGGAATGTAAAGTAAATTAATTAATTGAAACAAGATGTTAGATGAATTGCCTTAAAAAATTCATGATCGAGAATAATAATTAGGTAAACAAAATAAGTTAGCATGATGGCCGGGTTCGTCACCATAAATGGTTATCTATCGATCATTGCATTAGCACCATTGAGGTTAGGGCTGGCCTGGCGAACCGTAAAACCGAAGGAACCGCACCAAACCGCACCGAAAAACCCGGTTCGGTTCGGTTTTAGGGCATATGTATTTACATTTTTCTCGGTTCGGTTCCTGACGAAGTCTTATCGGTTCGGTTCCGGTTCTTGTTTTTAAAACCCCCTTGGAACCGAAATACAGATGTCAGTGTATAAGTGGATATTAGGGCCGAGCTTATTTCTGTAAAATAGACTCATTCTCATTTGATCAGGCGCCAACATCCGATCCTATCCATTCGATCAAAAGTTCAAAACCCTAAAACTTCTCTAGTTCTCTCTATCGCAGTATCACACTATCGCTCACTGCCTCACTCTCTGTGTGTCCAACGCGTCTTCGACGAGCAAGACCATCGCGTCTTCGATTTGTGTTGGGCTGTTAGCCATCTGCGATCGATTTGGTTGATGCATCCCCGTCTTCGACCTCCATCAATGTAAGTCTGGACCCCAGTCTCATGCTTTTCTTTCACTCCCTCTCTTATCCTTCTCCTTCATCTTCTTCTTCTTCTTCTCTCTTCAAGTTTCAGTCTTTGATCTTTCAATTATTTTCCATCGCCGTTGACTTCAGGCGTTATCATGCATGGACCAATCGGTTATTGATGACATCTTCAGCCGTCTTCTTGAAGTCCGAGGCCGACCCGGAAAGCAGGTGCAGGCGTGCAGCTATCGGAGTCCGAGATCCGACAACTCTGCTCTGCCTCTAAAGATATATTCTTGCAACAACCCAATTTGTGGTATAAAAATTCAAACTTTGTTCTTGTTTGTTTCAAAGTTTCAATTTTTGATGGTTTTTGCTTACTGGGTTTTGTTTACTTGGTTGAATTTGGAATCCTATGTGGTTAATTTGGCAACCCATTTATTCGATTTGATTAGGCAATTACTTGGTCATGGTTGGTACTTTGATAATTCACAAAGATCATATAATAATTTGCTGATACTAGTTTACCGTGGTCTAAATGGATATTATACCAGAAAAGGAACTGTAAGTTTACCATGCACTCGAGCTAGTACTAAAGTGTTAACTCAGAAAATGTCCTTTGCAATCATTATTTTCTTTCTGATACCTACTGAGATATGGATTGATCATACAAACAAAAAGCAGGTCAATGTTTGCCAAAATCTTGTTTTCTCTGAACATTTGCTTTTCTTCTGTTGTGGTTGAATATTATCATGCATTGATATCTGTTTTCTTCCTTTTAATGTCTGCATTTTTTATGAGATTAGTGCTATCTGAAGATTGCCTTTTTTTTTAAAGATACGCTATATTGCTTTTGCAGAGTACTCTTGCTCTTGAGTTATACGTAGAGAACATGCTAAAGTTTGAGAGCGGTGCGCTTGGCTAAGTTGTTCGGGTCTCGGTGGTCGCATATGTTGTGCAACTGCTGCTAGATTTGGATGTATGTATATTGAATGTTGAATTTGATTTAGTTATGAAAGAAATGTTGGCATTTATTTATGATAACACTATCATCTGATTTCTACAGTTGGAAATTGGATCATTGAAGAATTCTCACAAGATCATGGACTATTTCAGATGGAGCTGGAACACCTTTATCTGAATGATGGTAGTGAGGTATGACTGAGTTGGCTTAAACTAGGTAAATTGAAAACATGATGCATGTTAGCTTTGGAACTCTTTTTGAATTAAGGCTGTTTCTAAGGAACTCTTTTTGAGAAACATAGTGTGCTGTGTGGTTTTTGCTTTTGAAAATAGAACTGATGTATAGGTACTTAAATATAGGTACTGGTTTTTTTTAAAGATTAGTGTTTCATCACTGCTTTCTTTCTAAATGTTCTGATTTTGTTCAGTGCATTGCAAATTTGCAATATCATTCTATTCTTCTTTATGTACTGTATTAGGAACTGTGGAGCCAATCCATGATGATGCATTTTATTTACCACAATAGAATTTGATATTCATTTTGTGTGGGATTGATTGGACTGTGTGGGATTGATGGTTTGAGAATTAGGAACTGGGCATTTTTGTATTTACCATGCATTTGAGGTGAACTGGTAAATGGGTTTTCTTTTGCTGTGTCTGTTTTGCTCAGTTTTGTTGTTTGTTAACTGTTAATGAAAAAAATATATTGCATCTGTTTTGTTGTTTGTTAACAATCCACTATGCATAAAGGTCTGAACATTTAGGCAGCTTTGAAGTTCAATTTTTTTTTTTAAATTATCCTAATATCATTGATTTCAGATTTGTTATTTTGTATGCAGATTTGGTATTGAATCTATTGATGGCATTGATGAAGAGGAACTGAGGAAGCCATGCTGGAAATGTTTGATTGTTTGCAGTAATGCACTTTGATGAAATATTGATCATTCATGAACTTTTTCAATTTTAGTTGGTTTGTTTCAGTTTGTTTCAATTTTAGTTGGTTTGTTTCTGTTTGTTTCAATTTTAGTTGGTTTGTTGCATTTTAGTTGGTTTGTTTCAGTATTTTAGTTTGCTGCAAATTGATGCAGTTTCAATATTTTGTGTGTTTGATGGTTTAATAATGCTTTCATCAGTTTCATGCTTTGAGAGTTTGGGAGTTGGCTAGAAATTTCTAATTTGTTATGTTGATGTTGATTGTTGAGTTTTATGAGTGATGGTATTTGCAATATTGAATCATTTGAATGTATATATGGAAATCAGGAAAACTGGAAGCTGCAGACTAGAAAAGGCTGAAAAACAGTTTTTCTGTATGAAAAAACCGAGGAACCGTTAGTGGAACCGAACCGAACTTGGAACCGAAAACCGAAAAACCGAAACAGGACCCGAACTGATCTTGGAACCGAAAAACCGAGAAACCGACCCGAATATGGTCGGTTCGGTTCTATATCGGTTCTTGATACAAAAAACATCATACCCGAACCGATTATGTGTTCTCGGTTCCGGTTCCGGTTTCTGGACTTGAAAGTGTAGAACCGACTCAGGCCAGCCCTAATTGAGGTATAGTTCGAGACCTCCGATCTCATTCCTACTTTATTGTTATAAGCATGAATCTTAATTTGCATGCATGTTAGTTCATTTTCTAATCATTTAATAATGGTCCGATTGCTTGTTGATCTAAGAGACTAAGGGTACGTTTACTTACTTTGAATGGGAGGCAAATGATTACATGATAACATTAATGCGTTTATTAACACATAAAGGAATTGGAATGATTCTGGGTAAAAAAATTCATGGATTTACTAACACATGAAGGAATAGACCTAGATGTAGATCCCACCTTCTTATCAGGAATCGATTCCTGAATACTCAGAAATTTGATTACGAAGGGAGGAAATGAGTTTATGAATCAATCCTCCGGAATTAATACCGATTTTTTTTTTCTATTCCACTTATCTCTGATTCATGATTATTTTTTATTTCAATTAAGTAAACGTGCCACGATTCCTACTAATTAATGTTTTGGATCCAAAACAGCTTTAAGGTAAGCAGATATAGTCACAAGTGCAATTGACCAAGGGCATGAATGAACATTCTTTGGTTGGTGGTCTCACCAACCAAAACATATCTTTCATAATTGCTTGCTCCCCCTTCAGTCACATCACCATTACTACTCACCCTATCCTACCTTCCTGTGACCGGTTCTCAAGACATATATGGATATGAATATTGTACGTAGCTCAAATAAGTAAAAGGGTTTGTTGAAAAAATTAAGTGAGTTGTAATAATGCAGCTGCAGAAAAGAATAGAACTATTGGTACTTGGCTACTTACGTTGAGGATTTTGCGATACTCAGAGATGAGGTAGACGACGTAGTCTGGGAGAGAGTATTGGCGAGACCTAGCAGAGTAGGGAACCAAGTAGTAGTTGTTCACAAAGTCATTTCCACCAAGGGTTATAAGGACCAGGGCTCCGTTCACAAGGCTTTGAGTCTGATCAGGTCCGATTAGGGCACTCACCCTTGTCTGGTATTGTTCGAAGTATTCCAGTTGCTTGGTGATTCTGATTATGTTAAGCTGCCAAATGATGTAGCATACACATATATATTTAGTCATATATTACTGAAAACACAAAAGAAAGTATGAGTTTCGGTGTGTAGTGACGCAGCGTATCATTTCACGCAAATATTGTTCATGTTTAATTTTTAGACATATATAATTATATATGTACACTAAAGACCTAAACTCGGAAATATGTATCGAACCCTATCTATGTTGCCACGTGTTTTATTTTAATAACGTATTAGATGAAAAAAAGACTTTCCGGAGTACTAAGATGTACTTACAAACTGGATTCCAGTGTCATTGAGGATTCCAATCCCAGCAGAAGCAAAGTTGGCACCAACAAGTAGGTTTTGTCCAGTGAGGTGAGGACTCAAGTATGGCAATGTGGGTTCTGACCCAATTGACTCACCTGAAAATATGCAAGACCAAAGTAATGAACACTCACAATCTTCTAAAATCTAGCTAGTGCTATCCGCATGAGAATTCAATCACAATAAGGACAGCCTAAAATGTAAAAAACATACTGATGAGGTCTGGTATGTTGAGGCCATTAGAAAACCGTCCGGTTGGTATGTGAGTCGGGTAGTCGATCCCATAAGGGTACGAGTCGGCCCGGGCAGTGGTGACCAAGTAGTCATTGTTGCCATTGTCCACCAGCGAATCTCCGAAAACAAAGAATGCTCGTGCCTCGGCTTGACGACCAGCACAAGCAACCAGCAGGACCAAAGCAACCCAAAAAGCCAACATTGTGTTTGTATGCATTATGAAAAACCTGGTTGCAAGAAACTCGAAAACCGCTTGTTTCTTGCACAGTTAGCTTTGCTCCACTGGTTAGTGAAGTGAAGGAAGGGCTAGGTATATATATTGCTCATGCTTCAAGTGTCTGGCATGGTATTAATGGCATCTAGGTTAACAAAATTGGGCCACCATATTTACAGAAGCTGATAGTTCTGTTCTGGTAGTTGCTGCATGCATTACACTGTACTGATCCACTATGACCTAAATTGACAACTTCCTTTGTATTTTGTAATTAATACCTGCATTGGAAATTTTGATATAGGTGATTTGACAATCTACTAGCTTTTCAAATTTGCATGGAGTGAAAAAGGAGGTGAAAAATTTGAAGTCTGATGTAGACTCTTCAGCTTTGCTACCTACTTGTTACAGCTTTGAAAAAACCAACTAATTTTTTTAGGCCTAGTGATAGTGGTTCCTATATATGTCACAGATATAAAACAAAGTTCCGAAGCATAAATGATCATCATGATATCATTTTCCATTCAGTAATAACTCTTCACCTCTGTGAGCTGTTGTATCAAATTATGAACAACCAACTTGCATATGTCACAGATATCATTTTTCTTCTCTAAACACACACACAAACACATATATGTTAATATGTATATGCATATTTATATCTTATATATATATATTTTCATTTTTTTTTTGTCTTTCCTTGGTTGAACGGCTGGAATGTGTTAAGCTAGCACTTCATCAAAGTTCATGATCCGGGCTAGTATTTGATTACTGTAATTAGCTTGATAAAACTAGTGTTCCTTTTAGTTCATGCATGGAACGGAAAAAATTCAATCTCTGAGGGGAAAGAAAAACATGCAGCAGTTTTTTGTTAATTTTTTTTTGTTTTTTATCCGAGCTTGCATGCCAAACACACAATGGTGTGCTTCTGTTCCCATTCCAGATCCTCTAATCCGCGAGCCAAGAGAAGCGTATTTAAGCATAATATACAAGGGAAACATGCATGGCACATGCCTGAACTAATAACTGGGAAACAATTTAATGATCTGGCAGTGGCTTATAGCAGTACCCATGCAGAAACAGATGCATATATACCGGCCAGTCTCTGATCGAGTATGTTCAATAATGTAATGCTTGTTAGGTTTATTGACTGAGATTTGCTATAATAAGAAGTCTAATTATCTTAGCAAATACACATTCAAGCTATTAATTAGGAAGTTGTTTGATGCATTTTTAGCTTTGCCTTGCAGTAGAGGTATGATGGATATATACTGGACATGCAAGAGGGGACAGACTAAAGGCAAAAGATCAATAGGCCATGTGGTCAAAATAAATAAGGTGGGGTGAGATTCAACTACTTTTAGAGGTTCTTCGTCTACCACCTCACTGTACATTCAATTGACTTTATTTATGGGAAAGTTTTATATGCGACTTATTTAGACAAGCTGAGGAGATCTCACCAAAACCCCCAAAATGCTTTGTTTGTAATAAAAGCCTTCAATTCCAGATCATTTACATGTCACCAACATTACAGTAATAGAAGGCCCCTCATGAAGGTTTATGGAGTGCGATATATTTTTCATTTGTTGGTATTAATCTTTTGATACAATCACCTTTCACTCTAGATACAAATGGCTATCACTCTAGATAGAAAATTAAGTGTTTTACTCTAGATACAAACCCGTTGCACTAGAAGTAGTGATCGATACTCTTAAAGTCTTAATCCCTTATATATGTTAGAACATTGTTCTTGGTCAATATGCAGTAGTAGCTAGTCATTAAGACGTACTGTCTCAAAATCACAACATCAAGAAAAGAAAAGCAGAACCCCCATTTTGTTTTTCCAGTGAAATTTTCAATTTGCCAAAGCATTAAACTCTCATGCAGCTCCTGCAAAACCACACCTACACACTTATTCATTCCCACAGACCAAGAATGATGCTGGATTGCTGGATAAGAAAATATTATTTAAGAAGATCAAAGCCTGGAGATTTTTATGTGCAGCCATGCACAGCTAGTGTGCAATAAGTTTGGTGCTAAAAAATTTATAACAGATATACTCGGATTATTATATTTAGAAACTTAAGAGCAAATAATAATCAAATCATTCTGAAAAAAGGTTCTCACAGAGTTAATTTTTGTTTTATAAGTTATGTGATACTATATGATGAAATAAGGTTATGAGTTGGTATATAGAAGATTGAATATGATGCCAGCTTCTTCTACAACAAACACTCACATGGCATAGCTAAATTAGACCAGCAGCCAACTGTACAAGAAATAGACATCTCGATCTGCCACAGATCCCCAGATTGGTATGATGACCATAAAGTTAGAAGCCAATCTTTTCAGGCTCTTAAATTCTCACCAAGTACAAAAGGTGAGTTGGTGATGTAGGACGAAAATGAGCCTGGTTTAACCAAAAAATTAGAAAAATAAAGAAGCGGAGTGGAATCAAGAAGAGTGATTGGAAAATAGGTTTCACGCATAATGAGGTTACTAGCCACTGCAATATCCAAGAAAATTTGGTTTTGGACTTTTCGGGTTTCTCGTGCGAAAAGTTAGATTATGGATTGTGAATCAGATTGGAATAAAATTTGGTTAGAATGTCCGTTTGAGACGCATGATACATTTTCAGAATGGAAACGACGAGATCTTTAAGACTCACTTTAGTGAGCCCTAACGGATTTAGGCCAAAATATGTCGTTTTAATTATCCGATTTGGGATTTAATATTTTTAGGCTACTTTTACATTTGTTTTAGAATTCTTTTATTTTAGGTTTTTAGTTTCCTTTTAAATTTGGATTAAAGATTGTTGGATTATGATTTTAGGTCTTGGATGCCTATATAAGCACCATCATGTTTTGTATTAGGATCAGTTTATGATATCAAATTTAATAAAATTTAGAGATTTTTCTCTATTTCACTGGTGGACTCCAGAACAATGTCTTTTAGGGTTTATCGCTTGTAAACCCCGTTACTCCCAACTGCGTCAGTTGGATACATATATTTCTTTGTAATTGTCTTCCTATCTAGTTCCCAGTCTACAGTTAATAATCTTTTCCACTTTTGGTAGCCAGCCAGCTATATAGATCGATAGTTGACAGTCGTTTCCACTGCTCCTCTCTGATCTCACTAGTTTTTAGTACTATTTTCAGTTTTTCACTGCTGCAAGCCGGTTTGAATTTCGATCGAGTAATTCTACTATGTCGTACAACATGTCATGTTACATGTACAGCATGTCGGTAAAGAGGGTTAAATTAATTACTAGTCAACCTTTGATCATTTCTGGAAGGAAGTCGTTTCCTTTGAGTAGATCTATGATGGGTTATCATATTTTCCCCACAGGGTTAATATTCTAGCATGACAAGCTTGGAGTTATTCTTTCAAGAGTTAATTAGATCAAAAAATACACCTCTTCTTTCAAATTATGAAGTTTGGTTTTGTCTGATATACATGCTTGGCATTTAAGCAAAGTTTGCAATTAGGGCACATCTGTTTGTCAAAATCGATCATGTTCCTAGTTAGCTGCACTATTAGCTTTGATGAATCTGACTGAAGTGACTCAAGGTTTGGATCATAAAAGAAAAAACATGTCATGCTGGGCAAAGGATGTTGCTTTGATTAAGATAATAACAACCAAAATAGAAAGAGATTGGTTACATTAATTAGTGATGTAGAGAACTACTAAATAGTCATGGTCATGTGCCTCAACATACTTAAATCAACAAACAGAAGAACGGAGATTGAAAACGTAAACAGATTTCTGGTGTTGCTTCTGACGGGAACATTTGACCATCATTGTTTTGGGCAATGATTAGGATAGGCAATTAATTAAGTAAAGAGCCACTCCATCAAGCCCTCCCTATCAAATTGTACACATTTCTAGGCCCAATGATACATACATTACCCAACCCAAGATTGGTCTCCCAAAATTTTGTGATCTTAAAAAGAGAGTTGGGCTCTTTCCACATTTCTCCTTCTTGAGGAAAGCTCTTTATTAATTCCAGAATAGACTTGGGTGTTGATGACTTGCAGTTTATTTATTTATTATTATTATTTTATTTTATTTTAATATATTTTTGTCTTGGGCAAGATATAACTTTCTACAATAATATCTCTTTGGTCAAGGGTCAAATGGCGATTGATGACACACTTGATATATTTTCACTCTTCAAAGTTTTGAGAGTAAAAAATATATTGAACTGATTAGACTTGAATGAAAATCCCAAAAGGAAGGAAAATAAAAGATAAAAATAGTTACTTTTTCCGGCAAAATAAAAATCAAGATCAAATTAATAGACTAAAATATACCAACAAGAGAACCATCCTAAAGGAGTAAAGGACCATATATAACCCACAATGCTACTATATATAATATCCCCTATTCCCCTAGCTAGCTCCTTATTTAAAACCTTTACAAGCTCCATGGAGCTTCTTCCAAAGAAGCCTCCCAACTTACAAAGCCATTTCCACCCATCATAATTCCTATATCATTCAACTCTAAGAATTCCCTCTCCCCACAAACTCCAGACCAATCAGCACTCAACACAGGATTACTCTCCCACAAGCAATCATTCTCTCTATTATTACTACTCCAACCTCCATGCATATCACCTGAATAAGCTTCATGCACTACTAGAAAAAGGCCCTAAGGGCACACATAAAATTGGGACAAATGAAAGATGTGTGCCTTTAAGTGAGCAATAGGCACAGGAGAATATATGTGTCCCTTTAGTTGGAAAAGGAACAGATGAAGTGTCCCCATTTGATAAAAATACCACATACACACTACCAATATGTATTTTTATCTCCACAATGGGGAAAAGGGACGGACGAAGTGTCCCTATTTGATAAAAACTAACACGTCTACACTGAAATACGTATTTTATCTCCCATTCTCTCTCTCCCGTTTCTTCTGGTTTGTTTTCACGAGGTGTGTATTGCGACTCCACTTCTGTTCCCAGTGCCACATCTCTCTTTGACAAACCCTAATCGAAGCCATCTCTCAAAAATGAACCCTGACCAAAACCATCTCTGCCTCTAGCTAGGTTATTTGATTTGTAGCTTACGAGTTAGGGGTGGGAAACTTGAAGATCTGGGTTGGTTTGGGAAAACTGAAGGGGATCTAGCCTGGGTTTAAGGGTTGTTCAATCTGGGTTCTTTGGTTGTGTTGTTCCATTAGTTTCTTCACCCGATTTTCCTTTTGTGTTGTTCAATCCGATTCTTCGATTCGGTACCAATATCTTCTAGTCCTCAAACGCGAGGCGGTACCAATCTCGATCTGTTTCGGTTTTTTTTTTTCTTTCTTTCTTTTACTGAATTGGAGTTTTTGAATTTGGGTTTGATAGGTGCTGATGGGTTTTTGTGGGTGATTGCAGATCTGTTCGGACACGAGGAAACATGAGACGATAAGATAAAGGTTGAGGTTTTGTGCCCCTTTTGTGTGGAAGATTTCGATGTCGTTGGGGTATAATTTTGCAAAGAACGGGGTATAATTATGCAAGTTTTAATTTTTTTTAAATTTTTTTTTTCAACTTGAAGTATGAAGCTTTGTGCGTAAATTGGTTGATTGGAGCTTGCTTTGTCGTTAGCATTGTGTAAAGATGCAACCTTTCAAGTTGTGTTTTATTCACTGTAAATGAACCTGTAAGTTCAATCTGAAGTACAAACCTTGTGGTCAAAGTAGGCTCAAGGAGATTTTCCTTTGCAGGATAATCTTATCCAAGGTATAATTGTTTATTGGCTTACTTGCTCTTTTCATAGTGAAGTATTGGATTCTCAAGCCATGGCTTTTGAGATGTTATTTCTGTTATCTTAGAGGCATTTTCATGATTGTCTTCTGTTGAATAGGTTGTTTCCTTGCTGACCTGACAAAGCAAGTGTTTTATGATCTTTCTGCCAATAAATATCAGGTGCTTTCTTGCTCTGCTACATTTTTTCATTAAAACGTACTCAGGTCTTCTTCACTCATTTAGCCCCTTCTAATTTTTTGTATCTACATGCTTTAATTAATTATGATGATTTGGTATTTTAGATAAAGATGAGCCTCACATGAAAAGGAAGGTGCTTGCTGAGGCCAAATTAAGGATGGGGATTGATTGAGATTGAAGTTGTACGAGTACTGTAGCCTAAAATTTTTGTATTCATCATATTTCTCCCTGCTTAGTTTCTCGATGGAAGACCCGAAAAGATGAGCCGCCTATTTTTCTAGGTCGCACCTCTCGCGCCACCATAGGAAAGAGGTAATTGATAATCATTCATTGAGATTATGAGTTCGCTTGGTTTGAGCATTGAAATGTCAGACTCCAAGTTCAAGAATGTATTTTATATCTTTGATTAGGAGCAAATGGATCGAGTTTTATATTTCTTTTGTGCTTCCCGAGTTTCATATCTTTTATGTATTTTACAAGCTTGATAGTTGATACATGAAGTCACCAACTGATGTGTATAAGAAATTATGCTGATTTTGAATCAATTTGGCACCTTAAAAATGGTGAGCAATGTTCAATCAAAATTTAAGATCCAAGGATACAGTGTTGTTGTCAATTGTGTATGAATTTGGACTGCATTGATGAATAGAAGCTTGATACCATTTGAATAGAACTTATGTTTTGTATTGAATGGATCCATTAGGCTAACTGCATATAAGATTACTAGCATTTGAAAAATCTGTGTTTACTAAGACTCTAAAGACAAATGGAAGGGTAGAAGATATGTAACAATGGTATTATTGAAGTACATACAGTGCCACTCCAGTGATTTTTTCTTTTTCTTTTTGATATGCTACAAAAAGTTATGTTATAACACCAGATTTGCAGTCTTCATAATTTACTATTGTATCTTATGCAGCGGAGCTAATCATGTTCGAGTGCAACGTTATATATAAGTTTGTGCAGGAACTTCACTTCTTTGTGACTGGAGGTGACGATGAAAATGAACTCATTTTAGCAACTCGATCTACTTCAGGGATTGTTTGATGCAATTGCCCTTGTCTTGAGGTAGAGTTGTTCATAACTCTTGCCTCTAGCTCTTTATACTTTGGATAATTATTTATTTTTTGACCTTTTGCTATATATTCATACATATTTGCAGAAAAAATGTCGACAAAAGGGACGCATTAGAGCACCTAGATCTTATACTTCTATAGTTCAATGCTTTGATGTGATCATTGATCAAGGATATGCAATATGTTCCTTATATATTTACTCTAAAGTTAGCACACTCTTCGAGTGATGAGTATGGTTAAGTCACTTAGATGAAGTGGGCTTGATTTGTTCTTGATCTTAGTTCTGTCAACAACAAGGATATGATTATACAATGTTTCTTATCTATTCACTCTAAAGTTAGCACTCTCTTCCAGTGATATGGCAAAGTCACCTAGACTAATAACTTTCTATCTACTTTTGCTATGTGAAGATAATGTTGTTATTTTTTCCAATTTTTTTTTTTTTTTGAGGTTTCACCTGTTACTAAGATGGCTAATGGGAACATGCATAAAAATTGATGCTTCTTTATTAATCTGTGATCTTGAAAAGCCACATACTCTTGTCCTGCTAGTTTAGTTCAATGCTATGATTTATGCTAGACCTGTTCAGAAGTTGCACAGCTTGTACACTTGTGTCTGGTGAAAGACGAGTTATATTGATCATCAAACATTCATGTGCAAATTAGCTTCATTCAGGATGCAGCGATGATTCCAAACATGCCTTGACTGAATTGTGTAGTAATATGGTAGGGTTAATAGTAGTAGTATGTGCTTCAGCTTATTAAGTGCTGCTTTGATCATATAATTCACATACTTGTGCAGTTTGCTGGTCTGCTACAATCTCTATTCAGGAACTATGTGTATAAAGGTAGTTGATTTCATATTGGAGCGGGTCGGACTGTTGGACCAAGTGCTGCTGAAGTACTTAGCTTTTTCATGTATTAATGATCCACTGAATTGAAGTTTTGTAGTTGGATATGGTAACTTATTCTATTGTAACATTGAAATACTTATTCATTAATCGGATTGCGATTACTGTTTTTATTATTTGATATGGTTTCTACTGCAAATTGGAGTACTTTACTGTTGGAATTGTCCAGGATTGATTTGAATCTATTATGGTCAGGGAACCGAGGAAAAAAAAAAGGTCATGGGCACAGATCAAGTGTCCCCAAGAGTGAGTATATTTTTATGTATTTTTACAACTGTAGTACAATACTTGATACAGATTTGTAGTGTAGAGAGACCCATGGGAGCTACTCCTTTATTTGGGGACACTTGAGCTTGAGATATGTGTGCCATTTAGCAATAGGAACACAAACAATAGGCACACATATGATATATGTCTCTATAGCTCAATGGGGATACATATTTGTCCCTATAGGTATCAAAAGGCACACATATTATTAGTCCTCTTAGGCCCTTTTTGTAGTAGTGATGCTTGTGTTCACCACAACCTTTATCAGCAGAACTCGTTTTCGAAGACGGTGATGTGGAGGAGGAGGATGAGGAGGAGGAGGAGTGGTCCGGCAAGTTGAGCTTGGCGGAGGAGCCGTACAGCTTTCGAGCCGCATCGTCATAAGCCAGCGCTGCCTCCGTGGAAGTGTTGAAAGTGCCTAGCCAAAGCCTAGCACCGCGTTTGGGCTCACGTATTTCCGCCACCCATTTGCCCCAAGTTCTTTGCCTGACTCCTCTGAAAGTGCACGTAGCGTTCTCAGGGCCTCCCTTCCCTTTCATGGAGCCCTTTCTCGACCTTCCCATGTTGGCTTTCCTCGTCACCTTTCTCTCTTGGTCATTGTCCATGGTCTCACCGAAACACGGCCTTAGTAAGTAGGTTTTGGGAAATCTGGGACGACATGCAGGGATGGGATAAGGCAAAGTGATACTTAAATAGTTGGGAGAGAAAGTGCGAAGTGGACATGTGTAGAGCAACAGCTTGGCTAGCTGTTGCCCTAGCAGACGACCTTTGATCAACACATGTCAAGCGGTCAAGGGACAGCTGTCTAGTATTTGACATTGTTTCAAAAGCTCCTTAAGCTTGAAGATAAACTGATAAAGTTGATGGCATATCGGCATATCCTTATTTGGGGACACGTGTTCTTGTATGTATGGAGAAGAAGCTTAAGCTACACTGTCATGTAAATACACACACTTCAGTAGTTTCATATCATGCTGGAAAACCGGCCAGCTGCTTGATCGTCCTTGTTAACTTCAACAATTAGATTTAATTTAGATGTTTTGTTATTGTTACTTGCTACTTTGTAGTAGCTAGGCCAAGTCACATCTGACTTAGTTATGTTAGTAATATGTGATATTCTTGTATGCAAATGAGAAGCTTCAAACGTACATCAAGTTATGGAGTTGCGGAAAAGAATGAAAAAAGAAAGAAAGAAGGTGTACGAAGGTGAGATCCCATTTCATGTCTATCTCCTTACTCCTGAATTTTCAAAGCAGTAGAGACTTGTGATTTAGTCACTTCATTTGAAGTGAATGAGGGCTTACATAAGCCATAACACGAGAAAGTGCATAGGTAAATCAACATAAATGCAAGAAAAACATGAAAAAGGTAAATCAAGCCACCGCTGGACAAAGAAAATAAAATGTCAACTTAGGGTGTCCGAGACAAAGTTCCTTTGTATTGCTTTCTTTTGTTGTTATGCTTCTTCCTAGACGTAAGGCCTTACGTCCCCATCTCGGAATTTCTATTTTGTACGTGTTTCTTTGAGCAGGGCACATCCCCTTTGGTTCCGTGTGCGAGTCTTAATGCCTTATAGCACCGGAGGAATTAATTTTGCCTAATTCATTTTTGAGCAAAAATAAAACAGACTCATCCATCCTAAATCGACCCGAACCTCAAGAAAATATCCAGAATTGTCCTTATAATGGGTGTATAGATGCATAATTGGGGTGCGTGTACAGATGAATTACCGGGGTGCGTATAGAGCCTCCTCATGAAATCACACACCCCAGCCCAACCATCACCCCAGGACCACAAACCCTGAAAAGCCCAAACACGAAAGCCCACTACCCAAAAAGTGAACGCAGACCTTTCCATTTCATCGTATACCATATCCTCTGTAACACTCTCTTCAGCTCCTAAAACCCTAAACCAGCTGAAAACACAAACCTCCATCTTTTTCACAATCGGATCCTCCATTCGGATCCGCCCCGCCCGTTTCTCCCAATGGCGGCTCCGCCAGAGTCTCTTCTCTCCGTCGCCGGGTCGGTCTCCACCGCCTCCACTCAGAAGCGGGTTCGGATCTTCCGAGATGAAATTCCGGCCATTATCGACGGCTCCGGTTAGTTCTGAGCTCACCTCTCGATTCCAATTCACTGTAACTCGATCGCTGTTGATTCAATTCGCGAATGGAATGTGTTTCTGTTCATGCATACGCGCATGTGGATGTTGATTTCATTTTGATCTCTGTGAAGTTGTGAGTTTAGTTTAGTAGGTTGAATTTTGAAGAACTGGTGAGGTGATTAGATAGTTGAATTCAGGAGTGTAGAGAGTAAGTTAATTTTGTAGAGTTATGTAGAGTTTAGAATGAGGCTTTCGACGATTATTGAAATGAGGATTTCGAGTGAAGTAAGGTTTAGTATAGGAAGGATGGAGTGATGAGACGTTGTTACAGGTGATCGATTCTGTTTTGCTGTTGCTTATGTGGAAGTAGATGAAAGCTTGGAGGCTATGGTGTTACACATTGGCGCTGGGAGATGGTGAATTCTATTCGCATTGTGTTGTTGGAGAGGGACATGAAGTTTAAGATAGTGGAGGAGAGGAGTTGAGTTTTATGAGGGATATTTTGTCGGCTTGTAAACGCCTTTGTCTAAGCACTTTAGGGATTCTCCCTTTGGCCTAAATAAATTGATTTCTATCGTATTCCCTAAAAGAAAAAAAAAGCAAAGCCAGTGCTAGCCTTAGTCGTGAAAGTTTATGTATGATAATGGTATCAAAGGTTCTAATTACGAATGCATGCTATTGTGTTTCTTTCTAGAGAAATACAGGTGGAATCATGCATCAACTGTGTATTCTACTCATAGTATTAATTCTGAAGTAATTCTTGTAGTGTTTTATTATTGTTTAATTTTTTATATCTTAATAAACTTTTACAGAGGACATAATTTCTATTTTTTCTTTTACTGATCTTCTGTATGAATATGTAGGCAAAACATTTGATGATACTGGGTAGTTTGATTTGTAAATACTGTGATTATAATTAACTTACGATGCACTTAACATAATCGTTTGCGATTTTTCTTTGAGCCACATATGCTCTTCTTCTCAATTTCTTGTCATTCTGAATTCTGCAGAAATATGTGTGGAGTCTGCAACACTGTTGGTAGATATAATATTTAAAACATTGTACATTTATGAGGATCGTGGGTCCAAGAAAGCTGTCGATGACATTATCACGAAATGTTTTCAAGAAGTTGCCTTCATGAAGAATTTTGCAGCAGCCCTTGTTCAGATGATGGAAAAAAATGTAAGGGTGCAATCACATGTTGGAGGCCACAGACTTTTCCAGTGGTCTTGTCTTCTTCTTAGCAAGAGTAAATTCGCCACAGTTTCCAAGAATGCATTCTGTAGAGTTGGCACAGTGCAGGCATCATTACTTCATATTGTTGTACAAACATCTCTCAGTGAGCAACGGGCTTGCAAGAAGACATTTTATCACTTACTTTCTCAGGTTTAGCCCATTGTATTCCAATTTTTATTTTTTATTTTTTATTTTTTATTTTTAAGAAGTTCCCTTCAGATGCCTTTCTTATTTTGTTTTGACATAACATGTTACTTATATGCTTTCCAGTCGCCGGACATCTACAAGTTGTATATAGAGGAGTTGAAGGAAGCACGCATCCCATACAAAGATAGTCCTGAATTATTATGGTTCTTGATGGAATTCTCAAGTACCTCAAGAAAATCATCTTCTTTGTTTGAACAATGCAAGGTGAGTGATTCTGTGATTGATAATCATGTATGACTGTAGTGAGGGTCTATCTATTTTTTTTCCTTCAAGTTGATATATGTAGGATTTATCTGCCAAACTTTTACATGATCCTCTGCCTTTTTACAGCCAATATTTCTTGATATATATCTCAAGGCAATTTTAAACGCAAAAGAAAAGCCAGCAAAGGGTCTTAGCGAAGCTTTTTGTCCACTTTTTCGGCATATGTTGCATGAAGATTTTCAAAATGTTGTGCTTCCATCTTCTGTTAAAATGCTGAAACGCAACCCTGAGATTGTATTGGAATCAGTTGGCATTCTCTTGAAGTCAGTCAACCTTGATTTGAGCAAGTATGCTGTCGAAATCCTTTCACTGGTCTTGCCACAGGCTCGGCATGCAGATGAAGGCCGGAGGGTTGGTGCACTGGAAATTGTACGATGTCTGAGCCAAAATTCTAGTAATCCAGATGCTATAGAAGCAATGGTCAATGCTGTCAAATCTGTCCTTGGAGGTTGGCTTGTTATCCTAATAATTTTATGTTTTTGGGAGTCTGAAAAATAATGGAATGGAAAAGGCAAGTATTTTTTGAAGGTAATGGATGGGGAAAGAAAGAGTTACATGCAATCTTTCCCTTGTTTGGGTGTGTAGAGTTTCTATGGAAGGGATGAAAGTCTCTTTTGTCATTGTATCCCTGTTAGTGTTCGATTTTTCTTTAGGCCGATGAGTGGGTAAGGTGGGAAATTTATGAAATCTACAGATTATTTCTTTCCTTTCCATCCTTTCCCATCTCACTCATTCGGAACAGAAAAATGGTTGGGAGGTATTGCCTGTTTCAATTCCATCACTCGATTGAGCATCCAAACAAGGACTCCGTAGAGCTGCCTCCAATTTTAACTGTCCATTTCCTCCATCTTACGGCGCATAGCTAGTAATTTGAAAATTTTGTTTATTATGGTTTTCTGCAAACATGCAGGATGATGCATTTTCCAAATTTTAATTAAAACTGGTCTTTTAAATCTGGTTGCAGTAGTTTTAACTAAATGGTTCAATTTTAACAGGCTCAGAGGGAAGACTTACATTTCCTTACCAGAGAATTGGCATGATCAATGCACTGCAAGAATTGTGTAATGCTCCAGATGGGAAGCACCTTAATAGACTGTCACAGACCTCATGCAATTACCTTCGATCTTGTTACAAGGAGGATGGTAACGTGTGACTTTGTGTCTTCCTTTCTTTTCTGTTTTCTTTGCAAAAAGCTTTGGGCGTTTATTTCTGTCCGATGTTCTAATTTTTAGGCAATGAGGAGGTCAAGCTTGCAATTTTGTCAGCTCTAGGTTCGTGGGCAGCAAGATCTGCTGATGTTGTTCAGTCAGATTTAGTTTCTTTTTTGTCTTCTGGGCTTAAGGAGAAAGAAGCTCTAAGAAGAGGGCATCTTCGTTGCCTAAGAGCCATATGCAGAAATACAGATGCTGTTTATCGGGTCAGCTCGTGGTTTTAGTTTTATTTGGCAGTTCTTTGTTCTCTTGTCCTTGTTCTGGTTATTTCTTTCATGTTTTGGTGACATTTCAGTTTTATTGTTTTCTTCACTGCAGTTATCATCATTACTAGAACCTCTCATTCAACTTGTCAAAACTGGTTTTACTAAAGGAGTTCAGCGTTTGGATGGTATATATGCCTTGCTATTAGTTGGCAAAATTGCAGCAGTTGACATCAAAGCAGGTCTCAATCTTGTTTAGACTCCCTAGTAGTCATTTAATTTTAAGAAAGTTTTGGAATTTTGTTCTCATCATCTAGTGCATATGTTCAACTTGATCTCTTCCTCATTTCTCTCTCTCTCTCTCTCTCTTTATACTCAGAGGAGACCGTGATGAAGGAAAAGATCTGGTCTGTGATATCTCAAAATGAGCCATCCCTTCTTCCAATATCCTTGGTAGGTATTCAAAGCTCTGGTGGTTGTCAAAATGTGTGGATTGTTTATGTTAAAAAATTTAATTTTTTCTATTAATAGCCCCTGATAGAGAACATGTATGGCTTGCACCACAGGCTTCAAAATTGTTGACTGAGGACTGCATGGCATGTGTCGATCTTCTTGAAGTCATGCTGGTGGAACATTTGCAGAGGTTACTATTAATACACATAAACATAAAGTTATATTTGAAATATGGATGTTTATCATCATGTGCTGAGTAGTTTTAATGGTATTCATTTTGATAACTTTATTTTCTTCATCATGCAGGGCGTTGGATTCCTTTTCTGTCAGATCACTGTCACAGGTAAAATAAACAAGAGTATTACTCTGATTTGCTTTCTCAGTGAATACTTTTATCATTGTTTCTAAGTAGTTATTGTTGTGCTGCAGTTGATAATATTTTTCATGTGCCACCCATGTTGGGATATTCGAAGAATGGCTTATAATGCTACCAAAAAGATAGTTGCTGCTGCCCCACAATTAGCTGAACATCTTTTGATTGAATTCACGACTTTCATGTCTGTAGTTGAGGAGAAACATCGTATTTCAAAGTCAAGGTAAATATTATTTTGGTACATTGTTTTACCTTTTCATTCCACTCGTTTTGTATGAGAAGGCCAGAATAGCTTTCTTGAACCTTGGGTGTTATTATTTTGAATGCTTAAATCTATTCTAAAATAAAAGGCACATGCACTTCCATTTTGAAGAGGAGGCACTATTTTCTCTTGTTAGGTTTCCTTAACTTTAGTTTTTAGTTCCCCGTTTCAATCATATGTTCATACTTTTTTTTTTTTTCAATATATTGTAGAGCAAAAGTTAGAAATCAGTTCACTTCTGTTCCTATGTTATTTATTGCATATCTAATGATATTATATACCATTGTATGTTGTGGTTGGTGCATATAAGGTTTTGATCTTTGCATATCATTATCATTCTCTCTGACCTAGTTGTGTTTAATTTTCCATGTATGTAGTGATACAGATAGTTCATTGGACTCCCAAGTACCGTTCCTTCCCTCGGTAGAGGTTTCAGTAAAGGCTTTACTTGTTATATCATCAGCAGTTCTACCTGCAGCTCCAAGTGCATCAATGCGAGTTTTATTATGCGGACATCATCCATACTTAGTTGGAACTGCAAAAAGAGATGCAGTTTGGAGGGTAAGTTTTTCTGTGTTATTTGTTATTAACAACTGGCATTTTATTTGCTTTCTTAGTTTAGCAGGATTCTGTAGCTTTTAATTTGTTTCCGTACTCTTATTTTGATCTATAAACAGTGTGTGTGTGTGTTTATACTGAAATCAGAAAGTTAAAACATATTATTTTGCTTACGAACATGCTTGAATATCAGATAAAAAGAGTGGTGAGTTATAAGTCTCAAGCCATTGTATAGGTCTTAGCTGGTGATGTATATGTCTTGAGCATTGGTTCTAAAACTGTATTATTAGCATCAAAGTGCTCGAAGATTGTTTCAGGGAAGCCTCTTAGAAGTCCTTATGTTGTGGAAACTGCGTTCATGTTTGTAATAAAAAGTGGGATTACTGCATTCAAGTTTTGTATCTTGATGAGAAGTTGCCTGATAATTGTTGTTTTTAATTGTCACAGATAACAAAATCTCTGTTCAAATAGAGTTGCATGCCTTTATATGTGCTAATTTTAAGTACTCGTCACATTACTTCAGAAATGCATTTTTTAGCTGACTCGATTCATTCTTTTTTTCTTTCCCCAGAGGCTACACAAATGTTTGCATAAATGTGGTTTCGACATAAACAGCAATATTTTGGCTGACATGGAGAAATTGTGCAAGGTATGGTTTCATTTAATAGTTGTTAAATAATTAATCATAAGGAGTGCTCTGGTTGTGGATACGTGATCTCCTATTTGTACATATTTTCTTGTTGCTCACTTTATCTTGAAAAAAAAGCCATCCTACGTTTGGCATTCTCAATTGGTGGTCTGGTCACATGTTTTATGAAGATCTAATGCTTCAGAAGCACTGAAGTAAAAAAAATTGCTAAATTGTAAAACTTCTCTGTGGATGCAAAGAGAGATCTGTAGACTTCTATCGAAGTATTGATATCTTAAAAAGGATTGTTGCCAAGTTCCTAACCAATTTAAAAGTCATATGTTTTTTTATATTACAGTTATCAGTTAAGTAGAATTAGTTTGGGTTTTGATATGGTTCTGGATAATATGTCTCTGCATAGATAGATAGATGCAGTAGATAGAGGGAGAGAATTCTTCCTTTAGACAAACAGAAAACAGGCTAATTTATGTTGGCTTTTCTCAAGTAATATTATCTTCCTTGAATTTGGCGAAGTACGACTCTAGAAATTTCTTTTGTAAGATTCGTCTTTAAGAGGCCTGTGTAAGTAAATCATTGAGTCTAGAATGGTGTGTAAAAATAGATAGGTATCCAATTTAAACCTCCTGCTAAGGTAATCATTTTGTTATATTTATTGTGACTGAATTCTTGGTGATTATCATTTCAGGGCCTACTGGAAACAATGTGGTTGTCCAGTACTACTCAATCAGAGCAGCAAGCAGCAATATCCTCATTAGCCACTCTGATGTCCATTGCACCTGGAGAAACGTATGTGGAGTTTGAAAAGGTAAAATGCTTTTATATATCTCAGTTTCAATGAATGTTTATTTATTAGGACCACTGAGATCCTACTTGATACTTACTGGAACTTTTTCTCTGTGGCAGCACTTGAAACACCTTCCTTACCGATATTCACATGATATGCTTTCCGAAAATGATATTCGGGTTAGTTAAAGTGCTAACGAGCATTAAAACAATTGATTTGTGTCTTAAATATCTACTGTGTTTTACCTTGCAACTTATTTTCTATTTGCTTCCACATATACTGTACCAGATTTTTCATACTCCTGAAGGCTTGCTTTCCAGTGAGCAAGGCGTCTACATAGCTGAGTCTGTTGCTGCCAAGAACATGAAACAAGCTAAGGGCCGTTTTCGGATGTATGAGGACCTAAATGACATGGTATACAAATATCTCTTCAGTATAGAAGAGTACGAGGACCTAGATAGAAACTATTTATTCTGATAACATTCGTGCATTTGGATTTATACCCAGGATAATGGTGGTTCTAATCATTCTGCAAAAGTCGATCCAAGCAGTAAAACTGGGAAGTCGACAAAGAAACCTGGTGACTTATTTTTGGCTTTTTTTTTCCTACTAGATTTTATTTCTTTTAGTTTTATTTATTCATTCAGTAGTGTAATTACAATCATTTTTAACTTTTGTAGAGAAAACAAAGACTGCAAAAGAGGAGGCACGTGAGTTGCAACTTAAGGAGGAGGCATCCAGACGTGAGAAGGTCCGAGAAATACAGAAAAACCTGTCTTTAATGCTTAAAGCTCTTGGGGAAATGGCCATTGCAAATCCTGTTTTTGCACATAGTCGACTTCCTTCCCTGGTATGTGTTTAGCAGCGTGCCTCTTTTTGGAGTATATGTTATTTTACTACTGCATATAGAATATATTTTCTGAATATCGTGCGTTTTATCTGCATTGTTTTTTTTTTACTGAATGTTAACCTTTTATATGTATCAGGTTAACTATGTCAATCCGTTACTAAGGTCACCAATAGTCAGCGATATTGCATATGAAACTATGGTGAAACTCTCTAGATGTACTGCTCCCCCTCTTTGTAATTGGGGCCTTGACATTGCTACTGCTTTGCGCTTAGTTGTGACTGAAGAAGATGGTCTTCTGTTGGATATGATTTCATCGGTTGGGCAAGGGGAAGCCGATGATAGACCATCTTTGAGTCTATTTGAGCGAATTATTAACGCCATTTCTGCATCTTGTAAATCGGGACCTCTTCCTGTTGATTCCTTCACTTTTGTCTTCCCTGTAAGTTTTCCTACTTTCCCACAAGACAGATTCAGCTCAATGGCACTTCTCTTTTGCTAATATCTATATGATTTTTTCTGTCAGATAATGGAGCGAATTCTTTTAAGCTCTAAGAAGACCGGGCTTCATGATAATGTGCTTCAAATTATTTACTTGCACATGGACCCCCTATTACCCCTCCCTAGGCTTCGAATGATTTCAGTTACTTATTTCTTCCTTACGACGCTCGTTGACATTAGTCTATTTCCATTAGTTTTTTTTTATTGTTATTGTCATTTGTTTTGTGACTTTGTCTCATTTATTTCACTTTTTTTAACAGGTTCTTTATCATGTTCTTGGTATTGTACAAGCTTATCAATCCTCTATTGGACCTGCGTTGAATGAGTTGTGTCTTGGTCTGCAGCCAGATGAAGTTGCACCGGTATGCTCTTTCCATTGTACTTGAAATGCTTCTTTGATGTGCTTTCAGGGTACTTATCCGAAGATGTGTTTCTTCAGGCTTTATACGGGGTTTATGCAAAAGATGTTCATGTTAGAATGGCTTGTCTAACTGCTGTCAAATGCATTCCTACTGTTGCTAGTCGGTCTCTTATTCAGAATGTTGAGGTTGCTACAAGTATTTGGATTGCTTTACATGACCCAGAAAAGGTTTGGTTGACTAATTACTTTTCTAAAGTGTGTGGTGTTTGCACATAAATTTTTTTCTTTTACGTTGCACATATAGGTCAAGGATCATTCCTGCAAGATCAGCTAGCTAAATTGGAACAGTTTGGTAATCTAAATTGTACAAACAATTAGATAATGGTAATCAAATGGCTAGTCATTTTCTGATTTAGCTGATTTTAGCAAGGATGATCCTTAAACATGGTTTACATTTTTAGCTAATGGAAGTGATACAAGTTGTCAACAAAAGACATTATATTTTATTACCTTGCCAGGAAGTCTTTTCCTGCTTGGACCCATTTATCTTACATAGATAGCTCATTCACTTTGTTTGCTTGATGCTTTTGTCAGTCAGTTGCAGAAGCTGCAGAGGATTTGTGGGATCGCTATGGACATGACTTTGGGACTGACTATTCAGGCCTTTTCAAAGCACTTTCTCATATCCATTATACTGTCCGTTTTGCTGCTGCAGAGGCATTAGCTGCTGCTTTGGACGAAAATCCTGATTCTATACAGGTTTGTAGATTTGAACTTAACCTGTTTGATTTTTTTATTATTATTTCTTTTATTTCAAATAGGTGCCTGAAAATAGTGTTCTTATAACCCAGGAATCCCTTTCTACTTTATTCTCCCTGTATATCCGTGATGCTGGTTTGACTGAGAACAATGTCGATGCTGGTTGGCTGGGCCGGCAGGGTGTAGCTTTGGCATTGCATTCTTCTGCTGATGTACTGAGAACAAAAGACCTTCCTGTTGTTATGACCTTTTTGATTTCAAGAGCATTGGTAAGATTTGCGATGCCATTCTTCTAAACATGAACTATACTATCCGTGACATGAGATATTTGAGTCCTCAGTTTTAAGAAGGGACGTGAAAATTTGATTGTACTTAACTTTTTTGTGAATGCTTCTTAATCTGCAGGCAGATCCTAATGCTGATGTTCGGGGGAGAATGATTAATGCTGGCATTATGATTATTGATAAGCACGGAAGAGATAACGTGTCCTTGCTATTTCCCATCTTTGAGAACTACTTAAACAAAAAGGTTATTCTCCCTTTCTATCTTGTGATGGCAGTGAAAAACCACTTAATGGAGCTTTATTTTCATGTTTGTTTCCATGCAAAGCCCTTGTAAGCTACTGCCAGTTTAAATGATAGAATATTTGTACTTTTCTAGGCATCGGATGAGGAGACATATGATTTGGTTCGTGAGGGTGTTGTTATTTTCACTGGAGCGTTGGCAAAGCATTTGGCAAAGGTGCTGTTTATTGTTTCTTTCTTTCTTCACCCTTTTCCCTTTTGCAATTCCGGATTTTACAATTTACATTCATATTCATTTTGTACTGTTGCAGGATGATCCAAAAGTACATGCTGTTATAGAGAAGTTGTTGGATGTGTTGAACACTCCATCAGAAGCTGTTCAGCGGGCAGTTTCAACATGCCTATCACCATTAATGCAATCAAAGCAAGTATGACAACAACTCAAATACAGCTATTGTTTGGATTTTAGCCTTACCATTTCTTATTTTTTATTTTTTTATGTGAAAAGAAACAAATTTCATTAAAAAGAAGATGAAATCGTACAAAGTGTACAAATTTCAAATACAGCTATTGTTTGGATTGTAGCCTTAACAATTGTACACTAGTTTACTTTTATTTTAGTTTTCGTTTAGGATGGGACACACATTTATGTAATTATTGTATAAATTCTCTACAGAAATTGCCATGCCCAGTAGTAATATTATTATCTGTCTCTGTATTCTGAAGCAGTTTGTGAAAGTACTAGTAAACAAGTGGCCATTTTGAGTAAAACTGACAGCATTAAAATGGGAGGATAGTTGTCCTATTAGATTAATGTTGTCCTTTCGTTTTTTTTCACATTTGTTATGATTCTATCAGATTTTGATGATAGAGACCGTATATTCATCATTCAAGAGGAAAGCTAATTTGATTCTTTTCCCTGTACAAGGATGATGCCCAAGCTCTTGTTTCAAGGATTTTGGATCAATTGATGAACAGTGATAAGTATGGGGAACGCCGTGGAGCTGCTTTTGGGCTTGCTGGAGTAGTCAAGGGATTTGGTATTTCTTCCTTGAAGAAGTATGGAATTGTGAATATACTACAGGAAGGACTTGTTGATAGGTTGGTTTTATCACTGGCTTTAGAAGGCTATATTCGAAAAAAGTTGGGTCAGATATACTGCTGGTCATTGAATGAAAATATGTTGCAACTGTATCTCTGCAGAACTAATCTTCTGACTACTGTATGTGTATAGTGGATGGTAGGACATAAACCCACAAATTATTCTATCTCCCCTGATATTATGCAAAATGATGTTAAAAGTTCTCCATAACATGAGATATCATGTGGAGCCATACTTTTCTCAGCAATTGAAGTTCGACAGCTGAAGTTTGAGAAAGAATTTAATGACCCCCCCCCCCCCCCCCCCCCCCCCCCCCCTCTCTATGCATGTAGTTTTTAACTTCTACAAAGTGGTTTCAACCTCCTGAGTTGTGGTCCTATGTCATGTAGTTTTTTTTAAGGATATTTGATTCCTCTTCTTGTCCTTTGGTTGTGGATTCATTATTCACCCTCCTGGAAATATATATATATATATATATATATATATTGGATAACTCTTCATTGTCAATTATCTTTGTGACAATGGTAACTAGCTTGGTTGAGTTGGGTCCTTGCTGATGACTCTTTATTTGTTGAGAGTTTTGTGCTCTTTGCGGAGGGGATCAGCCTAAGGTTGTGCAAAGGTGCAAATGTTTGGGTGGATTGGTCCGAAAGAAATAACAAAATTTAGAGCAAAACTTTGGGAGGTAGTGGAATTCTTAAGGATAATGCTAGTCTCTGGGGTTGCTTTGACTTCGGATTCTTCTGCTTTTTTGTTCGGAGTATGAATTGGGAAGAAGCTATTTGGTTTAATAGTCTTATTCATTTTGGGTGAATCTATTTTTCACTATTCTTCTTTGTTTTTTTTTTTTTTTATTACAGGAATTCTGCAAAACGTCGTGAAGGGGGTTTGCTTGGATTTGAGTGTCTATGTGAAACACTTGGAAAATTATTTGAACCGTAAGTGAACAGTTGTTAGTTACCAACAAGTGATCTTTCCAGATGGTTTTTGTTATACATCTTACCTCTCTCTCTCCAATTTCTTTTTGGTGCAGGTATGTAATACAAATGTTGCCACTACTGTTGGTTTCATTTTCTGATCAAGTTGTTGCAGTTCGTGAAGGTGCTGAGTGTGCTGCTCGGGCAATGATGTCTCACCTTACTGCTCAGGGAGTGAAACTGGTCCTTCCATCTCTTTTGAAGGTATTTATTTGCTGTCCAAACCCTAGTTATCCTTTCTTTTTCCCTTTTTGGTTTTAATGCTTCTTAAAAATGTTGCTATTTAAATCTCGCCTTTTTATAAAGTTCATTTAATTTGATCATCTTAATATATAAAACCGCTCTCTAGGTAGATCTATGGGACAACATCTGATTGCTAACTTTTGTAATGTAAAATGTATTATCATGATAATTTGTATTCTTTTTTTCTTTTGGTATTTTGTCAATGCCTCAAAGAGTCAAAACATATTTTATCTACAATTTGAGAGTTTTATCTTCTGTAGACTGCTGGTTCTGTATCAGCTTCTCAATTTTTTATTATCATCTATTCAGTCTTCTTCAAAGAAGGCATTTCTTGTTTTTCACAAAATTTATGTTGATGCTTTAGTCCTGCCCAGTTTCTAGCGATGAATTTTCTGTATGGATACCTTATATGGACAGGGTCTTGAAGATAAAGCTTGGCGAACAAAGCAAAGTAGTGTTCAACTGCTTGGTGCTATGGCCTATTGTGCTCCTAAGCAGCTGTCTCAATGTCTCCCTAAGATTGTACCGAAACTGACTGAGGTTCGTCTTTATTAAACATGACTGTCTGTATTACTTTCTCTTGGAAAGAAATGAGACTATAGTATATGCTTATTGCCTTCTTGACCATTTTATAATTGCAGGTTTTAACAGACACCCACCCTAAAGTTCAGTCAGCAGGACAAACAGCACTTCAACAGGTGTTTAGATTTTTTGTCGTGATTTGTTACCTCTGTTTTTTTTATATATAATTATTGTTCTCAATTCCTTTTTTTTGTGTGTATGTGTGCAATTCCTAGGTTGGGAGCGTAATAAAGAATCCTGAGATAGCTTCATTGGTCCCTACTCTTCTTCTGGGTCTTACAGATCCAAATGACTATACAAAATATTCTCTGGATGTTCTCTTGGGAGTAAGGATTACAAATTGTTTCTTTTTTTGGTCTGGAGTTTGTATTTTATTTATTTAGTTAAATATTTTTTTGATTTGAATGCTAATGAATTTTTCAGACAACATTCATCAATTCAATTGATGCTCCTTCACTTGCACTCTTGGTGCCGATAGTACATAGAGGGCTAAGGGAGAGGGGTGCAGAGACTAAAAAGAAAGCAGCCCAAATAGTTGGCAATATGTGTTCGTTAGTTACAGATCCAAATGATATGATTCCGTACATAGGGCTGCTTCTTCCTGAAGTGAAAAAGGTATCATTTTGTAAGAATGTTAGATTTGACTTGTGGTATATAACTATTTTGCTGATTATTTCTTCCAACAAAAACAGGTTCTTGTGGATCCAATTCCAGAAGTTAGGTCTGTTGCTGCAAGGGCGCTTGGATCCCTCATAAGGGGAATGGGCGAGGATCATTTCCCAGATCTTGTTCCCTGGTTGTTGGATACACTTAAATCAGATAATAGTAATGTTGAGCGATCTGGAGCTGCTCAAGGGTTAAGTGAGGTAAGTATTACCTCTAAAAAGGAATAGTTCTCCTTTCTTTGTTTGCTTAAACTTCTACTGGTATCGTTTACTGGGAACTTGCTGAATAAGACAAGTTTAAGTTGGTCCTAATATGAACACTCATTTGTTGGGTGTTGTAACTAGATTAATTGTTATTTGGTGAGGGCAAAAGGGATAGATTCAATGGTAAACTAAAGCTTTATTGAATAGTCTGCAGTGATAGTTGATATAGTCAATTTATTCCTTCTTATCATCATGTAAATGATGTGATAGAATTGCAGAATTTTGGTTTTAACTAGAAGTGAATTGATGGGTGGCAATGAAGTATAATGCAACCTCTATCTTCGATGACACCTTTTATTATAAGGATGTTTTTTGATCGCTCAGAAGTAATTATTTTTCACCTTTTTGCTTTAATAGGCATTTAGTTTTGATGGGAACTTTATAACTATTTTGGAGGAAATATCCTTTTAAAGATTGATATAATACTTTTATATTATGGATTTAATAATCCACTAGTCAAACTGATGGAATGTTTAACCATGTTGCTTCCTCCTGCACATGTATTTTGATCCTATATACTTGCTCAAATGTTGATTATACCTGTTATAATTTTGCCCTTGAAATTTCAGGAAAAGGGTTTTGTTTTGTTTTTGTTCTTTTTTCACAATCCAGTGCTATTAACGATACATTGGGAGTCTGGTTTTCTTAATGTCTTGGTTTGCTAAGATATAATCAATTCCAATCCAGGTATTAGCTGCACTTGGGACTGAGTACTTTGAGCATGTACTTCCTGATGTTATCCGAAATTGTTCTCATCAAAAAGCATCTGTGCGTGATGGGCATTTGACATTATTCAAGGTGATGACAATATGTTGTAAACTATGTTAATCACTTTCTGCACTGTTTTATTCACTGGCTCTGTTTAACATTTTCCTTAACTCTTTGTAGTATTTACCAAGGTCCTTAGGCGTCCAATTCCAGAATTATTTACAGCAGGTGCTGCCTGCTATTATAGATGGTTAGTACACTTCCTAATGTGGATTTCTGGTTTGGTGTCAAATATATGGTAGTATGCATCAGAATATGATTTTGGTGCTCCATTCAAACTCATTCTGCTGTTATACTCGATAGGTCTTGCTGATGAAAATGAGTCTGTACGTGAAGCAGCATTAGGTGCGGGACATGTTCTGGTTGAGCATTATGCTATAACGTAAGCACTCTTCTGGTTGATCACTGTTGAGAACTCTATTGGAGTTTGTTTCTATGAGTTGTGGACAGTGATTCTAGTGTTCAGAAACTTATCTATATCAGTCGATCATTGGCTAATGAGCTATCCAAGAGGACTTGGCCCTCTCCCATCCCCTAAGCCACATAATCTGGGTGAATGCGGATTTCAATCTCTACCCAAAGAAAGATTTTTGTATCCGTTGTTTTGAAGGCTATTAAAATTGGATTTGTAATTGTTGTTTCCAGTATCAGAATCTGGAAGGCTTTGAAAATCCAAGCATTTTGCGAATACTTAAGAGTCATGAGTGTTGTAGGGATTTGGCTTACTCATATTTGAGTGAGAAGCCTTTTATTGAGTTGGGATGGTTGCCTGCCCTATATGTTACCATAACGGTTTTCATCTGATAGGTTGCGTATTGTTTTCAGGTCATTACCTTTGCTCCTACCCGCTGTTGAGGACGGTATCTTTAATGATAGTTGGCGAATTCGACAAAGCTCTGTGGAATTATTGGGGGATCTCTTATTTAAGGTAATTTCATGTCAGCCTCTTATAATTTCCCTTGGAGTTTTGATCTCTGTGATATCCTGTAATTCATCATGTTATTTATCTAGGTCGCGGGTACTTCTGGAAAAGCTTTACTGGAGGGTGGCAGTGATGATGAAGGTGCAAGTACTGAAGCACAGGGGCGGGCTATCATTGAGGTTCTTGGAAGGGATAAGCGTGATGAAATTCTCGCTGCATTATATATGGTTCGAACTGATGTCAGCCTATCAGTGCGTCAGGTAGTGAGAGTAATTTGTTTCAGAATTCGTTTTGTCTTATTTTGAGTTCATATGTGATGCAAGTAATTTTATATGTAGTTGTCTGCCACTTAAGGTCTTTATTAAATGTTGTTTGTGGGCTCTAGGCAGCTGCATGGAATGTCTAGAATGTCTTCATTAAATGTTGTTTGTGGGCTCTAGAAAGGTGCTTGGAGTGTCTAGAAATATCTAGGGAATGCCTGGTAGTATTTTAAATAGGGTTTAGCCCAGGCCTGTAGGGGTCAGTTCTGAAGTTTTATTCAAAGTATTCCCATATTGAAATATTTCAAGGCTTTTCCCAGATTTCCCTTAGAAATCTAGGCTCCAACGGTGTTTGGAGTAATCTCACCTAGCTCTAAGTGTTCACTTCCACACTTAGTTGCTGTGTTTGTGTTTTCATTTACATCAAGTGGTATCAGAGCCGCTCTAGATCTGTGATTATTGCGGATCAATGGCTGCTGGGCGAGGAGGTGCTGCTCAAGGAGGCAACAACGCCTTGGAGACCAATCAAGTAGCTGTTGGTAATGTGGTAACAAGGGAGGATCTGGAAAACTTGCAACAACAACAAAGGCAACTGCAAGATCAGATTACTCAGCTGTGTACGAGGCTAGAGCAGTCAGGTGTTCTGACTCCTCAAGACCAGAATCCGGAGAGGCAAAGAGGTCCCCAAATGAATGTATACCAAAGGCGAAACATGAGGAATCGACCAGCATTTGAGAGGTACCCACAGCAACCTTTAGGGAGTGATTCTTCAGATGAAGAAGAAGCTGGTAATTTCCGAATGGGACGTCCACCAGTACTCAACAGGCAGGTTGATCAAGATCCAAGGTTGAAGGTGGAAATTTCTCATTTTTCTGGTGAGGAACAACCAGAGGAAGTCTTGGACTGGTTGAATGAAGTGGAAAGGGTCTTTGAGTACCTGGAGATGCCGGAGCACAAGAAGGTCAAGGCTGTAGCTGTCAAATTGAAGGGTTATGCTTCTTCTTGGTGGGAACAGGTCCAGATGTCACGGATTCAATCTGGAAAAGAAAAAATCCAGAATTGGATAAAGATGCAGAAGCTAATTCGTGGTCAGTTCCTTCCCTTGAACTATGAAGGTGTCTTGTTCCAACAATATCAATCGATCCGGCAAGATAATCGCTCTGTTCGAGAGTATACAAATGAGTTCTACAAAATGAGAACTCGAGTTCAGCTGCCAGAGACAGAGATTCAAGTCACTCACCGCTATTTGATGGGTCTAAGGTCGAGTATTAGAAATATGGTTGAGCTACAACCTTGCTGGTCATTAGCAACGGCTGTTCAACTCGCCATGAAGGTGGAAGCCCAGCAACAGTCAGCTAACCATCGGTCAAATCAGTTTGGGAAGAGACAAACGCAGTTAGAAGCTGAACCAGTCCAAGGAAATGCAAAGCTAAAACTTGGAGATGCCTCCAACAGTCTCCAGAACAGTAAGGCAGCAACTAATTTTCAAGGGGGGCAAGTTCGTGGACGTGGAATGGGAAGTGATGCAGCTGGAAGCAGCAACATAACCTCTCAATTCGTAGGAGGGAAGGTGATCTGTTACAAGTGTGGGCAAAAGGGGCACAAATCTTCCGAATGTAGGAAGACATCCAGCAACCTACTTGTTAGTGAAGACGGAGGGGTCAACAATGAAGATGGACAATACCATGAAAGCCTTCTGGAATTTACAGAAGACGATGTCACATATGAAGATCAAGATCTTCCTAATCTGGTGATACGTCGTACCATGTTAACCCCAAAGGTTCCTGAAGGTGATTGGCGGCGTAACAACATCTTTAAGACAAGGTGTTCTTCTCATGGTAGGCTTTGCAATGTCATTATTGATGGGGGCAGCAGCGAGAATCTAGTTTCCAAGGAAATGGTGGCGAAATTGAAGCTCCACATCCAACCTCACCCAAGACCATACCGTATAGCTTGGTTCAAGAAAGGAGGAGAAGTGAAGGTAACAGAACAATGTCTTGTTCCTTTTTCTATTGGGAAAAGTTATTCCGATAATGTTTTATGTGATGTGGTGGATATGGAAGCGTGTCATATATTGTTGGGAAGGCCGTGGCAGTTTGATAACAAAACTGTCCACCATGGTGAAAAGAATGTTTATGCCTTTTATAAAAATGGAGTCAAGGTAATCCTAGCTCCAATGAGAGATGAGCACTTTCCCGAATCCACCGAAAAGGAGACAAATGCTTGCTTGACAACTCGGCAGTTTATCAATGAATTTGAAGAGAATGGTGTTGCCTACGCGCTATTGATTAATGAAAAAAAGGAAGAGCTGCAAGCTGTGCCTGTGGAGATGAATGATTTGCTGAATGAATTTGAAGACATTTTCCCGAGTGACATGCCTGCAGGATTGCCACCACAAAGGGATATTCAGCATCATATTGACCTTGTCCCTGGAGCCACCCTTCCAAGCTTGCCTCACTACCGGATGAGTCCAAAAGAACATGAAGAGCTTCAAAGGCAAGTGGAAGAGTTATTGCAGAAAGGGTTTATTCGAGAATCCATGAGCCCATGTGCTGTTCCTGCACTTTTGACTCCGAAGAAAGATGGAACGTGGAGAATGTGCGTTGATAGTAGAGCCATCAACAAGATCACAATCAAGTATCGTTTTCCAATCCCAAGATTGGATGACATGCTGGACATGTTACATGGTGCCAAGGTGTTCAGCAAAATTGACCTGAAGAGTGGTTATCACCAGATCAGAATTCGTGATGGGGACGAATGGAAGACGGCATTTAAGACAAAGGAAGGGCTCTATGAATGGATGGTAATGCCTTTTGGCTTATCAAACGCACCAAGCACATTTATGCGTTTGATGAATCAAGTGTTGAAACCATTTATTGGTAAGTTTGTTGTAGTATATTTTGACGATATACTGATATACAGTGCATCCAGAGATTACCACTGGCAGCACCTAAAGGAAGTGTTTAATGTTCTACGGCGGGAGAAGTTGTATGTTAACATGAAGAAGTGCCACTTCATCACGGACTCCCTACTGTTCTTGGGGTATGTAATCAGTGCAGCAGGCATAAAGGTGGATGAAAGTAAGGTGAACGTGATCAAGAGCTGGCCAACACCCACAACAATTGCTGAAGTACGAAGTTTCCATGGCCTAGCTACATTCTATAGGCGCTTCATCAACAATTTCAGTAGTATCATCGCTCCAGTGACAGATTGTATGAAGAAAGGCAGATTTGAGTGGTCAGAAAGGGCTGAAAAGAGCTTCCAAGAAATTAAAGACAAGCTATGCTCAGCTCCTGTCCTTGCATTGCCAGACTTTGAGAAGGTTTTTGAAGTAGAGTGCGATGCCTCTGGAATTGGAATTGGTGCTGTGCTAAGTCAAGAAGGAAGACCAATAGCATTCTATAGTGAGAAACTGAACGAAACAAGACGGCGTTACAGCACTTATGATCAAGAATTCTACGCCATCGTTCAAGCTCTACGCTATTGGCAGCACTACTTGATTCAGCGTGAATTTGTCTTATTCACAGATCATGAGGCCTTGAAGCACATCAACAGCCAGAAAAAGTTAAACAAGAGACATGCTAAGTGGGTCTCTTTCCTCCAGCAGTTCAGTTTTGTATTAAAGCACAAATCTGGAGTAAGCAACAAAGTAGCTGATGCTCTTAGCAGGAAAACCTTACTATTGAACACCATGTCAGCCACTATTGAAGGGTTCGAGTCTTTCCAAGAATTGTACCCGGCTGACCCATACTTTGGGTCGATTTGGAGCAAGTGCAATGATGGCCAACAAGGGGCATTTGTGATGCACAGCGGATTTCTCTTCAAGGGTAATCAGCTTTGTATTCCAGATTGTTCCTTACGGGAATTGATCATTGGAGATATGCATGGTGGCGGTTTGGGTGGTCATTTTGGAAGAGACAAAACATACGCTATGATTGAGCAAAAGTACTTTTGGCCCAAAATGCGGCGTGATGTTTATAGATTTGTTGACAGATGCCAAATCTGTCAGGAATCCAAAGGAGGCGTGCAGAACACTGGTCTTTATACACCATTACCTGTTCCATCAGCACCTTGGGAGGATGTAAGCATGGACTTCGTGGTGGGGCTGCCCAGGAATCAAAGAGGGATGGATTCAATCTTTGTGGTGGTTGATCGGTTCTCAAAAATGGCGCATTTTATCAGCTGTAAAAAGACGATGGATGCCTCAAATATTGCTAATCTATACTTCCGAGAAATCATCCGTCTACATGGAGTGCCTAAATCAATAACTTCTGACCGAGATTCCAAGTTTTTGTCTCATTTCTGGAGAGCTTTATGGAAAAGACTTGGAACGAAGTTACAATACAGCAGCGCCTACCATCCTCAAACTGATGGGCAAACAGAAGTTATTAATAGAAGTTTGGGTAGTTTGCTGCGGAGTTTAGTTGGAGAAAACCCGAAAACATGGGAGGCAGTTATTGCACAAGCAGAATTTGCTTACAACTATTCAAGAAATCGCACTACAGGTAGAAGCCCTTTTGAAATAGTGTACGGGAAACAGCCAATGCATTTTCATGACTTAATCCCTATACCAGAAGTTGGAAAGGGCAGCATAAAGGGGGAAACAGTGGCTGCAAAAATGCAAGAGTTACACGATGAGATAAGGTTGAAAATTGAAGAGTCAAATGCTCAGTATAAAGAGTATGCAGATAGGAAACGACGTCCCTGTAGTTTCCAAGAAGGAGATATGGTCATGGTTCATCTGCGTAGAGAAAGACACCCAGCTGGTTCCTACTCTAAGCTAAGTAAAAAAAAGATTGGGCCTTACAAGATTATCAAGAGGATTGGAGACAATGCTTATGTGGTTGATTTACCGAAGCATTTGGGTATCCACTCTACATTCAATGTTTCGGATCTATATCCACTCAACAGCGGGGATGTTAAGGAAGCTTTGACCAGCCGTAAACTCGAGGACGAGTTTTTTTGAGGAAGGGGAGAATGATGCAAGTAATTTTATATGTAGTTGTCTGCCACTTAAGGTCTTTATTAAATGTTGTTTGTGGGCTCTAGGCAGCTGCATGGAATGTCTAGAATGTCTTCATTAAATGTTGTTTGTGGGCTCTAGAAAGGTGCTTGGAGTGTCTAGAAATATCTAGGGAATGCCTGGTAGTATTTTAAATAGGGTTTAGCCCAGGCCTGTAGGGGTCAGTTCTGAAGTTTTATTCAAAGTATTCCCATATTGAAATATTTCAAGGCTTTTCCCAGATTTCCCTTAGAAATCTAGGCTCCAACGGTGTTTGGAGTAATCTCACCTAGCTCTAAGTGTTCACTTCCACACTTAGTTGCTGTGTTTGTGTTTTCATTTACATCAATATGGGACTTCTAAATCATTTTCTCCTGTTTCATTTCAGGCTGCGTTGCATGTATGGAAAACTATAGTGGCAAATACCCCAAAAACTCTAAAGGAAATAATGCCAGTTCTAATGAATACTCTAATTACCTCTCTTGCATCATCATCCTTTGAAAGGCGGCAGGTCGCTGGACGTGCACTGGGTGAGCTTGTCAGGAAGCTTGGTGAAAGAGTGCTGCCATTGATCATCCCAATTTTATCCCAAGGATTGAAGGACTCTGACACCAGTAGACGACAAGTGAGAAAACTATTCTGTTTTTCCTTTTTTGTAGTTTAGATACTTTCATCGCTTGGTTTTGGAAAAACAGTTGAGTACATTTTTATCACCTTGATAAGTTAGAGTTAACCTGTTTGACAGTTATGTTAACAGATTTCTAATATTCTCGTGAGTCACAGGGTGTATGCATTGGTCTGAGTGAAGTAATGGGATCTGCAGCTAAAAGTCATTTGTTGAGTTTCATGGATGAGCTCATTCCAACCATTCGAACTGCTCTTTCAGATAGGTATCAGTTTGTTTGTTTTATTTTATTTTAAATTTCGAGTAATTGTAATTGTCTTGATCTTGTTCCTTTGGTAAATCTTAACAGTATTGTTTTTATTTGCCAACAGCATGCCCGAAGTTCGTGAGTCTGCTGGAATAGCATTCAGCACTCTGTACAAGGTGCTTCTTATTGTTTGTTGTTTCATATGAAGTATATTAAAATGTCTTGATTGATACAGTTATTAATATTATTATTTCACAATGTAGAATGCTGGAATGCAAGCGATTGATGAAATTGTTCCCAGTCTTTTGCATGCTTTGGAGGACGATCAAACTTCTGATACTGCACTTGATGGTCTCAAACAAATCTTAAGGTGAAAACCCTTTTACATTTACATGTCTCTTCCTTGCTCGTTTTAGCCTTGTACTTTCTGTACTCTTGAGTTCTAAGTTGCTCCATTTTCTGTTGTAGTGTCAGGATTACTGCAGTTTTACCCCACATTTTGCCCAAGCTTGTTCAGCTTCCACTAACGTATGTTTTCTTTTCTCGAACTTACTGTGTTAAATGCCTTATTCATCCCCTTATGTTTACTGACTACATTACATATTCAGTGCATTTAATGCACATGCTCTTGGAGCTGTAGCTGAGGTTGCTGGGCCTGGTCTTAACACTCATCTTGGTACCGTTCTTCCTGCTTTACTTACTTCAATGGGTGTTGATGCAAAGGTATGCCATTCGGATGCCCAATTCAACTAAAATATTTGCTTACTTACGAAAACAATTTTTTTTATTTTTTTTTATCTCTTGAAGGTTTGGATTAGTGAGTTATTAAATGCATCGTATTGGCTATACACAATAAGTGGCTAGATGTTACTAAGACCTAATTGTCCATTTGGAAATGGTAGGATGTTCAAACATTGGCAAAGGAGGCTGCTGAAACTGTGGTCTTAGTTATAGATGAGGAAGGTGTTGAATATCTTACATCTGAGCTACTTAGAGCTGTCAGCGATAGTCAGGTATGTATGTAATAAATTGTCATTTCAATGTAGGCCCTCCCACCCTCTATCTATCTATATCTATATATATATATATATATATATATATATATATATACGGAGCCGTTCGAGTGCGGACGTCGCTACGGCACGGCGCGGCTTGCCGGAGGGACGCTGGGGGTCGTGCGGAGGGGTCTACGGTCCGGTGGAGTCGCCGGAGACGGTTCTGCGGTGCTGCACAAAACCTGCAACTGCAGGTGAGGTGGCTGCCCAGAAACCGGCAAGCCCGACCTCAAACGCCGCCCAGAAGAGGTCTGGGACACCTCCGGCCAGCCCCGCGCCGCCGCCGCTGCCTGGAAGCCGCCTGCTGCATCGACGTCCGCACTTTAGCGAAAGTGCGGACGTCCGCTCCTGATCAGGCCTCTATATATATATATATATATCTGCCTGTGTGTGTGTGTCTTAATGTCTCTAGCTTTCTTATGCTTGCTACTCTCTCTCACTCTTACTCACTTTGTTGCTGTTTTACATGGTTTCAGGCTTCAATTAGAAGAAGTGCCGCGTATCTTATAGGCTATTTCTTCAAAAACAGTAAATTATATTTGGTTGATGAAGCGCCAAACATGATATCTACCTTGATTGTCTTGCTCAGTGATTCTGATTCGGCTACTGTGGCGGTATGTGTTATTCATATTTCAGGTTCTGTTGTTATATATACAGAATATAATATATAAAATTCTGTTGAACAGGTATCTTGGGAAGCTTTGTCAAGGGTTGTAAGTTCAGTCCCCAAGGAAGTACTTCCTTCATATATTAAATTAGTACGCGATGCTGTGTCGACTTCCAGAGATAAGGAGCGCAGGAAGAAGAAGGTGGGCAAGTAGTTTTTAGTTCATCTTACATATGGGTTGTATTCTAGATGCTTTTATTGAAAAGTCTGTTCATCTGATGGTGTTTGTTTTTGCAGGGAGGACCTATTGTCATACCTGGATTTTGTTTACCAAAAGCACTTCAACCTTTGCTTCCAATATTTCTCCAGGTATGCTAGCTCTACTTTATCCTTGGATATGCTATTTCAAACAAGCAGCAATATCAGTCTTTATTTTGCTTTTTATTGGTTCCTCTAGTTACTAGTTATATATTACATGAATACATGATGCGACATGTTTTTGTATTTGATAAAAACAAAGGAGTTGTCAGGCTCAATGTTTTAAAGGTGAAGCTGTAAGTTAAGGTTTGAAATTTGCAAAGGCCTTAAAAGATTTGGTTTTTTTTTTTCCAAATAAAAGGAACACTTGCTTCAGAAAAAATAAATGAAACAGCAGCCACCCAATCTGCATGAAATTTAAGTTCAAATAATGCACAAACAGTTTGTTTTCTTTGAAAGTTTGAATAAGATCAAAAATCCTTCTATGCGCCATGGCATCTTCGCCTGACAAGTACATCCCATTTTCCTAAACTATCTGTCCTATCTCAATCAATCCTAGGCGATTTGCATGCTTGCTTTCTACATGAACACAAAGGCCATGCGGTTATACCTTCACATCATTTTTTTACCGTATCAAATGGTTTGGGGGAGGCGACATTCGAATTAGGGACCTTGGAGGTAGGGTTAAATGCTCTAAAGCCCTTCTTGCACCTGAATGACTTCAAAGCATTTACTCCACAGTTATAATTTCACATAACTTTTTCCTTTTTTTCTTACCTTCTCTGTTTTTCCGATTACCTTTAGGAGTTCCTAGGCAGGGGTTTCTTAAGTAGAGCATATAGCTAACTACTGGCTGTTTCGAATTCACCAGTTCCTTAATCTTATATTGGGATAGAAAAGAATCCATTAACCTATTGGTTACTGTTGGCAATTAGTTAAAGATATCAAAGTTCAACCTTGTAATGGCTGCATTTGTAGTGCTCTTTATTTGTTTATCCTGGAAACCTGGGCAAGATTTTCTTGCTTAGATGATCACTTGTTTTTTCGCTCTTATAACTTGGATGTTTCCTGGGATTGCTGAAGATGTAACTTTAGATTTGTAGGTTGGCCTAAGTAGTTGTATTGCATTTCGTACCTGCTTTTTTCTGCATGTTGATATGATTTATTACTTCGCCTATTTGTTTTTTGGGAACTAATTTTTGATCTATATCTTTACCTTTAGGGTTTAATAAGTGGATCTGCTGAACTGAGAGAGCAAGCGGCACTGGGTCTTGGGGAACTGATCGAAGTGACTAGTGAAAAGGCACTCAAAGAGTTTGTCATTCCAATTACAGGGTATGTCTGATTTTCAACCATATACAATTTTTTGTACCCTAAATTTTGATGAATTTAATTTTGACTTATAAAAGAAATGGTAAAGTGAAGAAGGTGATTTGCTTATGAGTTATGATCGTATTTCTGCTTTTGTGAGATCATTATAACACTCGAGTCAGACCTGAGAAATATGTGCGATCCAAACTCTTGATTATTGCATTACAAGCTAGTAGTTAGCAGATCCAATTACTGTCTAGATAACTTAACTTTTATTTGTCTTTCATATTCTTTTCTGCAGTCATGCTTCTGCATAAAATTCAACTATCTGACTATTTTTTAAACATGACTGTAGGCCTCTTATCCGGATAATAGGTGACCGGTTCCCTTGGCAGGTGAAGAGTGCTATTTTATCTACCTTGACAATCATAATCAGAAAAGGTGGGATGGCCTTGAAACCATTTCTTCCGCAGCTTCAAACAACATTTGTCAAGTGCCTACAGGATAACACAAGGTTAGGTTGGAGTTATATAGTCATTTTAGCATGTATGCTTTTAGGCTCATCTGGCTTATTAGATCTTTTGCAACTGCAGAATTGTTCGCTCAAGTGCCGCCCTTGCTCTCGGAAAGCTTAGTGCTTTAAGTACCCGGGTGGACCCTCTAGTTGGAGACCTCCTGTCCAGTCTGCAGGTGATTGTTAGTTAGGATCTTTGATGGACCTAAATTCCAGCACCTACTGTAGTATTGATCATGATTTCACTGTTCAGGCTATGGATAGTGGGGTTCGGGAGGCAAGTTTGTCTGCTTTAGAAGGTGTCCTAAAGTATGCTGGAAAGAGCGTGAGCAGTGCTGTTAGAACTCGTGTCTACTTGCAGCTTAAGGATTTGATTCATCATGATGATGATGAGGTTCGAGTATCTGCTGCAAGCATTTTGGGTATCATGTCCCAGGTATGCGGTGGATAACCGAGGAACTGTCCAATATTTCTTTCCTATTCTGTTAAGTTCGGCTCCTTCAACATGTATTTAACATGATGTTCATGATTGTGTGTTGTTAACACATGGTTTTAAACAATGTTGTTAAACTGTAGATTGTCTTGGAAGCTAAAGAATGTATATATTGACTCGAGATATATTCAAATAGTAGCTAACAAAGATAAAAATTTGGACATTTTGAAAGTTTTATAGGTATAAAATCTTTAGAGGCACCATAAGTGTGCAAGTTCAACAGTAGCCATGTGGTAACTTCACTAACTTGTGGAGTATCTGAAATTACATGAATACTAATTAACCAGAATAATAGGCACATGAACTTGCTTTCATTACTAGTTAATAAAGGGTATTCTTCCTACGCTGTATTACTGCTTCTATACATACATACTCCTTAGCTGAGTGTGGTGTCTTATTTTTATCTGGCAAAGGAAAAGAAAGTTGTGGCAAGTATGAAAAATGGTTAGTAAATATAGAAAGCTGACGAGATAAAGATTCTTTGGTTCGAATAAAATACAGTCGACCAGTAAAACCATCATGAGATCTGTCACCTACAGTTAATTGATTCTATGAATATCCAAATGATTCTTTGGCTTTCCCTCATTAGTATCTGCTCAATTCTAATGTGGTTCTGTGTTGTTTCCTTTTATTAACTTTCTACTGATAATTTGCAGTACATTGAAGATACCCAGCTGATCGAGCTGCTTCAGGAACTATCAAGTTTTCCATCGTCGCTCAGCTGGACTGCTAGGCATGGTTCTGTACTTACAATTTCATCCATGCTCAGGCACATCCCATCCACCATCTGTACTTCTCCAGTGTTTCCGTCTATCCTGGACCAGCTTAAAGCTGCCTTGACTGATGAGAAGGTAGTTTAATCAAGGATTTTTTTTCTTATTTATTCTTATTATGCTTTGCAAACTAGTAACACGCTTTCCTTGAGACAGTTCCCTCTTCGTGAAACTTCAACCAAGGCATTTGGGAGACTTCTTGTTTATAAAGTCCGAAGTGATCCTTCTAATACCTCAGTACAATTAGATATTATATCGTCTTTAGTCTCAGCATTGCATGATGATTCTAGCGAAGTTAGAAGAAAGGCGTTATCTGCTCTAAAGGCAGTTTCGAAGGTATTTGCTTTTGAGTTTGGAAAATATGGACTTCTGTATTCTCCATATTATGAGGATTTTATTGATGGTAATTTGCCTTGCAGGAAAGTTCTTCACCTATTACGGCCCATATCAATATTATTGGACCTGCACTGGCTGAATGTTTGAAGGATGGAAGTACACCCGTGAGACTTGCAGCAGAAAGATGTGCTCTGCATGCCTTCCAATTGACAAAGGGTACCTTTTCTGCTTGATTTTTATTGTATGCTGAAAGGACTTGTAAACTTTTCCAATGATCCAGTTTTTGGAGTAATGAGATGCAGATGTGACGGTGCTTCTGTTTCATGATTTGCAGGTCCTGAAAATGTTCAAGCTGCACAAAAGTTCATCACAGGCTTGGAAGCTAGACGAATATCAAAGTTTTCAGAACATAGGTATATATTGGTACTCTGAGGACATATTTCTCTTACTTTTGTTAACAGTAAAATTAATATACATCTTTTATCCATTCCACTAGACATTTGATTTTTTTTTTTCTTCACTGGCTTCACTTGTTTGTTGCATCTGAAATGCAGTGATGATAGTGGAGGTGAGGATGACTTGGCAAGTGGCTGAAAAGTGAGTTGCTTTGTGACCAATGATTTTTGTCCTTCTCAAGAGTGGAAGTATAGAAAATACGGAGACAAATGCGGTTATACAGAGATAATATAGTCCTGGATACCCAATTTTTCTCACCTGGGTGTTACAAATTCAATGTAATTGTCAGTTGGATAACATCTTGGATCATGTATAGAATGAAGGCGCAGCGACACCAGTCCTATTTTTGTATACATTACCTTTCATATATGTTCAAAGTGTAATGATCACTTTGATTTTAATTCCATTAAGGGTTCCATTTTTGAATTTTGCAAAATTCTTTGCATTAGTGATCTTATCCGAAATATATTATTTTAAACTTCGAAGTTAAAACTGTGTCTAAAACCACCATGCTAATTTGTTTTAATTCAAAGATGCAATACCAATTGTAGCTTCTTGCTTGGCGGCTTCATTACTCCATCAGCCCATCCCACTTCGTCTGATGCCTGAACACGTCTACAAAGGATAAGGATGCTATTTGAGATAAGTCAGAGAGGGATCAATGTGAGGTCCCAACATTTTATAGATCAGAGCTTTGTAGTGGTGGCCACTGGCTGCTCTGAACGTACAGAGTGAGATTGTTGAGGAGGAAGAGGACGATGGGACACCATGAGACAGGAGTATATTGGTCGTTTATCGTGGGTCGTTTAGGACAGTTTTGCCCGAAGTGCTCCATACATTGCCCAACACTCACTTTATTCGGAATAGTGAAACCCAAAAAGGCCCATGTTTTCATGCTAGGATTATGATGATAACGGTTTGTCTTGGCAACTTTTATTTTTGGGTCTCTTTCTTTTTTAGGCTTCTCATCTTTTTGTGGTATGGGTTGGTACTCCTACTGAGGAAAAAAGGAAGCAAAAGGTCCTACTTATTCCATAGTTGGTGTTCTCTTGCTTTGCTAAAGGGTATTGCCACCTTCATGGTTCATGTTTTATCTTACCTTAGCCGTCAAATTTCAGGAGCTAGTGATTGCAAGCCACAACAGACGGTGAGAGAGAGACGGGTCATTTTGGTAAAATCATTAGACAGTTGGACAGTTAGGTGACACAAACAATAGAAAACTATATCCGTTCAAGCCTTCTTGCCTTGGAAGCGAGAACAATGAACAAAGACTATAATGCCCTTCGACGGAGGCGAGGTTCTGAATATATCGGGTAAGTTGGTTTCTGATTTGAGTGGCCAAGCCACCGCAGTAGAGTGGACAGATACCAAATGCATGTACAGGCTATTAATTTAGAGGTAGCTAGCACTATTTATCATTTAGGACATTGGACCCTCCATAACATTGTGCGGTCATTGTCCTATTTATTCACTTTGGTGTTAACAAAAATGAGTATGATTTTACACTCGGGAATTTATCGGTGCTCATGATTGAGAGTTGAGCAGGAACATGACCTCCATGGGGTATTCATGTTTTATCAAGCTCTAAAATGAAAACACAGTGTATGAAATAAGATCGGCCTTCGACGATCTTGTATAGGTAAATGATTGATAATCAAAGCCAATGTTTTCAAAGGTGAAGGCGTGAGGCAAAACATTTTGCGATATATTGTCTTCGTGAGGCGTATTGGTTCGAGGCGTCGAGGCGTTCATATTTTTATAATGGAAGTTCTGGATTATAGCTTCAAATATTCAGAGATTCACAATTATGCTAAGGACATTCTTGCTACCTATAAAATCCATCACTCAAAGATATTTACCGGCCACTACATATCGATTAGCACTTAGGATAGTGATTTCTTTCATGCATAACATTGTAAAAATAGTGAGATCGATCCGAAAATGTTAGGTACGGTTCAGAACAGTGTTATACGTACATATTAATTAACCTGCTGTTCATCATTTCATATCTGGTTTGCATATTTGTATGTATCGAACCTAATTCCTAACACTGAAATTGACACGATCAGTTACTGCTCCGTACTCTACCATATATATGGTTATATATTACAAGCCACTAGGGTCCTCTTATCTTCTATTCGTTTCTCAGATTTCTCCATGCCCCAAGGCAAATTCAATTGAATTTCCAACTCAATGGACCGGAAATGGACCACCCATTTTGAGCCCCAGAAGGCAGAGCCAGTAGTACTATCATTAACAAAATTAAATGAGAAATATATATATATATATATATATATTTTATATATATATATATATATATATATATATATATTGTGGAGGGTATTTCTGTGATTATAAGTTGAGAGGTTGAGTCAAATCCCAGACTGGTTGAGCTGAGAAGGCTGACAACCAAATTTTTCTGAGCTTAGCAAAGAAGCATTTTGATCGAGATTCGAGAATAGAAGCTTACACCCATTTATTAGTTCAAACACATTAATTATTTCATATTCTGTCATTTTTAAAAAATGTATAGCACATGGAGAAGGGTACAGTTCTAGCACAGATCAAGGAACTTGCTTGCGACCCAATGCTTTTGCAGTTGAAAAAATAAAGAAAAATCCAAGCAAAGCATACGTTTGAAATTAATTTCAACAGCTATTTGCTTCCTTCCTTGGGTTTCATCACCCTCAAAGTCCAAACCCCAGGCACTCACCACTATTTTAACAATTATATATATCTTGGATAAAGATATAAGCCAAGTGATTAGTACATTCTAGCTATATGTCCTTATTAGCATTACTATGAGGAAGGTGATCAATTTTACATCCTATATTCCTGTTGAAACTTGAAATGTATCAATTTTCTTACTCTAGGATGCTTTGTTTTCTTGTAGTATATATCCTTGAGAAAGAAACACAAACTCGTACGTTGTAAAGTTACTAGTCTTCCCGATCTTATAATAGTAAGGAATGCATAATGAGGAAAATAATCAATTTTAGATCCCATTTGGTTTGCAAAAGAGGGTACAAGATAGAGTATCAATTTCCTTCTTTTACAAAATTGATTTTTCATGAATCCAAATGTCTGACAAAACTCATTCTAAAGTCTTTAATCAGGGAATAAACAAAATATCACAAGCCTAGATCCTGATTAGTATGCAAAAAGTTTAAGAAGAAAAAACAATTAAATTACTCTAAAATAGTTGAAGGATCTTAAGTTCTTTCTTATAATGTATTCATTTTTCTCAATGTCACATAGAAAATTCGACGGATTCATTCTCAAGTCTCTAATCTGGAACCAAACAAAATCAATCTTATATATGAAGAGGAAAATGCAAGTATATAACGTATAAACTTTTCTTTTTCCGATGAACTATAACTATATAAGTTGACGGTAACATATCATATTCACATTCTGAAAGACCTCCACAATTTAGGTGGGAAATGAAAGGATGAGAGATGCAATGCCATGTGGCAGTCAGAAGGAAGAGAAAGCTAGAGCATACTAGTGGAGGGTCATAAAAAGTAAAATATAGATATGGAGACGAGACTGGGAAGGAAAGCAAAGCATAGGAAGGTAAAGAGTAGAAGTAGAAGAAGTTAGAAGGTGTCGTGTGCGGTTTCAAGAAGAAAAATATTAATGGCGAAGTGTCTGGTGGCAGATACACATTGAATTGGAGCAATAAAAGAGGGAGAGCTAAGAGCAAGCTGTTTCAGTTAGCCGGGGTATAATTAGGTCTGGCTTTTTAATTTTCCGGCCTTTTATTTTTTTATTTCCTTATTCATTTCTAGCCTGGCCTCTGCCCTCCTCGCCCCTCCTTAAATTTGTTTGCCTCAACTTGTGCAATTTACAAAAACCTAAAACACATATTTAAAGAAAAAGAAAAAAAAAAGCATATCAGTGATTGCTTCCGATTTATATATGAAACCAATGTAGAGCTAGCAATGATGATCTTGATGCTGAAGGGTCTAAGAGACTAAGAGGGCCTCTGCTCTTCTTCTGCTTAATTATCCTTCACCCACCTCCTCTTCCTCACCATTAAGAAAGGGAGAGAGATAGAGAGAGAGTAGAGAGAGAGAGAGACAGAAGAATTAAGGTCACTGGGTCAAGGGTCCCCTCTCTTTGTTGTTTGCAATATAAGTCATTTTCCTTGTTCTTTTCTGGGTCTGTGTATGGTTGTTTGGTGCAAGTAATATCCAAGAAAAAAGTCAGATTTGCTTCTGCTCTTTGTAATAGTCATGGTCTGGTAGTTCTCTTTCCTTGATTTTGCTTCTCTCTGGCACTGAATGTAATGAAAATGGATAGTCTTCTTCTTCTACTTTTAGGCTTCCTTCTCACCCTCTTTTCCCAAAGATTTTCGCTTCCAGTAGTGGTGGCCTTGGACCTGAAAAACACCACAAGGTACAATAAGCAAGTCAGCACCTTGAGACTTGAGAGAATTGAGAAGCACTTGGACAAGATCAACAAGCCTCCTGTCATGACTATACAGGTATACATTACTTTCCATCGAGTTTGATATTGATTAAATTTGAATCCTCATTAATATTCATAATTTGGGTTCTATTTTCTGTTTGATCTGTGCAGAGCCCAGATGGAGATATGATTGATTGTGTTCATAAAAGAAAGCAGCCAGCTTTGGATCACCCTCTGTTAAAAAACCACAAGATCCAGGTACTTAAAAGCGCTTGACTTAAAAGATACCCTTTCTCTTTCTCCTTCTCCTTCTCCTTCTCTTTTTCAAACCATTTATTAGATGTTGTTGGCTTCAATCTTTTCTAACTTTTCCTGAAACAAGTAGTTGGTATATTTAGAACTCCATCTTAAATGTGAGTTTGGTGGGGGTGATGAGGGCTTTGAGCGCATGTGTTAATATTTATGTACGTTTCGTAAACAGAAAGTGGCACCAGAAAGGCCAAAAGTGATGAAGACGATGAAGCCATCATCATCTTCTCGAAGTGAGAATGATACAGTGAAAGCGAAGACCGGTGGGATTGCATGGGGGCACCAAATGTGGCATACAAATGGGACGAGATGTCCGAGAGGGACTGTTCCGATACGCCGGACCACAATGAGTGATGTTCTCCGAGCCAAGTCTTTGTTTGACTATGGCAAGAAAAGTCAACGACGCACCAATATTAATACGAATAGGCAAGCTGATGCACCCGATGTGGTCAGTGGGAATGGCCATGAGGTATGTATCATCACCATCATATATTTCGCCTTATGTTTGCTTCATGTATGTATGTATAGTCTAAATATATGTACATCATCTTCATCACCATCATTTATTTCCTAGTACATCATCATCTCCCAACTTCATGACATTGGAAGGTGGAAGGAGAATTTTTTTTTGGTTACATGAAGGAGAATTATTTAAATGATTTGATTTCCTTCAAAACAGGTTCCTTTCACATTTTATGTAGTTGCTGAATTAATCAAATTAAACAAGAAATATATTAGGTATAATTACTATAATATAAGAAAAATACTGGGCTCACAAAATTTTTGTATGAATTCGTTGTTAAATTGATTGGTATAAGTACCAAACATTGAAGTGCTGGTTTCAACTATATTGAGCTAAATTACCTGAAAGTAGTTTAATGGTAATTAAGTCTTTACATCCCTCTTTTATGGCTTTTCGGCCCAAAGAATTTTTCTCTGACATAGAATTTAAGTACCGGAAAAGCCAATGCAACTATGCAAGTAGATTTTACTGAATAGTTTGTTTGTTTTTTTTTTTTTGGGTACTTGTATTGTTATTATTTACAGTAATTTATACCAACTTTATGGCTGTTACCTCTTTACAGATACAAAAAGGGTAGAAACATATCTCAACCGTGTGGCTAAATCATTAACCTTAAACAAATAGTAGATCATAGCAAGAAATGGTTCCAAATTTTCCAAATGCACGATCATTTAACTTTGAATTTTTGTTCTTGCAAATATGTAGCATGCGATTGCTTACACCGGATCATCGAATGAAGTATACGGTGCAAAAGCTACGATCAATGTTTGGACCCCAGCAATCGAACAAATGAACGAGTTTAGTCTTTCGCAAGTTTGGGTTCTGTCGGGATCATTCGATGGTTCAGATCTCAACAGCATAGAAGCTGGATGGCAGGTACATTTTCTTTATCATTAACTCGTGCATTTAGGGTGAACTAATTATCCCGTGGGCAATAAAAACTAAGCAATTGAGAGTTTGAGACTTTTCTACTTCAATTTTATCAAGTGAATGTTGGTAGTATTACAAATTAGTACCCAAACTCAATTTTGTCGACTCGATTATCTAAATTACTTTCGTAGTATGGGTTGAGTAATATATGTTGTAGAGAGAGATGAAACATGTGGGAAATTAATGGAAGTGATTAGTAGTAGTCAATTAAATATTAACAAATTAAAATATGAATTAAAGTTTGTGCACTAAGTTGGAAAAATGATGTTATTTTCTTCAAATATTGTTTTCGTTCTGAAGCCTTGATTATTCCACTAGTCAGGTCAGTCCGGAGCTCTATGGTGACAGCAGGCCTAGATTGTTCACCTATTGGACGGTCAGATCTCTCATTCTCTCATTTAATTTTTCTTATTTTAGTGTAAATATTTGTTGAATTCATATATACTGAGGTACCATGCATGATTCTCCCCTTAAGGCTTATTGGATTAGTTAATGAGTTGAAATCAAACAGTATATTTAGGGTTTTCACTAAATCCCAGTTCCTGGTTTATGTTTATTTGTCTGCAACGCTTAATGATTTCTTACACAATATATTGTAGATATATGATCTACACAGAAAACTATGTATATCATGATGAGTACATGCAGTGGTAGTATGGTACTGATCATAGAAGTCTCTATTTAGGACATCCTTGGAAATGAAGAAATTGCTTGCTTTCAATAGCTCTAGAGGCTAGAAGCTACATTTAGAGCATGGGCTTCGGATTTTATATGTATAGGCATGGTTTTAGTCAACAATGATAGAGATTATAGCTCTCATTGGGCATTATGGGCAATGAGAGACTGATTCATTTATGTATGTACAGACTGATTCATATCAGGCAACTGGATGCTACAACCTTCTGTGTTCTGGATTTGTGCAAACAAACAGTAGAATAGCCATTGGAGCTTCCATCTCCCCGGTCTCATCGTATGCAAGCGACCAATTTGACGTTACTATCCTCATATGGAAGGTTCATACAAATTTTCAATCACTTCTTGTTAAACAGTATGATAACATAAAGAATAGTATTTATATATGCATGGTCCAAATGCTTATGTTCGATCAGACTATTTGGCAAGAGATCATTTTCCTTGATTGATAACTAAATACATACGTATTGGAGTGACTAATTTCAGTGTTAACTTCTGTATATGTAGGATCCAAAGCTAGGAAATTGGTGGATGGGATACGGAGAGAATAGTCTAGTAGGGTACTGGCCAGCAGAGCTATTCACACACTTGGCAGACAGAGCAACAATGGTGGAATGGGGTGGTGAGGTGGTGAATACAAGGTCCACCGGTGAGCACACCTCCACCCAAATGGGATCGGGTCATTTTGCAGAAGACGGGTTTGGGAAAGCAAGCTATTTCCGAAACCTAGAGGTTGTAGACTCAGACAATAGCCTCAGTTCTGTGCGAGAAGTCTCAACCTTGGCCGAGAACACCAATTGTTACAACATCAAGAGTTTCTATAACAACGATTGGGGCACTTACTTCTACTATGGAGGGCCAGGAAGAAATCCAAAATGCCCGTGATATTCGTCATTATTGATCGATCAGTATCCAAGTGCACTTCAAAATTATTGCTACATATTAATGTCTAATTCTTTAATTATGTAATTATAGAAATAGGCTATTTCCACACTTGTTTCTGCTGTTTCCAAATTTTTGTTTCTGCAAGCAAGCTAGCTCAAGCTAGCTAGTAATGTGTATGAATCAAGACAATTGCACAAACAGGCATGGAAATATCAATGTTCCTTTAGATTAATGGGGTTTTCATCTATGATTGCTGTGTTGCTTGAGTATTTTTTATTTTAGCATGTCGTAAACTCCAGTAATGTATGTATTCCCAAGCAATTTTCTGCTTCTTAAGTAGAATTGAACTCTATCAATAATACTTATACTGCATGAGTTTTTGTGAGGGGACTGCGAGATATGTAGTTTCTAGTCAGAAGTTAGTTATAGGTAAGAGGAGACCAACAAATTCCTTAAGTTTTCAGAGTTAAATTTATCGTGAGATTATATGTAGTGTTATTGATTGAGTTTATCGTCAAAGAATAACGGAGAGATGACATACTCAGATGAGCATTTACATGTGTGATAAATTGAGATGATCAAAATGCGCAAAAGCTCTCAGGACAAAGAAATGAACTTCAACAATAAACTTTCAAGACATGTAGTCAGCCTAGCTAGATATAATTAAACTCACTTCTTGATGGCAAAGGTAATTGATCTGTGTGTTGCTTGTTTTCATTATAAATTTTTTTCTCATTGATTGAAAGACAGTTTCTACGTAGAACAAATGATCAGTATTCATCATCCTCGTGAAATTCTCCTCTATCATAATCAGTAGGCATCTCATACCTGCAGACAGGACAATAGTGACTCTGTCTCAGCCATCTCTCTATGCACTCCCTATGAAACACATGTGAACAGTCCATGCTCGTCTCATAAGTCCCAACCCTAAACTCCTCCAAGCAAACACTACAAAATTCTCCCTCTTCAACCCTAACCCTCTTCTTCAGTAGCTTCTTGATCGATGACTGGCTTGCGGGCACTGTTACTCTTTCTGACTCCTCTGCCATTATTATCGACTCCCTTACAACCCTGTCGAGCAGACAACTCTCGCAACGATACATATTATGTTCTCTTGAAATAGAAACTTCCAAGGTGAATAACCCTCGACTCTCCTCTTTGTGAATTACGTCTCGGCCAAATCTCTGACCCGAAAATCTAATGTTACTCACTATCTGTCTGTGGTCGTCACTATCTTCTGTGATTCCAAATTCTGACAGAATTGGAGAGAAATTCGAGAGCAAATCGTCGAGGTTCAATACTGCGCGCAGATCAAATTGGCAAGTTTCTTCCGAGGTCTCCTCAAGATAGTGGATGCGGGTAGAATTTTCACTACTACATGACAATTTATTGAAGTATTGGTGGAGCGTATGGCATACGAAGTGGACCTGAAGTTGAGCCGGTGAAGGTAGACTCCGGCGACGTTTGGTGTGTTTGACGAAATTAACAGAATGTTTGAAGCGATTGTTCTCTGAAGTGACTTCTTGATCCATAGCAATTAAGCGAGCAAGAGAACAGGAATGATATGCTTGATGGAGGTCTTAATAGGAGCCAACATAAATAGGACGGTGGGTGACTGGGTGTTTCCAATTTCCAAGCGGTGGAGTATTCCTCTTAGTCATAGGTAAATGGTAAACCCACTCCATATGGGAAACGGATTTCCTATTAAACACGAATCTCTCTCCCTTTTTTCCCTCTTGTTTACAGGAAAAAGAGGGTGCACAATTTCCCGGTTTACTCTGTTTATTATTATTATTTTTTTTGTTTGTTGAGGAAGAGGTAGTCGTTCACATCTACCTTAATTTAGAAGAACGGTTTTAGTTTCCCAGGTGCGTTTATGGATTAGTTTGAGTCATAAACTCATAATTTTTGACTTCCGTTAATTGAGCAAGAAGTATTAAATTTTTTTTTTAAGAGAATGACACTCAATTAAAAATAGAAAATGTTACATAATAAATAGCTCATCCTTTTTTTTGGGTCAAATAGTTCATTCATTACCAGAAAACTTACTACAAATGTAGATGTGCATAAGCAAGCAAGAGTCCAAGCCTAGAAGCCCAATAGACAAAAGCTTAATTAACCTACATCTTACAGAAAATAATAAACTGAGGCCCAAAAGCCCAACAACAATCAAAACAACCCTAGATCTACAACCACAAAGGACTGCCTCCAATAGACCAGCCGCCGCCATGGCTGCTGCCCACCAAGCTGCAGAGAGAGTAACATCGACCAAAGCTTTAGTTCCAGATGCTAAAGATTTGTCCACCATCATTCTCCATACCCAAACAGTCTGCACAAAGAGGATAAAGGTACCCAAAGACATAAAAACGGCCGTCGTGGTGGTGGAGACCACCGAGCAACACAACACCACTGGTCCGGCGACGTCCACACACGTCGGTGAAGTGCCGGTTCGGCAGCTATTTCCAGGTGTAGAATTAGGTGTATAAGCCCAGGTTGAGCACAAGTGTGGTGGTAGAATTGTGGAAAAAGAAAAAAATGGGGTAGAGGATGAGAAGGGGAGCTGTATGAGGATGAGAGAAGTGAAAATAAATCTGGGCATTTGGAGAGAAATTGGGCTAGAGCAAAGAAAAAAGAGCCTCAGATCTAAGACAAAGCTTAGGGAAAACTCACCACAAAGAAGGGCGGAGACACACCACATAGGGTGGAAGCGCTGATGACTCTCAAACCAGCAGAGAGAAAAGCTGAAGAGAGAAGATGAAGAGAGTACGTTTACCTACTAGTTCCTACTTAAATGGATTTCAATCAAGTTCTCATTGTTGAATTTTGACATTAATTTTTTTTTCGACTAAAACCACATAAAACCTGAAACTCTATGTTCATGCATGAGCAACCGAGTCAGAGCAATCAAAAGTTCAAGCTATCATATGCTTCTGTCAATAGAAGATGTGGGTGAATCCTTAATTAACAGCCAACTTGAGAAATCACAAACAATCCACAATGCATCCTAAGAAAGTACATGAGGAAAAAAAAAAAAAGGCTACGAGCCTACGATCCCTTTAATCAATCAAGTTTAACAATTGCGAAGCGTAGATCGCCGTAATACGGAACGACCACAGCTGAATTGTATCACTTCGCCTTAGATGGTTCCTTTGAACAAATTCTGCCCAACCGTTTACTAACACATAGAATAAGGCTGAATTGTCTTCAGTCATGAGATTCCACTTCCTCAACTCTAAATTCGACTCAAATAATGGTCCTATCACTCGCACCGGGACGCCTACTTGTGCACTGATAACCCCCAGTTCTTGCTCATTAAGAAACTTTTCAACTTTCATTTGATTCCCTGTTATTGCTAGACGGTTGAGACTCGTCGTCACGTCGGAAAAAGAAAGCTGCTGCTTCGAACACAAAACATAATTAAGATTAACATAAGCATAACATTAAGATGAACAATATATAAATTAGAGAAAAATTCAGCTACTGTCCCCAAACTATGTTGCCAAGGCCAATTTGATACCCGAACTCTCAAAAGTATCAATGTAATACCCAAAGACATATTTTGACACCAACGTGATACTTCCGTCTAAAATTTCTGACGGCCCCGTTTCTTTGCTGATGTGGCAAGCACGTGAACACCAAAAATAAATAAAAAGACCAATTTGCCCTTTTTCTTTTGTTAATTTTTTTTTTCCTTCTTCTTCATCTTCTTATTCTTCTTCTTCTCAGATGATCTGGGGACTTTCCCAGAAAACTTGGAATCATCATCATCAAGAGAGTCGATGATGCTTAAGCCTCCCCAGCTCTGCTTATGCCCATGAAGAGGTGGTCTTGGTGACCTAAAGGGGCTGCGTAGATTTGAAAACACCTTGAAATCTAGAGGTCATTAGGGCCATGGCGATCGTTGAAATTGAGGGGGGTCTGGAAAGACAGATCGAGAAGGCGAACGAGACAGGTTTGACGACGGGTGTGGGCTCGGATTTGTTCAGCGACCGGCGAAGCAATTGGGGAGTCGAATGAAGTGTTGGTCCCAATGGGCTAGGAGTTTTGTCGTGGTTCGGAGTCAGAGTTGGGGTGGGGGTGGTCGTCGTCAGAGTTGGGGTGGGGGTGGTTGTCGTCAGAGTCGGGGAATTCCCAGAGAGTCTTGATCAAAGTCTTCAAATTGCAAGAATTGGAGGACGACCCTTGCAACTGGGCCCACCTCGGTCATCTCCGATCTTACCTCTGCTGCCTCCTCCGAGCCTCCCGGCTGCTGGTCCTCCCTCCACAAGCTCGCCATCTTCTGCCCCAGCCTCCTTCAATCCGGCGTCCTCTTTGAGATTATGATTTCAGCATCGAACATGAGCTCAGCCTGATGACACTTACCTCCCCGAATCCCAATCAGAGCCCTCCTCGGCCCCGAACACCATTTTTTCTCCACCTAATACACATGTCCACCGTATATTATACGCACTCGCATATACTAAGCTTCCCCAACTCCTCTCTTTTTCTTCTTCTTCTTCCCCAAAATTTCACTCCTTTTCTCACTCAAGCTCTCTCTTCTTAACCACTCTCAACTTCTCCCAACTGGGTCTCCCTCCATTTCCCTCTATCTGAAATGGGTCTCTCTTCGTTTCTGCTCTGGCTTTAATCCATGGGATGTGGGTTTTCTGTGGGCTGTAGCAATTAACTGTTAAAAGTGACTGCTACTTTCTTTTTTGGCTTTTGGGTTTCATATAGGGTACCACACTCTGCCTAAAGTTTCTTCCTTTTTGACATTCTAGTTCTGGTCTTGCTCAGTCAAGCTTTGGGAGTGTGCTAGGGTTTTTGGGGTTTGTGGGTTTTTGGTCTGGATTCATTAGTTATGGTGAGGAAGCATGGATGGCAATTGCCTACTCACACCTTTCAGGTATCTGGATATCTCCTCCACTTTGTTTCTTTAATCTCAGTTTGGTTGAATGGCTGTAAATTTTTGTTCTTTCCCTTGTAATTTGATTAGGTTTTGGTTGAAATACTTGTTTGGTGAGGTCGGGTTTGTCTCAGAAAGCTAAATTTAGAGTCTGATCCCTGTTTGAGAGAGTGGTTTTTTGAATCGCTGTAAAAGGTTGAATATGTCTGGTTGAGTGTCAGGTTTCGTTCCTTTTTTTTTTTTTTAATTAGCTAGTAGTGAAAAACTATTCTGCCCTTAATAATAATAAAATTTGTCTCCACGTGCTTGCCATGTCAGCAAAGAAACGGTGTTGTCAGAAATTTTGGACGAAAGTATCACGTTGGTGTCAAAATATGTCTTTGGGTATCACATTGATACAAATGTGAGTTTGGGTATCAAATTGGCCTTGGCAGCATAGTTTGGAGACGGTAGCCTAATTTTTCTCTATAAATTATGTACGTATACCAACTTGAATTAGTAATGATAGATCTTCTCCTCTATCCAATCCTGTATGCAAATTTTTATGGGGCAAAGTTTATGAATAGCGTATGTTAGGGATCTAAGACTTTTATAGGCATCAAGGACTAGGTATACCCCATAAAGGAAAATTCGTCCTAAGATATAGGCCTTTGCCAAACTAATTCATGTACATTTAGGATTACTATATTATTAAGTAATCAACACAATTTTTTTGACTGGGATTATCGGAGGTCCTGGGTTTTCCTCTGAAACTTTGGGTTTTCTCGGTGTTGGTTGCGCGGTCTCGTCTGGCGACGTCCCATCTCTGGTGTGGGCCTCTAGTCTCGCTGATGCATGGTGGCTGTTGACGGAAGGGTATTTGGTGTCTTTGAGGTGGTGGAGGCGGAAGTATTGCAGGTGACTTTCCTCTGCCTTGATTGATGTCGGCGGCTTACCTAATGGTGGTTCTAGTCTGGTCAAGGGTGAGGTGTGGCTGCGACTGGGTCGAGTTGTGCAGACCTTTGTTCGAAATAGGAGCGGTCGGCGCTGGGTTAGGGGTTGACGGGAGGCGGAGGAGCATATGGGTTCTAGGATGAGGTTTTTTTTAGGCCGCTTTGTTATATTGGCGGGGAGGATAGCTACGATGGCTGGGGTTTGACGTTTGGGGCCCACCACAGATCAGATATACAGCGGGGTGGAGCGATAATGCCAACACCAATCCAGCGACGGCGATCGTTATTTATGGTCCAGTGACTGTAACTTGGCAGCGGATTGTGGGTTGCAAAGTTTTCCTTTTGGTTTTTGTTAGGGTTTTGCTTTTTCAGTTAGGGTTAATAAGTCCCTATTCCTTTGAGTTAGGGTTGTGTTCCTACTCTTTTGAGCTAGGATTAGGTCTAGGTGCTATGCCATGTAAATGGTGTCATTCCTGAGGACAATTTGGTTCAAATTTGGTTTACTGTGGTGGTCGATCTGCTGACAAGCGATCCTTTACACATGGTCTGGTACTTTTTAGACACGGTGTTGAAGAGGACGCAGTCATTTGGCTGTCGACTACGAGGTACTACTGGGATATTCAGGATCATCTGTTCAAAGTAGCCTTGGTAAGAGGTGTATTGTGGTTAGAGTTTGGGCCCATTGGCCTGATGGTATCTGTAACCGCAGTTTTTTGGGGTTTCGGTCTATGCCCCCCCCCCCCCCCCCCCAAATGTTTGCTTTCGATTGATTGAATGTATTTTATTTCTTTCCCTAAAAAAAAAAAGTAATCAAAAATATATATATACTGTATTCAGTACTGATTATAGATAAATAGGTCACAGACTTGAATACTTAAAGCATTGTCTAATTACGTATACTGCAAATAAGGTAGCTAACTTGTTGTGGTCCATATAGTGAACATGGATAAGTCCATATAATTCTTACACTTGACCTTTAATTTTGGGTGCGGCTATTGCCACCCTACTATTTTCTTTATTCACCCTACTTGCTCATTACACCCTACATTTTAATTTCGATTATTAAATTTTCTTATTTAACCCATTTCTCTTTCCAAGAATATCCTTATATGACATATCCAATTAGAAAATAAATATTTTTAACGAAAATCTCTCATTTAATTTATACTCATAAAAAATTTAAAATTTATTAAATTTTCCTAATAAAATCATAATCTGATTTACTCCCATTTTTAAAAAATTTTCTTTCAATTTCAATTTCAATGTTTTTTCTTTTCTTTTTTATTTCAATGTTCTCTATTTCAATCTATGTAAAAAAATTAGTAAATTTACAACTATGATCAATGAAGAAGAGATTAATTTTTTTTTTCTTCGTGTTTTAAATTTTTACTTTCGGTGTTCACAAAAAATATTGCAAAGATTAACTTCATCAAAAATGTAATGGTTTTGTGAATTGAATAACGAATTAACGATGAGGAGGCAACAAAAAGACAAAAAAATAGTAATAAATTCAAATTTGGGTTGAGAAGATAAAGATTAATGTTTTTCAATGAGAAATTAAGTATTCTTTGTATTTAATTAATTAATTATATATTTATTTTTTCTTACATATTTAGATTTTAGAAAATTAGTGTACTTATTAGTCATTTTGCACTTGGGTAATATAGTCTTTCAATAATTCAAATGTTTTTATGGTGAATTAAGAAAATGGTAGGGTGACAATAGATGCACCTTTAATTTTTGAGACAAAATTAAAGAAGAGGATGGGAAACTATAAGGATTTGGGTGTCAAATTATACAAACTATAAGCTCATATGCTTTTATTCTTTTGGAGAGGTGTGTGTCACTTTATGTATATTTGGTAATACATCGTAGTAAATTTTTTTTTTTTCGAGGTGTAAGCAACATGAATTCTCGAGCAAGAAAGACTGATCATGGTACAATTTTTGAGTGATTGATGTCCTTAAATTTGAAAGGTACATAACATATGACCTTATACTTGGCTACAATGTAAGACACTTACGTATGGACTCAATGACATTTATCTAAGTGATTGTGATTAGTTCAGTGACTAGATGATTAAGTTATAAGAGTTTGTGATGAGTTCCACTTTTGTGTCGATATTGAGATTAATATCTGATCTTATATTGATAAGTACTTGATTAATTATTTGCTTATCTACTTAGGCAAGTAAGAGATAAATACTGATGATGATATAGAGGATCAGTCATAGTAAAACAGAATCTCTCTTATGGGTAGAACTCTGTTAATGACACCTCTATATAAATGAGGTCCCTGTGAACTCTAATACACAAGTCTTCATCGTCTTGCCCCATAGAGAGACTCTTGGACTTTAGAGCTTCGCAGAAGATCTTGTTTGCACCATCTCTATTCCTGATCCATGGCTGCTCCAGGTACGTGACCATTAACTCCAATACGTACATGTTTCATAACCACTACAAACACTTGAACATAACTGTGTCTAAACTATTTGTTGGTGGTCTTGGATGTTTGAATATAACTATGCATGTATCTGCAGTAAAACTTGATTGTGTTTATATTCTGTATTTAATCTTTCAATTGGTATCAGAGCTTGCCACAAAAATGTTTAGATCGTTTTGTGTGTTTGTACTTTAGATTTTGGGATTTTTCAATAAATAAATAAAATGAAATAAAAATTGTTCCAGGCCGAGGAAGTAAGGGCCTGCTTTAGTTTTCTGGTTCAAAACAACGTATGCGGGTTCTAGGGCCCAAAATCTTTCATACAAAACATAAATCCTACAATTCGGACCCCCCCAGTTGTCACCTGAAACTAACATTGAGCATTCCTCCCAATAATTGCATACTTAAATTAGTACCTCTCGCTGCAGATCAGTATATGTCTTCTTATTATAGATGTTGCCCTCTCTGTCTTCATACTCTTCTTCAAGGTCTGGGCGCCACTTGTTCATACCTTGCTGTGCTTGTATCCTCTTCCACAATTCTTGTTCTTCCTCAATTGATGTGATCTCATTGAGGTTCTTGGTGTTTGGTATGCCAAGGCAACGCATTCCATGCTGATGGCACATATCTCACACTTGAATTCCTGACCAAGACATGGAGCTTATACAGCCGGTAAGGAACGGGTTCCCATTCCAACCCATTGGCAATTTGATAAATCGTCATTGCTGCTCATCGTCATCACTTCAGTATCAGCCTGTGTCTCTTCATCCTCACGTGCTGCTGCAATTTCTTCATATGCCAAAGTCTGTTTCTTAACAATGTTGTCTTTTGTTCGTCTAATAGCCTCACTCAGTAAGTCACTTAATTTGTTCAGTTTGGCTTCCAAAAAAGCAATGCCAACTTGCTGTGAAGTTATAGTAATCAAGCTCGATCCAATTTAAATTGTTACACTGATTTATAAGATTTCCCAATTGGACATATTGTTGGAATCGTTACAGGAAAGAGTTGTTTAGCATAACTCCCACTAACAAGAATATGGGAATCAATCCCTCTAAGGAGATAAGCACATAATGCATATACATACTCAATAACAACCATGGGCAGCAGTAGAATAGTCGACACTGGTCACATTGAATCTGATCCTATGAACTGTCCATAACCCTAGCTAGTATACATATATTCTACACTTGAATTTTCCCACACACAAGAAATTACCAATAAAGAAAAGCTAGTTCATAATAAGAATGCTATAAGTTCTCATCGATCACTCAAGCAAATCGATCCAGAAGTTTGTTGATTGTGAAATGTCGTCTCCTTGCAAGAAGACATTGAAAAGCCAAATTCTCGATCTGGCGTTTCATTAAACCAATATGGAACTCATTGTTGCAATAGCCACTTTTTATGGCCTCGCTAGGAATTTAACGTTGCTTAGAGTTTTTATTTTTTCTTCTTTTTTTTTAAATATATTATCAGTTTAAAGTCAAAGGGTTCTGCAGCTCAAAGTGTCCAGGCTCTCAAATTGGAACTAAAAAAAAGAAGCATTTTTAATCGACTACACTTGACTTTTATACCTGGCATATTTGGCAATACATGTTGGGCAGCTCCAAGTAATATACAAGGCACCCAAGTAGATGACACATTTTTTTTTGCTTTCCAAATCAACTGATCATAAACTCTAAGAAACATATCCTAATTGATGATCCTACCATTCCAGAAAACCAACTGAAAATAACAAGCACCACAAAAATAGTAAAAATATATACCAACACTACTACGGGCAAGGACTAGCATCATCCGTGGGCCCCACCCTCCTCATCATAAACTCCGGCTTACCAGAAGCCTCATCCTCATCGTTGTACACATAAGCAAACCCTCCATGCCTGGTCAAATCCATCCCCGCTGTCTCATCCTCGTCGGAGATCCTCAGCAGCTTCAGCTTATGAAGCCCATAAAACAGCGGGCCCATAGTCACCGTCACCCACCCCAGCACCACCAGTATCTGCACCACTTGTGCCGCCAGCAGCTTCCCTCCACCGCCCATGAACAGCCCGTACGGCCTCCCTGGCCTCCCAGAGTACACCTCGTTCACATACCCCTCCGTCGCAAACAAACCCGTAAATATCAACCCCCACGCGCCGCACCCGCCGTGCAGCTGCGCCGCCTCTAAAGGGTCGTCGTATTTCACCTTCTCCGCGAGCTTGTTGCAACCAATCAATACCCATGCCGCAACAAACCCACACACGATTGCCGCCCACGGTTCCACCACCGAGCACCCGGAGGTGATCGCAGCGAACCCCCCTAACAAACCGTTGCAAACATCTAGAACATTCCAGTGTCCAACTAACAACCGCTTCCCGAACAAGGTGGTTAGAGCGGCCGTGCTCCCGGCCAGTGTGGTGGTGACAGCTGTCCTCCCGATGGCGCTCCACTGCCCGTAGTAACTGCCGCCGTCGCCGTATGCTTTAACGATCGTGAGAAACGAGCCGGGATTGAAACCGTACCAGCCGAACCAAAGCAAGAATGTGCCGAGTACAACTAGAGAAGCGTTGTGTCCACGTAAGGCCACGGACCGGCCGGCCCGGTCGAACCGGCCGATTCTCGGTCCTTCAATTAGGGCACCCCATAAACCGGCGATCCCACCGACCATGTGGACGACGCCGGATCCGGCAAAGTCAATAGCGCCGGAGCCGAAAAGTAAGTCATCAGGCCGAAATGGACTAGCCCAGCCGTCGGCTGACCAGAACCAATGAGAAACTACCGGATAGACAAAGCCGGTTAAGAATGAAGAATAAATAAGGTACGCAACAAACTGGGTTCTCTCGGCGATTGAGCCGCTGGTGATTCCGGCGGCGGCGATGGCGAAGGCCCATTGGTAGAGGAAGAAGCTGTAGTCTCCGGCGAAATCTGGGGAGGGGTAGTCCTTGAGGCCGAAGAAGTGGCGGCCGATGAAGCCGTTCGAGGGGGCGCCGTAGGCGAAAGCAAAGCCGAAGAGGTAGTAGGAGAGGCCGCCGGCGGCTGCGTCGAGGACGTTGGTGAGCATGATGTTCATGGTGTTCTTGGCGCGGACGGAGCCGGCGCAGAGCATGGCGAAGCCGAGCTGCATGGCGAAGACGAGGTAGGCGGAGAAGAGGAGATACGTGTTGTCCACGGCATAGGTGGTTTCGGTGAACCTGGTGGAGATGGCGGTGAAGCGGGAGCAGAGGAATTCGGCGAGGAGGGTGGTGTTGAGGTTGGTGGAGGCGGAGCCGAGGAGGGGGGTTAGGTCGGAGGCTGAGCAGCTGAGAGAGCTCGCCATATTTGTGTGTAATGTGGCTCGCTATGTGTGAAGTCAGTGAAGTGGAAAACAGATTGTGTTTGTTTTTTATAGAGGGGAGGGGAGTGGTGGTAAGTGGACATATATGCAGTGATATAAGCAAGTGTATGATTGGGGAATCAAGCTGAAATTATGAGAAGAAAACATAAAATACAGTGTGGTCCAGATGAAATGAAAATGACTGAGGAGAGAAAACAAATCAAAGAAATTCTAGTGGACATAAAAAAGAACAGAAAATAGGAGTATGCATTATTGGAATAATAATAATAGAGTTGTGTTAGTAAAGATAACATTTTTAGACTTGATACAACACTGCAGTTATCGTTCTACTAAAATATTAATGTAATTTAATAGATAAATCTAATATTGTAACATGATTTCTGATTCATAATTAGTGTTAAAGGAAGAATTTAAAATAGGCCGGCACATGTATTGAACCACGTAATATTACTGATTATATCGTCCGATGTGCATGAGAATCATTTGTGAATGTTCTAATTTGCTTTCTCTTTGCATTGCCAAAAGAAGGGTGTGCACTTTTTTTGGACCTCATTGAGATGATGTCCACTACTTTAAACAAACTATCGAAGGAAAGCCAGCCAACCATGCATGTTTGAGATAATTTTGCCCATGCATGTGATATAGAGAGAGAAATGTTTGGTAATTTGGTACGTCGTCGATCAATATATTACTGGTCCCAGTTGTTTCAATTTGGTAAATTGGTGCGTCACTCATTGATTATTGTCAAATAGATCTAACTTATAAATTGTAGTCATTTTCATGACGATCATGCATGATATTGACTACTTGAATGATTTATATTACCTTTGTCTTAAAAGTCTCCGCATTTTGGTTTCCCTGTTTTATATAAAAAGTCCTTCAATCCTTACGTGATTATTTGGTAATGATAAACACTAATACATAGTTGAAAGATTCAATCAAAAATAGAAATTATAATTTTGGTATATTAATTTGGAATTTTACAATCTTAGTCATGTGTTTAACAAAACATGAGAGTTAGACCATTTTCTTCGAATTGATGTAATTAAAAGACTCGCGTAAATGATTAATTTTGTCAGAGCCTTTAACTCTTATATACTTTAGGATTCTTAACTTGCAGAGTCATATGTGGTTGGGAAAGCTAGCTTTTCGATTCGTTTTTTAACATAGAAATGACATAAATGGCAAACCACAAGGATGACTAACATTGCAATATCCAAAACCTAGGCTCTAAAATGGTGACGAACAATAATTTTAAAATAATTATCCCATAAAAAATACAGGATTATGACTGATAAATATGTTCATATAATTAGCTTAGACTTTAATTAACTAATGACTTAATTAAGAACCCTAAAGCATGTAGAAATGAGAAGTGGCACCTAGTTCTGTCAAAACTTTTGTTCTGTCCCTATTCCTTTTTAAAACCTTTTATTGATAATGATATTTTTCAGTTTATCAAAAAAGAAAAAGAAAAGTGATGACATTTTTCAGAGATTAATTGTAATTGTAGTGGTAGAACACTCACCTCACATCCTCGATGAGAGTTGACTCTTACCAGGCACTCGGCAGTTTGTAATAGTTAATTAAGTTATTAAAAAAAAGTCTTAATCACCTGTCATTAGTTTGTCAGAGCAATCACCCACGTATTTATTAATTTATTTATTTTTAAAAGCCAAGTTGAAATAAAATTGCAACAAACTAGCTAGGTTAAGCTAAACAGTCTAAACTCAACGAATCTATAACTGGATTCAATTTGAAACTAACCAAGTTGATGTATCACCACCAGTATCACAAGAAGATTCTAATCACTAGCCTAAATTGTATCAAATGAACTGGCAAATTGATATATGCAGTAGAAATAGTTCAATTTGTTTCTTGCTTAATTTCTTGAACTAGACATAATAAATCTACGAGTGGTCCTAAAGATCGTGAGTTAAGCTTATAGAGCAACAAGCTTTGCATAATCAATTAGAATCAGTTTTTGCTTCACATTTTGACATTAATCTAAAGAATTCAGCTGTTTCCTTATAGGAAGCTTTATATACTTTAGATCGCCCTCTGCAACATTTTATAACTATAATCAATAAGCTTGCCTACCGATCTGTATTCTATGCTATAATTATTGGTCTTGTTATTATTTAGTACAGGTGACAAAAACAATGGAGGTTTCTTGTAGTTTCATTTGCTGATGCACATGGTTTTGAAGTCAAACCCTAATGCTTTATGTGATTCTATTCTGTATACTTTGTCTAGGCTGCAGGGTAGACTTATTCTACGCAAAAGTTTCTGATTCATTCCAGTTAATAGAGAATCACTTTCAGAAATAATCAGCGCGCGTTGCCTAACTGTTTTAGCACTAAAATAATTTTATCAAATTGATCACTTCCACATGATTATTGTTATTATTAGCAAATAGGAGGATGGTACTTTTCGATCTTGGCGTGCTGGTCCTCTCTCTTTTTAGAATTGAGGGTAGTTTTTACTTTTAGGGCACAATCTAGCAACAGTGAAGCTGATATTTGTTGTGAGCTCATTATATTCAACAACCTTGGTAAGGTGTTACTTTGGGCAATGAAGAATAACTATAGATATTGCAAATGTGTATGTAAATCAAACAACTATCTCTTGATTAAGGAAAATTCATGTCTCCTACAATCATATTCAGTTATAAACTACGTTACTAATCCTATCAATTGAAAATAATAATGTAAAACTTATAAACAAGTGTATCATTTAATATGTTTAGGATGCAGGTCAGAATCGCCGTTCTTTAAATTCGTTAGACATCGATTATTATGACTTAGACTAAATAATTTTGGAGCGTTTAGAACATGAACAAGCTGCTAGAAATCACATTCATATACTTACGAATCAAGCTACAATGGCAGAAATCCTAACCTGATGAAGACGACGAAGCAAGAGAGAGAGAAAATAGATTGGTATTGATGCTTAGTAATTTTACAGAATGGTAGAAACTTACAAAATGAAAGAAGGACAAGCTATTTATACTAATTGACTGAAGCTAATTAAGCTCGAGGATTATTCTAGATTAGCATGCAGATGATGCCACGTGGCCACCACAGGACGGTCCAGATTTGATCTTCATGCAAGTTAGCTACACACGGTGAAGTCATGCAGAACACCTGAGCTTGAGGAGTTGATTTGCTACACATTGGTGAGGCTCAAGAGCATTCCTGTAGCACAAGCTGCTAATGAGCTGGCTAGCATCTCATGGAAGGCAGGCATCTGTACTTGCATTCATGCTGAGCTCATTAGCCTCGTCGCTAGGCATTGTCTGCAAGGGTTGGGCCTGGAGAATATGTGAAGTATGTGTAGCCTGCTGGGCCTTTCTTTTGCTATCATCACCACTCAGGCACTCATCACCTTAACGCAAGCACATTACAGTCTTAAAAAAATCTCTATTCAAGAGAGGAAGTCAAGATTCTAGCCTAGTTAACTGTAGAGAGACCAGAGGGAAGTGGTATTTCGATGCATGGCAGCATGGAGATGATTTTGTATAGCCTAATAAAAAAGAATGGAAAAAAAAAAAGTGACTGTATGTATATAGGAAATTTTTTTTTTAATATTTGGAAATTGGGAATATATAATGTGAAGATGTAAAATAAAAAAGAATGGAAAATAAAAAATTGATTGTGTGTATAGTTTTTTTTTTTAATATTCAGAAGTTGGGAAGATATAACTTACATTATATCGGTTAAAGATGTAGATGTAAAATAAAAAAGTGATTGTATGTATAGGATTTTTTTTTTCAATATTGGGAAACTGGAAGATACTTTAATGTCCTATTTAGTTACAAGCCCACGTTACAAGGCTCACCAATTAAAATATTTTATGTTAAGGCTCACCAATTAAAATATTTTATGTTAAACCTTATTTTTTTTTTTTTTTTTTTTTTTTTTTTTTTTTAAGGAGAAAGGGAATAGGCGATTTTGGACAGTTTTAAGGGATTGTGAGAGACAAATACTAAACCTTATAAACGAGTGTATCATTCATATTTCATAATGTTTCTGATGTGGGATTAGAATAGTTAACTTTAAAACCTTAACATCGTTTATGTAGATTGAGCTGCCTACCAGAAATATTGATCTACATTGCGATGGCGAAGTGACAACCGTAACCTGAACTATCAGAAAGAGAAGCTTAGTTTTTTCGATGAGAGAGAAAAGTTTAGTTCATAATCGATCATCTTTTGCGTCCTCTAGTTTGGCCCGTATTTTTCTCCGAGTTAATCATCTTTGAACAGAGGTACCTCGAACTCGAGTAAAATATCCAAGTATCTAACTTTGCTATGTCCTGCTCTTACAAACTTCCAGCCAACACCATGAAAACTCTTCTGAAGAAAGCTTATATTCTCTTCGTTGTGTAAAATTTGTACGTGGGGAGTCAGAGGAGACAAGCAGCACAGTCTACTGCTTTGCCCCTGGACTGACCGAACCTGATTTGAGAGTAATCTTGAATACAAACCTCAGAAGAACCTTGTCACAACCCTTGATGTAGGGAAGTGGCCTGAGGCAAGATCACACCAGTAGAGGCATGACCCCTTGTTGTGGACAGATGAGCTGTGGCCAGATGAGCTCATTAAGGTCAAAGCTTCGTGCCTAGTTAATGGTAGAAGGAAGTGGAATCCGAGTTGGTACCCTAGCGACTCTAAGAAACAGGTAATACAATTTACAGGGATCGAAACTGCCAATTTGGATCGAACTGACATTGTTTTGCATATATATAATTGCTTAATTAGCTTTAGCACAAAAGATGTTCTTTTACATGGAGCTGTATAGAGTATAGACCAATACTGTAGGTTGACTAGGTTCATATATTACAGTTTCCCGAGTTGGTACAGTATTAACTCGGAAGAACTCCCAAGTTGGAACAGTATTCAGAGGAATGACATAATAGAGTTAATATGTCATCGAGGTTATACACTCCTTGAGATCGCTACTGAGCAATGTTTTCTGTCATTGATTTTTCGATTTACAACTAATGGATTGACTTTGAATCAAGAGTACAACAAGATACAGACTTTGAATCAATTTCTGAAGAGCATACCTAAGCATCAAGAGTACATAAGAGGGAGCTTGCTAGCTAAACTATGCGAAGCTGACCGGTAATTAAGCTACTTCCCATGCACGAGATAGAATATTTAACAATGCATGTCTCTCCCAACTCTTGACGACACTGTAAGAGAGAATACTTGACTGTATGTATTTAGTTTCATCAAAAAACTAAACAAGAGACCAAGGATAACAAATTGGAACAACAGCTCTTTGAACTACATGGTGAAAAACATGAATTATCTTAATTTACAATATCCACAGTGGTGTCTGAGCAATAAATCCCGGTTTAGGCATATGAATGCGGAAAAGGATAATTAACAACAGTACTGCATAGCTTGGGACTTTTGTTAGAGAGATTTGTGTAACTGAAGATCCATGCAATCAAAACTGAACATCAGTTTTGATTCTTTGTATTTTATACCATTGAATACTGTTTATGACTTATTGTAACAGTAGCATAACAGTCAAATTACCTTAACTATATAAGCTAAGGTAATTACCGTAGCTATATTACTGTTTATGTTCAGTTTACCTTAGCTATATTACTGTTTATGTTCAGTTTACCTTAGCTATATTACTGTTTACCTTAGCATAACAGTCAAATTACCTTAGCTATATGAGCTAAGCAAATTACCTTAGCTATATTACTGTTTATGTTCAGTTTTGATTGCATGGATCTTCAGTTACACAAATCTCTCTAACAACTTTCCATGAGTAAATCAAACAGTAATATGGCCGAAAACCCTGTAATGGTCTCTCTTTATGTACCGATTCTTGATATTATCTAATCTTCAGGTATGCTTCAGCCTTACAGGGAATTAATACGACTAACAGGGATCTTAAGAAGCTCCAAACAAAAAACGGCCATACTTCAGATCTTGGGCTGCTACATACAGTGCTAACTTGGAAGAATATAAGCTTATAGATAAGAATATCCAGCATACTAGTCCTCGATGCCTACGAATAATACCATTCTCGCTAAAGATAAGAAATTTAGACTGAGAATTGATTGAAGAAAACTATATAAATCTGAACATTTGGGGGAAATTTTAGGGGACCAAATGTGAAGTGTATCCATTCATTTCTATCAAGCATGTTCATATTGCTTCACACCAAATTAAAACCATAACCAAATTCAAAAATGTGTTTTGAAAAAAGATCAAGTGAAAATGTGTTATGTTAATACAACAGTTGGCGGGCCTGGACCCCAAGGGTAACTTGGGACAAAATTCAAATTGATACGTCTTGACGTGGTGGGCTTGGGCCCTGAGGGTAATTTTGGACAAAATTGAATGAAAATTTGTTTTGTTGATACAACTTAGTACAGCTTTGTTACAACTTGATGTAGCAGGCCGGCCAGGCCCAGACCTCGAGGGTGATTTGAGACAAAATTTAGTAAAAATGTGTTTTGTTGATACAACTTGATATAGCTAGTGTGGTGGGCCCTTGTTTTAAATTATCAGCCATGCTTTATAAAGGAAGAAGGGTAGTTTAAGTAAGTAAAATTTTATATAATTTTTTTTATCAATCTCAAAACGGGTTTCTATTTCATTCATCACAAGCCAAAGTGGCCATTACATACCTTCTGCTGCCTTCTTTCCAGACAAATCAAGAAGTTGTGGTAGTACTCACATTGACACATAGAAATGGGTCCACTTATTAGACATCAAATACATAGACGTATGGGAATCCTCCTTTGGTACTACTCTAGAGGCGCTAGAGGTACATAAAACACATACAGGTGCATAGCTTCCTAAATACAATGAAATTATTGTAATTAGACGAAAACTAAAAACATAGAGATGGGCCTATGGCAAAAAGCTCTAGTCTAAAATTTTGCAGTCCAAAGTAACCCAAGAAGAAGACCAACTTAAGGCCCAGGTCCAACCTCCACCTCTAGACCACCAAACCTTCCAGCGCAGCTCCACCCCTGCCCGACATGCTCGCCACCCCGAGTCTGCCACGACCTAAGTCACGATGAACTATGCCGCCACAAGTTGTTCACCACGAACCCGCCTCAATTTCAGCTACTCTGATCCACACCGCCACCAATTTCAAATAGGCCACCACCTAGAGTTCTCCTACCAGAAATCCAAAGCCAAAACTTCACCTGCCAGAAAGCTTGAACAACCCAATCACAAGGGACTGCTCGAACAGACCTATTCAGTCCCCCTCCGGTAGCAAAACCACTTGACATTGGCGAGGCCAAGGCCAGTTGAGATGTCAGGGCCGCCGCCGAATGAAGTTAGGGTTTCTCTCAAAGGGAGATAGAGAGTGAATGAAGGGTTTAAAGAGAAATGAAAGAAAAGGAGGAGGGGGGACAATTTAATTTTAAAAATGTCTTAAAGGAACTCTCTTGTATTATAGGAATTTATTTATTTTTAATATTCCGAAGTTGGGAAGATATAACTTAACCAATATAATGTGAAGATGAAAAGTAAACAAGAATGGAAAATAAAAAAGTGATTGCATATATAGGTTGTTTTTTTTTATTAGTTCGGAAGATATAACTTAATCGATATAATAAAAAAGTTATTCTATTTATACGACCTTTTTTTTGTTTTTTTTTTCAATATTCAGAAACTGGGACGATATAACATTAAATTAAATATGTAACTTGAACAAATGTAAAGATGTATAACTTAAATTACATTAAATTAAACATGTAAACAACAATGTGTAACTAAAGTCCTTACTCCGTTCATGCCTCATACAATCAATCACTTTAATGCCCTACTTAGTTACAAGCCCCCGTTACAAGGCTCGGCAATAAGAATGTTTGATGTTAAACCTTATAAACGAGTATATCATTCATAATGTTTATGATGTGGGATTAGAATTTCCCTCTTTTTGTAAATTTGTTAGATGTAATATGTTCAAAACATAGTAAAAACTTAACATCATCTATGTACGTTGAGCCGCCAATTAGAAATATTGATCTACATGCAATAAGAGTAGTGATAGCGAAGTGACAACCGTAACCTGAACTATTAGAAAGAGAAGCTTAGTTGATAGTCATCTTTTGTGCCCTCTACTTGGTCTGTATTTTTTCTCCGAGTTATTTTCATCTTTGAACAGAGGTACCTCGAACTCGAGTAAAATATCCAAGTATCTAACTTTGCCATGTCCTGCTCTCACAAACTCTCAGCCAACAGCATTGAAACCTCTTCTAAGAAAGCTTGTATCCTCTCCGTTGTGTAAAATTTTTACGTGGTGATACCCAAAGACAAGCAGCACTGTCTATTGTTTTGCCCCTGGACTGACTGATCGAACCTGATTTGAGAGTAATCTTGAAAACAAACCTCAGAAGACCCTTGTCACAACCATTGATAGAGGGAAGTGGACTGAGGCAACACACCAGTAAAGGCATGACCCCGAGGCCCAAGTTGTGGACAGATGAGGTCAAGGTCAAAGCTTCATGCCTAGTAATACAATTTACAGGGAAATTGCCAATTTGGAGCAAACATGTCATTGTTGTACATATAATTGCTTAGCTTTAGCACAGAAGATGTTCTTTTTAATTGAGCTGTTAGACCAATACTGTAGGTTCATAAATTACAATATTTGGTGCTTTCACTGCTTTGCTCTGCTTTTGTGCCTCTCTCTCTCTCTGGTTTTTGCTCATATATTACAATAACTCAGAAGAACTCCCAAGTTGGAACAGTATTCAGAGGAATGACATAATAGAGTTGATTTGTTATCGAGCTTGTACACTCCTTGAGATCGCTACTGAGCAATATATCTGTAATTGATTTTTCGATGTACAACTCATGGATTGACTTGTGCATATACAGGAAATAGAAAGAAAAAAAGGCAAAACTAAGGCAAACAACACCAAGAAGCTCACTTTTCTTTTGGTGACTTTAGTTGCCTTCCAAGTAAGATAAGTCCGAAGGTAGTAAAAGCAGACAATAAGGCTGAGGAATAGCAGGCTGCAAGTAGAGCTCCCCTCAAAGACTGCGTTCAGATCATTTGTCAAACTTTAGTATGCAGTACTAGGTTAAAATAGGAAGGAAAAAAAAAAACTACAAGTACTTTTAAAGCACCTTAGCCAGCAGCAAAGCATTGTCATTTGCATACTGCAATGAACTCTCTGGGGTGTTTTGGACGCCTTGAGCCAGTTGCCATGAAAGAATCCTAATTTCAGGGAGAAAAAGAGCAGAAATTTCTGTCACACTTGGACCCCACTGTTACAATAAAAACTAGAACATGAAACTTATTATAGGTATATATACCCGAAGGCAAAGCTGATGATAGCCCCAACAGTAGCTTTTTCTGATGTAAGCTCGAGCTGAAGTTCTCCAAACTGCAGTTGGAAACGACAATATTACTTCATGTCAACTGCATCTGTGGTGTAATGATAGGAGCATTTTAATGCGACGTTTTAACTGCATTTCCCTACATTTCTTACGTTATTTCCTTATTAAAACCCTGTTTAGGAAAGTTTCCATTCTTTGATTGGGAAAGTTCCTATTTGTAGAAAGTTTATATTTTTGTAGTTTCTATTTATCATTTTTAGTAAGTTTCCATTTTCAGTTTAGGAAAGTTGCCATTTTTCATTTTAGGAAAGTTTCTATTTTTCTTATTAGTTTCTATTTTTAGGACCTCCAAGCAAGTGGAAAATCTTGAGGAGGAAAATCAAAGTTGCAAGGAAGTGGAAAATCTTGAGGAGGAAAATCAATTCAAGTTGAACAAGTGATAAACAAGTGGGAAGATATTTTTTTACAAATTTGTCTAACATATCTAGCCCTTCATTTATGTTCATCTCCACCCTCCATTCATCATTTTTTGGGCTATAAATACACTTCTCCTCTCACTCTCAAAATACCAATTCCTTCATCCATTTCATCTCCTTGTCTCACCATTTCCTCTCCATTTTCCTTAGTTTTCATTTTCTCATAAATTCCTTCATCCATTTCATCTCCTTGTCTCACCATTTCCTCTCCATATTTCTTTTCCATTCTCTAGTTTTCTTGTTCTTCATTTTCAAGCCAAGAGAAAGAGAAGCCATGCAATACATCAATTTCCCAACCGCCATCCACCCTTGTGTCGTCCCTAGAAGATTGCTTGCTTTCAAGGATCTTCAAGTTCTTCGTCTCAAGGCTTTATCATTCATCTTTCAAGGTGTATTATATCCTTTCTCTTGTTTTCTTTGTTTGATTTTGTAAAACTATGAATTCTAGTTAACAAATAATGTTAAGGGCAAAGTTTAAAGCCCGTTTATATGTTTTGAGATAAAGTTGTGATTTCTATATGTTGATTTTTATGTTGCTTATGTGGGTTTGTTTAATTAAATTTGCATGATAGAAAACTTTTGTATTTTAATCTTATGTGGTTGCAAACACTTAGGGTTTTGATATAATTGGTGCTAGGTTTAAGAACATGAAATCGACTTTTCGTTTTGTGTAAACTTGAATCAAAGTAGTAAAGGTTTTGTGCAAAGACCGAATTTAATTAAAGAGGATTGCAATTAGGTGGACTTTTCCATACTAAGTTGTACACTTGAGTTGATAGCCTTTCTCTATGTGTAATGCGTTAAACATGACATGATTGACTAGCTTTCTAGGGCTTGATTGCATGTTTGATAGGATTAATCTAGGTGCTTTCGCTTAGGTTAATTAGCATTGAAAAGTAAAATATGGGAATTCATTTGCTTTCGAATGTTTCACATGATCAACTCCTCTCTCATGACATTTAAAATCAACTATAGGAATTGTAATTGGATTTCTTGCATATGGATGTGGTTTTGATCTTTGTTCCTTGCGATCCACCCTTGTATATATGTTTTTACATTTTCTTTATTTTATTTATCTTAATTTTCAATTCTATAATTCTTAAACCCCCCTCCCTTATTTGTGTTTACTTGTATATATTTATTCTTTATTTTTTTTGTAAATAATACTTTATTATTTTAATTCTTTATTTGTTTATACAATTGTATATATTTATATTCTTTATTTTATTTTTGTAAATAATACTTTTCTTTATTTGTTACACAATTACAGGTGTACCCTCAATCCCCGGAATAGAACGATCCCTACTTACTTATACTACTAACGATATTTTCAGGGTTAAATTGTGCGCTCCCAAAAGCGACATCATGTAACTGAACCATTGCCATGGGATGTAAGGGGAAAAAAAATCCTTTGTTTTCAATAAGTGAAGTGCTGTTGTCTACCTTCAGCATCCTGCTTTCATTCTTTGGTTCTGTATCAGTCACAGTGGAAGTTGAACTTGCAGATAGAAGCTTTCCGGCCCTGGTCAGTGTTTTTGCAATCTACAATGGTTAAAATGAGTCAAAAGTACTGCTATTTTAAAGATTTGTGAGACTTAATTATGTACATAAAATTCTGCAAGTATGGTTTGAGGCCAAAGTACTTGGATCCGCAATTCCACATAGATCTGTCCAAAACTTAGATTCAAGTAATGTAACACACCTTTTGTAGTTCGCCTTCACCATACTGTCCCATAGACTGGAACCTTCTTCCAGCCGAAACCAAACGCTTCCCAAGTGCTATAACAAAATAGATACAGGCTTTGAATCAATCTCTGAAGAATATATCTAATCATCAAGAGTACATAAGTCTATTATTGCCTGATTTGGCATTGTCTGTCAAAGATTCTTCCAAGTCAGGGAGCTTGCTAGCTAAACTATGCGACATTGATGTGTCAGCTACTTCCCATGCACGAGAGAGATTTAACAATGTCTCCCCCAACTCTTGACCACACTGTAAGAGAGGATTAAAAGACCATAACTTGACTGTGTTTCATTAGAAAGCTAAACAAGAGACCAAGGATAAGGGTAAGTAATAACATGTAGGAACATCAGATCTTTGAACTGCATGGTACAGAACATATATTATCTTAATTTACAACATCCACAGTGGTGTCTGAGCAATAAATCCCAGTTGAATGGGTTAGGCATATGAATGCGGAAAAGGATAATTAACAACAGTACTGGCTTGCTACTTTTCATGGGTAAAATCAGACAGTAATATGGCTGAAAATCCTGCAATGGTCTCTCCTTTATCTACTGATTCTTGAAATTTCTAATCTTCAGGTATGCTTACAAGGAATACAACTAACACGGATATTAAGTAATGGGCATACTTTACATTATATATACAGTACTAACATGGAGGAATATAAGCTTCTATGGTAAAAATATCCAGCATACTAGTCCTTTCAAGCCTATGAATAGACCATTCTAGCTAAAGATAACAAATTTAGGACGCGAATTGATTGAACAGAACTGTAGAAACTTGAAAAGTTGAGGACATTTTAGGGGACCAAAAGTGAAATGTATATCCATTCGTTTCTATCAAGCATGTTTTTTTATTGCTTCACAACAAATTGAAACCATAACCAAATTAAAAAATGCAGAGCCAGAGCAATATAAACAACATATATAACTAACCTCATCAATGATCTTTCCATTTGAAAGGTCAAAAGCAGCGTCATTCAGCTTCATACATACCCAACAGAAACAAAATTTTCAAACACTTTGTCACCTCAACATTCACATCTTCATCAAGTTCACAAAACTGGGTTCGCAAAAAAAAAGTCGCAAAATTGTTACTTACGTCGCGACGAAGATCGTTAGGCAGCTTAGCAAAGTAGTCCGGAGGAAGATCAAAGCTGTCCTGCAACACAAACCAAAACAAAAAAAATAAAAATAAAACCAAAAGATTGAAACTTTGAATTCAAACTAAATCGAAGAAATGAGAACAAGTTTATGGGCATTGAGAATTTGATTCGGAGATGGGTGATTACAGCGAGTTCTTGGAGGACGGGTCGGATTTCGGGTTGTAAAGATTTGGGGGAGTCGGATTCGGCGAGGGAGAAGGAAGTGGTGAAGGATTTGAATGTGAGGGGTTTGGGGGTGTTGGAGGGTTTAAGGGAGGTTGAAGTGGGGATGTGGTGGGGATTACGGAGAAAGACGAGGGTGGTGGAGGAAGAGAGATTGGTGAGAGGTTGGAGGAAGAGAAGAGAAGCCATTTTTTCGCAAGTGTGTATCATGTAATCAATGCTAGTGAGAAAGGTTTCAGTTTGCAGCCACTGAAAGATTTGGCTAGTTTTGGAAGTTAGTTATTTTTGGTTTCGTTGGCGGGGGATAATTTCTTTTTGTATTATTTATTTATTTAATAAATACCATAATCCAAGCAATGGAGAGATTTTCCATTATTTTAATTTTTGGCAATGCATTATTTTTCTAAAGAGCAAACAAAACGCTATTGGTCTGTCTTACTTTTTACTCCACGAAAAATAGAGTGACAACTGACAACAGTTTGAAAACCGAAATTGACAGAATAAGTGATACACAATGCTAAATAGTCGAAAAAATAAAAAGGATAATATCGGTTAATGAAGATTACAGAAAGAATAAATGAACTAAATAGAAAACAATTTTTAATATGAAAGAACATGTAGAAAGCAATTAAACATATTGTATAATTATTTCCCTCAAATTATTTGTTTTTTTTTTTTTCCAAAAAGAAGAAAAGAAAAAGGGGAATTGTTATGAACATCATTACCTAGCCCAAAGGAAAGCTCAGTCAAAATTAATCCCAGCAACATCATCACTTTGACAATTACAGAACAGTGTACCATCTCCTCTAATTCTCAGACTGTCAGATCGACATGGTTTGTAGAATATAGAGTGAAGCCCTGGGGCCACCAGCGCAGGTTCGCGCCAATTCCAACTTCTGGTATCATGGTATGTACAAGTTTTCCAGTACCTACAGAAATTTTCAACTATTTCACTTTGAATCAACTATATTATACATTACATGATTTACCATAATCTCTCGTTGTCATAGAAATTTCTAGTTTGATTGGGTCAGGTTCCAAATGCATGTTGTCTCATGTTGATGTTGGCTTTGACTTGATGGGCTTGGCCCAAGTTGGTATCCCATGTGAGCTGCATGTGCTAGGTTAATTACAGATGTGTAGACATCTATATATGCCTTTGAAGTTGGCAGCCGTAAGGGAATCATTTAGAAGAAGAGAGAAACATAAGAAGCCATCCTTGAATACTCCTTGAGCCTTCCTCTCTTTGTTGGTGACTTAGCTACTCCATAGTTGAAGCTTCTTAAGCTTAGTTGTTGGTGTTGCTATCTATTATATATGAGAAGTAAGTATTCTTCTTCTTTTCTATTTGAATCAAAGGAGAGTTAATAGGTTTGGGTGTATTGGGGATTTGGATAGAGAGAGTTGTTCATAAACTCTAGTTGTATATTTCTCCAAATTGATCATAGTGGAATTTCCTGCCGGCTCCGAGAGTTGATGTAGCTCAATCACACTGATTGAGTGAACCACTATAAATCTTTGTGTTCTTTATGGTTTGTTTATTAGTTGTTTTCTTTTGCTTTGTTTGTTATTGTTGAATTCATATCAATACATTGTGTTTGTTACGCTTCCGCACAACACCTTATTCCAAGTCTATATATCATATGTTAAAGTATAGTTCTTCTGGATTGATTGACTTCTCAGAATGCTAGGAACAGTGGTTAGCTAAACCCTTAACCTAATTCCAATACCTCAAAATGGTTTCAGAGAATTTTCTTTTGCATGCATACATAATAAGTTAAACTTAGGTCTTTGCAACAAAAATTTTGATTTGAAACATCAATGGAGAAGTGCCCTTTCCAAATTCCTGTATTAGAAATTTAGATGTCATGTTTATTGGTCTTACAGACTTGTAGAAGAATTACATTACTGAAATCAATTGCTCTACAATGTGGGGCAAATTAAGTTGGAAGTGCTGTTGTTGGTTCCGCTTTAGTTGTGGAAGCGAACGGATTGGGTGGCATCATTAAGTTTGCAGATGCCCCTGCTAGCATTCTCACAACCTTTCATGGAAGGTCGATTCACTGGGTACCACTGAATACACACCAAAGTGCAACAATCGCTAGTCGCTTAGCAGTCTGAGCATCTCCATCGTCACCTAGCTCTAAATCCAGTTTCTCCCCTTGATTTAGACACTCATAGATCAATTCAGGAAAATACATCTGGCTGTTGTTAGATGTAAGAGCAGATTCCTTTCTAGCTCCAATGATTTCAAGCACTAGCATCCCAAAACTATACACATCCGATCAGTGGCGGATCTAGGATTTGAAAATAGGGAGGGCTACATATTTATGTGTCCCTTTGGACGAAGCCCAAAATTTTTTTTTTTAGTACAATAATGCACATGTGTGCGAATGCAAGAGTGGGCAGATAAGAACTTGAGAGTTCAAGTGTTCAAAGATTGAATTTAGTCCGTAATTTAGGCATTTTTACGAAGAAGAAGAATAAGAATTTGTGATGGACGTAGAGAATGGAAGAGCCAGAGAGGAGTTTAACTTCGATAATTTGAGAGTTCGGGTGGCTTCGTTAAACAAACATACATATAAACAAAAAATATACATCATATATATAGTTTTTTTTTTCAACCCAAAAGTTTGTTCTGAATATAAAGCCATGGATAGGACGAAATAGTTAGCAAATAAACTCAAGCCCAATCTGCAAAGTTAACTCTATAAACTTGAATTGATTACTTGACATTCGAATGAGGCCAAGCTCCTGGCCGAGATATTGAGATAACACAACAATTGATAAAATGATAAGTATTGAAATCAATTAAACCCACAACAATTGCACAGCAGAAAGAAGACCCATTGATCGACCTTGATAAGTTTTGAAATTAATTAAACCCACTTACCCACGTCAATTAAACATTTAAACCCACATCAATTAAAGTATACATCTAATTTCCTTTTTAAGCCTAAAAATCTCGGACGGGCTCCAGCCCGCCCAGGCTTCTACTTGGATCCGCCCATGCATCCGATTTGTAGGAGACGGTTCCAAAGTAGCCATTGAACACTTCTGGGGCAATGTAGCCTACAGTGCCTCTTGCAGCAGTCATAGATATCATACTCTCTTCCTTGGAGAAGAGTTTAGCGAGACCAAAATCCGAGATTTTTGGATTGAAGTCATGGTCTAACAAGATATTATGAGGCTTGATATCAAAATGGAGGATCCTTTGGTCGCACCCTTGGTGTAGATACTCAATTCCCTTTGCTATACCGATGATGATGTTGCGAAGTTTCTCCCAATCAAATGGAGTATCGTTGGATCGTGCAGAAGATATAAACTTCTCTAGGGAGCTGTTTGGCATGAGCTCATAAATAAGAGCACGCTTCCCTCCTTCAGCAGAAAAGCCAAGTAGGCGAACCACATTGACATGATGAATTCTGCCAATGGTTCCCACTTCATTAACAAAATCATCTCCATTTCCTTTAGAATCCTTGAGGACTTTTACTGCGACCAAAACTCCATTACTGGGAAGCTTTCCACTGAAAACACTTCCAAAACCTCCTTCACCCTATTTCTTGTTGAATCCATTTGTCAACTTCTTTATATCAGCATAGGAGTATCTTGTTGGTACATGGGACTTGTGATCATCTAGGAACTTTTCAATCTTTTGTTGATTTTCCTTTTGCTCTGTTCTGTTTGTTTGTCTCATGTAGTAGAAGATGGCTACTACCGCTGTGGATACGAGAAGAAAGCAACCTGTGGTCACCCCTATGGCAATTGACCTAGTACCTGAGTTCATTAGAAATTTTTGAGTTATGTTCTTTGCAACGCACATTTCAAAATTTTTTCTATAAGTCTTGAAGAGGCCCTGGATCAGTGGTTCTACTTATCTCAAAATGTGATTGCTTGTGTTATTGAATTCACAACTTTCTCTTTCTGCTGTACAGTTTTGGCATGCTGGGACTGGGAAATATTGCGATGGTTTCCATTCTAGCAATAATACATTGTCCAGTTCACATTGGTAACTGGTACCAGAAACTCTTTGTACCAGAAGATAGAAATGTGTAACCAAAGTGCTGCAAGCTGAGACCGGCAACGGCAAGTCATGTATGGTAGTTGAGGATGGGAAGGCCAGAACTTGGTGATGACCAGTGTTTATATACCACATGCAAAGAAGGCAAATTTGACTATTTGTTAAAGTGATCAAATTATAATTGCCAGGGAGATATTGAAACTATCTGCCCCAAAAATCCAAAATATTCTGAGAAATATTTAATTAATACACTAGTTTCAGTGGATCATCTGGTGATCAAAATGATTACCAGTACACCTTTAGCAGACATGTATTAGAAGAGCATTCGTGAAACCACTTGCTTTATATTCTGGCTAGTCAACTCGATGCTGTTGCAGTTGGTTCCGTGTGAGTTGTTGAAGCAAACGGATTGGGTGGCATGATGAAGCTTTCAGAGGGTCCTTCTAGCATTCTAACAACTGCTTTCATGGAAGGGCGATTCACCGGGTACCACTGGATGCACCAAAGTGCAACAATTGCTAGTCTCTTGGCAATTTGAGCATCTCCGTCGTCGCCTAGCTCCAAATCCAACTCTTCTCCTTGAACGAGACTCTTATAAGTCAATTCAGGAAAATACACCTCACTGTTGGCTGATGCAACAGCGGATTCCTTCCTAGCTCCAATAACTTCAAGCACTAGCATCCCAAAACTATACACATCTGACTTGTAGGAGACGGTACCAAAGTTTCCATTAAACACTTCAGGTGCTATGTAGCCTATGGTGCCTCTAGCAGCAGTCATAGATATAAGACTGTCTTCCTTGGAACAGAGTTTGGCCAGACCAAAATCAGAGATCTTGGGATTAAAGTCATGGTCTAGCAAGATATTATGAGGCTTGATATCAAAGTGGAGGATCCTTTGGTCGCACCCTTGGTGTAGATACTCGATTCCCTTTGCTATACCTGTGATGATGTTGCGAAGTTTCATCCAATCAAATGAAGCAGTGTTATGACTAGATCGATCTTTAGATGTGATAAACTTCTCCAGAGAGCTGTTTGGCATGTCTTCATAAATAAGAGCACGCTTGCCTCCTTCAGCTGAAAACCCAAGAAGACGAACCACGTTTATGTGGTGAATCCTACCAATGGTTCCCACTTCATTAACAAAATCATCTCCATTTCCTTTAGAACCCTTGAGGACTTTTATGGCTACCGGAACTCCATTACTTGGAAGCTTTCCACTGAAAACACTTCCAAAACCTCCTTCACCCAACTTCTTTCTGAATCCATTTGTCATCTTCTTTATATCAGCATAAGAGTATCTTGTTGGTACATGGGATTTGTGATCAACTAGGAACTTTTCAATCTTGATTTGATTTTCCTTTTCCTCTATCCTGTCTGATTTCTTCACATAATACCAGATGGCTATTGCCACCATTGCTGATATGAGAATAAAACTGGCTGCTATGATAATTGACCTAGTTGTTGAGGCATGACCTGAGTTGTTAAGTGGGAGAAGAAATGTCAGAAAACATGTATATTGAATTGATTCATGATATTTACTTTGGCGATCAAAGATTTTGGAAAGCAAAATCACTTTTGGCTAAAAATCAATGCAATGTAATTAAAGATCTTTTCAACTCAAAAAAAGATATCTAAGCTATGTGATTAGACAGCATACCCTGCAGCATATCATAATAGGGATATAGATCCCGATAAGGATAGCACTCCATTCGATTGCTCCTGTAATCCATTTCGCACACTTCTCTGCAGTTGTGACATTCTGGGAAATAAACCCATGGTTTCCACTCGAGTAATAAAACGTTGTCCGGTGCACAGTCGTAGTTACCACCGTCATCTACACTTCTCAGTGGAAGATAGAATTTTTTTTTCAAAGTAGTGCAAGTTGACACCGGAAACGGCAAGTCATCTATAGAAATTGAGGGTTCAACAGCAAGAACTTGATGGTGCCCTGGGACACTGAGACATCTGACGGGCATGTAGTAGTTTCTCCTTCTGCTAACATTTTTAGTGGTGGAACAATTTAATAATACAAATTCTTTAAAAAACTGAGCGGAATCTGGATAGGGAGGTTGTGCAGAATCTGGATAGGGAGATTGGGCATAATCTGAATAGGGAGATTGGGCGTAATCTGAGTAGGGAGACTGCTCGGAATATGGAAAGGGAGATTGCTCGGGACCGAAATTTTCAGTGCAACTGTTATAATGCTCACTGCTCCAGTGATAAGGTACTGGATAAAAGAGCAAGCTGGATGTAGTAAAAATTGTAAGATTAAGGAGGCGACTCGCCATGCAACCATCACTATCGTAGACATCAAAATATCTATTATTGTAATCGATTTTTTGGATGGGAAACAGCCCTGAAGATGAGGAGAGCTGAATCATTGTCAAATTGGTGTTGTTGCTTCTGCTGCAAGAAACCTCAAACTCTGGATTTCCACAGTGGGGGGGATCACCTTTTAGACGGAAGGGAAACTGGATCAGGGGACCATCATGGCTACACCTTGATTTCGGGCAGTGCTGACGAACATGATGATTATCTGCTTTGGTATTTGGTACAAGAACAAGCAAGAAACACAGAAGCAACAGGATATCCATTTCGATCAGTTTTCTTAAGGAATCTATTAGTGCATCACACATCCAATCTCTTTCTGCTTTATAATAAACTTTAACTATATTGTTCCCTATCACTTGATTTGTGGACTTTCTGGATTATTTTGAGTCTTCATTTATGGTCCAATTGTAAATAGTTGGATCCAGTTTCCTTGAGAGATATTGACATTTCCAGCCACTAGTGTAAGTACTTGCCAGGAAAGTACTGGGAGCAAAAATAATTGAGTCTGTGTTTAAGGACAATGTAAATTTAACAGAGAGAGAGAGAGAGAGAGAGAGAGAGAGAGATTCAAGTGTGTATTTCATTTCATTCAAAGGAGGTATTTATAGGGATACATTTGAAGTAAATAATGATACAACTTGATGGCATCTTCATTTGTAGCCTCATTTTGTGGCATCTCCATTTGCAGCTCCACATTGTGGTTGTGATGATGATGATTGCCACATTTGTTCCCCATTGGCATAAAGCTTGACTCACAAGTCACTATACCTAAAATACCTATCTTATACATGACATAGACATTTTATACTATGAACAATACAACATGTTTCATATATACTACAACACTCCCCTTGGATATTTCATGTTGATAGTATTTGTCTAAGTCGTGCGCTTCGAAATTGCCTCATTAAAAACCTTGCCAAGTAATAAAACCCTGTGGGAAAAAACAACCTTGGTCAAAGGAGAAAAAGAGTGCAACGCGCTTTGAGTGTGGAGTCTGTTTCCAGATACTCCCCCTGATTTAGACTCCCCCTGAAGATCATGAGAGTTCGGATAATCTTCTTAATCCGATACTCTTCACATGTTTCTCGAAAGGGGTTTTTGGTAACGACTTAGTAAATAAGTCCGCTACATTATCCTCTGATCGGATTTGATTTACTTTAATGTTTAGAAGTGTTTGCTGTTGCTGATTGTAGAAGAATTTCGGTGATATATGTTTAGTATTGTCACCCTTGATAAAACCTAATTTCATTTGCTCAATACAAGCTGCATTATCTTCGTAAATGCATGTAGGTTTATCTGTGGTAAACTTCAAACCACAAGTTCCTCGAATGTGTCTATTTATAGACCTTAGCCATATGCATTCACGCACAGCTTCATGTAGAGCAATAATCTCTGCATGATTTGAGGAAGTAGCGACAAGTGTCTGTTTTGTAGATCTCCAAGATATCGCCGTGCTTCCCATGGTAAAGACATAACCTGTTTGGGAGCGACCTTTATGAGGGTCAGAGAGATACCCTGCATCAGCAAAGCCCATCAAAACATTATTTTTATTTTGATGGAGGGGAGGAGGAGAACGTCGGTCACCATGGATGGTGTTGCCGGCGTCTGTATTACGGAAGGTGGCTTTTTGCCTCATAGGGTCTGATCCCAATCTTCCGTCTTTCATTTTCTCTCTGTAGGGATAAAACAAGCCCATATCAATCGTACCTTTTAAGTATCGAAAGATTGTCTTTATGCCAATCCAATGGCGGCGTGTTGGCGCAGAACTATGTCGAGCTAACAAGTTCACTGCGAATGAGATATCTGGTCTTGTGCATTGTGCTAAATACAATAATGCGCCTATCGCACTTAGATAGGGTACTTCAGCCTCTAATAATTCTTCGTCCTCATCCCTTGGACGAAACGGATCTTTTGTGGGCTCAAGACTTCGGCCGATCATGGGAGTACTTACAGGCTTTGCTTTATCTTCATTAAAGCGCCTTAGTAATTTTTGAGTATATGCTGACTGATGGATCATAATCCCATCACTACGGTGCTCGAGTTCTATTCCGAGGCAAAACCGTGTTTTCCCAAGATCTTTCATCTCAAACTCGGATTCCAAATATTTAGCAGTTTCCTTTAACTCATTTAGAGTTCCAATTAGGTTCATGTCATCGACATAAACTGCTACAATTGCAAATCCGGAACTTGTTCTTTTAATGAACACGCAAGGGCATATTTCATTGTTAATATATCCCTTTCCAATCAAGTAGTCACTTAGACGGTTATACCACAACCTTCCGGATTGTTTCAATCCATATAGTGAGCGTCTTAATTTTATTGAAAACGCGCTCCGTGGTTTAGAGCCACTTGATTTTGGTAATTGAAGTCCATCCGGAACCTTCATATATATCTCTGAATCTAGATCCCCATAGAGATATGCTGTAATTACATCCATCAGCTGCATGTCAAGTTTTTCGGAAACTACCAAACTGACAAGGTAGCGGAACGTTATAATGTCCATTACGGGAGAGTGTGTCTCCTCGTAGTCGATTCCAGGGCGTTGTGAGAAACCTTGTGCCACGAGGCGGGCTTTATATCTCATCACCTCATTTTTCTCATTACGTTTTCTAACAAAGACCCATTTATGGCCAACAGGCTTTATATTTGGTGGTGTCAGCATTATAGATCCAAATACCTGTCTCTTTGTTAGTGAATCCAATTCAGCCTGGATCGCATTTTTCCATTTAGGCCAATCCGCTCTTCGTTGACATTCTTCAACAGAGCGAGGTTCGATATCATCATATTCTATGATTCCTTTTGCAACATGATATGCAAACGCATCATCAATTGCCATAGAATTTCTATCCATCATCTCATGTACACTATTGTAATTTATGGAGATTTCTCTATTCTCTGGAGTTGGTTCTGACATTGGAGCGTCCCCCAATGGTGTCTCTTGGACATAACCATAATCCGGAATATTCTCGTGGGATGGATTATTCATATCTATGATTAATGGATTATTTTGTGCCAAACTCGCCTTCTTTCTTGGGCGAGAATCCATCGAACCTATAGGTCTCCCGCGCTTCCTGGCAGGAGCCGTGGGCCTAGCCAATGTGTCACCCATAGAGGGAACATTGGCGCCATTCTCATGTATTTTTGAGATGGCATTATGTCTTTTAGGGACATCAATCCTTGCAGGTATATTTGCAGCAGGTATGTGTGATCTCGTCACTTTAGCGATATCAGAAAACGCATCAGGCATCGATTCTGCTACGTTCTGAAGATCGAGAATTCTCTGCACTTCTTTTTCAGATTGTGCAGTTTGGGGATCAAGATGAGACAAAGTGGGGACAAACCACGACAATTCCTGTCCTTTTTGTTGAACATTAGTTATGTTCATGTCTCCCCCTAAAGACGGGAAGACTGTCTCATCAAAGTGACAATCCGCAAATCTAGCGGTAAATAGATCACCTGTCAAGGGTTCTATGTAGCGGATTATGGTTGGAGAGTCATAGCCAACATAAAGGCCTAATCGTCTTTGAGGACCCATTTTAGTGCGCTGTGATGGCGCAATTGGCACATAGACTGCACACCCAAATATGCGTAAATGTGAGACATTAGGCTCATACCCAGTCACCATCTGGGATGCAGAAAAAGGTTGGGTGGCAGTGGGCCTTAGACGAATAAGCACAGCTGCATGTAATATTGCATAGCCCCAAGCAGAAATAGGGAGATTGGTGCGCATAACCAATGCCCTAGCAACCATTTGAAGTCTTTTAATGGCAGCTTCTGCGAGACCATTTTGGGTATGTACATGAGGGACGGGGTGTTCAACCTCGATCCCAATGGACATGCAATAATCATCAAAAGTTTTTGATGTAAACTCCCCAGCATTGTCAAGACGAATTGACTTAATAGGATGATCAGGGTGGTGAGCCCTTAACTTAATGATTTGTGCTAGGAGTTTAGCAAATGCAGCATTTCTTGTGGATAAGAGCACGACATGTGACCAACGTGTCGATGCATCAACCAACACCATAAAATATCTAAATGGTCCGCAAGTTGGATGGATAGGTCCACAGATATCACCTTGTATTCTTTGCAAGAATGGTATATTTTCTTTAATGTCTTTTGCATAGGATGGTCTCGATCCTACTTTTGCTAAAGAGCAAGCTTTGCAAAACGAATGATATGCTTTAGAAGTAATTCTTTGAACCTCTTTTTGGTTCGTATTCCTTTTTGTTTTAAAGAATGGATGTCCGTGTGAAGTTTTTAATATACGGATCATCATATCACGACCTGGGTGTCCCAAACGGTCGTGCCAAAGCCTGTATGTGTCGGAATCCCATAAATTTTCATTCATGACATGGTTGGATTCAATGACTCTAATAGTGGTTGCGTACAATCCACTAGAGCGACACATGAGTTTCTCTAATACTCGTGTATTTCCGTAGTTATTAGAGGTGATGTAAAGGAACTCTTGTCCATTCTCACAATGTGTTTTCACATGAAAATCATTGGCTCTTATATCTTTAAAACTTAATAGGGTTCTTCCAGCCCTTGGAGCATATAAAGCTTCGGCGACATTAATATTTGTGTCATTCGGCAATAGAAATTGAGCTGGTCCACGACCATGAATCAATTGAGATGGTCCTGCCATCGTGGTCACTGAAGATTGACTAGGTGTCATCCATAAGAATAATTGCCTATGTCGTAATATAGTATGTGTGGTGCCACTATCAAGAAGGCATTCCAATTCTCCCGAAGACATACTGAAAAATAAAGTTCGGAATATTAACATATGTCAATGACATTGATAATGCGATACTTTATTAATAGGGAAAATAGTCAATGATTACATCAAAGTTTCCAAAGTTTATTCCAATATAAAATCAAACTTTATACAAATTGTAATTGCTCAATCCGTTTGGTAATTTCAATAAAATATGACCAGGTAAGTATAGAGATGTTGGTGGAGCGAGGCTCGCTTAAGTACCACGATCTCAATTACTTGCCTAGACATCATACTTCATTGAGTACGCCACATAAGAAAGAGTCAATACAATTGTTATTTGACTACGGCACATTTGCCGTTTTATTGGAAAATAGAAAAGACTATTTTAATCAAAGTCTGCGGCATCCTCGTGCTCTTCATTTTCAGCTTTGAAGTCTTTTATGGTGAGAATTACATCTTCACCATCATCTTCTTCAGCAAGGTGAGCTTCTTGCTCCCTCATTTCCCTGTACTCCTTGTAGCGTGCAGCTAGTTGTGTACTTGCTTGGCATTGCTTAAACCAATGCTCGATTGATCCACACCTATGACATACGTCATTGTGGTTGACTTTCTTTATTTGAGGTGCACGTTGTGGATATTCCCTAGGCGGGTTGTTGCTGCCACTACCACGGCGTATTATGCGACCTCCACGGCCCACAGTGTTACGACCCATGGTGTTGTTATATTCTCCTCTCCCACGTGTGGATTTTCCACCACGTGTGCCCGCTCCAAAGTTGTGGTTTCCTTCTTTATTGGGGCGGTTGTATGGACCCATGCGTCCGTCATGTCCCTTGTTAGGGTATACATGCCCCTTATTAGTAGGGTATCGCTCCTTGCGCCCTTTCTTGGATGCATTATAATTCGCCTCACGAACGCTTTTGGTTCCTACGGGCCTTGAATTATAATTCTTTACAAGGATATTGTCGTGCTTCTCATCTACCGACAAAATATTGATAAGCTCATTGAACTTCGTAAGTCGTCCAGCATTATATTCAGTGCGATATTGCTTTGATAGTATAATTGCTGCGACGGGGAAGGTGGAGAGAGTCTTCTCAATTAGCTCTTCTTCTGTGAGAGGTTTTTCACAGAACTTCAGCATGGCACTTAGCCGAAGAGCTTCTGAATTGTATTCAGCAACAGACTTGAAGTCGGAGAAGCGTAAATTGTTCCATTGAACCTTCAAGTCAGGGAGGAGGGAATCTTGGATATTATCAAAGCGCTCTTCTAGCGCTACCCATAGGTCCCTTGCATCTTTGATGGACATATACTCCAATCTGAGTGCTTTGTCCATATGGCGTCGCATCAAGATAATTGCTTGTGCATGTTTTATGGGTGTTCGTTGGAACACAAGGCCTGCATTTGGTGCCTGGATTATGGGCAATATCCCTTTTGATGTGAGATGGTTCTCAACGTCGGTTTTCCAACTATGGTAATCCGAACCAGTTGAGTCAAGGATTTGAAAATCGAGTCTAGGTTCATTCGACATCCTTGAAAAATAAGAAGAAAAAGATGTATTAGTTTCGGAGTTTAAAACTTCCACGAAAAACTAAAATAATAAGATTTCCGAGCTATGCTACTAAGAAATCAATTTCCAAGAATATTTGGATTAGACCGAAACAATGATGTTTAATATGGTCATAAATCGATGCTTGCGGACGCTCTTAGTCCGAATATTATGAACACTCTTAGTTCATTGACTACGAACGCTCTTAGTTCGTTTAGCGTGAATTTCTTGAAATTCCGCTTTTTAATTGTAAGTTCCCAAAAAGAAAAAGAGGAGAAAAATAAATAAAAACTCAAAAGCGGGAACTTTTAGTAAAGAATACATTGAAATAGTGTTGTCGGAAATGACCGAAAAATTTGCCAAAAAGTCGCCGGAAAAGTGTCGGAAAGTTGCCGGAAAAGTCGCCGGAAAAGTGTCTGAAAATTTGCTGGAATGGCAGGTGGCTCGACAGCTGCTGCGCAGCTTCTCGGCAGCTGTTGTGCAGGGTCTCGGCAGCTGCTGCGCAGGGACTCGGCAGGAGGTGCTGCTCGCTTTTTGACGGAATAGTTCAGGTCCCAAAACAACTCCGATGAGGCTGAAATTTGGAGGTCAGATAGAAGAGACAGAGATGAACAACTTTGGTGAAGGAAGGATTTTGATCTGAGATCCCTATCAAGATGTTTCGGGGCGTGCAAGCAGGCTGATCTGCACAGGAACCAGCATGCTGAACAACTCCCACTTCAAATGATGTACAGGTCTCAAAACCACTCCAATAAGGCTGAAATTTGGAGGTCCAATAGAAAAGACAGAGACGAACAACTTTGATGAAGGAAGGATTTTGATCTGAGATCCCAATCAAGATGTTTAGGGTGTGCAAACGGACTGATCTGCACAGGAACGAGCGCAGGGGCAGCGCACGGTATGGCTAGCAAGGGCTAGGAGCTCGTGCTGATAACGTGTTTAAGGACAATGTAAATTTAACAGAGAGAGAGAGAGAGAGAGAGAGATTCAAGTGTGTATTTCATTTCATTCAAAGGAGGTATTTATAGGGATACATTTGAAGTAAATAATGATACAACTTGATGACATCTTCATTTGTAGCCTCATTTTGTGGCATCTCCATTTGCAGCTCCACATTGTGGCATCTCCATTTGCAGCTCCACATTGTGGTTGTGATGATGATGATTGCCACATTTGTTCCCCATTGGCATAAAGCTTGACTCACAAGTCACTATACCTAAAATACCTATCTTATACATGACATAGACATTTTATACTATGAACAATACAACATGTTTCATATATACTACAACAGTCTGATAGTTATAGACCTTGGTTTTTTCTTGGTAACCAAGAGAGTGAAAGGAGAATCATGATAATGATTTTTGTTGTCAAGCTATTATATATCCACGAAACCGGCATTGGATTGGTACTGTAGATTCAGAGAAATCCAGCTTAACAATTTCTTTGTTTTTAGTAGGAACGGCAATTTCATTAAACAAATGAATAAGCTAGAATCTGTAAATATATAACAATTGAGTCAAATTCAAGACAGGTGCAGAGAAGGCACCGATTGTACTAGTCTGTAGATAATTATCACTTGACTTGGTGAATCAACGCATCATGGTCATCGATGACATTTCAATCTTTAATTATATATGGTCCCGTTGCGTCTGAAATAGGTACTTGACCTAATGGCCATGTGGATCCTACCTTGGCTTTTGTTTTGGGTAATTGACAGAACAACTTTTTGGATGCCAATGGCTTTTTCTATTTGTTTTGTTGTCATACTAATTTCCATGAAATTAAGCAATGTGGAATGGTTTTGCAGATTCCCAGCCTAAACCTCCCTACTGATAAGTCCTCTTTCTTTATCTTTCTCCTTGATTTGCTATGATCTTAATGCTCATAATGATGCCGAGAAGAGTGTGGTTAACATGCATTGTTATAGCTATTATTGGCTTTCTTACTTGTCCTGATGATGCCACGGGAGAAAAACACTGTGAGCCGGCTTCTTGTGGGGATCTGGATGACATTCGATATCCTTTCCGCGTGAAAACTAATGGTTCTTCCGATCCTAAATGTCTCAGCAATCCAGCTGAACTTTCATGTGAGCAGAATCAAACTGTTTTAAATCTGTTTAATGGCAAATATTATGTCAAAACCATTGATTATAGTCGCGCTATAATCCGTGTTGTTGATCCTGGTCTGCTAAGCGATGTTTGCCCCTTTAGGCCACTCTACCATCTAACCAGTAGAAATTTTAGTGGAGGGCTAGGGTATCCATTTTATAAACTGCAATATGGTGACAGTGCAGTAGTCTTCTTTGATTGCTCATCGCAAGTTAACTCTACAGAGTACATAAGAATCAATTGCAGTAGTACTAGCTCATCAGCATCTGCTACATTTTCTTATATTATGCTGGAAGATGGAGTGAATGACCTTCATTCTTGTAACATGACTGGGATTACCATGCTAGGAGAGACTGACCTTCATTCATTTTCTGCCATCCGTGATGAGTTCAGAAAGGGTTTAATGCTTTCGTGGAGGAGTTCTCAAAGGGGAGAGTACTGCTACACAAGCACCCAGTCCCTCTATTGTGAGTATATGCTTATCCGGATTTTTATACTTATTCCCCTTTTCTTTTATGCCAACGATTTTATTAGTTTCATTCAAAAAAAAAAAAAACGATTTTATTAGTTTGACACATGAATTCTTTAAGTGGTTTTGAGAGGGATGATTTTGTGTTCTGAATTTTACTAACACTAGACTAATGCATTTTGCAGGTTTTCGTCGGTACGTGATAACTAGTAAGTTTGACTAGCTAGCACCACTTTTAGTACTTTCTGTTCTTATTTACTATTGATTTCCTCATGTTTGGGCCTTATGCTGTAGCTATTTACTATCATCCTTGAACCTAAATCACTTCTTTCTTGGCTCTGTTTTCATACAGGTCTGGGAGACGTTGCCAAGGCCACTGGTACGTAAGTCCTCTACAAATATATATATATATATATATATTTATATGTTGTTAAAGAAAGGTGAAAATTGAAAAACTGACTTGACACCTATTGCTAGCCATCATCCCTAGCACAATGTTGATACATGTCAAGATGATCCAATCTTCTGTCCACTTCCCGCTATAACTTCATTCCTAGTCATTTAGTCAGAAAATATGAATTCACCAAAAATGTATGTTGTTTAAGGACAAACATAAAATAACTTTGGAATGAACATAAATTAACTTGAGAGGGAGAGAGATTTGATTCTGAGAATGGAGATTCAAGTGTGTTGTTTTCATCTCATACAATAGAGGTATTTATAGGAATACATTTGAAGTGTGAGTGCTTAAATAATAATACAACTTGATGGCATCTTCATTTGTAGCTTCACATTGTGGCTTTGATGATGATGATTGCCATACTTGTTCCCCTTTGGCATAAAGCTTGTCACACAAGTCACTATACCTACATTATACACTCAAGCACCTATCTTTACACTCAAATACATATCTTATACATGATATAGACATTTATACTATGACTCATACTTCATCATGAGTCATATATACTACAACACTCCCCCTTGGATATTTCATGTCAATAGTATTTGTCCAGACTGTGCGCTTCTAAGTTGCCTCGTTAAAAACCTTGCCAAGTAATAAAACCCTGTGGAAAAAAACATCCTTGGTCGAAGGAGAAAAAGAGCACAACGCGCGTTAAGTGTGGAGTATGTAATACCATAGCTTCGGAGATGAGTGGAGTCTTCTTATCAGCATCATAAGTAGGTAGTATATGTCTATGAGAGGGATGCATTTAGAGTTGCTACACCAAAACTTTGCCCGGTAAACCCAGTGGGAAAAACCCGTGGTCAAAGGGAAAAGATGAGCAAATGCATATATGTTGAATCAAAACATCTTCAGGATGTAGTATAAGTGGGGTGACCATGCTAAAGATGTGCCTCATTAAAACCTTGCCAGGTAACAAAACCCAGTGGGACAAAATAATCCTGGTCGAAGGACAAAAAGAGTACACGATGGTTAAGTGAGTATGCTTCTGGATACTCCCCCTGATTTCAACTCTCGTTGATTAGACTCCTTATTGTGTCTCCCAAACGTGGTGCTTCTCTTGTTGCCTCATTAAAAACCTTGCCGAGTAACAAAAACCCAGTGGGACAAAAATTACCTCGGTCGAAAGGGAAAAAGAGCACAACACACTCTTCACGTTTTGAGACCATATATGTAGACATCTCCCCCTCTGATTGATCTTTTGAGGAGAATAAGTTGTTGCTGATTTATGCTTGGTGTTGTCGCTTTTGATGTAGCCTTGCTTCATTTGTTCAAAATAAGCAGCATTATCCTAAATGCTTGTAGGCTCATCTGTGGTAGACTTCAAATTAACCACAACTGTTCGAACATGCGTAACTATGGATTCAATCCATATACATTCACGATCTTCTTAGTGAAGAGCAATAATCTCTACATTGTTCAAAGATATAGCGACTAAGGTCTATTCTGTAGACCTCCAAGATATCGCGATCTTACCCATGGTGAACACTTTACCAGTTTGGTGGAACACCTTTGTATGGGTCAAAAGATACCCAATATCATCAAAACCTTCCAAAACGCTGATGTCGTTTTGGGGTAGAGATAGAAAACGCAGGTCAGCGTTTGGCGGCGTTTCTAGTGTGTGATGGGTCCGAATCCATCATCTTTCTATAGGGATAGAATAAGCCCATATCGATCGTACATCTCAAGTTATAGAAAGATATCTTTTACACCAATCTAATGGTATCGCGTTGGCGCAGAGCTATACCTTTAGCTAACAAGTTCATGGCAAAGTGAGATGTCTAGTCTTGTGTATTGAGTTAAGTACAATAATGCGCTTTATTGTACTTGAGTAAGGCATTTCAGCCTCTCTAGCACATCTTCGTCTGATCATCCATTCAGACGAAGAGGATCCTTTTCAGGATCAAGACTACGAATGATCATGGGGTGCTTGAAGGCTTGACCTTGTCAAAATGCCTAAACATCTATCAACACGGTGCTCAAGTTCAAAAACCGAGGCTTAATCGTGTCCCCCCAAAAATCCTTCATCTCAAACTCGGATTTCAAGTGTTCAGCGGTTTCCCTTAACTATTTAAGGGCTTCTAATGAAGATCATGTCCAACATGAAAACCGCGATAGAATCCGAAACTTGTTATGGAAACGCGTGGGCATATCCCTTCCTAATCAAGTAGTCACTTTAGTGAGCGTTTCAACTCTATTGTAAACGCGCTCCGTGGCCTAGAGCCATTTGATTTGGGTAAATAAAGTTTCACTATGAACTTTCATGTATATTTCGTATCTAAATCCCCATAGAGATACGTAGTGACCACATTTATAAGCTGTATGTTCAGTTATTTGGAAACTACCAAACTGACAGGGTAGTGGATGTAATGTCATCCATTACGAGAGAATATGTCTCATCGTAGTTAATTCCAATGCGTTTTGTGAGAAGCCTTGCGCCATAAGGCGAGATTGCCATCTCGTTTTCTCAACACGCTTTCTAACGAACACCCATTAATAAATAGGTTTTATGTAAGGAGGTGTTGGCATCACTGGCTCAAAAACCTTCCTCTTCATTTAATCTGGATCGCATCTTTCCATTTAGGCTAAATTTCTCTACGTTGGTATTCATGCTTCAACGCAGTGTGGTTCGATATCATCGGTCTCAACAAACTCATGCGCAACAGAATGCGCAACTATATCATCAATTATGATGGAGTTTCTTTTCCATGTCTCATGTACACTAATGTAATTTCATAGAGCTCTATATTCTCAGGAATAGGTTCTGACGTTGAGGCGTCCCCCAACGAAAACCATAATCTGGAAGATACTCATGAGACGGATGTTGAGTGTCGATGATCCAAGGATGCCAAAGTCTCCTTCGAATCCACGAGCTTCCCACGCATTCTAGCTGGGGCCATGGCCTATAACGCCAGAGTGCCACTTTCTATGGCGTTGGCGCCTTACCTACCTCTGTGTAGGGTGGCGCTACGTCCTCTTTGTAGGGACGTCCTTCCTTGCAGGCATTTTTGCAGTAAATGTGTGATCTCGTCACTTTTAATAGGGATCGAGATGAGACATAGTGGGGATAGACCACGACAATTCCTGTCGTTCCTGTTGAACATTCGAGTTCTTATCTCCCCCTAACGATGGGAAGACTGTCTCATCAAAGTGACATCCGTAAATCAAACGGTAAGGAGATCGCCTGGCAAGGGCATTAAGTGGCGGACGTTTGTTGGAGTCTCAAATCCAACCAAGTTACTCACTTGTTTTTAAGGACCTACCATAGGCGTGGTGGCAGCGCATTTGGCACATAAATGGCTCACATTGGCACATAAATGACTCACTCAAATATGCGTAAGTACAAAATATTTGTATCCAGTCACTAGCTGTAACGCAGGGATACATTGAGTGGCGGTAGGTCATAGAGGGATTAGCATAGTTGTATGAAATATTGCATCACCCCAAGCGGATATAAGGAGATTGGTGCGCATTGTCAATGTCTTAACTACCATCGTAGTTATTTCCGCGAGACCATTTAGGTGTGTATATGGGAATGTGATATCCAACATCACTCCATTTGCAATAACCATCGAAAATCTTCGATGTATACTCACTAGCATAGTCAAAATACATTTGACTAAATAGGATGATCCGGGGAGTGAGCCCGTTGTCATATTATATGTGCTATGAGTATATCATAAGTAGCTTTTATAGATGGACAATGGCACAACACGTGATTAGTGTGTTTGCGTGTCAACCAACATCATGAGATATTCAAACGTCCGCAAGTTGGTTGAATAGGTCCATAAATATCACCTTGGATTCTTTGTAAGAATGGTATATTTTCTTTAGTGTCCTTTGCATAGGATGGTCTCGATTTATCTTTGCTAAAGAGCAAGCTTTGCAAAAGGAAGTAAGTCTTTGGACCAATATATCTTTGGTTCGTACTTCTTTTCGTTTTGAGGAATGGATGTCCATGATGTCTTTAATATACGGAACATCATATCATGACCTGGATATCCCAAACGGTCTTGCTAAAGCCTATATGTGTCAGAATCCCATAAGTCATCTCTTATGACATGGTTTGATTCAATGACTCGAATAGTGGTTGCATGCAACCCACTAAAGTGACACATAAGTTTTTCTAATACTCATTTATGTCCGTAGTTATTAGAGGCGATGCAAAGGAACTCTTGTCCATTCTTACAATGTGTTTTCACATGAAAACCATTGGCTCTTATATCTTTAAAGTTTGAAATTTAACACATGTCCATGACATTGAATAATAATGCAACACTTTATTAATAGCAAATGATTACATCAAAGTTTCCAAAATCTATTCCAAAATAAAATCAAACTTATACAAATTGTAATTGCCAATCCGTTTGGTAATTCCAATGAAATATGACCAGGGAAGTAGAGAGATGTTGGTGGAGCGAGGCTCGCTTAAATACCCCGATCTCAATTACTTTCCTAGACATCATACTTCATTGGGTACGCCACATGAGAAAGAGTCAATACAATTGTCAATTGTTGACTAAGGCACATTTACCGTTTTATTGGAAAATAGAAAAGAACTATTCTAATCAAAGTCTGCGGCATCCTTGTGCTTTTTATTTGCAGCTTTGAAGTCCTCAGTGGTGAGAGTGATATCTTCACCATCTTCATCTTCAGCAAGATTGATTTCTTGCTCTCTCAATTGCCTATACTCTTTGTAGCTTGCAGCTAGTTGGGTACTTGCATGGCATTGCTTGAACCAATGCTTCAATTGATCTATATCGATGACACATGTCATTTGTGGTTACCTCCTTTCATTTGAGGTGCAGGCTGTCCACATTGTGGATATTGCCAAAGCGTTCTTCTAGCGCTACCCATAGGTTTCTTGAATCCTTGATCGACATGTACTCTAATCTGAGAGATTTATCCATATGGCGTCACATCAAGATAATTACTTGAGCAGCATGCTTTGTGGGTGTTCGTTGGAACACAAGGCCCTGGTCAGGTGCCTGTATTATGGGCAATATCCCTCTCGTAGTGAGATGGTTCTCAACGTCGATTACCCAGTCATGGTATTCCGAGCCTGTTGAGTCAAGTGTTGGAAAGTCGAGTCTAGGTTCATTCAACATCCTGAAAAATAGGAAGATAAGATATATTGGTTTCAGAGTTTAAACTTCCACGAAAACTAAAATAATAAGATTTCTGAGCTATGCTACCAAGAAATCAATTTCCAAGAATATTTGGATTAGATGAAAACAATGATGTTTGCGGACGCTCTTAGTCCGATTATTAGGAACACTCTTAGTTCATTGATTTACGAACACTCTTAGTTCGTTTAGAGTGAATCCCCACGATTCTACTTTTAGTCCATAAATTGATGTTTTGCGGACGCTCTTAGTCCGATTATTATGAACACTCTTAGTTCATTGATTATGAACGCTCTTAGTTCGTATAGCGTGAATCCCCACGATTCCACTTTTAGTCCATAAATTGATGCTTGTGGACACTCTTAGTCCGAATATTATGAACACTCTTAGTTCATAGATTACGAACGCTCTTAGTTCGTTTAGCGTGAATTTCTATAATTTCGCTTTTTTATTACAAGTCTCTGAAAAGAAGATAAAAGGAATACAAAGTCAAAAACAGGAACTTTAATCTTTAAAACTTACTTGTTGAAATTCGGAGCAAATTCTCTTCTGAACAGATCTCACTTCAAATGGTGTACAGGTCTCACAACGACTCCAACATGGCTGAAATTTGGAGATCAGATATATGAGACATAGATGAACAACTTTTATGAAGAAAGGATTTTGATTATATGTCCCGAAAAGGACGTTTCTCGGCGTGCAAACAGGCTGATCTGCACAGGAATGAGCGTTCTGGATAGCTCCCACTTCGGATGGTGTACAGGTCACAAAACTACTCCAATAAGGCTGAAATTTGGAGGTCAAATAGAAGAAACATTGATAAACAACTTTTATGCAGAAAGTATTTTGATCAGAGGTTCTGAACAAGATGTTTCAGGGTGTGCAAACAGGCTGATCTGCACAGGAATGAGAGTGCTGAACAACTCCCACTTTAAATGATGTACAAGTCTCAAAACCACTCCAATAAGCCTGAAATTTGGAGGTCAAATAGAAGAGACAGAGGTGAACAACTTTGTTGAAGGAAGGATTTTGATCTGAGGTCCCTATCAAGATGTTTAGGGGCGTACAAGCAGGCAGGAGTTAGAGCCTCGTGCTGATAACGTGTTTAAGGACAAACATAAAATAACTTTGGAATGAACATAAATTAACTTGAGAGGGAGAGAGATTTGATTCTGAGAATGGAGATTCAAGTGTGTTGTTTTCATCTCATACAATAGAGGTATTTATAGGAATACATTTGAAGTGTGAGTGCTTAAATAATAATACAACTTGATGGCATCTTCATTTGTAGCTTCACATTATGGCATCTTCATTTGTAGCTTCACATTGTGGCATCTTCATTTGTAGCTTCACATTGTGGCTTTGATGATGATGATTGCCATACTTGTTCCCCTTTGGCATAAAGCTTGTCACACAAGTCACTATACCTACATTATACACTCAAGCACCTATCTTTACACTCAAATACCTATCTTATACATGATATAGACATTTATACTATGACTCATACTTCATCATGAGTCATATATACTACAACATATGCTTAATTCTCTGAGACGCCTTTGAGTAGCTAAGTCTGACGTTTAGGTACTAGTGGTTTTGGAATCAGCCATTGATAAATCGATTTTAAAAGTATATGTAATTTCTTATGCCTTGTTTTATCGTTATGTCAGGATGGAGTCTGATGGCACGAATGATTCTGGGCCTTACTGTTTTTCTGGTTATCTGGAGCTATAAATTGTACTGGAAAAAGTTCCTGAAGGAAGGTGCAGTTGAAGAATTCTTCAATGCATGCAAGAAACGTATGCAAAGGCGGTATTCATACTCAGATATCAAGAAGATGGCAATTGCTTGCAAAAAAAAAGTCAGAGAATATTGGAAAAGGATGAGAAACTGTTCGTACTCAGATATTAAGAAGATGGCCATTGATTTCAAAAACAAAGTCAGGCAGGGAAGCTATAGAGAAACCTTAAGAAGGTTTGCATACTCGGACATTAAGACGATGACACTTGATTTGAAACACAGAGTCAGTCAGGGTGGCTACTGGAAAAAGAAGGATGATGCAGTTGAGGAATTTTTGGATTCATACAAGAATCTTACGCCACGCAGGTATTCTTATTGGGATATCAAGAAGATGACGAATGATTTCAAAGATAAACTTGGCCGAGGAGGCTTTGGTTCTGTTTACAAAGGAGAGCTGTCAAATGGTCATGCTGTTGCAGTAAAGATGCTGAGTGGTTCCAAAGGCAATGGACAAGATTTCATCAATGAAGTTGGCACAATAGGAAGAATCCATCATGTCAATGTGGTGCAACTAATCGGATTCTGTTCTGTGGGATCAAAACGAGCTCTTGTTTATGACTTCATGCCTAATGGATCGCTAGAAAAACATATCTTTCAGGATCAAGAAAACAGGCTTGAAAGGAGAGCTGTCAAATGGTCATGCTGTTGCAGTAAAGATGCTGAGTGGTTCCAAAGGCAATGGACAAGATTTCATCAATGAAGTTGGCACAATAGGAAGAATCCATCATGTCAATGTGGTGCAACTAATCGGATTCTGTTCTGTGGGATCAAAACGAGCTCTTGTTTATGACTTCATGCCTAATGGATCGCTAGAAAAACATATCTTTCAGGATCAAGAAAACAGGCTTGCTCTAAGTTGGGATAGAATGCTTGAGATAGCTTTGGGGGTGGCTCGCGCTATTGAGTATCTACACCAAGGCTGTGATGTGCAAATTCTTCATTTTGATATTAAGCCTCACAACATTCTTCTTGATGAAAATTTTAATTCAAAAATATCAGACTTCGGGCTTGCAAGATTTTACCCAAGAGACCGGAACACAATTTCTGTTACTGCAATAAGAGGTACAATGGGGTATATAGCTCCGGAAATGTTCTACAGAAGTATTGGTGGTGTTTCCTACAAAGCTGATGTTTATAGCTTTGGAATGTTGTTGATGGAAATGTCAGGGCGCAGGAAGAACATAAATACACATGTACAAAATTCAAGCCAAATATACTTCCCTCACTGGATTTATGAGCAACTAGAAAAGGGATTGAGCCTTGAAATTGAGGAGGCATGTGAGAATGATAAGAAAATAGCCAAGAAGATGATCATGGTTGCTTTGTGGTGCATACAACTGATGCCTGCGGACCGCCCTTCTATGACCAAGGTTTTAGATATGCTTGAAGGTGAAGATGGAGCCTTTCAAATGGCTCCGAAACCTTTCTTTTGTCCTCAACAGATGCCAACGGAGGATCTACCTGATGACAGTGATGAGATGGACATTGAAGAGGTATCTATCCTGCCAGAAAATGCTACAGAATCGACTTCCATAGTGTAACGGATGCAATTAATGCCCTATTTATTCTTGTATGCCTCTTTTTAAGCTTCATTACAATTTGAAACTTTGAATAACAGGTCAATAATGAGCTTTATCAAGATCTATTGAAAATTGTTTATTTGATCAGTTCATATAGGAATTCTAGGAATTTCATATTATACTAGTGTGATGTCTTCTCTTGTCTGGGTGACCATATAAGTCAAAAACTTATTTACTTTGTGAAGTTGATTGAGGCATACAACTTATACAGAGAGTAAATGCGTCCACAAAACTACATTGAATTGGCAGACTGTACTCAAAAGTAGCCAATTATATATAACACAAAAGCTAATCACAGTATCATATGCTACTGTGAAGTGTGATTGTGTGAACTCTCTACACTTTGTATCCCTCTTCTGAAGTTCCAAAGTTAAAAATCATCTTCCAATAAGCAATATACAGACGTGTAGGAAACTATTAGTTTCATCATTTCCTACAAGGAAGCTTTTATGATTTACGAACTGCGATTAAAACCTTGATGAGCAATATATTCCATCAGTGCCAAATTCTTTTCAAACAAATAAATAGTTGCTCATTCTATCCAATTAGGGAGGCATACCTCTGACTTGGTAGCAGCAGACTAAAAAAACTAAATCTCTTCCTTGGCTCCATTTTCACTTTCAACCATTGTATGATCTTCGCGGCACTGTTCTGGATTCCATCTTGTTATCGTGCGCTCCTTGACAGTATAACTCTCCAAACACGATAAAGAGTCTGCACTATGACCATTTCTGCTGATATCAAGAACCAGTAATGCCTTTGCCACACCTCCACAAAGCCGAGTAGCGCAATGCACATCAGACCACACCCTCAATCGATTATTTGCACCACCCTCCTCCTCCTCCGATGACACAATCACCGCATATTCAGAATGTACCAACTCTGGATGATGACGGTAAGCAACAAAGTCCGCACCATACGTAATCCCCGACATAACAACCCAATTCTTCATTCTAAGATGACAATAGGCCTTATAAAAATACGGAAACAATGTGCTTCTAGACTTCATGCACTGCCATAGCTGCTCATCACTCTTCAGACATTTATCTTCAACTATCCTGAGGCATTTTAGAGCATAGCTTAGATAAAAGCCCTCCTCCAAACTCAACTGAAACCATTGTTTATCCTTCTCAGCAGTGACCATGGCTTCACCAAAGCACGAACGGTTAAGGAGATCAGCTTGTTCTGCTTGAACTGACAGAAGCACACTACACCCACATAGAAACCCTTCACAGTTCGATTGATTTAGAGAAGACTGAAGCTGCAGTACTACCTTTGACATGGGGTCTGCAAGAGCTTTAGCTTTGAAGCCCTTTCCTTTCCATCTAGGCCCCATTAGATTCTGCAACAAACATCAAAACAGCTACACCAACTCAAACCCATGTTTAAGTTTTACCGAAAACGCTGAATTACATTCGAAAACAGAACCAACCCTTTATTTCGTATTCAAATAAGAACATAGCAATCAATCAAGAACATAGAATAGAACGAAAGCTAATACCTGGTCGGGTTGACGTAGGATGCGGCGAGATCCAATCAAGGAAGCAAGAAGGGTGAGATTCTCCAGCGACAAGTAGACGGTTTCCGATGTTCAGAAACAGAGCACTTTACTTCTACTGGTGACTGACTTTTGCGGCGGGACAGGGGACGCCTACTTGTACTTTAGCTTCAGCAGTTTTTACGGTTTTATCGTACCTCTGAGACCAAACAGAGAATGTCACGGTGTTGAAACTGTGTTGCTGTTTAGGTAAATTTTATGTGTGGTTCACTAATCTGAGAGTTTACCAGTGCGCTTAGCAAGCTATTTACCAAAGTGAACCGAGAAAAACCACTGTTTCTTTGCCTGGCTTGAGCTTCACTCATCCAACCAATCACCTTATTGACCTGACATGATTAGGCAACCGAAGCTGCTGCATTTTCAAGGATGCAAGTGATACTGGGAGAGGATGAAACTCGAATATAATGGTCTGTGACTCAGACATCAGCAATTTGCAACTTTGGTGCTACTTTGTTGAAATTTGATTTCAGGTTTACTCCTTCATCCTTAAATATCAAGTAATGGTTGGAAAGTGAAACTACCTCCCCATCAAATTATCATTGAATCAGAGCACATTTCATCAGTGAAATGCAGCTTCCCGCTTTTGTACCAGTTTGTTGTTGGAAACATATGGCAAAGGTGGAAGCTTTTTTAAATGTTCGTCCGCCTCAACCTTAGGCTTTAAGTATATGCACATTCAACTCAAGATGGAGCAAAATTGTCTTTCTAAGTTTTTGAAACGAAAAAAAGATGGACCATCCATGAGTCTGTATTTTGTAAACCCTTGCTATGGAGGTACATGCTACTATAGCTTCGAATGAAAGTTTAAAGTGATGCATGAAACTAACATTTCTAAATTTAACCAAGACACACTCTCTCGACTTGATCCTCTTATCCTCCGACCTTAGCAACCTTTCTGTGCTCAATTTGCCCTGTGATGGGGCATTGCATCTCTGTCCAACTTATTGCCACCATTGGCACACCTGCAATGAACAATTAGAAAACCAATGTGAGCTCATATCATGCAGATTCAGTGGGGTTGTTTACAAGCCAATATGCACATTAAACGAAGATAAACATAAAAAGCTGTACTCTTTCATCCCCGATAATGAATAACACGCATTAGTTTGATCTAATTTGAATATGGATACATTACAAAGACAGAAAATAACATTTCATACCTTCAGCCCCAACAATGATGCAACTTTACTTTAAAACATCACACCTAATAAAAATTCATTTACCTGCTGCACTCTGAGCAGAAATAACACCCAGCTCATTCTTTGCAGTTGACAGAAAGTAAGCTCTTGCGTCTCCAAGGGATAGCTTATCGAAAGAATCAAGGAAATTCATTTTGCAATAAGCAACTTCAATGTTGTCAAGCATCATCAATTTAGTAATTAAATGATCGCTGGCTTAGCGCCAATGTATGGTTATCAAAGAAAGCCATATAACAGTATTAAGGGGAACAGAGAAGGAAAAGCTTATGTTCAGAAAACATTTCTTAATCTCAGGCCCAAGAAAGGACAATCGTGCTTTTTCACATAACATTAACAAAGGCATTTCAGACGAAAAAGGATACCACAATAGCTCTGACAATGTCACCAGGGTGAAAAGACTTGTGCATATCCACTTTATCAATCTCGGTTGCTCTAATATCTTGAAGCCTGTTAAAAGAAGTGGGAGCTTTTATATATACTTGTAACATCAGCAAAACAACAACTAACGTCATTACACAAATTACCAATTGAATGAGCGAAACAAATGCAAAACCTTCCACATTATTTTAAAGGAGAAATACATACCTAATAATGCCGGTAAAGTTTTCCCGCACAGACTTAGTGCCTAGACACATGATATCAGCAGAAGCCATTCTGGCCATCACTTTGGTAACCTACAAAGTCAGAATATCACAGATTTACATACATTTTTCAGTCTAATAATCTGCCTCATGCTAAGCTACTGAGAGTGTAGTTATCCTAATAGCATTGAACCAGCAACCAGTTTCTAATATAAATAATCTTCCAACAAACACATAGCATGAAAGTCCATCTACCACTAAAAATGTGAATATGCTATTTGTTTTGAGAATTACAATAACTTATTCTAGTGTGTACCCACTTGAAAAAACTCAAGGATGTGAACAATGTGTAAGCATACAACAGAATAGAGGAAATGTAACCTGGGGCGGTAAAACATTGCATCATCCCATACTACACAAAACCAAATGCATTCCAAGGAAGCCAAATGCATAGTATGTACTGGCTTAAACTACATTCTTAATGACACCCTTGGCACCACAAAACGAGTATTCTGAAACTTTAAATTGAATTCTACAGTTTCCACCATACAGAGGTACAAACGAGTAGATAGATACATAAAGAGAACTCCAAAACAAAAACACTTTGCGCACTAATGACATTGTAGGATTAGCATCCATTGGAGACAAAACATGAACAGATTATGGTAAAAAGTCAAAAGCCCTTACTCTAGCAATGACAATAGATCCAGGCTCCGGAATAGCACCATGGGCCTTGTGACCAGTTACTTCCACAATGGGTCTCTACAAACCACAAACAACAACAACCAACATCATCAACAAAAATTCCAATACCACCGCACCCAATCACAAAAGTTAAATCAAACACTACGCTGAAGAAGCAGCACAAAAATAAAAAATCAGAGGTGGGAATTCACACAAGTCTCAAACTTCTCCCCTCAATCTGGTAAAGCATTCACAACACTGAAGCCTTAATTGCAATAGATTACAAAACAGAAACTACACACAGCTCTACAGTCTACACCTCAAAAAGTAGAAAAATCTTGAAAACTTTTCACGAACAATGAATTACCCAATATCCAAAATTTGAACTTTCAGACCAGCACAGACCAAAGGATCAAACTTTTACCAGTAAAACCAACTTTCAAGAAGAACAAAGTGTTGGGTAAGTTTGATTTTTGTTGCATGATTCTCTCAACAATGAAGACCCAATATCCAAAACTTGAACTTTCAGACCAGAACAGAGTCAACAGACCAAAAGATCAATCTTTTACCAGTAAAACCAAACTTCCAAGAAGAACAAAGACTTGGGTAAGTTTAGTTTTTGTTGCATGTTTAGAAGGGGGGAGGTAATACCTGGTCCGGTGAGTCAGGAGGCGGGGATACGATGTGGCGGAGGCCAGTGAGGGAAGCGTAGACGGTGAGATTATCAGGTGACACGTAGGCACCTCTGCCTGCTTTGAATTCGGAGGCTCTTCCAAGCTTTTCACCTGGGGTCACCAACTCTGTATCGTTCCCCATGCCAAAAAGAGAGTTGAGAGGCTCAATGAAGATGAAGAAGAAGAAGAGCAGCTCAGAGTGGCAAAAGCTTCTCTGCTATTCTTAGCGGCGGGACGCTTCCCAGTTTATTCAACCCATGGTTCGCTGGACCGGGTCGGACACCCCGCTACTCAATTTTGATGGGTTGAGCTTTCTTTTATTTTTTTTCTTTTTCATTTTCTTTTAAATTTTTTGCACTTTTGTGTGTGTATTTAGGTTTAGGGTGGATATTCCGGCACCTTGATACTGCCGTTATTTCGGTTCCTTGGTAGATAGGTCTTTTTGGATACTTACGAACAATTGAGCATGTAAAGTAATGCTGAATGTCGTCATTTATGATTAGATTTAGTTTAGATCTATTTTGAATCTTGTTTTTGGTTCATCCACTTCGGTCAAAACTTTTAAATTTTAGAATGTCTGATTTCAATCAAAAAATTGAACCGTATATACATTGATCCAGCCCTAATGTGCGTAATATTGTAGTGCTAAAACTAATAGATCATATCTTGGTGTACTAATGGAATAATCAAAGAAATAAGCATATAATTTTAAGGTAATATCGAATCCGTATCATGTATCTTGTTTTATTTGGGTCTATCCACATTGGTTAAAGATTGATGTCTATTCTTGAAACTTTAACACTCCAACGATTCCAACCAAAAACAACAAATTGTATACTTTAAACCGGCCCTAGTAGGTAAGGCCATCTCCAACCCTGGGCTAAGGGGTTGGTATAGCCCAAAAAACATCATTTTCCATCTCCAACCCAAGGCTATGCTATAACAAAAACTGATTTTGAGGGCTAAAAGGGCCAAGAGCTGGGCTAAAGTTTGTTTAGCCCTTGGGCTTCTTAGCGTGGCTCAAAATTCTTATCAACAAAACCAATGGCTGAGAATGAAGGGTAAACAATAAAATAACATGGTATTTAAACTTATAACCTTAAGGGTTAGAGATGGTAGAAATTATAGCTCTTACTATTTGCATAAATAGTGATTATCGGAGGCTAAAATTTAGCCAAATAGCCCCCCACTAGAGATGGCCTAAGAGTGCTAAAATGAAAAGTGTTAGAGAAAATTCTTTGCTTAATTGTACACACAAAGTATAAAAATCTTAGTTAGTGTGCAATTTCAACTTAACTTACATATGATGACGCATTCATTGCTTTTTACAATGTCCATTTAGAAAATGTGTGCATCTCACCCACAGATTGAATGAAAACATCGGGTCAAAGAGCCCTAGATCGATTTTTATTGACGGGTTTCACGTGCTCAAAGCTACAGAAAGGCATGTCTTTCTTGCACATAACAGTCTCTAGGCTGACCAATCAAAGCAACAAAAGGGAGCCTCCCATTCCTTAAATCATATCATACAAGTCCTAAACTACTGCATTAAGTAGTATACAAGTACCTAATGATCAAGACCAGTCTGCATTAACAAAACAAACATAACCAGATATCTTCTAAAAAAAAAAAAACATAACCAGATATTAACTAACTACATCGATATCGATCGATGAACTTGACTGACTAGGATGAAGAAGACTCAAACTTGTAGTGTTTATCAATGGCAACTGATACATCCCATATGCACCTGAGTCCTTTGGGAATGGTTACAAGGTCTCCTTCTCCAAACTCTACAAACTCAGACGAAGATGATGATGAGCATCCTTTAGGATACACCTTCACTCTGCCTCTTACCAGATAACATGTCTCTGCTGCCTCAAACTTAAGTGTGTACTTCCCTGGTGCACATCCCCATCTGCAAAAGTAAATAGTAATATGCAGTAGTTCTTAATACTGTAGAAGATAGCTCGATCAACCAGTTGTTATATATAGCCAAATAGGTAAAAACAAACATATATAGCAGAGAAGCTTAAGACTCACTTTGGCCATGAGTTTATATCCAATTCAGATAAGCGTGAATCCGAGGGATTGCTTTCCACTGTGATGTTTAGATTAGGAAATGTTGAAACTGCAGAGTTTGATGTTGTTGCCATGGCAGACTCGATCAAAAAAAATTATGATTAAGGAGAAAGTGAACAAGAAGCAACAAGACTGTTGAGAGGAAAAAATGGGAAGGAGTTATGGGGTAGTTGGCCTACTTGTGTATATATAGAGCTTTCAGTAATTGGGAACAGAAGAGGATGTTCATACCCAATTTCAATAAAAGGACTCAAAAATAGATAGAAAAAGGAGGGATGGTCTTAAATAGGAAAAAAAAAGAAAAAGGAAAGAAGGTTTCAAAAGAAAGAAGAAAGAAGGAAAAAAAGGCGGCAGAAGCTACTCAAACTATCAGAGCCAGGTTTCGATCCTGGGACCTGTGGGTTATGGGCCCACCACGCTTCCGCTGCGCCACTCTGATTGTTGATAGTGCTTTACACAATTAGCTATTTAGAGGAAAAAAGACAAGTAGCAAAACCCTCAGTGACTCTAATCTAAGAAATAGTTTGCAAACTTAACTTGATATACAGCATGTCTGCTAGGTTTTGGAATTGAGACACTAGAGACAATGGGAAAGAACAAACTCGATCTCGATTTTTCTCTAGAATTTCGATCAAGACGAAACCCGCTATGACAGAGGGTCTGAGAAATATTTGGGAGAAAAAGGTGAAACCGGCCTTTGCATTTCATGGCCTCTCTTGTGCACATTGAGTGAGGGGAAAATGACATTTTCAGTGGTTGCAACAACACGGTTTCGCAGCCAATATATCATTGAAAAGGACCAAGGTTGCTTTTTATCTTATCGCAGCCAGTGAGAAAGCAGAATAAGCGATAGAAATACTACTGGCCGGATAGCTGGCTGTGTCAAACATTGCATCATCCCATTAAAGAAATGTTATTGGCTTATTGTCTGGATTTCAAACAGAAAATTGAAGATGTTTGTGGACTTAAGCGCTGTGCTCTTGTATTTTTTTGAGGAATTTATTCTTTGTTCTGGCACGTTCAGGTGTACAAACAATTCAGATTTATGAACCATCTCGTGGAAGTTTGCCTTACGGAAATGAGTGTTTGGACTCATATTTGGAGTGCATGTTAGAACTTTATTAAAGTAACAAGATAAATTGTCCTACTGTATTGTAACGGGAAAAGCACTCTTGGGAAAGGTTGTCTGTAAGAAAACTGCATATCAACGTACGTTGTGCCTGATCGACTACGGTGAAGGATGAAGTCATGAAGATGAAGAGGAGTTCAAGGTGCTCCGACGCGAAATCAAGTTGCAATGGGAGCCCTACTGCAATGACACAGTGGATTAAAGTGAGTTAGCGCGGCATCTAAATTTCATTGTAGGTACGGTTATGCTTTATATGCTTATATATTTGTGAGAATTGAGATTGTTCAAGGTTTATGCAGCTTTTGTGTATTGAAATAAGTTAATTAAAATTTGAATGCAACATATTAAGTTGAAGCCTATATGTCAACTTCACCGTCAACTATGTATTTTGACACTTGAAATTAGATGTCTGAAAAACATCATATTCAAAGTCATAATCAGTAACTACCCAACTTCATTCTCCTTAATCACCAACATAATTAACAAACGCACAGTGCTATGATAGTTATCAATTTGGTACATTTTAAGATGCTGCATAAAAGATAATAAAAATTAGTTTATTCCAATATTTCAAGAAATTACATCATTATTCAATGGTAAAATACAACTACACATTATGAATAAGACTCAATAAGTCGTAACACAAATAACAATGCCTTTGAGTATATTGCCGCAATTCATGTCTCAACAACACATGGTTCATGATTCTGTACGTATTGCGTGTTAATTCACATGAGCAGCTGCGGTGTAAAATATGTCCATACTCTAAGCTATGTTTTTCCTATACGGACACGCGCGTTCACAACGTACCCGTGATTTTCATTTCAATGAGCATGGGGCATGCATGCAGTGAGTGATATTTTGTAATGCTTTTATTTAAGGTGGATATGTGCCCCAACGACTATATAAGTAACTATGGTTTGATGCACGCCCTTAATATACCAAGTAATAATAATCACGTTATATAGATTGAATACTTTATATCATCATCTTCACATCATCCTTCAATTCAGAGAATATCACGAGCACAGATATATACAAAGCAGTGGTAATTGCTACTCCACAAAACATCGTAATTGCTACTTATTATTTAAAGATGGGTACTCCTATTCACTATATGTTAGAGAAGAAGTCTGTTTACTTCAGAAAATTATGTATAAAGAGATATCACTTTATAATATATCGCTACATGCATGTGGATCAACCCTTTTCTTTGTACGTAATATATTTTTTCACATATGATCTTCATCATCAATTCTTCCTTCCACTAATAAGATAATGCTCTAGCATCAACCAAAACCAATGATCACCGTAGAGTTGTTCCAAATGAGTTGAGATGTGATTTAATATCCATAAATCTAGTATGTGAGAAAACTGAAAGAATATCTAAGGTGTTCATTCATATATGAACATATAAATATATATATATATATATATATATATTTATAGGGTGATTCTCTTGTAATCTATATATATGATCGAATGGCTGGAATGTATAGAGCATATGTTCAGAATCCAAATTGAAAAGTTGTGATTTTTCAAGATGAACATGTATAATATCTGGTCAATTAAGTTCCCATGACTCCAAAATTTGTCATATATATATATCTCCACTCTTATGATCATGGTTCATAGGATTATAGGAGAATCACTATTTCCTAGTAGTGGATTTTAGTGTTTGGTCCCGCCTATCGCAATACTTGAAAATGAGTATATGTTCAAACCGACCAATCAAACTCGATATATAAGTAGTCTCTAGCAGCATGATTATCATAGCTGCGCATTATGCAGTTTTGCCTGTACACTAGCTTGTAGGTGAATTAATCTTTGATAAACATGATGGTTACCTAGTCAAATAAAGTATATATCATGTCTGCATAAATCAAAAGATACACATAATATGTCAATATGTGGACGTTAATGCATGAAATTATCTTGAAATAGGAAGACTAAAGTGAATTGAATTAAGACATAAATCTCCATGCGTCGATTCCACGTAATTTGGTGGGTCTTCAAAGGGCAAATGAATCAAATCGAGATAATACTAAGATAATCAAGCTCGACTCATATATGGTTTCCCTTTTAATTAACGAGTTTGAACTTAGTTCAAGTTTCAACTATTTTTTCAGACTCAAACCTAATTTTTTTCAAACTCAAACTTAGCTCGGCCTAATTAATTTTTTTCTACGCTCGAGCCTCTTGACTCAATTATAGAACAATAAGCTTGGTCATAGTTCTGTTGATGGTCTGCAATGGACCTCTTTGTTATCAATGAGTGTTTCAGATGCACTCCATTCTGACGTTTACAACTCTGGATGCCCTAGAGACTTCCACTTATAGTCACAACCTTTTCGCATTAAAAAAAAAAAAAATTATAGAACAAGCTCAAAGTTGAGTTGAACTCAAACTCAACTTAACTTGATCATATATATTTCTGAATCCAAAAAATACCTTCAAGCCATTTTATCAAGATCCACCCGCAGTCTGTCAGTCTATCTCACCTTGCTATATAATTAAAAAGAATTACTAGTGTATTTTGAAGTCAAGAATTATTAGAGCATACATAACATCTGACAAAATATATCATCACTTTCCCATAATAAGAAAATATTTATAAGAAAAGAAAAGAAAAAAGTGTCCGGAGAATATAGAGTGAAAAACACCCGACATACACTCAAGGAGTTTAATCTAGCGGAAATTTGGCTAGACATGTAAGTTGGGTGAATGTGAACGGAAAACTCAAACAGATCCAGCGTTCGATATCATCCCGGATAACACCTCTTATAAAAAGCTTTACCTAAATCAGATCCCGACTAAAAAATAAAATGGTAGCGGACTTTGCCACTTTCACACCCTCCACCACCACCAGGTAATAAAAAGCAGATAAAAACTTCCATCTCTTTTCTCACACTCTTACCAAACGCAACTTCTTCTTCTCTCTCTCTCTCTAGATTTCTCCTCCATTGATGCGATTGATGCGCTTACTCTTCCCTCCAAACCCAATCAAAACCCCCCAAACCCTCTTCACCTCCCTCCGATCCCTCTCCCTCTCCTCAATGGCCATACCCCCTCCCAAGTCCGCCATCCCCTCCGCCGCCGCCGACAACGAGGCCGGCCTCGCCCGCCGCTTCTGGATCAAGTTCCGCCGCGAATCGATTTTCGCTCTGTTCCATCCCTTCTCGCTCTGCTTGGCCTCCGGCGACCTCAAGATTGAGTCTTTCCGCAGCTACATCGCCCAAGATGCTCACTTTCTCAAGGCCTTTGCCCACGCGTGAGTCCCTCTTCTTCTTCTTCTTCTTCAAGATTGAAACTTAGGGTTTCGATTGTGATTGAAATCTGAATCTAATTCAATTCCAAAAGTGGAGAATATTCTTGATTTTGTTGAATTTGGAAAGATTGGTTGTGTTTATTAAGCTTTTTTAGAAGTTAGATACCAGCTTTAGGAGCCTCATTGGGTTGGGATTTAGGCAAGAAGAGATAGTGTATTGTTCGAAATTTCGGGTTATGTCATTTACCCCTAATGTGCATAATTCAGGTTTTTGGTGAGTATTCTTGGTTAGATTGGGAATGAGGAGTTTTAATCTATATGAAGCAAAAACTAAGGTTAGGCTGTAGAGGTTGATGAAAATTTTGTATCTACCATCTACTTGGTTAGGCAGAGTTCTTGTTTTTTCAGTGTAGGGATTTCAGTTATGATTTTTCTTGTTGTTTTTATCATATGCTTAGTTAAGGCCGAGCAAGGTTGCTGAGGAATACGTAGGAAATGATAAAGAAGTAGAAACATGTGTCGCAGCCAGTTGTTAAGTAGTTTGACGCTTTTACTCTGTCATCAGTCATTGCCTTTCCTTGCTTTGCTTGTGAATTTCTATTAGGTTTTCAATGTCTTCTGCTACCATGCTACAATTTCTATATAATTTTTCTTGTCTAGTGTACCAGAAGATATGCTAGGATTTTGAATCGAAAGCTTTATTTGGTTGCTGAGAAAAGGTTTGAAAAGAAGAGGAAAAAAAAAATCTTTGGCTAAAATGGAGGATCATATTGTAGTTTGGTTTGGTATAATTGAACTGATTGACTTATTTGGTTGACTTTATGGTTCTTTGGAAACAGGAGTAACTAAAATCATATAGCTATTTTTTTTTTGTGTTTTTCAGTTTTCTCAGCAACCAAATGGAGTTAAAGTATTTTGGATATATTTATGTGCATTAAATGAGGTAAGCTTTTTTATTGTTTCCCATAAATCTAATAATGTGTACAATAGGAATAGGTTATGATTTAGTTTATTCAGAATTACGGCAGTTTGTATTAGGTCGATATTAGGTGTGAGTTTAGGTGATTTATATTTTCAAGCTCTATTAATGTCTGCATTTTTAGGTATGAGTTGGCAGAAGAGTGCGCGGATGACGATGATGCAAAGCTGGGAATTTCTGAGTTAAGGAGTGCTGTTCTTCAGGAACTGAAAATGCATAATTCATTCGTGCAGGTAAGATGAAGGGTTCTGAGTAGACGTGTAAACTACAACTGACTTGTAATACTTCAAATATGTATGTTTAGTAGTTAAATGGATTCTTTATTTGCAAATAGAATATATCACTATCGGTTACGTAGTTAAGTTACATTTTTCATTGTCTAAGTATAAGGGTAAATGCAGGAATGGGGTTTAGATGCTAAGGACATCTCTATCAGCTCTGCAGCAGTAAAGTACACAGAATTCTTATTGGCAACAGCCTCTGGTAAAGTTGAAGGAGTAAAAGGCCCTGGTAAACTTGCAACTCCATTTGAAAGAACCAAAGTTGCTGCTTACACCCTTGGTGCCATGACTCCTTGCATGAGATTGTATGCCTTTATAGGTAAGGAGTTCAAGGCACTTCTAGATCCCAAAGACGACACTCATCCATACAAGAAGTGGATCGACAATTATTCTTCCGAAAGTTTTCAGGTTTGTCCTCTCATATTTTAATATAATTTTTTTTCACCTTGTTTTCACATAAGTAGTCTTCTTTACTTCAACAACTTAGTTAATATATTCTTTGAACTTAGGCATCAGCTGTGCAAACTGAAGAGTTGCTGGATAAGCTAAGTGTCTCTTTGACTGGTGAGGAGCTTGACATCATTGAAAAGCTTTATCATCAAGCCATGAAACTTGAGATAGAGTTCTTTTCAGCCCAGTCACTTCTTCAACCAACTGTAGTTCCTCTTATCAAAGAGCATGACTCTGCAAAAGATCGCCTCATGATATTTTCAGATTTTGATTTGACTTGTACTGTTGTTGATTCATCTGCCATTTTGGCTGAAATTGCAATAGTAACTGCCCCAAAACCAGATCAAAATCAATCTGAAGATCAGATTATGCGGATGTCGTCGGCTGATCTCAGAAATACATGGGGCCTTCTTTCCAAGCAGTACACAGAAGAGTACGAGCAATGCATAGAAAGCATTATTCCTACTAAAAGAGGTACTATCAAATACTTGTTTAATACGTATGCAATTTCAACATTATGTTTTGAAGTGTGAAATTGTTGTAGAATCCATTTTATGAGGGTACTTGCTGAAGTCTGATAGTTTTCCCTTTTTATTGGTTTGTAGCGGAGTTTGTCTATAACAATCTGCATAAAGCGCTCGAGCAACTTTCAGAGTTCGAGAAAAAGGCAAACAATAGAGTGATAGAGTCAGGGGTTCTGAAGGGTCTTAATATTGAAGATATAAAAAGAGCTGGTGAACGTCTCATTCTTCAAGATGGTTGTATTGATTTCTTCAAGAAAATTATCAAAAGTGATAACTTGAATGCAAATGTTCATGTTCTTTCGTATTGTTGGTGTGGTGATCTTATTAGGTCAGCTTTTTCATCAGGTGCACATCTCTTCTCCACATTCTTAGAACCTGTCCGTTGATCTCATTTTATATGTTTATGCAATACAAACGCTGTGTTATTTTATTATCATTCTTGTGTTAGGCTTGAAGTTCCTTATGTTGAGCGTCTTATGTCTTTTTCTCTTTCCACTTGTACAAATGTCAGCATTATGTATACATATTATTTTTGGTGCAGGGGGTTTACATGAACCAAATGTTCATGCAAATGAGTTCACATTTGAAGAATCTATTTCCACTGGTAAAATTGTTAAGAAGGTGGAGTCTCCTATTGACAAGGTTCAAGCTTTCAGAGATATTATAAAAAGTTGTCAAAGTGACAGGAAGAACTTGACTATTTACATTGGAGACTCGGTGGGTGACTTACTATGCCTCCTGGAGGCAGATATAGGAATTGTCATAGGGTCAAGCTCAAGCCTGAGGAGAGTGGGAACTCAATTCGGTGTTTCTTTTGTTCCACTGTTTCCTGGTTTAGTTAAGAAACAAAAAGAATGCGTTGAAGGAAGGTCTTCTAATTGGAAAGGGTTAACTGGCATTCTTTATACAGCATCTAGTTGGGCTGAAATTCATGCCTTCATTTTGGGGTATTAATCTCTTTTCTTGTTTTAATGCATGCGAGCTTCTGCTTGAACAAAGGAATCATTCATATACAGTGGAACGAAAAGATAAAGTTTGGTATCGTATAAAAAAAAAAAACAAAGATGAAGTTGGTGGCTGATTTTATAAGGGTCACAGATTTGCAGCTGTCTTGCTCTTTTTCTTCTTCCTTTCCTTTTTTCATAAACAGGGTTTTCTCAATCGGAAATGTGATGTTGGCCGATTAGGATGCTGTAAACAGGTATTTGCCATTTCCCTTGCTTCTTTCATCTTTTTCCTTGGCACTCTGTTTCTGGTTATTCTTATACAACTGCTTCTTGATATCCTCTTTTACTTTTCAGGTATCAAGAGCTAGAGGCAGCAACGATTCAAGGCAGAGATTGTTATATCCATTTGTCCATATAAACATTTCAAGATCTGTATCTGTATTATGATAGTTGATTGCTATTCGATTATTTGAGATGAATGGCAGTTTCGGATAGTGTATTTTTGGTGATACTAATACCCCCTATTATAAATGCAGATTCAAAGTTTATGTTCTGTTTGGATTTGCAGTTTTCTCCACCAAGTTGTTTGTCTTTGTGACCTGTATTAGTCTTATCCAGGATACCTCATAAACTTTCTAAGCGGGATTAGTCCTTTGTTTTTAAATTAAACGCCACTAATTTCCTTAAATCTACTATGTTCTATATATGCCTCAGCACCTTTTTCTTTTCCTTCTTAAATTCGTACATTTTTTGGCTTTGTCCATGTTTCTCATTGTCCACTATTACAATGCACGCTTCCATTTTAGAGGGAAGACTATGTCTTTTGAGTCAACTTCACAATATCCATTACAGTTGGCCAAAAAAGGCTAAACTGAAAGTGACAATATCCATGATGTGCACTATATGATATGGAATCCTTTGTCGGCCATATGGTTCCTGATTGAGTTTAGCACAAGTAGTTATGGATTAAGAAAAAATGCAACATCAATGTCAAAGCAATTGAAAGACCAAATATACAAAAGCAAGAATCTAAATTAGTTCAATTTAAGTATTGTTTAGTGCATAACGTAGAAGCACTAAAACTAGCAGAGAGAAAATGAAACTTATGAACTTGGGGATTTTAAGTAGACAAGTTGACCACTACTATGTGCATGCGTTAGGACAAGCTTTCTTCATTTGCCCCACATTTCTAAATAGGAATTTTGTGATCGGATCAAAAATCGTGTAGATAATTAACTATCCATTAATATAATACAAAAGTATACTCTCTTTTACATGTAACAGTTTTGAGTTCGATTCAACAACAATTGTCATTGTGTAATAAAGCCAAAAAAAAAAAATCAATATCCCTTCTTTTAAGGGATATTGCCTCCCAGCATTCACTCTAAGTAACTTTGATAATTAAGTATCAAGAAAATTACCAACTTACTGTTCGCTTAGTTATATTACACATATTGGCAATTTTATTTTATTTTTGGCATTGAACAAAGCAAAGAAACAACCGAGAACAACAATGCAAGAAAACAGGAAAGCAAGCAACAAAACAAATTTGAACGTTTGAATTACCTTTCATAAAATGAACAGAGACTGCTAGGAAATCTTGTTTGGTGGAAACTATGATATTGTGGGGACATTTGTTGTCTACTACTTGTACGATAAAAAAGTTTCCCACAGTTCTTGGTATCCCATCTTCATCACTATCGATGATGTGCTTCGTACTGAAGGTTTCTTAAAGTCATTATGAGCACAGGAAGAAGAAAGCACTTTGTGTGGGATCTGCTGCACTTTTATACAGTGAGATCGGATATGTTTCGATATCTGATTGGTTCCTATTAACAAAAACTCTGTTCAATAGAGTTTAGAACCATAGTTACAGATTCATTGGTGTTCATCATGTTCCTATCATGGTGCCAATGCACTGGATTGTCATACTTATATGCTTTTTCATAGACCTGAAAGTAAAAATCACTCGCTTTTGAAAAGTCGGATAAGGTGAACTTGATGAAATAAACTTAAGTTGGTTTAGTTTGTTTAATTGATTAACCACCCTTCATGCCCTCGACTTCGACTGAAATTAGTGGTTAAGAAGGATGCTGATATAGTTTCTTCTCATACTCTCATTTTGAATAATTGAAGGGTTGGTAAGATGTACTTATATTGGGTGCCCTCATTTTAGATGAAATTCAACGATTATTTATAATTTTAATTCATGAGCATAGTGTTGTTCTAAGTTCTGATTCAAAAGAATGTTTTATCCCTAAAAAAAAGATATCGATAAGATTTATTTTCTGGTACATTAAGAACACACTGGCATATGCCTTTAGTGCTTGCTTGTGGTTGATTTGATAAGCAATAGTTGATCTAACCTAAATAACTAAAAGGAAACTCCCACTTCATTTGTGTTTAAACTAAATCTATGTAATCAATCTCAACTATACAACAGAACTTTCCCTAGACTATGGTAGTTAATTACAAGTCCGATCTATCAACCCACGTTTCCAATAGACCTTCCCCACTTACAAGTCGTGACTCATTACATATGCAAAGCACCATTTTCGTGCTACAAATTTGCTGGCTTTACTTATTAATTAAGTGACTCTTGATCATGGCCGATCGCCTCATGCGAAGTCAAATCTGAGAAAATGCTAATTAACTACATTGTTTTAGATGGAGGTTGAAACTAATTAATTATGTTCAGTTTGAGCCCAAGCTCTTTCATTGCAAGTTTATGACCTTTTGAACGTCTATAATCACTTGATTTGTGTACAAATGCCAATTCAAAGCCTAGATTAGTTCATGGAAAAAGGATCACTAAAAGCTAATGGCACACTAGATCGATGAGTGTAGTTTTAAAATCGGAAAAAATTTGAGAGAAAAAAAAGTACCTAATTGGATAACTCATAGCATTTTAAACCAATTAATTAACATAAAAACTAAAAAGCAGTGAGGAAACCATTTGACACAGGTAATTAGGTCAACTACACTACAATTTCAAATATATATATATATATATATATATATATATTATATAGGCAACTACATCAAAGCGGCCATTTTCATATGAACTTATAGAGCTATCTTGTGTTAATAAACAAGGGTGCAAAACAACCTAGTGATTGACTTAATTGATTAGAAGCCAGCTTAGCTTTTCCAATGGGAGAGCTTTGGCCAACTATGAACGAATATTAATTTTGTTTTATTGTTTCTTTAGCTAAGTGAATCCAAATTAGATAGCTCAGCTCAGTTTCCCACTTCAATTATAAGAGGGCTGCCCTTACTTCCTTTCTTTAATCCATTGGATTATTTCCTTTTATCAGGTGCAACACAACCAGACACGTGAAGTAGGACCTCCTCAATGGGAAATACGTACGTACGTGGCTTATTTTAATTAAAATCTCCTTTTCATCTTTGTTTGATCCGTCTCTCACATCAAGAACTTAGAATCTAATCTCTATGCTTATAAAGTATAACCAACCACCCACAATTTCCATCCCTCTGCCTTCTCTTTCTTAATTTGTTTTTCCTCCTTCTTCTCTTGTCACTGAGTTGAGTTCCCACGGTGGTTCGAGAGCTGAGATCAAGAATGCGGAGAGCACATTCGATGTTCGAGAACTTTCAGGTATGGCCTGATTTTCACAAGTAAATAAAGAAGGTGATGCAGTACGTACTTGAGGAGAGAAATGTAACCTCAGGCAAGTCTGATTCTTGGCTTTTCGATCGAATATATATGATCATATTCGATCATATATTATCCCCCTTTCCCTTTTTCGTTTTGCAATGACCTTTTCCTCCATAGTCTCTACTGATTTCGGCTTCTTTGCCACGAAATCAATGGAGGAAATATTATGAAATAAAATTGTTTCTGTAGTTTCGTTTTAGGGTTTCTTTGGTGTTCATGCCTTTCAGTTTCTTGTATGTTCCATGAACACTGTACGTAAGAGAACTTCATATCTTTGTACACCACAACTGGGTTTAATTTTCTGGGTTTTCATTGTTCTTTTTGTTCTGTTTGTTGTTGGATGAATGAATCGTCGACACCTCAGAACTCTCTGTTCATCAATTATGTATGCTTTTACTGTACGTACTTATTTCTGAACAGAAATTTTGATTCTTATGTCCCAAATAAGTTAGCTAGTTTCTCCGTACAACGATCAGTACTAGATGAGCTGAAGGATATATGGAATCTTGGTACGTGGTTGGATATATAGAAATTGAAGCCTTCTCCCGTACGTGTGTGATCCTCTATCTAATTTCAAAGAACAACTGCTTCTCGTTAGGTATGTTTTTATGTATGTATAAAGCTCTTAAGCTCAGGTTAATCACAGCAAATAAATAATCCTCCACAGTGCTTAAGAATGCGGGGAATTGAATCAATGAATGAAATTATAGAGGGTCTCAAATTTCACATTTATTAATGTTTAGTTGAGTAGTTATGATAGGCAAAATCAGAGATTATCATACATGTGAGCATTACTGCAGTTGATCGATCACACGTGTCTGGTTGTGAGTGATAGGCCCGGCCCCCATCCCTGATTCCCTGCCGTTGTTCCCCGGCACATGTTTAAGAACAGCATAAAGAAGATTAATTGAAGATGGATGGAGCTAGTTCATAATAGAAACTTAGAAAATGAAGTTGTGGGGCTGCTGGTATAAGCACCATGCTAGGGGATCGATAGCTCCAGATAGCTGGGAAAAGAAACCAAGATAATTAACATCGTGGACAATGTATTAAACTCCTCGATTTTAATGGTAATATCTGCAGGATGTGCTACTGCAGACAATGTGCTCCTTAATCCGAACTACTCACATTTTACACCCTCTAACTACTCACCTTTGCGGATGAAATTGATGCTTCTCGAAGAACAAAATACAGACCCAAGAAGGAAGTCCTATTATGAAATAGAGTATGCAAAACCGTACGTATGTGATACGTATTACAATTTTACAAAGCTAATTATACTCTAACACTGTCTAGATCGAGTAAGATGTTTGTATATCAAGAAACATGTGTCTTAGAGTGAAAGAAAGATACTCATGGGTTCCTTGGGAAGATGGAATCTGTTTGACCAAATAGCTCAAATTGTTAAAGCAAGAACATTAGGGACCATAACTAGAGCTTTCTCGGCACATTTTTTACGTTAATATAGTACTAGCTATAGTTATCTGCTACAAATTCAGGATAAGGATCGATGATGGATCACTAAAAGTCTCATCCAACTATCACGATATTTCCTTTTCTTTATCCTTTAGTTGAACTTTGAGTTAGTCACCATGTGTGTCCCATAGTGCAAAATGACATGCAACATGTGTATAAAGAAAAAAAAAGGAGAGAGATGAAGAATAAAAAGACAATCCAGATTGGATTTTCTATTGGTCCATGACTCATCAAAGACTCAGTGACAACCCTCAGAAAATATATACTATATATACAATGTGGTTGATGATTAGCTGATCCATGACAATATAACCGCGCTGATGAATTATAAGATCCAGAATCTCATAAGCAAATTAGAGAAGACGGATCCAGAATGATATCATTATAGAATTGCATATTGGTGAATAAGCACTTTGTTGTGGGACTTGGAGTGTCCGTACCTACAACTTTATATGAAGGATAGACAATTCAGCATGTTGGATTAGTTCAAAAGATGGTGTATTCCATAACTGCCTAACATGTGGCTTCCTTCAAGAGTAATTTTTCTTTTCTTTTCTCTTTTTCTATATTGATCAATTTCATAAACCATTAAAGCAATAAGCATAGTATATATGCACGTGCATGCTCTTATGAAGCACTGAGCATTAGCAAAATGCTTATGCATAGACGAAAAACAAATTAAGTTATTTTTGCGGCTCTCAAGGATTTGGATGCCAATTGTTTGGCATTTCAGTTTTTCTAAATTTCGAGGCTAAAGTAAAAGAAATTTAATATAACTCGTTAAGATTCTTCATCACGTCGAGTTTCGACATGGTATATTTTATATTCATAGACAACATCGGAGCCATTAGATACAGAAGATTGAAGAACATATGTACTTACCATGATCGAAGAGTGCAATGGGAGCACCTGTTGAGATATCTCAAACCACGTAATGCCCAAATTTATTTTCATGTCCCGCCGTGACATAAGCTTCTAGTTTATATTAATTTATGAAGGTGCATAACACCAAAATCTCAAACAGATATTTTCTTCTTTTTTCCAGGAAGTGTTTTATTTTATTTTATTTTTATATGTATTTCGGTTTCGACTTGTTTTTAGCATTATTTTGGCTATATAAATTAAGAATGAAGCAATTAGCTTGAAATTTTCATGGATAATTTCAGTTGAAAACTCTTTAAAAATCACAATTTGAGGGTGGAAAAATTTTGGTGTCAAAATAAGAACATACAATTTTTGCCCAAAAAATATGTGTTATACAGCCCACAGTTTTTTTTTTTTTTGTGAAAAATCGAGGTTTTGGACAAAAACATATTATGTGGAAAAAGTTTCGAGGTAGGTTGCCATATGATTTGGTCGTTTGGACATCTTTTAAGGGTACACTGCATGGTTGGACCTTCATACTTCATAGGGTCGGTCGCTTATATTTTGGCACCCCAATGGCTGATGCTTGGGTTGATTGTGTTTGCCTGCCTCTTTTGATTTTACTTGCTTAGCCTCGCTTTGATAAATTCAACCATTATTTAGGCACATAATATACCTTGTCTAAGCTCTTAACATCACAATGAATCCTCACTCCAGTGATTATTCTTATTTTATTATTATTATTATTTTTTTAACTCGTAGCCCACTCCACCTTGTTTACATATGTTAGTGAGAATCAAATTCATGACTTTTATAATGTTAAAAATTATAACCCATGACCCTTACATATGTCAGTTAAGATTCTTTATTTTTTTGTTTGTACTTTTAAACTTATACAAAATTTAAGAAACTAAAAAACATTTTATGAAATTAGTGGTCTCATGAACATTAAAGAAATGATATTCAAGCTTGGGGACAACGAGCGTGATTAAGAACTGTTCCTCCCTAAACCCTAGTTCATCTTGCAAGATCCAATAAGCTCAATCATAAACCCTAACCCGGACTTTGAACTGAGAGTATATCTAAAATTCATCTCTTTGAATGTTTCATCTTAAGCTGTCTCCTGAGAGTAAAATTATGTCCAATGCCCATTTTAACAAAATTAATCAAATCAAATTTCAATAGTGGCTGCCTCAAAGCTTTCTTCTTAATCACTTGTGGATGACTAGATTGTGTTCTGACCCATTGTTAGAAATCTAGCTTAACGAAACTTAAAGGTCAAGTTTGATATATGAAAGATTTTTTTTTTTTTGACAAAGTAAAATAAATATTTCATTGATAAGGTAAGGCCAGAACGACCATTACATATCCTTCCGTTACCATGTACAGATAGTCAAGAAGTTGTGATGCAAACACACCACGGTGATACATAGGCTAGATCATTCATTTAACAAATTCATGCTCACTTATTCTAGTGTGCCTATGCACTATGAAAACAATCATAGTAATAGGCAAAGAATTATGAAAAACTACATCTTTTCTTTGCCCTTCACGCCAGGGCTAGCAGGCTTCCGCGAATGAAGAAAGGAAAACACATCTTCAGCAGAGACATGTATCTTTGGTTTAGGAGGATTCTTGTTTTTGGATCCTAGAGGCCTACCTTTTTTCTTTTTGATGGAGTGTTCAGGGGCAACTCCTCGGGGCATCATCACTTCTGTAGGTACAAGCATGCCACCCGGTGCTTCAACTAGCCCCAACGAATTAGCAGAGAGCTTGAACGAGTCCGCAGGCATCCTGACCTTTTTAGTTGGTGCAGGGGAACCACTACCGCCAACTACAAGCTCACTAAGCATTACCCGAGGTTTCTTTGGAGAGACAAAAGGAGAGGTAGGTCTTCCTCGCTTCAAAGGAGACTATTCAGAACTGGATACCAACGCAAGTTGCTTATTAGCATCCTCAGATGCTTGCAGAGTTGCATGACGAAAGACCAGTGGCTTGCGCAGTTTGGATGACGAACTAGGGCCAAACAAATTACTTGCCACAGAAGGCAGGATAGGCATTTGAATACCATGAAACCTAAAAGCACCACCAATAAAGTTGCAATGTGCGAAACCTGCAAAAGACCTAGGCAGTTCCATTTTGTTTTCAGATAACTTTGGGTTAGGGTTTGATTGCTCACTTTTACCTGCGAACTGGCATGCCCCGTTCTCATGAAAGATGAAACCGCACTCTTTACAACATCCAATCAGATTTTCAAAGAAGAAGGAGATTTCCTTAATAACTCCTGGTGCTAACTTTAGGGTTTTTGTCAGGAAGAACGGTTTGGCTACCTGATGCGCCACATGAACCCTAACGTCTCCAATTGCTTTGAACAGTTTCTCGTCCCACTCCAAAAACTTTCCTGCAATCGAAGACACGTTAACAATTGTGTTTTTTACCTCCAAGGCTGGTGGTATATTACGCAGCTTCACCCAAAAGAACAGTTCATCCATTGGGATTGCAACGGGAGATGTCAAGCCATCAGTCATGGATGATCACTTGTGCACGCTGAAAATACCGAGAACCTCCGCGTAGTACCTTGTTCCTGTCCTTGCGTAGATCAAAAGATACCACAAAGCGATTCTGCGCTCTTTCTTGAACCTTGAAAGCAGCGTTGAGAACCCAAATCCTCTTGAAACGGCGTTGCAAATCTGGTGATGTGCATGGTTTTCGCGTAAGGGGTTGGGCGAGGAGGTATGCCTAAGAGCCTTGCCTGGTTTGCTCTTGGCATCTTGGAGATATCCACCACATCATCGCCTATGAGGGCCAGCGACGATGCAAAACTAGCTGCAACATCATCGATCGTTGCCATGGTAAGAGTGCTCAAGAAACAAAACTCAAATTGTTAGGGTTTTGGCGTCAAAGCGGTGCCTAGGTTTTGTTTTCGTCACCACATTTAGACTTTGTTTATTCAGGAAAAAATTGATTAAGATTTTTGATATATGAAAGATTGAGATTATGCGGAAGAATGTTAACAGTATCATTAAAAGTTTTCGTAACAATGTTGCAACAAAATTTCCTTGAGAAAAAGCACTTATCAACAGATTTTCTGGCAATAATTTACAAATTCATCTAGGCGTTCCATGTGAAACAGATTACAACAGAAGCATCAAACACTGCTTACAGGACAGAGTCTTTTGGTCAGTAGTTTTACATGCTCAGTTTTGTCACCAGTGAACCATATCTAACAAAAGCTCCTACTTCTCGTAGCATCTCGGTCTTCAAGGCCTCTCAAGAATGATCTAGTTGCAAGGTGCTCAGACGCATATGTCATGAAAGATGCCAAGATTAGGCCTCCAACAACCATTAAACCTAACCTGTCAAAGATTATATAAATCTGTCAGTTCTTGCTCCTTAAAATGTATATGAGCCCACAAAACAAGCAACCGGATAATGCACTTCAGGTCTTTACATCAGAGGATGGAACATGAGTACAAACTTGGCTCATCAGTGAAGACTGTTAAAGACTATAATGACAGATACAACTTTAAGAGCTGGTACCATGAGTGATAAGGTTACGCTATTAAGTCACATGAATTTAATGTATCAAATCCCATTGACATCATGCTTAAAATCATTTCAATAGGATCAATATTGCAACTGCAACTCAAATTTTCCTTAGGGTAAACCAACAGTATTCTTAGCAGTGACATCAGTAGGATTGGTCGAGCAAATTACCTTAAAAATAGAGCAGTGATACCAAAAAGACATGGCAAAGATGGAGCAGCAACAGCCAGAAAAGCCATTCCTAGCCCATAATACAATGAAGCACTATCACACAATGATACTTGCCGTTGATGACCTATAACACGTCCAGTGATCACAAGCTAATTAGAAAATAAATATTGTACAAATAAGGAACAAATTTGCTGAATCCAGCCATGGATGTTGACATTAGATTATCCAGGTTAGCTAACCTTTTCCAGAATCATCATCAACTGATTCAGGACCAGAGGAAAGTGTTGATTGCACTGCTGTTGTCCTCCCCCATTGATAAACTAGATGGAGATATCCTCCAAACAATAAGAAGAAGATTGTAAATGTCCACTCATACATCAATAGTAAACCAGTCCATGGCATAACTTGTCGAGGTACAACTGCAAGAGCAACCACAAGGGCCACCACAGCGGCCATGAAACACGCAACAATAGACATTCCGCCCAAGTAACAAGGAACCTTGCTCTGCAGATCAATAAAGAATTATTTAACACAAATCAATTTGAATGACCACATGACATTGAAAAGTAAGTGAAGAAGAAAATAAATTCCCTTTAAAGTTTTAATATGAAGAGCATGAAAATGAAAGGAAACTCTGCCGACCCAAAAAAGAAACTTAGACGGGGACCTAACCTGATTGCTGGCATTAATGGTGGATGACGTAGAAACACTCGTGTAGTTAAGAGTCCCAGTGGATCTAATTTTGTAATATACGTGTTTGATTTGGTCATAAAATGAACTTCGAGATAAGGATCCAAAGTATTCCCGTGTCTGCATCAGCATTGATATGGGTTGATATCCAAATATCCACAAATGAAAAATCTGAATTCATATATCTGAATGTAAGTGATCACGCAATTGCTAACCTGAAGAAAAGATCGATAGTAACAAAAGAGTAGAGCCAAAACTGGAACTGAGAAAAGAATTTTGACAACAAGAGCATCATTTGGATTTCTGCCTCCTCCAGTTCCCGGAAGGGAGTCCTTAAGCCCTTCCCTAACATTCTGCATATTAGTGAACATATTAAAAAAGAAATTTGGCATAAGTGATCTACTATATTTTCTTTAATTGCAAAAGTTACAAGATCAGTTTAAGGAAAATTCATGAGCAATTCAACATCTTCTCCTCCTCTACCAACATACCAGTAGCCCCTATCATGTACAATTACGTACTGATAAAGAAGTAATAGTTTGACCAAAACTTAAAAAGAAAAAATAACAACTATTCACGCTTCAGAAAGAAAAAGAAAAAAACAAAGAAGTTTTATTTCTAAGAAAAGATTTGAAAAGAAAAGAGGCGTGTTATATTCAGAAAATAGAATTGAAGGTGATACCTGCCAGACATCAACGGGTTTCAAAAGCCAAGATGTCCACCAATCCCAAGGTTTGAGGGGACCGAGGGTATAGTGAATGACACGGAGTTCACTTTCATTAACCATCCACTGCAAGTATAATGCATATGCAGATTAGACACATGAAAATGACACATGAACAGTATACTCCCAGTTAGCCAATTCACATGAGTCATCACCTTATTACTCAATCAAAACATGATATGAGACATATATTTGAAGTTCCATATTCAACCATAAGCATGACTCGGAAAGTAACACAAGTAGACTTATACAAAGCCAGCAATTTTGGTACTTAATTAGCTTCATGTGCACTAATTAAAAGGTTGAGCTTATATTATTATTTAGTCATTTATATTCAAAAATCAAAAGTAAACAGAACAACCTTAACCTATTGTATTCTTCTTCAATGCGAATCTTACTCCTTAACATACATGGTATCAACATTATCCCTCGATAATAAATGAAGCAGTAGTTCAATGCTAATTTACAGTTCATAGTCATGGAGGAAACAATATCAATGATGGTAGTGAAAACATTTAGAACTAGTCAATCAGCATAAACAAAACATTTTCATCACACCTATGTATATGTACCTTGTTTGCCAGCATATAGAGACCAACATCTGCATTATATAATGTTGAAAGACGCTCCATTTCTGGAACTGGCCTAGACTTGCGAACCTCTGGTGCTAAGTTTGGCTCGAAAACATGCGCATTGGGAAAATCCGAGTAATAGGAATTCAGAAACCCCTGATCTCCTGTAAAGAAAATAATAAATAAGCATAACTCAGAAACATATAAAAAAACCTATTATGAAGGAACGTAAATGGTGATCTAAGCATGTTTGCGAGTATGTAATCAGTACCCAACTAATACTATTCAACACATAGTATCATGGAACCCTTTGACAGACCGAAGTACAAATATCAGAAACAAGTTGAGCTGTTCAAAATAACAAATTAAGTTTTCCAACTTTATTTAGTCAACACCATTCGGCAGTATATACCTTAGCCTTCATAAGTTCAGCTATGATTCTTTGCCAAAAAAAAGAAGCTTCAACTTGAAAGCTCACACTTCTTTCCCACATCAAGTTGGACATTGCATTTAACTTCCTTACAGCAGTCACTTTACTATTTGTACTGACTAATCATCATTAACTCAGTTACTATTTCAGTATTTCCCCACATTGAGTATGATTATAAAACTATATCTACATTAAGTGATCAAAAACACCAATTACATGAACAAAAATACCTCAATGACGTGAAAATACATGCTGAAAGAACATACATGCAGTGGGAAGTGAGTAAAATTAGATCGAAATCTGACTTACCTCCAGTGTAAGATTCCAAAGTGGTCACTTTCCCCATCATGTCCTGAAATACATGTTCAGACGGTTCCACCACCATCACTCCAGAGTTCAGCCTCTCAGAATGCTTCAAGTTAGCACAGAACTTGCTGCATTTGAAAAGATCCTCAACACTTTTCACCACAATAGTATCCGCATCAAGATACACAACTGCATAATCACATTCCAGACAATAAAAACCCCAATCTGAATCCGTTCATTGCCAAAAATCACAGACCAAATCAATCAACAAAGACCTATTTCATTCCTATAGCCAGCACAAAACTGCGACAGAACTTCAGATATCAAAAATCAAACCTTTCTTGTAGTTAGTCATGTTGAAAATCTTCAGCTTTGTGTAGACACCCCAGAATCTCGTCGGCCTCACTTGATTAGGATTCGCCAATAGACTAATCTTCTCCACTATCCATCCATCAGCCTGTAAATCAATCAATCCAGTGGTCATTTCCACCTCAGCCAAAATCTCCGATTCTCGAAAAAGAAAAAGAAAAAGCAGCAAAAATTTTAACTTCTTCTTTCTCCAAAATCACTTCTCATTTGATCAATCAATCCAGTGATCATTTCTAGCTCAGCCAAAAAAACAAAGACTCCAATTCTCGAACAAAAGCAGCAAAATTTAGCTTCTCCCTTTTCCAAAATCACTTTTCAATTCAGCTAACACTAGTAAACACTGCCAGAAAAGGCAGCTTCTCTAAGCTCAACTAAGCCTAAGCCTGAACTGATTCATTCACCATTGGTTTCCAAGAGGGCAGAAAAGTAATTTCAAGTGGAGAACACTGACCTTGAGGAGCTTCATGGCGTAGGCGGAGACGCCGTCGGAGACGAGGACGACCATGTCCTTGGTGGATCCGGTGTCGCGTATCGATTTGCCGAGCACTCGGACGCCCAGCAGGAACTCATCGCCGTACAGCAGCGTGACGTAAGCCTCCGTGGTACGCTGCTGCCGCGACGGCGATGAAGAAGAAGACGACAAAACGGCGCCGTTTGATCGAATCAACACAGAAAACGCTACGATCAACAGAAATAGTGGTTTCATGTTAAGAAAATTCTTCGAATTTTAGATTCGAGGGGAGAAATTTGTCGAGAAATTCAAAGGGTTTGGAATTGGGAGGAGGATTTGGATTTTGGGGTTGAAGTCTTCATTTCAGGTGTTGTGTGTGAGTTGGGTTTGGAAAGTCATAGTAGTTTCAAACTACAAGAGAGAGATCCTCTGCAGTCAGGTCTATGATAGTGTTGTGGAATCGGGTTAGCCCAAACCCGATATGGGCTTTTGTTTTGGGCTACAGGTGTATCAGATTCACACCCAAGGCTTTATAATATTGGGCTGTGTATCTTTGGTGTAATTACTATTCCATAGTCCATGTTTATTATCCACACTCTTTAGTTTCTTTTTTAGGGTTTAGGGTTTAGGGTATAACCTTTCTGTGTTTGGGGTTCAAGATGGATATTATGAATCTTTTAGTTGATGACTCTGAATTCAAAAAGAAAAACAAAGAAGTTTGTCTTACTTGTAAAACCCTAAATTCGAAACCACAATTTTCATGTCGATTTGTGTTTTCTGCTTGATTGAAATAGTCCATTTCCATCTCTTCCTAGTTCATCAAGATTGCTATTTTCTTCTAGTTTATATACATTGGATACATCATCATCCAATTTTATTTTATTTTCAATTTCCACAACATCATCTTTGTTAAATTCGACGATATAAATTACCCGACATGTCATTTATGAAGCATTTTTTCTGAAGAATTTTTGTCACTCGACATTAATATTATCAAATGACTCTCCAATGGTAAGAAAGGGTACTCCAAACTCTTTTTATCTCTCATTTGGATACTTTTGTCAACTCTTCAATTCTACAAAGTCCTAATCATATATCCAATCTCACTTGTTTTTTAGTTTCTTTTTCTAGACTAGCTAGCTACCCACTTCATTATAACCAAATATTACTGGAAGCATGAATTTTGTTTTTAGTTCAATGATCTCCATATGAAATGATTTATCATGTAAATAAAGGGCCAATGAATGACCTCAAAGATCAACCAGAAAATCCCCCCCCCCACCCCACACCAAAAAAAAAAAACCCAAAAAAATCCCAATATTGAACAAAAAAATTTAGATCAATTAAGAGCATCTTTAGCAATGCTAGTCATTTTTTAATCAAATTTTAGCCAAAGTTGCTAAGAAGTCATTTTGACTAGCCACTTTAGAAAGAATGTTATATAGTTTAAATGTATTTAAAATTTACATAAAATAACTCAAAATGAATGTTATAAATTATAGAGAGCCTCATCTCACTCTATATTTAGGAGCGAGATAGCTAAAAGTTATAATGGAGAGCCCCTTAGAAGTCTGGTGCAGCTGTTAAAATATATAAAAAACTAAACATGCTCTCCAAAATAGCTAAGGAGTCAATATAGAGAGTTTATTAGAAATGCTCTGAAGGGTCAAAAGAGTTGTTGGGATCATCCTCCCTTTCAACCATGCTAAAAGATTCTGTAATGGTTAGCCTTTATACTTTCTCCTACTTTTGCTTCATTTTTTTTTTTTTCAACTAGCAAGGCAGATGTCACCACTTTGATTAAAGACCAAAGAGCACTAAATGTTCTCATTGACATAAAGAAAAAAGAAAAGGCTAAACTTTTGTTGTTGTGCATCACCTATTCAAATCTCTCTATTATTGGTGGTGTAGATTCTTAGGATATTCAAAACAGTACGTGAAACACTAAATTCTAATCATCATCTCCTTCATTAGTGGTCATTAACCTTATGATATATTGTTGTTAATTAATGGATACTATATCATATACAAAATTGAACTAAATTAAGTAGGGGAAAAGTAGAGATTGCAATTCACTTGTCATTAACCTAGCTAACAAATGCATAAACATATAATTATCACTTATATATAATGTAGATGTTGGCTTAGATTAGGATATGAAATTTAATTTTCTTCATTTCCCTCAATCAATGGACCCACATAACTTGGTTCATCTAAGATTAGCTCCTTGATTACTAAGTAATACCTATATACTATGCTCAATTACGAATATGTGCTTGCCCTTTGGGAGTGTCATAACAAGAACTAAGACATTCTCATAGTCTTATATATAACCTTCAATGATCCACACACTTATCACCAAGAAGAAAGTCATATGCTTAAAGTAGTACTGTTACACAAGTTTCTTGTTGACAAGATTGAGTTGATGAGCAGAGATCAATTCAACTTGATCGATCTTTGATGAAACCAACCATGTTCGGAGGCTCATCATCGTCGTCTTCATTTTCGACGGAAAGAATGGTCAGAGTGAAGCTTTTTCGTCAGCGGCTTTACTACTGCTGCTATAGCTCATCAGCAAGAGATGTGAAGCAACCAAAAGAAAGGGGTTGATCCGATCGAGTACTTACTATACAGAAATGTAACCCGGCAAGTCTGGCTCTTGGCTCATCTCATCATACTTTTTCTTCAAGTATCAGTTATTAATTACTCGTTCGATCGTTTGTTCTTCTCACATCTCAGTTTCTTGATAGTTTATTGATAAACTAACATATGCTGAGGACCCTCCTCCAACTTTATCTTTGAGTTTAATTTTCTTTGTACATACTTTGTTCTTCATTTTCAGTCCCTGTGTTCTTCTATTGGTCAGTTATCTTATTGAAGGTATTGCATGCACACTAAGCCACTATGGCATGGTTTAGATCTCTCTCTTTGTGGATATGATTGAGGGCTAGTTTAGGATAGATGCTTAAGTAAATACATTTCGTTATTTCCTAAAGAAGAAAATTGATGTATACGTACTCAATTTGTTTGCTAGCTTCATCGCGAAATCCTATCTTTTCGTTATTCCCAAATACCATTGGACAATATTACTCCTCGTCTGTGATATTGACAAAACAAAAATATCCAAACTCACTGGTCGGTTTGATCTTCTTCAATGTAACAAACACTTCGATTCTGCGGCCTTCCCAAACCTCCATGGATCAGACCACCTTTCCTCTTGTTTTGGCTGAAGAGAACAAAAAAAAAAAAAAAAAGAAGCATATCCAGTAGTATCGAACTATATATATCGATGAAGGGTGTTTGTTGTGTTGAAAACACCTTCATTCCTTCTATCAGATTTTTTTTTTTGGTCTTGTATGTTGATCTGCTCGAGTTAATTAATTTGTCTTCTATTTCAACCTCAACTAGAAACCTGCTTAGACTTGTAACCTCTTTCCATAAGGAAAAGGTCAACTGTGTTAAGTCTTCTCCAATGGAATAATTGGTTAAATAGTCTTAAAGGATTGAGATGTGGGATTTGATCCTTTTTGAAGGAATAAGGTATGTAGTGGTAAGGCATAGCCACTCTTAAAGCAATGCATTGGTACTTTTGAGAGCAATGCATTGATGGTTTCAAGGGTAAGAGATTGGGACTCTTAGAGGGAGATATTAGTATATTCATGCACTTTTAGTTGAAGAGATTGATATCTTCAGGGCAATGTATTGGTACTAAATATTGTGTTGATACTTTTAAGCCTCGTTTGGTTCGCGAAATAGAAAGGTTGGGAAAAGAAAGTTGATCATTTCCTATATTTGGCACACCTAAAAAAATGAACAACTTTCCTGCATGATGGAAAAATAAGGGGAAAAATGGATCCTCACCCCATGAGATTCATTTCTCCTCATACTTTCCCGCATTAATTGCACATTAATTACCTACTCTAAATATTATTTTAATGGTTGTTATTACCAAATTATCCAAGAAACTTTTGAATCTTGAATTGTTTATGTTTTGATAATAAGGATATTATTGAAAAATTGATGTTACCTACTTTCCTATTCATGCACAAACCAAATATTGGAAAGTAAAATACATTTTGCGATTACTTTTCCGGTGTTTCCAAACATTGGTAGGGAAACTAATGGGAAAGGTACCAATTTCCTTTCCGGCAACCAAACGAGACCTTAGTGCATTGTAGTAAGTAGTAACACTCCTAAAGAAACGCATGTGTACCCCTAGTATAGAAAGATGGTAGCACTTTGAGAGCATCATTGATACTTTTAGCTTATTGATAACCACATAGCAAAGTGTTGGTGCTTTTACATTTGAGTTGAGTTCTAATGTGTTGTGGTGATTGAGTATTAGGGCAAAAATTGGATAGCATTGACTCGAATACTGTTGAACCAAGTCCGAGTACTATTTTCGAATCATTGGCTAATAGCTCTGGTTTTTTCCAAAGATTGTTCCTAAACCCAAAATTTTCAATTAGAATTGTGCAATTTAAAAGCATTTCAATCCGAATAAATTGGGTTTGATTTGAGTCATTGTCATACCATTTTCGACCCGAAATAGAATCTGAATCGATAGTGCATGTCTAGAGTTGTGGAGTTGAGTAGACCCCAGTGAGGATTGGGCTAATGTGGCCATTAATCCATCTAAACATTTGTCAAAAATCTATTAGGTCTATATATCACCTTAATTTTGCAGGATCAATACATGTCTATGTACCCATGTGGCCCAAAAACTAGAATCATATACATTTCCTATGCTGCCCACATTTTGATTCCTCCATCTTTCTATTTAATTATACTTTTCTGGAAAAGACATCTCTCTCTTTTCTGATAAGATGGTGGTGATGGTTTACTAGCTTTAACATAGCCACGTGACAGGGGGTACCTAACTAATAATGCGCCCTCCGAAAATGTTCTTCTGGTCAGCTGCTGACCATGGATTGTGTGGTCAAAAATCGGACGGTTTACAACTAAGTGATCCCTAGTCAGCTGCTGACCAGAGATCTATGGTGAGAGCTGTCAACCGTCCGATTGAAATTAGACTGTGAGTGACCACACAATCCCTGTGTCAGCTGCTGACTAGGGGAACGAGACTAATGCACCCTCTGATTGGTTCTCAAATAAACACAAATGAAAATATGTTTTATTTATATATCATGTGTATGCAAAAGGGTCATTGATGCAATGATGCAGTAGTAATTATTCTGGAAATATATATATATATATATATATTATATATATATATTCTATGTCAGTTAATGAAGCACTTGAGTTCTTTCCCTAGGAAGCTGCTATTGCACTTCAGTTATTCTGTTAGTAAACCTCTTTTACCTTGATTCCTTGATTCCTTTTACCACGCATTTTCATCTCAATACCTTTAGTATTTACTGGTGTTCGCCCTACCTCTGGTCACTAGTGTATGTTCACTACTGTATTAAAATAGTGAAATTTGAAATCCTTAGATTAACTCATTGAAAATATCGGAAACAATTTGTAATCTAATTGTTTTGGCCTTCCAAGTTGAATTTGTCTCTATCAGCTCGTCAAGACTTCGATTTCTTGTCTTCTTTGGCAGAGGCCTTGTTCCTTCAAGTCTTATAACTTGAAATGAATGGGCAGGGTGTTTGCTACTTTGGTTAGTTTGGTATATAGCTTTCCGCTTGTCCGGTTATACTAATAAATGCCCAAAATAAAAGTCCATGTGAGAGCCACCAAGAAATGAACTGAAGAATCTCATATACTAAGAGCAAATGCACCCCAAGAGTCAATAGGCAAAGGCAAAAGGCAAGGTTTTGCCTCCCATTTGTGCACTATTCACTAATATTGCCTTTGCCTCCCAAATTTTTTCATGCACCCCAAATAGGCAAGGTCAATACCTCTCAATCATTCACTATTTAATCCAATGGTTCTTTTCTTTTTTAGATGTAATCCAATGGTTGGAACAAGATTCAAATATATATGATCCCACCATATTTAACTACAAGGCAAAAATTATCAACAGCTATTATCTTACGTCAGCTTCCATGTGCCTATGTTGGTCCCAAGTCAAAGTCTAAGACTTGCCATTGGGCTTGGTCGGGAAGGTCTCTGGTTGTCCAACAAGTTTGGGGTGCATGTAGCTTTTTTTATTTTTTGCCATTTGGCTGGTCTTGGACGTCTAAGACCTTTGGGGTGCATTTGCTCTAAGCGATACTTTTTTTTTTTTTTGGAGAATGAGCTCTAAGCGATATCTTAGAGTTCAAACAATCCAAAAACAAAGACACATGATTTCTATCTCCAATAGGATTCTTGGAGTGAGCTGCAAAGGCCTACAGGGATAGGACCTCTGTAATGTATGGCTCTCTACAATACATTGGGGCTCAAACCCATCAACGTTGCCTCAAATTAACTTCTGCTCTGACCCAGTTAGGAATTTCTCACGGTGATGTGGTGAGTGATTGGTTCTTGATCTTTGTTCATAGTTTTTAGTTCTTACTTGTTTCAAAATATCATATCATGTTTTTTTAGATAGGTTTCTCAAAAGTCAAAACCCTATTGAAACTTGGTGATTTATGTTTGAATGTTCATATGGTTCGATCAGGTTGCAACTTTGGCACTGGAAAGAAAAGTAAAAGAACAATCTCAAACACAGAACATGTGAAGGGGACTAATGGCTCTGCTAGGGTTTTCACGCTACAGAGTCTCAGCCTCTTTCTGCCTTGATTAATCATTCTGACTTCTTCGTGTCCGTTATGTCTGAGTCACGATCGTTTTGTCTGACAGGACCCGCCCCAGATTTTACCCCAAAATCTGAAGTAGCCCTGCGAGGCTCACCTTAGAAGAAATTCTACCAAAAATTTAGCGGAACTTCCCCTAAAAGTAGGCTACCCAAAACCTGTAGGAAAACATTTACACTTCTAAATCAATTCATCCTTATGCTTCTAGAGCCACCCTGCTCCCCAAATCAACATCATCCCAATTCACATAACACAAATCACAACTTAAATAACATTAATTCCTCAAGTGATCAGAGCAATTCTAATAGCAAGGGTAGTCAAGGAAAACCTAAAACAAAGAAAAACGCGGAAGCCATGTTGTTGACTATGCCTCAACTCCAATGTACGCCCGACCTCAACTAATTTTTCCTGCAAACTGGGCATTTGAAACCGAAGGGCCCAGGGGAAAGTAATTGAAAAACACGTTAGAGTGAGTGTACAAAAACAAACAAATAAATGAATAATTTTAAAGAAAAGAAGTTGTATTACTTTCCCACGAATTTAAATTCGTAAAACTTCGATGCATGCAACGTTTATAAAAGGTATGTGTTTAAAACTCAGAGTCTCGTGAAAACATACCAGTCCCCGCTGGCTAAAAGAATCGGACTAGCCCAGCTAGTCAAGTAACCAATAAAAGGATATGTGGAAGAGATGTCACCATACAGGTAAAAGAGCCCCTTAGGCTCTACCTACCCTCGACTGCCACTCACACAAGACTAGCCCAGCTAGTCAAGTAACCAATAAAAGGATATGTGGAAGAGATGTCACCATACAGGTAAAAGAGCCCCTTAGGCTCTACCTACCCTCGACTGCCACTCACACATAAGTTGTGTGAGGAGGAGAACTAATAACCTCGACTGCCACCTACGTGAGGAGGAGAATAAGCTACCTCAACTGCCACTCACAAACACAAAGTAAGTCAGGAGGAGACCTAGTAATTGGACCCTGGTATGGTGAAGAAAACATTCAAAACCAGTAAAAACCATAAATCCATAAGGCTTTCCCACATTGTTCACGAGAAAATACATATATTCCAGTGACGTGACCCCACACGCCAAAATATTCTCGAAAACATAATAAAATAGGCGAGAATCCTTCCGAAAACCTCAAGTATGATAATATGGTAGAAAAATCTCAAAATCGCCGAATAAGATGTAATAAAATTTCTGGAATTCTCCTCGGAAAAATCTTCATCGATCATCACATAACTCACAAATTCATTTCCCAACTCATACTCGAGATGGATTAATCAATTTCCGAAAAAATCAAATCATACTCCCGAAAAATAAATCTTAAATCCAAATCCGAGTATAATAAAATAAATTCCGAAACTCATATGGAAAAACAATGGCCAAAAGTATAGTCCAAAGCCAAATATTATACTTAATAAATAGAACGATAAATAATTAAATAAACCAATCATCATTTCGGAAAAATAAATGCATGCATCATTCTTTGAAAACAAAAGTCCACTCACAGTCCTATATAGGCGACCACGTGTATGAGTTTCTTCATCGAGTAATAGTTCGGTACGTCGCTCTGTACATAAGTATAATTCGTGAATAACAATTAGGCAATTACATACGATTCTAATATCTTTTCCTCCTAAATCAAACTTCCAATTTCTTTCCCAATTTAATCCAACTTCACCCCTAATACCAACTCATTAGTTTAAAGGTTCTAGGGCAGAATCGAGAGAAATCCGACAGTTGGATTCTCGTAATTCAATTATCGACATCCCAAACTTCAGAATATTTGGAATCAATTCAAAACTTCTCCAATCTTCACCAACATCACAATTTCAAGCTCTACAGCAATTATAGAATTTAATAGGCTAAAAACTGAAGCCAAAAACTGCCTTACGCGCCTCCACGCTCCACCCACAGTGGCAGCACGTGGGGCCTACGCACCACCGGCCACTACCACCGATGGCCATCAAATTTTGACAACATCAACATCACAATAGACCCAACAATTTTCTCAACTACAACACATTCCAATTTTACCTTTAAGTGCACGAAATCAGCGGTTGAAATTTTTCCAGAAAATTCAAAACCCTAGATTCGGGTTTCTCCTTGATTCTCCCTCTATGATGAAAATTGGAGTTAATGGCCATAGGGGAAATGATCACTGCCTTGAGGCGGTTCGATTGACCCGGAATTGTCACCGGGGACCGCCAGAATCGGAAGAAATCGCCGGAATTAGTCAAATGGAACAGTCGGGCATTTGGGCTTCGATCTCACTTTTCTGACCAAAACACCATCACCCACGGCCACAGCCGTGAAGACGATGAGAAACCGCGTCGACCACCCATCGGGGCTCGCCTTCTGGTGGTCGGACGGCGCCGATCTCGAAAATGAAACGTGTGAGGGAGCGAGAGATCGGGAAAGAGGAAAGAGAAAATGAAAGAGTTACCGAGTGGGTAGTTTCCAAAAATGGAAGCTACCACAGTAACTTCTACCTTTTTTGCCATAACTTTTGTATACGAACTCCGATTTTTATGTACTGCATATGCACGCGCTTGGTTTAACGTCCTCTACTACTTTCATGAAGAAAATTTTCTCAAATTTTGACCCGAACTAAAAGTCAACTTTTAGGGCCACTAAAAGTACCGAAATAAGGTAAAAAGTGAAAGTAGTTGTCGTTTACCATCCAAATGTGAAGTAAATCGGTAAATTTAGGTTCGGGACATAACATTGTTCGTGGCCGTTCCTCGCTGCAACTACGCCAGCGCCGCCTAGGTCTTATGCTTCTACAACAACGGCGCTAGTCATTCCGATTGCGAATCTACCTGCACCTGTTATTCATGATGGGAGAATGATTGTGACAATTTCAGAGGAAGGGTACCAATCCGGATTAGAAAAATGCAAACACATGTTATTGGGTTGTCTCTATATGGCAGCCAAGGATAAACCATATTCTCCATCAGACTTGTATCGTAAGTTGAGATTGGTTTGGGGTGATATTGGCCATCGGAGAATTATTCCTATGGGCAAGGGATACTTCTCTTTCAGCTTTACATCTGATGTGGCTTTTTCTAGGGTTTGGGAGAAGGGTGCAATTGCCCTTAAGCCTGGGATACTGAGGTTTATGAGGTGGGCACCTAATTTTTCTCCTGCAAATCAAAAGAACACCAATGCTCAGGTTTGGGTGAATTTTTGGGATTTAGGTCTTGAATTTTGGGAGCCTCTAACGCTGTTTGAGATTGCAAATGGAATTGGGGTGCCTGTGAAAATTGATCAGAATACCTTGGATAGAAAACTTGGTCTCTTTGCTAGGGTCTTGGTTGATATTGATTTATCTTCTGATCCTCCACATGAATTGGCTGTTCATCCCAACAACGGAGATATTGTTGTGATTGAAGTTGGATACGAGCGTCTCCCTGATCTTTGCTCGCATTGTGGCAATGTTGGTCACAACGTTCTTGTAAGCTTCTACGAAATCATGCAGCTTCTAGTCAGACTGTGATTGAGATGGGTCAAGGTCAATCATGTAAGCGTCGTTGATGGAAGACAAAACAAGTATTTGTTGCAAAGAATACTGAGCAAGTGGATAAGGGAAGGAAGATGGTTGTTGCTCCTATGCCAAGTGTGAATGTAGATGCTAGAGAGGGTCCTTCATTGGCACGAGCATCTCCTCCTCTTGCTACAGCAGTAGTTGTTGATTCGGAATTGAATAGGAAGGTTACTGCTCCAACTACTAGTCCATCTGTTGTTAAGCAAGCCATTGTTCCAATAGTATAGGAGATAGGACAAACTATCTCCAGCCCAGTTGCAAGTTCAGTTCCAACAAACTCTCCAGGTAATGTTAATGTCAATATTTCCACTGGTAATAGCTGTCACGCCCCTGATTTTTAACACAAATAAAAATCGATATATAATCTCATAATTATACATGCGTGATCGTTCAGTCATGAATACAAATACCTGTAAACTTTTTCCCTTTAAACCAAGTACATACTGATGCCTTGAACCCACAAGGTTAACATACACTCGCTCCACAGGGTTATATATTACACAAACTTACCAATTAAATTGTCAACAACAAAATAAAACGTAAATGCCTCAGAGTTCACTATAAGCGAAAGTCTTAATAACGGTAAAGTCACAAAATTGGCTTCCTACCGTAAGGCTGCTAGCTCGCTACCTCAGTTTTCAGCCACGATTATCCTGACCTGTAGGATTAACCCCTACACCGTTTGAATGGTTCACCGGGTTGCCACACAACAAACCTGGTAAGGTTTTGCAAGCCCGTATGAGTAAATCAAATAACTCACACAAAACACAGAATAAACCCACGCGAATCACGAGATAAACTCACACGTTTCAATCAAGAAACAACTCACACAAATCAGGGGACAAACCCACACGAATCACAAGATAAACTCACACGTTTCAATCAAGAAACAACTCACACAAATCACGGGATAAGCCCACACGAATCACGAGATAAACTCACACGTTTCAATCAAGAAACAACTCACACAAATCACGGGATAAACCCACACGAATCATGAGATAAACTCACACGTTTCAATCAAGAAACAACTCACACAAATCACGGGATAAACCCACACGAATCATGAGATAAACTCACACGTTTCAATCAAGAAACAACTCACACAAATCACGGGATAAATCCACATGAATCACGAGATAAACTCACATGTTTCAATCAAGAAATAACTCACACAAATCATGGGATAAACTCACACGAATCACGAGCTAAACTCACACGTTTCAATCAAGAAACCAAGCACGGCGGACAGACTAGAGCTCTAACTGATCATATGTACTTACCCGGCCAAAGGCGTGAATTCCCTATTTTCCCACCCACGATCACATTTCGTGATCCACGATCCTCAACTTGTAAGTCTTTGGATCCATGGTATAAATACCAAAACATTAAATGAGTCGCACTGGACCCAAAATGTTACACGAATCTAAAATAAAAGATTCCCCGTAATTGATCCCTATCAATTACTCCCGGTACAAGACCCACATTTAAATAAACCACCCGCGAACTAAAATGTTCCCCAATACACAACACTTTTCAAAACAATAGAAATCTACCCTTTCACAAAATATTGTTTCACGAAAAGTCACACCCAAAACAATAAAATGAACGCACCCATAATTATTGTTTTATCACACAAATCCACTTACACATATATATTTCACGTATATATACACACACACACACACGTAGACATTCACTCAGGAATGCTACTAATACTAACTATAGTTTTACAGTTAATTACTAAATAACTATCAAAACAATAAAGTAAGCTCGTTCGTAAATGAACATTGTGAGATTACTCACCTCGAAAATCCCGCTGCGTCTTCAATACAGAACAAAGCAGCCAAACCACAAAACAACCGTCCAAGAATACTTTGTCAAGTACCTAATTACATACGGTTTCAACTTAGTAACAATTCACAATCGATTTAAGTCCTAAACCCCCGTTTTGAACAAAAATCCCTAAAGTGGAGCCAATCGAGGCGAAACTACATCCGAGACCTCCCAAAGTCTCTGGAATACTTCCACGATCGATAAGCCAAAACCACAAGTCGATCGAATGCTCAAATCCTCATGGATCAAATAAATCGACCGGTATGAAACCGTAAAAATCATAACAATTTCATACGACGTATCGACGAGTAGAAAATATATAATACTAGAAACAGTCCCTTACATAGCCGGAACGCCTCCAGAAAGCCGCCACAGGCGGTGGCGCACCTGCGCCGGCTAAAACTCAATATTTCACAAAACTTCCAACATCAGAGATGTTCATCTCAGCATGCTCAACCATTTTCATAACTAGCACGAAGTCATAAACTAAGCAAAAAGGATCGAAAACTACCTCACAACCCGTGGATCACTGTTCAATCCGAGCTGCACAAATTTCCACGTGAATCGATCCAAACAACTACAACAGATCGAACAGGGAGGCTTCTACAAACTCACAACAGGAAGCATGAAGCCACGACGTCGCCGGAACTGCGTTTTCCGACCGGGTCCGAATACACCAAATTTGGCATCCTTGCAGCGCTGCCATGGAGGAGAATCGCAGCTAGAGCCCACCACAGGGAGGATCGCACGGCGGAGACGAGCCGATCTGGAAAGTTTCTCCGGAAGAGGTCGCCTGAGCTGCGAGTTCCGGCCGGGTCGGATCACCTGGTCCAGGTCTGGTCAGTAGCGGGTGAGGAGAGAGAAGAGAGAGTTTTCTGATTTCCGGAAATGGTAAATGTGAAAATGGAAATAGTAAGTTTCCGAAAATGGAAACTCCTATTTATAGAACTTTCCCAAAACTTCAAATGCTCATAACTTTCTCATACGAACTCGGATTTCCGAGTTCCACATGTCTACGAATTCATATCAACACGCTCTACAACTTTCGTGAAGAAAGTTTGTAGAGAATCCCAACGTATAAAAATTCAACCTTGAGCCTGACGCGCTCGAAATGAGCGCGCAATTTAACCCTGTAAAATGTCATCGTTAGTATATGGTAAATAGGGATCGTTCTATCCGGGGATTGAGGGTACACTTGTAATTGTGAAACAAATAAAGAAAAGTATTATTTACAAAAATAAAATAAAGAATATAAATATATACAATTGTATAAACAAATAAAGAATTAAAATAATGAAGTATTATTTACAAAAATAAAATAAAGAATAGAAATATATACAAGTAACGAAATAAAAGGGGGGGTTTAAGAATTATAGAATTGAAAATTAAAATAAATAAAATAAAGAAAATGTAAAAACATATATACAGGGGTGGAACGCAAGGAACAAAGATCAAAACCACATCCATAAGCAAGAAATCCAATTACAATTCCTATAGTTGATTTTCAATGTCATGAGAAAGAAGTCGATCATGTGAAACATTTGAAGCAAATGATTTCCCATATTTTACTTTCCTTTACTAATTAACCTAAGTGAAAGCACCTAGATCAATCCTATTAAACATGCAATCATAGTCTAGAAAGCTAGCTAATCAAAACATGTTCAATGCAAGAAGCATAGAGAAAGGTTATCAACTTAAGTGCACAACCTAGTTATGAAAAAGTTCACCTATTTGCAATCCTCTTCAATTGAATTCGACCTTTGTCCAAAGCCTTTACTACTTGTGATTTAGGTTCACAAAACTATTAGGTGAATCGTTTACCTAAATCTAGCACCAATTACATGCAAATCCTATAAGTGTCGACCCAAATAAGATAAACATATAAAAGTTTTCTATCAATCAAATTCAATCGAACAATCTCACATAAGCAACATAGAAATCAACACAAAGAAATTACAACTTTATTTCAAAACATATAAACGGGCTTTAAACTTTGCCCTTAACATTATTTGTTAACTAGAATTCATGGTCTTACAAAATCAAACAAAGAAAACAAGAGAAAGGATATAATACACCTTGAAAGATGAATGATAAAGCCTTGAGACGAAGAACTTGAAGATCCTTGAAAGCAAGCAATCTTCTAGGGACGACACAAGGGTGGATGGCGGTTAGGAAATTGATGTATTGCATGGTTTCTCTTTCTCTTGGCTTGAAAATGAAGAACAAGAAAACTAGAGAATGGAAAGAAATATGGAGAGGAAATGGAGAGATAAAGAAGATGGAATGGATGAAGGAATATGGTGACTAAGGAAAATGGAGAGGAAATGGTGAGACAAGAAGATGAAATGGATGAAGGAATGTGTTTTAGAATGAGAGGAGAAGGTGTTTATATAGGGAAGAAAAAGAAGAGTGAAATGATGAGTGGAAGAAAAATAATGAAAGTGGAGTATGAAAGTGATTTGTAAAATATGGAAAAGAAAGAGAAATGATGAAATGAAAGCAAAGCATGAAGGTGCAGCAACATGGAAGTGATGATGATCTATTAAAGAGATTGTAAAAAAAATATATCCAAGGAAAAAGAGAAAAACATCTAGCTTTCTTCATGTGGGTGGGAAACATGAATATGTGGTGTTGAGCTGTTTTCAGGTCAGTTTCTTCCCCTTTATTCCTTCAATTATTTCTCCAACAAGACTTCATTATATGTCTTTGACTTCTTCATATGAAATGTTCCACTATGAGTGTAGATCATCCTGACAAATTTTCAGAGCTTCAATCCATGTGGTTGGGCCGGAAATGCTGCTGGACCTCTTACAGGTCCAGTTTTCCGGTTTTGCTTCTGTAGAAAATTGGGCTGATTGTTTGAAGGCCTTCCACTCATATTTTTCTCTGGCACTCTTCATAAGAAATGATCATTTGGGTGTCTAGAATGGATCTGGAAGGTTTCAGCTTATTTGAAGTTCATTTGGTCAGGCGGCCGCTCCTTCTTCCTTACTTGGCTCTGATTCTCCTAGCCGGAGTAAGAAAATATTCAAGGTTGACTTTTTAGTGCATTTTCATTCTTCTCCATCATTTCTAGGTAATTATGGACCTAACGCTCATTTCACCTTCATTTACTCCAATGTACCTAAAAATAGAAATTGAATTAAAATCGATTCAGTTAAGGAATTAACTAAGCAAAATGTGAGGAATTAACTATTAAAATATCACATTAAAATGCTCCTATCAGAGCCCCCTTCTAAAGTCATACTTTCCGAATAGAAATTCGTCCGAAACACTTCCGCTCCATCCACGAGCCATGAAACAGTCCAATAACCATAAATTTGATTCCGAAAAATCCTTAGAAAATATACGAATTTCCGGGGCATCACAATAGCTTTGAGATTCTTTCTCAAATGCAGTCAGGAAAGAGCATTGTTGTAGATGAGCAAGAGGAAGTTGGAGAGCGCAATGACAATTTGGTTCGCAATAATAATACAAATTCTAGTTTGGTAGAATCTATTGCTCATCAAGCTAAGTTATGTTGGGGTGATTTGGAAAATGATGAACCCCTTCACTACTACAAAAAGTTAATCACACAACACTAATCACACAACGGAACAGAAATCATCCGTTGTGTGTTGAAGTCAGTTTAATCATACAACGGTGCTGGTTGAATTCTGTTGTGTGAATGCCAACAAAGTGATAACTTTTTTATCAGAACTACATTGCACAACGGACTTAAGTAATGTCTGTCGTCTGAGTCTTAAAAAAATTAGCGGCAAATTTCCCTCCACTTTGGAGCCTTGGTTGCCTCTTGAAATCTGAAATTTGTGCTACTTGATACAACGGTGCTTTATATTTCCGTTGTGTGATTGAAAACTGGATGCCAAATTTTGCGGAAGCTTGATTGAATGTCTTCCACAAGGTAAACCTAGTGCAAGCTGTAGAAATTAGACAACAGAAGTTATACTTTTCCGTTGTGTGAAAGTGGGAACATATAGGCGGCAACATTTTGAGCCAAATTGCTGTATGCGGCAGATTTCCCTCCATGTTTTGACATTTTGATACTCTTACAACAGTTTGTTAGGTTTCTGTTGTGTGAGCAACTTCAGAATTTGTTGGAAGTTTAATTGTGCTGCCTCCCACCCAGCCCAAGCCACATCGTGTCGAAAGAAAAATGAAACAAATTCTCTCGAGCTCTCTCAGTTGTGAAACCCCCGTCTCTCCACCACCCCTCCCCAGGACTCTCCCAATCGCCCAATCGCCCAACCCACCCCCCCCCCCCCCCACGAAACCCCTCTCTCAGTCTCTCGATCTCTCTTGTCTCAATTTCATGCTCTCTTCTTCTTCAATCAATCTCATCACCCCCTTTCAAAACCCCAACCCTAAAATCTTCCTCCCCCAGCAATGGCCTCCTCCCCCGACCACAACCACACCCTGAACGGTGATTCCAACACCCACGCCTCCAAAAAGCCCAAACTCTCCTTCATCACCCCCTCCGAAATCGCCGCCGAATTCTCCTACCACGACCCCACCGTAGCCTGAATCAACAACGGCAGCTTCAGGTCCTGCCTCGACTCCGTCCTCCAGGCCCAGCGCCGCTGGCAGCTCAAGTACCTCTCCCAGCCCGATCACTTCTACTTTAACCACCTCCAAGCCGGCATCCTCCACTCCCGCACCCTCATCAAGGACCTCATCAACGCCGACCACGTCGACGAGGTCTCCATCGTCGCCATCGTCCTCCAGCAGGCCTCCTGGGGCTTCATTTGTTGATTTGATTTTGATGAATTCGAAGACGGTTATAGATTTCTTTGCGTTTGGTTTCGAACTTTGCAACTGTTTTTATGAATCAATAGTTTTTAGGTGAATTTTCTGTTTAATGTGGGTTGTGATTTTGCAGATTTGGTTGTGGTGAGTGCCGGAGATGATAAGAAGATATCGTTGTGGCATAAGAATGGGCAGAGCTTGGGGACTATTCCGGTGGCCGGGACGGACAGTGGTGACAACATTGAGGTAATTTTGTTTTGTAACTAAGAAGATATGGTGTGATATTGGATGTGAAGTGAAATGCTTGGGAGAATGAGGGGTCACCAGGTACTCATTCATTTCTCCATTTTTTTTACTGGGATTTCATTTGCATGTGTCAAAGTTGTTACCTTTATGTTAATTTGATTCATAATTCACAGGCATAGATGGACTGGAAGGTATGAAGCTCATCTCTGGGATAAGACTTCATGGAATGACATTCAGAAAAAGAAAGGACGGCAAGGTAATTATGATTAAATTTCTTTTTCTCTTTCTCTTTCAGTCTCAGTTTAATTTAATTTGATAAAATAATGATACCCAAATACAAGGAGATCCATAATTTTCGTTTTTTAATCTAATCTTCTCTTTCTCTTTCAGTCTCTTTACCTTTATGCTGCAGCTGGAGACATACACCAAGGAACTTGATGAAATGCAGAAGGTGTCCAAGGAAGAATACTTGGCTTCATTGCGCCGCCGGAGCAGTGGGTTTTCTAGAGGCGTTTCAAAGTATCGTGGGGTGGCTAGGTACTAATGAATCATGTTTGTACTTTTGGTTTTGGGGTAGCAATGCCTTGGATGTTCATCTTATAGCTCTGCTGCAATTTCAATTTTCACAGGCATCACCATAATGGGCGATGGGAGGCGCGAATTGGGAGAGTTTTCGGAAACAAGTATTTGTACCTGGGAACTTACAGTATGTACACTTCTCCTCTCCTCTCTGTTGTTAAATATTCACAGTTTTCAGATACAATTTGCATATGTGCCTTCACTTTTTTCCTCACACATAACACAATCACACATATTTTTCTGCCCATTTTCTGGCTTATTTTTAGTCCAAATTTTTTTTTTCGTCCAGCTTATATTTGATTTGGATTTTTCTGAACAACAAGATGCTGCCAACTTGTGTGCTGAGCTAGATGCCAATTTCAAAACCTTTAGTTCAGTCAATGCACATACGTGGCTGCTATATTTCCAGTCTGGTCCAAAACATTATATATTACATGTCAAAATGAAACTGTCCGCTGCATGAAAAAACACAGCTTTTCTAATATTTGAATTTTGTTCTTATTTCACTTACGCATTTGAAAATAAAATTACAGACTCGGCCTTAAAAATGGAGTTTGGTAGCCTACAAATGGTTGTTTGGTAATCAATGTTATTAATTCAAAACTGTATGTTATATTAGGAAGCTGCCAAAGAGGTTGAAACAGATAGGTTTATTAGGTGGCCAGAGCAAAAGTACTTGTATTGCATCCCCACAGGCCACAAGTAAATTCCACATGTGACAGGACCACCAGAAAGTACCATATTTCCTGAGTAAATCAAATTAATACTGAAGAAAATACAATTTTATCTCTATCATATTTGTTTTACAATAATGAAGCCTAGCTGGTTTAATAAGCCTTGGCTAGCTAGGTATTCTTAGCATATGTCCTGACCTTTAAGTAACTTAAGTAAAAAAGGAATATGAGGAAGAATTCTGGTCTGCTGGCTCCTTCTGATCAACAGAAGTATTGTGTATTTTTCTTCCAAGCCTGAGATTTTGCACATCCATGGTCAGCAAGCAGCTTAATATACAACCATCTATACTTTGTTTCTTCACTTTCTTTTTGGGTTTAATTAGCTGCCTTCTTCCTTGCCTGGCAGCAAAATCTCTCATTGCTAGGTTTTAGGTTTCTCAACTTTCTTTCTATTTGCTTTGCTTGCTACTGTTTTCAGCTTCAGTTTTATTAGCTATTAGCCATGCCTTCATGCACTTTGGCATGCACTTTAGACATACCTATAAAGGCTTTAAAGCCATTATTTTTGCCGAGTTGAACAAAGCAGAAATGTGTTCAAGTTCACAATCACATGTCAATGTTTTGCTGCTCTTTGCTGTGTGAGTTGTTGCTCGAAAACTTAATAAGTGATGATTGACACTAATAAATTTTCTTTGAAATGGAGTTGCAAAAGATATAATAAGTGGTACCAATTTGGACCAAATAGCACTATTGGTAGCCTCAATCTCTGTCTGCCATAGGGGGTATCGTGACCCCTATTAACAATAATCATTTGCTAGCCTCAGTCATCTTTCCAGTGGGTTTATTCCAAAGTCATGAAAATTTAGTGATATTAACTTGCTATTAGCTTTGTGACTTTCATGAGTGTATGTCATTGAGTGCATGTCATCTGTTCAGAGGCCCAGCTAAGCTATTGGAGTAATTATAAAGAATTTTGATTAAGTTTTCAAAGCTAATGTTCCTTGGAAGCACATTTAAAATATGCAGTAGGTGAACTGCATTGTATTCTTATATTAGTAATGAAATGTACTATTATTTCAATCTGAACATTTTGATGGCATTAATTCATGTAAAACATTGTGTGAATCTCGACTTATTTCTCTCTCATTGTATGAAAAAAAAAGGTCAAACCAGACGATATAAGTTCCAAGGATCATAGTAGTAGACGCTTTCCACAAATTGAGATTTGGCTATCATGTCAATCCTTAAGTTTTGTTTCCATTAGTTCAATTCTTCTTTGTACAAGTTTTGAACTCTAATGTGAATCATGATTTTGGTTAGTGGTATACTCATATGTTGTTAATGGCTTTGCGCAGGCAGCAGTAATGATAATTGGGCAAATTGGCTTATTCCATTTTGTTTGACAACTGAGTATGGATCTCTCATTAAGGATTAATGTACCTCCTTTGTGCTCCATAGATAGCTTGAGTTCTTATGTTGGTAAATATAGTTGCATTATTTTTATTACAAGTAATCCGTATTTGCAATGAGAATATTAGTTGTAGTTTTATTCTTATTTTGTTAAAAGACCAGCTTCTGTACCATATAAATGATAAAATTTTCAGTTGACATTTCTTAGTTTATCGTTGTGACTATTACGAACAAATTTGGGAAAAGGAAAAATCAAACCCGCAACATCGCGCGGGAGTAATATCTAGTACTACTTGAAAGGTTGGGGCATGTGTCATTCTGGTTTAATTGTCTTGACTTGGTCTCTACTGTATCAACATCATCTTAATTCTGCCCTTTAGCTGTTGCCCGAGTTTGATATTTGAGTTGGTTTATGTGAAAATGTCTTACTAGTCCTAGAGACCTAAGTGGGCGCTGTCTTTGGATTGATAATATTCAAGAACTGATGCTTGCAGTTTCACCAATGATTAAGCCATTGCAATCCCAAACTCACCAGTAATTTGCTCATGGAAAAACAAAGATACCAATCTAAGTCATTTTACTTTTCTCTTGGTGGTGTCATTTTACTTTTCTGTTGCCTTTTTTCTTTTGTTTTTTCTTTGTACTTCTGTGAATGTGAATGTGATTACAAATGAAGAAAAAGTGAACAACACTTAATGTGAATCTGGAAGAACTAAACATGAGAATTTGCTAGAGGTGGTGTATGTTCTGAATTATATGATTGTCATTGTAACAAAGCCTTGGTTTATTTTCAGCTGGACTACATGGTATTTTGTTGATTTCATATAGCTTAAAATATATTTGTTCTGTGAATAAAACTGTGAACTTCAAACTCTAAAATATCTGTTCTTATTTTATGATTGGTTTATGATGCAGCTAGCATTGGGTGGAGAATGCAACTTGGGAAGAGGTAAAGTTTTGAGCTTTAATGGTTTTGCCTCGGTGGGTTTTGATGCAATTGGAATATTGACATGTTGGTTGTCAATATTGAATGAGAAAGATTGGAACTTTGAAGTATTTAAGGACCTATGCATGTTTTTAGAGATTTTGGGTGTGGGTTTGTGGATATGGATTTGGACTTGCATTTTTACATTGGCTTTGAATTGCATTGTTTTGTTTTGTGATGAAGGTTTTGGCTGCTGATTCACAAAGCTTAGAGAGTGCCATAAGATGTGGTGGTTTAGCTAAGACCAAAGCTTCTTGTATTAAGAACATGCTGAGTTGTTTGCTGGAGAAGAAGGAAAAGCTTTGCTTGGAGTACCTGCAAGATTTGTCAGTTGATGAAATTAAGGCTGAGCTCTCTCATTTCAAAGGAATAGGTCCAAAAACGGTAAATCTTTTGTTACTGATGTTGAGCTGCTTTGCTTGGGTTGAGATGTTATATATGGTACTCTGGCTTATATATTTCGTTGTATGCGTTCTTTGAGATGATAACATTCGGGAATTGGATGATAGGTGGCTTGTGTTTTAATGTTCCAACTTCAGCAAGATAGTTTTCCTGTGGACACCCATGTGAGTACTTAGTAATATGATGGTTCAAGTGATTGATGATTTGTCATGTGCTTATTTTGACTTTTGGAATGGTTATGCAGGTGTTTGAGATTGCAAAGGCTATGGCTTGGGTTCCAGTTGGAGCAGACAGGAATAAGACATATCTTCATCTTAACCAATGGATACCAGATGAACTTAAATTTGATCTGAACTGCCTTCTGTATACACATGGTAAGCTCTGCCGCAAGTGCATCAAGAAAGGAGGTAGCACTAGTAAGCAGCAAGAAAAGGAATACGAGGATATCAATTCCAACTTCATGTATGCAATCTGCAATGAAGTCATGTAATCAACACTAGTACATAATGGACTAGTTATTAGCCATGATGCAGTTTTCTCTGCGTCTACAACTTTGATTTCCATTTGAATGGGTAGAATTAGAAACAGTTCTGTTATCTCAGTGAATTACGGAGGCCAATCGACTTTTATATATGTTAATATTTGCTTACAGCATCAAGTATTGAATTGTATTTGCATTGTGTTTAAAAGTAATGCTCAGATATCTAACAACCAACAACATAAACCAATGCTAGCTGTTGTGTGAACTAACAACCAACATCAAAAGAAAACAAAATTATGTTGTGTGAGATTCATAACACACAACAGAAATAACATTATCTCTGTTGTCTGAATAATCAACAGACAAGGGTGATAATTTCACTTCAGTTGTGTGAGATTCATAACACACAACAAAAATAACATTATCTCTGTTGTCTGAATAATCAACAGACAAGGGTGATAATCTCACTTAAGTTGTGTGAGATTCATAACACACAACAGAAATAACAATATCTCTGTTGTCTGAATAATAAACAGACAATGGTGATAATTTCACTTCAGTTGTGTGTTACTTACCTCAGACAACAAAAAATCAGTTATATCTGTTGTCTGTTATTAGTCTCAGACAACAAAGAATGAGTTATACCTGTTGTGTGTTATGAATCTCAGACAACAAAGAATGAGTTATACCTGTTGTGTGTTATGAATCTCAGACAACGGCAAATTCCTTCTTCTGTTGTCTGAATGTGCCGACACATCCCCGGGCATGCCATGCCAGGCACATGCCTGCGCAGAATTCACACAACGGAAACAAGTATTCTGTTGAGCAAAGTATTGTCACACAACGGTGAAATCACCGTTGTCTGATTTTTTAATCACACAACACTCACTTAGACCACGGTGAGTTTGGTCATCAGACAACAGAAATTCACCGTCGTCTGATGACCTTTTTGTAGTAGTGCTTTGTCATCATACATATGCTCAGGCTGGGATAAGTCCGGTGTGTTCTTGGTTTGATGAGGGTGAAGCAATTCTGGCGGATTAAAATCTTCTTAAGTCTCTCTCAAAGTCTCAAAATAAAAAATTGAAGACCAAGAGAGATTCACGTGATCCTTACCTTACCCGGAATTGAACGCCCGTTGTGTGTCTTGATCTTTGATTCAATCTGCTTTGCTTAATCTTGCTTATGTTTTGTTGCATTTTGAGTTAGCTGTTTTTTTTCTTCTAAAGGGTCTTGGTTTCATGTCCCCATGTACTATCTTTTTTAATTAATAAATTATTTTAATTGCAAAAAAAAAAACTTTGGCACCAAATGTCCCAGCTATGCATGAACTCTATTTTGCAGCTCCAATGGCTAGGGCAGTTCTTTATACACTTAATGCACGCCTTGATTCAGCTATGATATATGTTCTTCTTAGTCATTTTGAAGCTAAAATCATCTTTGTCGATCACCAATTACTTGGAATTGTTGATGGAGCACTTGAATTACTTGCCAAAAAAGCTGATTCAAAACTACCGGTTGTAGTGATGATCAGTCATCTACCAGCTTTACTTCAAAAAAACAAACCCAAATTATGAGTATGAAAGGCTTTTAGAGAGGAAATAGTGGATTTGGGATTTGGAGGCCAAACAGTGAATGAGATCCTATCAGTGTGGATTACACCTCTGGCACAACATCAAGGCCGAGGGGGGTTGTTTATAGTCACTGGGAAGTATATCTCAATTCACTAGCTACAGTTTTGCTTCATGGAATAGGATCAATGCCTGTTTATCTATGGACTGTGCCTATGTTTCATTGCAATGGACGGTGCCTCATTTGGGGTTTGGCTGCTCAGGGTGGTACTAACATTTGCCTAAGAAAAGTCACTCCAAAAGGCATATATGACAACATTGCTCTACACAATGTAACACACATGGGAGGGTCACCAACTGTGCTGAACATGATTGTTAATTCACCAGAGAGTGACCGAAGACCACTTCCTCACAAGGTGGAAGTAATAACAGGTGGCTCCCCACCCCCGCCACAGATCCTGTTCAATATGGAAGAGATGGGTTTTAGGGTGATTCACTTGTATGGTCTCACAGAGACTTATGGTCCAGGGACCTACATGCTCATGGAAACCTGAGTGGGACTCTCTTCCTTCAGATGAGATATCGAAGCTTAAAGCTCGGCAAGGTGTGCAGCATGTTGCTTTGGAAGAGTTTGACATAAAAGATCCCGTCACCATGGAAAGTGTACCGCCAGATGGTAAGACAATGGGTGAAATTATGCTTAAGAGCAACAGATGAAGCTTTTAAAGGTGGATGGTTTAGAAGTGGGGATTTAGCTATGAAACATCCTGATAAATATATCAAAGTCAAGGACCGGTTGAAGGATGTGATTATATCTGGGGGAGAGAACATAAGCACAGTTGATGTTGAAACAGTTTTGTTTAGCCATCCAGCAGTTCTTGAGGCTGTAATTGTTGCAAGGCCTGATAATCATTGGGGACAAACTCCTTGTGCATTTGTGAAATTGAAGGATGGCTTTGATGTGAATGCGCAAGAACTAATTGAGTTATGCTGCGATCATATGCCTCATTACATGGCACCCCGGACAGTAATTTTCGATGATATGCCAAAGACTTCAACAGGAAAGATACAAAAATTCGTTCTCAGAGAAAAAGCTAAGGTCTTGCGCATATATATATAACAAGTCTTATTAAGGTAATTCGTCGCTCTGAACAAAGTACAACTAAATAAGCTACTACTCCATTTATGCATATCAAAGGAAGATGCATTAGTAGTTTAGTACATTATGGATGGTTTTTTCGGGTGCTTGAAGCTCATGTAGTGGCATGTGCAGGATGTCGTTCCAGATCGAAGCGGATAATGTATGGATTGAAAATTGAACCGCAGTATAGGTAATTTCCGATCTTGATCCCACTTGAAATGGCTGATAACCCTGGATCAAAATAGTGGGCAATAGGTTCCCCTTCCAAATTAACAGCCATTACACCAGAATTTTTCTCCATATGTGGTCTTCTTGCTGTATACTTCTCCATGATTCCCAGCCATTTTCGAATAAAAGGGTACCTAATTGTTAGATTCCAAGAATCTGTAATCCCCTGCCAATTTGGCAAAAAAAAAAATGTCAATGAACTATGAATGAGATGCTTCCTTGTTTCAATCATAACAGCACAACAATCGAAACGATCCTTTAGGGTTGGTGTTATTTGCACAATTGCTCTCCAAATTATTGGAGAGGAAAGATCCCACATTAGAAAAGTGACAAATAAAATATAACTTAGTGGGTGGCTCTTACCCAATTGTACCGAGGCATTTTGTGATTAAAACCCAACACCTATCGGGTGGTTAAGTTGGGACAGTATCGGTACAATGGGGGGCCACGGGCCACGCTTGTCGCTGTTTAACACAAATTAGCAAGAAGCTTTCACAATCCTCTCATTGTTTAGAAGAGAGAGAAAATGAATTACCGTAGGAAATGCAATCCAGTAATGGCCTTCTCCATCATATCGAATATTATCAGGGGGGCCCGGCAAGTTGTCAATGAAGTTCTCTACGTTTCCTTTCTTCTCGCCTTGCAGGTAGTACTTTTTACATCTTCTCCTGCAATATCAACCATTTAATACAGTCAAAAACTTTGTCCCTATCAACAAAAGCAGAAGTCCACGGTTTCAGAGAACATTATACATGACACTTTCACAGAAGATCACAAAATTCTGATCCGGAGAGACTGCAACTCCATTAGCAAAGTAGAGGTCGGGGACTAGCACTTTGGTCTCTTTCATAGTTGGATCGTAGCTGAGAAATCTACCATGGGGTTTGCCCTCCAAAAGGTCCAAGAAGAAGTCTTTTAAGCTGTACATATACGAAGCATCTGTGAAGTAAATCATGCCATCTTTTGCTACATCCACAGCATCTGTAAGCTTGAATTTCACACCCTCAGCCTCATCAGTCAACAGCTCCACTTCTCCATCCTCAGTTATACTCAGTAGTCCCTGATTTATGTTCCCACATTTTTTTTTATTAAAATGAGAAACTTTATTAAATATAAGCAACTAGCATATATAGTACAAACAGACGCAGAAGGGGAATCCCACATGAAGTACAGAATTATAAATTAATGAACCCAAACATGGAAACTCATGAAACAACCTATGATACAAAGAGCCCAGTTTCACCGATAATCACAAAGACATCACCAGTATCAGTCCATGTCTATGAAGTATGTACATTGAAGAAGCAATATACAGTACGCCATAAACTTGCTCATATACCACTTCGATCTTTTTTCTTTTTTTGTTAACAATGGCTGCAAAAAGCACCATGATATACTACTTCATTTTCGTTGTTTGGATTGAAGAAGCAATATACAGTATGCCATAATTTGCTCATATATCAATATGGTCGTCACCTGACGGTCCTAACCCTAAATATATATTGGTGACAATTAGTGACGCTGACCTTCTCTGTATCCGCGACCAACAGCTGACCGTCATGACCGTGAGCGAGTCCAAGTGGTCTCCCGCCGGTGTTAACCCAGTTCTCAACCACCGAGTCAGCAACCGACTCGTTCAACGTGACTCGCTTGACCCACCCGTCCGCACAGCCCGTGTAAATGAGTCCCGACTTCGAATCATAAGCAATGTCTTCCGGCGCCATTAAAGCCCCAACACCTATAAACTCCGACCCTTTGAGCATGTGAGCATTACTCGCTGGGGCAGCTGTGACTCGGTGGCTCAACTCGTGAAGCGGCAGAGGAACCGGGTCGAACGAGTCGAGCTGGTAGAGGATTAGCAGAGCTGCCGCCACAGGAACCAGTATTGAGAATAAGAGAAAATTCAAAGGCCATGATGAAGATGACGATGATCTTCTACTAGCTTGAGTTGAAGGGGAAGGTGAGTTATGGTTGTTTGACTCGGGCATATTGGGTGACGAGTTATGGAGGTGACTCGGTGCAGATAGTCAGATATGGATTATTTGGTAAGATTAGCTGTAAGTTAATGAGGATATGGTGTTTCGTGGGCAATAGCCAGTGCACAGGGATAATGACAATCTTGAGGATGTGTTACACTGGTACTGATAGAGCCGTTGAGATTATCTGGTGTCAGTCAATCCAAGAAGAAATAAATGAAAGCCAACTTTCACAAGGTTTTGGTATACTTCTACATCAGTAGATGAAGACAATTAATGAAGACAAGTACATTTGAATATTATCTCGAGAAGAGTCATACTTTCATTTAGTTTGTCAAATTGTAAATGTTAAAGGTATAAAAGTTCCTAGTTTTTCAATTTTAAAAGAATTATTCCTATTGAAAAGCTTCCACCTAATTAATATGAGAAGAAAATCGTCGTTCTAATTAGCAAATTAGAAGACGCATTTCTGTGGCAGTTTTGAGACACCAAATGTGATAAAGGGGTTTGATTTCAAGCGAGTGAAAGTTCTTTTGAGAAATATATGGCTATTGCTGAGTTTGAAGTGTTAAAAATTGGAGACATCTATGTGGGCATATAATGCATGAGAATCATTTGTTGACTGCGAGTGTTATTGATGCTGATGGTTTGATTCTGGAGTATGGATGAATATCGATCCAAGATCGTCATAGGTATGGAGTTCGTCCATATGTACGTCGATGTAGTCATGATAAAATCATCAATCTTCTATTAATTTCGAACGAAAAACCACTGGAAATTTGGGAATTAGTGACCGTGCTTACAACTGTCACTTGTGGTTCGTCCGATATGCATATACGGTGGACCGCCGAGCTACACGTCCTACGGCACAGGATTGGGATTCTGTAAAAAGCCACGGTCACCGGTGGCACAAGACGTATGTGTAGATCATCGCAAACACATGCATTTTTAATGTATAGACAGACAAACGATAGTCACACTTGCGTACATTTGTGTAGTCACACGGACACAACAGAGCTTATTCTTCTGGTCCTCTCTTACTTCTACGCAAGTCCATATTAACATACAATGGATAAGTACATTAACCATAAATTAAACATAATTATCCGAACTAGGAAACATATTATACCCTTATCATTATTTGTACAATCCTAGGTTCATACAATCCAGAAAACCATTGTCAGGATTTGCCAGTGCCATTATCATGAGGTAGTTGCGAACCCAAAGTCATCACTATACGACTCTTAACACTTGCACCATCTTCTGGAGCTATTTCAAACCATGCAAGAGACCCTTAAGAGTATATAGGCTCCCTACTTGTTTATGCCAACGATTAATATGTCCTATGATCTGGCACAAGATAACTTACCATATGTTGAAACTCTTCTTCTCATAAGCCTTTCCAAACACTAGTGTAGTAGGGAAATAGTAACTTGCCAACTGGGATGTGGTTTAACATTGAATTGATGGTTGGATCACATTAGATAATTTTTTTTTGTTATTAAAAGGACTAAATACTGTTTAGTCCTTGAACTTTTGCCCTAAAAACACTTCAGTCCTTGCCCTTCTAATTTCACAAGTTTAGTCCTTGTACTCCAAAATTTCGGACCAATAGGTCATTTCAATTACTTTCAGTCTAAAAAAGCTGTTAAATTGCTAACGTGGCAGTCATTTTGAGGCAAAATGTCTATCTTCACTTCCCTTTTTTAAAATTTTTTATTATTATTATTATTTTCTCTTTTTTTTATTTTTTATTTTTTTTCCTTTCTTTCTTTTTATCTCATCTCCTCTCTCTCTCTTCTAGAAACCTCCGCACAACCCCCTCCGTCTCCAACCCACAGGAGCGTCCAAGCTAAAACCTTTCAAGATTTTCAGAAAATCTGGCGACCCAGAGCCACCAAACCAACCTGACTCGCTGGTGGTGCACCCATCACAACTTCAACCCCTTCGCCTATCCCATCAATTCCAGCAGCTCCGACGATGACTTCTTCTCTGATGCCGCCTCCGATTCTGACTATGACGTCAGCTGCTTCATCAACGATCTCTTCGACCGACGCGCCTGTTCTGATCATCCCCCAGCGACTGCGTCCTCGTGTCTGGTTCCGATCCATTCGTGACTGGACTGGAGATCGAAGATGACGACGACGATGATCTCGGGTCAAATTCCAATTTGGGGCTAGGGTTTGGTGCAACGTCAAATTCTCAGGGCTCCGGCTCTAAATTCGGTGACTTTCTAGCTCCACAAGGGCTTCAGATTGTGTTAGGTAGGAGTTCAATTCGGATTCGGATAATGATGAGTTAATTCGAAAGCAATCGGGTTAGCGGGTGTATCCAGTCGATTTGGGATAGTATTTTCATGGAGGAGCAGAGAAATGCGTATGAGAATTGGATTGGATGGATTTGTAGAAGGGTTGATTCAAATGAAGGAAATGAGATTTGAGAGATGGCTATTGGAGAAGTGGAGAATTAAGGTTTTGGGCGGCGGAGCTATGGCGTTGGTGATGACGGTGGGGATTGGGGCATGGAGTTGTTTGGCCTGGGATTGGGATTTGTTGGTACTAGGATTTTTGAAGAAGATTTTGAGCAAGGTTTGGATGGAGCTCATGGGTTGTTGATGGAATCATTTTGGTTTTCTTTTCGTTTTTGCCTAATCGATCTGGGTTTGGGAGAAGAATTGTTGCAGTTTTTTTTTTCCTTTCTTATTTGGATATGGTTCAAGAACATGTAAAATTTCTGGGTTTTGATGGTTGGGAGGTGGCTGTTCGGAGAGAGAAGAGGTTGGGAGTTTTGGAGAGAGGGTAAAAAGAAACCTAAAAATAGAGAAAAATTAAAAATTAAACAAAAAACAGAGAAAAAATTAAATTGAGGGAAAAAAAGTGAGGGTATAATTGACTTTTTGCAGTGGAAGGAGTGCCATGTCAGCAATTTAACAGCATTTTTGGACGGAGAGTAACGGAAATGACCTATTGGTCTGAAATTTTGAAGTACAAGGACTAAACGTGTGAAATTAAAAGGTCAGGGACTGAAGTGTTTTTAGGGCAAAAGTTCAAGGACTAAACAGTATTTAATCCTTATTAAAACAATTGATTATAAATATTAATGGTTGAAATCATCTTATAAATCTTGAGTCACTTGCACCGTTGGTGTGTAGAATAACATAAAGCCAAAACCCCTTATAAGAAATAACATAAACAAGATTAATTAAATTGAGCCAATTGAATCAAAAATCAACCCCATCATCAATTGCTTCATCTATAGCAACAACATTATCAGAGGCATGGGCATTATCATTATACCACGTACATTACCTTGTAAATTGCTAGCATGGCATCTGATTACACACATTTCTTTGCATGTAATTGTATCTAAAACACTATAAATAAGCTAATTCCTAAGTCAATTAATATGTGATTAATCTATTTATATATATATATATATATATTGTAGTAAATAAGCGGAGTCACGGAAATCAAAAGAAAAATGACGCAAAATGGAATCTTGGACTATTTTGTTCTTTTGCCGACGCCGGTCAATCATCACCACTACTAGCAAGAAAGCGGAGCTCTACAATCCATGTATATGTGATTTCGTGTGTGGAGGTGCTCAAGATCAGAAAAACAGAAAAAGAAAAAGAAGAGGAAAAGAAATATGTAATGAAAAGGAGGAAAAAATGGTTAATCCCTTGGCACGTGGGTTCTGTTGGTCACATATCGGTCATGTTTAGGGCTGTCACTCGGTCGGTTCGAATCAGTTATAAGTATTACCAACTTCAAAACCAAAACTTTTGGTTTCAAAATTGAGCTACCAATTACCAACCAAAATTTTTTATTTTTAATCATATCTATCAAATTCGGTATTTCGGTTTTCGGTATTACCAACTTTAGAACAACTAATTCTTTGTAATATAAATTAGAATGAACAAAATTAGGTTTTTCAATTTTATAACCGTAAACTTTGTATTCATCTACTAATCATAGCATTGTATATATGACATCAAATTTTATCTATTTTCAATAAAACTAGGTTATTTAACCATCTTGGACTAGGTTACTCAAAATACATGTACTATTAATTATGTAGTATATTGAGTAATGTTCATACTTTTATGAAAACTTTTATGTTTATTTCTTAATATACATGTATGTGTATTGAAAACCATAGTATATAAAGCTAATATTTAGATAATCGGTAGATTCGTATTACCAAAACCAAACCAACTTTTTCAGTAATTTTCAATTTCGGTTTTATCGGTCTCGGTTACCAAAAAGTCGGTTTACTAAACTTAAAGTATCGGTTAGTATTCGGTCGGTTTGGTAATTACCAAACCAAGTGGTAGCCCTAGTCATGTTGGTCATATATTATTATTTTTTCAGTTACTATGAGATCATTTGCCTTTATGACCAACATAGCTAGGGCTGCCACTTGGTTTGTTTTATTTAATTGCAATGTCAATCCATCATCCCATAAAAAGTTGCCGCACGTTTTACACTTTAATCTCTATGAGATATCAATTATATATATTATTAAACTATTAGCCTAAGTGGGGCATATTATTTGCATTTTATCTCTAAGATTTATTGATCATCAATTAAGTACACTGTAGACAAACTTTAAGTGGGCGTAGAAGCCCCTTCCCTCTAACTCAGTCCGTCAATGCACATCAAACTGTAACGCATGACTAGCAGGCTAGCAGGTAAGGGTAAAGATTTATTCCAACTCTATATTGTTAAACTGTTAGGCTGAGTATTTTTTTTTTTTTAATTATTAGGCTAACTGGGGTGTATATGTTCACATTTTGTCTCCTAAATTTATTGATCATCAATTAAGTACGTTGTAGACAAAATTTAAGTGGGCGCAGAAGCCCCCTCTCGCCCCTAGCTTAGTCCGCCAATGCCCATCAAACAAAAACGCATGACTAGCAGGTTAAAGATTTATTCCGACTCTATATTATTAAACTATTAGGCTAAGTTGAGCATATATGTTTACATTCTGTTTCCTAAATTTATTGATCATTAATTAAGTACACCGTAGACAAAATTTAAGTGGGTGCAGAAGTCCCCACTTGCCCTTATCTCAGTCCGCCAATACCAACTGCAGCAGCATATATTGTGATATTCAACCAATTCTCTCCCCTAAACACCACAGCGTCACAACACATTGGAGAGGGTTGTTGGCTTGTTGCCCTCTCCCTCCTTCCCTTCCATTTTTTTTATTTTGTTTAGTTTTCTTTTGAATATTTTGAGGACTACTCAAACAAAGCTTCAAGGATTCATCAAGTAGCTCAATCTATACAAAATTAAAGATTTGAGTATTTTGTAGGAGTTATAATTCAAGGCTAATCATGCTAGCTTCATAACTATTTGTGACTATTATTGTTTTCCCCTACACTTTTGACTTCACTACTCTTTGCTATTTGAATTTTGTAATTTTGATGTTTATAATTATGGGTTGAGAGTAGTTATTTTTGGGAGCTAGAGTTAGAGAGCTAGAGTTTCTAACTCTAGCTCAATTTTGATGTAATGGACATATTTTTCAAGTGATAAATAATGTATTTTCATATGGATGCACTCTAATTACTATATATGCTATTTGATTCTTGATGCATGAATTTAAGGAACTAACCACTCTCTTTGTTATGTGTTGATATTTGTGATGTGTGATACAATTGGTGGTTTTTTTGTTCACTAGCTTCATGTAATTATTGTGGTGCATCAAGTAGTTGCTTAATTGATAATTAATGATTGCCTATGTTTCTATTTTCTTGTGCCCTTCGCCTTTAATTCTCAATGTTGTGGCCCTAGTAAGACATAATGATTAGGGTTCGAGAGTTCATTCTTGCCTTAGTTCGAAGAGTAGATACAAAATAAGAGAAATTGACTTATTTGGTTCTGATGAAAGGCCCTAGTGAGGATTGGGCTACTGTGGCCATTAATCCATTTAAACATTTGTCAAAAATCTATTAACCCTACATATCACCTTAATTTTGCTGGATCAATACATGTCTATCTACCCATGTGGCCCAAACACTAGAATCATATACATTTCATATGCTGCCCACATTATTTCATATGCTGCCCACATTCTCATTCCTCCATCTTTCTATTTAATTCTACTTTTCTGGAAAAGACATCCCTCTCTTTTCTGATAAAATGGTGGTGGTGGCTTACTGGCTTTAACATAGCCATGTGAAAGGAGGTACCTAACTAATAATGCACTCTCTCATTGATTCTCAAATAAGCACAAATGGAAATATGTATTATATATCATGTGTATGCAAAAGGGTCATTGATGCAATGATGCAGTAGTTATTATTCTGGTGATATATATATATATATATATATATATATGCCAAATAATGATGCACTTGAGTTCTTTCCCTAGGAAGCTGCTATTTCACATGGTCTCCAGCCTCTCCCATCTTTTCATGCTTCTCAATTATTATCTCCTCCCTCCCTTCTATCTTTATCTTTGTGTTTCACACATGCAAATATTTGTTTTAGACTCATAAATAATTGGCTAAGCAGCCAGAGTGTTCATGTGAAGTTGTGGAGGGTCTGCAATTGTTTTTGGGGAGGGACTGGAATTTGGAATGTGATTGTTCCAGACACATTTTTATCATTGGGACCCATCATTCCATAGTCTCAGAGAAAGTTCCAAGTTGGTTTTCTAATCTACTTGCACCTCATAACATGGAGAGATTCTAATCACCTCAATTAATCATGTCCAGTACAAACTGGCTCAATAAACAACTCAATCCTCTCTTATTTTATAAACCAAAAAGCAGATTAAATCAATCCTAGATTCACTGCTTATGTGCACAACCAGCCTTGACAGAAGTGGAATTGAATACTACTATAAATTAGGTATCATTAGCATATTAGAGGTTTTAGAATCAAAAAATAAAAAACTTCTTACCATGTCCAATAAATTACGTAAAAAAGAGCACCAAGCTATTGGAATTGAAACTCTTTGGTCTCTTTTGGTTCGCTTTTCTCACTTCATTGTCCAAACTAAACCGGTATAAATAGTTTTGTAAGTATAAAGTAAGATACACAATTCATCTTAAAAAAAATGGTGAACAAAGCAAATCCTGATCAGTTAAAAACTTAAACAGAAGATGGAAAGTACAGCCTTGCACTATAAAATTAGTAGCCATTGTAGTTAGCACCAATATTACTAGTTAATAGTTAAGTACCACTCAAGTTGACCATGATCAATTATGAGAATAAGGAAGTGTATAATCTTCAGTCACTGGAAACACATTCTCTCCATGTTTTGCTGTCTGGGAGATTTCCAATAAGTCCAAACCCTGACAGTCATTGGTTGCATATAATTAGCTGCTTCATATCCCAAGAACCCACGTATTCACAATAACTTAATCCTTAATTTGCTATTTCCTTCTCAAAATCCAACCCATTATATCAATCTGTCTCTTCATCTCTCACTTTGATCCACAATACCCAGAAAATGCCACCCTTTTGTTAACAGAAAACATACCAGAAGAACAACACAATGTCAACCCTTTTGGTGTTCTTCTTCTTCTTTTCCATTGGCCTCTCTCTTATTTTTGCTGAGGAAGCTCAAACTGTACCTAATGATGAACTATCAACCTTGCTATCATTCAAAGCGGGCCTAGTTGATCCAATGGATGGCCTGAAGGATTGGAAAATGCCAAGCAACGCGATCGGGGAAGTTGGTTCACTCCATTGTAACTGGACTGGAGTTATGTGCAACTCCAGAGGCTATGTACAGAAGCTGGACATCTCCAACATGAACATCAGCGGCCTTGTATCGGATCACATTCAAGCCTTAACTAGTCTTTCTGTTTTCAACATTTCTTGCAATGGCTTTACAACATCACTGCCAAAGTCCCTATCCAATCTCACCTCACTGAGCATCATTGATGTGAGTGACAACGACTTTGTTGGTGAGTTCCCAATAGGGCTAGGAAGAGCTTCAGGACTGACTTCAGTCAACGCGTCGAGCAACAACTTTTCAGGGTTTCTTCCAGAGGATCTTGGCAATGCCACTTCACTTGAGAGCCTGGACTTCAGAGGGAGCTACTTTGAAGGTTCAGTTCCAACATCATACAAGAACTTGAGCAAGTTGAAGTTTCTGGGCCTTTCTGGTAACAATCTCACCGGAAACATTCCAAAAGAACTTGGGCAGCTTTCTTCTTTGGAGACTATTATCCTTGGATACAATGAGTTTGTTGGTGAAATCCCCGCGGAGTTTGGCAATCTCACCAATCTTCTGTATCTTGACTTGGCAGTTGGAAGTCTCAGTGGTCAAATCCCACCTGAATTGGTTAGGCTACAAAAACTAACCACAGTTTATTTGTACAAAAACAACTTCACAGGAAAAATCCCACCAGAGATCGGTAACATTACATCTCTAGTGTACCTGGATCTCTCCGATAATAAGATTTCGGGTGAGATTCCAGCTGAGCTTGCAGGGTTGACAAATTTGCAGCTTCTGAACTTAATGTGCAATAGGCTAACAGGTTTGGTACCCACCAAGATTGGGGATTTAACCAACTTAGCTATACTTGAGCTGTGGAAGAATTCTCTGACAGGTCCATTGCCACTGAACCTTGGCAAGAATTCTCCATTGCAATGGCTAGATGTGTCTTCAAATTTCTTATCCGGCGATATCCCACCAGGTTTGTGTGATTCTGGTAATCTCACTAAGCTCATTCTGTTCAACAACTCCTTCTCTGGTTCTATTCCATTAGGCCTTTCAACTTGTTTGTCATTGGTCCGTGTTCGGATGCAAAACAATCTCATTTCAGGAACAATCCCAGTTGGCCTGGGAACACTTCCTAGTCTTCAAAGGCTAGAATTGGCTAAAAACAATCTTACTGGCCAAATTCCTCAGGACATTGCTTTGTCTACATCACTTTCTTTCATTGATGTTTCTTGGAACCACATTGAATCTTCTATTCCTTCTAGCATTCTCTCCATTCCAAATCTCCAAACATTCATGTCTTCCAACAATAACTTGCAAGGCAAACTCCCAGACCAGTTCCAAGATTGCCCGTCGCTGTCAGTGCTTGATATATCAAGCAACCATTTCTCTGGAAACATTCCAGAGGGTATAGCTTCTTGCAAGAAGCTAGTGAGTCTGAGCCTTAGAAGTAACCAGTTCAGCGGTGAGATCCCTAGAGCTATTGCCACAATGCCTACATTATCCATTCTTGATCTGTCCAACAATTCTTTGATAGGTAGAATCCCTGAAAGCTTTGGAAGCTCACCAGCCTTGGAGATGCTTAACTTGTCTTTCAACAGACTTGAGGGTCCAGTGCCGGCAAATGGTATCTTAATGACCATAAATCCCAATGATCTTGTAGGCAATGCCGGTCTCTGTGGAGGCATACTTCCACCTTGTGCTCATAGTTTAGCTGCCACAGCAAGCCGGCATCAGAGCATGCACATCAAACACATCATTACTGGATTCATCATTGGAATTGGAGTCATCTCAACTCTCGGCGTCGCACTTTTCATTGGGAGATGGGTATATAGGAAGTGGTACTTGTATAGCAGCTCTGACGGTTGGTTCAAGAACAGCAGTCAAGAATGGCCTTGGAGGCTAGTAGCATTTCAGAGAATCAACTTCACAAGTAGTGACATTCTTGCTTGCATAAAGGAATCAAATGTCATTGGCATGGGTGGGGCTGGTATTGTTTACAAGGCTGAAGTCCATCGGCCGCATTCAGTTGTGGCAGTTAAGAAGCTATGGAGGCCAGGGACTGACATGGAAAATGGGGAGGACCTATTTGCTGAAGTGAACCTCCTTGGCAGGCTCCGGCATAGGAACATTGTCCGGTTATTAGGGTACCTCCACAATGAAACTGATGTCATTATGGTATCCGAGTACATGCCAAATGGGAACTTAGGTACTGCATTGCATGGAGATCAAGCAGGAAAATTGCTGGTTGATTGGGTTTCAAGGTACAACATAGCAGTTGGGGTAGCACAAGGTCTAAATTATCTTCACCATGACTGTCAGCCACCAGTCATTCACCGAGATATCAAATCAAACAACATTCTGCTCGATAAAAATCTTGACGCCAGAATAGCAGATTTCGGGTTGGCAAGGATGATGATGCACAAGAATGAGACAGTTTCAATCGTGGCAGGGTCTTATGGATACATTGCACCTGGTAAGTTCTTAAGTATATCAATCAAATAGACTATTCTCATTGCACTAACAAAAACCATTCTGTTATACTAGGTAGCCATACTAACTTGAATTCTGTTCTTTGTAGCCATACTAACTTGAATTCTGTTCTTTGTTTTTCTTTTGCAGAATATGGATACGCCATGAAGGTTGATGAAAAGACTGATATCTATAGCTATGGTGTAGTTCTTTTAGAGCTTCTAACTGGAAAAATGCCGGTAGACCCTGCTTTCGGGGAATCTGTGGATGTTGTGGAATTTGTTCGAAAGAAGATGCGAAACAAAAGAGCTTTAGAAGAAGCGCTAGACTCCAGCATCGCCGGAGAATGCAAGCATGTCCGGGAAGAAATGCTTCTTGTTCTCAGAATCGCACTACTTTGTACTGCAAAGCTACCGAAAGACAGGCCATCAATGAGAGATATAATCACAATGCTGGGAGAGGCAAAGCCAAGGAGGAAAAGCATTTCTGAGAATTGGGACCAAAAGACTCGCAAGGAGAAGCCGATCTTTAGCACCTCACCAGTCATAGGACTTATTTAGGAAAATTGTTCTCAAGCTTATTTTTTTGCTTATGAGTATCATTCAACTTTTCCATGTACATTTTCCTTCAATATTTGCATAGAGAAAGAAAACCTACAGTAGTTTTATTGGAATCTGTACCTCCATAATTGGAATTGGTAAAAGTCGGGTCCTGCATTTGTCTCGGACGAAGAAATACGAAAAGATGTAGTTTCAAATATATCTATCTATCAATGTATCATTCTATTAACAATTTCGATTGCAATGTTGCATGTTCAACAGGTAATACAGTAAGGATTTCTACTCGGGCTGAGAAGGAAAACTGTGGCCTCTTCTCAAGCCACAACTATTTCCTCTATAACTGGCTTACATCTCTAATGCCAAACAAATTTTAAATACATTAAAAGAATGTGATGTGATGATAACGAGGATCAAATTGAACATCAACATTCATGGAATCTCATTGGAAACAAGAGTCTCCTATCTTCGTGCCAAAATATGTATTGGTTCTACAAGCTGCCTATTTCTCAGAAATCTATGCTGCTCAAGTTAAAAGCACAGTGGCTGATACATCCCCACCTTCAAGAAAGCTGCCAGACAATGTCTACAAAAAAGGAAGAATACCAATTCAAAATTACTTCATGAGAAGTGAACAGGTTACAGGTGAAATGAGTAATATGTGCATTTTCCGTATGAGGTACTAGTTTGCATGAAACATCTTAACCCACTCAACCTACCAGAAAGTTCCCTAATTATTTAAAACTTCCACATCAAACGTGTTCAGAAAAGGGTTGGGATTTAACAAGTTCAGAAGGTTCAAGGGAAAGCAAAGGAGTTTCCCTGTGCGCGCAGGAAAGAGTATTATATAGCAACATACGGAGTTTTATAACAGCTATCTGGGATAGATGTCAAGCTTTTTCTTCTTCCTCTTTTGAAATAGTGAACTTAAATTTCTCTCTTTCCTTTTCTTACCCTTTGTGTGTGAACCTGGTGAAAACATGGCAAGCAAGCAATTCAACTAGGAAAAAGAAAACAAAAACTAAATAAACAACTTTCGCTAACACGCAAATCGTTCAATAATGCAATACTAAAATGTCTGAAGAGCACAATAAACTTCATACAATTAACAAAAAGAAATTCTAAACTTCATACCATCAGTATTAGATAACTACTAAGAAATTAGAAAATACCTCTCTATCATGAGCTCCAGAAAGGAAAAAAGGCTCCTTCTCTCGAACCCCACCATTTTCTTCAAAAATCCTTCCTAGATCCTGCCAATAGAAAGAAAAGACCATGAATAACAGATAATAATAAAAAATATATAAGAAATGTAATCTGTAGGTTCCAAAATATTATAGGATTGAATGAGGAGTTTTGAAAAGGTAGCAATCAAAATGAACATCGCTTTTTACCTTTGCAGTCAAGATTTCAAACTCAAGCAACTCCTCAACCATCTTTTCAAGAACTCGACGATTTCGATGGAGCATTTCTTTAGCTTTATAATATGCTAAATCATGGATCTACAAAATAAGAAAGCATTACTAGGGAAAGTTATATCAACATAGAGTAATTGCTTAAAACAAAATAATAGTCATAGTTGTCATACCTTTTCAACTTTAACTGCCATATCATACTCATGGTTATTCCCCATGCTTAAAGCAGTAGACTGTACCAAAGAGAACATGTTAGGACTTCAACATTTATCCTTTATGGGGAAATTTGATAGATTATGGAATGCAAAGTAAACATTGCAATTCACTACCTCATTCTAAATTTCCAGCAAAATTGATGTTTTTTGAGAGGGGCATATTTTAACAAAAATATATAGAGTAATCAACCAAACTGAAAAGGCAAAACAGTACAGAAAACAAAAGCAACTCTAGACAACAAATACAATATTATAACTAAAAAGAACAAACAGAGGTCTGGATGCTAAAGAAGCTCATATTAACAAAACCTTTCCAGTTAGAAGCTCAATATCCCTATTTTAACAAAATGAATAAGGGAAAATAGAATCAAAGAAGTTTTAGACGGCACATGAGAAATATCTATATCAAGTCATGACCAACTCTTGAATGCAAATAAAGAAGAATACCGCATTGCTGTGATAATATATTGCAGGACTATCATCAGGTCCCCACCCATACTGAATAACCATCCGTGTAGCTATCTGTTGCAAATTGAGTAAAAGAGTGAAGGCAATTAGAGAAATGATTATGCATTGCATATCCTCTAAGATTATTTTTTGCTTTACATTAATACCCTTGAAAAGCAAAAAGCATAGAATGAATTCAACCTCCTGTGCTTGCGTTAACTCTGAAGAAGAAAGCAAGTTCTCCTCCCCAAAAGGGAGTAGCATTTGTGCTGCAATGTGCGAACCAAAACAAAATACGAGCTTCTTTTCAAGGTATGATCTTGATTCAGCATTTCCATTCCCAGAACCTTCATTTCTCGCCTTGGTTATTTTTGTACATCCGATTCCCTGTAGAAGAAGGCTAAATTACTGGTGTTCATTTAGATTTAATTCCATAAAAATGACATTGTTAACATCATCCCCTCCCACAAACTTATAAATTGGACACCTTTCAAGGTTTCACAATTTGTTCGGGACTAAGAGAAGAGAACTCAAGCTACAAAATTTAAATTCACCATTCATGGATAAGGCTGCATTATAAAACCAATTCAATAACGAAGAAAAACAAGTAGCTATACCATGACACAGTTGGACAATGGACTTCCTACTTTTCTTTGCAATACAAAAGTCCAGCCTAGTTCTCATCTAGTTCTCCTACTTCTACTTTCAATTAGCTGAGAGGTACAAACTTTTAAATTTTTTAGATAGATGAATAAAAACAGTAAGAGCATATTGGTGTAACTTATAATGCATCTATAACATATTTGAGCCATCATATCAGAATCAGAGAAAAGCAAATAGCCAATTTCAGCATTTTTGAGGAAGACAACTGGAAGATAAAGATAAAAGAGTTACAATTTACGCACAAAATACTTATAGAGATATAATAGGATGTCGATATAGAGAAGGAGGCAAACCTGCCAAGACAATGGCTCCAGCCATATATTGTCTACAACATCAAAGTTTGGCAACAGAAGGGCAATGAGACCGCGACCTGCAGCCCAGACAGCATGAGGGAACTTGGTCTCCCTCGTCCACTGGAAAGTTAATGAACTTATGTTAATTCACTGTCTTGCAGAAACAAATGGAACCTAAGCTTCCATCCCAACTCTATGAGTATGAAAAAAGGAGTGAATTCCAGGAGTAAAATAAACTGACAATTTATTTTCTTGGATAATAACAAAGGTCATCAGTGAAAAAAAATAAATCAGCATTTTTTTGAGAAATTAAAAAAAAAATCTCAATAAATAGAGCATAGACAACAAACTGCATTGATAACTTCAGTCTAAGCTGCCTACTATGCTGGGATTAAACAGGAGATATAGGAGAAATCATTTGACACAGTGAAAACTTTGGAAGAGAAAATTATACTTCACCAAGCTATTTGCACTTTCGCAGCTAACTAATGAAAAGCAAGTATATTGAAACAACTAATTTACTTTAAATTAAATAAGAACACAGAGTTGCACCAATATTAATGTACAAATGAGATGAGAGAATTTAATGATGCATAGTATTAGCTTTACACAAGTAAAGCAATGTTAGTTTACAACCAAAATGCATAAGATAACCTATTACCTCAAGAGGAGGGTTTAGAAGTTCTATTCCATTGCTTATCTGACCATATGGCTCCATTAGATCAACCACACTCTGCAGGTCTTCTTTAGTCAATGTTAGCCCCAGATGATTCACCAGCATTTTGCTTAGCTTCTTCGCAATTTTGGTTTTCCGCACTCCTTTTGGAATAATGCTGCTGAAAGTCTGCAAAAAGCAATAAGGATTACCCATTACGTTTTGAAAAATGCATCAAGGCTTAAAAAGATAAAAAATAGAGAGAGAGAGAACAGCATCAATTGCGCCTTACCGCAAACCAACTACTGTAGCTCATAAGCTCATCTGTATCGAGAAACTTGCTCCTAAAGGCACTACCTTCCAACGATGCAGGTACCAGCTTTAATTCTATAGGCCTTAAAAGAGCAGTCTTTTCAGCAACCTGAATGTATAGAATGTTGCCATGTGAAGAAAAGATTATAACAAAAGATATCAAGGATAAATAACATATAATAAAGGTTCTAGATTGGTCACAGATAGAAGTATCAGAAATTAATATAGATAGAAGGACTGGTACGAGTAATCAAAGTCCTAGAAGCCACAAGTCACCAAAAGAGATTATATGATTTGAGACTATATTCAGGCAATGATGTGAACATTGACATAACTCTCAGAGGACATATATAACAACCACAATGCAATGAGAAAACTGACAGCTGCAGCAACCATCCTCACACATGTGCACACTACTAAATTACCAATCCACTCAGAATTCTCATGAACCTCAATAACAGCTTTAGTGCGAAAACAAATAGGCTAAGAACTGATTCAGCATTTTACCTTTCTCCAGTCTACAAAATCGATGAGCTCATTATCCATTGTTTCTTTTGCAGCTATGTGTAATATCTTCTCCCTTTCTGCTTGAGTTGGCCTTTGAAGATGAAATACTCTATCCATGCGACCAGGCCGCTTTAAGGCATCATCAATTTGCTTGAGATTTCCAGTAGTAGCCATCAATACAACCCCATCTTGTTTCTCAAACCTGCAGAAAGTGTAAAATTAATTGAGAAACAGAAACACGCAGACCATGCCCTGTTGAGTAACATAGTTTGACTTAAAGATTATTAGCTACACAAACAGAGATGAGCACAGGAAGGAACATCAAGAAGCTGCAAACTTAAAAGACTTACAAAAATAAAAATAGTAAAAACTGAGAGGAGTTTGAAACGTAAGAGAGAATGTGCCTATCAGCCTATGTCCATGTCTGATAAGTTTGTAAGGATTTATCTATACATTTCAAACAGACAAATGCCCAGTGGTTTATTGTTCAATAGAACGAAGGATTTAGTCAAGTGAAGTTCATTTTGTTTCCTTCCTAGTCCACATAAACTACTTCATTTTACACCTCTGGATATGTTCTGTAACTTTTAGCTAAAATCACTTCACATTATTAGCTAAAGAATTTATTCAAGGTTGTTATTCCAATGAATGAAACAAGAGATGAAAGTTACCCATCAAGTTCCACAAGCAGTTGATTGATAAAAGCTTCATGATCCTGATTTTTAGTGTGAATGAATTTGCCTCGAACACCAGCAAAGAGGTCAAAATCCTCCACAAATATGATAACAGGTGCCTAACACGACGAAAAAGTAACTCAGCAAAAAATAGAAAAGTCAAGGAACTCATCTCTTTTTTTCAAGTAAATAAGGAGAAGCAATTATTATAAAGTTTACCAATTCTCTGGCTGTTTGAAACAGCTCTCTAACATTAGATGCACTTTGCCCAACCCATAGTCCAGCCTCCAACTCTTGAGCTTTAATGTTAACAACAGGCACCCTAGCTTGAGCAGCTATAGCCAGTGCTAGAGATGTCTTTCCTGTTCCCCTCTCACCCACAATTAGAACTCCCTGGAATATGAAATAAATGAATTCAGATATCCACCCTGGCAACTAACAGAACCATAATTGTATGTCCTTGTAATGGAAGCCTCTAATTTCTTACTTTAAAAAAAGATAGAAAAAAAAAAAGAAAGAAAAAAAGAGGTCAATAGATGCTCCTAGCAGAAGATAGCATTCGAGTATCATGTATATTGCTTGCAGAAACTTGCTTGCTTCTTTAATTCTCAAACTACCATTGAAAAGCCGATTACCTATAGTAGTATGGAACCTAAATTTTGGACTACTCTGAAGAAAATACTGGGATATCTATCAACTATATTGGGCATAGTCTGCATAACCTACCCGAGGTGCGCGGGCACCCATTTCTTGAAAGGCTCCAGGATTTTTAAGAAATGCCACAACTTCATTGATTTCCTCTTTCATGGATTCAATACTCGCAAAGTCCTTCAATGGTATTGGTGGGTTCTTTACCCTCTGCAAACCAGCCATAGATCTCACAGGTCAATATCTCAAAATTCAGTTAGTTATTAAAATACAAGAAAACCACTGGAAATGACAAAAGTTCCAAGTATGAACCTTCATTTGGTCAAAAGCACGTGTTATAGGATCAACACCAGCCTTTTTGTTCTGTTTAACTTTCCTCACCCGATAATTAAGATAGTATTTCTGCAAGATATCAGAAAAACAGAGTATTGATTAAAAGATGTTGTGGAGCTATTTATGGCAAAAAAAATAAGACCATTTCTGAGTGAAGTCTTCATTACAAATTTCAGACAAAAAAAAAAAGTTTATGATGGATAGTCATCTATGTTCCAGTAAAGCCCATGTCTTTCATAAATAAGATGGAAACAGCAACATATAGAACGGTAAAGAGCAATACCACTCTCTTCAACTTATCCCTGTTTGGATCAGTGCGTATTGGCCCATAACCAAGAACAGTTGGTACTTCTCTCTTCAGGAAACCAAAAACATGAAACACAATGTATCCATACGCAACGGTTCTAATGAGAAACCAAATGTACCATTGGATATCATCCGTTTTTCTGGATTTGTAATTTGTTTCTGCCTCAGATTGCCATTTCAAGTACCACGTTGAGTCAACAGCTTGATCAATTTCCTCAGGCCATGCCATCCCCAACTGTATCCTTACCTGTCATGGGAAATATGGCAGAACTTAGAACAACAATGATAATTATACATTATAATAATAAAGTTATAAAACTAGGCATATAACTGGTGAGTTAGGAGGAGCATACATAGTAGGGTAGTATAAGCTCCACAATAGGAAACACTATTGTCATCATTATGTCGTCGTTTATATTTCTAAATTTCTGCATAACCCAATCTCTTGCATACGATACTATTGTTGTCTTCCACAATGCATTAAGACATTGGTGAGACAGCCTGACAGTCAAGAGAAATTGTTGACGGAAATTCAACTCAGACAAAGGGATCCACATCAGGTGAACAGCAGTTGGAATACCACAGGCAAGCATTTTCATGTACAACCCATCAAACCCTCCAAAATCTTCGAAGAGCATTTCATATTCCTGAATGAGAATTTTCAAAATTAGAAACATAAATGAAAATAACATAACGCAACAGTTTTTTTTTTTTTTTTGCTTAAGAAGAAAACATGGATTTTATTACTGAAGTAATAGATTGAGGGAAGTATACTAATGTGTTACCTTAATGTCAACATAATATTCCTTGTCATCACCCTTGAGTGCAATGTACATGGCAGCCCAATCATGCCTAATACGAGCATGCTCCACCAGTTTCTTTGAGACGGCAAAAGGAACAGCCACTGGGTCCATTTCCCACCTATTTTTTTCCTCATTGTACCAAGTCTTTGACACCAGCCTATCTCGGTCCAGAAGAATTAGTTCCTGAGAATCGTCATTTGTTATATGGCGGAGAATATAAGTCTACCAAACAAATACATTCAACTTACTTGAGAAAACAATAATAACAAGAGTGAAGATGATGAAGCAATAGCTACCTGTCTTTTGGCCACGTACTGTTTACCAAAATCAACGTCTTCTATGAGATTTCTTTTCAGGTCTGCCTTAGCTTCTTCACGCCACTTCTTCCACCCATGGTATAAATGGAGGCCAGCAGCTTTAGGGACGACAACCTCCTTCTCTCCAAACATCCACTTCAACTCAACTTCTGGAAAGCCCTTCAGCACCTCATCTTCTGGTGTTTGTACAAGATACCGCTTTTCATCGCCAAATTTTTTCACTTTCTTCCTTATTTGAGACTCAGCCTTTATCTGCAGCTTCCTTGACTCCTCAAGGCCATTTTTTATATTGTGAGCAAACTCCGTTGAAGTAAACAAAGGTCCCACATCATCAACTTCCACAACATTCGGCAGAATCGTTTGCTCCAAAAGACTTCTTTGCGTGTTTTCCAAATCTTTCTGTATATCAGATTTAGAAAGCTTGGTAACGGATTTTTTTGGCACACTGCAACCACATAACAACTGATACTCACACAACGAATTCATACTATAGTCTCTTCTTCCAAAAAGAAATCGAACGCAATGCAACATTGGTAGAAATGCAGCCGATCAAACAAAAACAGTCGAATACTATTGAATGTGGTGATTTCATTTTATCGAAACTACAAACACACTAGGCATACATATAGTATGTTGAATACAGTATACTGAGTGCAATTTCTCAACAAACAAAAAAGCTATAATCTTTCATATCATTTTCGCTCCAATTCGAATTCATAAACACAAACTATGATAATGCCTACCTTTCAACACTCTTCCTCCTCATTTGGCGGGTAAAACTCTGCACCAACTGCTCACACTCCCTCTCAATAAAACAAAGCTCCCTAACTCCATAGCTCAACGCCAGCGTCTCCCTCCTCGAAATCTCATCCTCAATCTCTCCCACACTCTCCCAAACCTCACTATACTCCTCCTCCAACCTCCCCACCCTCTCCTCCATCCTCTCCACCCTCTCCTTCCCCTCCCCCTTACCGGAATCATCTCGCAACACCGCCTTCTCAATCTCCCTCCTCGCCTTCACCACCTCCACCACAATCTCATCGGACCGCCTCACCAGCCCCTCCTTGCTCCTCCTCAACCTCGTCAGCTCCACCTGCACCGCACTCAATATCTCCCCTTGCAACTCTTCCTTCTTCGCCCTCACCGCCCGCCACGCCTCCTCCACCGCCTTCAAATCCCCCTTCCCAACCCTAGCCTCCTCCGCTCTCCTCACCAGCACCGCCGCCGTCTCCAGCAGCCTCTTACTGACCTCCGCGTAGCCCTCACTCTCGTAACTCACCTCCTTCTTCTCCTCCACCACCGCCGCCGACGGAGCCGCGACCACCGCGATCGCCGGCCGGAACGGAGCGAAGCCGATGCCGAAACAGACCGCGGCGAGCACCACCTGCCTTGCGACCGCGAGAATCGGGCTTTCTTCGTGCTTTGAGCTCGAGGAAGGTTCTGGAGAGACGAATGGTTTGGGAGTGTGACGAATTGGAGAGGTTCTGGAGGATTTGGTTTGGAATTTGATGCGGCGGTTGGGCGCGAGAAGTGAGGAGGAGGGGGGTTGCGGTGAGGGGTGAAGAGATTGGGGAGGGGACGGAGAGAGTGAATGGAGTCCATGATGAGTGAGAGAAGAGGTGACTATGGGAATGGAGTGATGGAGGTGAAGATGATGATGCGCATTGTTGTTGGTAATGGATCAGAGTTGAGAGCTGAAGTTGAAGAAGCTCTAGGAGTGAAGTGAGCAAGGGGTTTAAATTTTGGGTGTTTGGGTTTTTATTTATCTCTTCAAAATAATGAAAAATAAAACAAAATACAAATTGGTGGGAGTTTTTTTTTTTTTTTAATCAAAAAATGGATTTCGTTAATAATTTATTGACAATACATTTAAGGGCTAAAGTGGGCTCGTTAAAAATTATGCCCGATATAAGCAAGTAAAAAAAGTACCACGCTCCTAATATCAACTAGCAAATTTTTGAAAGTTGATTTTTTGTCATGCTGTTTGTTCATATATAACAACAAATTATCATTGTTTACCTATAGTTACATCCTCCAAAGTTGCATTTGAGAAGGATTAAGCTATCATCTGTAAAAAAAGAAGTGAGAAATATCTCAATCGAGCATTTGATCCTATGGTCACACCATGAATCTCTCTCTCTCTTTCTCTCTAAAATAAGGTTGATAGGCTTTTAGAATATAAAAGAAATAAGAAGGGAGAAAGGGGATCTCTTTGCCTCAAACCTCTGGTAGGCCTAACATTTCCAACAGACTGCCCTTGCCAAAGTATCGAAAAAGTAACTATTTTAACAAATCTCATAATCAAGTTCACTCATCCAACAACAAACCCTAGCTTAAGCATCAGTCGTTCAAAAAAGAACCACTGCACCTGATCATTTGCTTTGCTTATATCAAGTTTGAGCACAACCACCACAGGTGTCGAGTTGGTAAGAGCCTCCAGGTGTGGAACCCTCATACCCGGGTTCGAATCCCGTCGACGCTTATTGGAGTTAAATCCCAATATATTCTTGGTGGCCAGGAGGGATGAAGCGTTCTGACAAGATCCCCCGAGCACGGATTAGTTTCTGAGCCTAAGAAGCCTTTGAGGACACCGTGTGATTGAACAATAAAAAAAAAAAAAGTTTGAGCACAATCCTTAGTTCCACTGGATTCTGATTTGCACGAATACTATGTACGAATTCAAAGGCCGCAATGACATTGTCATGAATGAGGAATGCTAGCCCTAATTTATGTTTGACTTTATTAAATGCTCTATATTAATATGAATAATAAAAACTCTTGAATCTTTTATTTTTCTAACGTTTTTTCCATTTCTTCTATTTCCTAAGTTTTTCAACGAAAGTTTTCTTTCATTTATTTGGTCATGTTCCATAATACTGAGACTTTTTAAACATTTTTTTGTATAAAACCCAAAAAAACAAAAAGAAACAAAAATAATAATAAAAAATAAAATGATAAAGCTCACTAACATGGTAGCTGCAATTTTTGTTTTTTTTTTTTTTTTAACATTCTCTTTGATATATGTATATAAGTAAAGCAAACGTTTTGGCCATTTTTTTGGTTTCAATTCTGTCTTTTTTCTTTTTGGGAAAAAAATTTGAAGTATGTTCTTAAACATATATGTACGTATTTACAATATGTATGAATTTCTTATGTAAATACATATGTAAGCCCACAAGAGTATATAAATTGCAAATAAAAAGGATTCACAAAAAAAAAAAAAGTTGAGAAACTAAAATTAATTACTTAATTAAATGCATGTGAAATTAAATAATGGTAAAAAGGAGAAGTGAAAACTTGTCTTTTAATTGTATTAATTATTTAAATTTTTTAGATAATGAAATACACGTGACATACAATAAATAAAAAAGGTAGAAAGGAAACAATTGGAGGGGGAGGTTGCTAACCGTCATGAATTTGTCTCCCTTTAACCTTGGTATGGTGAAATCATTTGTGGTAGAACTTCCTTCAATCTATTGACCATTGTCCTGAAAATGAGTTTTTAGATGACATGCCGAAAATGTGTAACATTATACGGATAGGAATGAGCGCAATTAAAATGTGTGATTTACTTGAGACACGTCTGCACCTTCGTTCAGTACAGCCAAACTTGGAACATTGCCAATTTGATAACTTTCAATCTCCCGATGCTTTACCCAAACTAAAAATATCTCTCCATCACGTACCCCCAAAACTTCCAATCCAGTCTGAAATAATTGTCTCTTCACATGATTCCTTCCCCAGTCCATAATGGCTCGAACTGAAGTCTTCTGTTCCTCCGCCTTCCATGCTGAACCAACTGACCTTCTGTATCAAACATCAAAGCCAAATGATCTGACCCTCCTGGATCAATATGTCTCTCAATTTGGGTTTGGGTTTTTATTTATCTCTTCAGAGAAATGAAAAATAAAATAAAATAGAAATTTGTGAAAGGCTTTTATCGACGAATATTCGGCAATTTTTTTGAGGGCAACGGAAGACTAATCCATTGATAGAAATCATGACGACCTCACTCGGTCAAGCATGAAGGGTACAAATACCCCTCATATTACAATGCATGCTCACGAAGAGAATAAATCCAAAAGAAAACCAAAGAAACTAAAGTCTCTACTCCAACAAGACTAAAATCCTAAAGGAACTGCAGAAAACAAAATACAGAATTTGAAAAAAACTCCCTAACCCTACCATGCCCTAACATGGAGCCACTGTCTTGAACATCTTGACGCCTAAGACCCTCTTGGTGTACGTCGCAACAAACAACACAGCCACAGCAACACGCTAGAAACAAAAGTAGGACTAAGAGCAGGACAAAACCACCTCCCAAAAAGCCCAAACCAAACCAAACCGAAACAAGAGAGAAAAGGGGAACTGGACAGAGGCCCAGTTCACCAGATTGCATCCGCAGCCCAGAAAGGCAATGACCCAAAGCCCACTGCTGAAACCCTACGTCCCCATCACCCAAGTTGGCCAGATCTGATCCTTCCAGGAGGCAATCCCCACTCATCACCGCTCCGGTGGCCGACCGCGGCACTCCACCATCAGACCAATCTGGAAGAGACTGCGCCTTGGGCCTAACCTGGAAGACAACCGCACCTGTTGTCGAAGGAACCTGAAAGCCAAACCAGCACCGCCTTCAAGTACCTCCTCCGGCAACCCGATCAAAAACCTTGCCGCTAAGACAATATCCACACACCACCGGCGCCGAGTCCTTGTTCCCAAGACCCTTGTTGCGACCACAACGATCAAAGACCACCTCTTACCGATCTACACCCGAGATCCGAACTAGAAAACTTGATCCTCCGGTTCCAAAGCCGTACCACCAAAGCAGAAGCGACCCAAGCAGCAGGTTAACACCTACCCTACACGACCAGCGAGCACCGAACGTCGTTGCCGCCGCCGCCTACCACGCAAGCCCAGGGTTTGCAGAGAGAAACCCTAGGGAGCGGCTGTTTTTTTCATATCTTTGGAGAAGTCTAAATTAAACTGATACGAATATTCGGCAATTTTTTTGGCACGTCAGTGAAAAATTCATTAGTGATTTTGATATGTCAATGAAAATTGGTTCGCAGGGAAAGTTTTAATTTTATTATTTTGTGGAGATTTATGCGGACAATTTTTTCGTCGTCAAAAGTGTGAAATTTTTACCTTAAATCAACATTTTTAGTATACCAATGAAAATTCGTTGGCGATATCGTAATTAATCTTTTTTTTTTCCTTTAGTTACGATAGTGGAGTTTTAATTTACTTCTATATTAAAAACAAAAAAAATTATGTTTGTAATAAGTCTGCTCACAATGTATCATGCCTTGACCATGTCGGGGTTCATAATGGCTCAGATTGGGCTGGCTCATGGATCAATATGTCTCAGCCTAACTGACGCTTAATCGTGCTTGAATCGTACTAAGACTGATATTAAACATGTCGGGCTTGTATCGTGCTTGTAGTTACCACATCTATGTTAAATATTTGGAATTGAAATTTTGAATCGACAACCTGTCTAACTTTAGCTGTTGTCATATTTGATCTTTCTGTGATAAACAAAAACAGGAAAATTTGCCGACCGGTCCATTTTTGTAGGCTTGTTTAGCATTTAAGGGAAGTCTAATCGTATTAGTTTTGGAATGAGTCCAATGAGGCGGGCCAGGCGGCTCTATCAGTCTTTCAACTCATGCTCTTAGCCAACCTAGTGGAAAGTCCAAAGACATTGGACACTAACGTTTTAGGGGTAACTAATTACTATGAATTGTCATAAAAAAAAAATAAAACTAATTACTATGAATTGGAGTTGTTCTCATTAATATCTCTTTTTACATGACACATACTAGCTAATCCATTGTAACTTGTTAAATCAATTAAAATACAAGAAGATGAGAATACAACGACAATTACATAAATTTGAAACGTGTTTAAATTTATTGTGATTAAATAAAAAAATTAAGTTTTGATTAGGGATCCTGCTTGCAACTTAATTTTTGGTCATTATAATGATATTATCTCTTCAACCAAACTTGGTACTAGCCTACTAGGTGCATGCATAATTCAACATCAGATTTGGTTGTTTTGAAGAGACTGAGAACCAATGCTGTGCCATGAATGGTTGAGGTTAATTGATAGCCTCCCCCTTACGGTTGTATGAAGCTTAATATTGATGGGCCATGGAAGAATAGCTCTGGTAAGTTTGGTTATGGTGGAGTATTTCGTGATTATAGAAGTCAGGTGACTGGTGTTTTTTGCTCAAATTTAAAGGAGCACAATTTGGTTGCCACTAAAGTGAAGGCTGTTATTCAAGTTATTGAATCAACTTCAGTTAGAGATTGGAAATATATTGGTTGGAAATGGATTTACTTCATTGAGCTCTCCATATGTTTCTACTAAATTATTTGTATGACTAGCTTGTAGAAATGAAGTTTACTCTCTGATACTTTATTTTTCTCGCTTTTTTTTTATTTGATAAAGTTTATGTCCTCGTATGATAGTATTTTTTTTTCTATTTTTAATAAATTTTCTCATTCAGTCGACATTTACCAACAAAAACAGTAACTATTAGGGATCAAATATTAGCCATCTAACTAGCCAATAGACTTGTCTTCAAAATCATTTGAATGGACCGACCACTTTGATGAAACACTCATCTTCAGCTAGAAATAGAATATTCTCCAATAGGCAGAATATCTTCCCTTTTCCTTTTGTTTTCTTTAATCCTCATTGTACCTATTTGTTAGGTAATCAATAATTCAATAATCAATCTAGCTAACATAATCCAACTAACTTTCTAATTCCTTAAGCTCATGGAAACTGAAAAAGAAAAGAAAAAGAAAAAACAACTAATAATAATATTTTCTTCTCTTATCCAAAAAAATAGAAAAAAGCCATAAAGATCAGACTCATGAGTCATCAATCATCACCTGCAGTTCGGTTGTATAATATTGGAGGGAGACGCCACTCCAAAAAAGTTAAATAGAAACTTACGCAAAGCAAACAAGACTCATCAAACACCTTCTTTCTTCCTCACCCAGCTTTCCTCCAAACTCACTCAACCTCTTTCAAAGTCTCCCTCTTTCCTCAACCCCAACAAAAAAAGGTCTCACCTTTATTCCCCCCTAGAGCTCCAAAACCAAGGTTTGGTTTGGGTTAGAGAGAGAGAGAGAGAGAGTTTGAGGGTCCTCTCTCTTCTTTCTCTCTCTCATAAATCTTGGAACTACTTTTGTGGGTTTCTGAGTTTGTGAGAGTTTTGAGGTTTGTGGGTTCTTGAAGCTTTGTTTGGTTCTGAGCTTGAAGATGATTGGGTGTGAGTGTTGGTGCTGGAGCAGTGAATATGAGGAGTACCTATATGATCAGTCTGAGCCAAAGCCATACTCTTTGCCTTCGCCTCTTCCAAAATGGCCTCAAGGTATATGCAATCAAGTTTCTTTCTTTTTTAGAATGGTGCTTTAATTTCAAAGTTTCTATTCTGGTTTCCATGAATTTTGATCAATTTTTATGGTTTAGCTAATTTTATGATTTCCCAGATGATTAGGTTGGACTTTTTTTCTTGATTTTTATTCAATTATTTATGATTTTATATTGGGTTAATCATAGATGAATCAATAGGTGAACCTATGAACATGGTCAACGAATGCATGAACTTGGTCAATATTTGGAAACTTGGAGATTCTGAATGTCTTGGAAGTTTAATTTTCTCGGAATTCATGAATGAGTTGCTCTTTTGGTTCCTAATCCATGTGAGAAGCCTTTTCTTCTTACTCTGATTATGAGTTTGATATCTTAATAAAACAGTTACAAGCTTTGTGTCTTAACTGCCTAGTGGGAGCTCAATTCAAGTTTCTTTGAAGTTGGTTTGAAATGATGTTTGTGTGGACTCAAGGCTCTCTCTACCTATATTGGATATAGATATATAAAGCTAAATTATCTAGTAGATTTTCAGTGAAATGTTATATATATCCTGTCAAATATTTTGAGGTCATTGCCCTGAACACCGTGTATTACTGTATTCTCATTTCCTTAGGCCAAGGTTTTGCCACCGGAACAACATGCCTTGGAGAAATTGAAGTTGTGCAAATCACCGAGTTTGAGAGTGTCTGGAGCTGCAACCTGTTGCATGGAAAATCCAAAGGTGTCACATTTTATAGACCTGCCGGGATTCCAGATGACTGCTTTTGCCTCGGTCATTACTGCCAACCGAATGACCAGCCGTTAAGAGGTTTTGTACTTGCTGCTCGTGACACGGTTGCTACCAGGACGGATTTGAAAGATGGTTTTGTCCAAGACTTGGTACAAAAGTTGCCAGCTTTAATAAAGCCCCTTAACTACTCCTTAGTCTGGAATGCAGATTCGACCAGTGGGTGTGGTTATATTTGGATGCCAAACCCACCTGTGGGTTATAAGGCCATGGGTTTTGTGGTCACTGACGATAGTGAGGAGCCAAGCCTCGATGTTGTTCGATGTGTACGAGAAGATCTTACTGAGACTTGTGAACCGTGTGATCGGATACTTGCAGTGGATTCGAAGTTTTCAGCAAACCAATTTCAGGTTTGGAGTACAAGACCTTGCGAACGAGGTATGTTCTGTAGAGGTGTTTCAGTTGGCACATTCTTTTGTTCTAGTACCTACTTGGATTCTGACGAAGAACTAGAAGTTGCGTGCTTGAAGAATATTGGTTCATCCCTACACGCAATGCCAAATCTACGGCAGGTTCATACCCTCATTGAGCACTATGGGCCTACTGTATACTTCCATCCTGATGAGGCTTATTTGCCATCGTCAGTACAATGGTTTTTCAAAAATGGGGCACTTTTGTACGGTGATTCCTTTGAAACAGGTGAATCAATTGATCACAGAGGCTCTAATTTGCCTAGGGGAGGGGAAAATGAGCATGATTATTGGATAGATTTGCCAAATGATGATGATGCTAGACATCATATCAAAGGCGGAGACATGGAGAGTGCGAAGCTATATGTTCATGTAAAACCAGCATTAGGAGGAACTTTCACCGATGTGGCCATGTGGATATTCTGTCCCTTCAATGGACCGGCCACCATTAAAGTTGGTGTAGTGAGTATTGCAATGAACAAGATAGGACAACATGTTGGTGATTGGGAGCACTACACTCTCCGAGTGAGCAACTTCACCGGAGAACTTTGGCAGGTGTACTTCTCAGAACACAGTGGTGGTAGATGGGTGGATGCTTTTGACTTGGAGTTCATTGAAGGGAATAAGTCAATTGTATATTCTTCAAAACATGGTCATAGTAGCTACCCTCATTCAGGAACCTATCTTCAGGGGTCTTCAAAGCTTGGAATAGGAGTAAAGAATGAAGTTGCTCAAAGCAAGATGTTCATTGATTCGAGCACCAAATATGAGATTGTTGCAGCCGAGTACCTTGGTGATGGTGTTATTGAAGAACCGTGTTGGTTGCAGTATATGAGAGATTGGGGTCCAACCATTGTGTATGATTCGCGATCAGAACTAGATAAGATAATTGATCGTCTTCCATTCTTTGTTCGATTCTCGGTGGAGAATCTATTCGAATTGTTTCCAACCGAACTCTACGGTGAGGAAGGGCCGACCGGCCCCAAGGAGAAGGATAATTGGTTGGGAGATGAAAGGTGAAATGCAAGGTCTCAAATCTAATCTATGTCAAGTTTTCACAAAACTGTTGATGGCTTGCTGTAGATGCCAATGCAATTTGGTAGCAACTTGAGTGTAGATTTGTCAAATGCTTTGTATTTGAAAAGTCGTGTGGATTGTGAAGTTTATGTACCATAAAAGAAACTGAAATTTTATATGAACCTTTTGAAGCAAGCAGTCTGCTCATATTTCCTTGTTACAATAGGATTTGGCTTGTTTGGGTTTTCTCCTCAACTACTGTTGATCTTTATCCAACGATTCTTTTAATGATGGTAATATTAAAAAATTATTTTTTAGAATATGTTAAAAAATCATAAATTCTTCGAGGAAAGTTAATTGTTCCTACAACACCGTAGGCTCTGTGAACCCAGCTCCTAGATTCATTCAATGAAGAGGAGCACGCCCAGCCTCTCAACTTGTGCAAGACTATATATGGTCGAGTTTGATGTAGCTGTGCTTGTAAAAAAAGCAACTTCTGCTATGCTGTTAGAATAATATAATCAGCTGCGTAAACTTAAGTTGTTGAGTGTTTGGTGAGATAGAGGGAATAGAGGAACTGGGAAAGGCACAACAAATGAGATTATGAGCAGATGAGGACTCTTTAGGTATTTTAAAATATTCACTTGCTGCTTCTATTGGCAGCGGCTTCTAAAAGGATGGTTTAGCCAAGAAATATGGGGAGGGCTTGTTGGCAACAAGAACATGATCAAGTCGGAGCTGTAGCCGAAGAAGCTGGTAATGGATGCAGAGTCTACGATTCCTAAGAGTACTTGGAAACAGAAATAGAAGAAACTGGAGCCTGCAAATGTAAGGCGGATTAATGTACCAATTCAGGTTGTTAACAGCTCTGGGGTAGCCCCCTCTACTTAGTGCTAAGATTAGGTTGGATCTTGAATTGTTTGGTGAAAACCCTAGTAGTGTTAAGTTACTACTACTTAGTGCTTCTCTCTAGGTTAATATTACGTAGGTAGCTTTAGGGATCTCTTAGCGGTGATACAAGTTGTTCGTGCCCTTTGGGGGTGATCACTATGTATTGTCTACATTTCTTTTAATGGATTGAAACCCAAGATATTGATTAAAAAAAAAGAGTTAATTTGATTCAAGTCTTTTTTGTTATATAAAAGTTAGATCTAATCCGCGCATATTTTCTTGTTAATTGCGGTCCATTTGCTTTTTTTAATAGTCCATTTTGCCCTTAGAACCAAATAAGGTAAATAATTTCAAATTCACTAATTAGATCACAATTTTAGCTCAATTTTAAATTCAAATTCCAAAATTTACAATTCATCAATAAATAATTTTCAGACAAAAAAGACTAAATGCATTCATATAAACTCAATATACCTAAGATGTAGGTCTAATACTTATAAACCTACATTATAGGATGAAAAACATTAGAACAAAAATTCAAACATTATTGCTTCATTTGTATCTATATAGTAGGTATTTAAAGCTGTTTCGTAGAGATTTAATCTACCTAGACATGCGAAGCAGGAAAAAAAAACATAGAATATATTCCCAATCTAATCAAAAGGTACAAATATGTATATATAGAACTTATACCTAATTAAAAGATAAAATGTATGAAAGAGAAAATGTGAGATAATGAGAGAACCTTAGATATAGAGATATAGAGAAACTTGATTTTTTTTTTTTAAACTTGTGAAATCTTACCTATAAATAAGGCATGTAAATGTGAAATAAAAATGTCTAATCAAATTCTAGGACAAATCTTACCTATAACACCATAATCGATTCTATATTAAAGGTAAGCAAAAACTTCTTACCAAATCTATAATAAAGGTAACTGCGAATTAAAGATGTCATGTTAGTAAGACCTAAAAATGATCTAAGAAGGGAGAAGCCACAAAAACAAAATACTAATGTGAAAGAAAAAGCTAGAAATAAACAGAGAAATGAGAAGTATGTGTTGGAAATAGGATATGCATGGAACAAGAAGAGGGAAAAAACGATGATTCGGAAGAAAAAAGGAGGAGGAAGAAGAAGAAGAAGAAGAAGAAGACAACGTGTGATAGGCAAGATCAAAGATGAATAATATCTTAATATATATAGATTCATCTTTTGAATTCAATCAAGAAACTAATAATATAAATTAAAGTCAACACATTAAATTTGCTAATTTTACATTAACAATATTGCAATAATTTAGGATTTCCATTAATATATTGGCTGTTGCTGTTTATTGTGCAAAATATATTAAATAAGGGTATGTTAGGAATGAAAAATTTAGGTGTTGAGTCAGCAAGATAAAAAAGGAAATAAATCCGATGTGGCAGCTGAGTCATAGGACCGCGATTAATAAAAAAAATTCATCTGGACTACATCTAATATGGGCTGTGAGTTTTGGACTTAGATCTAATTAACTCGCATTTGGTTTAATTAAAGCAGCAATCAACCCATTTTGAATTTGAAAAAAAGACCAATATTGCATAATTTTAGCAACATTAATAACAATATTGAAGCTAGGGATTACAAAACTTACAAGTAATATATTAAATGCAAAGTGCTTTAATCATGGGATTACATATCATACCTACTTTTATAGTTTTATTCAAAGTTTTGATGTGTAATAAAGCTTACAAGTATCCTTAAAAAAAAAAAAAAAAAAAAGGGGCTTACCAGTATAAATAGGGCATTAATCGCATTCCCCTTACACCATGGAAGTAGATTCTGTAGCACTTTGTGGCATGGCAGATATCTCTTCGATATCTGTGTCATCGCTGTCATCAGGTAAACCCTCAGTTGGCATTTGCTGGGGACAAACTAACGGTTTTGGAGGCATTTGCAAGACTTCTTCACCTTCAAGCATCTCTAAAACCTTGGTCATCGAAGGGCGGTCAGCAGGCATTAGTTGTATGCACCACAAAGCAGCCATGATCATCTTCTTGGCTATTTTAGTATCGTACTCACATGCATCCTCAATTTCAAGACTCTTTCCCTTTTCTAATTGCTCATAAATCCAGGAAGGGAAGTATATTTGACTCGAATGTTCTACATCTGGATTCAATTTTTTTTTTTTTTTTTTTTTTTTTTTTTTTTTTTTTTTTTTTTTTTTTTTTTTTTTTTTTTTTTTTTTTTTTTATAAGGAGAAAGGGATTAGGCGATATTAGTTCCTCGGAGACAGACAATGCAGGGCACAAGTCCCACCCTCAAACCCGAAGGTGAAGGGTCTGCCCCACTCTGGGAACCCACCGCCCGTCCCCCAACTCAATTTATTAATAAGAAAGGAGAAAAATACATCGTTCAAGGGAGAAAACAAAATTAACAGCGAAATAGAAGAGAGGGAAACTTCCCCCTCATGAACAAATCTACAAGAAGAAAAAATCAGCCACATAAGTGAAAACTGGACACACGAACTATGCCAGAATTTTGGTTGCGCCTGCATGTAGATGCATATGAAGCTAACATTGCGCACGACCTCCTGGGAATGAAAGCCTCTGAGAAGGAGCGGGCAAGAAAGGCAGACGAACATAATCATCTCAGCAACCTGTGAAGCAACCTGTGAACATAATCATCTACATCTGGATTCAAGTTTTTCCTCCTCCCTGCTATTTCCATTAACAACATTCCGAAGCTATAAACATCAGCTTTGTAGGAAACACCACCAATAGTTCTGTAGTACATTTCTGGAGCTATATATCCCCTTGTGCCTCTTGCTGCAGTAACAGAAATAGTGTTCTGATCTCTCGGGTAAAATCTTGCAAGCCCAAAGTCTGAAATTTTGGAATTAAAGTTTTCATCAAGGAGAATGTTGTGGGGCTTAATATCAAAATGTAGAATTTGAATATCACATCCCTGGTGTAGATATTCAATTGCACGAGCCACCCCTAGAGCTATCTCATGCATTCTATCCCAACTTAGAGTAGGATTATTTTCTGCATCACACAATATATATTTGTCGAGGGATCCACTAGGCATGAATTCATAAACAAGAGCTCTTTTAGACCCCTCAGAACAGAATCCAATTAGTTGCACCACATTGACATGATGAATCCTTCCTATTGTGGCAACTTCATTGATGAAATCTTGCCCTTTACTTTTGGAATCATTCAACATCTTTACTGCAACAAGATGACCATTTGATAGCTCTCCTTTATAAACAGAACCAAAACCTCCCTGACCAAGTTTGTCTTTGAAAGAATTCGTCACCGTCTTAATTTCTGAATATGAATACCTGCTTGGCATAAGATTCTTGTATGCATCCAAGAATTCTTCAACGGCCTTATCATCGTCCTTCAGGATCTTTTTCCAAGACAGTTTGTACAACAAGAAAAACAGCAAAATATTGATGCTGAGTGCCATTCGTACAGTCAGACTGAATCCTGTCATAGAAATACAGATAGGCGTTAGGAATTTCATCCTGAAACTTTAGACTCCGTATATACAGCGGTGGTTTCTGAAAGGCTTAAAATCAACACAGTCAGAGAACATATCATTAGTCAAGAACACGACATTTAAGGAACATGTATATAAGTCTTGAAATTGGGCTTACCGGTGATGATGGCGGCTCGTACAAACTCTATGTGAATACAGAATCAACAAAGAGGAAATGAGTTAGGTTCACGGAGGGAAAGAAGCTCAGAAATTGTAATGCTATTACTCTATCATGTTTGGGAAAATTAAATGTAAGTAGTAAATAGAAAAGGTCAGACTTACCTTCTTTCAAGTATCTACCGAAACCTGGAAATACATTAGTAGTCAATAACTGTGAAGAAAGAATAAGATATACAGAATTAGCTTGTCAAACTGATTAAAACATACTCACAATAGAGGGGATGGAGTCGGCTGTAGCAGTACAAGACGGTAGAAGACGGTGCGATAGAAGACGGTACGGTAGGAGACGGTGCGATAGAAGGCGGTGCGGTAGGAGACTCTTCGATAGATTTCTCTACGGTAGGAGACGGTAGAAGATCGGACCAATCAAGTTGAAAGCCCTTTCTCAACTCATCGCGGATGAAAGAAAATGAAAGGGCATCAGGTTCGTATAACATGGAAAGGGTGATGCTGGTGATATTACAATATGGTAGAAGATGAGACACACTATCTCCCAGCATAATGTAAGAATATGTAGTAGATGACCACGACGATGAGCTATTACTGCAATTGATTTTTATGTAGTCTGGGGACTCAACTTTCGACCGGCAATCATGGAAGCTTACAGGATAGTCATAATACGGGTAGTACCTGTCATAATGCCGGTAGTCGCTGTCATGATTCGGATTATACGGGTAGTAAGGGCCTGTGTTGTATAAGTCATCTGTTGTCAAACGGTGAATCGGCCTAAAGGGGCAAGTATCACTTAGTAGACCAGGATCCACAACCTGGATTGAATGGGATTCATAATCGATTCCCAAGACATAATATCTACCATTGAAAAGTTTTAAAATGGCGCGATTCTGCTCACATGAAAGTTCAGCTGGAGAGTTTTGACAATTGTTAGCAGAAGTACCATTACTTTTCAAGCGAAACGGGTACCTAATGTCATGGAGATCCCCACAAGAAGCTGGCGGACAGTGCTCTTCTGCCTTGGCATCATCATGATAAATTTCAAAGCGAATAACTATAACACAAATTGCAAAGCAAATAAAAACACAACTTATCAGACTACTTTTTGGCATCTTGGGAGAGCCTGATGTTTAGGAGAAAAATAAAGGAAGAAAACATTCCAATAGCAAGGTTTAATAGGCAGAATTTTTGCTGGACTACAGAAAAATACAAGGTATAGGAATACGATCCGCACAATGAAGGAAGAAACTGGGAACCTTCCTCGCCATGCACTTGCCAAGAAAGCTACGTACCCTAGCCTAGAGCAATGACCGCCATTGTTGGGTCAAGTCAAGTGAGAAGGCAGAATAATAATTTGAGTGAAATATATGGCTGCTATTTGTCATGCAGCTTTCAGCCTCCGAAATGGAATATAATTGCAGATTGTATGACTTATAAAGCATGTGAATCGATCAAAGACTAGCACATTGTATGTAAATAGATATAACCAACTGTTTCATATATGCTCAGAGAGTAAACTAGTTAATATGAATATCACGCCTCCACTGAAGTCTCTGTTTTTTTTTGTTGTAATTATGTTCCCCAGTATTGTTAAACCAATTAGTAAAGCAGTCGATGATCAGGTCTGCCCAGTTCAAAGGTGTAGACATGATGGTCCTGATATCAAGTTTCCATTCCGTCTACAACACTATCCCCCTCAATGTGGCCATCCGGAGTTTGAGGTTTCCTGCAGCAGCTTCAGCAACAAGACCATGATGAAGCTTTCCTCATCATCAGGATTCTTTCTAATAGAAACAATCGATTACGAGCGTCAACTGTTTCGTGTGTCAGATGAGGATGGTTGCCTCCCGAGACGCCTTCTTAATTTTACTGCCTCCTTCTCGCTCTTTCAACCAGCAGACATGTCTTACAAAACGGACTATTGCGCTTTCTTTTCCCGGTACAAAAACATCTTGACGTTGTTAAACTGTACCCAGGCACAAAATTTGAGCGCATCCACTACAACAACAGATGACGACTCCATAGCGATCAAATGTCTCAGTGTCCCGGGGCATTATCAAATTGTGGCTGTTGCCGGGGATTTTAGTTTGTTTGACTTGCCGGTAGACAGTCATTGCTATACTTTGTCAGAACTCTTTCTTCCACTCAGACATAATCCGGCTTATAGGTGTGAACCAGACACTGGTTTTTCGCTGCAATGGGGACAAAAACACAAAGGTACGTGCCTAGTGAGCTTTCCACGAAATAAGTATCTTGTGTTCAAGATGGCGCTAGAAAATATAATTGCAAAAACAAAAAAAAAGTATCGTCTACTAATTCACCTTTACTAATTATCTCCTATTTAATTCAGGTCATGTATCGACTAGGTTTATTGTCATCGGAGTGAGCGTATGTGGGTTTGTTGTCTTGTCAACTACGGCGGTAGGCATCTTTTACCATTTAAAGCAATCAATAAAGAGGAGAGAGGAAAAGGAGAATCAAAGAAAGATTGAAAAGTTCCTAGATGATCACAAGTCCCATGTACCAACAAGATACTCCTATGCTGATATAAAGAAGATGACAAATGAATTCAAGAAGAAGTTAGGTGAAGGCGGTTTTGGAAGTGTTTTCAGTGGAAAGCTTCCCAATAATGGAGTGCCAGTTGCAGTAAAAGTCCTCAAGGATTCTAAAGGAAGTGGAGAAGATTTTGTTAACGAAGTGGGAACCATTGGCAGGATTCACCATGTAAACGTGGTTCGCCTACTTGGGTTTTCAGCTGAAGGAGGGAACCGTGCTCTTATTTTTGAGCTCATGCCAAACAGGTCCCTAGAGAAGTTCATCAAATCTACAGGATCAAATAAGAGCAGGAGTTCATTTAACTGGGAGAAACTTTGCAACATCATCACAGGTATAGCAAAGGGAATCGAGTACCTTCACCAAGGGTGTGACCAGAGGATTCTCCACTTTGATATCAAGCCTCACAATATCTTGTTAGACCATGCCTTTAATCCGAAAATTTCTGATTTTGGTATGGCTAAACTCTGTTCCAAGGAAGACAGTGCTATATCTATGACTGCTGCCAGAGGCACTATAGGCTACATTGCACCTGAAGTATTTAATGGAAACTTTGGAACTGTCTCCCACAAATCGGATGTGTATAGTTTCGGGATGCTTGTTCTTGAAGTTATTGGAGCTAGGAGGGAAAATGCGGTTACATCTAGTGACAATGAGGTGTATTTTCCTGAATTGATTTACAAGTGTCTGATCCAAGGAGAAGAGTTGGATTTGGAGCTAGCTGATGATGGAGATGCTCAGATTGCTAAGAGATTAGCAATTGTGGCACTCTGGTGCATCCAGTGGTACCCGGTGAATCGCCCTTCCATGAAAGAAGTTGTTATAATGCTGGAAGGACCCTCCGAAAGCTTGATCATGCCACCCAATCCGTTTGCTTCCACAACTCAGATGGATCCAACAACAACCCCATCAAGTTAATTAGAAACAATGTTAAAGTGATTTCACTGATGCTTGTCTACATGCCTGCATTCTAAAGGTGTACTGGTGTTGATCCTAAAATAATCCACTGCAAATAGTTTTTGTTAAATTGTATCTCAGTCAGTGTTTCAATATTGTTACTAGATATCAGTTAATAAATGACTACTTCAGAGAAAGGAAAATTCGCATGGTACATGATCTTTTCGGTTGGAAATACTTGAATACAAACTTGTTATGCAGGTTAATTAATGTTTAATTAATACATGATCTTTTCAGTTGGAACTACTTGAATACTTGATGTAAGTCGGAAATAACACGGTTAGTTTAACTAGATGCTGGTCTTAGCATTCTGAGAAGTCATTCCCGAAAGCATCACATTTTCCGCGAAGATCAAATGGTAAATGCATGCACTCAGATTCATACTTTGCATACTTTTTTGCCAATAATCACCATGGAGGTTCGACGAAGTTTCTTATTAGAAACAACAAGTCTCCTTGGAAAATTCAACTCTTTCAGTGACAATGAGAGCTGCATTATTACCAAGGACTGCATGTGTCTAATAACAAATGAAGCATCAAACAAGATCTTATACTAAAATACATCGAGATCTTCTCTGAAAGTCTACTTCAAACGGACTCCTATTTCTCCCACGGATTTTCCACGAGACGGTAAACTGACTTTAGAATTCAATTCTACCACAGTAAACTAAAAACCTTTGATAAAAAAACGAACAAGAAAAGTTTAGGTCAGAGCATGGGAAAGCTTGGACTTATCCGATAGTGGCCTAGTGCACTGGGTGGCTCAAGAGCTTCATAATGGCGGAACGTTATCAGAGTTAGAGGAGAGGGCCATGAACTCCGTAAAACAGATACCACATCGGAAGAGGTTTTGCAGTAAAATGGTCCGATCATGCTCAGCTTAGTTGAGTCCGTCATTGGGCCTGAAGCTCAGCCTAGTTGATATACTAGGCCGATTGGGGAAAAATAATATATATAAGCTGATAAATTATTATATGAAAAATCTCAAGGTAAAAACATTTACAAAAATATATTTTCTTTCATGAAATTTTGTTTTAAAATTGTATTTTTAGGTTAATTATAATACTGAAATAATAATGTTTAATCTAAATACCTTTTAGTTAATACTTTGAGCTAAAAGTACTTGATAAGTATCGGCACATATATTATGTGAGTGTTAAATAATTCTAAAATAGGAGACAACACGCTTAGAATAAGTAGCTGATCCAAAAATTACAATATTTCTTCGAAGACCAATTAACAAGTGAATGGATCAAGACAGACATTGACATGATGAAGTGTGAAATAATTACAAAGTCAAAGACAACAAGCTTAGAATAAGTAACTGATTCAGAAATTATAGCATTTTCTTGAAAGACCATATAGCAAGTGAATGGACCAAGACTAAGAGCAAGTTCACCTGGCTCTCTTATGGGTTATGCCCGGGCACCACGTCAAAAGCAGGCTTGGGGGCAAGGTTTTTTCACCATTCATGCTTCCGCCGGATCTGGGGCAAGACCACAATGGGAGGCCCAGAGCACCATCTCGGGCACCATGGTGACTGAGGTCGTAACCCAGGATGCCATGCTGGCCCAAAAAGAAGAGGAGAGGGGAGACGCGCCAGGACCCAAAAGTGCATGGTAGTCGCTTGTCCTCTAGCGGAAACAAGGTTGCAGCGCGTGGGAGTGGGGATTTTGTCAGGTTGTGGCATGTGGGTGGGCGACGTGGCCTGTAGCCATTGGAAGCCTTGAAAATGTGAAGCCAACTGTCCACAAATCTGGACCATTGGTTTTAATTATGAATAGGATCTAATGGTGAATGATTAAGGAGTTAGATAAGGTTACTATATATATATATATATATATATATATTTTATATATAGTAATTAGTAACTGTTAGATTACAACGGTAACAAAAAAATATATATAACAAAAATTTCCTATAAATAAATTGTCGGTGGAGTTATTAAAAAAAAAAAAATCGTCGGAAATTGAGTCGTCGGTGGATATATTATTTTTCTACCCATAAAATTTTCTTTGGTTGGATTTTCAAAATGTTCATCAATAGTATTTATTTATATCATACATTTATTATTTACACTAAAAAAAAAAATATATTCGATGAACAATAACTGACTGGTAACCCTAACCCAACGGGTGGAAGCAAAGATCCAGTGACAGTGAATAGTTTCCTGCCCTGGTGACCTGATAACCCAACATGTGAGCTTGCTCTAACAACATTGAAGTCTTCTCTTTCGTTGATTAAATTGACTCCAAGGTCCACAGCCGCCACATAAGTATAGGAAACTAGCATTACTTAGGTTTCCTAGAAAACTTGACTTGTTCAACTTTCATTGACTCTGAAAATAACTTTGAAAGCGTTCAAAGCCTAATTAAAAGGTTTAATTTCTGCAAAGGTGGGGACCGGAATAACCTTTTGTTACTTTTGTATGCGATGAATGCTGTAGACAGGCCAATTGATGTGTTACTGCAATGAAATTTATAAAGCAACATGTCTTCTTACGCAATAGAAAGCATATATAAACTTTCGAAATTCAAAATTTTGAACCAAATTTTTTATTAGGAACTGACTTGATAAATAAATTTCGACAGATATCGATAATGCAGACATGAAGGTGTATTAAGTTTAAGAAGAGCGATACAATAGGCCATAAATTGCATTCCTCGTATACCATGGGGGCTGATTCTGTAGCTTTATGTGAGTATGTGACAGTATAGACACCTCCTCATTATCTGCCCCATCTGGTAGATCCTTCCTTGTCATATACCGTGGACGGTGGTAAGAGACATTCTACGTGTGCATTTAGGTTCTTTCTCAGTTTCTCCGTCCAGCCATTTATAAACATCAGCTTTGTAAAGAGACACATCCAATGATTTTGTAGTGCATTTCTGGTGCCACGTATCCCCTTTTGCCTCTTGCACATGTAACAAATATTGTGTTTTGGCCTCTCAGGTAGAATCTTGCAAGCCTGAAGTCTGAAATTATGCACTTGAAGTTTTTGTGAAGAAGAATGTGTGGGCTTAATGTCAAAATGTAGAATTTGCATCTCACATCCCTGGTGGAGATATTCAATTCCGCGAGCCACCCCGAGAGCTATATCATGCATTGTATCCAGCTTAGAAGAAAGAGGCACAAGGCCCAAACATGAGGAAATCAAAACTTAAAAAGTAAATAAGAACCGAAAGTACTAAAAGTGGTGCTAGTCAAACTCACTACTTATCACGTATTGACGAAAACCAGCAAAATGCATTAGTCTAGTGTTAATAAAATTCAGAACAACACAAAATCACCCCTCTCAAAACCATCTAAAGAATTAATGTGTCAAACGGGTTAAATTGTTGGCATAAAAGAAAAGGGGAAAATAATTAAAATCCGGATAAGAATAGACTCACAATTGAGAGACTGGGTAGTTGTGTAGCAGTACTCAAAGAGGCATGGAGAAAACTCCCTAAAATCAAATTCCAACAAATTAGTACCAAAGTTGCAAATTGTTGGTCTCTTCTAGTCACAGACCATCATAATAGAGTTTCATCCTCTCCCAGTATCACTTGCATCCTTGAAAATGCAGCAGTTTCGGTTACCTAATCATAAACTGATTGGTTGAATGAGTGAAAGCTCGAGCCAGTATCTTGGCCTGGCTCAGTAAATTAAATATAAAATATAAAATTAAACATAAAATTTACCTAGACAGCAACACAGTTTTGACTTTAAAGTCCGATAAAACTGTTAAAACGGTAATGCACATTGGAGTTTTACAAATTCTAACAAAAACCGTAAAAATGCTGAAGGAAATAGTACATGTATCGTCCCTGTCCCGCCGCAAAAGTCAGTCATCAGTAGAAGTAAAGTGCTCTGTTTCTGAACATCGGAAACCGTCTACGTGTCGCCGGAGAATCTCACCCTTGTTGCTTCCTTGATTGGATTTCGCCGCATCCTACGTCAACCCGACCAGGTATTGGCTTTCGTTCCCATTCTATGTTCTTGACTGATTGCTCTGTTCTTGATTTGCATATGAAATAAAGGGTGGGTTCTGTTTTCTAATGTAATTCAGCATTTTCGGTAAATCTTAAACCTGGGTTTGAGATGGTCTAGCTTTTTTGATGTTTGTTGCAGAATCTAGTGGGGCCTAGGTGGAAAGGAAAGGGCTTCAAAGCTAAAGCTCTTGCAGACCCTATGTCAAAGATAGTACTGAAGCTTCAGTTTTCTCTAAATCAATCAAATTGTGAAGCTTTGCTATGTGGGTGTAGTGTGCTTAACCGTTCGTGCTTTGGTGAAGCCATGGTTACAGCTTAGAAGGTTAAGCAATGGTTGAGGTGAGTTTGGAGGAGGCCTTTTAACTCGGTTTTGTGGAGGTGTGGCAAAGACATTACTGGTTGTTGATGTCAGCAGAAATAGTCGTTGTGCAGACTCTCCATTGTGGTTGGAGAGTTGTACTGTCAAGGAGCGCAAGATCACAAGATGGAATCCAGAACAGTGCCGCGAAGATCATACAATGGTTGAAAGTGAAAATGGAGCCAAGGAAGAGATTTAGTATTTTTTTTCATTTGCTGCAACCAAGTCAGAGGTATGCCTTCCTAATTGGATAGAATGAGCAACTATTTATTTGTATCAAAAGAATTTGGCACTGATGTGTGTATTATACTAAATATATTGCTCATCAAGTTTTAATCACAATTCGTAAATCACAAAAGCATCCTCATAGGAGAAGATGAAACTAATATTTTCCTAAACATCTGTATATTGCTTATAGGAAGATGACTTTCAACTATACAAATGGAACTTAGGAAGAGGGATACAAAGCGTAGAGAGTTCACAGTAGCATACTGTGATTAACTTTTGTGTTTTATATAAATGGCTACTAGTGAGTACATTCTGCCAATTCAATGTAGTTCTGTGGACGCATTTACTCTCTGTATAAGTTGTTTGCAACTATGCATCAATCAACTTCACCAAGTAAATAAGCTTTTGAATTATGTGTTCACCCAGACGAGAAGACATCACACTAGTATAATATGAAATTCCTAGAATTCCTTTAGGAATTGATCAAATAAACAATTTTTGATAGATCCTGATAAAGCTCATTATTGACCTGTTATTCAAAGTTTCGAATTGTAATGAAGCTTAAGAAGAGGCATACAAGAATGAATAGGGCATTAATTACATCCCCTTATACCATGGAAGTAGATTCTGTAGCGCTCTGTGGCAGGGTGGATACCTCTTTAATATCTGTCTCATCACTGTCATAAGGTAAATCCTGAGTTGGCATCTGTTGGGGACAATAGAACGGCTTTGGAGGCATTTTCAAGACTTGATCTTCACCTTCAAGCATCTCTAAAACCTTGGTCATTGAAGGGCGGTCCACAGGCATGAGTTGTATGCACCACAAAGCAACCATGAGCAGCTTCTTGGCTATTCTCTTGTCATACTCACAGGCATCCTCAATTTCAATGCTTAATCCCTTTTCCAGTTGATCATAGATCCACGAAGGAAAATATATTTGGCTCGAATGTTCTGCATGTGCATTCAAGTTTTTCCTCCGCCCTGCTATTTCCAGTAACAACATTCCGAAGCTATAAACATCAGCTTTGTAGGAAACACCACCAATAGTTTTGTAGAACATTTCTGGAGCTATATATCCCCTTGTGCCTCTTGCTGCAGTAACATAAACAGTGTTCTGTTCTCTCGGGTAAAATCTTGCAAGGCCGAAGTCTGAAATTTTGGAATTAAAGCTTTCATCAAGGAGAATGTTGTGGGGCTTAATATCAAAATGTAGAATTTGGATATCACATCCCTGGTGTAGATATTCAATTGCATGAGCCACCCCTAGAGCTATCTCATGCATTCTATCCCAACTTAGAGTAAGATCTTTTTCCGCATCCCGCAATATATATCTGTCGAGGGATCCATTAGGCATGAAATCATAAACAAGAGCTCTTTTAGACCCCTCTGAACAGAATCCAATTAGTTGCACCACATTGACATGATGAATTCTTCCTATTGTGGCAACTTCATTGATGAAATCTTGCCCCTTACCTTTGGAATCATTCAACATCTTTACTGCAACAAGATGACCATTTGATAGCTGGCCTTTATAGACAGAGCCAAAACCTCCCTGACCAAGTTTATCTTTGAAATCATTCGTCACCGTCTTAATTTCTGAATATGAATACCTGCTTGGCATAAGATTCTTGTACGCATCCAAGAATTCTTCAACGGCCTTATCATCCTGCCGGAACTTTTTCCAATACAGTTTGTAGCTCCAGAAAACCAGCAAAGCAATGATGCTGAGTGCCATACGTACAGTCAGACCCAATCCTGTCATAGATATACAGATAGGCGTTAGGAACTTCATCCTGAAATAAAAACTTTAAACTCCATATATGCAGCGATGGTTTCTGAAAGGCTTAAAATCAACACTCAGTCAGAGAACATATCATTAGTCAAGAACATGACATTTAAGGAACATGTATATAAATCTTGAAATTGGGCTTACCGGTGATCTTGGCGGCTAGTACAAAACCTATGTGAACACAGAATCAACCAAGAGGAAATGAGTTAGGTTCACGTAGGGAAAGAAGCTCAGAATTTGTAATGCTACAACTCTATCATGTTTTGGAAAATTGAAAGCAAGTAGTAAATAGAAAATAAGGTCAGACTTACCATCTTTCAAGCATTCACGAAAACCTGCAAATACATCAGTAGAGTCAATAACAGAGTGAAGAAGGAATAAGATATACAGAATTAGCTTGTCAAACTGATCAAAACACACTCACAATTTGAGTTGCCTGGGACAAGAGGGTACCATGTAAGTTGAAAACCCTTTCTCAACTCATCGCGGATGAAAGAAAATGAAAGTTCATCATTACCAGATTCGTATAACATGGAAGGGACGATGGTGGTGATACTACAATTTGATAGAAGATGAGACACACTATCTCCCAGCTTAATGTAAGAATATGTAGTAGATGAGCTATTACTGCAATTAATTTTTATGTAGTCTGGGGACTCAACTTTCGACTGGCAATCATAGAAGGTTGCATACCCATAATTACCCAAGCCGTGTCCGGAAAGATATGGTCGGTAGACTTCTTCGTCGAGGCCTACGGTAAAGTTATATATTGTCAAACGGTGAATCGGCCTAAAGGGGCAAGTATCCCTTAGTAGACCAGGATCCACAACCTGGATCGTCTCCGATTCATAATCGATTCCCATGACATAATATGTACCATTGTAAAGTTTTAAAATGGTGCGATTCTGCTCACATAAAAGTTCAGCTGGAGAGTTCAGACAATTGTTAGCCGAAGTAGCAGTACTTTTCAAGTGAAACGGGTACCTAATGTCATGGAGATCCCCACAAGATGCTGGCCGACAGTGCTTTTCTGCCTTGGCATCATCATGATAAATTGCAAAGCAAATAAGAACACAAGTTATCAGAATACTTTTTGGCATCTTAGGAGAGCCTGATATTTAGGCGGAAGATAAAAGAAGAACACATACCAATTGCAAGGTTTACTAGGCTGAATTTTTGTCAGACTACAGAAAAATACAAGGTAGGAATAGCCGGCCCAGAAAGCTCCGCTAGCCGGCACTAGCCGACCTAGAGCATTGACCCAACCAGTCAAGTGATAAGGCTGCAGAATAATAATTTGAGTGAACATGCAATAATTTTTCAGCCTCCAAATGGAATATAATGGACGAAAATACAGTAATGCTAATTGTATGACTTCTAAACCATGTGAATTACCGACCAAAGTATGCAATTAGTTATCTATAGAGTAAACTAGTTAAGATGGATATCCTGCCTCAGCTGAAGCCTCTGCTTTTCTTGCTTGTATTTGTGTTCCCCATTACTGTTGAACCAATTAGCAAATCAGCCGATGATCATGACTGCCCAGTTCAGAGGTGTAGGCATGATGGTCCCCTTATCCAGTTTCCCTTCCGTTTACAACACTATCCCCTTCACTGTGGCCATCCAGAGTTTGAGGTTTTCTGCAGCAGATTCACCAACACGACCATGATGAAGCTTTCCTCATCATCAGGATTCTTTCCAATACAAACAATCGATTACGAGGGACAACAGTTTCGTGTGCATGATGAGGATGGTTGCCTCCCGAGACGCCTTCTTAATTTTACTCTCTCCTCCTCGCTCTTTCAACCAGCACTTTTGACTGAAGATTCCGTTTGCAGTTACTCTTACATGACGTTGAGGAATATGACGTTGTTAAATTGTACGACGGCACAAAATTTTAGCACATTCACCACACCTGAGACCTACGACTGGAAGTACATCGCGATCAAATGTCTCAGTGTCCCAGGGCATCAAGTTCTGGCTACTACTCCGCACTTTACTATAAGTGACTTGCCGGTAGACGCTTGCTCTACTTTGTCAGAACTCTTTCTTCCATTTCAACCTATACAGGGTGATTATATGTATGCTTGTGAACTAGACACTGGTTTATTTCTGACATGGAGTGAAGGGAAATTCCCAGAATGTCAGAACTGCAGTGGAAGGTGCTATATCAATTACAGCAGCAATCAAGTCTTGGAGTGTTATCCTCCCATTCCCAGACTAAAACACAAAGGTACGTATACCCACTGAGCGTTCCAGGAAATAAGTATCTTGTGTTCAAGATGGTGCTAGAAAATATAATTGCAAAAACAAAAACGTATCCGCAGCTAATTCACCTTTATTAATTATCTCCTACTTATCTCAGGTCTATCAACTAGTTTTATTGTCATGGTAGTGAGTGTATGTGGGTTTGTTGTCTTGTCAACTACGGCGGCATCCATCTTTTACCATTTAAAGCAATCAATAAAGAGGAAAGAGGAAAAGGAGAATCAAAGAAAGATTGAAAAGTTCCTAGATGATCACAAGTCCCATGTACCAACAAGATACTCCTATGCTGATATAAAGAAGATGACAAATGGATTCAAGAAGAAGTTGGGTGAAGGAGGTTTTGGAAGTGTTTTCAGTGGAAAGCTTCCCACTAATGGAGTTCCGGTAGCCATAAAAGTCCTCAAGGATTCTGAAGGAAATGGAGATGATTTTGTTAATGAAGTGGGAACCATTGGTAGGATTCACCATGTAAACGTGGTCCGCCTACTTGGGTTTTCCGCTGAAGGAGGCAAACGTGCTCTTATTTATGAGCTCATGCCAAACAGTTCTCTGGGGAAGTTTATCACATCTAGAGGATCAAATAAGAGCAGCAGTTCATTTAACTGGGAGAAACTTTGCAACATCATCACAGGTATAGCAAAGGGAATCGAGTACCTTCACCAAGGGTGTGACCAGAGGATTCTCCACTTTGATATCAAGCCTCACAATATCTTGTTAGACCATGCCTTTAATCCGAAGATTTCTGATTTTGGTATGGCTAAACTCTGTTCCAAGGAAGATAGTGTTATATCTATGACTGCTGCCAGAGGCACTATGGGCTACATTGCGCCTGAAGTATTTAATGGCAACTTTGGAACTGTCTCCTACAAATCGGATGTGTATAGTTTCGGGATGCTAGTTCTTGAAGTTATTGGAGCCATGAAGGAAACTGGTCTTACATCTAGCGACAATGAGGTGTATTTTCCGGAATTGATTTATAAGTGTCTGATCCAAGGAGAAGAGTTGGATTTGGAGCTAGCTGATGATGGAGATGCTCAGATTGCTAAGAGATTAGCAATTGTGGCACTTTGGTGCATCCAGTGGTACCCGGTGAGTCGCCCTTCCATGAAAGCAGTTGTTAGAATGCTGGAAGGAACCTTTGAAAGCTTGATCATGCCACCCAATCCGTTTGCTTCCACAACTCAGATGGAACCAACAACAACCCCATCAAGTTAATTAGAAACAATGTTAAGTGATTTCACTGATGCTTGTCTACATGCCTGCATTCTAAAGGTGTACTGGTGTTGATTTCACTTAGCCCAGTTGATATACTAGGCTAATTGGGTAAAAATATTATAAGCTGATAAATTATTCTATGAAAACTGTCGAGGTAAAAACATTTACAAAAATATATATCTTTCATGAATTTTTTTTTTTAAATTGTACTTTTAGATTGATTACAATACTGAAATACAAATGTTTAGCACTTAAATATTGATATTTTGCACTAAGAGTACTCGATAAGTATAGGCACCAATATTATGCGAGTGTGCAATAATTTTATAAACGGAGACAACACGCTTAGAATAAATAGTAGGGCTGCACACGGATTGGATCGGATCGGTTTTGACTCTAAACCATCTCTATACCAAAGTAAGCGGTTTAGACATTTCAGACAATCGGTCATCGAAAAAAATAAGCTTAATCCGATCCAATCCAATCCATTTAAAGATGGTTTGGTTCGGTCGGTAAGGCGGTTTCAACCTATATAGTATTAACATTTTGTTTACAAAAAATTCATAGTAAAATACTAAAACTCAATCTCAATAATATAAATTTAATAATCAAAATCCAAACTAATATTCAAGAACAAAATCCAAATTGTTTCAAAATAATTCACTTATTTGATGGCTTTAGCCATTAATACTAGCTTAGAGTTGTGAATACTAAAATAATATGAAATCAAAATGTAGAAGCAGGCCCGCAATAGCAGCATCTCAACGACTAGCATAACACCTTAGCAGCTGTAGGATCACGAGCAACATCTAATCAAGTCAGTAGCATGGACTAGAATAGCACATGACTCTTCTTCAATTTGCAAAACTTACTGGCCGGGCTTCATACACTACCCATCTGAGAATATGAAGTATGTGTAAGTTAAACTAGCAACAAAGTAATAACATATCAATACGCAACAGAATAGCAAAATCAAAGCCTCCACCATTTTTGAGTGCTCTGTACATATTCCAAGTTTCCAAGTTAGATTAATTAAATAACATAAGAGCAAAAAAACATAAATAGAATAATGTACCTTTTACTTAGTCTGATCAGAGACTTGAGTTCCACCTTGAGTTCCATCTTGAGTTTTGTCTTGAGATCCACCTTGAGAGTTGGACCCCAGTACTTATTACAGCTATAATCAACAACTTATTGATCTTAACGTAATAAACTTATCAAACTACAAAAAAGTAGAAAACCATTGCATACATATTACATATACTATAATTAAGTAGGACGTGCATGACAAACTGGAAATAAACTAAAGCATATATGGACAAATTACCCCAATCCCATATGTGGAAGTGTGGAACAAAGAAAGTCAAAGCTTTGATCAGTATCAAAGTTTTAATCAATATCAAAGTGAATAAACAATTTACCTCAGCCCCAGTTTGGAACACAGGAACAGAGAGATGCGGTGTGACTTGTGACTTTGTGAGAGGATCAAAGGAATTATAGCCATTATATACTACGCACCATACTAGGGTTTTAGCCTTTTAGGTCTTTAGATCTAGGATTCAATATGGTACTATATCATTTTGAGAATAAAATTATAATTAGAGATTTAGAACTTACTTATAAAAAACTACCCACAAATAAATATATATATATATATATATTATGTATATAAATTTAATTTTTTTTCCTATTATATTAAATACATATTGGTCGGTTCGGGTTTCGCGGTTTAAGTAACAGAAAAACCAAACCAACCCAATTCATAAACGGTTTGGTTCGGTATTGAACCGACTTTCAAATTTTAACTTAAAAAACCTTAACCAACTCATATTTACCGGTCGGTTTCGACCGGTTTGGCCGGTTTGAACCGTGTTTTGCACACCTCTAATAAATAGGTGATCCAAAAATGACCAAATTTTTTTCAAAGACCATATAATAAGTGAACAGCTCAAGACTAACACTGACATTATGAAGTGTGAAATAATTCTAGATTTAAAGACAACACGCTTAGAATAAATAACTAATTCATAAATGATAGCATTTTCTTCAAGGACCATATAGCAAGTGAATGGATCTAGACTAACAACATTGAAGTCTTCTCTTTAGTCTATTTTTATTAAATTGATTCCAAGGCCCACAACCCCCACATAATTATTGGAAATTATTCTATGCAACGACGGTTCAAGTGACCCACCCAACCCTTATAAAATAATCTCAATCCTTGATATTTATTATCAACTTTATTTTTAATAAACAAAAAGTGTATTTTATGCAATCTAACCATTTATAAAATAATCTCAACTCTTGATATTTATTATCAACTTTATTTTTAATAAACAAAAAGTGTATTATCAACTTTATTTTTAATAAACAAAAAGTGTATTCAATGCAATATAACCATTTATTTGTGTTGGTGCAAGTGCACGGCGGTACTCTGAATATTCCCTCCATAATTATAGGCAGCACCAGTTTCCTTGGAAAACTTGACCCGTTCAAATTTCATTGAATGTGAACATTGCTTTGAAAACGTTCGAGGCCTAATTAAAAGGTTTTCTGCAAAAATGGTGACCAAAGTGACCTCTTGTCCTTTTGTATTGAATGGCAGAATGGATGCTGTAGACAGGCCAATTGATGTGTTATTGCAATGAAATTTATAAAGCAACATGTATTCATACATAACAGATAGGATATATGAACTTTCAAAATTTAGAATTTTGAACCAAATTTTTGATTAGCAATTGACTTAATAAATAGATTTCGACAGATATTGATAACGGAGACATGAAGACATTTTTTTTAATTTTTTTTTTTAACAAAATTGATTTGTCATTGAAATGAAATTGCCAAGTAATAAGTAGCAAATAACAGTAAAAGCATTCCAATCTAGCTCCAAATCGTTCATCAACACAACCAAAGTCAAAATCTTTCAGTCCTATATTAGGATACGACTAGTATATCACTCCTAAATAGTTCATCCATATATTAGGATAGATATATTTCTGCAATCCTAATATACTATGCGTTTACTATTGCAATCCTAAATAAACTTCACGTATATAACATTGTTTACATGTGCTCTTACTGAGATAGATTTACAGCATTAGATTAGTGTAGTTCTAACAATACGTAGCACCCGAAATGCACTACAAAACCATTGAAGGTGTTTCTTACAAAGCTGATGTTTATAAATGGCTGGACGGAGAAAGAACCTAAATACACACGTAGAAATGTCTCTTACTACTGTCCACAATACATGACAAGGAAGGATCTATCCGATGAGGCAGATAATGAGGAGGTGTCCGCACTGTCACATAAGGCTACAGATCAGCCTCCATGGTATACGAGGAATGCAATTTGTGGCCTTTGGCATCACTCTTTCTTACACTTCATGCTTCATTAACAATCTCCTTCATGTGGCAATGAAGCAAAAGCCTTTTGAATTATAAGAACTGTACAATATGTAAAGGAGTCTTACACGATGCACTTGAACCATTCATCTTAGTCTTCTCCTGATTCCACCTCCAGTATTCTCTTAGTATGATGGGACTAATTTATGAGAACAGATTGTGTATCAGAAGGGACCAAAACGTTATATATATATAGCAATGTAATAACAGTTTCTTCCATCAAGAAACTGCCATCACCCTTTAACTGCCATTTCAAATATATAACTTCTTGCAACTGTCCTAATTTGATTTCAAATCAATCTAAACAGATTAGGATAAGTACTTAAACTTATTTTAAATACAAACTCTAACAAATACGTTTACTTAAGTGTATATACTGTACATACAAGGTTTCTATGTAATGTCTTGTTCATCAGGTTTTCTAACACGTATCCCCTTGTGCCTCTCGCACATGTAACAAATACTGTGTTCCAGTCTCTTAGGTAGAATCTTGCAAGCCTGAAGTCTGAAATTATGGACTTGAAGTTTTCGTGAAGAAAACTGAATATATTGCTCATCAAGGTTTTAATCATAATTTGTAAATCACAAAAGCATCCTCATCGAAGAAGACGAAACTAATAGTTTCCTACACCTGTATATTGCTTATAGGAAGATGACTTTCAACTATACAAATGAAATCAGGAAGAGGGATACAAAGCGTAGAGAGTTCATATGATACTCGTGATTAACTTTTGTGTTATATATAAAACAGACTACTATTTCACCACGGATTTTCCACGACATGGTAAACTGACTTTAGAATTCAATTCTACAACAGTAAACTAAAAACCTTTGATAAAAAAACGAACAAGAAAAGTTTAGGTCAGAGCATGGGAAAGCTTGGACTTATCTGAAAGTGCACTGGGTGGCTCAAGAGCTTCACAATGGTGGAACGTTATCAGAGTTAGAGGAGAGGGCTCTGAACTCCGTGAAACAAATCCCACATCGGGAGAGGTTTTGCAATTAAATGGTCTGATCATGCTCAGCCTAGTTGGGCCCCTTGTTGGGCCTGATGCTCAGCCTAGTTGATATGCTGGGCCGATTGGGTAAAAATAATACAAGCTGATAAATTATTATATGAAAAATGTCAAGGTAAAAACATTAACGAAAATATATTTTCTTTCCTGAAATTTGTTGTTGAAAATTGTATTTTTAGATTAATTATAATACTAAAATTGTTGGTATAGATACCTCTCAGGCACAAGTATCGGAAGCACCAGACTCGCTAGCTACTTAAAACGATGCCGATAACATACACTTATGGTATCGAGTGGACCACAGCTAGTCCCACATTGGAAATAAAGGGGGTGACAAATCCATCCCCACACTATAAATACATGTCTCGCCACTCACCCAAGGTAAACAACCACTCTCCATTTACTCATACCTAGTCTACATTCTTACCTACTCCTCCATAACCGGTCTCTACCCACTCCACACAGCTCACCTCCCTTGCACACTCACAACCCAACGTCAAAAGGGGTTATTGGTTTTGAAAATCAAGCTCAGGAAGCAACCCATCATCAAAATCAAGTCTTTCTTTAGTTGCTGGGTTTCAGTTTGCAAATAGTTTGAGGAGAGAGAAAGTAGATCCGGACTTTTCTCCCTCTCCCCTACCAGCTAATTCCGGTCACCACCGCGACTCACCTCCACCACCATGGAACTCACCGACCCCCGACGAGTTCAACGCAGCCTCCGTGGCACCCGGTAGCAACTCACGCGCCGACGCCGGTGAAGCCAATATCTGATTTGGGCACCCAAATATGAACACCCAACGTTCTTCTTTCTTCCATCTCCAGCACAACACCATCAAAAGCTTATCTCTCCTCCATTAATCACACCTGCAAATCTCACAGTTCTGGGTTCATAGTTGAGAGAGTGATGGAAGAAAGAAAAAGAAGTCCCACGTTACTGAACCACTACAATGGCTACTACATTCTGCCAATTAAATGTAGTTCTGTGGACGCATTTACGTTGTATGCATCAATCAACTTCACAAAGTAAATAAGCTTTTGAATTATGTGTTTACCCAGACAAGTATAATATGAAATTCCTAGAATTCCTTTAGGAACTGATCAAATAAACAATTTTCGATAGATCCTGATAAAGCTCATTATTGACCTGTTATTCAAAGTTTCGAATTGAAATGAAGCTTAAGAAGAGGCATACACGTATAAATAGGGCATTAATTGCATTCCCCTTACACCATGGAAGTAGATTCTGTAGCACTTTGTGGCATGGCAGATATCTCTTCGAAATCTGTGTCATCGCTGTCATCAGGTAAACCCTCAGTTGGCATTTGCTGGGGACAAACCAACGGTTTTGGAGGCATTTGCAAGACTTCTTCACCTTCAAGCATCTCTAAAACCTTGGTCATCGAAGGGCGGTCAGCAGGCATTAGTTGTATGCACCACAAAGCAGCCATGATCATCTTCTTGGCTATTTTAGTATCGTACTCACATGCATCCTCAATTTCAAGACTCTTTCCCTTTTCTAGTTGCTCATAAATCCAGGAAGGGAAGTATATTTGGCTCGAATGTTCTACATCTGGATTCAAGTTTTTCCTCCTCCCTGCTATTTCCATTAACAACATTCCGAAGCTATAAACATCAGCTTTGTAGGAAACACCACCAATAGTTCTGTAGTACATTTCTGGAGCTATATATCCCCTTGTGCCTCTTGCTGCAGTAACAGAAATAGTGTTCTGATCTCTCGGGTAAAATCTTGCAAGCCCAAAGTCTGAAATTTTGGAATTAAAGTTTTCATCAAGGAGAATGTTGTGGGGCTTAATATCAAAATGTAGAATTTGAATATCACATCCCTGGTGTAGATATTCAATTGCACGAGCCACCCCTAGAGCTATCTCATGCATTCTATCCCAACTTAGAGTAGGATTATTTTCTGCATCACACAAGATATATTTGTCGAGGGATCCATTAGGCATGAATTCATAAACAAGAGCTCTTTTAGACCCCTCAGAACAGAATCCAATTAGTTGCACCACATTGACATGATGAATTCTTCCTATTGTGGCAACTTCATTGATGAAATCTTGCCCTTTACTTTTGGAATCATTCAACATCTTTACTGCAACAAGATGACCATTTGATAGCTCTCCTTTATAAACAGAACCAAAACCTCCCTGACCAAGTTTATCTTTGAAAGAATTCGTCACCGTCTTAATTTCTGAATATGAATACCTGCTTGGCATAAGATTCTTGTATGCATCCAAGAATTCTTCAACGTCCTTATCATCATCCTTCAGGATCTTTTTCCAAGACAGTTTGTACAACAAGAAAAGCACCAAAACATTGATGCAAAGTGCCATTCGTACAGTCAGACTGAATCCTGTCATAGAAATACAGATAGGCGTTAGGAATTTCATCCTGAAATAAAAACTTTAAACTCCATATATGCAGCGGTGTTTTCGGAAAGGCTTAAATCAACACTCAGTCAGAGAACATATCATTAGTCAAGAACACGACATTTAAGGAACATGTATATAAGTCTTGAAATTGGGCTTACCGGTGATGAAGGCGATTAGTACAAAATCTATGTGAATACAGAATCAACAAAGAGGAAATGAGTTAGGTTCACGGAGGGAAAGAAGCTCAGAAATTGTAATGCTATTGCTCTATCATGTTTGGGAAATTAAATGCAAGTACTAAATAGAAAAGGCCGTCAGACTTACCTTCTTTCAAGAATCTACCAAAACCTGGAAATACATTAGTAGAGTCAATAACAGAGTGAAGAAAGAATAAGATATACAGAATTAGCTTGTCAAACTGATTAAAACATACTCACAATAGAGGGGATGGAATCGGCTGTAGCAGTACAAGACGGTAGAAGACGGTGGGATAGAAGGCAGTACAAGACCCCCCCATTGAAGTAGAAAGCCCTTTCTCAACTCATCGCGGATGAAAGAGAATGAAAGGTCATTACCAGATTCGTGTAACATGGAAAGGGTCATGCTGGTGATATTACAAGACGGTAGAAGATGAGACACACTATCTCCCAGCATAATGTAAGAATATGTAGTAGATGACCACGACGATGAGCTATTACTGCTATTTATTTTTATGTAGTCTGGGGACTCAACTTTCTGCCGGCAATCATAGAAGACTACAGTCACGCTTGCATAATCCGGGTAGTAAGGGCTTGTGGTAAAGTCATATGTTGTCAAACGGTGATTGGGCCTAAAGGGGCAAGTATCCCTTAGTAGACCAGGATCCACAACCCGGATCGTCTCCAATTCATAATCGATTCCTAAGACATAATATGTACCATCGAAAAGTTTTAAAATGGTGCGATTCTGCTCACATGAAAGTTCAGCTGGAGAGTTTAGACAATTGTTAGCAGAAGTACCATTACTTTTCAAGCGAAACGGGTACCTAATGTCATGGAGATCCCCACAGGAAGCTGGCGGACAGTCCTGTTCTGCCTTGGCATCATCATGATAAATTGCAAAGCAAATAAGAACACAAGTTATCAGAATACTTTTTGGCATCTTGGGAGAGCCTGATATTTAGGAGGAAAATAAAGGAAGAAAACATTCCAATAGCAAGGTTTAATAGGCAGAATTTTTGCTGGACTAGAGAAAAATACAAGGAATAGGAATACGATATTCCACACGGTGAAGGAAGAAACTGGGAACCTTCCTCGCCATGCACTTGCCAAGAAAGCTACCCTAGCCTAGAGCAATGACCGCCACTGTTGGGTCAAGTCAAGTGATAAGGCAGAATAATAATTTGAGTGAAATATATGCCTCCGAAATGGAATACAATGGCAGATTGTATGAGTTATAAAGCATGTGAACCGACCAAAGACTAGCACATTGTATGTAAATAGTTATAACCAACTGTTTCATATATGCTAAGAGAGTAGACTAGTTAAGATGAATATCCTGCCTCTGCTTTTCTTGCTTGTAATTGTGTTCCCCAGTATTGTTAAACCAATTAGCAAAGCAGCCGATGATCACGACTGCCCAGTTCAAAGGTGTGGGCATGATGGTCCTGATATCAAGTTTCCATTCCGTCTACAACACTATCCCCGTCACTGTGGCCATCCAGAGTTTGAGGTTTCCTGCAGCAGCTTCAGCAACAAGACCATGATGAAGCTTTCCTCATCGTCAGGATTCTTTCTAATACAAACAATCGATTACGAGAGACAACAGTTTCGTGTGTATGATGAGGATGATTGCCTCCCGAGACGCCTTCCTAATTTTACTCTCTCCTTCTCGCTCTTTAAACCAGCAAATGTGATTAAAGATTGCTGTTCCATTTACAATTACGAACAAAATTTGATGTACATGACGTTGTTAAATTGTACCCAGGCACAAGATCTCATGCACAGCTTTCCGATCTCATGTCTCAGTGTCCCAGGGCATTATCAAATTCTGGCTGTTAATGGGGATTTTACTTTAAATGAATTGCCGGTAGGCAGTGAGTGCTATACTTTGTCAGAATTCTTTCTTCCAGTTCAAAAAACACTGGAAGATCCGTGTGGCTGTGAACTAGACAATCGTCTTTTCCTGGAATGGAATCCATCGGACTTCCCAGAATGTCAGAACTGCAGTGGAAGGTGCTATATCAATTACAGCAGCAATCAAGTCTTGAAGTGTTATCCTCCCATTCCCAGTCCCCGTTCCATTCCCAGTCTCATTCCCAGTCCCATACAAAAACACAAAGGTACGTGCCTAGTGAGCTTTCCACGAAATAAATATCTTGTGTTCAAGACGGCACTAGAAAATATAATTGTAAAAAAAGTATCGTCTACTAGTATCGTTCACCTTTACTAATTATCTCCTATTTAATTCAGGTCTATCAACTAGGTTTATTGTCATGGGAGTGAGTGTATGTGGGTTTGTTGTCTTGTCAACTACGGCGGTAGCCATCTTTTACCATTTAAAGCAATCAATAAAGAGGAAAGAGGAAAAGGAGAATCAAAGAAAGATTGAAAAGTTCCTAGATGATCACAAGTCCCATGTACCAACAAGATACTCCTATGCTGATATAAAGAAGATGACAAATGGATTCAAGAAGAAGTTGGGTGAAGGCGGTTTTGGAAGTGTTTTCAGTGGAAAGCTTCCCACTAATGGAGTTCCGGTAGCCATAAAAGTCCTCAAGGATTCTGAAGGAAATGGAGATGATTTTGTTAATGAAGTGGGAACCATTGGTAGGATTCACCATGTAAACGTGGTCCGCCTACTTGGGTTTTCCGCTGAAGGAGGCAAACGTGCTCTTATTTATGAGCTCATGCCAAACAGTTCTCTGGGGAAGTTTATCACATCTAGAGGATCAAATAAGAGCAGCAGTTCATTTAACTGGGAGAAACTTTGCAACATCATCACAGGTATAGCAAAGGGAATCGAGTACCTTCACCAAGGGTGTGACCAGAGGATTCTCCACTTTGATATCAAGCCTCACAATATCTTGTTAGACCATGCCTTTAATCCGAAGATTTCTGATTTTGGTATGGCTAAACTCTGTTCCAAGGAAGATAGTGTTATATCTATGACTGCTGCCAGAGGCACTACGGGCTACATTGCGCCTGAAGTATTTAATGGAAACTTCGGAACTGTCTCCTACAAATCAGATGTGTATAGTTTTGGGATGCTAGTTCTTGAAGTTATTGGAGCTATGAAGGAAACTGCTGTTACATCTAGCGACAATGAGGTGTATTTTCCTGAATTGATTTACGAGTGTCTGATCCAAGGAGAAGAGTTGGATTTGGAGCTAGCTGATGATGGAGATGCTCAGATTGCTAAGAGATTAGCAATTGTGGCACTTTGGTGCATCCAGTGGTACCCGGTGAGTCGCCCTTCCATGAAAGCAGTTGTTAGAATGCTGGAAGGCCCCTCTGAAAGCTTGATCATGCCACCCAATCCGTTTGCTTCCACGACTCAGATGGAACAAACAACAACCCCATCAAGTTAATTAGAAAATATGTTTAAGTGATTTCACTGATGCTTGTCTACATGCCTGCATTCTAAAGGTGTACTGGTGTTGATCCTAAAATAATCCACTGCAAATAGTTTTTGTTAAATTGTATCTCAGTCAGTGTTTCAATATTGTTACCAGATATCAGTTAATAAATGACTACTTCAGAGAAAGGAAAAGTCGCCTTTTATGTGGTACATGATCTTTTCGGTTGGAACTACTTGAATGCAAACTTGTTATGCAGATTAATGTTGAATGCATGATCTTTTTGGTTGGAACTACTTGAATGCTTGATGTATTCCGAAGTCGGAAACAACACGCCTAGTTTGACTAAACGCTGGTCTTAGCATTCTGAGAAGTCATTCTCGAAAGCATCACATTTTCTGTGAAGATCAAACGGTAAATGCATGCACTTGCATACTTTTTCACCAATAATCCCCATGGAGTTTCGAAGAAGTTTCTTATTAGAACCAACTATTCTCCTTAGAAAATTCAACTCTCAGTGACAATGAGCCGTGTCTAATGACAAATGAAGCATCAAACAAGATCTTATACTAGAGTACATCGAAATCTTCTCATAAAGTCTACTTGATCTAACAGACTCCTATTGCACCACGGATTTTCCTCGACATTGTAAACTGACTTTAGAATTCAATTCTACCAGAGTCAACTAAAAACCATTGATAAAAGAACGAACAAGAAAAGCTTAGGTCAAAGTAGATACGTAGATCATGGCAAGGGAAACTTATCCGCACATGTACTGGGTGGCTCAAGAGCTTCACAATGGTGGAACGTCATCAGAGTTAGAGAAGTGGTCTATGAACTTCGAAAATGATTCCTGGTTCGTGTGAAAACCACATGAAGTCAGATTTACATTGCTCATTCATTCTCAAAAATGATTTATACAACCCTATTTCTTTGTTTATCAAAGACAAAAAAACACCCTTTCTTCTCCCTCAAAACAAGAATGTAGGTATGAGAAGGGAAAGGTGCTCAAAATACATGGGAAGTAATTGAGACATGTTGTAGTATATATGAAACATGTTGTATTGTTCATAGTATAAAATGTCTATGTCATGTATAAGATAGGTATTTTAGGTATAGTGACTTGTGAGTCAAGCTTTATGCCAATGGGGAACAAGTGTGGCAATCTTCATCATCACAACCACAATGTGGAGCTGAAAATGGAGATGCCACAAAATGAGGCTACAAATGGAGATGCCACAAAATGAGGCTACAAATGAAGATACCATCAAGTTGTATCATTATTTACTCCAAATGTATCCCTATAAATACCTCCTTTGAATGAAATGAAATACACACATTACTCTCCATTCTCAGAATCAAATCTCTCTCCCTCTCAAGTTAATTTATGTTCATTCCAAAGTTATTTTATGTTTGTCCTTAAACACGTTATCAGCACGAGGCTCTAACTCCAGCCTGCTTGTACGCCCCTAAACATCTTGATAGGGACCTCAGATCAAAATCCTTCCTTCAATAAAGTTGTTCGACTCTGTCTCTTCTATCTAACCTCCAAATTTCAGCCTTATTGGAGTGGTTTTGAGACCTTTACATCATTTGAAGTGGGAGATGTTCAGCACTCTCGTTCCTGTGCAGATCAGCCTGTTTTCACACCCTGAAACATCTTGTTCAGAACCTCTGATCAAAATACTTTCTGCATAAAAGTTGTTTATCAATGTTTCTTCTATTTTACCTCCAAATTTCAGCCTTATTGGAGTCGTTTTGAGACCTGTACACCATCCGAAGTGGGAGCTATCCAGCACGCTCATTCCTGTGCAGATCAGCCTGCTTGCACGCCGAGAAACGTCCTTTTCGGGACATATAATCAAAATCCTTTCTTCATAAAAGTTGTTCATCTATGTCTCATATATCTGATCTCCAAATTTCAACCATGTTGGAGTCGTTGTGAGACCTGTACACCATTTGAAGTGGGATCTGTTCAGAAGAGAATTTGCTCCGAATTTCAACAAGTAAGTTTTAAAGATTAAAGTTCCTGTTTTTGAGTTTGTATTCCTTTTCTCTTCTTTTCAGAGACTTGTAATAAAAAAGCGGAATTATAGAAATTCACGCTAAACGAACTAAGAGCGTTCGTAATCTATGAACTAAGAGTGTTCATAATAATCGGACTAAGAGCGTCTGCAAAACATCAATTTATGGACTAAAAGTAGAATCGTGGGGATTCACTCTAAACGAACTAAGAGTGTTCGTAAATCAATGAACTAAGAGTGTTCATAATAATCGGACTAAGAGCGTCCGCAAAACATCAATTTATGGACTAAAAGTAGAATCGTGGGGATTCACTCTAAACGAACTAAGAGTGTTCGTAAATCAATGAACTAAGAGTGTTCATAATAATCGGACTAAGAGCGTCTGCAAAACATCAATTTATGGACTAAAAGTAGAATCGTGGGGATTCACTCTAAACGAACTAAGAGTGTTCGTAAATCAATGAACTAAGAGTGTTCATAATAATCGGACTAAGAGCGTCCGCAAACATCATTGTTTTCATCTAATCCAAATATTCTTGGAAATTGATTTCTTGGTAGCATAGCTCAGAAATCTTATTATTTTAGTTTTCGTGGAAGTTTAAACTCCGAAACCAATATATCTTATCTTCCTATTTTTCAGGATGTCGAATGAACCTAGACTCGACTTTCCAACACTTGACTCAACAGGCTCGGAATACCATGACTGGGTAACCGACGTTGAGAACCATCTCACTACGAGAGGGATATTGCCCATAATATAGGCACCTGACCAGGGCCTTGTGTTCCAACGAACACCCACAAAGCATGCTGCTCAAGTAATTATCTTGATGTGACGACATATGGATAAATCTCTCAGATTAGAGTACATGTCGATCAAGGATTCAAGAAACCTATGGGTAGCGCTAGAAGAGCGCTTTGGCAATATCCACAATGTGGACAACCTGCACCTCAAATGAAAGGAGGTAACCACAAATGACATGTGTCATCGATATGGATCAATTGAAGCATTGGTTCAAGCAATGCCATGCAAGTACCCAACTAGCTGCAAGCTACAAGGAGTATAGGCAATTGAGAGAGCAAGAAATCAATCTTGCTGAAGATGAAGATATCAATCTTGCTGAAGATGAAGATGGTGAAGATATCACTCTCACCACTGAGGACTTCAAAGCTGCAAATAAAGAGCACAAGGATGCCGCAGACTTTGATTAGAATAGTCCTTTTCTATTTTCCAATAAAACGGCAAATGTGCCTTAGTCAACAAATGACAATTGTATTGACTCTTTCTCATGTGGCGTACCCAATGAAGTATGATGTCTAGGAAAGTAATTGAGATCGGGGTATTTAAGCGAGCCTCGCTCCACCAACATCTCTCTACTTCCCTGGTCATATTTCATTGGAATTACCAAACGGATTGGCAATTACAATTTGTATAAGTTTGATTTTATTTTGGAATAGATTTTGGAAACTTTGATGTAATCATTGGCTATTAATAAAGTGTTGCATTTCGAACTTTAAAGATATAAGAGCCAATGGTTTTCATGTGAAAACACATTGTAAGAATGGACAAGAATTCCTTTGCATCGCCTCTAATAACTACGGACATAAATGAGTATTAGAGAAACTTATGTGTCACTTTAGTGGGTTGCATGCAACCACTATTCGAGTCATTAAATCAAACCATGTCATAAGAGATGACTTATGGGATTCTGACACATATAGGCTTTAGCAAGACCGTTTGGGATATCCAGGTCATGATATGATGTTCCGTGTATTAAAGACTTCACGGACATCCATTCCTCAAAACAAAAAGAAGTACGAACCAAAGATATATTGGTCCAAAGACTTACTTCGTTTTGCAAAGCTTGCTCTTTAGCAAAGATAGGATCGAGACCATCCTATGCAAAGGACACTAAAGAAAATATACCATTCTTACAAAGAATCCAAGGTGATATTTATGGACCTGTTCAACCAACTTGCGGACGTTTGAATATCTCATGATGTTGGTTGACACGCAAACACACTAATCACGTGTTGTGCCATTGTCCATCTATAAAAGCTACTTATGATATACTCATAGCACATATAATATGACAACGGGCTCACTCCCCGGATCATCCTATTTAGTCAAATGTATTTTGACTATGCTAGTGAGTATACATCGAAGATTTTCGATGGTTATTGCAAATGGAGTGATGTTGGATATCACATTCTCATATACACACCTAAATGGTCTCGCGGAAATAACTACGATGGTAGTTAAGACATTGGCAATGCGCACCAATCTCCTTATATCCGCTTGGGGTGATGCAATATCGCATACAACTATGCTAATCCCTCTATGACCTACCGCCACTCAATGTATCCCTGCGTTACAGCTAGTGACTGGATACAAATATTTTGTACTTAAGCACATTTGAGTGAGTCATTTATGTGCCAATGTGAGCCATTTATGTGCCAAATGCGCTGCCACCACGCCTATGGTAGGTCCTTAAAAACAAGTGAGTAACTTGGTTGGATTTGAGACTCCAACAAACGTCCGCCACTTAATGCCCTTGCCAGGCGATCTCCTTACCATTTGATTTACGGATGTCACTTTGATGAGACAGTCTTCTCATCGTTAGGGGGAGATAAGAACTCGAATGTTCAACAGGAACGACAGGAATTGTCGTGGTCTATCCCCACTATGTCTCATCTCAATCCCTATTAAAAGTGACGAGATCACACATTTACTGCAAAAATGCCTGCAAGGAAGGACGTCCCTACAAAGAGGATGTAGCGCCACCCTACACAGAGGTAGGCAAGGCGCCAACGCCATAGAAAGTGGCACTCTGGCGTTATAGGCCATGGCCCCAGCTAGAATGCGTGGGAAGCTCGTGGATTCGAAGGAGACTTTGGCATCCTTGGATCATCGACACTCAACATCCGTCTCATAAGTATCTTCCAGATTATGGTTATTGTTGGGGGACGCCTCAACGTCAGAACCTATTCCTGAGAATATAGAGCTCTATGAAATTACACTAGTGTACATGAGATATGGAAAAGAAACTCCATCATAATTGATGATATAGTTGCGCATTCTGTTGCGCATGAGTTTGTTGAGACCGATGATATCGAACCACACTCCGTTGAAGCATGAATACCAACGTAGAGAAATTTAGCCTAAATGGAAAGATGAGATCCAGATTAAACGAAGAGGAAGGTTTTTGAGCCAGTGATGCCAACACCTCCTTACATAAAACCTATTGATTAATGGGTCTTCGTTAGAAAGCGTGTTGAGAAAACGAGATGGCAATCTCGCCTTATGGCGCAAGGCTTCTCACAAAACGCACTGGAATTAACTACGATGAGACATATTCTCTCGTAATGGATGACATTACATCCACTACCCTGTCAGTTTGGTAGTTTCCAAAATAACTGAACATGCAGCTTATAAATGTGGTCACTACGTATCTCTATGGGGATGTAGATACGAAATATACATGAAAGTTGATAGTGAAACTTTATTTACCCAAATCAAGTGGCTCTAGGCCACGGAGCGCGTTTACAATAGAGTTGAAACGCTCACTAAAGTGACTACTTGATTGGGAAGGGATATGCCCGCGCGTTTCCATAACAAGTTTCGGATTCTATCGCGGTTTTCATGTTGGACATGATCTTCATTAGAAGCCCTTAAATAGTTAAGGGAAACCGCTGAACACTTGAAATCCGAGTTTGAGATGAAGGATTTTTGGGGGACACGATTAAGCCTCGGTTTTTTTAACTTGAGCACCGTGTTGATAGATGCTTAGGCATTTTGACAAGGTCAAGCCTTCAAGCACCCCATGATCATTCGTAGTCTTGATCCTGAAAATGATCCTCTTCGTCTGAATGGATGATCAGACGAAGATGTGCTAGAGAGGCTGAAATGCCTTACTCAAGTACAATAAAGCGCATTATTGTACTTAACTCAATACACAAGACTAGACATCTCACTTTGCCATGAACTTGTTAGCTAAAGGTATAGCTCTGCGCCAACGCGATACCATTAGATTGGTGTAAAAGATATCTTTCTATAACTTGAGATGTACGATCGATATGGGCTTATTCTATCCCTATAGAAAGATGATGGATTCGGACCCATCACATACTAGAAACGCCGCCAAACGCTGACCTGCGTTTTCTATCTCTACCCCAAAACGACATCAGCGTTTTGGAAGGTTTTGCTGATATTGGGTATCTCTTGACCCATACAAAGGTCTTCCACCAAACTGGTAAAGTGTTCACCATGGGTAAGATCGCGATATCTTGGAGGTCTACAGAATAGACCTTAGTCGCTATATCTTCGAACAATGTAGAGATTATTGCTCTTCACGAAGAAGATCGTGAATGTATATGGATTGAATCCATAGTTACGCATGTTCGAACAGTTGTGGTTAATTTGAAGTCTACCACAGATGAGCCTACAAGCATTTAGGATAATGCTGCTTATTTTGAACAAATGAAGTAAGGCTACATCCAAAGCGACAACACCAAGCATAAAATCAGCAACAACTGACTCTCCTCAAAAGATCAATCAGAGGGAGAGATGTATACATATATGGTCTCGAAACGTGAAGAGTGTGTTGTGCTCTTTTTCCCTTTCGACCGAGGTAATTTTTGTCCCACTGGGTTTTTGTTACTCGGCAAGGTTTTTAATGAGGCAACAAGAGAAGCACCACGTTTGGGAGACACAATAAGGAGTCTAATCAACGAGAGTTGAAATCAGGGGGAGTATCCAGAAGCATACTCACTTAACCATCGTGTACTCTTTTTTCTCCTTCGACCAAGGTTGTTTTTTCCCACAGGGTTTTATTACTTGGCAAGGTTTTTAACGAGGCAATTTCGAAGCGCACGACTTAGACAAATACTATCAACATGAAATATCCAAGGGGGAGTGTTGTAGTATATATGAAACATGTTGTATTGTTCATAGTATAAAATGTCTATGTCATGTATAAGATAGGTATTTTAGGTATAGTGACTTGTGAGTCAAGCTTTATGCCAATGGGGAACAAGTGTGGCAATCTTCATCATCACAACCACAATGTGGAGCTGAAAATGGAGATGCCACAAAATGAGGCTACAAATGGAGATGCCACAAAATGAGGCTACAAATGAAGATACCATCAAGTTGTATCATTATTTACTCCAAATGTATCCCTATAAATACCTCCTTTGAATGAAATGAAATACACACATTACTCTCCATTCTCAGAATCAAATCTCTCTCCCTCTCAAGTTAATTTATGTTCATTCCAAAGTTATTTTATGTTTGTCCTTAAACAAGACAATAATAAACAGAATGGTTCAGAGTGTGTTCAAAAGGACATTGGACTTATGGCAGCTGTCTAACCAAAAAAGAATATTCACAGCAGCAGCAATATAGAATCAAAGAATTCACATTAGACAAAGTTAAGGGCACTGTTGTTCATTTTGCAGACTTGCCTTCTTGATGCAAACCCTCCCAGCTAATCTCTCGAGCACATTCCCCACACACAGTGGTGCAACCAGATTTTGTACCTTGACTTCTAAGGGTCAGCACATGTGAAAGCTTAGTGCATTTCCGCTGCACATAAGTATCCCTCACCTTGGATTCTGCAAGGCTGCTCATCTCTATTGCAGGCGAGTTCACAGTTGATGCAGCTGGCTCTGGCTTTTGGTCAACTGCAGATTCACTGACAGGAACTTGCTTCACTTCCTCCCATTCAAATGATTTCCGGTATACTTCCCAAGCCATGTCTTGCTCTTCTTTTGATAGCTTTTCCTCTTCATTCTCTTGCAATAGTGTCTCATGTAAGTGAAAATTAGCAATCCAGCTGAAAACAAAGGGAGAAAGCGATATAGTTTCCAATTGTCGAAAGCATAAATGAGCAACCAATATATATCAATACATATGCTGATTAAAATAAGAATGAACATAGGAACATACCTCGGATAATGCTTGCCAATTAATCTTTCCATTAATTTGTCAGAAGCGCAACTTCCATGAGAAAGATGTGGTCCGTGCTTAGGCAAATTTTCGACTGAACCAGTGATACTTTGATTAGCTCTGTTATCTTGCTCAGGCCCATCATGGTTTTCATCGTCACCAAACTCAAAAAGATGTAACATCTCTTCTTTAGATATTGTCCTATGTACCTGTTGTCTATCCACTACCCTTGCAGCCAGGCCCTCCTTTGTTACCTGTTTGTCATTTTTGCTTCATTAGAACATCATTCAGCCAAAAACCATAATATATATAATTAAGTCAATCTTGTTCTCCCATTACCTGACGCTTATAAATTTTTTCTTCCATAGTTCCATGTGCCATCAATCTGTAAGCAAACACCGGCTTTGTTTGGCCATACCTGAAATAAAGAAAACATACATATCATTGAAAATATGTCACATTATTTTGGAAAGATTTCCAGCTCTGTGAAACGGAAAAACATAGCCTGCCAATTGCAAGTACTTCCTCTCAATGTTACTCACTCTAGCACCATAAAGTCCCAACTCTACCTATAACAAAGTACACAACACCATTTGTAGCCCTGCCTTTTCACTCTATTTTTTTATCCATTACAAATGAATAGTGAACTTGAGCCCTCTACACATTAAATAAAACCTTAAAGCCTTTAATTTTTTGCTGTCCTACTACATACACATAATTCTGGCTCTTAAAACCTCAAACAGCACCCCCTCTAATTTATACAAAGTACCTTTTTATAATGTTATTGAGACCATTCATGCAATATGAAGCTATTTATGAAAAAAACAGAGGAAATGACCAAACAAAAGAATGAAAGGAATCGCACCTCCAAGAACGATAGATAGCCTGAAGATCATAGGTTGGATTCCAAGACCCATCAACTATAATTACACGGTTAGCAGCATGAAGATTTATCCCCAAAGATCCAGCTTTGGTGGAAATTAGAGTGCATTTCACCCTCTTATTTGCAGGATCATTAAAGCGCTCAACCAGTTTTTGCCTTTCTGAGCTCTCTGTTCTACCATCTAGCCTGAAGACCAACAAAAGAAATAAGTAAAAGATGCATATAACTCTGTTCTTCCATTTACATTTATATCAATTAGCGTGAAAAGATAGATAGGTAATGAGTAATGTCCCACTTTGGAAAATGCAAGAAAGTGATAATACCAACCTAAACCAATCTTTTCCTTTCTTCCAAAACTTCCATCTCTTCCCATGTCGAGGTAATCTTGCAAGGTAAAGTTCTATCAGATCAAGAGTTGGTATGCTCTGACTAAATACCAATGCCTTATCACCCACATCAGAACACATAGATAGAATTTCAAGCAGCAATACCATTTTGCCACTATAATCAAGCTCCTTATAATTATTTTCATGGATGAGATCATTCCACCAATCCTGAAAAGGCAATAAATCATGAGCATTGTGTTTAAAGCAACCAAAAATGAAAAAACACAACATGAATACAGTTATTGCAACTCTTCTCAATCAACAGCTTACAGATTTCAGCACCCTATTGAAATTCAGCACCCTATTGAAAAGACGCAACATACCATAATGAGTTAATGACTTTAACAGGCTTCCATTTGGGTGGATCGATTTCTAATGCATAATCTCAGGGACAAAGTACTGTAACTATTAGCATTGGTTTTTACAGAAACTGGCTAATGCAGAACCAAAATTATTGCTCCTAGGCTCCTAGGCTCGAGAGTGGATTAACTCGAGTTAAAAATAGTTTATTTAAATAGCTAGTAAAAAAATCTTACTTTAGAGGATCTGGAGAATTAAAGTATATTTCAAAGGAACTAATTATGCAGTAGATCTTTGGCTAGTGATCCATGAGGATATTTTTCTTCTTAATCAATATATGGAGCTGAAACACCCCGATTTTTTTTTTTTTTCGGTAAAGTGTTTATTCCATATTTTTTATTTTACATAAATAAAGTCAAATGAATGGAAAATGAAAAAGTAATAAAGTGCAAAAGACTACCATCTGAGTGTCAGTGTAGTTTGTCCAAACCTATACCTTCTGAAAGTAACCATCATCTTTTTTTCCTGGCAAAATTTCATTGACATTCCCTTGCTTCTCTGTCAAGAAAGATATGCCACCATTATCACACTGTTGGGAATATAGTCAGGTATAGGTGGGCATGTCTGCGCACACATTTAAAACAATAAAGAAAACTGCAAACGGCCATGCCATGCAGTCTCAATGCATACTATCAAGACAATACCATGAACATCCATGGAACTCTTGCAAAAACCAGAACAACAAAACGTAAAAACCATACCTCCTATATAGTCAGTGTTTTCATCACTAGAGCTGTCATCAGCAAGAAAATTCTCAACACCATCTTCATGCCTCACATAGTCTTTGTCATCTTTTCTCAATTGCAATATCCCTGGATGGTTCCATATCTACTACAGACAAAAAGTTTTTTTCATTACATAACACTTTACATGAAGAAAGAAGCATGATGAGCTAGTCTAATAGATATCACATATACAGGCCTTCCAGCCAGACATAAAGAACTTGCATACAAATTGCATTCACCTTTTACCTGTAAATTTCTAGTAAATTTTAGAGCATGCCCCTTAAGTGACAACTATGAAGAATTCCAACACTACCTAATAACGCAACAACCATTTCATGGAAAAGCAAAATCCAAGATAATTAAAGTATTCTTCTTCTTTATTTTTTTTATAACAGACCATAACAGTTTTGTCTGATTCCACCCAAATTTAGACAAGGTTCCGATTGATAAATAGTTCTAGAACCAATCATCTCACATTCTCATTCTCACCTACCAAATTCCAAATCACATTCATATTCTTCACAAGTTGTAAATCATTAAAAGGTATGTTTGAAACGAAAGGGGACATCTTTGTATAGAAAACAAAATAAAAAAAAGTAAGCATTCCATGCATTTAGTTTAACTATCCTTTTAAGAGTAGTGTTCACCTGGTCACCAGATGACCAAGGATTTTGTGGTCACCCGTCCTCAGATTGAATTCCAAGGTTTGAAATTAAAACACTTCAAATGTTTTATTTTAATCTCAACCCTTGATAAGTTGATAAAATCCAAGGGTGAGTGAGCACAAAATCCTTGGTCACCTCGTGAGTCGTGACCGAGTGATCATGACTGATCCTGTTAATACTTGGAAGAAAAAACTACTCAACTCTTTCTGGTAAAGGTTAACTATACAGTTGACACAATTTTATTTTAATTTTCAAACCCTAGTTCAAAAATGGTGATTGAATATTTTCAAATGAATAGGGTGGATGCCTTCCCATACATTAATGTGTGCAATTGAGCAACAGTGTGTGCTTGTCATTATCTGTAGATAATGAAACCTTGGGAACTTAACAGAAGTAATATACCTGAGCTAAGGCCTGGTAGCCAGCGAAAAAACCTCTTTTCATCTTTTCATTATAAATCTTGTCAGTAGTGAATCCGTGCACATCAAGGAATCTCTTGTATAATTTCTTCTGTATGGGAGAAAGCCTCACAGTTATCACAAAGACAGTTTTAGGTGGTAAGTCCTTCTTCACCACGCTCATGTCCATTCTTTGAACAAATCCTTTCAACTGTTCATACAGAATATGCGATCTCTGATTCATGATTTTCACATCTTCCACAGTTGAATTAGTATGCTGACCATTCTCTATGGGATTCTGGAAGCTGCACATAAGGTTATGCACAATTAAGATGTGTCATAAAAGGAAACAAGAACAATAAACAAGAGAAAACAAGATATATAAGTGAAAAAGTCTTGCCGGTTTCTAAACTCGTGGCTACTTCCAAGAAAACCTTCCCTTACAAAATCAACCATCTGTAATCAATTAAAAATTCAAAGGAATCAAGAGGGTGTGTAATTTTATAGAAATGGTCAAATGAACAGCTATCAGGTGAACATACACAATAATATTCCATGAGATTGTTCTGAAGAGGTGATCCAGTTAATGCTATTCTTCTTTGGCATCTAACTTGTTTCAAGGCCTGGGTTACATCGGCCTTGGTATTCTTAATAATATGGGCCTCATCACAAACAAGTATATCAGGTCCATCCTGAAAGTTGGAAATGTAACAATAAGAAACAAGCTTGGGAAACAACTTGCATATATTCGAACAACTTATATGCTAGATGATTAAATACCAAAATTTTAGCTTAGGACTACCAAGTTGAAGAGAAAACAACTCGCACATACAAAAGAAAGATATCAAATACAAACTTAGTGGTTAACCTCAACCAACCTGTAAGGCATGACAAATTTCTCTAGCCATGTTCCGATCCTTCACATGCTTTCCAAGGGATAAGTTTCTGAAAGCGGAGTAGCCAATCAAGAAAACACCACCCTTAGCTCTCCATTTTGCAAGCAACTCTAGTCTCCTCTCCCTGGAATGCAAAGCAAGGATACCAAGTGGTTAGAGAGAAGGTTGTTGTTAAAGTTCAGAAGATTTTGGTTTCACCTAGTTTCTGTACCTCTTGTCCACAGCTAAGCAAATAGTAACTTTCAACTTTTATAAACAATACCTTTGTTTCTATAAAATTAAAATATCAAAATATAAAATGTTCAATTAAACCTTGACACATCTTCTAGCATGAAGATCCGAAGAGGCTTTACTTCTGAAGGTCTCCACTTCAAGAACTCTTGCCGCCAATTATGCAGCACATTAACAGGAGTGACAATAAGTGCAGTTTTTAATCCCAAATCGATACTTCTCATTGCAGTATACAGAAAAGTAATAACCTGAAAAAGCAACTTGACAAGTTATGCATCAACCCAATGAAAGGCTAAGACCTGCAAAAGCATATGAGGCATCTCCTCGCATTTTCCAAAATGGCTATGCCACTAGGCTGCAGGGTCATTACCACATGCACTATAACCTATCTAAAAAGTAGCACCTACACCAACAATAACATCTTTGGGAATAAGATGGAGCGTAATACCTGAAGCGTTTTACCAAGGCCCATCATGTGAGCTAGAATACAACCAAGCCCTTTATCCCCAGACTTCACTTCTCTGATAGATTGTACGATGTTCTCCCACATAAACCTTACGCCCGTAATCTGTGATACAGATCAAATCTTTACTTGATGTTACAAAGTGTAAAAAGGGCCGAGACACTATAGACAAAACTCCATGGAAAGTTACTACATTTGAAGCAATAACAGAAAACTCACCCGAGGTCACAATTAAGAAGCTCAAATTAAGTTATAGATATGTATAAGCAATAGTAACAACTTTACAAGGACGTGGTAACATATAAGCTGATATAAAGAGAGCAATGAATGGAGCTGTTGAAATTTTCATCTCCTTTCTCCAATTATAAAGCATGTGGATGAGGAAGTTTGAAAGTAGCAGAAATTTCAAAATGGTCGAATTTAAGATGAAAGTTAGTATTGCAAAATTAATGAAATTAAGAATCAGTGTTCTCAGTTTTAGCATAAAATGAAGGGAATTCATAGAGGAAAACCCATTATGTAGTTCAAAGATTAAGGAAAATAAACCTGATGAGCCTTCAATTTTGATGAAAGGCTTGGAGGAATTCTCACAGGTTCTTCACCTTTCTCTCTCATAACATTCACTATATAACCAGCTGATGCATCACCCATGACTTCAGCACTAACACCTTCAGATATATTCCCATTATAGCTAGCAGAGCACTTCAGTTTAGATTTGACAGAAAATTGTACTTGCAAGGACTTCAAACGCTCTTGACGTTCCTGAGAAGACGGTCATAAAAAATTAGCTCTATGCCTGAAGTGACAAAATCAACAAATACAAGAAGTACCTTTTCAATCGCAATTTTTCTTTTGGTCTCTTCTCCCAATTCGGTATCATCAATTATCCTTCGTATCTTCTTCTTTCTCTTCCTCTTAGAACTGATATTACAAATGTTAGAACCACTATAAAGCGAAAGGAACTAATGCTTAAGACAGACAGCTCACCCAATGGTTTGAAATGCAAACATTAAACATAAAGTCTAAAGAATAATGAATAAAAAGATGGCATTTTCAGCCCATTAGGTCCCAAGACTACACGTTGTCAATTCACTATCTACATGCATTCTCAAAGCATCTATGGAGCAGGGACCAGGCAAAATGAAAGGAATCCTATCGCAGAGAGAGAGAGAGAGAGAGTAGTGATGAATTCTAGAAAGACATTCAAAGAGGAGTATATTGATTTAATTAGACATCATCATAGTTATATGAATATACCTGATAGCAACATCCACATCTGCATCTGAATCATCTGAATCACTATCAGAGCTAGAAACTATCAAATCTCCAGATCCCATTGCTTCCTCAAATTGTAACTTCAATGTCTGTATGAGACTTGGGCAACAGGAACAACACTGCCAGCCATCGGTCTGGGCCTTGGATAAGCATTCCTCTCCAATATTCCTCTTTATACAAGTTGTACAAAATAACATCGTGCAAGATTTACAACTCAATAAATCATTGCTTTGCCCACACCACCCACAATAACACATGGAGCAATCAGAATCCTGCACACCTTTGTACGTCAATAAAAGATCTAGCATTTATTTTCAAAAGTAAATAAATCAAATTAAAATATAAGAGCAAACTTCCTTTTCTCTTTTTCAGTTGAACCATAAGAAATAAAAGTTAATGGAAAGCCATATTTCTTAGGTAACCCTTCTCTGATGAATACAGTCACAAAGTCTGAAGCCATAAACTATCATGAAGCAATAGTTCATATTGCTGATTGGACAAACAAGACAAGAGCTGGTAATGAGCAACACATTCACCCTTGAGCTCTTTTCACCACACACCATGCAGGCATACATGTAGATAGATATGTAAACTATTATGAATGGATATATATGCGCGCGCACATACACACACAGATCTCCAGAGAGAGAGAGAGAGATCTAATATAAGATACACAGACACACACATATCTCCAGAGAGAGAGAGAGAGAGAGAGAGGAATCTCTGATATAAGATATACAGACATTAGAAATGATAGTTTTGGTTGCCAGTAATCAGGTATTAGTCATAAAGCAAAGATCAGTAATTAAATTTCATGTATTCTATCACCGGGATTAACACACACAAAATTGCACAAACTGTTCAAATATAGTTCACAGAAAGCATACAAGTTACTGATACCCATACCTTGAAATGGATCATTTCTTCCAACAAGCACTTGCAATTTGCACAAATAATCACTTCCATAAGTGGATGTGAGCGCACTTCAGCAGAAAATTTATTACAAGCTGTGCAACGGAGCATCTTATTCAGACTATGTGATGTGAGACCATCATCTCCAGATCTGCAGATATTCTCTTTCACATAGGAATGATCCTCAGATTTTATCATGTTGCAGTCAAAAGTATCTTTCATTGAAGCTTCATCATCACTATCTATAATTATAGTTCGATTCCTCTTAATGTCAATGTTTAGTTCCTCGCTCTCATTCGGACGCTTGGACCCTCTGGCTTCAGTGGAATCAGGGGCCGGCGGAGCACCGTTACTCATTATGGCAGACTTCAAATTTTGGCCTTCAACCTCATTATCTGTGTTACAAATGTTTTCACCATCTTCATCAATTTTCCCATTTGAGATACCAGTAGAAGAGTCAAGCATTGAGAAAGACTGGCCCATGTTGCTTTGTATCACTTGATCAATTGGGGAAACTTCTTTCTGACTGACATCCTGATTCAACCACAAGAATATAATTAGCATTACTGCATGTCAAGGGTATGCCAAAATGCAAGAATTATCTATGACTCAATCAACGGGGCAAGTATTTTCTGGCTACATATAGAATATAAAATTACATGTGTACGCTTGTATGAAGTACACTTTTATAGAAGACCTTGCTATAAAAGATGGACTACAGAGAGAGAGAGACAGACAGACAGAGACAGAGATGATCTAAACTGCAAGTCAAAATACCAGAAGCAAGGAGTTTAACACATGTGCAGTATACCTGTTTACATCTCCTTTGATGTCTCCTCCGTTTCAAATGAACTTGAAGCTTCCTATCAATGTTTGCGTCATCTTCTTCCTTAACCTTTAATAGACAGGTATAAAAAGAATGTTTGTGGTAGATGAAGAAAAATGTAAAGGACTAAGTATAACATCAGTATAGGAGTAATTATCTAATGGTGAAAAAGATAAATCAAGCATATCATCATATCAGGCCTGATAGTCTGATACTAAAATGTCAATCAACTTTCTAGCTATATCTATAAGAAGGTCTAGCCTTAGACAGCAGTAAAAAGGTAATATGATATCACCAACTAATCTGATCAAAAGTTCGCATCCTTTCACGTTGACAAGAGACCAATAATCATGTTAACTCGTGGTGTAAGACATAACATAACTAAGCCTATTGAACCTTTTTCACTAAAGAATCTCATTTGTCACTTGTGGGGTCCGGTCCGCATTGTAATTCAATAATCCAAACCCTCTGTCGTCTGTGTCTTCATTCAAATTTCAAAAGATGATCATAACCAAATCAGAAGTCATTTCAACGTCTAGTTGTCATCAAAAGTCATGGTACTTTAAGTAAACTTTGAAAGATCATTTATGATAATCAAAGGTTAAATGGTGTTGTATTGGCAGATTCTTTTTGCTATGATAATCCTTAAAATGGAGACTTAAAGTGAGGAGTGTTTAGAACACGCTGACTAACAGTGCGGGGTGGGACCCCAGTGCGTATCCCTCAGTGGAAGGGCTCTGGTATATATGCACACTTATATGCATATATCTTAAAAATAAATATATAAAATAAAAAAGAATTTTTTTAGTTAAAAGGGTGGAAAAGAGTACGCAAGGATGTTTTTAACATTACAACATCAATTATGAACAAGACTTACTTACCTTCCTATAACTTCTTTTCTGTTCTTCTGAGAGATTCAGTTCTCTTTCATTTGCAACAGCAGCTGCAACAAATGGATCACTAGAATTGCCATCAATGTCATCAATCTCCTCCACCTGGCAAAAGTATTGTCAAAAACTCATTGAAAGACCTAACTGAGTCAAAATTGAGCATCAGTAGCAGCGGGTAGCTTCTGGAGGAACTAGTATTATGTGACAAAAGCATCAAACTCAAGACAATTAAAACCATAAAAAAGGATTCTCTTAGTAGTGACCTTCAGACAGGACTTGTTTGAATCACTCACACATCAACACCATCATATAGTTCATTGAAGGACCTTTTCTTACCCTCATTTAGGCCTCGAATGGCGGATCTTTGAATTTCTTTTTCTTTATTTCTTTTTTATTTTCAGCAGAAAATACTATGCCATTTTAAAAATAAAAGTCATTGTAATTTGACCTCCCAGAAAAAAGGAAAAAGGAAGCACTAAAGATATGGCTGCTCCTTTTAATATATGTTTTGTCAGGACTATATGAAGAAAAGGGAAAACACCAAGACCGAGGACAAAAAGCTTGGATGCCACAAACCGAATGACAAACTCTAAGAATATTACTTATATAGTCAAGAAAAGGCATGGTTATGCTACATGATTAACTAACTTGCTAACATAAGATGCGTGTTTCAATATCCAAATTCCAAAACAACAGGTTTAAAATAAAAACTAAATAAATACTGCATTGCCATCTAAAACATCACCAACACTGGAGTACACTATTAGAATAGGAAATGAACATCAGGGTAAAAAAAAAAAAAAAAATCAATGGTGCATGGATTGATTAAACCTAGGTGAACTTATAACCCTTAATTTCAAGCATACTTATCTTGTGACAAGAGGGTAGTATACAGGAATTCCATAGAATAGGTAAACAGAAATATTAGTCACCTCATTGACTCCAGGGAATTCAAGTCCCATCTCTGCAGCTTGGTGCGGTGTGCTAGCCAAGTAAACAGAAGCCCAGTGCTTGCTTCCAAATGAAGCGCTATCCTTAGTTGCACCGTCAGAAAATAATTTGTTGAGAGAACACCAATCAACCTCAGTTGTTGCAACATCCTTGCTCCCCTCTTCAGCTAGTTTTTTCTGCAGGAATCCACTAGCACCATCCTCCAATAGTTTACCATGTTTCCTAAGTCCAGGAATACAGATTCATGTACCATCAACTTCATAGTTCATACATTGCCGAATCGACAATGCTAAAAGGGTGTAAGTGATGACTATACCTTCTTACAGGTCTGTGCGTTTGAAGATACTTCTCAGCATCAGCTCTTGACTCGGTAAATTCTCCACTCACCTGACTTCCTACCCAGTGTATTCGTGTTTTCCAAGCTTCGGTGCAGCAACCATTAGGAGCCTGACTTTCAATCCACTTATAAAGGCTTGGTAGCTCAATGCCTGCCCCATCAAGTTGTTCCTAGTCAGAGAAAAATATAGATGAAAGTGAGCGGAAAAAAAATATTAATAAATAGAAACATGTTTCTTCGTAGTATTAAAGATTTAAAAGAAACAAGTATATTGAAGTCGTCAAACATGAGATGGGAAAATAGAGCACATCAACCAAACAGCAAAGTCCTACAACATCAAAGATAGCACTACCTACCAAAATAGATGTTCCTCTAGTACAAAACTTAAGCATTTACAGGGGCTTATGTATTAAAATAAGATATTTAAAACTGTCAAACACATTTTCAAGTTTCAGATTTTTCAAGTTATGCAAACAAGCCAATCCAGTTCAACCAAAGAGTTTATGGAGATCAGATGTAAATTAGAGAAAAAGTACATATCTATAACTTGACATTTCCACAGCTTTCATATAAACATGTTTAGTTAATATCCCACAAAGTTGGAGGTTCTAAATCTTTATTTAGTACCCTCACTGGGTAAACAAATTTTTGACATGCTCTTATGCACCGCATACTGTTACAAGTTTTAACCTTAACAAACATTAGAAACCAAATGTGAAGGAAAACTAGCAAAAACTGATATCCAGCTTGTATTCTAATGTAATGAGAAATGATAATATTTCTTTCTCCCCAATTTGTACTTTTAGTAAAAGTTTATCACATCAAAGTACATGCCAGCTCTGAAATGTATTACGAAGCAAAGATTTACTCAGAATTGAAGAAAGAAGCAGACCAACAAATGAGCACTCTCAGTCTCAAGCTCATCGAGCTCAGCTTTCCAGTCTTCTATTAAAGTAGCCATTTCATCTGCAACAGCTGTTTCCAACTGTGACAAGGAGAACATGTTAAGCGAGATAAAGATAACGTACTCCACACTAAGAAATTTGAATTGAGCAGTACTAACATCATTCCCGTGAAGAGTTTGTGCCAGCTCCTCTCTAACTTCAGTCTCCACTTTGGCAAGAGACTCCTTTTCAAGCGCTTCCTGAGCCTCTGCAGCCTAAATTGGGCATAGAACTAAATTACAAACATATATATAATCTTTTCTATATCTGTGTGTGTGAACATATGGTAAGTGGAAATCAATGCCAACAAATAATTTTTTTTTTTTTTAAATGATACCTTACTCTCAACCTCCAAAAATTCAGCAATCAGCTCCTCAATGTCTTTATCAGATAAAGGTTCCTGCATAATAACGATGAAACAGCATTATGTAATCGTAAAAGAGAGGCTTCATGTTTTTCCAATATCAGCCACGAAAACAGTCCCCAACTTAATTGAGAGAAAACAATACAGCCGAAAAAAGATTATCAAGATTCATAGCATGCCTCGAGATGCAAACCGTCATCTTGTCCAGATATCGATACTTCATCAACTTCTGAATCATCTATAAAAGAATCCAAATCACTACCACTAGAACCACCACTCTCCACATCTTCCACCACGTCATGGCTTTCTTCCATTCTCTACACCAACACAAACAAACCCGAAAACAGTGAGCCTCAAACAAAACCGAACAGTATGCAAAATTTAGGAGCAAACCAAAAATGTGAACACAGCCACCTCAGTCAGTTTAACAAGTTGAAATCTTAAGGAGAAGTAAAGAAAGAGAGAAAAAAAGGCTTGCAACTCTACTCAAAAAATCCAATAGCAATGCTTCAAAACCTTATATGAAAATTCCAACCCTGAAAATCTTCTCAAGTTCTCTACTTTCTATGATCATCAATGTCGAAAACCTCGAATTCAACCTCAAAGATTATTACTCTAACCAAGAACAGGCATACATTTCAATCCAAAAACAATGCTTCAAAACCTTATATGAAAATTTTCCCAAGTTCTCAACTTTCTATAATCACCAATGACCAAAACCTCGAATCCAAACTCAAAGATTATTACTTTAAGCAAGAACGGGCATACATTTCAATCCAAATTTCACTATGAATAAGAGTTGAACCAAAAGCTCGCGTCTTTTCGAATAGGGTTGGTGTGAGGACTAATACGGCGTCGTTCTGTGAGGGGACTAATCGGAGAAGAAGGACGGAAAGTGGGGGAGTGACTTACCGGAATAGCACACGGCGTCGTTTTCCCTCCTTGCTATTTTGGCTTCGTCTCTGTTTTTCTATTTTTGCAGAAATAGGTCTTGTTTTTGTTTAACTTGGTTTGAATTGAATGAGCTCGGAGCCCAAAACCAATAAAGGAATATCCTAGACGTGAAAATTTTACCCTAAGTGAAGAAAAATTAGACTAACCGAATGAGGTAAAGAGTCCGGGTTTATGGGGCTTTTTCGCTTTTTTCTCTTGGTCGTGCTGCAAAGCCTTGGTTTTATGGAGGAGGGACTGGGTGCAGCGGTTTGACCATTAGGTTTGTGTGACCGTTCGATAATAGTTTTGATTGCGTTTCTGAGTGTTCGAGTATTACGGGTGTTTTTGGTATTTTGCTGATAAAATAATAAGGATCATATGACATTGAGTTTTGAAAATGAGTTGTTTGGGTGGCCGATATTAAACCTTAGTTTAGGAGAGATTTTTATTATTGTGTTTTGACTATTGAGTTTGTCTTACCGTTCAATAATAGATTGTTATGTATGCAAGTATTCAAGTATTTGGGTATTTTGGATATCTAGTGGACCAACCAGTATGGGTATGAAGTTTTGGAAAGAATGTGTTTGATCAGATCGAGTCATCGAGCAGCATGGCTACTCCAAGCTCCTTGCTTCTTCAACTATTCAATCCGACCTCCCTCTTCAACGACTTAGGAGGCTCTATGTGAGTATGTTTACAAACTGGCTTAAAGAACACGAACTTACTACTCAAGCAAACACACTTTTTCTAATTTTGGAACTTTTTCACTTTTTCTTTTCGAGAGCAAACAAGATGAAGAAAAGTCTGTATTTTTTTTTTTTTTCTGAGAATTACTTAAAGACAGTAATTTTGCAAGTAAGCAAAAGTGAAAGCTGAAAACGTACTGTGGAACCCGTATATATTATACATGTTACAAATCAATTTAGTTAACCTAGTATTCATCTTTCTTTCCCCAAGATTTGAGGAACAACAAAAAGATGAGCCCAAAAAACAAAGCTGCTGCCCCTCCCACAACAATTGCTAACGTTTTCCCGTTGCTATCTTTCTTGTCCTTCTGTTCTTCACCTGCATGCCAAAGAATAAGCATATCTCACATTAGGGTAATATTTTGTCACATATACGCATATAGAGTAGCGCCCTAAAACGAACATGATTGATTTCATATTATAAAAGCTAGCTAATTAATCACATTCTAAACCCTCTGATTCATCTGTTGATTATTATATAACACTAAACATACAAGATTATACCTATTTACTCGAAATGTGTCACCTCATCACTTTTGGTCTTTTGGATGCATGTGATTGATTTACCTGGGCCTGGGTGTGACTCATCATCTGGATGATAAGCAAAGCTCAAGAAGCACTCCGCCAAATAAATCTCACCGGAAACCGAACCACCACACTCTTCCTCAGCAATCTGCACCCCACTACTCACACACTCCCCACATTCACAACCCCCCAACCCTCCTTCACACTGAGCCATCACGTCCACTAACTCATACCTCGTCTTGAAAAACCCTTTACCACTCACCACACCATTCTCCAAAACCCCAAACGCTGCTCTCATCATCTCCTCGAACCCGCCCGGACCCCCATTGATGGATCCACCACCCTCGCCACAACTCTTGTGCAGCAAACTTTCCTTGCTGGAGTCGTCAGTGTCGGTCCCCTCGAGCTTGTAGTGCATGTAGCACCCGTGGAGCTGAACCCTGGCCGCCACGGACTCTCTGCACATCGTGTTGGAGATATCCGGAAGCGTGCTCACGCAGCTGTGACACTCTTGGTTAGTGATGTCTCCCCGGCATTGGTATACACCGGAGATCTCATCGTCGTCTGTTGATTCGGTGTGTTTGAAGAACTTGGACTGGTTTGAGTGGGCGGTCAGTTGTTGGAAAAGAGATCTGAGGGTTTGTGTGTGAGGACTAGTAGGAGTTGTGGTTGTGAATGTTTGGTTTGCACAGTTTTTGTACACTAATGAACTGTGATCGGAGATTGATATCACAGACGAGAGAAACAGGGCTGCGAAACAGAGAAACACTACATGAGAGAATGGTTTCGAGGTTGAATCCATTTGGGGTTGATTTTGTTGGGGTCTGAAGACAATGCATGATATAAGTTGAGGCAAAAGAAACAAAGTGCATTTTCCGATTAGTGTTTATATTTTGTTGATGCTTATGGTTATTTTTTCCTACCGACCTGTATCTAACTTGAAGGAAACTAGTATAAAAAAAAAATTCCTAAGAAAGTGCGCGCAAAGTTATCTATAGTTCTGTACCTATAAAACCCTGAACTAAGGCGCTGCAACTGCTTTGAATCAGCGTCAAAAGTTACTAAAACAAGGAGAAAGGTTTCTTATGGTTAGGTATTACCATTTTGAATTATGTAAGTTGGTCACACAAGTTACATAAAATGTGATATTCTTGCGTGTGTTACTGTTTTTTGTAATTGGAAGATGTTTTTCTTTTAAACTGCCACTAAACTTGAGTTACAAGAGTAGTACAGAGTGAGTTGAATTATTTGCCCAAATTGTCAAGATAAAAAAGTATTTGGAACATCATATATAGTAAGGTTATAAACTATAATCATACAATAGTAAATAGATTGCGCGAACTAGCATAATCAACCAAAATCACAAATGTTTGGAGTTACTTTCATTTTGTTATTGTTTTTTTCATTTTTTCGCGTGAGGGAGTTGTTTGCAAAGGAGGTAGGTGCTTATATAAATTTGAAAAGTCCATGAAATCTATATCTAATTCCTAAGTTGGCCATGAGTGTGAATTTTAAGAAATTGATATTGATTCTAAAAAATCAGAAGCATAATATAACAGTTTTTTGTTAGTTTACAAATCTAATCAAAATCTAGACACTCTAATTTGAGAAAGACGGGAAACAAAACAAAAATATTTCATGCGGTTAAAACAAAATGCAACAGTGAATAGTAATACGTACTTTTTGTTATTAGTTACTGTGAACTTAGTACAGGAGAGAAACTTTAATTAGCTTATAATTTTTTGTTTTCCCTAATAACCAATGGAGTGAATTTTATTGATCAACCAAATTTTCATCTGACTGAGAGTAAAAAAAAAAAAAAAAAACCATTTTGTTAAGAGGGTTGGACCTAATTCGCATTATAATTAACCACTAAGGTAAATTTTATTTAACAACCAAATTTACATCGATCCGACTGAGAGTCATAGCAAGCCAGCTAGGCCCTTTCTCTTCCTTCTTTGCCAACCCAATTTGTTATGAGAAGTTACGAACGGTGCTAAAAGCTTGATGTGTAACAACCTTCCCTAACACCACGGCTTCAATATAAGCCTCTGTCCACAAACCATTTCCAAGTGCCGCACATTCTCTCTTCATCTCAGCACCCGTCCCCGGCGGCCCGGTCACGACTACCTTCGGTCATCTACCACCGTAGTCATTGTCGTGATCGCGTTAGTATTCAAGTTCTCTATCTAAATCAATAATTCGTAATAGCATTTATTAATCCGTTCATAGTTTCATTGCTCATTGTTGTTACATCCAATACGTTGCATGCAACAACTGCATTTGTTCCTAATTGTGCTTGGCTGCTTGCGGCAGCAATTAATTATTCCCACTCATCCACCACCACCAACACCACCATGCCGAGGCTACCGCTTACGTCGGCGTTCCAGCTCCTCGAGATCAACCTGATCTCGGCGCAGGACATCGCGGCGGCGTCCAAGTCTATGCGGACTTTCGCCGTCGCGTGGGTCAACCCTAAGCGGAAGCTAACCACACGTGTGGACCAGAACGGCCACACCAACCCTACGTGGAACGAGAAGTTCGTCTTCCGCGTCGGCGAGGACTTCCTCAAAGACGACACCTCCAAGATCATGATCGAGATCTACGCCTCCGCGTGGCTCCGGGATGTCCTCATCGGCACTGCCGCTATCGTCGTCAGTAATCTCCAAAACAACTCCAAGATGCGGTTCATGGCCATCCAGCTCCGGCGACCTTCCGGCCGGCCTCAGGGGATTCTCAACGTGGGACTGGGCCTTTTGGACAACACCATGCGTAGCATGCCGCTCTACAGCGAGCTTAGTGCCTCCGCCGTCGGATATTGGGATATCATGGACGCAAAAAGCAACAAAAAGTCGTCGAAAAACAATGACTCAAAAATGGACGATAAACTTCACGCCTTGTACAGATCGCAGAGTGAACGGACCACAAGTGATTACGGCTTTTCGAAGAGCAAGCCGGGGAGCTCTATATGCAATGCACGTAACAATTACACGAAGAAGCCTCCGGGTTCCATCTGCATTGGAAGTTCTATTGTGAATGGCTCGGAGGTTAGTTCTGCCACGAAAGATGAGACCCCTAGGAAAGGAGGGACGCCTAAGAAAGGTGGGACTCCTAAAAATGGGACAAAGGCCATTAACAACCCTAATGGCAATGGCTCCATGGTAAATGGTGGCTCCATGGTGAATGGGTCCTTATGCTCGGACGTGGGGCCGTCACCTTCTGTTGTGGCGGCCGCTATTGCAAAGGGAATTTACCCTTTGCCGCATGGGGCATCGCACACAGAGTCAGGGAGCTCGTTGATGGACGAGTGGGCGGACGAAGACAGTGTGGAAGGGTTGAAGACCAAGATTGAGAGGTGGCGCACCGAGTTGCCACCAGTGTATGACACCAAGAATTCGAATTTGAAGCTGATGCCATCGACGCATCGGAGCATCCACCCGAAGCCGAGGCGGAGGAGCCGGAGTAACCGCGCAGGGTTGTTCTCCTGCTTTGCATTAGGTTGCGAGATTTCTATATCTTGTGGTGGCAAAGGTAAGTCCAAGAAGAAGAGTAGTGGCAAAGTTCATCTTAGCCCATCTGAACTTACTTACGATGATGACTCGTACGTACGATAACACACCTTAAATATTTCTTCCCGGAGACTAAATCAAGTGTTAATGTCACAAATTTGGTGTGCTTTATAATCATATCGAGTTGTGTTGGGGTTGAACGTTACTGAGTCGCTTGGGTGAAGATCGATTGGTGCTTAGAGTTAGAGGAATATAGGGTGTAACACTGGTCAATTTAGAGCCTCCTCTCTCTGGATTATTCTAATTCTTTTTCTGCTTTTTACTTATTTTACTTTTACTGTTCACAATGTTCATTTGGAGATGGAAAGGATGAGAAGGAAGAAAAGACAATGTAACTCCTCTCAGCTGTTCTTACCAAAAAATGTAAAAAGTGGATATAACCTTTTCCTTTTATTGGTGTAACTTGTAATCTTGTATACTAGCCTTGGCCTACACACACCGTGTGAGTAGGAAAGTTTTTTTTCTTTTTTTGGTAGTTAAAAATAGTGGGAGTTTTCATCCTGCACGTTCCACCACATTAAAATTTTTTTTTTTATATTTTATTAATTGACTTTATTATCCATGTTGATTCTTTCTGATTCAAAATATTTTAATATATTAATGATAAATTAGTAAAAAAAATCAATAATGGAGAGCAAGCTCTATTCTCTTAATAATAGTATAGATTAATTGACTTTATTATTCATATTGATTCTTTCTGATTCAAAGTATTTTAATATATTAAGGATAAATTAGTTAAAAAAATCAATAATGGAGAGCAAGCTCTCTTCTCTTAATAATAGTATAGATATAGGTATAGATATAATGTACTTTCAATAAATGATTCCAACATCGACAGTTTAATTGTTTTCTTTTGTTAAAACGTGATCGATCATGGTATAAGTAAACTATTGATCTCCCATGAACGCGCTGCTCCCTAGGGTTTTCTCGTTTTCCATCTCTCTTTCTCGTACAGCTACTCCCGCATGAGGCAGGTCTCTGGCATCATCCCGGTGTAGGGAGTTTTTGTTGCCATTGCTTGGGAGGGCTACTTGGAAATATTGTCGCTCAAGGCTATGGCAATGGCGTTTTGGCGGCGAGTTCTGGTGCAAAGTCTTTGAGGCATGGTGGTTATGTTGTGCAACGTCGGAATTTCATCGAAGGCATAGGTCGTGGCAGACTCATGGGTGACGTAGACTGGGTCATGGTACCAAATCGATGGTGGCGTGGGTCGTTGGGATGCTGATTCGTAGCAGTGCGGGTCGATCTGGGTGGCACAGATCGTGGCGAAGCGGGTTGAGTCAAGATGGCGTGGGTCAAATCGGCCTGGATGGAGACTGGGCTGGGGTCAGGCCAAGCTTGCTGGGTTTTGAGTTGGCACTTTCCTTCGGGCTTAGTTCTAATTAGTTATTTATACCTTTCTAATAATTCTCTATTTTTAAAGAAGCTATGCACTTTTGTGTCTGTACTGTGCCCATTTACTATGACGAAGTGATCAATATCATGGTTTATAAGCTTTACTTTTTTAAGCGAGCATGAAATTGTTGAATGAGTGTACTCATTCTATATATCGCTGTGATATCACCGCAAACTTCTTATTTATCTAATAATGACAAAAATAGAGTATGTAACGGCCCTTAAGATGAATGACAATTCGTTATGATTTTATTAAAAAAAAACGTGATTATGGTAATTGCTTATGTATGCATGCCCAAAATAGAAAAGTTCATAGTTCACATGTTAAATACTATTATACCATACAATTGTTGAGTGTGGAAACAATGTTTTGTTAGGGGAAAACAACAAAAAAGGAAAATTGTTATGTAAAAATTTATGAGACATACACTGGGTTAAAGAACTTAAAATTGTCGGAATTTGATAATCTCTCATGTAATGAAAGAGGCATAAAGATGACACCATCATTACTGGGTGCCGATTGAAATGAGTAAAACCAATTAAATATGATAATTAGTGTAGCTCAAATCATGAAGCCCAATGCAATTTACTTCATGGTTGATTAAATTCATATCAAGATCGTCCAAAGTGCTTGGATAGAATGATAAACAACAGTAACACAGGCTACACATGCAAATCAAGTAAGTATTTCAAATGATATTAGAGCATGTCCACCGGTTCCTCCTTGATCGGCCAAAACATGGATTGGGTGACGTGGTGACCCTCAAACACCAAATTGTTGCTTCCATCGGTTTCTCCTTGACCAACCAAAATTGAGATTTTCTTGACCTAGTTCAAGAAATAGGGCAATGGGTTGACAAAATTCTTGCCCAGTCGAACAAGCTGCCAGCTCGGCCCAAAAAGCAACGAGAATGACAAATTTGAATGAACGTACATCTCTCTCTCTCTCTCTGGATTCTCTGTTACTTCTCTCTCACTCGTATTAGAACTGTGGGATGAGATAGCATTTTTGGTATAGTATGTTTTGTGGGATGCATATGTTACTCTGGCAAAGCTCTCAAATATCCAACTTTGTCTTCTAAGGATGTTGCCCCTTCTTCAGTTGATTTTGTTACGTCTGATCGATCTATATTTGAATGGCTTATATATTTTCCTCACTAGTGATGGGTGCACCATTTGAATCTGCCTTAGGTCGTTGTATTCTAGTAGCTCCCTCCATTGGTTTTGTAACACAAAGGTACTAGCTAGCTATAGCTAGGCCTAGTTCAATAGTTGCACCTCCATTTATATGTTCAATAGTTCAATAACATATATATATGAAAAGATATCAGTCATATTCATAGACCTGCCCCTTCTTTTTTTCATGCATCTTAAGTATCCAACTAGAACTTTTTATAGTCCAACAACTTGTCCAATCAAATATGCAGCCAATAGAAAGAGTAGGAATAAAGGAAAGTATTCGACCCCTGATGTACAAGAAAATGATATCGATCATTCGGGGCAGAGATATACCTGGACGTCTCATTGAAGTTTGATTCTGCAGAAACACCAGCAACATTTGTGCATACCTTATCCTCCAGCTTCATGAAGTCGTTATTCTGATTACTGCGCGACGAGAATGCATGCAGATGGTGATGCCCTTTCAAGATGTACTGACCCTTTCCTGAGGCCACATGCCTGACCGGAAGAAGGGTCATTTCTACTGTCACCGGAATGTTCGACGCTTGATTATTCGGTTCTGTAAGAAGCATTGTCTTCCGCCTTGGCCACAACGTATTTAACATGGTATTTGATCTCTCTTCTGTTCCTCTCGCTGCTGAAAATAAAGCGAAAACAGTTTCTCGTATATCTATAGGCTAGCTACACGTACTAGTTGCACCTCCATTTACATGTTTCTCGTATATAATTTATTTAGAGGTCTATTCGTTGTCCAACCATTTTATTAAAAAACGTATAAGAGTATCCAAGTTCTTTCCCAACCACATAATATGCAAAAAATATGTATGTGTATTATTCAGACATTTCATCAAATAATTTACAAAAAGTTCAGTAAAATATTTTTAATTAATTAATTTTTTTATTTTAAAATATTTATTTATATTTATTTTTACTAAATAACACTTGTGAAATCCAAAAACTTGAGAATCATATATTATACATGTATAATACTTTTGATTTCAAAATACGAGAAATTTAATGAGTTGTTTTGAAAAATGTGAAGTACAAAAGTATTAAAAAAAAAAAAACAACAATACATGTTTTATTCGCTTGTTAGACGAAAAATTACTGATCGAGTTCCAAACACAAATACAAATACAAAACGCAAACAATATATGAGGGTACCGAAAATGTCGAAAATCTCAATATCACCACATAGTTAGGATTACGCAATGCACAGTTGTACTATAGATGAGAATTACACGTATCTCAATAACTCTGTCACATAAAACAATTTCTAAAAAAATTCCCCTTGTCACATGGAAAATTTGGTTTTTAAATGTTTTATACAATTTTTGGTAAATTACACCAAAGAAAATCTAAGAAAAAGCAAAAAAGTGTGACATTTTTGCTAATAACGCCTACCCCAAAAAGGCAAAATACTTTTACCCAAACTGACTAAGCCCACGACCATAATCAAACCAGGACCATCGACCAAAATAAAAGGACCACACATGCACCCTTCATGATCATCACTCCATTAGTCCAAGCAAAGTTAGGTCATTCCATCAATTCAGATCGAATTTGGGTCTCTTTGTGTCTAATCCTTGAAGTTTTGATTTACTTAATTCTTGTAACTTTTCTCTTTAATTTTGTGTTGTACCTCCCTGAGTCCAAGCAAAGCAATAGGTGACGACTCACAAGGCCTCTTCTTCTTTATTTAGACTCTGTTTTCTTTCTCACACTATTGAAATTGGTGGTGTGGTTTCTCTCGTGTTTTTTTTTTCCTTCACAGTCAAAACAAAAAGGGCCTCCGTTCACCGTTCCTGCGGAAACAAACTCCATCTAACGTGGACTCTCTGTCACGTGACCGGCACGGACGACAAAGAGAGAGAGAGAGAGAGGTGGTGGAGCCACTATAAAAAGGGAGAGAAAGATTGCTAGCATTCTCATAAACATTGCTACTTAGCTTCACTAACAAGTAGTGATATTTCGAGAGCTCGAAACAGCGTGATTAATCGAAAAGGTACATTATTTGATTATATATATAGAGAGTTTGAGATTCTTCATTCTTGTGTTTTCTTGATTTTGTTGTTGAAATTTTGCTTGAATTTTTCATTTTCAAACCAGAAGTGTCAAACTTGTTTAGCTCATGTAGCGGTGAAATATTTTTTTTGGTTGAGAGTGTTGACTTTTTACTGTCAGATACTCTATGGGTTTTGCCGTACAATCTGTATTAACCTCTGTTTATTTATCTTGGTTAGTGTGAAAAACGGGTTCTTGGGTTCATTTGTTATGGGTTTTTCTGAGAACCAGAGAGGGGTTTTAGCCTTGGTGAAGATTGTGAAGGCTTATAATGTGTGGGTTTGGTTTTGGATTGCTTCTTGTTTGGGTTGTGGTAGAGGAAGAGAGGAGTTGGGTGTCTGTTTTCTTCAGCATTTTCTGGGGAACCCAAATGGAGTTTTTTGTTAGAATTTTGGTGGGTAGTGGATTTGTGATGCATGTAATAGTGGGTTTGTTGTGGAATGCAATAACGGTGATGATTCGGGATCCCCAAGTTTCTTGCATTTTCTGGGGAAGAAAACAAAAAGGTAATAAAAAGTGAGTCTTGTTTTCTGGGGTTTTAGCTGTGTGTGTGTGTGAAAGTTTGTGTAGTTTTCTTTAAAGTTAAACTTTGTTTTGAGTAGCTTGATCAATGGTTTTTTATTAGGCTGGAAAAAATGGTACACTGTGTGCTTGTGATTTTTTGTATTGTTTCTACTTCTTGCTTGGTTAGTGGGAATCCTTGTGGCTGAGGAAGAGAAAGCCTGGGTTTCTATTTTCTCTTGCATTTTCTTGGTACCCAAATGGAGGTTTTTGTTTTGGTTTTGATGGATATTGGAACGGCATTGCATGCAAGTGTCTTTTTGGTTCTGGAGAATATTGTGGAGTGCAATAAAGGATAGAACTTGAGAGTCCCATTTTGCTTCATTTTCTGGGAACCAAAAAGAACCTTATAAAAATGGGTTTTGTTTTGTGGGTTTTCAGTTTGTGAAAGTTAGAGTATTTTTTTTTTGGGGACTAAGTTTTGAGTAGTTTCTCTTGTGCCATGTATGACTGCTGACAACACATATGGAGAATGAAAGAATAAATAAAAAGTTTTGTTTTTCATCTTGATATGGCTTTGGTATTCTAATTTGGGAAAAGGGGGTGTTGGTTGAGCAGAAAAGACTGATATCTCAGCCCCTGAGCCTCAAATCCAACAAAAGTAAGGATTATGAGAGCACTTGCTAGAAATTTAAAGTATAAGTGATCTCCCTGTGTTTGCATTGCTTCAAGGACTCCATTGATTCTTACTTCTATATGTTAATAAAATGCAGAGAACAAAAGGAACTGGGAAAAAAAACTTAACAAGGCATCCAAAATAAACTGGTTGTGTGTAAACTATAAAGACTATGTGTTGTGTGCTTTATTTCACAAGCTGCACATACTTTTGCAGGTAGCAGCACTGAGCATAAAGAGCAATTGACCTCTGAATTAGTATCAGATCAAGTGTTCATCAACTTTTGGATTAGCAATGGCTCCCACTAGAGAGCAACTTAGAGAGCACCTTGCCAATGCTTATAAAGCCGCAAATGCCGTGGGAATTAGTAAAGAAGACATTAAACCTGTCCTCCGGCGCTTATATCAAGCTTTTGACGAGAACTGGGAGCCTATTGAAGCAGACAACTACAGGGTTCTAATTGATACATACTTTGAGTTGAAGGAGAAGGTAGTTCCTTTAGATTTCTTTATATATATGTGTGTGTGTGACATTTATGTCTCTGTTGGGAAGCCACTATAAGACTGTGTTTTCGTTAGTAGTTTAAGTGTTGAACAAGAACTAGACCTCCACTTTAAATTATTTGAGAATAACTAATTCGTGGAACATGTAAGTAGAGGTGTAACAAGTGCAGCTAGCATGTATACAAGAAACAGTAGAATTGTACCAGTTAAGGTTGACTTCTTACCTTTTCTCTCAATAGGAAGATGACGAGCAGAGAGATCAAAAACCACGTAAAAGACGTCATTTGACTGAGGAGGAAGACCAGGCATCTTTCAGAACTGGATCAAGTTCTGAATTCTCCCTCGGACATTCCAGACACAATGGAAATCATCGATCTACCCGTCATTTGGACTCTGGAGATGGATCAGTACATCCTGAGCGGGCATCAGCTTCTGCAGTCTCGTGTAGTAATCACAAGAACAATTTCACGAAGCCAAAAAACAAGGTATCTACAGATGATGTTACAGTTTCTGCAGGACCAACCTCAATAAGACGTCCGGGTATATATTTTTTTCCCTTGCATGGTATTAGTTTCTTTTACAATTAGGGGTCAAAAATGTTTCCTTCCTACTGTTTCTTGGCTGCATCTTTTGCTGGGCAATTTGTTGGGCTGCAAAAGTTTTGGTTAGCTGCTTGGATGCATGAATAATGAAGACAATGGGGGCCTCTAAATATATTATATCTTTTTCCTTTACATATCCTATCGAATAAGCCTTAGCTATTACCTATGTGTTACAGGACCAGTTGGAGCTGCTAGAATACAACGACCCAAGCCAGAATCAAATGCTGCACCTATCACTTGTGAGGATAAGAAGCCACTCAGATGTATATCAGACATAACAAAATCAACTGAGAAGGTGGCGATATCCTTAGTAGATGAAGTGGGAAATGGGAGCTTGCCAAAGTTCAATTACATCCCACACAACATAATATACGAAAATGCCCATCTAAATATTTCACTCTCTCGTATTGCGGATGAGGATTGCTGTCTGGATTGTTCCGGAGATTGTCTTTCATCTGCATTACCGTGTGCATGTGCTCATGAAACTGGTGGGGAGTTTGTGTACACACCAGAAGGTCTGCTGAAAGAAGAATTTCTAAGTAAGCATATGGCTCTGGTGAGGGAACCAGAGAAGCAAAATTATGTTTACTGTCAAGATTGCCCTATTGAGAGGTCTAAGAATGAAGACATGCCGGAAAGCTGCAAAGGGCACGTGGTCCGACAGTTTATTAAAGAGTGTTGGAGAAAATGTGGATGTGACGTGCAATGTGGAAACAGAGTAGTCCAAAGGGGGATTTCATGCAAGTTGCAGGTCAGTCTCACATTACATTTATCATCGATATCTTATCTGGCTAATTAAGTAGCATCTGAAATGCATGTTCCTGTGACTAAAATGAAGTTTGATACTTTCATATTGTCTCAACTTTAATTTTCAAAAGGTATATTTTGAATGAAGCCACAAATACTTGTTTCTTTCTCCTGACCTCTTAAAAAATGTTGCTATCTTTGTTATTTGTAAAGAACTAGCTAGTTGAAGCTGCATACTGTTCAACCAAGATTTTCATTTTTTTTAATCAGAGATTCAGAGATTCTAGATTGTGTTTATCGCTGTATTGATCATGTAGTTTCTTCTTGAAGCATCAACTGTTTGGCTACAAAGCAAAAATTAGTTTAATACTTCTTGTTCAGAATGTTTATATTGACATTGATGTTATTTAGCCATTTAGGTCATAATATTTGTTGTATGAAGATAATTAGGCGTCCTAACAAACTATGCTTCAGGTGTTCTGGACTTCTCAAGGAAAAGGCTGGGGAGTTAGAACCTTAGAGGTCTTGGAGAAAGGATCCTTCGTCTGTGAATATGTCGGGGAGATACTGACCAATACAGAGTTATATAATCGGAATATGAAAAGCAATGGCAATGACAGACATACATACCCAGTCACACTAGATGCAGATTGGGGGTCAGAACAGATTTTGAGGGATGAGGATGCCCTGTGTCTGGATGGGACGCTTCATGGAAATGTTGCAAGGTTTATCAATCATAGGTAATATTTTCCAGTCCATGTGAATTTCCTTATCTTGGTGAGTTTGTTCATTGCTTAGCCTTGTGTTTTAGGTTAAGCCTTAGCCTTGTGTTTTTGGCTAAGCAGGTCATATTTCCTATAATTAGATCTGCATTATAGTCCATTACTACACCATTCACTTTGGTGCCTGTGGTTTAGAACTTGGATTGCAGAAGTTCTAGCAAGTTTGTCTCTATTCCTCACCTCTTTGTAATAAAAGAAATTTTCAATTCATTAATGTTGACAAAGATCATCCAACTATAAATTTGTCTGCTTTTAGTAAACTTCTGTTGGTTTCTGTTTCTCCTAAAAATCTTGTTCTTGTAAATTTGGGAGAAGCTTAATAACTTGTCTTGAGAAATGACCCTAATGCATTTCATAGATGGTTTTCAATGATTATATTCTCTGTTTCTTTGTCTCACTCTATGTTTAATTCCCTTTACAATTCCAGATGCTTTGATGGAAACTTGGTTGATATCCCAGTTCAAGTGGAGACTCCTGACCGCCATTATTATCATGTATGAATTTGGCTGCTTCATTACGAACTGCCAACACATGCTCAATTACATTCGTGATGTAACATTTTAAATGGTCTTTCTGTTTGATTGATTATACATTGTGACTGTGTGAAGAAGCAACGCTGATATCTTCATTCTGCTCATTGTATGCAGCTTGCCTTTTTCACTACCAGGAAAGTGAATGCCTTTGAAGAGTTGACTTGGGTGAGTGAGCTTGTTTCTTATCTACTACTTGAGTTACCTATTCTGCATGCTATTTTAAGTGCTATGCCAATTGTTGAATGTTCTATCCATATCTAACTTTTGTGATCCCAATTGACTGATTCCATAAGTTTGAATCAGTCAATTCAGATGATGTGGGTTGAATATCTTTGTTGATAAATGATCTGAGATATCATTTTATAGGACTATCAGATTGATTTTGATGATGAAGATCATCCTATAAAGGCATTTCACTGCACTTGTGGCAGTGAATACTGCAGAAGCAAAAAACGGAAAGGTTGGTGTACATCTTCATTTCTTTTTCATTTTCTGAGACAAATGTGACTGGTATCTTCTGCTGTGAAGACAATGAAAAATACATGGGAACTCTGTGGCGGAGGCAAAATTTAAAATTTTGTCTTTGGGCACAGTGGAGCCTAAAGAAATGACCATGGTCATGTGCATTTGCTCTAGTTTTGAAAATTTTACACTTCATCTCTTTATCTTAGCTCCTCTTAACAGCTTCTGATTATCATATGTTGATATGTTTTCATGTGCAGGGAAAAAAGTGGTGAATCTTGGATGACCAATGACTAATTGTTGTACTTAAACTTGCTTTAGTTGGCTTCATTTTGTTAATCTTTGAAGCCCATTTGGCATTAGCCACATTTGCTGCAGAACTACAGAATTTTTGTATTAGTCTTGTATTGTTGTTTGTTCGATTGAGATTAGAATGCTAGAGAAAATTAAACAGATATCGTAGATCAGGGTACAATTGTACAAAGGTTACTCTTCTTTGAGATTTTGTACCAGTGTTGTACACGGGTGTTGTACAAGGCTACTGTTCTTTGAGTTCCTCACTCAAATTCCATTGTTATTAAAAAAATATGTTGAGGTATTTGAGTTCTGAGCTCCCCATGGTTAAAATGAGATCAGACATATTTTGTAGATCAGAATCAGGGCATTGTTGTATGATTTTCAGTCTTTCAAAATGTCGTTGAAAACTGACCGAACGACTTCGTGTTTGAGTTTTAGCTTCTGATGTAGACCGCTTATAATATGGTCTATGCCTTCCCTGAATAAAGCATTGTTCTAGAATTGTGTTTTTTTTCTCTCTCTCTTTTCGATCAAGATGAAATTTCATTCATAAATTAACAAACTTACATTATTGATAATTGTGTTTCTAGACCTGATTTTTTCTTAACAAGGTTTTATTTCTTTTCTTTTTTATTAATTTTTTTTTCCAACAACAAAATATAGTTTTTAAACACACCAAGCGCTTTTATAATAAACACACTAGATACGCTTCTATGTGTTTCTAACAATATTGCTTTTAAGAAAAGAAAAAAAGTGGGTTTTGATAAAGCATACCAAGTGATTTTGTAATAAACACACTAGATACACTTCTATGTGCTTCTAATAATATCGCTTTTAATTCTCTAAAAAATAAATAAATAATAATATCGCTTTTATCATAAGAACTATGTAATAACTCATACACAAGCAAAATCTCAAACAAGCGCACTAAATTATAGTACAATGAAGGTAGATGAATCATTATCATTATGAGCTTTAAAACCCAAATAATTTAATTTAATGAAAAATATAATCATAGAAATTACAAAAAGGGAAAATGAGCACTTACAATCTGTAAAAGAACGAGATCCAGGCGATCCGGACAAAATCTAGTTGTATTCAGTCCAGGCGGTCTGGACTGAATCTAGTCGTATTTGTTGAGAGCTACTGACACTGCTCCTAAGTGCGATATTCATCTTTAGATCTATAGATCTAAAAGATTTTGTTGCCAATTGACTCAGATCTATGAGATCTATGAGATCTATCCTCTCTATGCGGCCCAGGTTGCAGACCGAAAAAATGATTCCCTCATGTTCCTCTCCATTTCCAACCCTAGTGTCGAGAATTGCTATTTATACAATGGTCTAGTAGTGTCGATTGACTTGAAAAGACATTTATCTTCACGTGACATCTGCATGATATAGACTTAGATAAAAACTCGACAAAACCACTCATTTCAAAACCATTTAGTTTTACTTAAATAGATGCACAAACACATTAGACCATAAATTTCCCAGACCGAAAAAGAAAAATGAGACCTTAAATCTCCAAAATGAAATATGTAACAAAAATATGAATAATGGTGTGTGCCTGTATTTTGGAGATTTACCTCTTGCCATTCTACCCTTAATTCCAGCATAATTCGAAATACCTAAAAATACAAGGACTAAAATGCAAACTAGAATTTTCTGCCATATAAACCCTAAGCCCCTTTCTCCATAGTAGCCTAAAACCCCAGCTTGATATCTCAAATCTCTCTAGCCATGTCGAAGCGAGGTAAGCTCTCTCTCTTTCAATTTTCAATTCCCGAGAAATCTGATCAAAAGCTTAAACCTTTCTCCCCCAATTCTCTATTTCATTTTGAAATTTCGCTTTTTCATTTCAACCTTAAACCCTAAAGTTGGTTGATTTCAGAGAAATCTGAACAAAAGATTAAACCTTTCTCCTCCAATTCTCTGTTTTGAACTTGAAATTTTGCTTTTTGATTTCAATCTGAACCCCAAATTTGGTTGATTTCAGGGCGCGGAGGGTCTGCCGGAAACAAGTTCCGGATGTCGCTGGGTCTGCCGGTGGCGGCGATGGTGAACTGCGCCGACAACACCGGTGCCAAGAATCTCTACATTATCTCTGTGAAGGGAATCAAGGGTCGTCTGAACCGGTTGCCGTCAGCTTGTGTGGGTGACATGGTCATGGCCACTGTGAAGAAGGGAAAGCCGGACCTCAGGAAGAAGGTGCTGCCAGCTGTCATTGTCAGGCAGCGCAAGCCGTGGCGCCGAAAGGATGGTGTTTTCATGTACTTTGAAGGTAATGAATGGTGTTCTGAACTCTTTGTTTTCGATGAATTAGAGTGTTTAATTGGTTAAAGGATGAAATGTTCTTTGATTGTTGGATTGTGGAAGTTGTTCTAGTGTTTGATTTGGTTTTGGGATTTGCATTGCGGCTAGTTGGGACTTGGGACACACTAAAGATTATTTGGGATGGTTTATGTTGGCAGTAATTAGCATGCTTTCGACTGTTTGTTTTCAATGAACTAGAGTGTTCGATTGGTTAAAGGATGAAATGAGTGCTTGCATTGTAGGATTGTGGAAGTTGTCCTAGAGTTTGATTTGGTTTGGAGGTTTCTATTGGCAGTAGTTGTGATGCATGTGTTAGTTGAATGGTTACTATGAAAGTATGAATACTTTTTTAAGGTAATAGAATTGTCCTTTTGTTTGTATAGAGGTAAAGACAGTGTTTGATTGGTTACAAACTGAAATGAGTGTTAACCGGTGCACAAGTTCAGTCAATGTGCTTTGAGGATTATGGCATTGCAGGGTCTTGTGTATTGTGTTTGGGGTACCAGTTGTAGGCAGTTGGGGATTTGGATAAATGTTTATTTAGGATCGTGGCTATGAATTTGATTGAAGTTAAAAATTAAGATGTGGTTAATTGTTTGTGAATATGCCAATGGAGCTTTGCCCATTTTGCTTTTGCATTATGTTTTGCATTGCAGTACTACTTAACTCCAAAACTCAACTATTCTGGGTTCATTGTAATGGTTTTGTTTTTGATATGATACTATCCATATGTTCTTTCCCCTATTAGATCTAGTTTGCTGCATCTGTTTGCTAAAATTACAGTAAATAGGGCATTCTGCTCTTCCGTATTTCTGGTTTCTGACCATGGTTTTTATTTTGGTGCAGATAATGCTGGTGTCATTGTGAATCCAAAGGGTGAAATGAAAGGTAAGGAGCGTCTACATCAATATTAACTTATGTAGAAGTTTAACATAATTATCTTGATAATGTTATTTCTCATGCACCTGAGTTTTGAATTCTAAATCATGTTCTGCTGGTGTTTGTAGGATCTGCTATCACTGGGCCTATTGGGAAGGAATGCGCTGATCTGTGGCCAAGAATTGCAAGTGCAGCTAATGCCATAGTTTAAGTGCTTCAAGCCTTACTTTAGATTGATTTTTTATGATGTTCTCGAATCTGGATTTTGGCGTAATCAGTTGTTGTTTAACTCTAGATGAGTATGAAAATTTCCTGGATTTTTACCCATGTGGTGTTTGAACTTACTATTGTACTACCATGTAGACTGATAGTTAAAGAGAGCTTTTGTTCTAATTACTAAGCTTTTTGTTTAGGTCCATTTCACTATCTAATGTGCTCTGCCTTTCAAATTTTGCTGGTTTATTGATGGAATTTAGTTGGGAGTTGGGTTGAACATATGTGCTCTTGTTGCCTGGCTCTTTAGCAACCATAAACTTCACCAATCTCAAACAAGAAAACAGTTTGGATTGTGGTTTTGGTCATTGACACTTGTCATGAACCAGGAATGAGTTTGCAGTTTGGCTCGAGTTCTTTCTCAAGACCAAGGCTAATCTTAGTCCTGTTTTTTATAAAGTTATGTTAGAATTTGCTCCATTCACATACCTATTCAAAATAAATTAATAGTTCAAAATGAACGGGGGAGCCATCCTCTCTCGCTCTCTCTCTCTCTCTCGTGGCGACAGGCCGTAGGGTTTCACTGGCTGAGCCCTTTGGTTTGCAACAACAGCCCTTGTGTTTAGACTTTAGATCACCACCTTACGGTGTTGGTACTCCTTGGTTTTCATTAATGAACCGATTGTCATCTTTCTTTCAGAAAGAAAAAAAAAAGTTATGGATTTGATTTAAGCAGAGTTTTATGGAAATTTGAAGCCTCTCTTAGCTAATTAATCATACATATAACATTAACCAGAGGAAAAGATATGGGGCTTTAACTGATAGGTTTAGGAGTTATTCATCCAACTCCAGAAGTCGGATTATTATAGCTTTTTCTACCGTCACTTATCAGTCTAACAAGCTGAAATGAACTAATACAAACAAAAACCCTAAACTTCGTGAGGAAATGATGGCATCATTTCATCTTACCCACAGCACCCTTTTGCAGCTTAGCACAGTACTCGAACAAGCTTCCATCAAAACAACGCCTCACGGCTTCCTTTGCCAAGTAACCTTGTTCATCTTTTGCCAGAACATATAGAACTCCCCATTCGAGTTTGGCTGCAATCCTGCAAAAAAGTGAGAGATTAGCCGTGCTTTTGAATGAGTATGCACTCATGGGTTTATGTGTGTTCAAGAGGAAGAAAGAGAGAGACCAGCCAAAGAAATCAAAGGCGTCACGGTTAGCTTGAGTCATGTGCCACAGCTCCTTGAAACTAAGCTTATCAGGGACCGTGCGAGCATACTTGCTGAACATGATCTCAAGGTTTGCCGGGATATACCTACATCATAGTGATCATGCATGGAAAAAGTTCAGCTTTGGTCAAGAATAACTCAATTGGAAACTTCGACAGATTAGTTTCTCACCTTCCTTCCGTATCATAAATGCCGGAATCACTTCCATGCTTTGCCTTGTGTATGTTTCGTATGTGAATTGCGAAGTAGGGTGAAGGAATCCATGTCTGGAAATTAGAGAAGGTCAATCAACATATAACATAAGCAGTTCTAGACTTCTAGCTCTAGTTATATTGGCATATGCATAAGCAAAAGGTAGGAATTGGGTCTTGGAAACATTGCGAAAGTAATTACAACTTACAGGCAGAGTAGCATAACTCATTGCTCCATGAACAAGAACCATGAAAATAAAAGAAGCAACTGCATTAAACCCAAGTTGACGAAACCCTGCATTAACAATATGTCAGCTAGTAATTAAGATCTAGGAACTGTGACCATGCAAAATCAACTACTTCAAATGATGGCCAAACAATTGATTGATCAATATGAAATTAGGTTAAAACTTAAAACCTCTTTGGTGAGTGTGTTATAAATTGGCTCTTAATTCCGGCTCTTTTGTGTTTGAAATATTGGCCATCAATATCAATTAAGTTTTGTCAAAATAGAAGTAAGAATTAGAAATCACCCCGCGAGTTGCACGTACAATTTTACTCAAAAGAAATTGCACATGCATCGATCTTTAAAGTTAAAATTTTCATTTTGAAAGTTAAATTATATGCTAATGATCATAAGCTAACACACAAGGAACATGTATAGCAGTATAGATATATATACGTACCTCTGAATGTCTCGGAAGGGAAGATGATACCATCATTGTCTTGGTCAAAAAAAGCTGCATGCTGTTGAAGCACAGACATATTTTGATGTTTATGAGCCCAGGTGCCATTGATGTTCTCCATATCAGGTGCAACCATAGCTCGAGGCAAGTCTACAATCATTGAAACAAAATACGGTAGGTTTAATTATGTGAATGGGTGTAGATTAAAAGAAAACATAGGCTTGAGTTTTCCTTAAAAGGAGCTTCATTTTTTGGGTTTTTTTTTTCTAATTTTCTCTTGAAACAACCCAAATCAAATAAATCCATTAATAGAGATGAAGAACGCATTGATCTAATTTTTGAAAGAAAAAAGGAAAAAAAAAAAAGGTAGATCAGTTTCATATATGCAGTGTTGATTAGTTTCATGTAATGAGAGATCATTGATATTTCACTAGTCTCTCACTTGATGAAATTGAGTCCGTCTATAATTACATGAAGAAGATCTACATTAACATGATATATTGATGCATTAATGAACCGAATAGAACTCCATTATCAAAATCATGTGTACATAAGAGTGAAGATTACAAGGCTTTGGGAGTTTGGTCTCCAAGTCATTGCGGACCTTCCTCTCCGCTGTGATCGGTGCGTTCTCGGCCACCGTGGCCATGGCTTCCTTTGAGGCCTCCTCCGGTTGTGGCTGTTGCTGCTGCTCGACTGTTGCCATCTCGATTTCTCTCTTTCTCTCGATTACGCTCTGAATTTGCTGGATTTAGTGCTGCTAATTAACTTGCTAAGTACTGACTATCACTATTAATTAGATTGAAGCACAACAAACTCCAGGTGACTCGCAGTGCTTATAGCTACACACATTATGGATCTTAAACTAGACAACACGTGTAAACCCACTTTTACATTCATGTAATACAACAATATAAATAACAATTGACTACTCCAAAATTCAAAGCCAAATTATCCGTTATACAGGTCTTGCCCATATGGATAAGTAGTTTTTGCAGTTTTAAGTTTTTGAAGAAAAAAATATAAAATATGTCTTGGATAGTTTTTTGAGAGGAAAGAAAAATATGAGAAGTTATATCTACATATGAGGGTAGTGGATTAACATTATGCGTAGAGTATAGTATCTACAACTAAAAGTTTGTGAATGTGATTAACTACAGATTAAGGGATTAAGACACAATGACAAATTGTCATAGTCATATAAAGATTGAGGCAAAGAAAGAATTTTGGAAATAATGTGTAGGCCGGAGATAACGAGGATCGTTCTCGAAGGATCCAATGAGAAATACGAAGATTTTGACTGACAACATGTAGAAGTAAAATTAGCGTGCGGTGAGCAATAGTACTGTTGGGTCACAAAAAAAAAACTGATACATTTTCTCAACAACTACCTACTGCTAGAAGGGAAAATTCTACAATGTGTTAACGTATGACATGCATACAATTGCCTTAAAAGTAGTAAAATGAGTCATCAAAATAATAATATTAGTCCTCAAAGTAGTAACATGAGTTTTTAAAGTGGTAAATTTTCTTAGTTACCACATTAGTCCTCAAAATAGTAATATTAGTCCTCAAAGTGGTAACATGAGTCCTTAAAGTGATAAATTTTCTTAATTTACCATATGAGTCCTGAAAATAGTAATATTATTCCTCAAAGTGATAACATGAATCCTTAGAGGGATAAAAATAGTTGATGTATGAGAAATGTTAACATACCATAGCTTTACCCCTGCTAGAAGTAGTTTATAAACTATGTAGCTCCTAGTAAACGATCGAGTTAATTATCCAAAGAAAACTTGTTTAACAAATAACTAACATGTACGTAAAAAAGATGAATAAAGTCGAAACCTGATAAAGTTAAGAGGATCAACTTCACATCAATATTATTGATTAAAAAAGTAAAAAAAAAAAAAAGATTTTGATTCAATGTTCAAAATAGAATAGCTAAAAACTACAGAAAGACAAATTATACAAGCCCATGCATGTATGGCGAACTGCAGGTAGACTCTGATTTTTGACCAAGTCCACATATACACTCTTTGACCAGCTCAATTATTGCTCGTCCTTCATCTTTCTTTCAATTCCAGATAACTGGATCAAACCCTAGCTTTTAGCCCCTCTTACTAAAGTCTTGAAATACCACAAGTACGTTCCACCACCATTACTTCGGAACAAATCTCAGACCAACGTTTTTCTCCTCTAGGGTTTCTTTTCTGCCTATTCAGCTTGAAGTAGAGAGAATAAGATCGAAAATCTATTAAGGAATAGCCAGAAAGAGAGAGAGAGAAAAAAAATTCTGCATCCCGGCACTTCGCTTGTCCATTGTTTATTGATAAGACAGTGTTTTAGATCTTCTGATACTCTCTAAGGTATACTTTTTCCTAGCTTTCTATCGCATTCTTAAACTTTTTCTATCTATGAGTAGGTCATTTTGTCTTAGATTGTACAATATATACCAATAAAAAACATGATTGTATATAACTGGGTCATCTGCACAGAATATCAGCTCCTTTTATTCTGTTAAGATCAAAATTCTTGACTCAGGTTTTCATCTATATTTTATCTATTTATTTTTCCAATGGGTCAGACGAAACATATATTAGGAGGCATATTTGAAGTATGCTCACTATTTCTAAGAAGGGATTTGCTGTTATAAATGCAAAGAAGGATCTGTTCAACTTAGGCATACCTCAAACGTCCTTTCATGCAAAAGTGATGAAGCATTTGGGACTGAGAGAAGACGGTAAAAAGGTATATCTACTCTGTTCAATTTTTGGGCTTGAGGTCTGTCCTTAATTTTTGGTTGGTTCAAGACGTTTTGGGTATACCTTATTTTGCCTCGGTTATTTTGTTTTGTTTGAACAACAGTTATTTTTTTGTTTTAACTCAAAAAATCAAATTTAGGTCTTTCTCCTTAATTGATCATGACATATTGACATTGGATTAATATTTTATTGTAATGATCGACAGTTGGTTACTTGTGTGGATAACTTGCATAAGAGTTCCTGCAAACATGCAACTAAACACATCTTTGATCGATAACTTTGTCTTTGTCAAGGAAAGAGGCTCCTGCAAAGTCTTAATGAACACTTTCTCAGGGTCAGTATCAATTGCTACAAAGCCTGCAAGTGCAAGAAGGGATCATAAGATCAACCATATTAGCAACCGGAGCACCTTTTCTGGACTATAGCTAGTCTCTATACATGTCTCTCTCCCAGTATCGGTATAGTAGGCTCACATATTCTTTTCGCCAGAGGCATGCAAGGAGGAAGTACATCTGAGTTTAACACTGGTTGCATTTAATACTGCTTATCCAAAACTGGGATCGATTCGAGTGCCCCATTCTCCCAATGATCAAGTATTGTCACTAAGTAAAGAATATTCGGTCAAGTTGTTTGAGCCGGAGGCAAACTCTATTGTTTCTCCTCTTCAGTCATGAGTGTAATGTGTAAGGATCATGTCTGTCCCATACTGAAACACACATGTATATATTGGAAACTTGGTCTGTATCCCGAATTAGAGAGAGATATGTATGTACTCTTACTGCAATTCTCAATTGGCATTCTTTGAAGGCGCACGGTAAGAGAATTTTCCTTTGGAAATAAGGCCTCATGAGAATTTTCAATAAGGCCTAATGAGAATTTTCCTTTGGAAATAAGGCCTAATTGGTTGACAAGAGAATGAGGTGTCCACCTGAAATTACCAGCATCCCGTTATATAATCCAAAACTAGCTTCTTGATTAAATCCACAGACTAAAATCATCCCGTTATGCCGCTGTGACATACGTCACATTACATAGATCAGATTCTACATGTAAGGAGTAAATCCCTAGAGTTAATTAGATAGAGCATTGACTAATCCTTAGAGCTAGCATTACATACATCAAACTCTACATATAAGGAGTACTAAATCGATACCAAACAACATCATGTTATAGATTTTGAGAGTATTACATCATAAATGTAAACTAACTAATAATGATACTAACAAATACCATTGGTTTGTTAAAGAAGAAACGCAATTATGGTGCGACTGTGAGAGCTAGCACGCATTACATACACCAAACTCTACATCGATTTATACCAAACAACATCGATCATATTATAGATTTTGAGAGTTACAACTTGCATCATAAAAGTAAACTAACTAATAATGATACTAATTAACAAATACCATTGGCTGTTAAAGACGAAACGCAATTATATATGGTGTGCCTGTGAGAATGCTCCGAGCTCCCAAGCAGTACTGGCCACTGACTTTGGAGTGCAAGTACACATAACTACCTAAGTAACATGCTTAGAGTCCGAAGGCGTACGTTCTACGTCCTCAACCATAACAAAGCGCCTTCGACACATACATATGTATCGAACCGTAAGAATCATCGACTTGCTCGGACAGACCGTTTGCTCAGTAACTCCAGAACATATAACCTACAAAGACCTAATGAGAATGAAATGAAAGCCAGAATCTCACAGCCCTTTGGCATAGAGCTTGGACAATAATTTTCGAATGCAAACTCGCGTAAACCTAATGGGAATTTCAAGAAAGCCAAGACCCTAATGTTCTGGGGCATAAAGATAAGACCAAATGCACCACCGCAATCCAAAAACTCACCGAACGACGAAAATCTCTCTATTTTTCTACCCCTATCCCGATGAACCGAAACCAAAGCTCTCAATAACGTACGTTGACGATCATAATATAGGTACTGTTGAAACTATACAAAGACCAAAAATCATTTTAAACAATACATGCAAAATTAAATACTTTTGAGACTTCAAAGTACTTGGCCATTTCGGAAAGAGAAATGTGATCTTGTTTACTACTATTCGTTATAGAGACTCACATGACAAATACAATGGATGATGGAATATGGGAAAAATTCACCAACGGTGTCTGGACACTTAGGGGACTTTCAGAATGATACCTGAACTTTCAAAGTTATCAATGTGATACCTGGACTCATTTTTTTGTATCAACGTAGTACCTACCGTCAATTTCCGTCACAGAACAGTTAACCAGAGGCACGTGTCCGGCACGTGAGGCACAAAATAAGGATAAAAGACTAGTTTACCCTCAAAAGTATTTTATTATTATTTTTTTATTCTTTATTTTTTTGCTTTCTTCCCTTCTTTTTTTCTTTTTCAGCTTCTTCTTCCCTCTGCTTTCTTTCAGCTTCTTCGTCAGCAATCCGAAGGTCCGCCAAGTTGGGTTCTTCGCCGCCCCGGAGCCCATCACCTCATCCCCTCCTGTCTCTGACATTTCCCCTTCCAGCAACTCTCTCTTCCGTCATGATCATCCCACCACCTCACTCCTTCGACGTCGAGTTTGCTTTCTCCCCCGGCCGCCCGCTCCGGTCCAACTCTGTTCGCCCCGCTGCGGCCGTGAGGACGACGTTGATGGGGAGGAAGAAAGAAGAACAAAAGATGAAGCAGAGTTGCAGAAACTGCAGAAAGAAGAAGAAAGGTCGAAGACCAGGAGAGAGAGAAAGAAGATTCTTTTTGGTGTTTAATCCATCACCTAAGAACAACATAAATATAAAGATCGTAGACGTTATAACATCAGCAGGTCGTGCCCAAGTGGTAGGGAGTAGAGCTCTTGTGCAAGAGGTTGGCGGTTCGATTCTCAAGTGTTCCAAGGTTTATTTATTTTGTTTAATTATTCGGTATCGCCTAAAAAGAGTATAAATATGAAGTTTGGAGTTAAAATGTATGCAGCAATTCGTGCTCCAGTGGTGGAGAGTTGTTTTGTTGTGAGAGAGGTTGGGGGTTCGAACCTCATCTCTTCCACGGTTTGTAAATTTTGTATATTATTCGGTATCTCTTAAAACGTGTATAAATATAAAGTTTGGAGTTATTACATCGTTGACAGTTTGTGCTCCAGTGGTGGGTAGTTAAGTTGTTGTGAGAGAGGTTGGGGGTTCGAATCTCAAGTCTTCCAAGGTTTATATGTTTTTTATAATTATTCGGTATCGCCTAAAAAGAGTATAAATCTAAAGTTTGGATCTATTGTGTTGATGTCAGTTCGTGCTCCAGTGGTGGAGAGTTGAGTTGTTGTGAGAGAGGTTGGGGCTTCGAACCTCATGTCCTCCAAATTTTAGAAGGAAATGAATTTTTGATCGATTTTAGGGGAAATTGGGAGAAAAAGTCTGTTTTGCCCTCACTTTTTTGATCATGTGCGCCTCACGTGCCTCTGGTTAACTGTTCCGTGACGGAAATTGACGGTAGGTACTACGTTGATACAAAAAAATGAATCCAGGTATCACATTGATAACTTTGAAAGTTCAGGTATCATTCTGAAAGTCCCCTAAGTGTCTAGACACCGTTGGTGAATTTTTCCCGATGGAATATTCACACAAAAATTCAGAAAATACTTTTTGTAAATGGAAATAAAAGGTGCACGAAAAAGAAAAAGAAAATCCTGTGGTTAGGAGCAGAGAACTTAAAAAGTCAAGATTGACCTAATTCAGATAACAAACAAAAAAAAAAGAAAAAAAAAAGAGAGAAATTACAAAAATAAAATAAAATGTTTTAGGCTTTTAGCAGCCAATCAGAGCACACCACGTCACCACCAATATTCCTCTCTAATCACAGCTGTTAATTAATCATAAAATTAAGACTAATCTTAGCAATTAACGTCAACAAACGGCCAGAAATCCAAGATCAAATTCCATTGGTCGCCACTATTAACATTCTCCAAGTCATCAGAAATAGAGAGAGAGACAAAACAAATCGACTACGTTGTTCTTCTCTCTTTCTTGTTAGAGAGAGAGAGAGAGAGTCAAGGACAGAGAAACAGCCGTCATCGTATCTCGGAATCTTTCACAACAGCTCTCAGCTTTCTGATTCAAACTCCAGCTTTTTTGGGTTCAAGTTTCAGTCTTTTTCACTTGGGGTAATATTTTCTCACTACCCAGTTCTTGGTTCTTAGTTTTTGTTTCTTATAGTGCCCAATTTAATCTGGAATTGTAGTACCCAATTGACCAATTCAATGTTTTGCGTGGTAGTTTTGAACTTGGAACTTGATAGTTTGGTTGTGTAGATTTAATTTATCTGATGTTAAATCATTGACTTTAGTTGTTTAAGGAAGATAAATGGGGTTGAAATTTTGATGTGGAAGTTAATTCAGTTAGCTTTTCAGCTCATAATTACTATGTTTTCAATGTTTGTGGCTTTGACTTTGTTTTACTACTCTTATATGTTAATAGTTGGTGATCAACAGTGTAATTTGGTTTAGTTGCATGTTGGATTTACGGGTGAATTAGCCTAGTGCTGTGTATAAACTTTGCACGAGCTACTTCTACAAGAAATTTGAACCGGTGTCTACATTGGTCTGATGTTTATATAGTTGCCGAAAAGATTCACCTCGTGTAATATGGTAAAGACTGTGGAGTGATCAGATTGTTATCTTTGTAATCTTCTTCAAGTAACAAATTGGTGTGTTCTTTCAAGAACTCTTAAGTTTTTTATTGAGAACTTTTCTACCGACCAAGCAGCTTTAGGTGATGAATGAAAATTTCTTGGAATGCTTGAAATCTGTAGCTGGGTGGATTCTGGTTTCCAGGGGGAACACATGTTATAGCCATATGATCTATGGGGGTAGTAAATTATATTGGTAGTTAATAAGTAAGAAAGAATGCAAATGGTATTGCTTGTCTGGATGCTCTACAAGTTATCTGTTTAATCAACTGCTTGTTGATTCCTTGGTATCTTCATCTTTATATATGAAATTTGGGTCTGGTGAATTGTTGAGATATGTGTTGTCTTCCCTTCCCCATGCAAGGTTTGGTCTTTTATTTGTATTCACTTGGGGATGAAAAATCCTTGTTGTACCAAAAACAAAATCCTTAAGTGAAGTGGAGTCATGAAAACTAGAAAGTTTTTTTTTTTAGAGGAGAGGAGTAGGAAGTGTTACTCTGCTAATGCAAAAGACATGAGACTAAGTTTAGGCATGTTGGCTTTGTAGAAATGGTAAAAACTTCACTTTTACTAACATCAAATTTTATGTAACATTTCCTTCTCCCAGATTGCAGAAGAGCCCTATGATTGGTTTTAAGGTGAATTGTAGCCAGAACAGGGTCAAAAACCTCCTTGTTGTGCTTCTGCTATGTTGGCAATGAAGAATAAGTTTGTGGGAGGTGGCTGAGAAGAAACTAGTTTGCACATTTGATATACAGACAATAATGAACATATACCCTGCTCTATTTATATTCTGATCAGATCCAAATAGATGAGTAACTTGGGGACTTCCAAAGCTATGTCTGCAGCATTTCCACATCTCCCTGCCCCTCTTGATGTCAATTATTCCAGATTGCCAGATTCTTTTCAGGTTTCCGCACAAAGAGAAAAGCCTATGCATTCAATGTTACCACAGTCTTCTTCCCTTGGGAACTCATTTCCATCATCGTCCAGGCTTCCCTGTGACAGTCTGATTTCTTCAGTTTACCCTCATGAAAGACATTCCCAAATTTCTCCAATCAATAGGTTACCAAGTGGAGAATCACTGTCACTGACCCATTCACAGTTACAATCTACACCAGTGGCTAGTTACCCTGAGCAAAATAAAGATATTTCCTGGTGCCCAGATTCAATTCAGGAGTTTCTGCACTTTCCTGAAAATCTCCCTGATCAGAATGGCCTGGTAGATACTAGTACTGGTGTCATAATGTCTGATGATCATGCTGAAAAGACTGATTGGTCTGACTTGTATCCATTAATTTCTTTTGATGGTCCTCTGGATCCATATTGGGAGCTTTCGATTGATGATGTTCCTGCGGTGGATCCCAAACCGGAGGTGTGTATTTCATACTTTTGTTTTTTGTGATGCCTGTTTCCTTATTGTAAAGGCAGGATTGCAATAGATCTGAAACCTTTGGATATTTTATAGCCTTTCTATTATTTACAGAATAATCTGCAGTATTATTTCTAGTCAGCAGTTTTGTTACCTTAGTATAGGGCATGTAGCAATTTTGTTTTGGCTCATAAATCATAATCAAGATTTCTTTAGTCTGTTAGTATTTACTCGAGAAATTTAACGATGTGCCAGGTGTTGAAGCATTCTTCTAATATCCCGGTGCAGCAGCCCGAGATTCAACAGCATCAGCCCGAGATTCAACAGCATCAGCCAGTACAATCTGGAGAAATTTTTACTAGCCCTGACCCAGTGTCCACTGCACCTTCAACCAAAGCTAGAATGCGTTGGACACAAGAACTTCATGAGGCCTTTGTTGAAGCTGTCAACCAGCTTGGTGGTAGTGAAAGTGGGTAGCACAAATTATCTTATTCTTTTTTCCATCATTATATGTTTTTATAGTTCTATCTTTCAGTAGGTCTGTAAATCACAAAGCTTCTTTTGTCATTGACTAATAACTTTAACAATCAGGAGCCACTCCTAAGGGTATCTTAAACGTCATGAAGGTTGAAAGCTTGACAATCTATCATGTAAAAAGCCATTTGCAGGTATATCAATAGTTCCATCCTTGACTAGTTTTCCATTAGCTCTAACAAGATGGTGGTAGTGTATAATTTTGCTGGACTTTTTTTTCGTTTCTTAATTTTCAGAAATATAGAACAGCCAGATACAAACCAGAGTCATCAGAAGGTAATTATTTCCTCCTTTGTTCTTCTTATGACGTCAATAGCATCTTTAACAGCATTGGGTTGTCAAAATAGTCAAGTGACGATTCAGGATCAGCTAATTGAGGATTTATCTAATTAGTCTTCTGGCAGTGATGAACTGGTTTTGGAACTTGACTGTTATTTAAACTCTTAGCAACTAAATAGCCTTGCATATGTCAACGTCTGATAGTTAGATAGTAAAGATCTCTTGTCTGACAAAAGAGAATTACTATATTTACAAAAGAATCTAGTAAGTGGCGATCGAGTAAATTCTCTTGTTTTCTTTCAGGAACTTGTGAGAAGATTCCGACTCCTGTTGAAGAAATGAATTCTATAGACTTGAAAACGTATGTATTTTTTCTCACCTAAAAAATTGAAGATCATGTATCTTACTTTTATCTCAAAACTTTTTTTTTTTTTTACTCTGTTATGTTCTGTATATCGAAACCATTGCTATGTCTGTTAGAAAAGTTTCATGTATTGACCAGTGCAACTTTCAGCATTGCACGATTAATTGAGAGATTCTCCTACTTGTAGAATCAAACTATTTTATATAAGAAAGCTAAAGTTTCTGTACAACTCTAGTTACTGGTTGTTTTTTACCATATTTTCGTTAAATGGTGGGAGAAATTTTTGAATTCAGAATATGCAAATTCAATGTATTGGTAGCTACTGAAAAATCATTTTCACTGATCTGTCTACTGATTTATCCATGAGCTATTAAATTGATATGAACTTTAAACTTTTTCCTGTTTACTTGCAGGAGCGGTATGGGGATTACTGAAGCATTGCGGTTGCAGGTAGAACTCCAGAAGCAGCTTCATGAACAACTTGAGGTATGCAGTTGGAAGCCATGCACTGTCTTTATGTCTCTATACAAATGTGCTACTGTTTACATGTTGGGAGCTGGGTAGAGTGCTCAAGGAAATATAGTAATGTGAGGGTGAAATAAACTTGGGTCATACTTCCATTTAATTTCTTGTTTAAGGAGAGGCGCACAAACAAAGGGAGAGTGAGTGCAGTGTGTAGAGGGTTCACATGTCCTGATGTCATATTCATTCATGCAGAGTCAAAGAAAGTTGCAGTTGGAAATTGAGGAACAATCAAAGTACCTTGAAAAGATGTTTGAGCAACAAAGGAAGATGGAAGACAACAGGGTCAAGCCGACATCATCAACGTCAGATGAGCATAATAAAATAGGAACCAGCACTCCTGTGGATGAAGGTTCACAAGATGCAAGTATGAAACAGAAGGCACAAGAATCTGAAACTCATGAGAATCATGATCCTCCAGGCGATGCCGATTCTGGTGCCGTCCCCACAAAACGAGCAAGGACTGGATGAAAAGGAATATTGATGCTCCAGGAGTTGTCTCGCCTTTTCGAAGCTTTGATAGACATCATGTATTTATGGTAGGATGAACCAAGCGGACTTTACTCAGGAAACCGTTAAAGAGTTTAAGTTTCTTATTCAAATTATCTAAACCTTGACATGTTTGCTTTTATTCAAAAGTGAAGACTGGTTTTGGTGGCTTAAACTTTAGTCTCTGAGTTTCCTGATTGTATTCTCTGACTAGGTATGAATTCTTCTTGGTTGATGGAATAATGTTCCAATCAATGTATTGATATTTTCCCTCAACTTTGACGATCAATATCATGTATAGATGTACAGTAGCCTTGTCTGTTGTATATATAATCTCTAAAAATGGCCCTTGTATTTTTAAAATTTTTTTTATTATTAATATCAATTTGAAACAAACTTTGCACTTACAGAAGAAACACTTGATATTACTTTTTTTTTTTGCCTGCCCCCGATCAGAGCAAAAGAGAAATCAGGAAGAGAAGGACGTATCAGCAGGTATTAGCAGCAGCAAGGTTAAGAGAAGTTATCGGGTTAGCTATGTTTAGAGGTGATCAGAAAAGGAATAAGGAGATGATAAGGAAAATTAGCAGCAGCTGCTCAGATCATGGAATCATCACAAGAAAGTATTCTTCCATGGAGACGACGAAAGAGGAGGGTAAGATGGACGGCAAACTCTATTGTCTTGATACTAGAAGCCAGCAATATTGCAGTACTGACTATGAGGAGCCTCTTCATGCTTTTGCGGTACTCGACCCCGAAGGTGATGGAGAGTTTGAGGCCAAATGGTTCCGGCCATTCTCTATGCTGAGAAATCCCGCAAGCTGAATGAGTTAATGTATTGTGCAGTTGAGGCTAAAATCCTAGACTGGGATCAAGATAAGGCCGTGGTTTACTGCTTTGACGTAAGCCGACCCGAGAAAGGATGGACAGAGTTGCACTCTCCCCCAGCAACCGACTTTCCCTTTGTTAAGGGTTGTTGGGGTGACACCGGCGATCATCATGATGGTGGAGGAACCCTAATATTTACCTTCGACTGTACAAGTGAATGTAAAGTTAGTGCACAAGTATGAATTTATGGTCCAACACTGTTGCCTTGTGCATCTTGGAGATGATAAAGCGGGCTTTATTCTTCACAAATATTTCCTCGCATTACACTGTGACTCCGGTGATTTGACCCAAGGTTCTGATACTGATCTTCGCCTAAGTTCCGATATTGCTTTGGACGAAGGTTACGAAGAAAATCATGCTGGCAGAAACAAGGGGATTCTTCTTCTTATGACGTTTGAATATCAAATTACTCCCTATCGAGTACCGACTTCTCACTACTCGCAACATTGAATACTATACCAAGCTGCCTAACAATGAATATGTCTGACTAAAACCTTTGTCATCTAACCAGAGTTGTAATCTATACATTTTTTTATGGATACTATTTTCTTGAATTAATTTCCTCAAAAAAGAAAAAGAAAAAAGATGTTGGGTTAATTGGCTAGATGAATAAACGTATACATCCTCCTGGTCTTGTAAACTGGTGCCCTTCATTTTTCAAACAAGGCCTCCCTCCAAAATTACAGGTTTTTCCTTTCTCTATTAGGAATTTAGGATTCTTCTTACTAATTGGACCAAGTTTACAATCCTAATTGATTTATATATGCATTTCTTTATTTGGGTTTTCCTCCCTAGCTAGTCCAGTTGAGATTAGGATTCCTCTTTCTGGTTGGATTAAGATTCCTCGATTTATATATGCATTTCTTTATTTGGGTTTTCCTCCCTAGCTAGCTAGTCCAGTTGAGATTAGGATTCCTCTTTCTAGTTGGATTAAGATTCCTCGATTTATATATGCATTTCTTTATTTGGGTTTTCCTCCCTAAGCTAGTCCAGTTGAGATTAGGATTCCTCTTCGTAGTTGGATTAAGTTTCCTCTTCCTAGTTGGATTAAGTTTCCTCTTCCTAGTTGGATTAAGTTTATATTAATCCTTACATATATATATATATCCTCCAAGTTGAAGTCGAATACTGCAAAGCCGATTTTCATTTGCATTTGATCATACAATGGATTTGGATCGGGATATAGAACTTATATTCATTCAATTTAAAGATGTGCCTTTCTCGTACTCTGTGGAACTGGGTTCAACAGATGAAACTGTGGACGATATCAAAGAAAAGCTAAGGAAGGAATATCCGAATGGTAGGCACCTCAAGCCCCATGAAACCCTTGTTTACAAGAATCAAGAACTGAAGGATGGACACCAATTGGCCGACTATCATCTCCCCAAGAACACCCTCCTGTATGTAGCTGAGAGGAACACTAATCCCTCGAGTCCTGAGAACCTCAAAGAGAAAGAGGAAGAGCCTAGTGTTCCGTCGAGTCCTAAGAACCTCGAAGAGAAAGACCTCAAAGAGAAAGAGGAAGGGCCTTGGGATTTGGGTGTCATTCAATCGGTGAAACACAAGCAACTTCTGCCATTGGATTTATTAACAATGGACGAGCCTTTTTACGACAACCCTTTTATTAAGCCTAAACAGATGTATGTCAACACAAATTCTACAGTTAAGGATGGAACGTCAAGGACTAGGGTTTGTGACAAGAGAGCTCGTCTGAGCCCCCCACCTAATGCTGTAGGTTCCAATGCCATCGAGATCGTTGAGCATGAGTCGACGACTAGGGTTTGTGACAAGAGAGCTCGTCTGAGCCCCCCACCTAATGCTGTAGGTTCCAATGCCATCGAGATCGTTGAGCATGAGTCGACGACTAGGGTTTGTGACAAGAGAGCTCGTCTGAGCCCCCCACCTAATGCTGTAGGTTCCAATGCCATCGAGATCGTTGAGCATGAGACGACTAGGGTTTGTGACAAGAAAGCTCGAATGAGCCCCCCACATAATGTAGGTTCCAATGCCATCGAGATCATTGAGGATGAGACGACTAGGGTTTGTGACAAGAGAGCTCGTATGAGCCCCCCATCTAATGCTGTAGGTTCCAATGCCATCAAGCTAGGGATAGACGGGTTCTCGCCACGGGCATCTGCAGGCGTTGAAGGTGCCAAGAAGAAGGGTCGGCCTGTGGGAAGTAAAAATAAGAAGACCTATAAGGGACTTGCTTATGAGCAGTTCCCATGGTTACGGTAATAGAAGAATTCTGTTAGTCTTTATAGTCACAAGCTTTTTGTACTTATAAATCTAGCAAAGGGGTTTACGGCCACACCTACGTACAATAGCTAGCCACGGTTAATATCATCTTGTATAATTAGTTTATTATATCTTCTTGATGCTGAAATGTTAGTCCCTTTCTATCCACACTATTATAGTTTGTTCTATCAATCTACATTATTTCCCCGCTATTGACCCAAGTTCAACGTTGTAGTAAAAGGAGCCTGCAAGTCGGTGGAGAGTTGTTCCATATTGAAAAAATTTATTAACTTCGTATTGATAAGGATTTTTAGAGATGAAATTTTATAATCAATGACAATAGAAGGTTTGAAAATATAAATTTACTTGATTTGGAATTTGGAAAGAATCTGATTTTAGTTTGAGTGACGAATTTAGATTGAATGATTTTAAACTCACCGTAAAAAAAAATAGAAAAAAAAATATAATATAGTTTACCTAGTTTATCTAGCAATATTAAAAGTGGTTATATTTCAATTTTTTTTTTTGAGAATAAGAAGTCTTTATTGAAAATAATCAAAATTACATAACACGGGAATGACCGGTACAAGAACTCCCCACTCTCCTCCGTAGATCCTAAACCAGTTATGGGTCCGTCATCATGAATGACTTCCATGAGCCAAAATGGCCCAACCTCTAACCAACCATAACGCCCAACCTCTCGGGCTACAGAGAATCCCGAGAATCTTGATAACACCTCATAGACAACCGCCTGAAAAACCAACGCCCTCTTCCACACCGTGTCCCAAAGATACCAGACCACTTGCAAGGATCGCTCGTCAACACATTAACCATAAGATAAAACCGAATGTAAACCAACTCGTCCCCAGGAATAACGCCATAACCATGGCACCCCAATCTGACCCAACCGTAGCTCACAGGAGTAGGGACATAGTAATGACAAAAAAACCCTAACAAAAAAACTACTCTAAGCAAAAATAAAAAGGAACCACCATACTCCTCCACCCTCTTCCCAAGTGCCTCGCCGGCAAACCACCTCCACAAGAGTGACAAGACTCTCCCTTCGAGCTCGCCTCGCCGAAGAAACCCAAACCACACAGAAAGCCACGCCAAACTTCCGGCCTGTTGTCCGAGAAACCTATCGGAAATCACCATGCCTTGACTCTTCAGAGCGGAGAACCTCCACCAGTCTGTATCCATCAGCTTGAGACCCCAAAACCACCGCTGCAATCCCCATCCACCGACCCACCATAGAGAAGCAACCAGCGCCATACGATCCATGGCATACCGCCGCCATGATCTGGCCATTGACCACCCACTCCACATCTGGGTCGCCTTTGAACGTTGATCGCCAAAAACCCACACCTGCGTCGCTGCTTGAGAGGAAAGAAGAGACGTACCCAACCCAGGTTGATGAAGAGAAGCCAAAGTCGGGAGCCCCCAGATCCCAAAAGCCCCTCCGGCAACACCAGCCGTTCATCGATGAGGCATGGAGCCACAATCAATGCGGGAGCGCCGCCGGACAGACTGCAGAATATCCTTTGCTTTTTCCAAACCCTAGTTCGCTCGCCAACCTGTTTTCTTGGAGTAAACTTTTTATGTTATATTTCAATTAAAATTTGGACCACTCATATTCAATTGCTGGTTGAGCGGCTTAACATGTAACCGCATGTCTAGCATTCGAGTCCCAACTCTCACCATTTTGTGGTCAGCAGACTTGAGGGGGGCTTCGGGTTCGCGCGCTAGAGACAGGGGATTAGTCTGGCTTTGCTAGGATATCCTCATGGACCTTGATCCAAATACTAAGTAGCAGTGGATTAGTCTGGTTTTGCTGGGATAGGTTCAGTCCGAATACTAACTGAATGAGTGTGTTACTAACTCGCTAATATAACCGAGGTGGCTTCCTGCCATATCCACAATCAAAAAGGAAAAAAAAGTATATAAATGAAAAAATGAAATTAGAGAACATGTACCACTTCTCCAAATTCTTATCATGTCATCTTCACTATTGAAATGAATGTCAAAGAAACCTTTATCCAGATGAACCAAGTGCCATGGGTTCTCAGGGTTCCATTGAGTTGTAAGAGTTGCTTTTAGAGAATCAGTTCTCAAAGGAACTGACCCTTTACGAAGTAGAAATCTACCAATGAGATTAGTGTGAAAATTCTTCAGTCTACCAAGTAGAAATTTGCCTACCTAGTTACTAGCGTTTAAGTCCTAACTTCCACTAGTATGTGGCCAACAGATTTGAGGAGTTTTCGAGTTCGTGCACATGCGATGAGAGATTAGTGTGATTTTATTGAGATACCCTCGTAGATCTCGATCCGAATACTAACTAAATGAGTGTGTTACTAATTCGATAACACAACCGACATCCATCAAAAAGAAAAGAAAAAAAATATAAATGGCATGGAAAAATGAGAAAAGAAAAGAAAAAAAAAAGACTTCAATCATCATCCTTTTAGAGCTTCACTCACTTTTACCTCTCCTTCTTCTTCGTCTTCTTCTTCCCCAAAAAGCTTCACATAGCTCTGAGAGACAAAAGACCCACAGAGACCAAAGCAAAGCACGATGCTTTTTCAGGTGGGAGGCCAAGGGACTCGTCCCACCTTCTTCGAGATGGCCGCCGCCCAGCAGCTTCCGGCCAGCCTCCGCGCCGCCCTCACTTACTCCGTCGGCGTAACTACCTCAATTCCCTAAGGGCTCATCTGTAATTTCCATCGTTTCTGGGTTTCTGAGGCTTTTCGTTTCATCTCTAACTCTGAAAACTTCCTCAGGTGTTGGCTTTGCGGAGACCATTTCTGCATAGGGTTCTGGACTATGAAGACGAGTTCTTTGCGTTCCTCATGCTGATTCTCGAAACTCATAGCTTGCGAACCACAGGTTTTCGGCTTTTTCCTCTTTCGATTAGGAGAATTGAGAGTTTTTGTGATTGAATTGAGTGTTGCTGTGTGCAATTGGCGTTGAGTTTTTGGTCATTTTGCAGATGCTTCGTTTTCGGAATCTCTGTATGGACTGAGGAGGAGGGCTGTGAAGATAAAGGTGCAGAAGGACGATTCTCGGGTGAACTTAGGTGATGAATTTCATCATTCTGGGTTGGAAAGGAGACAGAAAGTTCTCTCAGTAGTGTTTTTGGTAAGAGTCTCTGGTCATTTTACTTGTTTTCGGAGCTGTTTTGGTTATTCGGCGGTAAGGAGTTATTGCTTTTAGAAATGCTGGTCTGCAATGTTCGGCTTGCAGTAGTTGTAGACCTTGTGTGTCGTGTTGAAAATGTTTAGATTGCCTTAAAAGTTTGTAACTTTGGATATCGTATCGGGACCTCATTCATTGAATATAAAATTTTGGGAGATGATGCTGTTGTGATTTCTGTTATGGCTCTAGCTGTAAGAAAAGAGTAATAGTTTTTGAAATGATGCGTACCAGGTTGTATTGCCCTACTTCAAATCGAAATTGCACGCAATCTATAATAGGGAAAGGGAAGCAAGACTACAAGCAACTTTATGGGGAGATAGTGGTGAGAGATTTGACGACGCTGACATAATTGATAGGGGCGAGGGTTCTGTTGTTTCAAGAAGTTTGGATGTGGAAGCATCAGTGAGGACACGTTTGGCAAAGAGGATCCAGAAATTGATAGGTGCTTGCTACCCATGGCTGCATGCTAGTAGTGAAGGTATATGCATCTTCTGGCTGGACCTAATTTTTTTTTTATTCCCTTAGATTTTCTTATTGCAAGTACGAGGATATGAAACAATACTTAAGCTAGTAAAAGAAGAAAAAAGCTACTTAATTTGTGTCATTATGCAAGTTTTATGTTCAAAGTTAAGTACTTGCTTTCCTTTTTCCTATTGTTAACTTAAGCTCTTTAGTCTTTCATCTTTGGTATGGACTTGTTATTTCTTCATCTTACATATATGTGCTGGATAATAGAAAATATTTGATGATTCCACTGAATTAGAGAATATATATTGACATGATTTTGGTTCATGATCAGGAGATTTGTTTCCCTTTAGCTGGTATATAGATATAGACTATAGAGTGACTTGATGCTGTAGCATTTTCAATATGTGATATTTAGTTGAGCATTCTCATCTTACTTTCAATGACGATTCTTCCCCTCATGCAAAGCATTATTTTTGATTTTGTACTAAGGCATACTAAACCCAACCAATTTCAATGGAAAAAACAAAACAAAAAAACCCATTGAGTCAAATTTTTGCAGTGAATCAATCTGATAAAATCTGTTTTGAAGTACTGAAGGTTCTTTATCCATGTTCATTGTCACATACAAGCCTCTGGGGAGATAATTCATTCTGACCTAGCACTGTTGATGCAGGATTTTCATTTGCTTACCAGATGTTATACTTGTTGGATGCGACGGGATTTTATTCTTTAGGATTACATGCGCTTGGGATTCAAGTTTGTCGAGCTACTGGGCAAGAGCTGGTATAGTGTAGCAAGAATTTATTTTGGTTCTTTTGTGTTCTTCTTTATATAGTGTTAGTGTAATCAGTGGCAAATTAGTTGTTACTATATGTTTTTGTCTTTGGGCTTTTGTTACAGTTTATGAGAGTGAATTGCTCATAACTTATTTCTGATTATATAGTGCAATAGTTGAAATACAATATTTTGGTGTCAAGGTAGATGGATACTTCTTCTAGAATTTCAAAAACAAGAAGCCGTGAACGTGAGAGACTTCGTGGTCCTCCATGGTTGAAGGTATAACTTCATCTGTTTGTCTAACAGCTCTAACCAAAACTTTATTCTGTACTATATTTATTTGTGAAAAGCAATAAGACCAAGGCTTTTAGTCTATAGTATATTAGCTTATTCGTAGTGATCTGGATTTGAATCACAAGAGACCTTACATTTGCAAGTGATCAGCTACTCTGGTTCTATTTCATTGGTGATATTTCAAATGTGAAATGAGCACCGATTCAATTGCCCTTGGTTTCTCATTTCTTGTTATGTGTCATTATTTTACATTCACAGGCAATACAAGGAGCATTGCTCAGTGGTACATACACGGTCCTGGATTATGCGCAGACTGGTTTAATTGCAGCAGTATTCTTTTTCAAAGTGAGTATGGCTTACTTATTATATTATGCCCTTTGTTATATTGGAAAAACAGAAAGGAAAAATAGTATTAAGTTTGTAAGTTGCTCTTTCTTCTTTTTCTTTTTCTTGGTAAAACTCTTTCTTTTATTATAACATGTATTTTGATAGACACAAAAACGAACTGATAAATAAATTTTAAAAAAAAGGTACCTTCAATTGGACAAATATGGTTAGAATATGTTTATAAAATATGGTTCTCATTTTCAGAGTGTCTTTTCCCCCGTTTTCCTGGAGTGGAAAGTTTAAATATGCAAATATACTTAAAAAAAAGTAACAGATAAATTTCTAGCATATTTTCTCATCTTCAATTCACTTTGAAAGAAGTTCTGATCTTCCATTTTTATTTTTCATTTGCTCTCTCTTATGTAGACCATCCCTGCTAACTTCTATTGATTTGATTTAAACTTGTAGATGATGGAATGGTGGTACCAATCTGCTGAAGAGAGAATGTCAGCTCCAACCATATACCCCCCACCTCCACCGCCTCCTTCTCCCCAGGTGAAGTGTTCTGCAATCCTTCTTATCTTTTGCTTTCTCAGTATAGATAAAAATGATAATCCTCCTAGATTAAAATGACATTGAGTACTTGCTTACTTTTTTGCATGGAAATTGCAGTAGTGTTCATGTAGTGAAACCTATAGTTCTTAGCTTTAATCATTCATTTCTTTGGGCTTGTTAGCACTTCAAGTTAATGTCTTGCTGTTTCACATAGTCTAATCCATTGTTATGAACAGGTTGCCAAAGAGGGGATTCCACTGCCTTCCAATAGAACTCTTTGTCCTCTCTGTTCACAGAAACGCGCGAATCCATCCGTAATTACAGTTTCTGGGTTTGTTTTTTGCTATGCCTGCGTTTTCAAGTATGTTTCTCAGGTGAGGTTTCCTGAAGCTGTTAATCTGGAAAACTTGGTCTATGATATGTATTCCCTGCTTTAGTTCATGTTTTCCATGCGTCAAGCTTGATGATTCTCAGTAACTAAATCGTTTGTGTTCTTTATACAGTATAAGCGCTGTCCAGTCACATTGATGCCTGCTAACGTCGACCAGATAAGAAGGCTCTTTCATGATGTGTAGAAAACCCAAATGGATAATATATCAAAGGAGAAACAATATAGTTCCCTTTTCAAGGGTTGTAATCGAGTCAGACATGACTCTGATGCTAGGATAAAGAGAGAATTCCCTCTTTTAATCATTTTTCGTATTGTGTATTTCTGATGTATGGTAAATTCACAGATATAAAAATTGTAGCGCTAATTGGTGCAATTTGAAAGAGACGTTTAGGTATATGTATTCCTTTTGTTGTTGGAATCACAGTTTATATTAACTTATCAAATCTAATTCGTTAGTGCAATGGAAATAGTCGGTTAGAAAAGTTACCAAATCTCCTTATTATTGATCATATATTATCCGATAGACTAACTGACTTCACACTTTGGAATTCAAAATAAATAGAATCACAATAGCATATACAGAAGATGTGCTAAGCTCCAAGTATGCCCATATCTATAACTCTCTCCAATTTTGCCTCGAACGGTATAGTCTTCCATTTTACTTTCTCATCCTGCAAAATCAAATCAGAGCCATCAAATCCTACACTCTGATTCGAGTAAATTACATGACATCTATCCGAAAAAACAAACAAAACCTATAAATGAACTCACTCATACCTCTCTGTTCCTCCCTGCTTTGTTTTCCATTCCTCTGCTGGAAGAGTTTGAGTCTGAATCCGTGGCCTGACCAGTGTGACTCCAGTAGCTCCCTACAGTCCCTATGATCGGTATTTGATCAGGACTCGGGCTTCGCGACTGGTTTAGAGTAGAAGAATTAGACAGCTGCTTAAGCTCTTCACTAGTCCATGCTCCTAAAATTGGTCCATCTCCAAGACTTCTTGATGAACTCACTCCCTCACACATCAAGTTCCCCACAGAATTTTCACTAGCATTCGAAACCAACCAGCTCGAAAGGCTAGTGTCAACCCCATTTTCTTGGTCAACAAGCTTTAGGTCATTGGACTCAAGTGGTCTTCTTCTGAAGTGTTTTGACAGCTTCAGTGTAGGCTCTGGACTAATTGGTATGTTGAAATCTTGCTCAGCATTCATATTCTCCTTCTCTTGGTGATTCGAAGCTAAAGGAATTGCTTTCGCTTTTACCTCCTTCCATTGACTAAGATTCTCAATTGGGCTCAACACTGAATGACAATTCTGACTCCTGATACTATTATCTCTACCACTTTGGTCTGATTCAATTGGCTTTGGCTTTGGCATTGGACTATTCACCTCCTTCTCATCTTCTTCAGCATCACTAACTCGCTTCCTCGAATCAATTGATATCGAAAACAAAGATTCTGAAGACTCTTGTTCTTGAATCACACTTTGTTTGTTGCTCTCAACCTCATCATCAACACTCCCACCATAATCATCTCCATTGAAATCACTTCCTGATAAATCTATTACACCTGCATCTTCATCCTCACTGTTTGAGCAATTCTCGTACCTATGATTCAATGGAGGAGATGGTACCACAGTAACTACACTTGATCCAATAGAACCCAAAATTGGTTCAATCTCTTTTGCTGTTTCCTCTTTATTTTCATTCTGTTTCTCATCAATGACTTCTTCCTCCAAATCAAATGTCACTTTCCTTTTAACATCATTCTTGGTTTGTTCTTCAATAACCTCTCTGGGTTTATGAACAGACATATAGATACAATCACAAATTTGCATGTATTAAATAAAAAGTTCAATACAATGCAGAACGGTATCATAATTAACAGAAAACCACAAAGTGAATGCATTGCTTACTTGGATTCTGTAATGGGAGTAATGGGTTTGATAATGTCATATAGCTTTGTGGGTTCAAATAGAATAGCTCCTTCTTCGGTAGCTTCAACGATCTGCGATACTTCAAAGTTAAGTAAAATCCAAGTGCATGGTGAATAGTAACGAATCATAGGAAGAGAAAATGTGAGCTTACTTGTTCTTGGTTTTGTATACAGGGAGTTACAGCCACTGATTTTCGGTGCTTTCGGCTATTAGAAGAAGTGAAACAAGCTGGAAAGCAACCCATTATAGCTACTTTCTTTGGAGCTGACTTTGTTTATGATGATGCCTTTTGATTCAGAAAAGATGGAGACTGGTTTTAGAGAAAGAGAGAGAAACGATGGTCAAGAAAAGTTTGAAGGAGTATGAAGCTTGAAAATATGACCGTTGGGGTTGTGTGTGGCTTTATTTAAGGGTAGTCAGTTCTAACAGTTTTGGCCTTTTGGGCATGTTCACTACTGTTTTCATTGATTTAACTTATTTTTAAGGTCTAGTTTTTTTAAGTGAGTATTCAGTGCATCGGTGTGTATTTGTAAAAATAAAAATTAATTAATTAATAATTTTAAATATATTTTCTTGTTATTAAAAATATTGGCTATAAATATTAATGACTGGTATTTATTGGATCTATTTGTTCACTTACACCGTTGATAGATAGAAGAAGAATTTTTTTTTTTTTTTTTGCCAAATGTTTTTAAGGTCTTGATAAGAAATCTTTCATGTTTTAGGCCCTTAAAAAAAATTCCCTTATGGCTCTAACTATAATTACGATTTCATTTTTTTGACAAAAGAAAAATTATTATTACAATTTCGTTTTTTGGCCATGTGATACCTGCTTGACATGTTGCTAGTCATATTGATTTAATATGTGACTGACAGCACTAACTATAACGAAAGATTTCTATATGTTTTTTTTGACGAGAAAAGATTTCTCTATGTTATTACACTGCAAATGGGAATTCCACTAGCTAACTTTTGCAATCTTTAACTAGTGTAAACTAAAGGTAACAGTTGAATAGTTGATTTCGGATATCACTTTCGTGCAAAATATGATAACTGTTGTAGTAAATAGGTAAAATGTCTATATCATGGAGTATGCACTTGAGAAGTGGAGAATGTGTGGTTTGTATGGAATGCACATTGAGAGGTAGAGAAATTGTGTAGCAAATATACTAATGTATATAGGGCAAATTTACACTACTTTGTAACCCTATATAAACCCCCTCAATATGAGAAGAAGACTCACCAATTCACTCTTCAGTTTCTCTGAAACACGTTATCAGCACGAAATCGCTCTAGAATTAGAATCGAAATCGATTAGAGTAGTGAAAGTTCTTGATCCGAACTAGGTCATTTTACCAACCTTACAAGAAACCCCAAATCCTATCACATATCAAAGCCCTTGATCCCAGAAGCTCAGAACCGGTTTCAGAACCCCCAGAACCGGCCGGAAACCTGCCGAACCGGCTGCCGGAAGTTCTGAACCGCTGTCAGTGTGCTGCCGAGCCCCTGCCGAGTGCTGCCGAGCCCCTGCCGAAGTGCTGCCGAGCCCCTGCCGAAGTGCTGCCGACAGCCCCTGCCTACCCCCTGCAGACCCCCTGCGCAGCAGCTGCCGAGCCCCTGCCTACCCCCTGCCTACCCCCTGCGCAGCAGCTGCCGAGCATCTGCCGAGGCCCTGCGCAGCAGCTGCCGAGCACCTGCCGAGCCATCTGCCGAGCACCTGCCGAGCAGCCTGCCTAGCACCTGCGCAGCAGCTGCCGAGCTGCTGCCGAGCAGCTGTCGACACATCTGTCGAGCGACTTTCCGACAACTTTCCGGCGACTTTTCCGGCGACTTTCCGGACACTTTTCCGGCGACTTTCAGGACACTTTTCCGGCGACTTTCCGGACACTTTTCCGGCGACTTTCCGGACACTTTTCCGGCGACTTTCGGGACACTTTTCCGGCGACTTTCGGACACTTTTCCGGCGACTTTCCGGACACTTTTTCCGGTCAATTCTTAAGGTAAACTTTTCTAAAAGTTCCCGTTTTTGAAGTTTTTATTACTTTTCTCTTCTTTTCACGGGGACTTCCAACATCCCTTATTCTACCCCCCTTTCTTCTTCATAGGGGAGACCAAAAAGGCCGAACTGTGGGGGTTCGTGCTCACTCCAAGCTTGGAGCTTGTAGAGTCCTCCAAACTTAGAATTTGTTGAGAAGAAAACAATCGACCACATACATCATTGTTTCGATTTAATCCAAAACCCCTCTTGGAATCAAGATTTTCTTGGAAGCGACTACGCTCAGAAAATCCCTAATTTCTTGAAAGCGATTACGCTCAGAAAGTTTATAGTTTTTCGTGGTAGCCTTTTTCGCTCCGAAACTAACCCTATTTTCTTGTTGTTCTTCAGGATGAGTAACCTGAACAAGTTGAGCTTCAACCCACTAGGGACAACAGGCGCAGGATACCACAGGTGGATCCGTGATATGCGCCAGCATCTTAAGGCTGATGGGATCCTGAGTACGATCCAAGAGCCAAGTCAGGACGTGCTTACTCCTCAACAAGCTCTTGCTTTTGAAGCAAATAGAGCAAAGAGAGAGGCTAATGAAGCAAAAGCCATCATTCTCATGACAAGGCACATGAATGACGCGCTCCAAAATGAGTACCTCAATGAGGAAGACCCAAGAAAGCTATGGGTAGAACTCGAGCAGCGTTTTGGCAACGTCCGTGATTCCCTGCTTCCCGACTTAGAAGAGAGATGGCAAAGCCTCCGCTTCTGTGATTTCAAGACAGTTCTTGACTACAATTCGGAAGCACTTCGTATCAAGTCTATGATGGAATTCTGTGGACATCAAATCACTGATACGATGTTGATCGAGAAAACTCTCTCTACCTTCCCTGTCTCTGCATTAATGATAGCTAAAAACTATCGAATTGATATCAATGCTAGACGCATCACAAGATTTCATGAGCTAATTGGTGTCATGAACGTAGCTGAAAAGCACGACAACATACTTGTGAAGAACTATAACTCTAGACCCGTGGGAACCAAGTCAATTCCGGAGTCTAATTATAGTCGCACCTCCAAGGGAGGACGCAAGGAGCGAAACCCTAAAAGAAGGGATAATTATGGACGTTCAGGTCCATATTCTCGCCCTAAAGAGGAAGGAAACCGCCAAGATAGGCGTGCACGGAACCGTGGAGGTAAACGTGTGAAGAGAGAGCGAGGCCAAGCCTCCGGTTATGGTGGTAACACCACCAATGGAAACAACCGTTTTCAAAGTGCTCCTAAAGCACCTCGATCAAGGGAACCTGACCATAATGATGCTTGTCTCCGATGTGGACTACCTGGACATTGGGCAAGGGCATGTAAAGCATCCCAGAATGTTGCAAACGCGTACAAAATGTATCGTGAAGCAAGGGAGGCAAATTACATGGAACAAGAAGATCAAGATGGCAATCTCGATCTAAGGGTGGAAGACGACAAAAATCAAAACCCAGAAACTGGCGATTTTGATTAAGTCTTTTCATTTTCCAAGAGATGTAGGCAATCGCCACATTATCCTATAGTAGATGCCAATGGGATTAATCTTTCTTCAAAAGTAGGCGTACTCAATGTAATTGTGATGTCTAGGAAGGTTTTGAGATAATTGGTACTTAAGCGAGCCTTTGCTCCACCAACATCTCTCTACTCACCTGGTCACCTTTGCATTGGAATTACCGAAAGAAGTTAGACGACTACCATTGCTTTGCATTAACTAAGTTTATTGGATTACGCTTTCTTTGATGAAATAAATGATGATGTAATTCCGTTTGGCTTATTAATAAAAGTTGAGTTCTTTCCTTTATGACTCCTTTTTTTAATTACGAGCTTTTCTCTTAAGGAATGGATGAACTACAATGTCTCGCTGATAGTGCGACTACGCACACCATTCTACGACATAGGCAATTATTCTTGGAGATGTTGCCTACATATTCCACTATGACTACGATGGCTGGGCCATCAGGTTTAGTTCAAGGACATGGAATGGCCCAATTCCTATTGCCAAATGGCACCTTGATTAAAGTCACTGAAGCTCTCTATGCTCCTAAGGCAAATCGAACCTTATTGAGCTTTAAAGATTTAAGAGCCAACGGATTCCATGCGGAAACGCATACTGAGAACGGAAAAGAGTTCCTTTGCATTACCTCTAATGATTGCGGACGAAAGCGCATCTTAGAGAAACTTATGTGTCAATCTAGTGGACTTTATGTCACTACAATTCGACCAATTGAATCCAATAATGTCATAAGAGAAGATCTCTTGGATTCTGACACATATTGGCTTTGGCATGACCGACTAGGGCACCCTGGTCGTGATATGATGCTCCGTATACTAAAGACTTCACACGGACATCCATTCTTCAGAGTGAGAAGAAGCAAGAATCGAGAATTGATTCCTGGACTTAACAAGACCGCAACAATTGCAGCATCTGGTGCTGCAGCCGTCTTGGGGCGCCATAAGGCTGGCCAAGTCCCATGTGATGACACCAACCATGAGCATAACGCCATGATTGTTCCTCCAAATAGCTACAATGCCATAGAAGGAGATGTAGTCACACATTTTGCTTATAATAGCGCTACAGACGCTCAGGCCCAACCAAAATCCTCATTGGTTGCTTCTAAGGCCCCTCGCTCATTTTGCAAAGCCTGTTCCTTCGGGAAATTAGGACCGAGACCGTCCTACGCAAAGGATCCTAAAATACTCATTCCGTTCTTACAGAGAATCCAAGGGGATATCTGTGGACCAATTCAACCATCATGCGGACCTTTCAAATACTTTATGGTATTGGTTGATGCGTCGACACGCTGGTCACATGTCGCGCTGTTGTCCACTCGAAATGCTGCTTATGCTAAACTCCTCGCCCAGATTATCCGTCTACGGGCTCACTACCCTGACCATCCAATTAAGTCAATTCGACTTGATAATGCTGGGGAGTTTACATCGAAAACATTCGATGACTATTGCATGTCACTGGGGATTGATGTAGAACATCCAGTTCCCCATGTTCATACCCAAAATGGTCTCGCAGAAGCTGCTATCAAACGACTACAAATGATAGCACGGACATTGGTAATGCACACTAATCTCCCTGTTTCTGCTTGGGGATATGCAATATTACATGCAGCGACGCTAATTCGTCTACGACCCACTGCAACCCAATCTTACTCTGCGTTACAGCTAGTGACTGGGTACGAGCCTAATATCTCGCACTTACGCATTTTTGGGTGTACTATTTATGTGCCTATTACGCCGCCACAGCGTACTAAGATGGGTCCACAACGACGAATAAGCATTTATGTTGGATATGAATCTCCAACTATCGTCCGCTATCTTGAACCCTTGACAGGCGATCTCTTTACCGCTAGATTTGCGGATTGTCACTTTGATGAGACAGTCTTCCCATCATTAGGGGGAGATAAGAACACAAATGTTCAACAGGAACGACAGGAATTGTCGTGGTCTGTCCCCACTATGTCTCATCTCGATCCCCATACCGCACAGTCCGAACTTGAAGTGCGAAGAATAATCGAGCTCCAGAACGTAGCAGACACTCTGCCTGATGCGTTTTCTGATATTGCTAAAGTGACGAGATCACACATACCTGCTGCAAACGTGCCTGCAAGGATTGATGTCCCGAATAATGGACATAACGCCACTCCTTTAACGCTAGGAGATGGCACCATTGCTCAACATGGCAATAATGTGGCATCTATGGCTGTAGGTCCCGCAAGGAAGCGCGGTAGACCGATTGGTTCGAAGGATACTCGCCCTAGAAAAAGAGCGAATGAGGCACAAATAAATCCTTTGATCATCGATACTCAAAATCCGTCCCATGAGAATGTTCCGGATTATGGTTATGTCCAAGAGACATCATTGGGGGACGCCTCAGTGTCAGAACCTATCCATGAGAACATAGAGATCTCTGTAAATTACACTAGTGTACATGGGACGTGGGAAAGAAACTCCATCATCATTGATGATGTATTCGCGTATTCAGTGGCGCGTGAGATTATTGAGACCGATGACATCGAACCACGCTCCGTTGATGAATGTCAACGTAGAGCTGATTGGCCAAAATGGAAAGATGCGATCCAGGCAGAACTTGATTCTCTAACGAAAAGAAAGGTATTTGGCAAAATTGTACCAATACCACCCAACACCAAACCAGTTGGTCACAAATGGGTATTCGTTAGAAAGCGTAATGAGAAAAACGAGATTGTAAGATACAAAGCTCGTCTTGTGGCGCAAGGCTTCTCACAACGCCCTGGAATCGACTACGAGGAGACATACTCTCCCGTAATGGACGTTATTACGTTCCGCTACCTTGTCAGTTTGGTAGTTTCCGAAAAACTGAACATGCAGCTTATGGATGTGGTTACTGCATATCTATATGGGGATCTAGATACAGAGATATACATGAATATTCCAGATGGAATTCAACTACCCAAATCAAGTGGCTCTAATCCACGGAGCGCGTTTGCAATTAGATTGAAACGCTCACTATATGGATTAAAACAATCCGGACGGATGTGGTATAACCGTCTAAGTGACTACTTGATTGGTAAGGGATATGTCAATAACGAACTATGCCCATGTGTGTTCATAAAAAGGACAAGTTCCGGATTTTCAATAGTAGCGGTTTATGTCGATGACATGAACATAATTGGCACCCTTAAAGAGTTAAGGGAAACCGCTGAACACTTGAAATCCGAGTTTGAGATGAAAGATCTTGGGAAAACACGGTTTTGTCTCGGTTTAGAACTTGAGCACCGTAGAGATGGTATCCTGATTCATCAATCAGCTTATACCCAAAAGATGCTTAGGCGTTTCAACACTGACAAAATCAAGCCTTCAAGCACCCCAATGGTCGTCCGTAGTCTTGATCCAAAGAAGGATCCATTTCGTCCAAAAGATGACGATGAAGAAGTGCTAGAGGCAGAAGTGCCCTACCTAAGTGCAATAGGTGCATTATTGTACTTAGCACAATGCACGAGACCAGACATCTCATTCGCTGTGAACTTGCTAGCTAGATATAGCTCTGCGCCAACACGACGCCATTGGACTGGTGTTAAAGATATCTTTCGATACCTAAGTAGTACGATCGATATGGGCTTGTTCTATCCCTACAGAAAGAAGATGGATTCGGACCCATCAAGTGTCAGGAACGCCACACATGGTGGATTGCGTTCCCTCTCCCCATCCCAAAACGATATAAGTGTTTTGGAAGGTTTTGCTGATGCTGGGTACCTCTCTGACCCACACAAAGGTCGCTCCCAAACTGGTTATGTTTTCACCATGGGAAAAACCGCGATATCTTGGAGGTCTACAAAGCAGACCCTAGTCGCTACCTCTTCAAATCATGCAGAGATTATTGCTCTTCACGAAGCAGTTCGTGAATGTATATGGCTTCGATCCATAGTTACGCATGTTCGAAGCAATTGTGGTTTGAAGTCTACCACAGATGAGCCTACGAGCATTTATGAAGATAATGCTGCTTGCATTGAACAAATGAAGCAAGGTTACATCAAAGGCGACAACACCAAACACATATCGCCCAAATTCTTCTACAATCAGCAACAACAGAAGCTCCTCAAGATCAAGGTGAACCAGGTTCGATCTGAGGACAATGTGGCAGACTTGTTCACTAAGTCATTGCCCAAATCCACGTTCGAGAAACATGTGGCAAGAATTGGCTTGCGGAAATTATCTGAACTCCCATGATCGTTGTCATCAGGGGGAGGCACAGACATCAGGGGGAGATGTCTACATGTTCGTCTCAAAAGCGTGAAGGGTGTGTTGTGCTCTTTTTCCCTTTCGACCGAGGTTATTTTTATCCCACTGGGTTTTTGTTACTCGGCAAGGTTTTTAATGAGGCAACAAGAGAAGCACCATGTTATCCAGAAACAAACTCCACACTCAACGCGCGTTGTGCTCTTTTTCTCCTTCGACCAAGGTTGTTTTTCCCACAGGGTTTTATTACTTGGCAAGGTTTTTAACGAGACAAATTAGAAGCGCACCTCCAAGACAATACTACTGACATGATATATCCAAGGGGGAGTGTTGTAGTAAATAGGTAAAATGTCTATATCATGGAGTATGCACTTGAGAAGTGGAGAATGTGTGGTTTGTATGGAATGCACATTGAGAGGTAGAGAAATTGTGTAGCAAATATACTAATGTATATAGGGCAAATTTACACTACTTTGTAACCCTATATAAACCCCCTCAATATGAGAAGAAGACTCACCAATTCACTCTTCAGTTTCTCTGAAACAATAACTTATTTTTGTAGCATTGTGAATTTAAATATCGTAAGTGAACTGATTCATGGCATCCGAATTTTAAAAATTACCAACCAAAAAAAAAAGGTGTCTCAAATGGTCCCAGTTCTATTTCTTTTTGTTTTGTTACAAATCATGCTAGCTTTCGTTTTCGATCCTCCAATCAATCTATTACATTTCCTAGACCTAAAGATGAAAATTGATCGACCAAAAAAGAAAAAATCAAAAATGAAGACATTTGAATATATTCTGATTCCTATATAAGCATCACCCGTCACTTTTGTGACAACGAAAGAAGAGTGTGACGGTCCATTGGGGATCAAAGTGGGTCCAGTCTATGTTTGTCACTTTGCAACACGTGTCACTTTTCATTTTGCTCTTCAAAGTTAGGTACTATCTACTAACCTAGTCTTAATTTAATCTAATCTCATTTAAGGTAATATTAACTATGTGTACCCCCGAGTATGATAAACAATTTGATTAAATAAAAAAAGAAAAGAACATTGCAATTTGTATTGGTATTGATTTTTTTACCCACTATTACAACTACCCATGATAATGTTTAATTTCATAATAACTATTAGACGAAGCAAAAACGTGTATTTGAGTCTTTCTTATGTGTTAAAATATGTAAAACTTTCATCCCATTTTGGACGCGTGTGATTAGCAAGGGACACTTAATTGATTGCTCACCAAGTTACACTTTGGTAAATATTTTATATTTGCTTCTTGATTAAAAATACTCAATAGATGTTACCTCCTTCACCATAAGGACCAAAAAACAGTGAGAGAAAAGACACAGTTGTTGCTTCTTCTGCGAAGAAAGAAGTTCACGATCTGTGAAGGAAGGTATTTTTAAAAAAAATTATACATAAAACAGAGATAAAAGTGGCTAAAGGTGTAAGTTTCAAGTCTATAACAAGCAAAATGATTAGATTATCTAATCAAATTCTTATCTTTATAAGTTTAGAGCTTTTTGTCTTGTTTTTTTTTTTTCGACTAGGGTTTAGAGCTTTATGTCCAGTCTTGGATTCAAAGCTTTGTTTATCATAATGAAAGGGATAATGATCAAACTTGATTTAACTAGAGAGGGACCAAGGACCAATGAAGTGGTGATGAGAAATGATAAAGTTACTCCACTTCACCAAATGAGCCACGTTTCTTTCTAATGGGTTCGTGCCACGTGTCACTGTGAACTGACACTGACAGGTAGTGAATGATTGTGAGCTGATGATGTAGCACACGAAAAATCTTTAACAAAATATGAGTGACTGACTGCGGTTATTCAGAACAGTATGAAATGTCTGTTTCTGCTTAAAATGGACACCTCGCCAATTAATGCCACTAACTACTCTCTCTCTCTCTCTCTAAAACCCTTGGAACTTTGGAAGCAATGAATGTGTGGTCCTTTCTTGGATTTTCTGAGGTACCCATTTGAGTTCTGGTGCTGATAATCTTGGTTTTCCAAGTTCTTCAAGGTAATCACATTGTCTCTTGTTTCGGGAATTTGAGGTGTCTCTGATTAGTTGCTTTGTTCTTTTGTGGTATGTGTCTTTCTGCATGGGGCTCTCTTCTCAGCTCTGTTTCGTGTTTTGTTTTGTTCTTTTTGCTTCTGCACTATCTACTCTTGGATTCTTTCTATTTTGGTTTTTTACCTCACGGGTTCTCTGTAACGTTTGTTTCATGCATATCTATCTCTTAAAGTCTTGAATTTGTTTCTGTAGTTTAAAATATGGTAATAGGGTCTGTGTTTGTTTCATTGTTTCTGCAAGAAAAGGTGAACAATTTTCAGGTTTTCTTGTGAGAAGTTGCTGTTTTTGAGTAGTATTGGAGTTTATGGGGCATGAGTTTTGCATTTTCTGATAGGAAAGTTCATTTACTTTTGCAGTTGGAAGGAAGATGGAGGTGGACCAAGTAGAGTTTAAAGGTGAAATCGACGGCTGAGATCGAAAAAATTTGTGATCATTGTTCCTTCTTTGGTAGTTTGGACTTTGGAACAAGTAAGCCTATTTCCCCATGCTTTGCTGCTTGTGAAAACCACTTGTGCAAAAGTAGAAAGATCTTTGCTTCATGTGATAGAAGTTATGAGTTAGGTGGCGTGTCATGGAATTTTGGTGATAAAAGGGTTAAGGTATCTCTTGGGTTCTTTGATTTTGGAGAGAGCAAAAAGGAGAAGCAAGATTGTTGTTGTTATTATGGAACCATTAAATCAGAAGTCTATAGAGAGAGTGGTTTCACAGAAGGCTTTGCAAATGGGGAGTTCATTTCCATGTCAAATCTGTGTGGTGGGTTTGCTCTGTGGAATCTGTCTTACTTCTTTGTTTATGGCTGCTCTCACTTCATTTGGTACTTTTGAGTTTGGTGGGTTTTCGTTTTCGACCATAGCTGAGGGTGCTTCAGCTGGGCACTCAAGCTCAGAGTTCATCAGTGAGTGAAATTTTCTCCTTGTCTACTCTTTAATTAGTTGTCATTATTGTTTTCACTAGACTCTGATCATTTCTGCTTTTGTTTTCTCTATTTGCCTTTGATTTAAATCAAAGGACACTTGAATGGAACAATTATGCAATGATAGATTTCAGGAAGTATAACTTGCCTAACTTAATGAATTAGGTAGTTCTGAAACACTTTAAATTTAAATGTGGTGAGAAAACAGGATGGGAAGTATTAAAAAGTGCAACAAAAGTTGAGAATCAACATCTGGTTCATTTCAGTTTTTTAGCTTTGACTATAGTTATTAGCTAGTTGAATATCTACTATAATAATTCTATTCACAATCTGTACTGATATGCTTCAAACAGAACCCAGTTCAGGTAGTTAAGTTGAAGAAAACATGTAATCGGTTTTCAGTCATTGGTATGCTTTGAATAGTCTAATCCAAAATCCAAAATAATTTGCGAAAGCTTAGTCTGTGGTGCTGAATTAAAGATACGTTTACATGCACAGACTGCAGTTCTGAACCAATGATAACACAGAGAGTGGTAGTCGATTCGCTTGGAAGTGAAGAAACCATCAATAGTGAGAGAGCCTCATTATTGTATTCAGCTTGGAGTGCTTTACTAACTGAATCAGATTCCGGAAAAAGTGATTACTTGCAGAGAAATGGACTAAACAGATCCAGTGTGCCAAACACCCCTCATTTGGAAAACTGCAAGTTGAAAGGACAAGTACACAAGCGCCTTGATAAACATCCCGAGAATGAGAGCCATCCAACAGCTGCAACAAATGAGCAGTCTAGCTATTTTAGGAATCAAGCTATGTCTGAAACTGCTTATGCTCCTTGGGTATGTTCCTAGTTAGCATTCAAAATCCAATAACACTGTTTATTAGAGTCAGTATATAGGTCAAATGCAACTGTGCATTATTTATGATTTGTACACATGCATCTACATGAGTCAATTTATGTCTATATATTTACATTTTATTTTATTGTATATACTGGATATAAGCAACAAATGAAGTTAAATGTCTGAGTCCTCAATCTCACGACCTTGTCTTAGTGAGCTAAGATGATGGTGTTCTGCAATCTTGTTATAACTATGAAAGCTTCTGTAGATTACAGGGTCTGACGAAGAAAATTACCCGTCAACACGAAAAGTGCAACGAGACATATGGCTGCATCAGCATCCTTTGAACTGCTGGGATCCTAGTGTAAAGTTTCTCGTAGCTGACTGGGAAAGATTACCTGGATTGGGTATTGGAGCCCAGATTGCTGGAATGTGTGGAGTTCTTGCTATTGCAATGAAGGAAAAAAGGGTCCTTGTTACCAACTACTTTAATCGAGCTGACCATGATGGTTGCAAAGGTATAATATAGCTATAAAAACAATCTCATCTCATTAGTTCTAATGGAATAATAAGACAACAAACATTCAAGTATTGGTGATAAGTTTCATTTACTCATAGGTTCGTCCCGCTCCAGATGGTCCTGTTATTTTTTCCCAGAAACATCTCTAGAATGTCGAAATCGTGCATTGGAGCTTATAGAAAGTGAAGATGCCTGGAAAAGTGGCACCATCAAGGCAAAAGATAATTATACTTCAAAGGAAATATGGGCTGGACGAACACCTAGGTATCAAAATTCCTTAACTTACATTATCATTTTTATCTCACTTCTCCTTGTGTCATTTTGCTAATTATTTGATGCAGAATATGGGGTGATCCTTGGAGTCATTTGCAACCAACAACAGAAATAAATGGGACTTTGATTGCTTATCATCGCAAAATGGATCGAAGGTGGTGGCGAGCACAGGTAATCTCCTAAACAGGTGGTCTGTTTTGTTAAAGTTTTGGATGAATGTCATTTTAATTTTCCATACCGACTTGTGAATTGTTTCATAATGGCAGGCAGTACGATACTTGATGCGATTTCAAACCGAGTACACATGTGACTTGCTGAATGTTGCTCGCCATGCGGCATTTGGAAAGCAAGCTGCCGATATGGTAGTCAGAAATTTCGAGGGGGAATGGTCCAAGGTGGCACGTTAATTTTATAGTTAAAGTCTGCCCTGATTTTCTTGCAGGACGGGTCATAGAATAAAATTTGGAATCATATATTGATCTCATGATTCTTGAAGCTGTCCTATTCAATTTCTGAGTCTTTTGTCACAGGATGTTACAGTGAATGAAAGGTCAGATATTGAAGAGTTTGTTTGGTCTAATCACAAGCCATGGATGCCTAGGCCACTACTGAGCATGCATGTAAGGATGGGAGACAAAGCATGTGAAATGAAGGTAGTTGAATTTCAAGAATACATGAGTCTTGCTGGCCGCATTAGAAAGCGATTTCCACAGCTCAACAGTGTTTGGCTTTCCACTGAAATGCAGGTCCAATTTTCTAGCATGCCAAATTTTCCATTAACATCAATTTCCTTATAGACTATAGAACTCATGGTTATGCTTAAACCTCAACCAGGAAGTGATTGATAAATCTAAAGGATACCCTCATTGGGACTTCTACTACACAAATGTGACACGTCAAGTGGGAAACATGACAATGGCTGCTTATGAAACAAGTCTTGGTAGAAAAACCAGCACGAACTACCCGCTTGTCAATTTCTTGATGGCAACCGAAGCTGACTTTTTCATTGGAGCGTTGGGTTCTACTTGGTGCTTCCTTATAGATGGAATGAGAAACACCGGAGGGAAAGTTATGGCTGGATATTTGAGCGTCAACAAGGACCGTTTCTGGTAGGAAGTTCTGATTCATCTAAGCTGGGAATTGATAGGGTTGCATAAATATGTAAATAGTTAGTTGATTAGGTCAACAATTTTGTTGTTCTGTGCACATGAATGAAGGAGAGTATACATCTCTGATCTCCATCACTTATTCATGTAATGTAACCACCTACACCTACTTCTTATGTATATCTAAATGCGTAAATGGACAAACAAAATTTTTTGACTTAAGAGTTTCGTCTTTTCCTATTTCCTTCATGATGTAGGAAACTTGGAATGTGCGGTGTGGAGCAAATATATGCAATTCAAAATTTTGTGCAAGTATATATATATATAATGCATAACATTGAGTTGCTTTAAATATATACTGATAACCTGATATAAGTTGAGGTAGTAAACCAGTAACTAGTTTATGTGCCTCTTCCATTGCCTAACTTCCAAGATCATTCCACAGCCTCCACAAAAGGCCACTTAAGCTGTGGTGTACATTCCGATTAGTAATCTAGTTTGGAAACTGGTGTCGGCCAATGTGGTTGGAACAGCGGGAAGGCGCCTGCCATGCCCCAAATTAGTTCTCGAGATGGAATCTCTGCAGCAATCTCTAAGGTCTTCTCACGAACATTGCACATCACTACATAGTCAATGATTGTAAAGTACAAGACATCCTCCTCATCTGGATGGAAACCTATCACAGTAAACACTTCATAGCGCTCTCTGCGTATACTGATTAAACGACTTTTGGGAACCATCTGGTGAAGAAAAATTTGGTCCGACACCAAACACCATTCCAAAGTTCCATTTCCTTTGTTTTCTTTCAACTCCCAAATAGTGAATGGAGCATGAACACCAAGAGCAATATGACCAAGGCACATCCGCAAACGCCCTCGGCACAAACCAATGTGCATTGGTCCATTAAATCTCTCTTTGAAGGAATCAATGAAACGACATTTATTGATAGTTCCTTCACCGGTACTACTAGTACCAACACTAAAGGGATCTAACTCAACAGTAAAGCCGTCATGAATCCACCAATACAACTTTCCATTGTAAGCAACACCTGAACTTCTAGTTTGGAATGAGCTAAAGTCTTGTTGTGGGCATAACACATTAGCCCACTTGTACACTCTCCATTGACCCGTCTCGGAAGAGAAGATCTCCACGTTAAAACCATGTAGTAATATTGGATTTGGAAGGATTCTCACAACCCTCCACCTACAGTCGGCATTAACCTTAACACTAATATTAGTGCCATCTTGATCATCCTTATAGTAGTAGTAGGGATCACAAATGAACCCTACCGGTCCTCCTGTCCAGATTGTGGGAGGAAGACGGACCCACTGCTTGTTGTAGTGATTGCAGACGTAGTAATCGTGTCGATAGCACCACAGGGCTAGGTCATTACAAAACCCTAGCACAAAAGCTTTGTGATCATCATGACCTTGCAAACCAGGGAGGAAAGAAAAAAGGTGTGATTCCTTCCATGATACCAAATGGTGTCGTTTTGACAACATCTTCATAGTAAGTAGGAGTAATGTTATGTGCTGTTTATCCTTTTGGGCTTGGGGAATCAGAGCTAGAGCAGAAGATAGAAATAGCTTTCTCCGGAGACATAGAAATCGGCAAATAAAATAAGGATCGGAGATGAGAGTGCACCAAAGTTTGGACACACACTTGCATCGATGGACTTTTTTACAGTGATAAAGTCGAGAGAGGATTTCAACCAATAACAAATCTGGGAGATCGTTAATGGTGGTGGTGGAGGATTTTGACGGTGAACTGGTGCATGGGGTCATGGCGGCAGCAGATGATTAGGGTTTTGCATGGTTTTGTTTATATAAGCTAAAGCACTCTGGTCGAACAAGGACGTACCACGCGTAATAACTCATTTATCAGCAAGAGTCTCTGATCTCTACGACGTACCATACTTAATTTTTATTGGTCTTAAACTCTTGAGCTCTATCCTTCATGTTGAGTTTGATTTGATTTGGACTCGGACTTGTGTTTATTAATGTGTTACTACAGTCATATTATAGTGTTCAAACATTTATGCTTCGAGCCTTCGACTCAAGGTGAAATTTCCTCACCATCTCATCTTTCATTCTTGGTTTTGTTTGAAGAATGAAAAAGAAACAGAATCATAACTATGGCTTGCAAAATGCATACAAACAGGAGTGAGACAGATGGTTTACCAAACACAAAAAATGCGAATTTGATAAAGGAAACTTTAGATACAAAGATTAATAGGAGATAAACAGGAAAGGAGAGCTAATGGAAAAAAGGGAAGTGGGTTCCTTTCCGATTTCACATCACATAACAATACAACAACTGAAGAAGATACCCTTCTTCTAAATCAACAATTGATAGCCTAAATTGTATTCAAAGGGAAGAATAAAGGTCAGGACTGCACAAGAATGAGGCTTACCACATTTTTTGTCCCACTGAGTCCATCAGCAGAGGCAGAGTAAGATTGATTCATGTGGAAACTATTCTTCAACATCCTCGTTTGCTTGATGCGTCGCATCACTACTCTTCGCTGTTGCATGTTTCCTGTGCTTCTTGCTCCTGGCTTTCTTGGCTTTCATGCGGCGTTTCTTCTCATTGGCATCAACCCAGGTATAGTCGGGAGGTATGAGGAAGGGGTCAACCTCATCCTTATATCTGTGACTATCACTGTCACTTGACTGCCCACTACGGGTCCCTTTCATCCATGAAATCCATGATGAGGATCCCTCTGATTCCTTCGACTTTGCATCCTGAAAATGTGCTGGACTGGAGAGAGGGGTTGAAAACTCCTCCACTGGCTGAAGCTCCTCAAATTTTGTGAAAGTTACGAGAACTCGTATTGTTGGAACAATAGGGATGGCAACCTGCAGTAGAGAAATGCAACATTGAAAAGTAGAAGCGGAAGATTCTCTATATGGTAAACCCAATAATTACACGATGTTAATCAATTAGAGCCGTGATTCATCAACAGAACAGCCAACGGATGAAAATGATTGTATGACTAACTTTAGTTCTCACAGTTCAGTTTCATATTCCCCATTAGTCAACTAATCTTTTTGTGACTGTAACATGCTTTATAATGGTACAAAATAATAAAACTTTCCTGTTACGAATAGATTAGTCATCCAAAGGGACCTAGCAAGCGCTTTGAACTGACTTGAAGACGGACAGTTCCCAACCAAAAATGCATAAATTAACATTCATTAGGTGATGTAATCACTAGAGGTTTTGGACAATAACTACCATCCTAAGCACATACAAACATAGAAATTCTTTTCCTCATCAATCACTGAGTAGACTTCATTTGGAATATTTTAACATTAGTATGCATCTATTCCTAATATACAGGTGAGCTATACTGAATCTGGAAAGAGTACCTAAAGCTATTGCTTAATCAACCAAGCAGAACAAATAACTGAAAAAAAAAAAAAACTATTAAGCTGGAGCTTTTGGATTACCTTGACAGGAAAAGTGCCATGGGGCAGTTTAGTAGTCAAAAGCTCCCTGAGTCTCCTTATAGCCTTGACCTTGTTTGCTAAGATGTCTAGTAAGGGAAGAAGCTCATCTGTTTTCAGAGGGAAATCTGGAGTCAACCATAAGACGGGTCTCAAACCCTTTTTATACTCACTCTCATGCTTAGGTTCATTAGATCCTTTCTTCTTTTTCTTCTTACTGCTTTTGTCTTTTCCCTTCTTGGCATCTGTCATATCATCTCTAGGAACTTCGGATGATGGTTTTTGATGATCATGTGGTTTCGGGTTGCCACCTTCTGGAGCCAACTTTGAGAACTTCTTCAAAAGCTTTGGATCTTCAGAATCATCATTTCCCTTTGAACTTTTCTTGTTCCAACCAAACCAACTCTTCTTGTCCTTACTAACACCGTTGAGTTCACCATTCTCAAAGGTGCCTGCACTATTTTCATGGCTCTCAGTTACCCCACTATCCTCGTCCTCACAAACACCATCAGAGTGTCCCATACGAAGTGCAGAATCCAACTGAATCTTCTCCTCAGCGGTTAATACATCATCATATTCATCATTGTCACCACCATTTGCCACCCTTTCTTCATCGTCCACTGCAAATAGCTCCTCATCTGTCATAGCCCCAGGAACCCGCCTAGACTTTACACTCACCATCACGTGAAGCATATCAAAAACTCTGGCCTTCCAATTTCCAACCATCTCCGTCCTCTCCTGTCGCCTCCAGGTTAAATGGGGAACAAGCTCAGCCTGAGTAACATCAATGCCTGGCCTATACATATTCGTTTGAGACATCAAGGCCACTTCATGGGCAACTTCAGCTTCAGTCGGTTGGGCACCAGCTCCTTCCAAAGCATTTGTGATTTCTTTTTCCTTATGTGCTAGAACAATCAAAGAACCAGGGGACAAATTCACATTACCATCCTCTGAAGAGTAGCCCTCTCCAAGAAAAAGAAATGTTTGATCAGACCTTTGAATGCGAAACCCATCAAAACCAGCAAGAGTCATATCGGCACGGAGATTAGAACCACGCTTCCAAATGCGGTAAGTATCTGAGGGGGCTATTCGACCAATAAACGGGATGACTGAGCTCTCAAAATGAAAAGTTATCTCCATGTAAAAATCACGAATACGGTTTGCAGAGGCAACAATACGGGGAAGTCTACGGCACCATTTGGCCCAGGCAAGCGGTTGGTAGTGCCGTGCAATAATCATAGCAATGGCTTCCTCTCTAGTGCACACTGCTTCTTGGAGAGCACTCCAACCATTCTCATTTTGAAGACTCCAATCAGCACCAGCAGCCATCAAAATCTCTGCTGAGTTTGGATCCCGGAGACGCACTGCAAGATGCAGAGGGGTCTCACGACCAGGAACATCACGACGATCAATGACAGCTGAGACAGAATCAGCTCGGAGCTCAGCCTCAAGAGACTCAGCTTCAGTGCTTACTTCACTAGCCTTGGCAAGCCGGGGGAGGGTAGAGATAATGCGCTTAAGGGCAGTATAGTCACGGCGTGCAACCGCCAAATGAGCTGGACTATGGGAATATTTGGAAAAATCTTCCATTGCTTATATATATTGCTTTACTATTCTCTCAGTTCCTAAGCTAATGCTCCTTCCATTTTTGTTGAACTAAAGCTTTGGAACTCAAATCTAAATAGGTAGTACTCATACACTAAACTTCACGATTCTAAAAACCACAGACAACCACTTGGGGTTTTCTCACTACAGTTTAACCCCAATAATTCCCAAAACCCAGATAATTTAACACAAACCCCCTCTCAATAATTCAATTCAAATTCAAATCACACTTGATTTCCTCACCATTGCCAAAGCTTTCACCACTTTTTCATCTCAATCTCCCGATCCTCAGCTCCACCAAGGCAGCCACAAAGCTCCAAATCTGTAAAAGAACACAAAAGATTCAAACTTTCTAGCTCAAAACAGCACACAACAGTAAACCCATCAAAACCCACAAATCAAAAATCAAAACTTTCTGCTTGGAAACAAAAACTGATCCACATAGCCACCATAATTTGCCTACATTTTCAAATCCCATCTCCCAAAACCCCCCCTAATCTCACTTTTCTCCACACCCAAATCACAAATTGACTTTCTTGAACAAGAAAAATTCACCTGACCCAAAAAAAAAAAAAAGCAAGAAACTTGGATTGGGTTTTGGAGTGAAAGCTCAGCTCTTTCTCTCTGGTGTGGGCTCCCAATTCAACTGTTGAATCAGTAAGAGAGGAGAGAGAGAGATGATGACGATGAAATGGGTTGTGGGCTTCAATCCCACGGTTGGTGTCAGATAGGGGGATCCAACGGTCAGGATCTTGGTTCAAATCCTTGTGCCTATGTTCACTCACAAACTGTTTTAAGAGGACAAGACCCAACTCGGTACCTGACTCAGTGTTTCTCCCCCACACCTCAGATCTCTCTCTATCTCTCCTGTTCTGTTTTTCCAGGTTGAAGTCTCTTCACTTTTGCTTTTGCTCTGTTTTCGCAGCTTTAGAGCAAAGACTAGAGCTTTTGCCTTGCTTTGTGGGGTGAATTACTTACCTGCCATTCCAGTAGATGGTAATTAAGTTTCTGTTTTTTTTTACATGGGATTGGTAAAAAAGCAGTTTCCATTTTGGAAAGTCGTTATTGCTATAATTGAATGACAGTTATTTTGTTTTTTGCTGTGGAGGATGCACTGTTGCCATAGGTTAGGTTAGGTTAGGTAGTTTCAAAGTACGGTTTCAAACAGTCTGCAACCACTTTACAACTAGTAATTTAATGTAAGGAGAGGAAAAGAATAAGGTTTGAGATCATTTATCGGATACTGAAAATTAATTTTTTTTTTTTTTTTTTTACAGAAATAGATCAGTCATCTCATTATAATCTAGAAAGCAGTACAATAACGAAACACCCATATGGGGTCATCAGAAAGAATCGTCTCTTAGAATCTCATGAACACCTATTCTAGAAGAATAAACTCCCACAAAATCCCGAGTACACTCACATTTTGGTAAATTCACGCATCTTTATTATAACAAAAACTAAGAAACTTCGAAACAAGACATAAAAGTAATCAACTAAGGCACTGATTTTTGCGACCCAAACAAAAATTAAATTGAAATAATGGCAGAATGTAAACCATCACATTCAACCGATACCTCCACCGCAGCAGGTTCCACCAAATGAGGCGATTCACTCTCCTCCTTCAGCATTACATCCTGTTGTTCAGCAACATGAACTTGGGGATGTGAATCAAAAGATAACGCTTTTCCCCGACGTTTATACTTGCGTATAGTTTTCCCATCCTGTTCCTCAGTGGATTTCACTCTATTCTTGCTTCCCTTGGGACGCCCATCCTTCTTCTTCTTCGGAGAAATCAACAACCTACCATTCTTATGTTGCAAAACCAAGGAGACATTGTCTTCAACCTCAAGTGACGAGTTAGGAAAAGCGAGGTACTTTTTCCCAAACCGATCCAAATTGGATCCTGCCTTTCTTTTCCTCCCTACCGGCAACACTTGCACCAAAGAGAATTTCACCTGAGTCACCTCTTTCCCAGTCCTAATCGAGGCTGGAAGCACCTCCAAAATGCCACAACATTCTCCCCCTGGGCCATAAGAAACTGCATACCCCCCGCCTCAGGACTAGCATTCACAGCTTTCTCCACGATTATGGGAGCGCCCATCTTCTTGGAACCACCGAATCCTGGAGCTACCAGTGGCATATGGCCTCCCGGCCTAGCAAAGCTAGGCCCTACATCAACACCCCTAGGTACCAAAACATCCTCCATTATGAACGAGCAGTTGTGTGCCACTGAAAATTAAATCTAAATGTGAGTGATTAAAACTAAAAAGAAAAGTTTTGCGAGAACTGGAAGATGACTTACTCTCTAAAAAAACACGAGTACTAGGTCTAGCGTTAGGTTTTGTTAGCTAATTTTTCGTGGAATCTAACACGACTAGTTTGGCAGCAAGTTTGGTGTTGACAGTTAGTGAGGTCACCGTAATCCAAATAAGGCGGCGATTACTTTCCTCTTTCTTTTTATCTATGGGTGCTATCGTTAGGCTTAAGAGTGGTGGTCCATAGAATTTCAATCTATTTGGTTAAGCATTCACAAACTTTAGTGTTATGATTGTACATGTAAAATGTATAAAGCATTCTTACTTCTAATGCAAACTCTTGCTTTTAACCGCAATGCGTTGATTTTTCTAGTGTAAAAATGAACTTTTTAATGCATAATAACAAAATACTATATTTATAGATTTGAAACAATATTTTGTAACTGCAAATTCTATAATACTTTGAAATAAAACAATCTTGTGTTTTCTTATCATTAGATCTAATTAAAAATGAGTGGATATGGAGTATATCATATTCTTCGACGGAAATAATAGTAAATGATTGTAAATGAAGACGATTGTCGCAATAAACAATAGCAACTTAGACAAGAAGCAATGGGAGTTGTTCAAAAAAAGCTTAACAATTAAACTAAAGAGCTTGGTGATCTTCATTGTCACCAAACACAACTTGACATATGTTTCCTTTCCAAGGATTATGGCATATATATATAATACCCTATTATTGTGTTTATGCCCCACTCATGTTTCAGTATATAAGGTTATTAGAGTGTGCAACTGCACCCTGTTATTTAAAAATTAGGTAATAGGATTTGAGCAGCTGGCTTATTAGACTATAATTAATTTGGAAAACCGACAGTTAGCTAAGTTGCCAATATTAACTTTGCCTTAATTTGCTCTAAAGAATTTGTATCACCCACTTACGATTAGGACTACTTGGATCCATCTAAGCCTCACATCAAAGTCTAACCTAACGACCAACATCGTTCTCACGGCAGCCAGTTGCATAACAGTCGTGTAAGAAGTCTATGCATTGGAGTAGAAGTAAGAGGCTTTGATAAAGTCAGCAAAGATGTGAGGATGAGTGGCGCGTAAAGAGATAATGAAAAATTATAAGTTAAGATAACAGAATTTTGAAAAGTAAAATAAGCCACATTTCTTCGTTTTGTGTTCAAGAATAAAACTTCCTCGATTCTCCATTGAGCAAAAGATTTCTAAGAATCAAACAACTCTGCTTTGGTTTTGATAGAGGCAAACAATGGTGAGGGAGGGAGTGAGTGAAGTGCTAAGAAATAATGATAAATTGTTTGACGAATTACAAATTAAGATAATAACAAGTTAACAACTCAACTATAAGCAAAATAAGTAGTCAAGTTTCGTTGTTTTGAAGTAATGAAAACTCTCTTGATAGACCATTTATCATAAAATTTGTAAAATTCTCGCATCTTATACACAATACACATCTTTTAATTAAATAAAAGTTATTCTTAATAACTACCATTTTCTTAATTTCTTAGTTTTCTTTTTTCCTTGTATTTTATTAGTGTATATAGTTATATACAAGCTAGCTAGGCCTTGGTCCATATAGCCAGATCTGAGGCTGGCCGGCCGGCCGTAGGATTTCATTGCTAGTGATTTTTATGTCCCTTGAAGCTTCTCAACTACTACTACTGCTTCACCACTGTGACTGAAACCCCACAGACTTCATGCTAAGTACATTTCTTGCCCTCCAATACCAGCAATGGAAGGAAGACTCGTATAATGATTCGTATGGTCCCCCCCCCCAGCATGTGGCTTCCAGGCTATGGCTCATTGGCTCATAACTAGAATTATAACCTTTTGTTTTGGCTTTTTCAGAGTGAAAGCCCCCACACTTTGGCCATGGCAACAAAGAAGCTGGCACTTAATTGCTTTGCATGGTTCTCTGTGCTTTGTGACCACCTACAAGATGGCTTTGAACTTTGATTGCCTTCAAATTCAATTAAGAGCCTCTGGGACTTTCGGACCTTTGGAGGGAGCCTTGCTGGTCCTAGTCAGACAGGTCCTTACAAGTAAGGTCACCTCCACATCAAAGTTTGGCTAGCTCATCAGAAGCACCGGCTAGCTGCACGTACTAACTGGTATATGAAGTTATACACAGGCAACTGCCACTGTTTCATAATAAATCTAAATCAATGCTAAGGAATAGATCTATTCTTGAGAGGGGTCTTTTCAAAGTATTATATTTTTGGGAGGTATTGTGATGTTGCATTGTCAAGCTACTTCACGATATTTTCCAATAGTCTGAACGGTTCATCTTTTAAAAATCATCATTGTAAAAAAATGTCAAATTGGGAACCATTTGATCATCTGACTATGACCAATCGAATAGTCGAATACAACGTTCTTGATAAACGATGATACATGATCTTCGATTTTTCTTCAGAACCACATTATTCGGAGTTTGTGAACAAGAAAGAAAGACATGTATAATGGATAACCGCTGAAAAAATTATGATGATGATAATTATTTGGTAAAATGATTGTTTATTCGGATTCTAAAACACTGCAATCATAATGTGTTTGTCAGGAAATAGGAACATGATTTGAAATGATGTTATGATGGCAACCACACTTGTACGTATGGCAACAAAGCCATAAGTATTTTTAATTTTATTCAACAAAAAGGTGTACGACAAGACATTTAGCCATCAGTAATGGTTGTACTAATGCAAACACATCAGTCTTGACTCCTGAGGCTCTGTCGTTGGAAATAAGCCAACCAAGGCCAGTAAGATAGCATTATCTCAGATGAATAGTAGTCAGAGGACTGAACATAACTCGTTCTTGAATAAACTGTAATTATCGAGGAATAACATTAGTTGTATAGAGATTCATGAAATTTGATTACAAAATTAGGTGACAGTTTTTGTCACAAGCATCAGATACATGGTATGATTATGAGGTAACAGTACAAAATTGTTCAATATTTGCACCAAACATTGGTTTGAAGCTCACTTGCGAGCCAATAGTTCACAGGTGATGATATCATTCATTGATGCTGAAGACTTCCCAGCACCTAAGACAGGAACTAGGTTGAAGATGGGGTCCTTGCCAATCTTGATATTCCGATTCATCTCGGCAAATTCACTAAATGCATTGGTCAACATGAAAGACAGTGCATCCAGAGTCACTTGAAGACTAGTTGGAAAGTAGAACCTCAAATACTACACACGGAGAAGACGGCGAGTAAGAAAAACAATATTGCAAACATGTAAAGAGAATTAAGATAATAGAAGCAGAAGCACTAGAGTTGAGACATATTCAGGTAAAATCTTCAAAACAAAACACTGAACAAAATCCAAGATGGAACTTAACCAATTAACAAGTGTGTTAGTCACAAGACGTACCATAGTGTCTTCCCAACCAAAATCGTTCTCCATGATAATCTTATCAAGAAGATATAAGCAAAATCTTAATACTCTATCCATCTGCCTTCCTATGACAGAATTTTGATGATCCCCTTTGTCCTTGTCACAGATCATGGCAGCAAGTTCGCTACTCACAGACAAAACAACTGCACATAACTTTTCAGGAACAATGCACTTTTGAATGCAGGAATCATGCCAATTTGCATGTTGAAAACCCCAGTAACCAGTGGATCTTGAGTGAGATTGGTCTTTCACATCCCTAATTGTTGCTTCAATATCTTCTGCAACAAATAGAACAGGTTTAACTTCTACAAGCGCCCTGCAATGTCAAAAACAGAAGGCACACCTGATTATATTCATAGTTCATCCAATTTCAGTGCATTCAGGTGTAATGATAAAGATACAGAACATATACAAAGAAACAATACTGTATCAACTTAACTTTACTGAGATGTATAATTGTCTGCAAATCAAGGACTACCAGACAGATTCACTTCAATCTATGTTGGAAACTTTAGGCTTTACATTAGATCCATAAGGTCCTAAATTTAAGTGGACATTAGAAGTTTGCGAGTTATAACTCTGTAACTATATTATTTGTTCCTATACATTAATTTATATTACACTAATACCAGAAACAATAAAGCATGAAGTTGAACTTTTCCATTTTTTTCAAAAACTATAGTTATGTTTCAGATAGATCACTATACTAAAGCAAGGAACATATAAAATTATCCTAAACTTATGTTTCAGATACATCAAACAATTTATGACTAGCATAATGAGAGTTGACAAGTGATCATCATGAACTAAAACTATACCAAATAAGGAACATATATACTACTCCTGAGTGCATAACATGAAAAAAGAGAAGGCCAACTCAGACATATAGTCAATTACCCTTTTGGCAGATCCGGGAGAAGGACATATAAGAAAATGGGTTCCAATGCTTCAGAATTGCTTCCTTTATCCGAATTGAAGTCCCTCGTTTGTTTAAGGAAAGCTTTATGCTTGTCATGAAGATTTAATCTATCCGACAGCGGAATTTTAGTTGAACAGTAGTTGACAAACATAATAGTGGAATTAGATATTGAGCAGTTAAAGCTTTTTGCCACTGCTTCACTATTGTCCAGTGCTTTTGCTAGCTCATCCATGACACCTCCATCACATAAAGTCATTGTGGGAGGGTTGAGCCCTAATTGTCCAGCCATGTGAAGTATCTCCTTATGCAAAGTTGCCTGCAAACAAATCAATTGGAACTTTAAATCACCACATTAATTCATGGAACTTTGTACCATCAAAAATGCCAAAAACACTGTTTTGCAGGAACAAACGAAAAAAGAGTAGGCAAAGGTGCCAAAAGTCAGCAAGGCAAGCCTGACATACAAGCAATATATAATTCTGTATTTGCTAAAAATATATGCTTTACCTGGCTATAAGGTCCAATACAACTGGGTGCCCAACAAGATATACTTTGTACATGCAGAACTCTTTTGGTGTGGTCATTAGCAACTAGAACTTCCATGTATGCATTACCTAAACCCACTTGCAACAAAGGTAGTTCAACTGTACTGCGAGATGGAACACCAAACGGGCACTTCTCCTGGGTTATATATCTCACATATGTATCATTTGCTGTAGAAAACCCACCCATATCAGCAATATAAAGATGAATGTAGAGCACATATTCCCAACCAAAACCATATTCCACGAGTAGTGATTCAATTTTCTTCAGAACAGCCTCCAGGTCTTCTTGCAAACCTGTAATTCAACACTAAATGTAATCATTATGTCTGAAGGGCAAAGAATGCAATAACCTAAGTTGGATGAAGAAATTCACTTGCGGAGGATGCAACTGCAGATATAATACCTGCAGAAGTTGTACAAGAATCTTGCAACCAGCAACAAATAGAAAATGTATCGTCCTTTTGTGTTCTTGAAATGTGAAGTTTATGTTCAGGAAGTTTAACTAAGACATCCACTGCAGCATCAGCCTGGCAAATGGCATCACATGCTTGTGTGTCTCCTTGCACTTCAAATAGAGAACCCACCCTCTCTCCACAGATCTCATGAGCATTGTCATTGCTCTCCAAAGAATGGGACTCTGCCTTACTTTGCAAATGAAAAGCCACCGGATGAAGCACCCCAACTGGAGCTATGGAATCAGAAGAGTGCATTACTACTCGAGACTCATCAAGCATGATTCGAGCATTCTGGAGATTTGCATTTTTGTGTAAAAGGCAAAAGTATCAATAGTCAAAATGCAAAGATACAATGACCAAAACAAATTCCAATTTGTAATTTTAATTATAGGATGAGGGATGAGATAAACTTACAACAAAGAGAGGGCAATCCAGTGTTAACGTTTCATATTCCCCTCCTTCACCACATACATTAATACCATATAACCTGCCAAGGAATTTAATATCAAGAAACTGATTTTTGGATTATGCTCAAACTACTAACAAGGAAGGTGATAAAGGAATTTGACTCTATAGGAGGAGGAGAGTGATGGATTCTTTCTACTGAAGTTTCAATGACATTTCCACATGATTTCAATATCAACGTATAACTATACATCATCCACCCACATAAACGAAATAGATGACGTACTCTTTCAACTTATGCAGATACGGCTGCAACACTGACATTTCTTTGCCCAAGTGCTTTGAGGGGTCCAACCCCATGGCAGCAACCTATGACAGAGAGATAATATTAATCTCCAATCCGTAAAACCATCCAAATAAACGTGTATATCATTTCATTCAATGTAAGACAATGGCATATGGTCAGAGATGATTTGACTGATTTTAACTCTCACATGGTCCACTCTAGTGGAAAGCTAAAACTGGTGTCCACTGTAATGCATGGATTAATTCTATCGAGAGATACTATATTGACAGGCATTAAGATGACAATTAGTTTATTTTGTACTAAAAGTCTAATTTTCTCCATTTATTCACAGAGAAGATGAAAGGCATGCAAAACCAGGTAAGGCACGAAACAAAAAATTCAAAGCTTCAAGTTGAAGGATGCATTATGGGAAGTTAAATAGAATATTTTACCTTCACTGTAATCGCCACAATCCCACTAGTTATCTGGATGGCAGAAAGGTTATAAAGTTAAAACACACATATGATTAATTGAATATATTTATATTGCTAATTTGCTAAAACAAATTACCATTTCTTGAAGGAGCAAAGACTGATCTTGTTTCCACAAGTATGCTAGAGAAACAAGACCTAACCTTGAACAGACACTTTCCACCCGCAGCCTTTGGTAGTCTGATGCAATAGCACCAGAAGATACAGCAGTGACAGAAGGAATCTGTCGTTTCACTTCATTTAACAAAATAAACATATCTTCGACTTCATCGCCAGGAGTCATTCTATAGCTAAGCTTCTGATGCCTATACAATATACATAAGCCATTGGAAAATTAAAATATGTTTTACATGAAAAAGTCATCAAGTGGATAAACCGGATATAGAACTTTTTTTGCAGGAAAGAATCAGTGACCAAGAAGAATAGAAATTTCAACTTCGCCAACATAAGATATACCAAAATACCCTTCTCAGAAGGCTTGCCTTGTGGATCCTTGTATTCGCCTTCTGAACAATGGCACTCCCATGCATTCTGCATAGCTGATAACTATCTGGTGCCCAACCTGAGAGAAGTGATCTATAGCTCAACAAGTAGTAGATAAATTAATGACATTACATGAATACCATCACCAGCTTTACTTTTACTAGAGACTGCTAAATCTGAATTACTTGTGAAAAAAGCAACATTGAATGCACACATCTTTCTCTAATAAGGAGTTATCTGAAATCTCCATTGACGTATAAAGAATATACAATTTTAAACTGTACTAAATTATTGATTATTCTTATTATTGAAGAAACCTGGGAAACTTGGCTATTCACACAAGTGCAATGCATATATAACCAACTCCAGAGTGGACAATGCATGCTTCCCATCTGTTGAAACAATGGTAGTTTCTCATTTCTCTCAATCTCCTAGTTTTGTGTATGATCTGTTGATGACCATTAAGTTTTAACATACAGACGTACAGAACTTAACTCTTGGTTTTTGAATGAAGAAACATTCAAATAAGGTGAATTATAGACAAGTGGAAGGAGGCTTACAGTTTGATACATGTAACTATCAAGCTCGTCCACCGAATCATCAGCTGGCATCAAATTTGCCACAGCAACAATCTGGGTAATAGCACACATGTCAATCTTCAAGCATTGATAAATTAAATTACAAAGACTTCCCTTTTCATCTTCTGCAGAAAAAAAAAATGAAGTAAAAAACACAAAGTATAGACGGGTACTATTATTAATGTTTCTCTTGGATAAGTATTATCACAGCACCAAACAAAAATGTTTACTAGTCAATACTCAAGCCTGGCAAGTTTCAGCTTCCTACCAACCCATCAAAAGAGTTTTGCTTTGTTGCCAACCCAAGGCAACTGGATGAAAATGATGAATGCAAAAAGAGTTTAACAACATTTGGCTGACATGACAGCCGATTTTGCATGTCAAGCACACCATGCTGCCCATGGCTAATCCAAATCTAAAAATAAAACTCTCACCTAAGCTGCCACATTAGTTTGCAAAGTAGAACACATTTTGACCACTAGTATTACTTATTTCCATCCAATTCTAGCTCAAACAGCTTGGCTAATCCATGTCTTCCAATTACTTTCACTTAACCAATAATCACCCAACAAAATTGAACCCAAGACACAAGAAAGTTAAAACCCAGTTACCAAAACCCGAAAAAGGAACAAACTTTATGCTCCTTCCTTCAACTCTCCTAGATTTCCCAGGAACCAAATAGACCTCACAGAATTACAGAAACTCCCAGCAAAAAAAAAAAACACAGCACCATTCATCAAATTCAATGCCATCAATCCCATCAGCAAACTTAGCTCAAATTGAGCTGGGTTTCTTCACATTTCACTCAATACCCAGATAGCCACAAGAGAAAAACAGTACAACAGAATCCAAAAGTTTCAATCTTTATTTGGTTTTTGAGCCACTTTCAACTGAACCAAAACAAAGATAAAGGAAGGGGGTGAAGTACCTGGTGGCCGTATTGGAGGCACTTCATCATGGCATAGCAGCTGTCCTTGCCGCCGCTTACTAAAGCCACCACCTTCATCTCCACAGCAACAGCGCAGAACCTAAAGCTTAGAGCTTTTCTGGGGTTTTGGGATGGCTAGGGTTTTAGGGTCTGTGCATTTAGTTTGTTTACCTTTCCAAGCCTCCACGGGGTTTACTCTCCAGTCTCTACTGATTTGGACTTTGGAGAGACTCCTACTGTTTACATTTTTATTTCTGTGATTATCAAGCATTTTGTATTTACATACTCAAATAATAATCAGTCGCAATATATAATTAAATGTAAGGATTAATTTCAGTTTAGCACCCTGTGGTTTGGGAATAACATCATGTCAGTCCCTGCTCTTTCAATTTAATCAGCAAGACCCTGTGCTTTCAATTTCAATTAGCCGTGCCCAAATTTTACTGTTCCGTCCAAATTTTACTTTGTCAATTCAGTCAAAGTTAACTTTTAAATTGGACGGAACAGTAAAATTTGGGCACGGCTGATTGAAATTGAAAGCACAGGGGTGTTGCTGATCAAATTGAAAGAGCAGGGACTGACATGATGTTACCCCCAAACCACATGGTACTAAACTGAAATTTATCCTAAATCTAAATAAAAAAAGAGTAGATTTTGGATCTTAACTAGTAATAACACACTAAAATATTCTATGAATTTAGATTAAGAAAATTCCAAATCAGATTGTTTTAAATTAACTTTTGTATCAAATGAGGGGTCAATTCGGCCATGTATAGAAGTTAATTATTTTTACTTAATTGTTTTAGGTAACTTATATTAATGGGGAGGTAAGAAGAGTATTTATTTTTTTTTTCTCTCTTTTTCTCTCCTTGTCTTAATTTGTCTTTTATATGAATTGACAAAGTTTAATAATAACTGAAAAAAGATGGAGGTCCAAATATCAAATCAAAATCTATGGAGAAAGAGAGCTTAAATCTTCAAACTAAATGCGAATCACAAATTGTCGGATGCAATCGGTCTAGTAGTTTTAATTTGTAAAATTCCCATGAGTTTAAGAAGTCCGGAGGATAGATGGATTTGGCATGCAGTCGCCCACGATCCGCATACGAGGGCATAACTACAAGACGCACAAACTCAATATAAACGGAGACTGGGAATGACGTGGGAGGTTGTTAGATTATATGTGGCTTCATATAAAACGACTGACCGAACTCAGAAAGAAGAGAAGAGCAAAATCAGTCTCAAAAAGAGGAAAAAATTATTGGCTCAGTTTTGCCAAATTACGTAAAGGTGAGCCTACCTAATTGTGATTTTGTAATTTGGAGTTAAGTTTCCATTAATTTGGTTTTCGATTGTTTTTTTTTTTTTGGGTTTTCTTTCAATTTTTCTATTGGTTTGCTTGAGGTATGTTTGGGTCTCTCTTACACTTCTGTAAAAATGAAACCACTAAACAAGTAATAACTTACAAACTTTAGTAAAAATAAATAATCAGAAATAGAAAAGTAAATAAGGGCCGGGGTGTTCCTGACAACTATTCAACTGGTGCTTTTCCCACTGTGACCACAATGTCTTGTGTTGCATATCCAAGCCATAAAACTTCCTACTTAAAAAGGTTAGTTCAATGTGTTGATTCCCTTCTATAAAGTTGGTAATGCTCTCAGTAGTAAGTTTTTGTTGGATTGCCAATGAATTTGAAATTTGTACAAATCAGGATAACATGAACAATTAGGGCTACGTTTTTGTACAAGTTCCATGTGAAATCAGAGAAAACTAAACATATGGAACTTAAACGAAACCTCCATCAACAACAGCAGGAGCATCTTGATTACCATACCAGCCCCATCATTCCTACAAATCAAAGTATCATGACGAATTAGGTCTACATTTTTGTACAAGTTCGATGTAAAAAATCAGACAAACCTAAAACATGGAATTAAACTTACTCGTTGACGCCTCCATTAGTCATTGGGATTAGTGATGGCGATGTGATTCTTCTATGCCGACAGCCGGAATGGATGGTGAAGGTAATTCTGCCAATGGAAACAATTCAAGTCAATGTCAACCTGCTCTCCACTGTTGCCGAGTTGAAAAAGACCCTCATTCTCAGTCAATCCGCATCAGAAAACTGGATATCTGAGCTCCATGACTTCTATTTGACTTGTAACGAACAAATTTTGGATGATTTGAGATCAGTGGAGTCACAGATGGTGGAGGGGGAGTATCTTCACATCGGCACATGAACATGTTAAGTCAATAGAGCCTTAGATTGCCAATGGAGAAGTTGGAGAAATTAGTTAGGAAGACAGTATTAAAAGACTAGTTGTAATCATCTTTTCTACTTCCTCTGAAAATTGTAGTGAGGAGAAGTCAGTACAATTACTATTGAGAAATATCGTATCAGTTAACTTTGTTCCTTCTTCGTCTTCTGATTCCTTGGTTGTTCAGCTTAGGTTTTCATCATTTTTACCATGATATGAATTTCTAGCATGGTATTAGAGCCATAGTGGCCTGACCAGTGCTCTATACCTTTCTTCGGCTGCAATTCTCTTTCAATTGTTACTTCAATTAATCAAAAACCCCAATTCTTGAAGATCAAAACCCTAGAAAAATCAAGATTTGTACAATTACTTGTCAAAAAAGATCAAGGTTGACCAGTGTTCATAGTTGTTCTTCATCAATCTTTGAGTTCGTAGCAAGTTCGTTTTTGATTCGGGTTCATCTTGTAGCAATTGTTCTTCAAGATTCAAGCTTTTATTATGACATAGTGGTCACAAGCTTCGTTGCTACAAGTCTTCGAGATTTAGAAATCCATTCAAGAAAGTAGATATGTTTTTCATCAAAATCTACATATGAACCACTAATCAAGCAGTTCATCTAATGGGCATGGTCTATTGAAATTGGTGGAAGGATCTCATCCATGTCCTCCAAACTATGGCAGAAGTTAGATCTTTGTTGTTATCTGCTGAATGTGAAATAGAACTCAAGCACAAATCATCACCCTTGACACAACTCACTGCTGGATGGGACTAATTTAGTCCCATCCAAAACCTCATCGAAGCTCAGAGAAATAGGAGCGGTTCTCTCGCTGAGGGTGAATGTGGCCCCAACATTCCTACAAATCAAAGTATCATGACGAATTAGGGCTACATTTTTGTTCAAGTACGATGTAAAAAATCAGAGAAACCTAAAACGTGGAATTAAACTTACTCGTTGACGCTCTCTTATTCCCATCCAAAACCTCATAGAAGGTTAGAGAAATAGGAACGGTTCTCTCACTAAGGGTGAATGTGGCCCCAACATTCCTACAAATCAAAGTATCATGACAAATTAGGGCTACATTTTTGTACAAGTTCGATGTAAAAAAATCAGAGAAACCTAAACACATGGAATTAAACTTACTCGTTGACGCCTTCATTAGTCCCATCCAAAACCTCATCGAAGCTTAGAGAAATAGGAACGGTTCTCTCACTAAGGGTGAATGTGGCCCCAACATTCCTACAAATCAAAGTATCATGATTAATTAGGGCTACATTTTTGTACAAATTTGACGTAAAAAATCAAAGAAACTTAAAACGTGGAATTAAACTTACTCGTTGATGCCTCCATTAGTCTAATCCAAAACTCATCGAAACTTAGATAAATAGGAACGATTCTCTCACTGAGGGTGAATGTGGCCCTTTCTTTCAACCCGAGATCTCGAAGAACTTCGCGGTTTTGATGAAAAAAACTGAGGGAAAACTCTTTGGAAGGATCGAGATTCAACACCTGTTGAATCCCACTCCTCATATCTTCCACGGTGTTGGTGTATGACTCGATCACGAAAAGTTTGCGCTCTTCTTCTCCTTCCTTTCAAATCAGCATAATCTCCATTGCTAAAAGCCCTAACTCTCTGTCTCTCTCTCTCTGTCTCTCTCTCTCTGTCTCTCTCTCTCTCTCTCTCTCTGTATGAATGAATGAGGTGAATCATTCACTGGAGCTGTGTATTCATGGCAACTCCTTTAAGTCCCCAAATTCTGACACGTGCCACACGACACCTTTTTTTATTTATTTTTTATTTTACACTTAGTTTGAACACTTTTATAAAAGCTATTTGAGTTCACTACGCATAAACTTTAATCAATGGCTATATATGCTACAATAAGATATAATTGTTGAAGATCAATAGTAATTAAGAGTAGTTATCAAAACAATAGCTATTAAGAGATATATACAGACACATTTTGGAAGCAAAATTTTCATATATGTTACCAAATCTATTAATAGGAACTCCAGTTGTCTAGATAATTGATGAGCATTGACGATTCATATCGGTGCTTATGGCATGGGTAGTTTGTGCTGGTAGATATGAGTTGTCGTTGCTCGTCAATTGTCAAGTTACAAAGAGTGACTTCACGTTCCCACTGTAGAACAAGTGTTATCTATCAATCACATATCAACATCTCAACCGTTCAATTCTTAGAACTCCATGAATAAATCACTTATGCAAATTTTTTGCTAAATTGATATCTGTGAGGATATCGAACTTGATTAAATCAATGCACGAACCAAATTTGTCTAACTGAATCATTCATGTTTATAATTGTAAATCACATTTATTGTCTTAATGATTATCAATTTGGTTGAAAATTTGCAGAGGTGATCTACTCATATAGACCTAAAAGTTTAACGGTGGAGATGTGGATCCTTTTTTTTTTTTGCCAGTTTAAGGGATTTCTTATGGGACCAACTTTTCGATCGCATTTTGGCATCTTAACTGTTCATTTTTTAGGTCTTAATGTATAGATCACTTCTGCTAATTTTCATTCAAATTGATGACTGTTATGATATCGAATTTGATTAAATCAATACACTAACCAAATCTATCCAATCTAAACTATTCATGTTTATAATTGTAAATCACACTTATTGGTGCCTTAATAATTATTAATTTAGCTGAAAATTTGGAAATGTGATCGAAAATGAGCGGTGCAGATGTCAATATGTGATCGAAAAATGAGTCTAATGAGTGATCTCTTAAAATGGCCAAAAAATGGGATCCCTCACTAGACGGGCGCTGTATATATATGATTAACTAGTCTATGTCGGCATCTCATCCTTTCAGTTTTTAGATCTATATGAGTATATCACTTATGCAAATTTTCATCCAAATCGATAATCATTAAGATATTCATAACTGTGATTGACAATTATAAAAATGTTCAGGTTGGACAGATTTGGTTCGACCATTGATTTAATTTAGTTTGATACTTTCACGATTATAAATTTAGCTGAAAATTTGTAAAAGTGATCTACACATTGAGATCTAAAAACAGAACAGTCGAGATGCCGAAATGTGATCGGAAAAAGGTCCCACAAGGAATCCTTTAAACCGACAAAAAAAATGATCCCTTAGTGGAAAGGCCTTGTGTCTATGAATTATATATATACAAGGCCCTTCTAGCGAGAGATCCCTCATATCTTTTCGTTTGGATTGCATATTAGACCCACTAAAAGGGCTATATATATATTAGACCAACTTTTCTATCACATATCGGCATCTCGATCGTTCTGTTTTTAGGTCTATATGAGCATATTATTTCTGCAAATTTTCAGCCAAATTGATGATCGTTAGGGTATTCACAACTGTGATCTAGACTTATAAGCATGAACAATTCAAATTGGACATACTCAGTTTGTGATCTAGACTTATAAGCATGAACAATTCAAATTGGACATACTCAGTTTGTTCATTGATTTAATCTAGTTTGATACCTTAACGAACATGAATTTGGCTGAAAATTTGCAGAAGTGATATATACATTAAGGCCTAAAAACTGAATGGTCAACCGAAATGAAATTTTAGTTCATCAATCGACCTACACACAAAAGATGCTTAGGCGTTTTAATGAAGAGAAAGCCAAGCCTAGTAGCACTTCCATAATTGTTCAAAGTCTTGATCTCGAAAAAGACCAATTTCGTCCCAAAGAAGATGACGAAGATGTGCTAGAGGCCGAAGTGCCCTATCTAAGTGAAATAGCCACATTATTATACTGAGCACAATCCACAATATCAGATATCTCATTCATGATGAACTTGTTGGCTAGATATAACTGTGGCAACGCGTCACCATTAGACTATCGTAAAGAACACGTTTTGATATTTAAAAGGTACGATAAATATGTGAATACTTTATCGCTACAGAGAGAGAATAGATATTGATTGTTATGTGATGGAATCAGACTCCACATATAGAAGTACCGCAGGGCGGAATTCCCCCACTGCCGGTAGAACCATCGGCAAGTGTGTCACTGCCGCCACCTCCCTCCATCGAAGAGGGGATCTAAAAGATGAATGATTTCGGTTGCTGAATCATTATGTGGTTGTTGAAGTGAGGATGAGTGTATTTTTAAGGTAAGGTTAACCGTAGGGAAGAAATCCTGAATAAATTAATGGAACGTTGGAAATTAAATAGGGGGGATCAACATAAGAGTTTGTAAAGAATATAGAGATGATAATAGGGACCTCTGTATATAAATGATTACAATTACAATCTTCTTGAAGTACAAGCAAAGAATGAATCCTATTCATAAATAGGATATCTACAGGAATATACTTATATGACAATTAGGCTAAGTAACCTTGTATGGACTATGAACCCTAGGCACATAAATACTAGATTTCCAGCAAAAGCTTCTTATATTTTGATGTTTTTTATTTAGGATTAATTTCAGTTTACCCCCCTGAGGTTTGGGGGTGTCATCATTTCACTCCCTCCCCCGACTCTCAATTTCACTTTTTTACCCCTTGAACTTTCCAATGTTTGTCTTCTGTGCCCAATGTCTCATTTTCTGTCCAAATTGGACGTTAAGTCCGATAATGGGGCCCACTTGAGGATTAAAATGGTCATTTCAAGACAAAAAAAAGAAGAAGATTAATTTCAGTTTATCCCCCTGACGATTATGTCAAAGTAAATCAAGCAACGACTTAAATTTCAAACATATTAGGTGCACCCGAATTTACTAAGGCCACCCAATATGTTATTTTCCTTCCCTTACTTATTATCAATTAACAGCATACACAAACAAACCACTTACCTATTCACATCTTTTACCAATTCACTGGAATAACAACAATCTAATTCACCAACCTCAGCAAGGTTCCGATTCACATCAAACACACAACATAGCGACCAATTTCAGTCCAAAATGACGATACCCATAACAGATTCCTCACAATTCCATCACAATTCCAACTTCCTCAAAATTAAACTCAACTCACACAAAACCAGGATAATCTGATTTCAACCATACCAACCAACTCAGTTCATTAACAATGTAACAACAGTCGAAATTCACCAAAACCATATGTAACTCAACTCACCTTATTTCGATCTCGGAACCAAATGTTTTTAAGAAACTTGAATAACGATGAACTGAGGATTCAACAACACCCACCTAGAAATTTCCAGACTTTAGCTCTCAATGGAAGTTAGGCCTCGCCTAGAGAAGCAGTCAAACCAGAAACCAAGCCCAGAAAGGCCGGGGAAGTCGCCGACATTAGTGATTGCGTCGAAGCCGAGAGGAACCCAGAAACGAAATTGTCAAAACTTGATCAAATTCAAAATCTAATTGTACAGGCTTGTAGAGTATGACGAGGAGATAAGATTTCATACCAAATGCAGCCCAGAAGGTGGCCGGAGTCGTCGAAACTCGCGGAAATCACCGCAGAAGTCTCGGAGCTTCCAGTCGTCGATTCTCCGTTCACCGTCGATGCATGTACTATCCAAGACCGTAGTGACGTAGGCGACGGTGAGACAAGGCTATTGCTGTGGTCCGCCTCGAAGAGGTGGCTGGAGGACGGCGTTCTGGTCGGATTTCTTCCTCGGGTCAGCGACGCGTTTTTGGGTCAGAACCTTCGAGCTTCTCTCGCGTTTTCTAGATCGATTTGATCTGGTCCCCCTCCCTTTAAAGTGAAATCAACGGCCCATATCAGTAGGTGGAGAAAATGAAATTAATCCTATTTTTTTGTCTTGAAATGACCATTTTAGCCCTCAAAGTGGGCCCCATTATCGGACTTAACGTTCAATTTGGACTGAAAATGAGACATTGGGCACGGAAGACAAAAATTGAAAAGTTCAGGGGGAAAAAGTGAAATTAATCCTTTTATTTATTTGGTTGAGAACAAGGGTAAGAGGAGAAGGGAAAACTAGCTAGGGTTTAGAAATACAAGATGGTGGACAGGGTCAGTGCATTGCCCGATGACATCCTTGTTAGTTTAGTGTCCCGCTTGCCGCTAAAGGAAGCAGTAGCTACCAGTGTCCTTTCTAGGCGATGGCAGAATGTGGGACTGTCTACTATGAACCTTAGGTTTGATGCTGTTGACGGCTCAACTGACAATAATTTCCGCCACTACCCTTGGAAACTAAAAGAAGCTATAGAGTACTGGAAGCGCTGGAAATACATCGATTGGGTGAATCGTGTGGTGCAACAGTATAGAGGGAAACATATAGAAGAATTCAGGATCAGCCTCCCTTTAGATAGTCGCTTTTCAAGTTCCATTAATGAATGGATTCAATTTGCAATGGAAAAGAGTGTCGAAAGGCTTGAGTTGGATTTTGATCTAGCAGTTTCTACTAGATTTGAAGATTATACATTTCCCCACAAACTTTTGGGGATCTGCTTTCCAAGTCTGGGCTGTTGTGGATACAATATTGGTTTCAAGTCCCTCAAAGTTCTTCAGATCCGACATGTTGGCGTGACTGGAGAAGTTCTCGAGTATTTCCTGTCCAACTGTCCATTACTCGAGAGATTATCAGTCACTTGCGCAAAAGGTTTGGTTAATTTAAGAGTTGTTGGTTCATCGATTGCGTTGAAGTATTTGGTGATACAAAATTGTCATAACCTGGAAAGCATTGAAATCAGAGACGTAAACATCGTTTCATTTATTTATTGTGGATATCGTTCAACAAATATCAGTAACGTACCATTGCTTTCTGAGGTAACCGTTTCTAATCGGTGTTGTCCAAAGGATTTTATAAGGGTTGTGTTGAACCAACTTTCCTGCTGTCTTTCCAACATAGAGATTCTGAAGCTGCATCTCCAGCTGGGAGCGGTTAGTATATGTTGTCATAATGTGCCAGTTTTCTTTTATCCTCTTTGGGTTACGTAGTTTCTTACTCTGTTCGTTTGGTTTTCAGGGCCACAATGAGAATCCTGTATTGCCTCTATTTGCAAATCTGAAGCATTTGGAATTACTAGTTGTAGCAAATTATTATAAGGCACTTCATCATTTAAATAGCTTCCTCAAGGCATCTCCTTACTTGCAGAGACTCGTATTGAAGGTATGTATGATACTTGGTAGAATACACATTAAAACTTGGTAGTTGTAATTTTATGCTCATCCTTGCCGGATTTGAAGAAACAAAATTATAAACAGAAAACAGAAGTTAAATTTTCTGTGGTATTGATAAACTATGCTGATAGAATTAATGTATGTCCTTATGCAGTTGCAGCTGTATTCGGAGAGAGCATGCATGGGAATGGGAGAAATTGAGAAAGCAGCTGATTGCCCCCATAATCACCTCAAGGTAGTAGAAATAGTTGGCTATCGAGCTCATAAATCTGGTGTTGAACTTGTCATGCACTTAATAAAGAATGGTCTTGGACTGGAGAAAATTGTGATTGATCCTGTACGGACATGGAGACACCCTAATGGAGCTGATAAGCCACATACAGAACTCGATGAAGAAGTGAAGGCAAGAGATCATGCTAAGCAATACCTTGAAGCAAAAATGCCTTCAACTGTAGAATTTGTGTGCCTGTAGTATGTCCATGTGGTCTAGAATTGGCTTTGTATGTATGATGAATAATCAGACATGCATGTCGCGTACTTGAATGATCGAGTTGAGTCGTTTCGGCGAAGAAAATTTATTGCTAATCATGTTCTGCCCTTCTGTTTTTATTCATTATACCACCTGTTGTTTTTACACCACATGATCCGAGCCCTTTTAGCATGAAATTGTTATACACCTCTTTGTCCCATGTGTATGGCAGTTTACTGGTAAAATGGTAAAAGGAATTGGTTTCCTATCACAAATAGGAAACCTCCTAATCAGAGGAAACTTGGCAGACCTATACTTCATTTTGCGGCATCTCTGTTTCATTCTCCCCTTTTGAACTTCTAAACCCACGGCCAGCCTTTCAATATGAGGTTTTTGCGTCCTTCTCTGTTTTTATTTGAAACCTTTGTTGGAAATTGCATATATTTATGTCCCACGTATATATAAAAGTCTGGGATTTTGTTAGCTAAGTTAGACTGACCTCACTAAGTAGTTTTGAGCATTGAAAGCGAGCAATGTTTATATTTTTCTGGTAATGGCGTAGTGAAGACATGCGAATGTATGATTATTCATTTTTCTCATCAAAAAATAAAGAGAATGAAATTTAAAATCGTTATGTTGTACGTATTATGCCATAATGTATTGTTTTCCACTAAATTTATCGTTAGATATATGTAATAACTGAAGATTATATATATCTATATACTTGTGTCTATTTATTATTATTCTTATTATTATTTTTTCTTTATCTTCGTATTTTTATTTTTTACACTTAGTTTGAACACTTGTATAAAAGCTATGTGAATTCACTACACCCAAACTTTAATCAATGGCTATAATAAGATATATGTAGCGAAGATCAATAGTAATTAAGAGATAGTTATCGAAACAATAGCTATTAAGAGATATACACGACACATTTTGGGAAGCAAAACTTTGACCAGGCTACATACACGCTCAACTGAGTGTATGTGTTAGCCACACTCAGCCATGTATTACCAAATATCTATTTATAGGAACCCCAGTCTAGATAATTGATGAGCATCGACAATTCATATTGGTGCTTATGCTAGTAGATATGAGTTGTCGTTGCTCGTCAATTGTCAACTTACAAAGAGAGACTTCGAACTCTCTTCCTCTCTCTCTCGACCGATCGAAAAAGATGATTTTTCTGTACCGTAAAACATGATGTTGACCAACAATGACTGACCCTTAAGAGCACGACAGCAAGAAGTCACTAATATAACAAATGTTCACATGCTCATTTCGGTAATGGCACAACTATAAAAGAAAGGATGCAACCTAAAACTCATAAAATAAAGTAGAAGATTCTCAAACCGTAATCCAGATGCTCCCCCTAATGTTAGAGAATGGAGCTGAAAACTCAGATTTCTGACTCCATTACATATTTACTCGGACGGTCGAACCATATCCCTACAAGAAAGACCATAATTAGCAAAAGGTGATGGGTCATAAGTTCTATATGGCTTAAGGCACTGAGCATGAGCAATAAGCTCCACAACGGAAGCAAAAACTAAGCTGGACAATCCACAACCGGCATCGGAGACGGGACCACCACGGCCACTTTGACAGCAACATCGCCGTCACTTTGAAGAAGAAAAGCATCTTGAGAAGGAAGAGTATCGAGAGCTGGTCTCAGGGTTTACAAGTTCAAAAGAAAAAAAGATGCCGCAGAACCAAGTATAGGTCTGGCAAATCTCTTTTCTGATTAGGAGACCAATTCCTGTTACCATTTACCAGTAAACTGCCATACAGATGGGACAAAGAGGTGTGCAACAATTTTATTGCTAAAAGGACTCAGATCATGTGGTGTAAAAACAGCAAGTGGTAAAATGAATAAAAACACAAGTGCAGAACAAGATGAGCAATGAATTTTCTTCGCCAAAACAACTCATCTTATTTAAGGACATGACATGTCTGATTATTCATCATACATACAAAGCCAATTCTAGACCACATGGACATACTACAGGCACACAAATTCTACAGTTGAAGGCATTTTTGCTTCAAGGTATTGCTTAGCATGGTCTCTAGCCTTGACTTCTTTATCGAGGTCTGTATCTGGCCTATCAACTCCATGAGGATATTGCCATGTCCGTACAGGATCAATCACAATTTTCTCCAGTGCAAGGACATTCTTTATTAAGTGCATGACATGTTCAACACCAGATGTATGAGCTCGATAGCCAACTATTTCTACTACCTTGAGGTGATTATGGGGGCAATCAGCTGCTTTCTCAATTTCTCCAAGTTCCATGCGTGCTGGACCCCCCAGATACAGCTGCAACTGCACGAGGACATACATCAATTCTGTTAGCATATTTTATCAATACCACAGAAAATCTAACTTCTGTTTTCTGTTTTTGATTTTGTTTCTTCAAATTCAGCAACGATGAGCATAAAATTACAACAAGTTTTACCGCGTAATCTACCAAGTACCATACATACCTTCAATACGAGTCTCTGCAAGTAAGGAGATGCCTTCAGGAAGTTATTTAAATGATGAAGTGCCCTAAATAATTTGCTGCAACTAGTAATTCCAAATGCTTCAGATTGGCTAATAAAGGCAATGCAGGATGCTCATTGTAGGCCTGAAAGCCAAACAAACAAAAAGTAAGAAACTACGTAACCGAAAGAGGATAAATGAAAATTGACACATAATATCCACATATACTAACCGCTCCCTGGATATGCAGCTTCAGAATCACTATGTTGGAAAGACAGCAGGAAAGTTGGGTGAAGACAACCCTTACAAAATCCTTTTGACAATACTCCTTAGAAACGGTTACCTCAGAAAGCAATGGTACGTTACTGATAAGCAGGTTTGTTGAATGATATCCACAATAAATAAATGAAACGATGTTTACGTCTCTGATTTCAATGCTTTCCAGGTTATCACAATCTTGTATCACTAAATACTTCAACGCAATTGACGAACCAACAACTCTTAAATTAACCAAATGTTCTGTGGAATCCACTGATAACCTCTCGAGTAATGGGCAGTTCGCCAAGAAATCCTCGAGAACTTCTCCAGTCACACCAACATGTCGGATCTGAAGAACTTTGAGGGACTTGAAACCAATATTGTATCCACAACAGCCCAGACTTGGAGTGCAGATCCCCAAAAGTTTGTGGGGAAATGTATAATCTTCAAATCTAATAAAAACTTCTGGATAAAAATCCAATTCAAGCATTTCAACACTGTTTTCCAGTGCAAATTGAATCCATTCATTAATGGAACTTGAAAAGCGACAATCTAAACAGAAGCTAATCCTGAATTCTTCTATATGTTCGCCTCTATGCTGTTGCACCACATGATTCACCCAATTGATGTAATTCCAGCTCTCCTGCTCTTTAAATTCTTTTGGTTGGCGAAAGTAGTGGCGTAAATTATTGTCAATTGAGAAGTCAACAGCATCAAACCTAAGGGTCATAGTAGACAGTCCCACATTCTGCCATCGCCTAGAAAGGACACTGGTAGCTACTGCTTCCTTTAGCGGCAAGCGGGACACTAAACTAACAAGAATGTCATCGGGCAATGCACTGACGCTGTCCATCATGTTGTATTCAACCCTACTTTTCCTTCTCCTCTTGCCCTTGTTCTCAACCTAATAAATAAAAAACATCAAAATTTAAGAACAAGGAGCTTTAATGGCTAATCCCCACTATTTAATTTCCAACATTCCATTAATTTACTAAGGGTGTCTTCCCTAAAGTTAACCTTACCTTAAAAAACGTACACTCATCCTCACTCCAACAACCACACAATAGATTCAATAACCAGAACCATTCATCTTTTAGATCCCCTCTTTGATGATTACCTCTGCAAAAATTCAGTCATGTTGAAAAACATCCTAATCATCCAAAACGGTGAAACATTACAGACAGATACACACATCTGTGTACTGAAACAATAAAGATTTTAATTAAAAGGCTAAATGGTTCCTCTTTGACTAGTTTTTTGCACAATAATCTTTGAAGGGGGATCTATGAGATGGGTGGTTTTGATCACTAAATTTTGTTTTCTAGTGAGGGTGATTGCATTTTTTCTAAATATGGTTAACCTTAATCGAAAAACAAATTGTCCCCAAAAAAAAAAACACCAGCAATGAGAAGAAAAATAAAATTTAATGGTTGCTTCCCTCAACCTAAAACAATGAGCAAACCAAACCAAATAGTAATCTAACATCAGGGGAAAGGAAAAAAAAAAAAAACAAAGATGCAACCAATTAGATAAATGGGAAATAGAAAAGGTACAAATTCCCAACCAATTACTTATCAGTCAATTGAATTCTCTGCTCTTAGATACCTGGGAAATACATACATGAAATTCTCAATCTAAAACTAAAGCAGTTAGTTATCTGGAAACTATATTCTACTCAACTAACATGCTGTGAAAATAAGAAGATGCAATTTTTAATCTTTCAAATGAAAATATGTCAAATTCCAACAAATTACTTTGTCTGGAACCAGAGTTGTATGCATGCAATTTCAATCTGGGCAATAAGAAAGATGCAAACTTTGTCTGGAAACAGAGTTGTATGCATGCAATTTCAATCTGGGTAATCAGAAAGATGCAAACTTTGTCTGGAAACAGAGTTGTACGCATGCAATTTCAATCTGGGTAATCAGAAAGATGCAAACTTTAGACCATTAAAGGCTCTGGAAACTAAAATTTTGATAGTTTTAGATAAAAATCTCAATGTGGAAATAAAAACGTATTCAAATAATTCAAATTCTGGTGTAAGAGTGTTTACTTCGTTCTCCACAGATTGAAAGGTTGCTCTTCTCTTCTTCATTGATTATATCTGGGCTTGGGTTTCCCAGTTTCCCTGTTACACTTGTCTGAGCTAAAGGGAAAACAGAGAGGTTTGTCTTTATTTATAGCCAATTTTTCTTTTTTAATAATTATTATTAGTATTATTTTTTGATTGGGATTTCTTTTTATTATTGAAAATTAGAAGATTTTTTTTTCTGAGAGAAAATTAAAAGAATTAAATTCCTAATTGTAATATAAAATCAACACTTTTTCCAATTCCTAATTGGATTGAATTTTTTTTAATATCTGATTTTTTAAAATAAATATTTATTTAAGTAAGGGAAAAGTAACTAAACGAGTAATATTTGGTTTTCAACTGTTGCTGGCTTTGATCAGATGAAAACCAAATATTATTCGTTTAGTTACTTTTTGCTTACTTAAATAAATATCCATTTAAAAAAATCAGATGTTAGAAAAAATTCATTGCAATTGCCAATTGGAATACACTCATTGTCACATATGTTTCATTTAATGTAAGATTACAAGAAAACGTAATCTTACATTGAATGAAACATCTCGTAGATATATAAAAGAATAAACCCTATTACAATTGAAACAAATTAGTAAAGTTTGGACTAGACACATATTCTAAGTATCCTAAAGCACATTTTAATTAATTTAAAAAAGAAATCTTTTATTTGCTAATCAAGGAACTAGGGATCCTAATGGGGTGGGGGTGCTTAAAAGTCTAGGAAAAAAAAAAAATCTACATAATGGGGGATACAAGTTGGAAAAATAAGGGTGCAATAGTCTGATTGCGGATATATTTAATCCAATACTACAAAATCTAATATGTTAACGTGAAGACGAAAAGGAAGCTGTGTTCTAATGTCCAATGTAGGCTAAGAGCTGCAACAAAGTTGAGAACAATGAACCGAAATATGTGGCGGGAGTCAATAAATTGTGTCGACACCAAATCACTAAAATGGTGTTATCCACTCAAGTATCTCAACATTCTTTCCTACTGCTACACAGAAAACAACATTCTAGTCTTCACAAGAAGAGCTTTTTCTTCTCTCGCGGTTCCTGTTAGGAATTTGACCTAAAATTCCTTTTGCGGAAGTAGACAAGTGCAAAACAATATAGATAAACGATCGAGAAAACAAACACGAACTTGTTAACGAGGTTCAGCAAAGAACTTTGCCTACTTCCCCGAGCTGCTTGGGTTTCACTATAGAAGAAGAAGAATACACGAACAAGAATACAATAATCTCTCACAAGAAGTTATCACCAACTCTCAAGACCTCACTTGCTCTCTCTGTTTAATGCTTCAAAGACTTGATCTACTACTACAACTTATTCCCTTATTTATAGATATCTAACTAGACCCTATAAGACATTGGAAACCTATTCCCAATAGACATAGAAACCATTACCAAGTAGGATTATGTAAGCAGGTAGGAAACAATCAAAACTCCTCTTTGATCAAGGATTAACAAATCCTTATCCTATGTGGAATCGGATCCACACACCCAACAATCTTCCACTTGGAGCCGATTACGCTAGTAGCTAACATTCTTCAATACTCTTCAATCATAGCCAACACAAAACCCATTATCACAGCCAACATCTCCTTCTTCAAACTTGGTGACCAACTGAAGCCAAGCATAGCTTCAGTTTACTTATTGACACAGACTTAGTCAACATATCAGCAGGATTCTCACTTCCTTGAATCTTCAACAATTGCAGCACTTCAGTTTCCACAAGTTCTCGTATGTAGTGATACTTCATAGGAATGTGTTTAGTCCTTGAATGAAAAGCAGGGTTCTTTGCCAAGTGAATTGCACTTTGACTATCAATGTGCAATGCACAATTCTCTTGTTTTTTACCCAATTCCTCCAACAAACCCTTTAGCCACACCATCTCCTTACCAGCCTCTGAGACTGCTACATACTCGGACTCTGTTGTAGATAGGGCCACTTTCCCTTGCAAATTTGAGACCCAAGATACGGCAGCACCACCGGCAGTATACACATAACTAGTAGTACTCCGACAAGTATCATGATCTCCTGCCAAGTCTGCATCAACATATCCTTGTAGTTCAGCACTACCTCTCTTGAAACAAAGAGACATATCAGTAGTACCCCGAAGATACCTCATGATCCACTTCACAGCCTCCCAATGTTGCTTTCCTGGATTACTCGTGTACCTACTCACAACTCCAACTGCATGAGCAATATCGGGTCTAGTACACACCATAGCATACATTAAGCATCCAACTGCCGATGCATAAGGTACATTCTTCATATATTCTTTCTCTTTTTCGCTGTTGGGTGATTGTTCCTTGGACAATTTAAAGTGAGCCGCCAACGGTGTTCCTACAGCCTTCGATTCATCCATATTGAATCGCTTAAGCACCTTTTCAACATACTCCGCTTGTGAAAGCTTCAGAGTACCAGCCACTTTATCACGGATAATCTTTATACCTAAGATTTTCTTCGCCTCACCTAAATCTTTCATCACGAACTGGTTTGACATCTCTCTCTTCAACTTCTCAATCTCATTGAAGTCTTCCCCAACTATCAACATATCATCCACATACAGTAAAAGAATGATATAAGATTTGTCAAACCTCTTGAAGTAACAACAGTGATCGGATTGACATCTTGTGTAGCCACTCCCACACATGAAAGCATCAAACTTCTTATACTACTGTCTTGGGGCTTGTTTCAAGCCATAAAGGCTCTTTTGCAGTTTGCATACCAAGTCCTCCTTACCAGGTGCTATAAAACTTTGTGGTTGCTTCATGTATATGACCTCCTTCAAATCACCATGAAGAAAAGCAGTCTTGACGTCTAGCTGCTCCAAATACAGACCTTCAGCTTCCACTAAACCAAGCACCACCCGGATTGTGGTATGTTTCACAACCGGCGAAAAGATCTCATAAAAAACAATTCCCTCCTTTTGCTGAAAACCTTTCACAACCAACCTTGCCTTGTAACGTTTGCTCCCATCAACTTCTTGCTTAATTTTGTAAATCCACTTGTTATGCAATGCTTTCTTACCTGTTGGTAACTTAGCTAACTCCCAAGTATTGTTGGACATGAGAGAGTCCATCTCATCTTGCATGGCGCCCTTCCACTTAGCAGAATCTTTATGTTGCATTGCCTTATCATAACTCACGGGTTCACCACAGTTAGTTAACAGCAAATAGTTAGCACAAGGCGAGTATCTATCAGCTGGTATTCCTTTAGTACTTCTTGACAATACTCTTGGCACAAAAGGAGGTGTCACTGGCTCATCACTAGGAACTTGTTCTTCAGGTTGTGCAACCTCAGGAGCTTCTTGTTGTTGTCGTTCCTCCCCATGATTTCCCTTAGACACATCTTCATTGGACAATTCTTCCAACCTTGCAAACTGTCGATCTTTTCTTGCAGGACTTTTAGGCTCTGCTGCTTGCCTATTTTTGTACATCACCTCTTCATTAAAGATGACATTCCTACTCCTTACAACTTTCTTATTCTGCATATCCCAAAACCTATAGCCAAGCTCGTCACCGCCATAGCCTATGAATATGCACTTTTGAGACTTGGGATCCAACTTGCTTCTCGCACTGGACTCAATGTGAACATATGCCACGCAACCAAACACTCTTAAATGCGATAGGCCTATCTCTTTTCCACTCCATTTTTCCTCAGGTAGGAGATGATTCAATGGTACGGATGGTCCACGATTAATTAAATAAGCAGCAGTATTAACCGCATCAGCCCAAAACATGTCTGGCAATCCTGCGTGTATCCTCATACTCCTTGCGCGCTCATTCAGAGTCCTATTCATGCGTTCATCCACTCTATTATGCTGTGGAGTTCCGGGAATTGTCTTCTCCATCCTAATCCCATTCTCTGCACAATTCTCTTTGAAATCATTACCACAGTATTCACCTCCATTATCCGACCTCAGACATTTGATCTTCGACCCGGTCTCATTCTCTACGATCGCCTTCCACTTCTTGAAAGTATCAAATACTTCCCATTTATTTTTCAAGAAATAAACCCATACTTTCCTTGTGGAGTCATCAATATAAGTCACATAGTACTTTGAGTCACCTAACGAAAGCTCCGGTGCAGGTCCCCACACGTCAGTATGAACCAACTCTAGTTTTGTATCTTTTGGTGCCTTGCCACCCTTTGAGAAACTAACAACCTTTTGCTTCCCAAATATGCAGTCTTCACAAAGCCCAATCTTCACTGAGTCCACACCATGTAGTTTACCCTTCGACTGAAGTACACCCATACCTTTCTCACTGATGTGCCCAAGTCTATGATGCCATAAGTATGCATTTTCATTTTTCTCAACGATCGTAGTGCCTTCATTGTTCTCAACAATAGCAACAATATTCAAGGTCGTATAAAGTGTTTCTGTCTTAATTCCACAAGCTAACACCATAGCTCCTTTACACACCTTCCACGTACCTTTCTCAAAGGTAGTGCGACATCCTTCATCATCCAACTGACCCACAGAGATCAAATTCCTCTTCAACCGCGGTATGTGTCTAACATTGGTCAAGGTCCATGTTCCACCATTTGTCAGCGAAATATTCACATCACCCCTTCCCACAATCTCCAAGGCGCCACCATCAGCAAGAAACACTTTACCAAAATTACCACGTCGGTAATTCACCATGAGCTCTTGTTGTGAAGTTGAGTGAAATGACGCTCCAGAGTCTATGATCCACGACTCCAATGGTGCTTCAGTAACGCTTAGTACAAGTGCATCTGAATCAAACTCGGTTGTGTTTGCCATCTTCATTGTCTCCTTCCACTGGTTACAGTCTCTCTTGACATGTCCAGATTTCCCACAATGCCAACACCCATCGGACCACTTTCCTGACTTGGACACTCTTCGACCTTTTCCAGGTGCCCTAGACTTGGACCTTCCACAATTGTTGTTTGAGTTCTTGTTAAACGTTCTACCTCTATTTTCTATAGAGAGCATAGAACTTGAAGGATCTTCAAGGTTATTTTGTCTTCGCGTCTCTTCATTCAGCAGAATGTCACGTACATCATTAAACTTCAGCTTCTTCGTAGTCCCAGCTCCACTACAAATCAAGTTCAAAGTCACATCCCAATCCGAAGGCATGGAAGTCAACAACACCAAAGCTTTGATGTGTTCGTCGAATTTAACATCCACCGATGCTAATTGCTCGATAATATCACCAACTATCCCAACTTACTGGCGAACAGATATACCCTTACCCATCTTCAAAGTGAACAGCCGCCTCATCAAGTACAACTGTTGAACGGCATTTGGCTTCTCATACATGTTGGACAAACTATCCATCATCCCCTTCAACGTAGTCTCCTTGATAACAAATCGCCGTACATCATTCGAAAGCGATAGTCGAACGGCTCCAAGGGCCATCCTATCCATCTCGACAAATTCTTCCTCCTTCATATCTTTTGGGAGCTTGCTCTCTAAAGTCTTAGCAAGTTTCTTCATATTCAAGTAGTCCTCAATTTGTGACCTCCATAGGCTAAAGTCATTACCGTCGAACTTATCGACCCTCTTCTCAACGTCTTCTATGCTTATTGTTTCCACTCTAGAGCCTAAGCTCTGATACCACTTTGTGAGGAATTTGACCTAAAATTCCTCTTGTGGAAGTAGACAAGTGCAAAACAATATAGATAAACGATCGAGAAAACAAACACGAACTTGTTAACGAGGTTCAGCAAAGAACTTTGCCTACTTCCCCGGGTTGCTTGGGTTTCACTATAGAAGAAGAAGAATACACGAATAAGAATACAAGAATCTCTCACAAGAAGTTATCACCAACTCTCAAGACCTAACTTGCTCTCTCTGTTTAATGCTTCAAAGACTTGATCTACTACTACAACCTATGCCCTTATTTATAGATATCTAACTAGACCCTATAAGACATTGGAAACCTATTCCCAATAGACATAGAAACCATTACCAAGGAGGATTATGTAAGCAGGTAGGAAACAATCAAAACTCCTCTTTGATCAAGGATTAACAAATCCTTATCCTATATGGAATCGGATCCACACACCCAACAGTTCCCCCGCCCACTTTCTCTAGTATAATGAATGAGCAGGTTGAGTGAGATGTACATGCAACCTGAAATCAGGGGAATTTAACACAAGTCCAAAACTGGGAGATTGAGCAAGTTTGGTTTCTAATCCTAATAAAACCAATCAATAGCTCGTAATCATGTTGGACGACGAGTTTGAATCTCTTCATTAAGAAGTCGTGTCATTAGGCCTCGCCCGACAGTCTGCTGATTGTCACTTAAGATGCTGTACAATGAGTTTAATTCTTCTAGGTTAGCCTTCTTGAACAGGCCTCCGAGTATTGTATCAACCCCACTAGTCAAGAGATTAATGCCGGCGGCCTCATGAGCATTCTTTCCCGTCGTTATCTTATTCAAGTTTTCACCACTTTCTTCAGATTGAGCTTTTTGTGGTATCTGCACTTGAGGTCGGGAGTAGGGACTAGAGTCCCAGTACTCGGAGCAAACACGATTCCTATCCATTGCCTCTATGGCCTGTACGAATAAGAACAAAAATGAAGACTAAAGATTAGCCATGAATATTATCTAGTTTGAAAAGGAGTTTAGAATTACTAATGCCTCAAGTGACAAGAAAGCCAGTTCAAGGCTCAAGCATTGAAGGTTCGAATACTACGCATCCCTCATTGGCAGTCGGGCTACCCAGAGGCAATGAAATGAGTATGTAAATTAAAGCAAGTGCTGTTGAAGGATGTCGACATATTGTGTGCCTCTACAAACTAGGGTTTAGAGTTGTAATAGGAAAGTGTTTTAGGTATTCAATTGTATTCGTATTCTATTACATATTGTGTATCTTGTAACTCCCTATATAAAGGGCTCCTATTATCAATAATAAACACTATTACAATTCTCCTACAACATGTTATCAGCACGAGCCCTAACCCTAGCAGAAAAAAAAAAAAAACCCTAAACACCTAATCTGCCGCAGCCTCCTTGCCAGTCCATCTCACCGGCCTCAGTCCAATCTCCATCTTTCGTGGCGGCCTCCACTCGATCCCATCATTGCAACGGGGTTTTTGGCAATACTTTGTAATTATCAGTTGCCCTGGTAAAATTACCTGTACAATAACTGGTGAAGTAAAACCAAACATTTCAAAGCCATCAAGACTCCCAGGTGGCTGCAAAGGAGGAAGGTTTGGTCTTCCGAACTTATGGTGCCTCGAAATTTCTTGATTGACTCTCTCTCTCACCATTTCCCAGCATCTACCAACTGAATTATGGATGAAACCCTCACCTGGACACTGATCCAAAGAAACCTAATAAAGGAAAATGATAACTTAATTGATCAGATATCACGGATGACTATGAACTTTTGACACCCATTCAAAATTCAAATTCAACTTTAAACAGCTCGATACACAGATATCGTTTCACTATTTCTGGCCAAAAATAGTTTTCAATAATATTTGTGTTTTCAGACTCTTAAGATAATTGTGGTTTTGATGATTGATTTATCCATATGATCATCTTTGTGCAGATGAAAGCACCCAGAAAAGTAGCAGTGGTTATACATATTTCCCAGAAAGCTGACAGGGAAGATGTCAATCACTTCATTTCTTTTCAAAGTTGTATTTTTTTTTCAAAGGCGCTTATTCCGATTATTGTCTGGTTTTAGATTGAATGTGTATGGTTTAACCTTTCTGTTCTAATCCATTTTGGCTCATATAAAATTTTCATTGTTAGATGGCTTGGTTGTTGGGGATTAGGTTTTACTAAGTTAAATAGGTTCTTATATAGTTGAGAAGTGAACTCCATATTGAATTTGAAAGCTTATTCTCTGTTGCAGCGTGAATACATATATACATCATTCTCAAGTCAGAGGAATCTGCACATGCTTCTCTGTCCCATAACATGGTTGTGGTTTGTTATTCTCAACAATTTGGATAAGGTATTAGTTGAGTTGAAGTTGTTGAGTTGATAATTTTTGTGGCTCAGGAAAACTGTCGTATGAAAATAATTGTACAGGGAATAATGGGGTTAGAAAAGATCAGAATTTGTAGAGACATGTAGAAGCGAGGAAGAAGATGGTTAGTTTTGAAAGAAATTATGTATATGTTTCTTATTATGAAAGGTTATAGAAATCAAGCTTGGGATCTTGACCTTTGTTGTTTTGATGGCAGAAACCAGTTAGAATCAAGAATCAGCCTCCAAAGTCATCGAAATTGTCTTATGGATATGTGGAGGAGGAGAAGAATTGGGGGGGTGATCACTGATCATGGAGACATTATTTATTGAAGGAAGAAGATGCAGATCAATGCAAACATTAGATTGATCTAAGATTTGTGTTTATTTCAATCTTTATCTTAGTCATAGTTGGAATTCTTCTGTGAATGGATTGAAATCTAGAATCACAAACAGTAGTAGAGCTGCTATGACATTATGGAACAATGTTCCGTAATAAGAGAGTTCCTTAAGTTTTTGATTTGGTGTTGGTGAATAAATCTAAACTATGTCTAATGCGTATCGTAGGCATTGACTAAATTTGCTACCATTTGCATTAGAGGTAGTTTAATTGTGATACTGTTTTTTCAATTCATCTGATTGTTTTTTTAAGGGAAATGAAGATATATTCCTGTGATCATACGACCGTACAGAAAATGAATTTTTTTTAACCCTCTCTCTCTCTCTCTAAAAGAAGAGGGTGGCTAGGTTTCTTTGGGTAAGCTTAGAGGCTCCCGTGACATGCCAGGCTATTTGCCTTGTCAGTGAGTTGTGAGTGTGGCTAGGCGGGGACATTTTGATGGTCGTTTCTCAGCCTGTGTTGCGATGGCATAGCTTGGACTCTGACGAGCTTGCAAGTCGTGTAGTGGTTCTACGCTTTCTGATCGTTTGGAGGCTCTGGCGGTGGCAGACAAGTGGTACCAGCGCTCTGTCCACTTGATCATCGGTGGCTAGCAGGACTACGTGAGGTGGGGCTTCGACGGGCTCGTTTTAGATCGAAGTTGTCCGATCTGGTATGGGTGCTTCAGAATCATACATGGAAGGGGTGATTGGGGGGGGGGGGGAGGGTGCTTTTTGTCCACGTGCTGGCGATAATGGCCGGGTGGATGGTTGTCCGACATCTACTTGTGGCAGTGGCTAGGGTGTTGTAAACATGGTGGAGGCGTGGTGGCTGTTGCATCTTGGAGTTTGGCCAGGGTTTGAGTGCTCTTAGGTCTGGGCTTTGCTTTGGGCCCAATTTTATTATTCGTTTGTTATTTCATTTTGTCTAATAATGCTCCATCTTATACTGGTTGGTGCAATGAGCCTTGGCCCTGTATACCTTTATTTCGTTAGGATGTTACAATGTGTCCAAGGGTCAATACTGATGTTATCATTTTGGTGTTGTATCTTCCCATGATCAAGGCATAGTAGTCTAGGCATCATTTTGGTGCTGTAGCTTCTCATTGATCAAGGCATAGTAGTCTAGGCTAGTAGTCATTTTTAATGTGCAATCAGTGCATTACTTTTTCTTTATTTAAAAGAGGATCAAATGATTTCACTCCTACCCCCATGGTGACTCGAACCGGTGACTCGAACCCATGACTTCGTTCATAGGTAGTGGGTGCGCTAACTACTGAGCTAACACCACATCGTCAATCTGTGCATTACTTGAGCAACATGTTATGGGTGATTTTCAGATCCCCTAGCTTGACCTTCTATAATATATATATATATATATATATATATATATATGTACATACCACCTATATCACATACCGCCAAGCAACGACCTCTTAGGTGGGCCCCACGACATGGCTAGTCCCACCTACGACATGCATCCGGTAGTCCGACACCCGAGCTACCTCGCTATGGTGGAGGTCGGCCGGTACCTCGTAGGGAGGCCACCCTCCCATGCTCTCCAAGAGGCTTCAAGAGAAGCAATATGTGTATTGTATCCCACATTAGAAATATAGAATAGAGTGGGACTTCCTTTAGCTATAAAGGGAAGTCCTCCCTTTCTTAGAGAGGATGGATTCATGATCCCCACACTTGTATCACTACAAAGGTCACTTGACCTCACTCATAGTAAAATATCTAAGTGGACGTAGCCTTGCCTCAAGGGCAAGGTGAACCATTATACATGCGGTGTTATCTCTCTCTCTCTCTCTCTCTCTCTCTCTCTCTCTCTCTCTCTCTCTCTCTCTCCCCATCATGCTTCTTAGTTACCGTATTCTTCAGTAGAAACATTGGCGCTAGAAGGAGGGTTCCTAGGAGTTTGGGTATGAACCTCTGACCTTGAGCATGAGTCATGAGCAGGTACATAAAGCCATCGGGTACTTGTACATTCCCGTACACTCAACCCCACTTCTAAGCCTCGCACCTCTCCGGGACTTTCACGAGTCAGCAGGTATAAGGTCCACTTGCACCTATGCATACCCGGGTAGGAAGTCTTGCACACCATGGGTCTCGATGGCTTTCACCTTCTTGGATCCTTGAACGAGTCACGTACGGGTACCATTTCACAACCCACTCGGTACTTCAAAAATTAATCTTGGGACCAGGCCTTCCCCACAGCATCCTCACCTCCCGGTGATCATCACCGGTAACTTCATCACCTTACCAGTAATTTGCTAGGCACCATGGCTCCCACACAAGTATCAATGCCCGGAAGCTCTGCTTCTTCGGTTATGCTTCACGGGTGATCTACCCTGCACAACAATCACTTCCAGAGTTCCAGGCAGTCAGTTCCCGTTCAGCAACTCACCATATTTCTCGTTGACAAGTCCCAGATTCACATGGCAAGGTCGAGTCGACTTAGATTATTGGGCTTATCCGGTAACTTATTCGCCCACCCTGGGAACTCCCTGGCCTTACAACCCTCACTTGCGGACATATTTGAGCCTAGCCACACCTGCAAAATCTCCTGGATTGTCATATTACCGACCGGGATTGTCATCATAACTACCCCGCTCCTGGTACCTCACTCTACCGGGATTCAAAAAAGACTGCAACTCATCACCCACTCCCAGATTCCCGCCCGGTGGCTTCAAGCATTAACAAATCCCGGAGACACCAACTGTCCACTTCTTGTGCGCGGATTCCCTGGTCTCACTCCATCATGCAAACTCTCCGGGATTGTCATCGTCAATTACCGCCAAGGCGCTACGTCTCAACTAGTACCAGATAGTCCCAACGTCTCGCTTAATACATGCCGGTTGGGACCTATGAGTTTTCACCACCGGGACCTCTACTAAGTCAAGATCCCACTCAACCTTGACTCGACTACCCGAGACCTCTTCTCAATTCGGCTACGAGTCTCCACCCAGTCAAACATTCCTGCTTCCAATCACAAATTCAAAAGGTGCTTTCGGCAGACCGGTATGCCTCCCATCACCGAGCCGGTCACTTTGAGCACCCGTTCCGGTACCCCGAAGCATTGATGCAATGTAGCGAGTTGTCGTGTTTGCATCCGAGATTAGGATCGAAGACGCGAACTCACCAGAGGTGGCCTATACCAGATACCCGAGCGAGACTCATCATCATTTTTATCTCTGAGCACACCTGCAATACATGTCAGCATAATCCAGGACTTCCAGAAGTCGCATCCCGCCCACATGCATACCAACCCGGTACCTTCTTTCGATTTCTCACCCCGGGAATGCCCTCGCTCACCTCCTGAAGGCCACCGGTACCCTTGCTAGGTGACACTCCCGGTACCTTCTGTAGATTCCTCACCTGGGAATGCTCTCCTCGCTCACCTTCGGGGAATTACCGTATCGCAGGCCCCTCCCGGTGACTCATCGAGCAATTCCTCTTGGTAATTTCTTCACCCTACTGGCACCACCTAGCCTGGCAGCTCCGGTAATTAGGCTCTGGGTGACTCAATTGGAGTTGGTCGCTGGCAGTATCTTCAACTCTCGGTGTCAGACTTGGGTTGTTCCTTATTTATATTGGTCTCCGATACCACCTGCCCTCACCGGTACTACCAGCTGCCCTTATCTCTCTCGGTGCTCTGTCTCGGTTTCGCTGACCAGTCTTGTAGCATTTGAAACTCATGAAGCCGGTATTCAATTCGGCCAAGTACCGTTCACCCAAAAAAAAAAAAAGGTCGAGAGAACTTCTCTGGGCACCAGGAATCCCGATCATACCCTATTTCACCTCATGGCAGCTCACCGGCAACACAATCACTCCTTCACCTCTCGGGGGGCTTGCTGATATTACTGTCTGCACTCTACACTCACTGCAGCATTTTTAGAGAAGTTCTTCTTTTCGCTGTCCTTTATGAAGGCTCAAAGCCTCACAGCATGCTTCACGTATATATAACATCTGTCAGCATGTCTACATGTCCTCACCGGTCACCACTACGTGGTACATATTAGTGAATGTGTGCATGTGATTCACGACACGTTGCGTTTTTTATGTCAAACATAACTGTTACTTTGCAAGAATCGGCAGGTATATGATTATTCATTTAGCCTAGATGACAGATTGACAGGAAACATCACATTATTAGTCTATCCCTCTACATGATATATACGTTCCACTGCACTCAGTTTTATTTGCTACATGCCATGATCTTAAGACACATACAAACATGATCATACATACGTATCCACTCGCGAAACGCATGCACAACAATCAAGCACTTTTGCTTTGTTCCAATGGAATCTAGCCACATTGTATAAACAGAAGTTCAATTAAGCACATTTGCTTTGTACTTTTTCACGTTTCCTTGAAGGGTTGTTGATAATCACACCACCATGACCACTCATGATAACTATTGCATGATTTTGCTTAGAGGTAGCTAGGCTCTACGGCCTACACACAATAATTTTGCTTAGGCTCAGCATGTAGCCAATTAACTCGGTCACACATGCGTTATTTCATCATCATAACCTATACTATGCCATTTCAATGATAAATGCAATAGTCATTCAAAATGCCAGCAAATTGTATTTAAATTAGTCAACTCATCTAAATAAGTAAGTTGCTAATCACTTATCTATTTTTGAGGAAGTGCACTCGCCCAATAGGCCACTTGGCAATACAAACAAGGCAAAATGGATCACCGGCACTCGCTAGCTGACATGGAGCGTCATGCTTGGACAACTCTAACATGATTTGGTATTTCCAACAATTACAATATTTATACAACTTCACGGCTCCAGATAAGTCTCATTTACACTTTCAAATTTGAGCTAATGCAATGCTTTATATCCTTCAAATAACGATTTCTATAATCTAAGCATGCCTACGATATTTGATAATTTCGATATCATATCTATTAGCATATCTATTATGCCTACGTGTTTGTGTCATGCTTCAATTTAATTGCAAATCAATTAAATTACTACATGTATACACATGACACTACATAAGTGTAAAATGCGGCACTTAAAATCTTCACTCCGAGCGCAGTACCCTCAAAGGGTAGCTCCCTTATGTAAGCCAAGGTCATATCCTTGCATAAAACCCCTCCAATCATGTGAGGTATCCCAACGGGGGGTTACGAGGAACGATCCCTCATTCTATCTGGGGCCAAGCCACCTGGTACTGGAGGCCAAAGCTACCGGATACCCTTATGGGGTTACGAAGCACAAATCATCATTCTACTCGGGGCCACACCACTGGGTAAAGGAGGCCTACCAGCCCTCATTCAACCCCATTGGGTTAAGTAGGCTCAAGTCCTCAGCAATCCCACCAGGATCACGGGCTCACTCACCTCATCGGGTACATGAGGCCCCGAGCCTATCTACTCCACTAGGTATACGAGTCAGCCCAACACTTATTGGGTACCGGAGGCTCAAGGCCAGAAATACTCTATCGAGTACGAGACACCAATCTCTCATCCCACCGGGATCATTGGATCAATCACCCCATCTGGTACCGGAGCCACCAAACCCTCACGCTACCCCATTGGGTACCCGAGGCACCAAGCCCTCACGCTACCCCATTGGGTACACGAGGCACCAAGCCCTCACGCTACCCTATCAGGTACCAGAGCCAGCAAGCCCTCACGTTACCCCATCAGGTACTAAAGGCACCAAGCCCTCACGGTAGCCCATTGGGTACCTGTGGCACCAAGCCCTTACTCTACCCCATCGGGTACTAGGAGCAAGCCCTCACGTTACCCCATCGGGTACCAAAGTCGTTGCACACGAGGCCTACAGGCCCTCATAAATCCTCTACTCGAGCGAGGTATCCCGCAGGATTACTAAAGGGTAGCTCCTTTAAGTAAGCTAAGGTTCAGTCCCTTGCATCCAAATCCTTGCCCCGGGTGAGGTACCCCCAAGGGGTAAGCCAAGGTCCAATCCCTTGCTTTTGAGTCATCTCACCTCCCGAGCGCTGTCTACACTTGGGGGACTTATTCATACCACTTATCACAAGTGGAGGTAGTACCCGACCGAGACTATCATTGAGCTTCACGCTCATACTTTTCTTACTATGGTCTATTAATGGAAATATTGAAATTTTTCACCTATTGTTGATCGCAACAATTAAATTTCTTTTACATCCCATTAATAAAACATTAGGACAAAACTCACACAACCCACTGCTCGCTCAATTTGAGCGAGCGCAATTCTTACACACTCTTACTCGGGGACTATCATGGTCTTGCCATAGTCTCGCTAGTATGACACGTAACTTCGATACCGGAGCTTCATTCTTAGCCTTACCGACATCGTCGAACGATATCTAAGTCCGAATTCTCATTTTACTAACTACGTGACTTGGGGGACTCGGCGAGTAACAACACTCCCGATCCTAACACATGTGCATCATGTGCATACAACATTTACATATCATTATGTCTTACCGTGTTCATCACACATCTTTGCATCATGCATATCATACACGTTCATGCACCCTGATGCATTCAACTCAAATGTCACTTCGATTGCCATAGCGTAATCAATATGCTTTTGTGCACTCTCATCTTCTTTGCAGGTACTAGCTTGATGAGGGCCCCGGAGCACCAACATACCCGTAGAGTCCCTTCTTACTTATGGAGTTGGGGGACTAGTATGGGTATGGCATTCAACGAGGTCATCACTCATACTTGGCGGCATCACATTTAAACTCCCCAACCAAGAAGCGCCTCTTACTCAGGGACTTGGGGGACTTGTACATACCACCTATATCACATACCGCCAAGCATAAGCAACGACCTTTTAGGTGGGCCCCACGACATGCATCCGGTAGTCCGACACCTGAGCTACCTCGCTATGGTGGAGGCCGACCGGTACCTAGTAGGGAGGCCACCCTCCCATGCTCTCCAAGAGGCTTCAAGAGAAGCAATATGTGTATTGTATCCCACATTGGAAATATAGAATAGAGTGAGACTTCCTTTAGCTATAAAGGAAAGTGCTCCCTTTCTTAGAGAGGATGGATTCATGATCCCCACACTTGTATTACTACAAAGGTCACTTGAGCTCACTCATAGTAAAATATCTAAATGGACGTAGCCTTACCTCAAGGGCAAGGTGAACCACTATACATGCGGTATTGTCTCTCTCCGTATTCCTCAATAGAAACAATATATATATATATATATATATATATATATATATATATATATATAAAGCGAGAGAGGAAAAAACCTTTTGCGTTTTTTTCAATTTATCCGATTGATAGTATAATTCAAGCAAAAAAAAAAACTAAACCCGCAACATCTCGGAGGCTTATCTAGTAATAACATAGGCATGTGAAGATGGGTCTCCCCTTGGACCAGGTTGAAAACACCTTATTCCAAAAAAAAAAAAAAAAATACACAACACTTCTAATACGAAACCAATTCTAGATCACATGGACGTACTACAGGCACACAAATTCCACAGCTGAAGGGATTTTTGCTTCAAGGTATTGCTTAGCATGATCTCTGGCCTTGACTTCTTTAACGAGTTCTGTATCTGGCCTATCAACTCCTTGAGGATATCTCCATGTCCGTACAGGATCAATCACAATTTTCTCCAGTGCAACAACATTCTTTATTAAGTGCATGACATGTTCAACACCAGATGTATGAGCTCGATAACCAACTATTTCTACTACCTTGAGGTGATTATGGGGGCAATCAGCTGCTTTCTCAATTTCTCCAATTTCCATGCATGATGGACCCTCCTGATACAGCTGCAACTGCACAAGGACATACATAAATTCTATTACCATAGTTTATCAATACCGCATAAAATTTAACTTCTGAATTTTGTTTCTTCAAATTCAGCAAGGATGAGAATAAAATTTCAACTACCCAAGTTTTACGGTGTAATCTACCAAGTATTATACAAACCTTCAATACGAGTCTCTGCAAGTAAGGAGATGCCTTCAGGAAGTTATTTAAATGATGAAGCGCCCTATAATAATTTGCTGCAACTAGTAATTCCAAATGCTTCAGATTTGCTAATAGAGGCAATACAGGATTCTCATTGTAGGCCTGAAAGCCAAACAAACAAAGAGTAAGAAACTATGAAACCCATAGAGGATAAAAGAAAACTAGCACATTATAACAACTTATACTAACCGCTCCCTCGATATGCAGCTTCAGAATCTCTATGCTGGAAAGACAGCAGGAAAGTTGGGTAAAGACAACCCTTATAAAATCCTTTTGCCAACACTGCTTAGAAACTGTTACCTCAGAAAGCAATGGTACATTACTGATAAGCAGGTTTGTCGATCTAAATCCACAATAAATAAGTGAAACGATGTTTACGTCTCTGATCTCAATGCTTTCCAGGTTAAGACAAGTTTGTATCACCAAATACTTCAACGCAATCAACGAACCAACAACTCTTAAATTTACCAAATCTTTTGCGGAAGTCACTGATAATCTCTCAAGTACCGGACAGTTGGACAGGAAACACTCGAGAACTTTTCCAGTCACACCAACATGTCGGAGCTGAAGAACTTTGAGGTATTTGAAACCGATACCCAAAAGTTTGTGGGAAAATGTATAGTCTTCATAACTAGCAAAAACTTGTGGATAAAAATCCAATTCAAGCATTTCAACACTGTTTTCCATTGCAAATTGAATCCATTCATTAATGGAACTTGAAAAGCGACTATCTAAACAGAAGCTAATCCTGAATTCTTCTATATGTTCGCCTCTATGCTGTTGCACCACATGATTCACCCAATTGATGTAATTCCAGCTCTCCTGCTCTTTAAATTCTTTTGGTTGGCGAAAGTAGTGGCGTAAATTATTGTAAATTGAGAAGTCAATAGCATCAAACCTAAGGGTCATAGTAGACAGTCCCACATTCTGCCATCGCCTAGAAAGGACACTGGTAGCTACAGCTTCCTTTAGCGGCAAGCGGGACACTAAACTAACAAGAATGTCATCGGGCAATGCACTGACCCTGTCCACCATGTTGTATTCAACCCTACTTTTCCTTCTCCTCTTGCCCTTGTTCTCAACCTAATAAATAAAAAACATCAAAATTTAAGAACAAGGAGCTTTAATGGCTAATCCCCACTATTTAATTTCCAACATTCCATTAATTTATTCAGGGTGTCTTCCCTAAAGTTAACCTTACCTTAAAAAAGTACACTCATCCTCACTCCAATAACCACACAATAGATTCAATAACCGGAACCATTCATCTTTTAGATCCCTCTTTGATGATTACCTCTGCAAAAATTCAGTCATGTTGAAAAACATCCTCATCATCCAAAATGGTGAAACATTACAGACAGATACACACATCTGTGTGCTGAAACGATAAAGATTTTAATTAAAAGGCTAAATGGTTCCTCTTTGACTAGTTTTTTGCACAATAATCTTTGAAGGGGGATCTATGACTATGAGATGGGTGGTTTTGATCACTAAATTCTGTTTTCTAGTGAGGGTGATTGCATTTTTTCTAAATATGGTTAACCTTAATCGAAAAACAAATTGTACCCAAAAAAAAAAAAAAACACCAGCAATGAGAAGAAAAATAAAATTTAATGGTTGCTTCCCTCAACCTAAAACAATGAGCAAACCAAACCAAACCAAACAGTAATCTAACATCAGGGGAAAGGGAAAAAAAAAAATGCAACCAATTAGATAAATGGGAAATAGAAAAGGTACAAATTCCCAACCAATTACTTATCAGTCAATTGAATTCTCTGCTCTTAGATACCTGGGAAATACATACATGAAATGTTGTATGCATGCAATTTCAATCTGGGCAATAAGAAAGATGCAAACTTTAGACCATTAAAGGCTCTGGAAATAAAAACGTATTCAAAAAATTCAAATTCTAGTGTAAGAGTGTTTACTTCGTTCTCCACAGATTGCAAGGTTGCTCTTCTCTTCTTAATTGATTATATCTGGGCTTGGGTTTCCCCGTTACACTTGTCCGAGCTAAAGGGCAAACAGAGAGGTTTGTCTTTATTTATAGCCAATTTTTCTTTTTTAATTATTATTATTAGTATTATTTTTTGATTGGGATTTCTTTTTATTATTGAAAATTAGAAGATTTTTTTTTCTGAGAGAAAATTAAAAGAATTAAATTCCTAATTGTAATATAAAATCAACACTTTTTCCAATTCCTAATTGGATTGAATTTTTTTTAATATCTGATTTTTTAAAATAAATATTTATTTAAGTAAGGGAAAAGTAACTAAACGAGTAATATTTGGTTTTCAACTGTTGCTGGCTTTGATAAGATGAAAACCAAATATTATTCGTTTAGTTATTTTTTGCTTACTTAAATAAATATCCATTTAAAAAAATCAGATGTTAGAAAAAATTCATTGCAATTGGAATACACTCATTGTCACATATGTTTCATTCAATGTAAGATTACAAGAAAACGTAATCTTACATTGAATGAAACATCTCGTAGATATATAAAAGAATAAACCCTATTACATGCAATTGGAACAAATTAGTAAAGTTTGGACTAAACACATATTCTACGTATCCTAAAACACATTTTAATTAATTTATAAAAAAAAATCTTTTATTTGCTAATCAAGGAACTAGGGATCCTAATGGGGTGGGGCTGCTTAAAAGTCCAGGAAACAAAATAAGAAAAATCTACATAATGGGGGATACAAGTTGGAAAAATAAGGGTGCAATACTCTGATTGCGGATATATTTAATCCAATACTACAAAATCTAACATGTTAACGTGAAGACGAAAAGGAAGCTGTGTTCTAATGTCCAATGTAGGCTAAGAGCTGCAACAAAGTTGAGAACAATGAACCGAAATCTGAGGCAGGAGTCAATAAATTGTGTCGACACCAAATCACTAAAATGGTGTTTTCCACTCAAGTATCTCAAGATTCTTTCCTACTGCTACACAGAAAACAACATTCTAGTCTACAGAAGAAGAGCTTTTCTTCTCTCCCGGTTCCCCCACCCTTTCTCTAGTATAATGAATGAGCAGGTTGAGTGAGATGTACATGCAACCTGAAATCAGGGGAATTTACACAAGTCCAAAACTGGCAGATTGAACAAGTTTGGTGTCTAATCCTAATAAAACCAATCAATAGCTCGTAATCATGTTGGACGACGAGTTTGAATCTCTTCATTAAGAAGTCGTGTCACTAGGCCTCGCCCAACAGTCTGCTGATTGTCACTTAAGATGTTGTACAGTGAGTTTAATTCTTCTAGGTTAGCCTTCTTGAACAGGCCTCCGAGTATTGTATCTATTGAAGGAAAGGATCCCAACTGATTCTGTAATTATCTTGTATTGAGTAGATATTCTTTTGTAATCTTCTGTAGTTATTATCTTTGTTTTGCTTACCTAGAATAGCTCCTAGATGTGAGGATATCAAAATAACAGTAGTTGTTTATATATATGCATTGTAATCTCGTTTGAGAAATACACAGAAGTATTCAACACCACAATTCTGTTTATGGTATCAGAGCACCGCTCTTGAGACCTTAGAACATAATACAACCATTACCTCATGGCCGGTGACGAAGATCGTTCGATCATCAAACAAGACAAGGGTTCGAACACTTCCAGGACCGCAGAACCATGGGAGAATTCCAATCACTTGCTCTTTCTCCATCATTCGGATCAACTAGGGGCAGTTCTTGTCTCACAACCGTTGATGGAAGATAACTACACAACATGGGCACAATCAATGAACATGGCGTTCACTATCAAGAACAAGAAGGGTTTTATTGATGGAACCCTGAAACGACCGGCACACAACGCCGATGAACAAAACCAATGGGATCGATGTAACACTCTTGTCAAAATTTGGCTTCTGGCAGCCATGTCAAAGGAGAATCAAAGTAGCGTTGTTCACCGCAAGGATGCTCGAGGTATGTGGTTAGAATTGCAAGAAAGATTCTCTCAGACTAATACAGTTTTGTTGTTCAATATAGAGAATGTTATACATGGATGTGAACAAGGATCAAGCTCAGTCAATTCCTTTTACACAAAACTCAAAGGTCTTTGGGATGAAAATGACGCTCTTTGTTCCTTTCCTCCTTGTACCTGTGAGGCTGCAACGGAGGTCAAGACTTTCATTGAAACTCAAAAGACCATGAAATTTCTTATGGGGCTAAATGAGAGTTTCGCACAAACCCGAAGAACCATAATATGAATGGATCCTCTTCCCAATCTCAACAAAGCTTATGCAATGGTGTTACGCCAAGAGAAGCAAGCTAAAACTGTTGCTAAAAAATCCACACTTCCATCAGAATCTTCTGCCTTTGCAGTCAAGCGAGTGAACAGAGCCTACAATCCTAAAGAAAGAGAGAACCGCAACTTCAATCCTAGTGCGGGAACATCAAGATTTTGTGCGAAGTGTGGGATGGATAATCACACTGCGCGGTATTGCAGGGCACATTTGAAGTGCACATACTGCGAGGGCAAAGGGCACACCTATGCATACTGTCACAGAAGGAAGTATGATAATGTTGCTGCTGAAGGTGGACAAATTCGATCCAAGGAAAATAATGTTGAGGCACAGAAGGATGACAAGGAAGCTATTTCTGTCAATTTTCCATTCACAAAAGAGGAGTGTCAACGTCTCCTCAACCGACTCATAACCCAAACAAAGCCTGCATCTGCCAATTTGGTTGGTAACATCTCAAATTATGAGGAACTTTCAGGTAAAATCTACCATCTTGCACAAAACAGTAAAGAGCCAATTTGGATCCTAGATAGTGGGGCTAGCAATCATATTGTTTGCAGTCCTAGTTTGCTTACCTCATTTCAATCAGTACCTAATCGAAAATTTAAACTCTCTGATGGAACCACAACGCATGTCACTCATATTGGCACTGTTGTTTTCTCTCCCCATTTTGTTCTTCATAACGTTCTTTGTGTTCCGCTATTTTATCTTAATCTGATTTCAGTGAGCAAGCTAGCATTTGACTCTTTCTATATTACCATTTTTCTCAGACACCTCTGTTTCATACAGGACCTACGATCGGGGAGGATGATTGGGATGGGAACTGAGAAGGAGGGACTCCACCGACTCAATCTGCAACGGGAAGGAACATGCAATGTGGTTCATGCGAGCTCGGATGCCTTGTGGCACCAACGTCTTGGCCATCCTTCGAATAAAGTTTCATCATTATTTTCTTTTCTTACAAATAATGCTTGTGAATCAAACTCTTGTTCTATTTGTCCTTTAGCCAAACTTACTAGGCAACCCTTTCCTTTGAGTGTCAATCGTAGTGCATCTTGTTTTGATTTAATTCATGTTGATATTTGGGGTGGTTATCGTGTTCCAACTTATGCGGGTGCAAACTATTTTTTGAAAATTGTTGATGATCATTCACGTAGCACTTGGGTGTATTTGTTGGCACAAAAATCGGAAGCACGCACTTTGCTCACCCATTTCATCCATTTAGCTGAAACTCAGTTTGGTAAAATTGTTAAGGTCGTTAGAAGTGATAATGGTCCCGAATTCAACATCCCTTACTTTTATTCTTCTAAGGGCATCATTCACCAAACTAGTTGCGTCAACACACCTCAACAAAATGGTGTGGCTGAGCATAAACATCGACATATGTTAAACGTTGCTAGGGCTCTTCTTTTCCAAGCACATTTGCCAAAATCTTTTTGGGGGGATCCAATCCTCACTGCGACTTACTTGATCAATAGGACACCAACTCCAAATCTTCAAGGTAAGACACCATTTGAAAAGCTTTTTAACAAGGAGCCTAATTATTCTCATTTAAAAGTTTTTGGCTGTAAATGTTTTGTGTCCACCCATCCTACACGTCCTTCCAAATTTGATCCAAGGTCAACTGAATGTGTTTTTGTTGGCTATCCAAATGGGAAAAAGGGATACAAGGTGTATGATTTGACAACCAAGCAATCCCTAGTTTCAAGGGATGTGGTCTTCGTTGAACAAGAGTTTCCTTTCCAAACAAATTCTGTTTCTTCTTCACCTCAAAATAATTTGTTTCTTTCTTTGGCTTATTCCCCTCATTATGATGTTTTTCACACTCCACCTCCTACAATCTCTCCCACTCCTACAATCTCTCCTTCGAATCCCACACAAGAGTCTCTGACGTCAGTTTCTCCTCCAATTTCTCCCAGTTTTGCCGAACATAATTCTCTTCCTCCAAATTCCCAAACTTCCACTGCCACTGATCTCCTCTCTTCTCCTTCTACCACCGCCACAAATTATGCTTCTCCCATTCTCTCGGAACAACATTCCTCACCTTCTCCTCCAACTTTAGCTCCACAACATCTCCGCAAGTCCACTCGTACCACCAAAATCCCCACTGCATTGCAGGACTTCCACATTGAAGCGACCCTTCCCTCACGACCCGCTCAATCATCTTCTTCAGATGAGGTTCGCTCTCCTAGTACGGCTCATAGTATCTCTCAGGTTCTTTCTTATGCCAACCTTTCTTCTTCTCACAGAACCTTTGCTACTAATCTTTCTCTGCAAAGAGAACCAACTTCGTTTTCTCAAGCAGTTAAAGATCCTAAATGGAGAGAAGCTATGCAACTTGAGATTCAAGCACTACAAGCCAATCATACGTGGAGTCTAGTTCCTCCTCCAGTCCACAAACAACCAATTGGTTGTAAATGGGTGTACAAGATAAAGTATAATCCTGATGACACCATTGAACGGTATAAAGCGCAGTTAGTTGCAAAAGGATACAACCAAGTCGAAGGTCTTGATTATCGGGAAACATTTGCGCCGGTTGCCAAACTTACCACAGTCCGGTTATTACTCAGTTTTGCAGCTCAACAGAATTGGCATCTCCACCAATTAGACGTGAACAATGCCTTTCTTAATGGGGACCTTCATGAAGATGTGTACATGCAACTTCCACCTGGTTTCAAACGAAAGGGGGAGTACAGAGTCTGTAAATTACACAAGTCGTTATACGACTTGAAGCAAGCCTCCAGACAATGGTTCTTGAAGCTCTCCTCAGCCCTCAAGTCCGCTGGTTTTCGCCAATCATGGTCTGACTATTCTTTGTTCGTCCGAAACCATGAAGGGAAATTGATAGAAGATGCATCTTAGTATAGGAGGCTTGTTGGACGCCTCATTTATATAACCATCACACGGCCAGACCTTGTGTACGCACTCCATATTCTCAGTTAGATCATGGACAAACCCAGACAGCCTCATTTGGACGCAGCATACAAAGTGCTGCGATATCTCAAGCAAACCCCGGGTCAGAGGTTTTTCTACCTTCTACAAGATCACTGAAATTAAAGGCATATTGCGATGCGGATTGGGCGCGTTGCAAGGACACAAGGAGGTCGACAACAAGCTATTGCATCTTTCTTGGAGATGCTCCAATTTCATGGAAGACTAAGAAGCAAACAACGGTTTCGCGTTCGAGTGTGGAAGCCGAGTATTGGTCTATGGCCACCACTTGTTGTGAGATTACTTGGTTGTTATATCTCTTAAATGATCTGAATGTTAAACAGGTGCAACCGGTCAAGTTGTTTTGTGACAACAAGGCAGCCATACACATAGCATCTAATCCCGTGTTTCATGAAAGGACCAAACACATTGAGATCGATTGCCATGTTGTATGAGAGAAGCTGCAAAGGGGATTGGATTGAACAATGCATGTCAAGACGAAGGAGCAACCAGCAGATATCTTCACCAAGCCCCTCAGTTCGAATCAGTTCACTGTGTTGCTGCGCAAGTTAGGAGTGATCAACATCTACACTCCTAACTTGAGGGGGAGTATTGAAGGAAAGGATCTCAACTAATTCTGTAATTATCTTGTATTAAGTAGATATTCTTTTGTAATCTTCTGTAGTTATTATCTTTGTTTTGCTTACCTAGAATAGCTCCTAGATGTGAGGATATCAAAATAACAGTAGTTGTATATATATGCATTGTAATCTCGTTTGAGAAATACACAGAAGTATTCAACACCACAATTCTGTTTAGTATCAACCACACTAGTCAAGAGATTAATGCCGGCGACCTCATGAGCATTCCTTCCCGTTGTTATCTTATTCAAGTTTTCACCACTTTCTTCAGATTGAGCTTTTTGTGGTATCTGCACTTAAGGTCGGGAGTAGGGACGAGTGTCCCAGTACTCGGAGCAAACGCAATTCCTATCCATTGCCTCTATGGCCTGTACGAATAAGAACAAAAATGAAGACTAAAGATTAGCCATGAATATTAACTAGTTTGAAAAGGAGTTTAGAATTACTAATGCCTAAAGTGACAAGAAAGCCAGTTCAAGGCTCAAACATTGAAGGTTCGAATACTACACATCCCTCATTGGCAGTCGGGCTACCCAGAGGCAATGAAATGAGTATGTAAATTAAAGCAAGTGCAAGGTAGTTCCACAGGAGTCACATCATTGCAACCGGGTTTTTGGCAATACTTTGTAATTATCAGTTGCTCTGGTAAAATTACATGTACAATAACTGGTGAAGTAAAACCAAACATTTCAAAGCCATCAAGACTCCCAGGTGGCTGCAAAGGAGGAAGGTTTGGTCTTCCCAACTTATGGTGCCTCGAGATTTGTTGATTGACTCTTTCTCTCTCTCTCTCTCTCACCATTTCCCAGCATCTACCAACTGAATTATGGATGAAAACCTCACCTGGACACTGATCCAAAGAAACCTAAAGGAAAAGGATAACTTAATTGATCAGATATCACGGATGACTATGAACTTTTGACACCCATTCAAAAATCAAATTCAACTTTAAACAGCAAAAGCTACCACTATACACAGATATCGCTTCACTATTTCTGGCCAAAAATAGTTTTCTGTTGTAGAGAATTGGATAATTGTATTGTATTCATCTCACCATGAGGTTTATATAGGGTTACATCATGTATACAAAAGACAATACATAATAGCTATACTAATCAATCGTACATTACAAGTATGTCAATCGCATACATTAATTACGAGTCTGTCAATCACATACATTAAGCAATACCTATTGCATGAATAGTCATTATCATTTACAACAGTGGATACAATATCGGTTTCAAGTCACTCAAAGTACTTCGGCTCCGACATGTTGGTGTGACTACTGGAGAAGTTCTCGAGTATTTCCTGTCCAACTGTCCAGTACTCGAGAGATTATCAGTGACTTCCACAACACATTTAATTAATTTAAGAGTTGTTGGTTGGTCGATTGCATTGAAGTATTTGGTGATACAAAATTGTTATATCCTGGAAAGCATTGAAATCAGAGACGTAAACATCGTTTCATTTACTTATTGTGGATTTAATTCGAGAAACCTGCTTATCAGTAATGTACCATTGCTTTCTAAGGTAACCCTTTCTAACCGGTGTTGTCCAAAGGATTTTATAAGGGTTGTCTTGACCCAACTTTCCTGCTGTCTTTCCAACATAGAGATTCTGAAGCTGCATATCCAGCTGGGAGCGGTTAGTATATGTTGTTATAATGTGCCAGTTTTCTTTTATCCTCTTTGGGTTACGTAGTTTCTTACTCTGTTTGTTTGGTTTTCAGGGCCACAATGAGAATCCTGTATTGCCTCTATTAGCAAATCTGACGCATTTGGAATTACTAGTTGCAGCAAATTATTATAAGGCACTTCATCATTTAAATAGCTTCCTGAAGGCATCTCCTTACTTGCAGAGACTCTCATTGATGGTATGTATGATACTAGGTAGATTACACAGTAAAACTTGGTAGTTGTAATTTTATGCTCATCCTTGCCGGATTTGAAGAAACAAAATTATAAACAGAAAACAGAAGTTAAATTTTCTGTGGTATTGATAAACTATGCTGATAGAATTAATGTATGTCCTTATGCAGTTGCAGCTGTATTCGGAGAGAGCATGCATGGGAATGGGAGAAATTGAGAAAGCAGCTGATTGCCCCCATAATAACCTCAAGGTAGTAGAAACAGTTGGCTATCGAGCTCATAAATCTGGTGTTGAACTTGTCATGCACTTAATAAAGAATGGTCTTGGACTGGAGAAAATTGTGATTGATCCTGTACGGACATGGAGATACCCTCATGGAGCTGATAAGCCACATACAGAACTCGATGAAGAAGTCAAGGCAAGAGATCATGCTAAGCAATACCTTGAAGCAAAAATCCCTTCAACTGTAGAGTTTGTGTGCCTGTAGTATGTCCACGTGGTCTAGAATTGGCTTTGTATGTATGATGAATAATCAGACATGTCACGTACTTTAATGAGATGAGTTGTTTCAGCCAAGAAAATTTATTGCTAATCTTGTCCTGCCCTTCTGTTGTTATTCATTATAACACCTGTTGTTTTTACACAACATGATCCGAGTCCCTTTAGCATAAGATTGTTTTACCAGTTTACTGGTAAAATGGTAGAAGGAATTGGTTTCCTATCACAAATAGGAAACCTCCTAATCAGAAGAAATTTGCCAGACCTATACTTCGTCTTGTGGCATCTCTGTTTCAATAACCCCTTTTGAACTTCTTAACCCACGGCCAACCTTTCAATTTGAAGTTTTTGCGTCCTTCTTTGTTTTTATTTGAAACCTTTGTTGGAAATTGGATATATTTATGTCCCTCGTATATATAAAAGTTTGGGATTTTGTTAGCTAAGTTAGACTAACCTCACTAGGTAGTTAATTGAGCATTGAAAGTGAACAATGTCTACATTTTCCTGGTGATGGCTTAGTGAAGCCGTGCGAATATATGATTATTCATTTTTCTCATCAAAAAAATAAAGAGAGAATAGATATTGATTGTTATGTGATGGAATCAAACTCCATATATAGAAGTACCGCGGGACGGAAGTCCCCCACTGCCGGTAGAACCGTCGGCAGGTGTGTCACCGTCGCCACCTCCCTCCATCAAAGAGGGGATCTAAAAGATGAACGATTGCAGTTACTGAATCTATTGTGTGGTTGTTGAAATGAGGATGAGTGTATTTTTTAAAGTAAGGTTAACCATAGGGAAGAAATCCTAAATAAATTAATGGAACATTGGAAATTAAATAAGGGGGATTAGCCCTTCAAACTCCTTGTTGTAGAGAATAAGAGTTTGGAAAGAATATAGAGATGCACTTCATTGATAATAAGGACCTCTGTATGTAAAGGATTGTAATTATAATATTCTTGGAGTACAAGCAAAGAATGAATCCTATTCATAAATAGGATATCTACAAGAATATACTAACCATATTACAATTAGGCTAAGTAACCTTGGTTTGGACCTAGATACTAGATTTCCTGCAAAAGCTTCTTATATTTTGATGTTTTTATTTATTAGGTTGAGAACAAGGGTAAGAGGAGAAGGAAAACTAGGGTTTAGAAATACAAGATGGTGGACAGGGTCAGTGCATTGCCCGATGACATTCTTGTTAGTTTAGTGTCCCGCTTGCCGCCAAAGGAAGCAGTAGCTACCAGTGTCCTTTCTAGGCGATGGCAGAATGTGGGACTGTCTACCATGACCCTTAGGTTTGATGCTGTTGACTTCTCAATTGACAGTAATAAACGCCTCTACTCTTGTGAACCAGATGAATTTATAGAGCAGGAGAGCTGGAAATATATCAATTGGGTGAATCATGTGGTGCAACATCATAGAGGGAAACATATAGAAGAATTCAGGATTAGCTTCTGCTTAGATAGTCGCTTTTCAAGTTCCATTAATGAATGGATTCAATTTGCAATGGAAAAGAGTGTTGAAAGGCTTGAATTGGATTTTTATCCAGAAGTTTTTGATAAACATAAAGATTATACAATTCCCCACAGACTTTTGGGGCTCTGCATTCCAAGTCTGGGCTCTTGTATCGGTTTCAAGTCCCTCAAAGTACTTCGGCTCCGACATGTTGGTGTGACTGGAGAAGTTCTCGAGTATTTCCTGTCCAACTGTCCATTACTCGAGAGATTATCAGTGACTTCCGCAAAAGATTTGTTTAATTTAAGAGTTGTTGGTTCGTCGATTGCGTTGAAGTATTTGGTGATACTAAATTGTTCTAACCTGGAAACCATTGAAATCAGAGACGTAAACATCGTTTCATTTATTTACTGTGGATTTAGGTCGACAAACCTGCTTATCAGTAATGTACCATTGCTTTCTAGGGTAACCGTTTCTAAGGAGTGTTGGCAAAAGGATTTTATAAGTGTTGTCTTTGCCCAACTTTCCTGCTGTCTTTCTAACTTAGAGATTCTGAAGCTGCATATCCAGGGAGCGGTTAGTATTTGTGGATATTATGTGTCAATTTTCATTTATCCTCTTTGGTTTACGTAGTTTCTTAGTTTTTCTTTGTTTGGCTTTCAGGCCTACAATGAGAATCCTGCATTGCCTCTATTAGCAAAGCTGAAGCATTTGGAATTACTAGTTGCAGCAAATTATTATAAGGCACTTCATCATATAAATAGCTTCCTGAAGGCATCTCCTTACTTGCAGAGACTAGTATTACAGGTATGTATGATACTTGGTAGATTACGCAGTAAAACTTGGTAGTTGTAATTTTCTGTGGTATCGATGATTAAACTGTGTTAATAGAACTGATGTACGTCCTCGTGCAGTTGCAGCTGTATCGGGAGAGTCCAGCATGCATGGAAATTGGAGAAATTGAGAAAGCAGCTGATTGCCCCCATAATCACCTCAAGGTAGTAGAAATAGTTGGCTATCGAGCTCATACATCTGGAGTTGAACTTGTCATGCACTTAATAAAGAATGCTCTTGCACTGAAGAAAATTGTGATTGATCCTGCACGGACATGGAGATACCCTCATGGAGTTTATAGGCCACATACAGTACTCGATAAAGAAGTCGAGGCAAGAGATCATGCTAAGCAATACCTTGAACCAAAAATCCCTTCAACTGTAGAATTTGTGTGCCTGTAGTATGCCGTGTGATCTAGAATTGGCTTTGTAAATTGTAAGTATGATGAATAATCAGACATGTCACGTACTTTAATAATCAGCCAAGAAAATTTATTGCTATTCTCTGTTTCATTCTCCGGTCACACCAACATGTCGGATCTGAAGAACTTTGAGGGACTTGAAGCCAATATTGTATCCACAAGAGCCCAGACTTGGAGTGCAGATCCCCAAAAGTTTGTGGGGAAATGTATAATCTTCAAATCTAATAAAAACTTCTGGATAAAATTCCAATTCAAGCATTTCAACACTGTTTTCCATTGCAAATTGAATCCATTCATTAATGGAACTTGAAAAGCGACTATCTAAGCAGAAGCTAATCCTGAATTCTTCTATATGTTCGCCTCTGTGCTGTTGCACCACATGATTCACCCAATTGATGTAATTCCAGCTCTCCTGCTCTTTAAATTCTTTTGGTAGGCGAAAGTAGTGGTGGAAATTATTGTCAATTGAGAAGTCAACAGCATCAAACCTAAGGGTCATAGTAGACAGTCCCACATTCTGCCATCGCCTAGAAAGGACACTGGTAGCTACTGCTTCTTTTAATATAGTATGTCGTCTTTCCTCTAAAAAAAAAAAAACAAGAATGTCATCGGACAATGCGCTGACCCTGTCCACCATCTTGTATTCAACCCTACTTTTACTTCTCCTCTTACCCTTGTTCTCATCCTCTTACCCTTTTTAATATCTGATTTTTTTTAAATAAATATTATTTAAGGGAAAAGTAATTAAACGAGTAATATTTGGTTTTCAACTGTTGCTGGCTTGATCAGATGAAAACCAAATATTATTCGTTTAGTTACTTTTTGCTTACTTAAATAAATATGCATTTAAAAAAATTAGATGTTAGAAAAAATTCATTGCAATTGGAATACACTCATGAAACATGTTCAATGTAAGATCAGAAGAAAATGTAATCTTACATTGAATGAAACATCTCGTAGATATATAAAAGAATAAACCCTATTACAATTGAAACAAGTTAGTAGAGTTTGAACTAGACACATATTCTACGTATCCTAAAACACATTTTAATTAATTTAAAAAAAATCTTTTATTTGCTAATCAAGGAACTAGGGATCCTAATGGGGTGGGGGTGCTTAAAAGTCCAGTAAAAAAAAGGAAAAAAAGAAGAAAAATCTACATAATGGGGGATACAAGTTGGAAAAATAAGGTTGCAATACTCTGATTGCGGATATATTTAATCCAATACTACAAAATCTAGTATGTTTACGTGAAGACGAAAAGGAAGCTGTGTTCTAACGTCCAATACGAGCTTGTAGGCTAAGAGCTGCAACAAAGTTGAGAACAATGAACCGAAATCTGAGGCGGGAGTCAATAAATTGTGTCGACACCAAATCACTAAAATGGTGTTATCCACTCAAGTATCTCAAGATTCTTTCCTACTGCTACACAGAAAACAACATTCTAGTCTACAGAAGAAGAGCTTTTTCTTCTCTCCCGGTTCCCCCGCCCCCTTTCTCTAGTATAATGAATGAGCAGGTTGAGTAAGATGTACATGCAACCTGAGATCAGGGGAATTTACACAAGTCCAAAACTGGCAGATTGAGCAAGTTTGGTGTCTAATCCTAATAAAACCAATCAATAGCTCGTAATCACGTTGGACGACGAGTTTGAATCTCTTCATTAAGAAGTCGTGTCACTAGGCCTCGACCGACAGTCTGCTGATTGTCACTTATGATGCTGTACAGTGAGTTTAATTCTTCTAGGTTAGCCTTCTTGAACAGGCCTCCGAGTATTGTATCGACCCCACTAGTCAAGAGATTAATGCCGGCGGCCTCATGAGCATTCCTTCCCGTCGTTATCTTATTCAAGTTTTCACCACTTTCTTCAGATTGAGCTTTTTGTGGTATCTGCACTTGAGGTCGGGAGTAGGGACGAGAGTCCCAGTACTCGGAGCAAACGCGATTCCTATCCATTGCCTCTATGGCCTGTACGAATAAGAACAAAAATGAAGACTAAAGATTAGCCATGAATATTAACTAGTTTGAAAAGGAGTTTAGAATTACTAATGCCTAAAGTGACAAGAAAGCCAATTTAAGGCTCAAGCATTGAAGGTTCGAATACTATGCATCCCTCATTGGCAGTCGGGCTACCCAGAGGCAATGAAATGAGTATGTAAATTAAAGCAAGTGCAAGGTACAGATGCAAAACAAGCCACGTTCCACAGGAGTCACATCATTGCAACGGGGTTTTTGGCAATACTTTGTAATTTTCAGTTGCTCTGGTAAAATTACCTGTACAATAACTGGTGAAGTAAAACCAAACATTTCAAAGCCATCAAGACTCCCAGGTGGCTGCAAAGGAGGAAGGTTTGGTCTTCCCAACTTATGGTGCCTTGAGATTTCTTGATTGACTCTCTCTCTCACCATTTCCCAGCATCTACCAACTGAATTATGGATGAAAACCTCACCTGGACACTGATCCAAAGAAACCTAGAGGAAAAGGATAACTTGATCAGATATCACGGATGACAATGAACTTCTGACACCCAATCAAAATTCAAATTCAACTTTAAACAGCTCTATACACAGATATTGTTTCACTATTTCTGGCCAAAAATAGTTTTCAATGATTTTTTTTTTATTACAATAAGAGTACCCAAGGAGTACACATAGTTTTTTCTTGTATCATCAAACTCCATATATGAGACAACTGTTTCACAGGAGCTTAAAGGAAATTGTTGCAAAACCACCAAAGAGGAACTCAATTTTTTCCTAATTCCCATGTATATTTTCGGAGCTATTTTATTTCATGTCTTTCTATTAATTCCTGTATTATGCCCAATTCCAACTGTCGACAACATGCAATTTCAAGATTACGACATAGACCAACAAGAATAAAAGTACTTCTGTGAAAAAATGAAAATCTGAATACCATGAAAAGAGGTCCGGCCTGTCTTGCATCAAGTACTTCTGAGACATAATAACACCTCACAGTAGGATCGAGAACACTAATGTACTTAACCCGGCTCCTAAATCCTGCATCAAGCAGAATAAACATTAATCAGAATGTGGGGACAAGGAACAAATGTATAGTGTCACAACTCACTGGAGTATTCAATTGCCGCATACCTTTCGGAAAAATGGCTTGGCTGTTACACCATGACTTTCCAGAGAGCACGACTCCAAATTCTAGAGGCTCAACAATGCAGGTGATCCTCCGCACTACCTTTGCTATACGGGGACCCTTCTGGCGATAATATCTGTCCAAATTGTTCTGGCTGGATGATGGGTTTCCCATTGCAGTTCTTACATTATCCACTATATTTGCATCAGCATTTCTTCCCATCCTTTCATGTCTATCCTCGTTCTCAGGTTTTATACTGTGACATGGCTGTGAATCTTTCGGGTCACTCCTGGAAATAGCAACCTTGGGTTCACTAATATGGCAAGTGTCTGGTCCATGTTCTGCCCCAGCAGAAGCTAATTTGGAAGAAAGGTTAGGTGAATTGGATCGTGATTGTCCATCATTCTCCTGTTCATCTTTCACATTCATAATATGAGAATAAGAATGGGATGAAAAATCCTTTTTTTCTTCACTAGCCAACGGACTAATAACTTTTTCAACCATCACAGCTGCATCAGTCACGGGCATATTTAAGACTGCAGCTTTCTCAACATTACAAGGGCTCACTTTTCCATCAGAAGCCACCAATCTATTGGGAAGTTCTAACTGGTTAGCAGAAGATATTGCTGTAGGGCTGTCTGAATGTAGCTTCTTTGGCTCATCACTTTCATCATCACTAAGAAGTATAATATTGTCAACTGAAGTCATCTTCATCCCAGATTCCCTTTCAGCCGAGTTCAAAGCATATGATGTGTCTTCTTGAGACAACTGGCAAACCTGCAGAGAGTTGGCAGTGCTAAGAAATGATTCTTCTCTCCCAGTTGACCTTTCAGGACCATCTTTAGAGATTTCTTTCCCTGGTGGATCTTTAAAGCAATTGCTTTGTGGCTGTGAGCTCACTTCTTCAAGTATAGTACTCTTGGAGGCATACGATAATTTACCAACTTTTATGTTGTCTTTGCCAATATAAGAACTCAAGGCCAATCCAAGATCTAGTCTAGCCCATCTGTATACTGCACTCAACTTTCCTTCCAGTGCTTCGAGAAGGATGTTTAATTCATCAATGTCATAACGGAAGAGGAAAAACTTAGTGCTCCAAGCACACGAACAGAATTGCTTTGCATGATTCAAGCATGCATATCTATCTGGGGAACATTGATGACAGCCAGCTGCTGACAGATGCAAATCAAAAAAGCATATACTGCATTCCCTCTCACTCGTGGCATCAAAATTGCTCTCCATCTTCAATGCCTGGGAAGAATTGCAAAGAAATTCCCTCCTCACACGCTCCATCTCAACACGTGCCTAACAAGAAAAATTATAGTGTCGAGTAAAGATCTTGACAATTGTATATCACACACAGAAACACACACACACACCCACACACACACACACACACATGTATATGAAAGTTTATTGGTTAAATTGTCAGCACAATAACAATAATTCCAAAACTATCATCAAACCAAAACACTAGTCATTATTAGAGTTGAATGATAAGAATTAAAAATATTAAAAATCCTTTTTCCAATAGCTCGTATCTCTCCTCATTTCATTAAAATACTGGACCCAGGAACTTAATTTTTGATCCCTTTTCAAATGAAAAAAAGATATCCCACCCTTAAATATTCCAAGAAAACATCTAGCAATGGATTTTCAGACCCAAATGAACTCTTATAAAGAATTAATATAAAAAAGTTAAGCAGGAGGCTCATATCCTTCTCCCCCCCCAACAACACCCACCCAACCAAAAATCGAGCGGCACAATTTGGTTTTGCAATTAATTTATCATATTTCTAAATTTTATTTTCTACATCCAACTTTTAGAGTCAAACAGTTGGGAGTTTTCCATTATATCTAGCACTGGACTACTAGTTTAATTATACTCAGCAGTGAAACTTATCCAAATTAACAATTTGAAAGCAGATCTTACCTTGAGAACTTTGGCTAAGATCCCATCCTTTCCACAGACATTTTTCCATCTTAAGTTATCAGAAGTGTTCTTCTTCAGTAAATTGAGCTCCCAATGTGCCCTTACTGCCTCCCTTGCAGCGCCAAGCAACAATTTATCATGGGAAATGGATGTCTTTCGTCCCTGCTCTTGGTATAGCTCTATAGCAACCTGTCCATGTGGCAACCAATCAACAGGAGCAACGTTAACTGCCTCTGCACAATTGAAACCACAGTTGAACCCTGAATGGTAAGCTCGAGGAAAGGTCAGGACAAACTCTCCAGGATTCTGACAACATCTGTACACTGGTACCCCATCAGATTTCAGTATAGAGGGGGAGAGCTGTGTTACCTGCATCAATAAAAAAAACCTTTAATGATAAAACCAATCTGAAAAAATGGACATTATGAGGAATAAATATACAGAAAGCTCAACCCCCTCCACAAGTTATTCCTAGCTTGCTTGATGACTTGTGTGAAAGTCCTAGAATTAGGATTATAAATTCTGAGATGTAATTTGTTCTTTGCTTTTGTTGGGCCTTTTGCTCTCCATATATCCAAAAAAAAAAAAAATTTACAGAAAGCTGAGAACAACTAGATACATAGAGGAAAAAACAAAAACAAAAAAAACAGAACAAGAGGAAGAAATGAAAGAACAAAAAACTGTATGTCTTGATTAGGTAGGGTTCTAGGGATAATATTTGTCATACAACGGCTGTTCTTTCGAGTCCCCAGCAAACATGGGGAAAATTTTTATTGAAATAGTGCCCATTGGTTAGCAAAATTACTTGTGGTTGAAACAAAATGATATGAATACAAACAAGCCTACAACAAGTCTGAAAAGTACGACAAATATGTGTAAAAAGAAACAAATAACAAAGTTCAACTCAAATATAGTAAGATTCATTTTTACTAACAGTGAGAATACATTAATATTGAAGAAAAATAATTGTAAGTTGAGGTGAGCAAGAATAATGAAAACTAACATTCATCACCATATAGGAGCATTGAAAATTAGTAGGAGCAAATAGAGGAAAAAAGTTTTGCTCATCGGGCAGGACTTAGAGCTGAGCTGTGGGGTAATTATCTAACAAGATATTTCTGAATCAAGAATATATTTGGCTTCAGAGTTTTGGCAGGATGCACATATGTGAATCCCAAGCCAAAAATTCATAACCACCAAAGTACATAGTAACTCACCAGCTTATGAAGCAAGTCAGGTTGTTCTTCAAATAGGTCAGGGAGGTGCTTTCTCATAACCTCTTCAAATTTACAGGCATCACTACCAGGGATACCATACCACAACTTCGGAGCACCCCAATGCATGTAATTTAAAGAGTACAAGTGGTGATCTTCAACATGCTGTTCTCAGAAGAAAAGAAAAGAGTCAGAGCAACCAATGACATCTATACAGGAGTCATAACAAATGATAGCATTTATAAGAACCAATAATTTTTTGGACACTTGGGAATCAATGAATAGAACCGATAATTCCAACACCTAAACTCCCTCCAATGTTCATTAGTTACCACAAGTCTTGATAAATTCAATTAACAGAAAACACAGAGCCAGAATACCAGAACAGCAGCTACTTTGTGATTCTTCATGCCCAACATATATTTTTCTAATTATTTTAAAATGAGATTCTCAAAATCTGAATTTCACACCGCATATATGCATGCATGGCAGACTGCTAGCGAAAAAAAGAAGATGAAGAAATTGTCTTACCCAGCAAAAGGAAGAAAAGCACATCCCTATATATAACCATGGCACCAGAACACCAGATATATCACTGCTTTCGTAAGAAAGGACAGATCCAGGCAGTCTAGGAAAGTTGTTCAAGTTCCAGCCAGATGTTATATACTGCTCCTCTGAAGTAAAACCATCCTGACCGTATATCTTGGGAAAACCACTTCCGAAAACTCCTGTTTCCAAATCAGCCCCATATAGAACCTAGAAAAGATTATAAGCACATCGGTTAGGGTAATTTAACTTCAGTTGGAAAATGTCTTACTAATTTCTTTTGAGGAGAAACATCTTCAAGAAGATATCTAAGAGTACAAAGAGCTTTAACACCAAATGATGATTTGTACTTGTGCAAAGCAAATGTGCACAGTACAAATGAGCTAGCCAGAGAATGGGGGAGGGGGAAGGGGATGAGAAAGAGAACATATTATTTTTAGCAAGATAAAGCTGGTATTTGTAGGAATCTCTCAAGACATACCTCAATTTCTTCCGTAGGTTTCTCCACCATCCGCCAATATTCACCCTCAATATTTTCCACAGATGGCTCCCAGCAATCTCTGACTTCACTCAAGTGACCTCCTATATCAGTAAAGTGTTCATTCTTGCTAAAGTATTGGGTCTTGAAGTCATCAGCATATTTTTCAAAGGCTCCTAAAGTAAACTCTGGACCAGGTTCAAACCCAAACCTTTCTGCCTCACAAATTCCATCATCCCCAGATCCTCTACCACCAACAGGACAATCAGCCCCCATTCGTGTGCATCTTCTCCTTTTCTTCCTCGTATGATTATGACCCTTTGGCATCTTTCTCATTGAATCTCGATTCTGAAGTTTGTCGACTCTTTGGACGCGAGTAGCAAACTTCGAAGTCTCCCAAACATTCTTTTCCTTGAGAGGACAGGGGGGTCTCCATGAAGAGGGAGGAACAATGCGACAAATACCATATGGTTCAGCTTTTGGGCGTATACTCGCTATGTATTTCAAAGTATCTTTGAACTCCTGAAATTAGGTACCAAATTAATTCAGAAATCTGAATGTCCAAAAATGAAGAGCCTCTTTGAACGGCACGAAGTAAAGAACTCTATATTGGAAGAAAGATGAGTATGAACAGGTGAACAAGTAAGATCAGTATGACCACCTCTTCAGTTGGTCTGAATATTGGAGCATCCTGGATGTCAGGCCTTTGACCATCCTCTGGATGCCATCTTGCAGATACCTGTTCCAAGATTTCAATCATTAGTTTTATGACATTGGCGACAAGAGAGGGGAGAGGGAGGTGGGCAGGGAGACATAATCAAGATAAAGGATTGCATCGGAACCATGCGACATGGTCAAACCACATAGAATAAGATTAAAAAGCATGACTGTTGAAAATTCACCTTTTGGCAGGTACTGCACTCTGGACATCCCCGTATAACCCCTTTAGGAAGAAGCGACCTTAGAAGAAAATTCTGCAATAACAGGTGGTATATGAGACACCATCAAGGAGTATATGATTTTATTGGAGAAATGCGTACTATATAATAAAAACCAAAGAACAGAGGAGCACTGCAACTAACTTGATCAAGGCTCTCATAATCAAACTCATCCTCAGCATTGTTATAATACCGTCTATTGTTTATCCATGGCCTCCGCCGTTGAGACCTCTTTGCAACTTCAGCAACAGTATTACCAGTTTCCATCTGAACAGACTGTGATTCAGAAGTACTGGTAGTGGCACAGCAACTGATTAGGTTTTCACTATCTTGTTTCTCACTTTCATTCACCCTTTTTAAGCTGAAAGATGTGAATGACTCAAATCCCGGTGGCACCGATGGAAATTCATCATTGTCTTCCTTTATGCAAACTCTCATGAGTTCTGTCCCCATAGTATCTTGAGCTACCAATAACAAATAGAAGCCTCCAAAATGTTGTAGAAAGACAGTAAGCTAATAGCTCATCTTCAGGCTTATAATCTTCAATATTATAAAACTTTGAGTAACGGATTCACAAGCACTGGATTCAACCTTTCAAAGAACCTTACTGCTAGAAGCTCAACTTGGAGACGCTATTACAAAGCTCCAGGCAAACAAGGTTCTGCGGAAAAAGTTAAAATAAATAAAAGGTCAGCATACAAAGTACAGTAAAATGATTAGATCACATACTCATCTTAATCTACTTCATTTAACATAAGCATGATATGAACATACATTTGTTAGAATAACCCTTTGATGACCAGAAACTCCTTTATTTTCTGTTAAGGCATATAGTCCCATACTCTGGATATCTCAGGGATTGAAAAAGCATGCTTTGGAAAACTTAATGGGGCTTCATTAGCATTAACATATATCTCTTTGGCCTGGTTTGCATCAATAGGCTTTTACATCAACTGCGGAACAAGAACATACACAATGACAAATATCTTTTGAAATTGTTTTTACTCAAACCCGCAAAAGGAAAACAAATCCAAAATCAAGTAAAAAGGCCCCGGATCATAACTCAGAAAAGTCTAATGATCCTGCAGCTACAATCAAGATTTATCAGGTACATTGCTTCCTTATCGATTTCCGTTTCAGCCACGCTATATTTTCCTTTCCAATCATTCTTATTCTACTGATCACATACTTGATCCTAAACCCACAAGATCTCTCATCACAATTCACTCATCCAATCCCAACACACAAACATAGCATTACATGATCAATAACATCACAACAAGCTCAGAAACATTTCAAACTTACGGATCAAAATTACAGAGAACCGTAAAGATTGATCAAAATTAAATAGATGAGATTAATCAAAACAATAATTAATGCTTACGTGTTGCCTGGAATTGCCACCCACCCAGCTCAATCCAGCTCAACTCCGTACACTACGCCCAGAATTTCAAACAGAAGGAAAAAACAAAAAACAAAAAAAACCAAATCAATTCAATTCAACCAAAAAAAAAAAAAAATTGATCCGAGATAACAGGAACTGAAGGCCCAAAGTTTCAAAATCCCTAGAAGGCTAAATTGGTAAATCTGATTGGATGAGAGAGATCTCAACCCTAACCCTAGCTGTCTCTAACCCAGAAGACCAGGCCAGGGGCAAAGAAAAAGGGAGGAAGCTCTGCCTTTTTGGCTACAGAAGAATTGGGCAGGTCAGGGATGGGGTGCCCCACAGAAAAATCGAAAATGACAAACAAGACCAGACTTTCAAAGCGTCTGGAAAACGATCTGGGATTACTATATAACAAAATTTCAAAGCTGTGCAAGGGCAAATCCGGAAAAAGAAAAAAAAATTCCCAAAGCTCTTGAATGTGTGTGGATTTGGAAGAGGAAATTTGGGGCTAAAATCCCAGAAGAAGCATAGGAAACCCTAACCCTAATAAGGAGGTTTTCACAAAATTGAATTAATATGTTTAATTTTGGGGTACCTTTTTATTACAAAGCTGCCTAACCATAAAAGATAGTAATGTCTTTCTTCTGTTTCCGCTTTTGGAGTATAAAGCCTGGTCCCTGGTTCTCTAAATTTAAGATTTTTTTTTTTCTTTTTTTTTGGAGTGGGAATTGAAATTTTGAGATGTGAGAGAGAATTTTTGGAGATGTTGGTGATGAAATTGGGATATAGGGGTTGGGGGATTTGCAGTAATTAATAAATAATAAAGAACGATAAATTGACGAGAATTTGGGTTTGGGCAGTGTTTGGGTAGTTGGGTTGCTTTGGGAATTGCGTGTACATAATGAGGACCACCAGCGCTGCGGTATATAACCATGGGCGCTTTCCCCTTTGGATATTTACCTTGTCATTTCGTGGAAGCAAACTATGGGTATATATGACCTAAATAATACAACTCTAGGGATATTGGGTTTTTTTTTTTTTTTTTGGGTGCAAATTAGCAATCTTGGTATACCGGGTGTCCCGTGTTAGAATAATGACATTGCCTAGGAAATTCGTGACTAACAAATTGAAGAAATTCTTAGATAGGGCAGACGTGTCACGTGACTAGTACACTCAGCAAATCATGTTTTTTTGACTCTGAATTGTATTTCTGTAACTAGCCTTGTTTTATTAAAATAAAACACCCAAAGCATGTCCGCCCTTCCTAAAATTCTCCTCAACAAATTGACGCTACACATAATTCTCCTCAGCAAATTGACGCTATAAACTCTGTATATAGAGGATCATCAGCCATTTATCAAGATCACTGTCATAAAGAGAAGTAAATGAAAATCACGCAGATGTAAAACATGAGACTGTGATTACTTTCACAACCTGTAATTAGGGAATTAGAATCGACTAGAAACGAACATGATTATTGTGCGGAAGTTGTACCTAGTGGGTCCTTTTGTTTAAATATTTGCGTACTAAAATCGTCCTAAATCTCATGGATTGGACATTGTAATTAATTACATATGCAGCTAGTCCAATAGCATCCTTTCTAAGGACATTAAATCATTAATAGTTGGTTCACGCTCGCCGTCTAACCATACACCAGACAACCACACACGAAGAACACACTACTAATAATTTGCCCCCTTAAAAGTCATACACAGGACATCACTCTTGTCAATACCGCCCACAAGGCAACCAAAAACTATTATTATTTTTTGTATGTAAGACCATGGTTTTATTTTTATTGTTTCACGAAACTATTATAAAGAAGCTAAAGTTTGTAGTGTACACTGAACAATTAGTCGGGTACATTCCGAGTAAGGGATCCAAGTCCTCTCTCTCTCATTCGGACAACAGCTGAGACAGCAATAGACTTAAGAACACAGAACGACTAGACACCCTCACAATTCAATATTGTAGCGCATTCTAGCCATTCTTTGAAATTAACATCATTAAGTTTCACATCTCCCTACAGCAACTTGATTATCAGGAGGGGCAAGTTGGAGTTGAGGAATGAAGAATAAGAGGCATAGGTACTTTCACTTCATAGATCTCCATATTCACCATCATGTTTTCAAATTCTCTGGGCTCATTTGTGTAATATACTCTTCTTTGAAAGCTTCGGCTTCTTATGCGAGAAGTTCTGCATTTGTGTAATACATACTCGGGAATTAAGAACAAAAGCAAGGCAAAACAGTAATTGGAAACCACAAAAAATAAGTGGAAATGATACCTTTTGTTTCTCTAATGCATCATAATCTATCCTCTCCCTCCAGTTACTTTTGCGAAGTTTAATAGGCCGATTCCCCACATACTTGCCTGCAATTATTGTAACATTGAAATTATATACAATTTCAACCTAAAAACCAAAAAAGGATATATATGCACTAACTATATACAAGCCCAAACTAAATAAGAAACATTCAATATGTTCCCAGAATAATACATCAAACACCATAAAGTGTAGGGAAATCATATACCCTATTACATTTACTCTCTTAGTAGTCAGTACCATGCAAATGTGAAGCAGTCATGCACATGGACCCCAGAGCGATACAATTTCATTCTGAAGGCTCTCTCTACTTTTGGTTCCTAATAGTCTATTGTAGGTTGCATTTTCAAGTTCAAATATCACATTTACATCCAATTGTTGGGGTTTTAGCAAGTTTAATGGACACATATTTGCAAAGATCCTACACTGTTAGGTTCATTTATCTACATGCCATGCATAGAGCAGTAAAAGCATACAATCCAACAAAAACACAAGCAAAAAACTACTTAAAGAAAAATGTTTGTTACCATTCATTTCCTTGAGTGCTCCAGCCAGGTCTGAAGGGTTAGCAAAGCTAACAAATCCAAATCCCTTAGTTTTGCCGGTCCTCTTGTCTCTGACAACCTACATATAGAAATAACAAAGGCACATAAGAGTTCTTAGTTTCAAACCATACAAGAAAAATTCAATTCCATGAGAATAAGTAGATTAGGCACAATGTAGAAGCTAGGAACAGCACACAAGAATTACAAGAATTGAATGCAGGAGTCAGAAATCTATTAGCATTGACCGCTAAAGAAAATAATTGGATTTCTGACCAGTTCCACAAACAGAACACTATATAAGGTACATTAAACTAAAAATATGTGGGGAGAGAAAGAACTGAACTCCACAATGAAACTAAATGTCACTAACCCAAGCCAGAGATCAGATTTTAAAGCACCCATCAATACAAAGGACATGCATGCAGTAGTAGCCAAAATAAGAGGAAAGTAATGGTTTGCCCTCATTGACTCTGAACAATGAAAGAAAACAGTCCTAAAAACACCATTGACTCTGAACAATGAAAGAAAACAGTCCTAAGAGGAAAGTAATGGTTTGCCCTCATTGACTCTGAACAATGAAAGAAAACGGTCCTAAAAACACCATTACTTGTAGCATTTTAGAGTATAGCTGATTTCACTATGTAACTTGACCATATTATCATATAAACCTCATCCCTCTCTATCATGTCTGATTTACCGATCACAACGCATGACACTCGTTGCTTGCAAACTGCTAGATTCTCTCCATCCCCTTGATTCCTTCGTCTCACAAAATTAGATGGTCCATGACACTGGTTCCCTTTACTAAATGACTGTAACAAGCTTTGATGCAACCAGGGAAAGACTTTGACCATGTATCAAATTTCAATTTCAAATTTAATTTTCTAGGGGCTGAATGCTACTCTGGATGCACAAGTGTTATATGACTTTGGAAGTCAAGGATGGCAAGGAAGTCTAAGCCAAATAGTTCTGAACTCGATTTAGTAACGCTATAATCCTTGTTGTGCTCGTGTCCAGAAGCAATTTTCAAATCTACCATGACCAACAAAAAAAAAAAGGAAAGAAAATTTCCCCAAGGCTATAACACACTAAAGACCCAGACCTAGCGTTCATAAAAGTAAAATTATGATCCACTTGAAAACAACCATGATCAACAAAAAATGGAAGAGAATAGAAGAGAACCATTTTCCCCATGGCTATAACACAAACTAAAGACCCAGACCTAATGTTCATAAAAGTAGAAATTATGACCTGCTTGAACACAGGCAGTTTACTAACCTGACAACATGACTCATGCACTAGCATGAGTCAGGTCAAATTCAATCAGCTCAAGCTCCACGTGCTGATTCAGCTGTTCGACATATATCAAATTATCAAACCTGATTTTAACTAACTTTGAGATCTCAAAATCAAAAGGTGCTTGAAAATTACATAACTCAACTCCTTGCGGCCAACTGTTTGAGGTGCATGATTTCAGGAAAACGCAAAAAGAAAACATTGTCTATTCCATATAATTTTAACTTGGAATCTATCCATAAGGTCGGACATCTAACCAAAATGCAAACTGTAGATAAGTCCTACCTTAGAATACACAAACATTAAGTTCTCTGTGCTCTTCAAATAAAGATCTGAAGAAGAAATGTAAAAAGTTCATGCCAAGCAAACAATAGCTAGTAATGAAAGAATTTCAAAGGGAAAAGCGAAAACAGCAGATGAGGCGGGTACTTACTCTGGCCATGTTAAAGGAAGGAAATCGAGAAAATGCTTTTGAAAGAACATCATCGTTCACCTCATTACCAAGATCACCACAAAATAGGCGATAATCATCTGCCAAAGCCAAAAGTCAACAGAATATCCAGTCAAAACAATGCACATTAACTTTAGAGAAAATTAGATAGAATCAACATGCTAATCCTGTGAATGAACATAATGCTCAAAAAATAAAAACCTAGTATAAAAACCAAACCTATGCTATTCATGTGAACCAACTAGTGCTCAAAGCTAAGAAAGTAGCGGGAAACCAAAACCTATGAGTGAATTTCAAACAAGCTCCCACATCTATTCTATCATTAAACCTTGGACTAGTGAAGCAACACTGAAAACTAATCGTGTAGATAAAAATTCCACAAGAAAGCTGCCACAACAATTTATATAGATAGGTCTGACGCCAAATTCGCACAATTATGGTACTGATTCAATGCAACGTAAGTGTGTGCCCGGTAAACAAATGATAACCAAAAGCTCAGACGAAAAGATTCTTACTTTCAGGCCACTCTGCGAGGGTTGGGTCCTCCCAAGCCTGCCCGGCAGCTTTTCGAGGAATCGCCTTCTTCTTAGCTTCAGCTTTGTGCTCAATCTCACTATTTGCAAGAGCAGCCTTCACACTCTCAAGAGCTTCAGGCGTGATCGTCTGCGCGTCCCTTTGAAATAGCTGCTGAGCCTGTTCATATGGCACTACACCAAATCAACAACATGAAGCCCCCGCAATCTCAAACCAAAAAAAAAACTTCAACGATTTCAAAACCCTAATCACGGAGATATGGAAGTTACGATTAACGAAGGAGCGAGACAGACCTGTTGATACTGCTGGGGGAGAGAGTAGACGGGAGCGGGAGCGGGAGCGGGGTAGACGACGGCGGGGGCTGGTGGGGCGGCGGCGGTGTAAGGCGCGGGGTATTGGGGTTGCTGGAGGTGAAAGGGCATTGGGAAGTAGGAGGAGGAGGATGAGGCGTTGGAGTAGGTGAATTGGGAGGAGGCGGACGGCGGAGCTGTAGAAGACGGTGGAGTCGCCATGGCCGATTGAGGAGAAAAGCTAAATCTAGGGTTTTGAAGAGGAAGAAGAGATTTTGGGCGTCGGGGATTTGAGAAAGTTCGTTTCCTTTTGTATTAACGGTATTTCACCGCCAGCAAAATCATTCTTGGCCAATAACTCTGTGACACGTATTTAAATTAAAATTTAGAAAATAATTTTTATTTTTATTTTTATTTTGAGACTTTATGTTTTTTACATCACAAATTAGCGAATCATTTGGTGTGGTAATGTTGGTCGAGCGGCCTGGTATAGAACTCTCAACTCCCACCGTTTCGAGTCCCAACTCCTCACCAGTTTGTGACTGTTTGAGAGGCATTCAGGTTCGTGCGTAGTGTGCTTGCGACGGAAGACTAATATGGCTTTGCTAAGATACCCTTCGTGGACCACTGAATGGTGGGTGTGTTACTAACTCGTTAATGCAACCAAGGTGGTTTGCCACCTTACTCTCATTAAAAAAAAAATAAATAAATAAATAAAAACTGATAAGGTGAATGTGTTACTAACTCACTAACGTAACAAAAGTGGTTTGCTATCTCATCCCACATAAAAAATAAAAATTTGTAAAGTAGCCAAGGCAATTTTTTTCTCAGAAAGTTTTATAATACATCAAATAAACTTGGTTCAATATAGAACCGAACTAATTCAATACAGAAATAGAGGAGTTGGTCACCTTTATATTAAACTAGTCTACTTGATGCATCGTTACCTTTATGTTCCGATCTTCGTCATAGATTGTTTGTACTTGTATAGTTGTATTCTTATGTACTGGCTTTTAAAGTTTAAACTAATTGAGTCAAAACATATATTGATTTAGGTATGGATTTTATTGAATGGAAATGATACTTCCCAGGCAAAATATTCACAATCTGGGACATCTTTCAAAATTGTTCTCACAAATCGTAGAAAAGAATGAAACAGAGTCTATTCTCCCTCATATTTTACAAATGCGTATATAACTAAATAATACATGACATATCACATTGTTCGCAAAAAACCTCGAACATCAACCAAGAAGTTACTAAGATTTTTCCTGAATATTTGACAATTTTTACGATCAATGGTAGATGAAAGCTGGTTCGCACTTGTGAGAGACCGCAAAGCATTTGATAGTCTTGATTTCAATGTTTCATTTGCCTGCCTCTCTATCAACTCATTGCCTAATTTCTGTACAAACAAAGGAAAAAGAGAGGAGGTTAATCAAACCTAGGAGAAAGGTTTAGGTAAAGTGATGCATGCAGGTAATCTTCGTCCAGCAGTCATTACCTAATTTCTGCAGACATCCATGATTGAAACCTATTGAACTTTTCAAACTACCTGCGCCTAATTCATCTAGCAATGTCGAAGAAAGCCTAGGAGAAAGGTTTGGGTAAAGACTGTAAAGTGATGCAGCTTTGACCACAGTAATACGGCCATACATGATGTGATCATAAAACTTTCGAAAATCTGAGTGCGCGATAGCCTATATAGTAACTCATTTTTATTGGAACAAAATAGAAAAAGTAATCTTGAAGCATTGCAAGATTAGGCTGAAGTAATAGACACTTCATTACCGAACAAGTGCTCGAACTCTAACAGGGGGTTATAAATAAATTAACAGGCAAAGAACATACCTGGTATAGGCTTTGTTCACAAAGTATCAACGGAAGAAGAGCGTCTGCAGCACCGCTGACCAGGTCAGGACTGAAATCATACACAGAGAAGTGTTAAATAACATGCAACAAAAGCAATGGTGGGAACCAAGCGTGTAAATATAACTGGACCTTACCTATAATCCCCAAAAAGGAGTAATTGCAGTACCGAACGAAGGAACCGGCTCAAAATGCCTTCCTGAAAATTTCCACCAGGGTCCTTGAGGCCTGCAGCATGTGAGCCCAAGCCTACTTTACCGGCACTAGTTTCCAAATAGTGATAAGAAGCAAGAGCTCTTAAAGCTCTGAGACACATATCAACAACTTCGGCATCCTA